>NC_064624.1:165685446-167002619 GCF_023898315.1 Schistocerca nitens | reverse complement strand
TCCTATATCAAAGCAAACTACGCGTACTGGGCCAGGCGGCGCTGCGCGTCTGCGCACATCGTGTTTCAAAACACGCTGCATAAACGTCCGTAACTCCTCGATGCCTTCACTTACAATCTTAAAACTTTGACACCGCCAAGCGACCACCGTCCTCAGTACGTCATAAAAATTTCACCTCGATACGACCTTACTGTCCCAGGCAAAAACGCACTCAAAGACGCAAATGCAAACCGAAAAGAAAAACGGATTACACAAACTCGCGCAAAAGCTACTTTTTCGTCACATGTAGTTACATATTAAACACTTTCCGTTACTCTCCACTCATTCCACTGTGGAAACTAGTATTTTTTTTCGTCGCCAAACGGTCCTATATCAAAGCAAACTACGCGTACTGGGCCAGGCGGCGCTGCGCGTCTGCGCACATCGTGTTTCAAAACACGCTGCATAAACGTCCGTAACTCCTCGATGCCTTCACTTACAATCTTAAAACTTTGACACCGCCAAGCGACCACCGTCCTCAGTACGTCATAAAAATTTCACCTCGATACGACCTTACTGTCCCAGGCAAAAACGCACTCAAAGACGCAAATGCAAACCGAAAAGAAAAACGGATTACACAAACTCGCGCAAAAGCTACTTTTTCGTCACATGTAGTTACATATTAAACACTTTCCGTTACTCTCCACTCATTCCACTGTGGAAACTAGTATTTTTTTTCGTCGCCAAACGGTCCTATATCAAAGCAAACTACGCGTACTGGGCCAGGCGGCGCTGCGCGTCTGCGCACATCGTGTTTCAAAACACGCTGCATAAACGTCCGTAACTCCTCGATGCCTTCACTTACAATCTTAAAACTTTGACACCGCCAAGCGACCACCGTCCTCAGTACGTCATAAAAATTTCACCTCGATACGACCTTACTGTCCCAGGCAAAAACGCACTCAAAGACGCAAATGCAAACCGAAAAGAAAAACGGATTACACAAACTCGCGCAAAAGCTACTTTTTCGTCACATGTAGTTACATATTAAACACTTTCCGTTACTCTCCACTCATTCCACTGTGGAAACTAGTATTTTTTTTCGTCGCCAAACGGTCCTATATCAAAGCAAACTACGCGTACTGGGCCAGGCGGCGCTGCGCGTCTGCGCACATCGTGTTTCAAAACACGCTGCATAAACGTCCGTAACTCCTCGATGCCTTCACTTACAATCTTAAAACTTTGACACCGCCAAGCGACCACCGTCCTCAGTACGTCATAAAAATTTCACCTCGATACGACCTTACTGTCCCAGGCAAAAACGCACTCAAAGACGCAAATGCAAACCGAAAAGAAAAACGGATTACACAAACTCGCGCAAAAGCTACTTTTTCGTCACATGTAGTTACATATTAAACACTTTCCGTTACTCTCCACTCATTCCACTGTGGAAACTAGTATTTTTTTTCGTCGCCAAACGGTCCTATATCAAAGCAAACTACGCGTACTGGGCCAGGCGGCGCTGCGCGTCTGCGCACATCGTGTTTCAAAACACGCTGCATAAACGTCCGTAACTCCTCGATGCCTTCACTTACAATCTTAAAACTTTGACACCGCCAAGCGACCACCGTCCTCAGTACGTCATAAAAATTTCACCTCGATACGACCTTACTGTCCCAGGCAAAAACGCACTCAAAGACGCAAATGCAAACCGAAAAGAAAAACGGATTACACAAACTCGCGCAAAAGCTACTTTTTCGTCACATGTAGTTACATATTAAACACTTTCCGTTACTCTCCACTCATTCCACTGTGGAAACTAGTATTTTTTTTCGTCGCCAAACGGTCCTATATCAAAGCAAACTACGCGTACTGGGCCAGGCGGCGCTGCGCGTCTGCGCACATCGTGTTTCAAAACACGCTGCATAAACGTCCGTAACTCCTCGATGCCTTCACTTACAATCTTAAAACTTTGACACCGCCAAGCGACCACCGTCCTCAGTACGTCATAAAAATTTCACCTCGATACGACCTTACTGTCCCAGGCAAAAACGCACTCAAAGACGCAAATGCAAACCGAAAAGAAAAACGGATTACACAAACTCGCGCAAAAGCTACTTTTTCGTCACATGTAGTTACATATTAAACACTTTCCGTTACTCTCCACTCATTCCACTGTGGAAACTAGTATTTTTTTTCGTCGCCAAACGGTCCTATATCAAAGCAAACTACGCGTACTGGGCCAGGCGGCGCTGCGCGTCTGCGCACATCGTGTTTCAAAACACGCTGCATAAACGTCCGTAACTCCTCGATGCCTTCACTTACAATCTTAAAACTTTGACACCGCCAAGCGACCACCGTCCTCAGTACGTCATAAAAATTTCACCTCGATACGACCTTACTGTCCCAGGCAAAAACGCACTCAAAGACGCAAATGCAAACCGAAAAGAAAAACGGATTACACAAACTCGCGCAAAAGCTACTTTTTCGTCACATGTAGTTACATATTAAACACTTTCCGTTACTCTCCACTCATTCCACTGTGGAAACTAGTATTTTTTTTCGTCGCCAAACGGTCCTATATCAAAGCAAACTACGCGTACTGGGCCAGGCGGCGCTGCGCGTCTGCGCACATCGTGTTTCAAAACACGCTGCATAAACGTCCGTAACTCCTCGATGCCTTCACTTACAATCTTAAAACTTTGACACCGCCAAGCGACCACCGTCCTCAGTACGTCATAAAAATTTCACCTCGATACGACCTTACTGTCCCAGGCAAAAACGCACTCAAAGACGCAAATGCAAACCGAAAAGAAAAACGGATTACACAAACTCGCGCAAAAGCTACTTTTTCGTCACATGTAGTTACATATTAAACACTTTCCGTTACTCTCCACTCATTCCACTGTGGAAACTAGTATTTTTTTTCGTCGCCAAACGGTCCTATATCAAAGCAAACTACGCGTACTGGGCCAGGCGGCGCTGCGCGTCTGCGCACATCGTGTTTCAAAACACGCTGCATAAACGTCCGTAACTCCTCGATGCCTTCACTTACAATCTTAAAACTTTGACACCGCCAAGCGACCACCGTCCTCAGTACGTCATAAAAATTTCACCTCGATACGACCTTACTGTCCCAGGCAAAAACGCACTCAAAGACGCAAATGCAAACCGAAAAGAAAAACGGATTACACAAACTCGCGCAAAAGCTACTTTTTCGTCACATGTAGTTACATATTAAACACTTTCCGTTACTCTCCACTCATTCCACTGTGGAAACTAGTATTTTTTTTCGTCGCCAAACGGTCCTATATCAAAGCAAACTACGCGTACTGGGCCAGGCGGCGCTGCGCGTCTGCGCACATCGTGTTTCAAAACACGCTGCATAAACGTCCGTAACTCCTCGATGCCTTCACTTACAATCTTAAAACTTTGACACCGCCAAGCGACCACCGTCCTCAGTACGTCATAAAAATTTCACCTCGATACGACCTTACTGTCCCAGGCAAAAACGCACTCAAAGACGCAAATGCAAACCGAAAAGAAAAACGGATTACACAAACTCGCGCAAAAGCTACTTTTTCGTCACATGTAGTTACATATTAAACACTTTCCGTTACTCTCCACTCATTCCACTGTGGAAACTAGTATTTTTTTTCGTCGCCAAACGGTCCTATATCAAAGCAAACTACGCGTACTGGGCCAGGCGGCGCTGCGCGTCTGCGCACATCGTTTTCAAAACACGCTGCATAAACGTCCGTAACTCCTCGATGCCTTCACTTACAATCTTAAAACTTTGACACCGCCAAGCGACCACCGTCCTCAGTACGTCATAAAAATTTCACCTCGATACGACCTTACTGTCCCAGGCAAAAACGCACTCAAAGACGCAAATGCAAACCGAAAAGAAAAACGGATTACACAAACTCGCGCAAAAGCTACTTTTTCGTCACATGTAGTTACATATTAAACACTTTCCGTTACTCTCCACTCATTCCACTGTGGAAACTAGTATTTTTTTTCGTCGCCAAACGGTCCTATATCAAAGCAAACTACGCGTACTGGGCCAGGCGGCGCTGCGCGTCTGCGCACATCGTGTTTCAAAACACGCTGCATAAACGTCCGTAACTCCTCGATGCCTTCACTTACAATCTTAAAACTTTGACACCGCCAAGCGACCACCGTCCTCAGTACGTCATAAAAATTTCACCTCGATACGACCTTACTGTCCCAGGCAAAAACGCACTCAAAGACGCAAATGCAAACCGAAAAGAAAAACGGATTACACAAACTCGCGCAAAAGCTACTTTTTCGTCACATGTAGTTACATATTAAACACTTTCCGTTACTCTCCACTCATTCCACTGTGGAAACTAGTATTTTTTTTCGTCGCCAAACGGTCCTATATCAAAGCAAACTACGCGTACTGGGCCAGGCGGCGCTGCGCGTCTGCGCACATCGTGTTTCAAAACACGCTGCATAAACGTCCGTAACTCCTCGATGCCTTCACTTACAATCTTAAAACTTTGACACCGCCAAGCGACCACCGTCCTCAGTACGTCATAAAAATTTCACCTCGATACGACCTTACTGTCCCAGGCAAAAACGCACTCAAAGACGCAAATGCAAACCGAAAAGAAAAACGGATTACACAAACTCGCGCAAAAGCTACTTTTTCGTCACATGTAGTTACATATTAAACACTTTCCGTTACTCTCCACTCATTCCACTGTGGAAACTAGTATTTTTTTTCGTCGCCAAACGGTCCTATATCAAAGCAAACTACGCGTACTGGGCCAGGCGGCGCTGCGCGTCTGCGCACATCGTGTTTCAAAACACGCTGCATAAACGTCCGTAACTCCTCGATGCCTTCACTTACAATCTTAAAACTTTGACACCGCCAAGCGACCACCGTCCTCAGTACGTCATAAAAATTTCACCTCGATACGACCTTACTGTCCCAGGCAAAAACGCACTCAAAGACGCAAATGCAAACCGAAAAGAAAAACGGATTACACAAACTCGCGCAAAAGCTACTTTTTCGTCACATGTAGTTACATATTAAACACTTTCCGTTACTCTCCACTCATTCCACTGTGGAAACTAGTATTTTTTTTCGTCGCCAAACGGTCCTATATCAAAGCAAACTACGCGTACTGGGCCAGGCGGCGCTGCGCGTCTGCGCACATCGTGTTTCAAAACACGCTGCATAAACGTCCGTAACTCCTCGATGCCTTCACTTACAATCTTAAAACTTTGACACCGCCAAGCGACCACCGTCCTCAGTACGTCATAAAAATTTCACCTCGATACGACCTTACTGTCCCAGGCAAAAACGCACTCAAAGACGCAAATGCAAACCGAAAAGAAAAACGGATTACACAAACTCGCGCAAAAGCTACTTTTTCGTCACATGTAGTTACATATTAAACACTTTCCGTTACTCTCCACTCATTCCACTGTGGAAACTAGTATTTTTTTTCGTCGCCAAACGGTCCTATATCAAAGCAAACTACGCGTACTGGGCCAGGCGGCGCTGCGCGTCTGCGCACATCGTGTTTCAAAACACGCTGCATAAACGTCCGTAACTCCTCGATGCCTTCACTTACAATCTTAAAACTTTGACACCGCCAAGCGACCACCGTCCTCAGTACGTCATAAAAATTTCACCTCGATACGACCTTACTGTCCCAGGCAAAAACGCACTCAAAGACGCAAATGCAAACCGAAAAGAAAAACGGATTACACAAACTCGCGCAAAAGCTACTTTTTCGTCACATGTAGTTACATATTAAACACTTTCCGTTACTCTCCACTCATTCCACTGTGGAAACTAGTATTTTTTTTCGTCGCCAAACGGTCCTATATCAAAGCAAACTACGCGTACTGGGCCAGGCGGCGCTGCGCGTCTGCGCACATCGTGTTTCAAAACACGCTGCATAAACGTCCGTAACTCCTCGATGCCTTCACTTACAATCTTAAAACTTTGACACCGCCAAGCGACCACCGTCCTCAGTACGTCATAAAAATTTCACCTCGATACGACCTTACTGTCCCAGGCAAAAACGCACTCAAAGACGCAAATGCAAACCGAAAAGAAAAACGGATTACACAAACTCGCGCAAAAGCTACTTTTTCGTCACATGTAGTTACATATTAAACACTTTCCGTTACTCTCCACTCATTCCACTGTGGAAACTAGTATTTTTTTTCGTCGCCAAACGGTCCTATATCAAAGCAAACTACGCGTACTGGGCCAGGCGGCGCTGCGCGTCTGCGCACATCGTGTTTCAAAACACGCTGCATAAACGTCCGTAACTCCTCGATGCCTTCACTTACAATCTTAAAACTTTGACACCGCCAAGCGACCACCGTCCTCAGTACGTCATAAAAATTTCACCTCGATACGACCTTACTGTCCCAGGCAAAAACGCACTCAAAGACGCAAATGCAAACCGAAAAGAAAAACGGATTACACAAACTCGCGCAAAAGCTACTTTTTCGTCACATGTAGTTACATATTAAACACTTTCCGTTACTCTCCACTCATTCCACTGTGGAAACTAGTATTTTTTTTCGTCGCCAAACGGTCCTATATCAAAGCAAACTACGCGTACTGGGCCAGGCGGCGCTGCGCGTCTGCGCACATCGTGTTTCAAAACACGCTGCATAAACGTCCGTAACTCCTCGATGCCTTCACTTACAATCTTAAAACTTTGACACCGCCAAGCGACCACCGTCCTCAGTACGTCATAAAAATTTCACCTCGATACGACCTTACTGTCCCAGGCAAAAACGCACTCAAAGACGCAAATGCAAACCGAAAAGAAAAACGGATTACACAAACTCGCGCAAAAGCTACTTTTTCGTCACATGTAGTTACATATTAAACACTTTCCGTTACTCTCCACTCATTCCACTGTGGAAACTAGTATTTTTTTTCGTCGCCAAACGGTCCTATATCAAAGCAAACTACGCGTACTGGGCCAGGCGGCGCTGCGCGTCTGCGCACATCGTGTTTCAAAACACGCTGCATAAACGTCCGTAACTCCTCGATGCCTTCACTTACAATCTTAAAACTTTGACACCGCCAAGCGACCACCGTCCTCAGTACGTCATAAAAATTTCACCTCGATACGACCTTACTGTCCCAGGCAAAAACGCACTCAAAGACGCAAATGCAAACCGAAAAGAAAAACGGATTACACAAACTCGCGCAAAAGCTACTTTTTCGTCACATGTAGTTACATATTAAACACTTTCCGTTACTCTCCACTCATTCCACTGTGGAAACTAGTATTTTTTTTCGTCGCCAAACGGTCCTATATCAAAGCAAACTACGCGTACTGGGCCAGGCGGCGCTGCGCGTCTGCGCACATCGTGTTTCAAAACACGCTGCATAAACGTCCGTAACTCCTCGATGCCTTCACTTACAATCTTAAAACTTTGACACCGCCAAGCGACCACCGTCCTCAGTACGTCATAAAAATTTCACCTCGATACGACCTTACTGTCCCAGGCAAAAACGCACTCAAAGACGCAAATGCAAACCGAAAAGAAAAACGGATTACACAAACTCGCGCAAAAGCTACTTTTTCGTCACATGTAGTTACATATTAAACACTTTCCGTTACTCTCCACTCATTCCACTGTGGAAACTAGTATTTTTTTTCGTCGCCAAACGGTCCTATATCAAAGCAAACTACGCGTACTGGGCCAGGCGGCGCTGCGCGTCTGCGCACATCGTGTTTCAAAACACGCTGCATAAACGTCCGTAACTCCTCGATGCCTTCACTTACAATCTTAAAACTTTGACACCGCCAAGCGACCACCGTCCTCAGTACGTCATAAAAATTTCACCTCGATACGACCTTACTGTCCCAGGCAAAAACGCACTCAAAGACGCAAATGCAAACCGAAAAGAAAAACGGATTACACAAACTCGCGCAAAAGCTACTTTTTCGTCACATGTAGTTACATATTAAACACTTTCCGTTACTCTCCACTCATTCCACTGTGGAAACTAGTATTTTTTTTCGTCGCCAAACGGTCCTATATCAAAGCAAACTACGCGTACTGGGCCAGGCGGCGCTGCGCGTCTGCGCACATCGTGTTTCAAAACACGCTGCATAAACGTCCGTAACTCCTCGATGCCTTCACTTACAATCTTAAAACTTTGACACCGCCAAGCGACCACCGTCCTCAGTACGTCATAAAAATTTCACCTCGATACGACCTTACTGTCCCAGGCAAAAACGCACTCAAAGACGCAAATGCAAACCGAAAAGAAAAACGGATTACACAAACTCGCGCAAAAGCTACTTTTTCGTCACATGTAGTTACATATTAAACACTTTCCGTTACTCTCCACTCATTCCACTGTGGAAACTAGTATTTTTTTTCGTCGCCAAACGGTCCTATATCAAAGCAAACTACGCGTACTGGGCCAGGCGGCGCTGCGCGTCTGCGCACATCGTGTTTCAAAACACGCTGCATAAACGTCCGTAACTCCTCGATGCCTTCACTTACAATCTTAAAACTTTGACACCGCCAAGCGACCACCGTCCTCAGTACGTCATAAAAATTTCACCTCGATACGACCTTACTGTCCCAGGCAAAAACGCACTCAAAGACGCAAATGCAAACCGAAAAGAAAAACGGATTACACAAACTCGCGCAAAAGCTACTTTTTCGTCACATGTAGTTACATATTAAACACTTTCCGTTACTCTCCACTCATTCCACTGTGGAAACTAGTATTTTTTTTCGTCGCCAAACGGTCCTATATCAAAGCAAACTACGCGTACTGGGCCAGGCGGCGCTGCGCGTCTGCGCACATCGTGTTTCAAAACACGCTGCATAAACGTCCGTAACTCCTCGATGCCTTCACTTACAATCTTAAAACTTTGACACCGCCAAGCGACCACCGTCCTCAGTACGTCATAAAAATTTCACCTCGATACGACCTTACTGTCCCAGGCAAAAACGCACTCAAAGACGCAAATGCAAACCGAAAAGAAAAACGGATTACACAAACTCGCGCAAAAGCTACTTTTTCGTCACATGTAGTTACATATTAAACACTTTCCGTTACTCTCCACTCATTCCACTGTGGAAACTAGTATTTTTTTTCGTCGCCAAACGGTCCTATATCAAAGCAAACTACGCGTACTGGGCCAGGCGGCGCTGCGCGTCTGCGCACATCGTGTTTCAAAACACGCTGCATAAACGTCCGTAACTCCTCGATGCCTTCACTTACAATCTTAAAACTTTGACACCGCCAAGCGACCACCGTCCTCAGTACGTCATAAAAATTTCACCTCGATACGACCTTACTGTCCCAGGCAAAAACGCACTCAAAGACGCAAATGCAAACCGAAAAGAAAAACGGATTACACAAACTCGCGCAAAAGCTACTTTTTCGTCACATGTAGTTACATATTAAACACTTTCCGTTACTCTCCACTCATTCCACTGTGGAAACTAGTATTTTTTTTCGTCGCCAAACGGTCCTATATCAAAGCAAACTACGCGTACTGGGCCAGGCGGCGCTGCGCGTCTGCGCACATCGTGTTTCAAAACACGCTGCATAAACGTCCGTAACTCCTCGATGCCTTCACTTACAATCTTAAAACTTTGACACCGCCAAGCGACCACCGTCCTCAGTACGTCATAAAAATTTCACCTCGATACGACCTTACTGTCCCAGGCAAAAACGCACTCAAAGACGCAAATGCAAACCGAAAAGAAAAACGGATTACACAAACTCGCGCAAAAGCTACTTTTTCGTCACATGTAGTTACATATTAAACACTTTCCGTTACTCTCCACTCATTCCACTGTGGAAACTAGTATTTTTTTTCGTCGCCAAACGGTCCTATATCAAAGCAAACTACGCGTACTGGGCCAGGCGGCGCTGCGCGTCTGCGCACATCGTGTTTCAAAACACGCTGCATAAACGTCCGTAACTCCTCGATGCCTTCACTTACAATCTTAAAACTTTGACACCGCCAAGCGACCACCGTCCTCAGTACGTCATAAAAATTTCACCTCGATACGACCTTACTGTCCCAGGCAAAAACGCACTCAAAGACGCAAATGCAAACCGAAAAGAAAAACGGATTACACAAACTCGCGCAAAAGCTACTTTTTCGTCACATGTAGTTACATATTAAACACTTTCCGTTACTCTCCACTCATTCCACTGTGGAAACTAGTATTTTTTTTCGTCGCCAAACGGTCCTATATCAAAGCAAACTACGCGTACTGGGCCAGGCGGCGCTGCGCGTCTGCGCACATCGTGTTTCAAAACACGCTGCATAAACGTCCGTAACTCCTCGATGCCTTCACTTACAATCTTAAAACTTTGACACCGCCAAGCGACCACCGTCCTCAGTACGTCATAAAAATTTCACCTCGATACGACCTTACTGTCCCAGGCAAAAACGCACTCAAAGACGCAAATGCAAACCGAAAAGAAAAACGGATTACACAAACTCGCGCAAAAGCTACTTTTTCGTCACATGTAGTTACATATTAAACACTTTCCGTTACTCTCCACTCATTCCACTGTGGAAACTAGTATTTTTTTTCGTCGCCAAACGGTCCTATATCAAAGCAAACTACGCGTACTGGGCCAGGCGGCGCTGCGCGTCTGCGCACATCGTGTTTCAAAACACGCTGCATAAACGTCCGTAACTCCTCGATGCCTTCACTTACAATCTTAAAACTTTGACACCGCCAAGCGACCACCGTCCTCAGTACGTCATAAAAATTTCACCTCGATACGACCTTACTGTCCCAGGCAAAAACGCACTCAAAGACGCAAATGCAAACCGAAAAGAAAAACGGATTACACAAACTCGCGCAAAAGCTACTTTTTCGTCACATGTAGTTACATATTAAACACTTTCCGTTACTCTCCACTCATTCCACTGTGGAAACTAGTATTTTTTTTCGTCGCCAAACGGTCCTATATCAAAGCAAACTACGCGTACTGGGCCAGGCGGCGCTGCGCGTCTGCGCACATCGTGTTTCAAAACACGCTGCATAAACGTCCGTAACTCCTCGATGCCTTCACTTACAATCTTAAAACTTTGACACCGCCAAGCGACCACCGTCCTCAGTACGTCATAAAAATTTCACCTCGATACGACCTTACTGTCCCAGGCAAAAACGCACTCAAAGACGCAAATGCAAACCGAAAAGAAAAACGGATTACACAAACTCGCGCAAAAGCTACTTTTTCGTCACATGTAGTTACATATTAAACACTTTCCGTTACTCTCCACTCATTCCACTGTGGAAACTAGTATTTTTTTTCGTCGCCAAACGGTCCTATATCAAAGCAAACTACGCGTACTGGGCCAGGCGGCGCTGCGCGTCTGCGCACATCGTGTTTCAAAACACGCTGCATAAACGTCCGTAACTCCTCGATGCCTTCACTTACAATCTTAAAACTTTGACACCGCCAAGCGACCACCGTCCTCAGTACGTCATAAAAATTTCACCTCGATACGACCTTACTGTCCCAGGCAAAAACGCACTCAAAGACGCAAATGCAAACCGAAAAGAAAAACGGATTACACAAACTCGCGCAAAAGCTACTTTTTCGTCACATGTAGTTACATATTAAACACTTTCCGTTACTCTCCACTCATTCCACTGTGGAAACTAGTATTTTTTTTCGTCGCCAAACGGTCCTATATCAAAGCAAACTACGCGTACTGGGCCAGGCGGCGCTGCGCGTCTGCGCACATCGTGTTTCAAAACACGCTGCATAAACGTCCGTAACTCCTCGATGCCTTCACTTACAATCTTAAAACTTTGACACCGCCAAGCGACCACCGTCCTCAGTACGTCATAAAAATTTCACCTCGATACGACCTTACTGTCCCAGGCAAAAACGCACTCAAAGACGCAAATGCAAACCGAAAAGAAAAACGGATTACACAAACTCGCGCAAAAGCTACTTTTTCGTCACATGTAGTTACATATTAAACACTTTCCGTTACTCTCCACTCATTCCACTGTGGAAACTAGTATTTTTTTTCGTCGCCAAACGGTCCTATATCAAAGCAAACTACGCGTACTGGGCCAGGCGGCGCTGCGCGTCTGCGCACATCGTGTTTCAAAACACGCTGCATAAACGTCCGTAACTCCTCGATGCCTTCACTTACAATCTTAAAACTTTGACACCGCCAAGCGACCACCGTCCTCAGTACGTCATAAAAATTTCACCTCGATACGACCTTACTGTCCCAGGCAAAAACGCACTCAAAGACGCAAATGCAAACCGAAAAGAAAAACGGATTACACAAACTCGCGCAAAAGCTACTTTTTCGTCACATGTAGTTACATATTAAACACTTTCCGTTACTCTCCACTCATTCCACTGTGGAAACTAGTATTTTTTTTCGTCGCCAAACGGTCCTATATCAAAGCAAACTACGCGTACTGGGCCAGGCGGCGCTGCGCGTCTGCGCACATCGTGTTTCAAAACACGCTGCATAAACGTCCGTAACTCCTCGATGCCTTCACTTACAATCTTAAAACTTTGACACCGCCAAGCGACCACCGTCCTCAGTACGTCATAAAAATTTCACCTCGATACGACCTTACTGTCCCAGGCAAAAACGCACTCAAAGACGCAAATGCAAACCGAAAAGAAAAACGGATTACACAAACTCGCGCAAAAGCTACTTTTTCGTCACATGTAGTTACATATTAAACACTTTCCGTTACTCTCCACTCATTCCACTGTGGAAACTAGTATTTTTTTTCGTCGCCAAACGGTCCTATATCAAAGCAAACTACGCGTACTGGGCCAGGCGGCGCTGCGCGTCTGCGCACATCGTGTTTCAAAACACGCTGCATAAACGTCCGTAACTCCTCGATGCCTTCACTTACAATCTTAAAACTTTGACACCGCCAAGCGACCACCGTCCTCAGTACGTCATAAAAATTTCACCTCGATACGACCTTACTGTCCCAGGCAAAAACGCACTCAAAGACGCAAATGCAAACCGAAAAGAAAAACGGATTACACAAACTCGCGCAAAAGCTACTTTTTCGTCACATGTAGTTACATATTAAACACTTTCCGTTACTCTCCACTCATTCCACTGTGGAAACTAGTATTTTTTTTCGTCGCCAAACGGTCCTATATCAAAGCAAACTACGCGTACTGGGCCAGGCGGCGCTGCGCGTCTGCGCACATCGTGTTTCAAAACACGCTGCATAAACGTCCGTAACTCCTCGATGCCTTCACTTACAATCTTAAAACTTTGACACCGCCAAGCGACCACCGTCCTCAGTACGTCATAAAAATTTCACCTCGATACGACCTTACTGTCCCAGGCAAAAACGCACTCAAAGACGCAAATGCAAACCGAAAAGAAAAACGGATTACACAAACTCGCGCAAAAGCTACTTTTTCGTCACATGTAGTTACATATTAAACACTTTCCGTTACTCTCCACTCATTCCACTGTGGAAACTAGTATTTTTTTTCGTCGCCAAACGGTCCTATATCAAAGCAAACTACGCGTACTGGGCCAGGCGGCGCTGCGCGTCTGCGCACATCGTGTTTCAAAACACGCTGCATAAACGTCCGTAACTCCTCGATGCCTTCACTTACAATCTTAAAACTTTGACACCGCCAAGCGACCACCGTCCTCAGTACGTCATAAAAATTTCACCTCGATACGACCTTACTGTCCCAGGCAAAAACGCACTCAAAGACGCAAATGCAAACCGAAAAGAAAAACGGATTACACAAACTCGCGCAAAAGCTACTTTTTCGTCACATGTAGTTACATATTAAACACTTTCCGTTACTCTCCACTCATTCCACTGTGGAAACTAGTATTTTTTTTCGTCGCCAAACGGTCCTATATCAAAGCAAACTACGCGTACTGGGCCAGGCGGCGCTGCGCGTCTGCGCACATCGTGTTTCAAAACACGCTGCATAAACGTCCGTAACTCCTCGATGCCTTCACTTACAATCTTAAAACTTTGACACCGCCAAGCGACCACCGTCCTCAGTACGTCATAAAAATTTCACCTCGATACGACCTTACTGTCCCAGGCAAAAACGCACTCAAAGACGCAAATGCAAACCGAAAAGAAAAACGGATTACACAAACTCGCGCAAAAGCTACTTTTTCGTCACATGTAGTTACATATTAAACACTTTCCGTTACTCTCCACTCATTCCACTGTGGAAACTAGTATTTTTTTTCGTCGCCAAACGGTCCTATATCAAAGCAAACTACGCGTACTGGGCCAGGCGGCGCTGCGCGTCTGCGCACATCGTGTTTCAAAACACGCTGCATAAACGTCCGTAACTCCTCGATGCCTTCACTTACAATCTTAAAACTTTGACACCGCCAAGCGACCACCGTCCTCAGTACGTCATAAAAATTTCACCTCGATACGACCTTACTGTCCCAGGCAAAAACGCACTCAAAGACGCAAATGCAAACCGAAAAGAAAAACGGATTACACAAACTCGCGCAAAAGCTACTTTTTCGTCACATGTAGTTACATATTAAACACTTTCCGTTACTCTCCACTCATTCCACTGTGGAAACTAGTATTTTTTTTCGTCGCCAAACGGTCCTATATCAAAGCAAACTACGCGTACTGGGCCAGGCGGCGCTGCGCGTCTGCGCACATCGTGTTTCAAAACACGCTGCATAAACGTCCGTAACTCCTCGATGCCTTCACTTACAATCTTAAAACTTTGACACCGCCAAGCGACCACCGTCCTCAGTACGTCATAAAAATTTCACCTCGATACGACCTTACTGTCCCAGGCAAAAACGCACTCAAAGACGCAAATGCAAACCGAAAAGAAAAACGGATTACACAAACTCGCGCAAAAGCTACTTTTTCGTCACATGTAGTTACATATTAAACACTTTCCGTTACTCTCCACTCATTCCACTGTGGAAACTAGTATTTTTTTTCGTCGCCAAACGGTCCTATATCAAAGCAAACTACGCGTACTGGGCCAGGCGGCGCTGCGCGTCTGCGCACATCGTGTTTCAAAACACGCTGCATAAACGTCCGTAACTCCTCGATGCCTTCACTTACAATCTTAAAACTTTGACACCGCCAAGCGACCACCGTCCTCAGTACGTCATAAAAATTTCACCTCGATACGACCTTACTGTCCCAGGCAAAAACGCACTCAAAGACGCAAATGCAAACCGAAAAGAAAAACGGATTACACAAACTCGCGCAAAAGCTACTTTTTCGTCACATGTAGTTACATATTAAACACTTTCCGTTACTCTCCACTCATTCCACTGTGGAAACTAGTATTTTTTTTCGTCGCCAAACGGTCCTATATCAAAGCAAACTACGCGTACTGGGCCAGGCGGCGCTGCGCGTCTGCGCACATCGTGTTTCAAAACACGCTGCATAAACGTCCGTAACTCCTCGATGCCTTCACTTACAATCTTAAAACTTTGACACCGCCAAGCGACCACCGTCCTCAGTACGTCATAAAAATTTCACCTCGATACGACCTTACTGTCCCAGGCAAAAACGCACTCAAAGACGCAAATGCAAACCGAAAAGAAAAACGGATTACACAAACTCGCGCAAAAGCTACTTTTTCGTCACATGTAGTTACATATTAAACACTTTCCGTTACTCTCCACTCATTCCACTGTGGAAACTAGTATTTTTTTTCGTCGCCAAACGGTCCTATATCAAAGCAAACTACGCGTACTGGGCCAGGCGGCGCTGCGCGTCTGCGCACATCGTGTTTCAAAACACGCTGCATAAACGTCCGTAACTCCTCGATGCCTTCACTTACAATCTTAAAACTTTGACACCGCCAAGCGACCACCGTCCTCAGTACGTCATAAAAATTTCACCTCGATACGACCTTACTGTCCCAGGCAAAAACGCACTCAAAGACGCAAATGCAAACCGAAAAGAAAAACGGATTACACAAACTCGCGCAAAAGCTACTTTTTCGTCACATGTAGTTACATATTAAACACTTTCCGTTACTCTCCACTCATTCCACTGTGGAAACTAGTATTTTTTTTCGTCGCCAAACGGTCCTATATCAAAGCAAACTACGCGTACTGGGCCAGGCGGCGCTGCGCGTCTGCGCACATCGTGTTTCAAAACACGCTGCATAAACGTCCGTAACTCCTCGATGCCTTCACTTACAATCTTAAAACTTTGACACCGCCAAGCGACCACCGTCCTCAGTACGTCATAAAAATTTCACCTCGATACGACCTTACTGTCCCAGGCAAAAACGCACTCAAAGACGCAAATGCAAACCGAAAAGAAAAACGGATTACACAAACTCGCGCAAAAGCTACTTTTTCGTCACATGTAGTTACATATTAAACACTTTCCGTTACTCTCCACTCATTCCACTGTGGAAACTAGTATTTTTTTTCGTCGCCAAACGGTCCTATATCAAAGCAAACTACGCGTACTGGGCCAGGCGGCGCTGCGCGTCTGCGCACATCGTGTTTCAAAACACGCTGCATAAACGTCCGTAACTCCTCGATGCCTTCACTTACAATCTTAAAACTTTGACACCGCCAAGCGACCACCGTCCTCAGTACGTCATAAAAATTTCACCTCGATACGACCTTACTGTCCCAGGCAAAAACGCACTCAAAGACGCAAATGCAAACCGAAAAGAAAAACGGATTACACAAACTCGCGCAAAAGCTACTTTTTCGTCACATGTAGTTACATATTAAACACTTTCCGTTACTCTCCACTCATTCCACTGTGGAAACTAGTATTTTTTTTCGTCGCCAAACGGTCCTATATCAAAGCAAACTACGCGTACTGGGCCAGGCGGCGCTGCGCGTCTGCGCACATCGTGTTTCAAAACACGCTGCATAAACGTCCGTAACTCCTCGATGCCTTCACTTACAATCTTAAAACTTTGACACCGCCAAGCGACCACCGTCCTCAGTACGTCATAAAAATTTCACCTCGATACGACCTTACTGTCCCAGGCAAAAACGCACTCAAAGACGCAAATGCAAACCGAAAAGAAAAACGGATTACACAAACTCGCGCAAAAGCTACTTTTTCGTCACATGTAGTTACATATTAAACACTTTCCGTTACTCTCCACTCATTCCACTGTGGAAACTAGTATTTTTTTTCGTCGCCAAACGGTCCTATATCAAAGCAAACTACGCGTACTGGGCCAGGCGGCGCTGCGCGTCTGCGCACATCGTGTTTCAAAACACGCTGCATAAACGTCCGTAACTCCTCGATGCCTTCACTTACAATCTTAAAACTTTGACACCGCCAAGCGACCACCGTCCTCAGTACGTCATAAAAATTTCACCTCGATACGACCTTACTGTCCCAGGCAAAAACGCACTCAAAGACGCAAATGCAAACCGAAAAGAAAAACGGATTACACAAACTCGCGCAAAAGCTACTTTTTCGTCACATGTAGTTACATATTAAACACTTTCCGTTACTCTCCACTCATTCCACTGTGGAAACTAGTATTTTTTTTCGTCGCCAAACGGTCCTATATCAAAGCAAACTACGCGTACTGGGCCAGGCGGCGCTGCGCGTCTGCGCACATCGTGTTTCAAAACACGCTGCATAAACGTCCGTAACTCCTCGATGCCTTCACTTACAATCTTAAAACTTTGACACCGCCAAGCGACCACCGTCCTCAGTACGTCATAAAAATTTCACCTCGATACGACCTTACTGTCCCAGGCAAAAACGCACTCAAAGACGCAAATGCAAACCGAAAAGAAAAACGGATTACACAAACTCGCGCAAAAGCTACTTTTTCGTCACATGTAGTTACATATTAAACACTTTCCGTTACTCTCCACTCATTCCACTGTGGAAACTAGTATTTTTTTTCGTCGCCAAACGGTCCTATATCAAAGCAAACTACGCGTACTGGGCCAGGCGGCGCTGCGCGTCTGCGCACATCGTGTTTCAAAACACGCTGCATAAACGTCCGTAACTCCTCGATGCCTTCACTTACAATCTTAAAACTTTGACACCGCCAAGCGACCACCGTCCTCAGTACGTCATAAAAATTTCACCTCGATACGACCTTACTGTCCCAGGCAAAAACGCACTCAAAGACGCAAATGCAAACCGAAAAGAAAAACGGATTACACAAACTCGCGCAAAAGCTACTTTTTCGTCACATGTAGTTACATATTAAACACTTTCCGTTACTCTCCACTCATTCCACTGTGGAAACTAGTATTTTTTTTCGTCGCCAAACGGTCCTATATCAAAGCAAACTACGCGTACTGGGCCAGGCGGCGCTGCGCGTCTGCGCACATCGTGTTTCAAAACACGCTGCATAAACGTCCGTAACTCCTCGATGCCTTCACTTACAATCTTAAAACTTTGACACCGCCAAGCGACCACCGTCCTCAGTACGTCATAAAAATTTCACCTCGATACGACCTTACTGTCCCAGGCAAAAACGCACTCAAAGACGCAAATGCAAACCGAAAAGAAAAACGGATTACACAAACTCGCGCAAAAGCTACTTTTTCGTCACATGTAGTTACATATTAAACACTTTCCGTTACTCTCCACTCATTCCACTGTGGAAACTAGTATTTTTTTTCGTCGCCAAACGGTCCTATATCAAAGCAAACTACGCGTACTGGGCCAGGCGGCGCTGCGCGTCTGCGCACATCGTGTTTCAAAACACGCTGCATAAACGTCCGTAACTCCTCGATGCCTTCACTTACAATCTTAAAACTTTGACACCGCCAAGCGACCACCGTCCTCAGTACGTCATAAAAATTTCACCTCGATACGACCTTACTGTCCCAGGCAAAAACGCACTCAAAGACGCAAATGCAAACCGAAAAGAAAAACGGATTACACACACTCGCGCAAAAGCTACTTTTTCGTCACATGTAGTTACATATTAAACACTTTCCGTTACTCTCCACTCATTCCACTGTGGAAACTAGTATTTTTTTTCGTCGCCAAACGGTCCTATATCAAAGCAAACTACGCGTACTGGGCCAGGCGGCGCTGCGCGTCTGCGCACATCGTGTTTCAAAACACGCTGCATAAACGTCCGTAACTCCTCGATGCCTTCACTTACAATCTTAAAACTTTGACACCGCCAAGCGACCACCGTCCTCAGTACGTCATAAAAATTTCACCTCGATACGACCTTACTGTCCCAGGCAAAAACGCACTCAAAGACGCAAATGCAAACCGAAAAGAAAAACGGATTACACAAACTCGCGCAAAAGCTACTTTTTCGTCACATGTAGTTACATATTAAACACTTTCCGTTACTCTCCACTCATTCCACTGTGGAAACTAGTATTTTTTTTCGTCGCCAAACGGTCCTATATCAAAGCAAACTACGCGTACTGGGCCAGGCGGCGCTGCGCGTCTGCGCACATCGTGTTTCAAAACACGCTGCATAAACGTCCGTAACTCCTCGATGCCTTCACTTACAATCTTAAAACTTTGACACCGCCAAGCGACCACCGTCCTCAGTACGTCATAAAAATTTCACCTCGATACGACCTTACTGTCCCAGGCAAAAACGCACTCAAAGACGCAAATGCAAACCGAAAAGAAAAACGGATTACACAAACTCGCGCAAAAGCTACTTTTTCGTCACATGTAGTTACATATTAAACACTTTCCGTTACTCTCCACTCATTCCACTGTGGAAACTAGTATTTTTTTTCGTCGCCAAACGGTCCTATATCAAAGCAAACTACGCGTACTGGGCCAGGCGGCGCTGCGCGTCTGCGCACATCGTGTTTCAAAACACGCTGCATAAACGTCCGTAACTCCTCGATGCCTTCACTTACAATCTTAAAACTTTGACACCGCCAAGCGACCACCGTCCTCAGTACGTCATAAAAATTTCACCTCGATACGACCTTACTGTCCCAGGCAAAAACGCACTCAAAGACGCAAATGCAAACCGAAAAGAAAAACGGATTACACAAACTCGCGCAAAAGCTACTTTTTCGTCACATGTAGTTACATATTAAACACTTTCCGTTACTCTCCACTCATTCCACTGTGGAAACTAGTATTTTTTTTCGTCGCCAAACGGTCCTATATCAAAGCAAACTACGCGTACTGGGCCAGGCGGCGCTGCGCGTCTGCGCACATCGTGTTTCAAAACACGCTGCATAAACGTCCGTAACTCCTCGATGCCTTCACTTACAATCTTAAAACTTTGACACCGCCAAGCGACCACCGTCCTCAGTACGTCATAAAAATTTCACCTCGATACGACCTTACTGTCCCAGGCAAAAACGCACTCAAAGACGCAAATGCAAACCGAAAAGAAAAACGGATTACACAAACTCGCGCAAAAGCTACTTTTTCGTCACATGTAGTTACATATTAAACACTTTCCGTTACTCTCCACTCATTCCACTGTGGAAACTAGTATTTTTTTTCGTCGCCAAACGGTCCTATATCAAAGCAAACTACGCGTACTGGGCCAGGCGGCGCTGCGCGTCTGCGCACATCGTGTTTCAAAACACGCTGCATAAACGTCCGTAACTCCTCGATGCCTTCACTTACAATCTTAAAACTTTGACACCGCCAAGCGACCACCGTCCTCAGTACGTCATAAAAATTTCACCTCGATACGACCTTACTGTCCCAGGCAAAAACGCACTCAAAGACGCAAATGCAAACCGAAAAGAAAAACGGATTACACAAACTCGCGCAAAAGCTACTTTTTCGTCACATGTAGTTACATATTAAACACTTTCCGTTACTCTCCACTCATTCCACTGTGGAAACTAGTATTTTTTTTCGTCGCCAAACGGTCCTATATCAAAGCAAACTACGCGTACTGGGCCAGGCGGCGCTGCGCGTCTGCGCACATCGTGTTTCAAAACACGCTGCATAAACGTCCGTAACTCCTCGATGCCTTCACTTACAATCTTAAAACTTTGACACCGCCAAGCGACCACCGTCCTCAGTACGTCATAAAAATTTCACCTCGATACGACCTTACTGTCCCAGGCAAAAACGCACTCAAAGACGCAAATGCAAACCGAAAAGAAAAACGGATTACACAAACTCGCGCAAAAGCTACTTTTTCGTCACATGTAGTTACATATTAAACACTTTCCGTTACTCTCCACTCATTCCACTGTGGAAACTAGTATTTTTTTTCGTCGCCAAACGGTCCTATATCAAAGCAAACTACGCGTACTGGGCCAGGCGGCGCTGCGCGTCTGCGCACATCGTGTTTCAAAACACGCTGCATAAACGTCCGTAACTCCTCGATGTCTTCACTTACAATCTTAAAACTTTGACACCGCCAAGCGACCACCGTCCTCAGTACGTCATAAAAATTTCACCTCGATACGACCTTACTGTCCCAGGCAAAAACGCACTCAAAGACGCAAATGCAAACCGAAAAGAAAAACGGATTACACAAACTCGCGCAAAAGCTACTTTTTCGTCACATGTAGTTACATATTAAACACTTTCCGTTACTCTCCACTCATTCCACTGTGGAAACTAGTATTTTTTTTCGTCGCCAAACGGTCCTATATCAAAGCAAACTACGCGTACTGGGCCAGGCGGCGCTGCGCGTCTGCGCACATCGTGTTTCAAAACACGCTGCATAAACGTCCGTAACTCCTCGATGCCTTCACTTACAATCTTAAAACTTTGACACCGCCAAGCGACCACCGTCCTCAGTACGTCATAAAAATTTCACCTCGATACGACCTTACTGTCCCAGGCAAAAACGCACTCAAAGACGCAAATGCAAACCGAAAAGAAAAACGGATTACACAAACTCGCGCAAAAGCTACTTTTTCGTCACATGTAGTTACATATTAAACACTTTCCGTTACTCTCCACTCATTCCACTGTGGAAACTAGTATTTTTTTTCGTCGCCAAACGGTCCTATATCAAAGCAAACTACGCGTACTGGGCCAGGCGGCGCTGCGCGTCTGCGCACATCGTGTTTCAAAACACGCTGCATAAACGTCCGTAACTCCTCGATGCCTTCACTTACAATCTTAAAACTTTGACACCGCCAAGCGACCACCGTCCTCAGTACGTCATAAAAATTTCACCTCGATACGACCTTACTGTCCCAGGCAAAAACGCACTCAAAGACGCAAATGCAAACCGAAAAGAAAAACGGATTACACAAACTCGCGCAAAAGCTACTTTTTCGTCACATGTAGTTACATATTAAACACTTTCCGTTACTCTCCACTCATTCCACTGTGGAAACTAGTATTTTTTTTCGTCGCCAAACGGTCCTATATCAAAGCAAACTACGCGTACTGGGCCAGGCGGCGCTGCGCGTCTGCGCACATCGTGTTTCAAAACACGCTGCATAAACGTCCGTAACTCCTCGATGCCTTCACTTACAATCTTAAAACTTTGACACCGCCAAGCGACCACCGTCCTCAGTACGTCATAAAAATTTCACCTCGATACGACCTTACTGTCCCAGGCAAAAACGCACTCAAAGACGCAAATGCAAACCGAAAAGAAAAACGGATTACACAAACTCGCGCAAAAGCTACTTTTTCGTCACATGTAGTTACATATTAAACACTTTCCGTTACTCTCCACTCATTCCACTGTGGAAACTAGTATTTTTTTTCGTCGCCAAACGGTCCTATATCAAAGCAAACTACGCGTACTGGGCCAGGCGGCGCTGCGCGTCTGCGCACATCGTGTTTCAAAACACGCTGCATAAACGTCCGTAACTCCTCGATGCCTTCACTTACAATCTTAAAACTTTGACACCGCCAAGCGACCACCGTCCTCAGTACGTCATAAAAATTTCACCTCGATACGACCTTACTGTCCCAGGCAAAAACGCACTCAAAGACGCAAATGCAAACCGAAAAGAAAAACGGATTACACAAACTCGCGCAAAAGCTACTTTTTCGTCACATGTAGTTACATATTAAACACTTTCCGTTACTCTCCACTCATTCCACTGTGGAAACTAGTATTTTTTTTCGTCGCCAAACGGTCCTATATCAAAGCAAACTACGCGTACTGGGCCAGGCGGCGCTGCGCGTCTGCGCACATCGTGTTTCAAAACACGCTGCATAAACGTCCGTAACTCCTCGATGCCTTCACTTACAATCTTAAAACTTTGACACCGCCAAGCGACCACCGTCCTCAGTACGTCATAAAAATTTCACCTCGATACGACCTTACTGTCCCAGGCAAAAACGCACTCAAAGACGCAAATGCAAACCGAAAAGAAAAACGGATTACACAAACTCGCGCAAAAGCTACTTTTTCGTCACATGTAGTTACATATTAAACACTTTCCGTTACTCTCCACTCATTCCACTGTGGAAACTAGTATTTTTTTTCGTCGCCAAACGGTCCTATATCAAAGCAAACTACGCGTACTGGGCCAGGCGGCGCTGCGCGTCTGCGCACATCGTGTTTCAAAACACGCTGCATAAACGTCCGTAACTCCTCGATGCCTTCACTTACAATCTTAAAACTTTGACACCGCCAAGCGACCACCGTCCTCAGTACGTCATAAAAATTTCACCTCGATACGACCTTACTGTCCCAGGCAAAAACGCACTCAAAGACGCAAATGCAAACCGAAAAGAAAAACGGATTACACAAACTCGCGCAAAAGCTACTTTTTCGTCACATGTAGTTACATATTAAACACTTTCCGTTACTCTCCACTCATTCCACTGTGGAAACTAGTATTTTTTTTCGTCGCCAAACGGTCCTATATCAAAGCAAACTACGCGTACTGGGCCAGGCGGCGCTGCGCGTCTGCGCACATCGTGTTTCAAAACACGCTGCATAAACGTCCGTAACTCCTCGATGCCTTCACTTACAATCTTAAAACTTTGACACCGCCAAGCGACCACCGTCCTCAGTACGTCATAAAAATTTCACCTCGATACGACCTTACTGTCCCAGGCAAAAACGCACTCAAAGACGCAAATGCAAACCGAAAAGAAAAACGGATTACACAAACTCGCGCAAAAGCTACTTTTTCGTCACATGTAGTTACATATTAAACACTTTCCGTTACTCTCCACTCATTCCACTGTGGAAACTAGTATTTTTTTTCGTCGCCAAACGGTCCTATATCAAAGCAAACTACGCGTACTGGGCCAGGCGGCGCTGCGCGTCTGCGCACATCGTGTTTCAAAACACGCTGCATAAACGTCCGTAACTCCTCGATGCCTTCACTTACAATCTTAAAACTTTGACACCGCCAAGCGACCACCGTCCTCAGTACGTCATAAAAATTTCACCTCGATACGACCTTACTGTCCCAGGCAAAAACGCACTCAAAGACGCAAATGCAAACCGAAAAGAAAAACGGATTACACAAACTCGCGCAAAAGCTACTTTTTCGTCACATGTAGTTACATATTAAACACTTTCCGTTACTCTCCACTCATTCCACTGTGGAAACTAGTATTTTTTTTCGTCGCCAAACGGTCCTATATCAAAGCAAACTACGCGTACTGGGCCAGGCGGCGCTGCGCGTCTGCGCACATCGTGTTTCAAAACACGCTGCATAAACGTCCGTAACTCCTCGATGCCTTCACTTACAATCTTAAAACTTTGACACCGCCAAGCGACCACCGTCCTCAGTACGTCATAAAAATTTCACCTCGATACGACCTTACTGTCCCAGGCAAAAACGCACTCAAAGACGCAAATGCAAACCGAAAAGAAAAACGGATTACACAAACTCGCGCAAAAGCTACTTTTTCGTCACATGTAGTTACATATTAAACACTTTCCGTTACTCTCCACTCATTCCACTGTGGAAACTAGTATTTTTTTTCGTCGCCAAACGGTCCTATATCAAAGCAAACTACGCGTACTGGGCCAGGCGGCGCTGCGCGTCTGCGCACATCGTGTTTCAAAACACGCTGCATAAACGTCCGTAACTCCTCGATGCCTTCACTTACAATCTTAAAACTTTGACACCGCCAAGCGACCACCGTCCTCAGTACGTCATAAAAATTTCACCTCGATACGACCTTACTGTCCCAGGCAAAAACGCACTCAAAGACGCAAATGCAAACCGAAAAGAAAAACGGATTACACAAACTCGCGCAAAAGCTACTTTTTCGTCACATGTAGTTACATATTAAACACTTTCCGTTACTCTCCACTCATTCCACTGTGGAAACTAGTATTTTTTTTCGTCGCCAAACGGTCCTATATCAAAGCAAACTACGCGTACTGGGCCAGGCGGCGCTGCGCGTCTGCGCACATCGTGTTTCAAAACACGCTGCATAAACGTCCGTAACTCCTCGATGCCTTCACTTACAATCTTAAAACTTTGACACCGCCAAGCGACCACCGTCCTCAGTACGTCATAAAAATTTCACCTCGATACGACCTTACTGTCCCAGGCAAAAACGCACTCAAAGACGCAAATGCAAACCGAAAAGAAAAACGGATTACACAAACTCGCGCAAAAGCTACTTTTTCGTCACATGTAGTTACATATTAAACACTTTCCGTTACTCTCCACTCATTCCACTGTGGAAACTAGTATTTTTTTTCGTCGCCAAACGGTCCTATATCAAAGCAAACTACGCGTACTGGGCCAGGCGGCGCTGCGCGTCTGCGCACATCGTGTTTCAAAACACGCTGCATAAACGTCCGTAACTCCTCGATGCCTTCACTTACAATCTTAAAACTTTGACACCGCCAAGCGACCACCGTCCTCAGTACGTCATAAAAATTTCAGCTCGACACGACCTTACTGTCCCAGGCAAAAACGCACTCAAAGACGCAAATGCAAACCGAAAAGAAAAACGGATTACACAAACTCGCGCAAAAGCTACTTTTTCGTCACATGTAGTTACATATTAAACACTTTCCGTTACTCTCCACTCATTCCACTGTGGAAACTAGTATTTTTTTTCGTCGCCAAACGGTCCTATATCAAAGCAAACTACGCGTACTGGGCCAGGCGGCGCTGCGCGTCTGCGCACATCGTGTTTCAAAACACGCTGCATAAACGTCCGTAACTCCTCGATGCCTTCACTTACAATCTTAAAACTTTGACACCGCCAAGCGACCACCGTCCTCAGTACGTCATAAAAATTTCAGCTCGACACGACCTTACTGTCCCAGGCAAAAACGCACTCAAAGACGCAAATGCAAACCGAAAAGAAAAACGGATTACACAAACTCGCGCAAAAGCTACTTTTTCGTCACATGTAGTTACATATTAAACACTTTCCGTTACTCTCCACTCATTCCACTGTGGAAACTAGTATTTTTTTTCGTCGCCAAACGGTCCTATATCAAAGCAAACTACGCGTACTGGGCCAGGCGGCGCTGCGCGTCTGCGCACATCGTGTTTCAAAACACGCTGCATAAACGTCCGTAACTCCTCGATGCCTTCACTTACAATCTTAAAACTTTGACACCGCCAAGCGACCACCGTCGTCAGTACGTCATAAAAATTTCAGCTCGACACGACCTTACTGTCCCAGGCAAAAACGCACTCAAAGACGCAAATGCAAACCGAAAAGAAAAACGGATTACACAAACTCGCGCAAAAGCTACTTTTTCGTCACATGTAGTTACATATTAAACACTTTCCGTTACTCTCCACTCATTCCACTGTGGAAACTAGTATTTTTTTTCGTCGCCAAACGGTCCTATATCAAAGCAAACTACGCGTACTGGGCCAGGCGGCGCTGCGCGTCTGCGCACATCGTGTTTCAAAACACGCTGCATAAACGTCCGTAACTCCTCGATGCCTTCACTTACAATCTTAAAACTTTGACACCGCCAAGCGACCACCGTCCTCAGTACGTCATAAAAATTTCAGCTCGACACGACCTTACTGTCCCAGGCAAAAACGCACTCAAAGACGCAAATGCAAACCGAAAAGAAAAACGGATTACACAAACTCGCGCAAAAGCTACTTTTTCGTCACATGTAGTTACATATTAAACACTTTCCGTTACTCTCCACTCATTCCACTGTGGAAACTAGTATTTTTTTTCGTCGCCAAACGGTCCTATATCAAAGCAAACTACGCGTACTGGGCCAGGCGGCGCTGCGCGTCTGCGCACATCGTGTTTCAAAACACGCTGCATAAACGTCCGTAACTCCTCGATGCCTTCACTTACAATCTTAAAACTTTGACACCGCCAAGCGACCACCGTCCTCAGTACGTCATAAAAATTTCAGCTCGACACGACCTTACTGTCCCAGGCAAAAACGCACTCAAAGACGCAAATGCAAACCGAAAAGAAAAACGGATTACACAAACTCGCGCAAAAGCTACTTTTTCGTCACATGTAGTTACATATTAAACACTTTCCGTTACTCTCCACTCATTCCACTGTGGAAACTAGTATTTTTTTTCGTCGCCAAACGGTCCTATATCAAAGCAAACTACGCGTACTGGGCCAGGCGGCGCTGCGCGTCTGCGCACATCGTGTTTCAAAACACGCTGCATAAACGTCCGTAACTCCTCGATGCCTTCACTTACAATCTTAAAACTTTGACACCGCCAAGCGACCACCGTCCTCAGTACGTCATAAAAATTTCAGCTCGACACGACCTTACTGTCCCAGGCAAAAACGCACTCAAAGACGCAAATGCAAACCGAAAAGAAAAACGGATTACACAAACTCGCGCAAAAGCTACTTTTTCGTCACATGTAGTTACAAATTAAACACTTTCCGTTACTCTCCACTCATTCCACTGTGGAAACTAGTATTTTTTTTCGTCGCCAAACGGTCCTATATCAAAGCAAACTACGCGTACTGGGCCAGGCGGCGCGGCGCGTCTGCGCACATCGTGTTTCAAAACACGCTGCATAAACGTCCGTAACTCCTCGATGCCTTCACTTACAATCTTAAAACTTTGACACCGCCAAGCGACCACCGTCCTCAGTACGTCATAAAAATTTCAGCTCGACACGACCTTACTGTCCCAGGCAAAAACGCACTCAAAGACGCAAATGCAAACCGAAAAGAAAAACGGATTACACAAACTCGCGCAAAAGCTACTTTTTCGTCACATGTAGTTACATATTAAACACTTTCCGTTACTCTCCACTCATTCCACTGTGGAAACTAGTATTTTTTTTCGTCGCCAAACGGTCCTATATCAAAGCAAACTACGCGTACTGGGCCAGGCGGCGCTGCGCGTCTGCGCACATCGTGTTTCAAAACACGCTGCATAAACGTCCGTAACTCCTCGATGCCTTCACTTACAATCTTAAAACTTTGACACCGCCAAGCGACCACCGTCCTCAGTACGTCATAAAAATTTCAGCTCGACACGACCTTACTGTCCCAGGCAAAAACGCACTCAAAGACGCAAATGCAAACCGAAAAGAAAAACGGATTACACAAACTCGCGCAAAAGCTACTTTTTCGTCACATGTAGTTACATATTAAACACTTTCCGTTACTCTCCACTCATTCCACTGTGGAAACTAGTATTTTTTTTCGTCGCCAAACGGTCCTATATCAAAGCAAACTACGCGTACTGGGCCAGGCGGCGCTGCGCGTCTGCGCACATCGTGTTTCAAAACACGCTGCATAAACGTCCGTAACTCCTCGATGCCTTCACTTACAATCTTAAAACTTTGACACCGCCAAGCGACCACCGTCCTCAGTACGTCATAAAAATTTCAGCTCGACACGACCTTACTGTCCCAGGCAAAAACGCACTCAAAGACGCAAATGCAAACCGAAAAGAAAAACGGATTACACAAACTCGCGCAAAAGCTACTTTTTCGTCACATGTAGTTACATATTAAACACTTTCCGTTACTCTCCACTCATTCCACTGTGGAAACTAGTATTTTTTTTCGTCGCCAAACGGTCCTATATCAAAGCAAACTACGCGTACTGGGCCAGGCGGCGCTGCGCGTCTGCGCACATCGTGTTTCAAAACACGCTGCATAAACGTCCGTAACTCCTCGATGCCTTCACTTACAATCTTAAAACTTTGACACCGCCAAGCGACCACCGTCGTCAGTACGTCATAAAAATTTCAGCTCGACACGACCTTACTGTCCCAGGCAAAAACGCACTCAAAGACGCAAATGCAAACCGAAAAGAAAAACGGATTACACAAACTCGCGCAAAAGCTACTTTTTCGTCACATGTAGTTACATATTAAACACTTTCCGTTACTCTCCACTCATTCCACTGTGGAAACTAGTATTTTTTTTCGTCGCCAAACGGTCCTATATCAAAGCAAACTACGCGTACTGGGCCAGGCGGCGCTGCGCGTCTGCGCACATCGTGTTTCAAAACACGCTGCATAAACGTCCGTAACTCCTCGATGCCTTCACTTACAATCTTAAAACTTTGACACCGCCAAGCGACCACCGTCCTCAGTACGTCATAAAAATTTCAGCTCGACACGACCTTACTGTCCCAGGCAAAAACGCACTCAAAGACGCAAATGCAAACCGAAAAGAAAAACGGATTACACAAACTCGCGCAAAAGCTACTTTTTCGTCACATGTAGTTACATATTAAACACTTTCCGTTACTCTCCACTCATTCCACTGTGGAAACTAGTATTTTTTTTCGTCGCCAAACGGTCCTATATCAAAGCAAACTACGCGTACTGGGCCAGGCGGCGCTGCGCGTCTGCGCACATCGTGTTTCAAAACACGCTGCATAAACGTCCGTAACTCCTCGATGCCTTCACTTACAATCTTAAAACTTTGACACCGCCAAGCGACCACCGTCCTCAGTACGTCATAAAAATTTCAGCTCGACACGACCTTACTGTCCCAGGCAAAAACGCACTCAAAGACGCAAATGCAAACCGAAAAGAAAAACGGATTACACAAACTCGCGCAAAAGCTACTTTTTCGTCACATGTAGTTACATATTAAACACTTTCCGTTACTCTCCACTCATTCCACTGTGGAAACTAGTATTTTTTTTCGTCGCCAAACGGTCCTATATCAAAGCAAACTACGCGTACTGGGCCAGGCGGCGCTGCGCGTCTGCGCACATCGTGTTTCAAAACACGCTGCATAAACGTCCGTAACTCCTCGATGCCTTCACTTACAATCTTAAAACTTTGACACCGCCAAGCGACCACCGTCGTCAGTACGTCATAAAAATTTCAGCTCGACACGACCTTACTGTCCCAGGCAAAAACGCACTCAAAGACGCAAATGCAAACCGAAAAGAAAAACGGATTACACAAACTCGCGCAAAAGCTACTTTTTCGTCACATGTAGTTACATATTAAACACTTTCCGTTACTCTCCACTCATTCCACTGTGGAAACTAGTATTTTTTTTCGTCGCCAAACGGTCCTATATCAAAGCAAACTACGCGTACTGGGCCAGGCGGCGCTGCGCGTCTGCGCACATCGTGTTTCAAAACACGCTGCATAAACGTCCGTAACTCCTCGATGCCTTCACTTACAATCTTAAAACTTTGACACCGCCAAGCGACCACCGTCCTCAGTACGTCATAAAAATTTCAGCTCGACACGACCTTACTGTCCCAGGCAAAAACGCACTCAAAGACGCAAATGCAAACCGAAAAGAAAAACGGATTACACAAACTCGCGCAAAAGCTACTTTTTCGTCACATGTAGTTACATATTAAACACTTTCCGTTACTCTCCACTCATTCCACTGTGGAAACTAGTATTTTTTTTCGTCGCCAAACGGTCCTATATCAAAGCAAACTACGCGTACTGGGCCAGGCGGCGCTGCGCGTCTGCGCACATCGTGTTTCAAAACACGCTGCATAAACGTCCGTAACTCCTCGATGCCTTCACTTACAATCTTAAAACTTTGACACCGCCAAGCGACCACCGTCCTCAGTACGTCATAAAAATTTCAGCTCGACACGACCTTACTGTCCCAGGCAAAAACGCACTCAAAGACGCAAATGCAAACCGAAAAGAAAAACGGATTACACAAACTCGCGCAAAAGCTACTTTTTCGTCACATGTAGTTACATATTAAACACTTTCCGTTACTCTCCACTCATTCCACTGTGGAAACTAGTATTTTTTTTCGTCGCCAAACGGTCCTATATCAAAGCAAACTACGCGTACTGGGCCAGGCGGCGCTGCGCGTCTGCGCACATCGTGTTTCAAAACACGCTGCATAAACGTCCGTAACTCCTCGATGCCTTCACTTACAATCTTAAAACTTTGACACCGCCAAGCGACCACCGTCCTCAGTACGTCATAAAAATTTCAGCTCGACACGACCTTACTGTCCCAGGCAAAAACGCACTCAAAGACGCAAATGCAAACCGAAAAGAAAAACGGATTACACAAACTCGCGCAAAAGCTACTTTTTCGTCACATGTAGTTACAAATTAAACACTTTCCGTTACTCTCCACTCATTCCACTGTGGAAACTAGTATTTTTTTTCGTCGCCAAACGGTCCTATATCAAAGCAAACTACGCGTACTGGGCCAGGCGGCGCGGCGCGTCTGCGCACATCGTGTTTCAAAACACGCTGCATAAACGTCCGTAACTCCTCGATGCCTTCACTTACAATCTTAAAACTTTGACACCGCCAAGCGACCACCGTCCTCAGTACGTCATAAAAATTTCAGCTCGACACGACCTTACTGTCCCAGGCAAAAACGCACTCAAAGACGCAAATGCAAACCGAAAAGAAAAACGGATTACACAAACTCGCGCAAAAGCTACTTTTTCGTCACATGTAGTTACATATTAAACACTTTCCGTTACTCTCCACTCATTCCACTGTGGAAACTAGTATTTTTTTTCGTCGCCAAACGGTCCTATATCAAAGCAAACTACGCGTACTGGGCCAGGCGGCGCTGCGCGTCTGCGCACATCGTGTTTCAAAACACGCTGCATAAACGTCCGTAACTCCTCGATGCCTTCACTTACAATCTTAAAACTTTGACACCGCCAAGCGACCACCGTCCTCAGTACGTCATAAAAATTTCAGCTCGACACGACCTTACTGTCCCAGGCAAAAACGCACTCAAAGACGCAAATGCAAACCGAAAAGAAAAACGGATTACACAAACTCGCGCAAAAGCTACTTTTTCGTCACATGTAGTTACATATTAAACACTTTCCGTTACTCTCCACTCATTCCACTGTGGAAACTAGTATTTTTTTTCGTCGCCAAACGGTCCTATATCAAAGCAAACTACGCGTACTGGGCCAGGCGGCGCTGCGCGTCTGCGCACATCGTGTTTCAAAACACGCTGCATAAACGTCCGTAACTCCTCGATGCCTTCACTTACAATCTTAAAACTTTGACACCGCCAAGCGACCACCGTCCTCAGTACGTCATAAAAATTTCAGCTCGACACGACCTTACTGTCCCAGGCAAAAACGCACTCAAAGACGCAAATGCAAACCGAAAAGAAAAACGGATTACACAAACTCGCGCAAAAGCTACTTTTTCGTCACATGTAGTTACATATTAAACACTTTCCGTTACTCTCCACTCATTCCACTGTGGAAACTAGTATTTTTTTTCGTCGCCAAACGGTCCTATATCAAAGCAAACTACGCGTACTGGGCCAGGCGGCGCTGCGCGTCTGCGCACATCGTGTTTCAAAACACGCTGCATAAACGTCCGTAACTCCTCGATGCCTTCACTTACAATCTTAAAACTTTGACACCGCCAAGCGACCACCGTCGTCAGTACGTCATAAAAATTTCAGCTCGACACGACCTTACTGTCCCAGGCAAAAACGCACTCAAAGACGCAAATGCAAACCGAAAAGAAAAACGGATTACACAAACTCGCGCAAAAGCTACTTTTTCGTCACATGTAGTTACATATTAAACACTTTCCGTTACTCTCCACTCATTCCACTGTGGAAACTAGTATTTTTTTTCGTCGCCAAACGGTCCTATATCAAAGCAAACTACGCGTACTGGGCCAGGCGGCGCTGCGCGTCTGCGCACATCGTGTTTCAAAACACGCTGCATAAACGTCCGTAACTCCTCGATGCCTTCACTTACAATCTTAAAACTTTGACACCGCCAAGCGACCACCGTCCTCAGTACGTCATAAAAATTTCAGCTCGACACGACCTTACTGTCCCAGGCAAAAACGCACTCAAAGACGCAAATGCAAACCGAAAAGAAAAACGGATTACACAAACTCGCGCAAAAGCTACTTTTTCGTCACATGTAGTTACATATTAAACACTTTCCGTTACTCTCCACTCATTCCACTGTGGAAACTAGTATTTTTTTTCGTCGCCAAACGGTCCTATATCAAAGCAAACTACGCGTACTGGGCCAGGCGGCGCTGCGCGTCTGCGCACATCGTGTTTCAAAACACGCTGCATAAACGTCCGTAACTCCTCGATGCCTTCACTTACAATCTTAAAACTTTGACACCGCCAAGCGACCACCGTCCTCAGTACGTCATAAAAATTTCAGCTCGACACGACCTTACTGTCCCAGGCAAAAACGCACTCAAAGACGCAAATGCAAACCGAAAAGAAAAACGGATTACACAAACTCGCGCAAAAGCTACTTTTTCGTCACATGTAGTTACATATTAAACACTTTCCGTTACTCTCCACTCATTCCACTGTGGAAACTAGTATTTTTTTTCGTCGCCAAACGGTCCTATATCAAAGCAAACTACGCGTACTGGGCCAGGCGGCGCTGCGCGTCTGCGCACATCGTGTTTCAAAACACGCTGCATAAACGTCCGTAACTCCTCGATGCCTTCACTTACAATCTTAAAACTTTGACACCGCCAAGCGACCACCGTCCTCAGTACGTCATAAAAATTTCAGCTCGACACGACCTTACTGTCCCAGGCAAAAACGCACTCAAAGACGCAAATGCAAACCGAAAAGAAAAACGGATTACACAAACTCGCGCAAAAGCTACTTTTTCGTCACATGTAGTTACATATTAAACACTTTCCGTTACTCTCCACTCATTCCACTGTGGAAACTAGTATTTTTTTTCGTCGCCAAACGGTCCTATATCAAAGCAAACTACGCGTACTGGGCCAGGCGGCGCTGCGCGTCTGCGCACATCGTGTTTCAAAACACGCTGCATAAACGTCCGTAACTCCTCGATGCCTTCACTTACAATCTTAAAACTTTGACACCGCCAAGCGACCACCGTCCTCAGTACGTCATAAAAATTTCAGCTCGACACGACCTTACTGTCCCAGGCAAAAACGCACTCAAAGACGCAAATGCAAACCGAAAAGAAAAACGGATTACACAAACTCGCGCAAAAGCTACTTTTTCGTCACATGTAGTTACATATTAAACACTTTCCGTTACTCTCCACTCATTCCACTGTGGAAACTAGTATTTTTTTTCGTCGCCAAACGGTCCTATATCAAAGCAAACTACGCGTACTGGGCCAGGCGGCGCTGCGCGTCTGCGCACATCGTGTTTCAAAACACGCTGCATAAACGTCCGTAACTCCTCGATGCCTTCACTTACAATCTTAAAACTTTGACACCGCCAAGCGACCACCGTCCTCAGTACGTCATAAAAATTTCAGCTCGACACGACCTTACTGTCCCAGGCAAAAACGCACTCAAAGACGCAAATGCAAACCGAAAAGAAAAACGGATTACACAAACTCGCGCAAAAGCTACTTTTTCGTCACATGTAGTTACATATTAAACACTTTCCGTTACTCTCCACTCATTCCACTGTGGAAACTAGTATTTTTTTTCGTCGCCAAACGGTCCTATATCAAAGCAAACTACGCGTACTGGGCCAGGCGGCGCTGCGCGTCTGCGCACATCGTGTTTCAAAACACGCTGCATAAACGTCCGTAACTCCTCGATGCCTTCACTTACAATCTTAAAACTTTGACACCGCCAAGCGACCACCGTCCTCAGTACGTCATAAAAATTTCAGCTCGACACGACCTTACTGTCCCAGGCAAAAACGCACTCAAAGACGCAAATGCAAACCGAAAAGAAAAACGGATTACACAAACTCGCGCAAAAGCTACTTTTTCGTCACATGTAGTTACATATTAAACACTTTCCGTTACTCTCCACTCATTCCACTGTGGAAACTAGTATTTTTTTTCGTCGCCAAACGGTCCTATATCAAAGCAAACTACGCGTACTGGGCCAGGCGGCGCTGCGCGTCTGCGCACATCGTGTTTCAAAACACGCTGCATAAACGTCCGTAACTCCTCGATGCCTTCACTTACAATCTTAAAACTTTGACACCGCCAAGCGACCACCGTCCTCAGTACGTCATAAAAATTTCAGCTCGACACGACCTTACTGTCCCAGGCAAAAACGCACTCAAAGACGCAAATGCAAACCGAAAAGAAAAACGGATTACACAAACTCGCGCAAAAGCTACTTTTTCGTCACATGTAGTTACATATTAAACACTTTCCGTTACTCTCCACTCATTCCACTGTGGAAACTAGTATTTTTTTTCGTCGCCAAACGGTCCTATATCAAAGCAAACTACGCGTACTGGGCCAGGCGGCGCTGCGCGTCTGCGCACATCGTGTTTCAAAACACGCTGCATAAACGTCCGTAACTCCTCGATGCCTTCACTTACAATCTTAAAACTTTGACACCGCCAAGCGACCACCGTCCTCAGTACGTCATAAAAATTTCAGCTCGACACGACCTTACTGTCCCAGGCAAAAACGCACTCAAAGACGCAAATGCAAACCGAAAAGAAAAACGGATTACACAAACTCGCGCAAAAGCTACTTTTTCGTCACATGTAGTTACAAATTAAACACTTTCCGTTACTCTCCACTCATTCCACTGTGGAAACTAGTATTTTTTTTCGTCGCCAAACGGTCCTATATCAAAGCAAACTACGCGTACTGGGCCAGGCGGCGCGGCGCGTCTGCGCACATCGTGTTTCAAAACACGCTGCATAAACGTCCGTAACTCCTCGATGCCTTCACTTACAATCTTAAAACTTTGACACCGCCAAGCGACCACCGTCCTCAGTACGTCATAAAAATTTCAGCTCGACACGACCTTACTGTCCCAGGCAAAAACGCACTCAAAGACGCAAATGCAAACCGAAAAGAAAAACGGATTACACAAACTCGCGCAAAAGCTACTTTTTCGTCACATGTAGTTACATATTAAACACTTTCCGTTACTCTCCACTCATTCCACTGTGGAAACTAGTATTTTTTTTCGTCGCCAAACGGTCCTATATCAAAGCAAACTACGCGTACTGGGCCAGGCGGCGCTGCGCGTCTGCGCACATCGTGTTTCAAAACACGCTGCATAAACGTCCGTAACTCCTCGATGCCTTCACTTACAATCTTAAAACTTTGACACCGCCAAGCGACCACCGTCCTCAGTACGTCATAAAAATTTCAGCTCGACACGACCTTACTGTCCCAGGCAAAAACGCACTCAAAGACGCAAATGCAAACCGAAAAGAAAAACGGATTACACAAACTCGCGCAAAAGCTACTTTTTCGTCACATGTAGTTACATATTAAACACTTTCCGTTACTCTCCACTCATTCCACTGTGGAAACTAGTATTTTTTTTCGTCGCCAAACGGTCCTATATCAAAGCAAACTACGCGTACTGGGCCAGGCGGCGCTGCGCGTCTGCGCACATCGTGTTTCAAAACACGCTGCATAAACGTCCGTAACTCCTCGATGCCTTCACTTACAATCTTAAAACTTTGACACCGCCAAGCGACCACCGTCCTCAGTACGTCATAAAAATTTCAGCTCGACACGACCTTACTGTCCCAGGCAAAAACGCACTCAAAGACGCAAATGCAAACCGAAAAGAAAAACGGATTACACAAACTCGCGCAAAAGCTACTTTTTCGTCACATGTAGTTACATATTAAACACTTTCCGTTACTCTCCACTCATTCCACTGTGGAAACTAGTATTTTTTTTCGTCGCCAAACGGTCCTATATCAAAGCAAACTACGCGTACTGGGCCAGGCGGCGCTGCGCGTCTGCGCACATCGTGTTTCAAAACACGCTGCATAAACGTCCGTAACTCCTCGATGCCTTCACTTACAATCTTAAAACTTTGACACCGCCAAGCGACCACCGTCCTCAGTACGTCATAAAAATTTCAGCTCGACACGACCTTACTGTCCCAGGCAAAAACGCACTCAAAGACGCAAATGCAAACCGAAAAGAAAAACGGATTACACAAACTCGCGCAAAAGCTACTTTTTCGTCACATGTAGTTACATATTAAACACTTTCCGTTACTCTCCACTCATTCCACTGTGGAAACTAGTATTTTTTTTCGTCGCCAAACGGTCCTATATCAAAGCAAACTACGCGTACTGGGCCAGGCGGCGCTGCGCGTCTGCGCACATCGTGTTTCAAAACACGCTGCATAAACGTCCGTAACTCCTCGATGCCTTCACTTACAATCTTAAAACTTTGACACCGCCAAGCGACCACCGTCCTCAGTACGTCATAAAAATTTCAGCTCGACACGACCTTACTGTCCCAGGCAAAAACGCACTCAAAGACGCAAATGCAAACCGAAAAGAAAAACGGATTACACAAACTCGCGCAAAAGCTACTTTTTCGTCACATGTAGTTACATATTAAACACTTTCCGTTACTCTCCACTCATTCCACTGTGGAAACTAGTATTTTTTTTCGTCGCCAAACGGTCCTATATCAAAGCAAACTACGCGTACTGGGCCAGGCGGCGCTGCGCGTCTGCGCACATCGTGTTTCAAAACACGCTGCATAAACGTCCGTAACTCCTCGATGCCTTCACTTACAATCTTAAAACTTTGACACCGCCAAGCGACCACCGTCCTCAGTACGTCATAAAAATTTCAGCTCGACACGACCTTACTGTCCCAGGCAAAAACGCACTCAAAGACGCAAATGCAAACCGAAAAGAAAAACGGATTACACAAACTCGCGCAAAAGCTACTTTTTCGTCACATGTAGTTACATATTAAACACTTTCCGTTACTCTCCACTCATTCCACTGTGGAAACTAGTATTTTTTTTCGTCGCCAAACGGTCCTATATCAAAGCAAACTACGCGTACTGGGCCAGGCGGCGCTGCGCGTCTGCGCACATCGTGTTTCAAAACACGCTGCATAAACGTCCGTAACTCCTCGATGCCTTCACTTACAATCTTAAAACTTTGACACCGCCAAGCGACCACCGTCCTCAGTACGTCATAAAAATTTCAGCTCGACACGACCTTACTGTCCCAGGCAAAAACGCACTCAAAGACGCAAATGCAAACCGAAAAGAAAAACGGATTACACAAACTCGCGCAAAAGCTACTTTTTCGTCACATGTAGTTACATATTAAACACTTTCCGTTACTCTCCACTCATTCCACTGTGGAAACTAGTATTTTTTTTCGTCGCCAAACGGTCCTATATCAAAGCAAACTACGCGTACTGGGCCAGGCGGCGCTGCGCGTCTGCGCACATCGTGTTTCAAAACACGCTGCATAAACGTCCGTAACTCCTCGATGCCTTCACTTACAATCTTAAAACTTTGACACCGCCAAGCGACCACCGTCCTCAGTACGTCATAAAAATTTCAGCTCGACACGACCTTACTGTCCCAGGCAAAAACGCACTCAAAGACGCAAATGCAAACCGAAAAGAAAAACGGATTACACAAACTCGCGCAAAAGCTACTTTTTCGTCACATGTAGTTACATATTAAACACTTTCCGTTACTCTCCACTCATTCCACTGTGGAAACTAGTATTTTTTTTCGTCGCCAAACGGTCCTATATCAAAGCAAACTACGCGTACTGGGCCAGGCGGCGCTGCGCGTCTGCGCACATCGTGTTTCAAAACACGCTGCATAAACGTCCGTAACTCCTCGATGCCTTCACTTACAATCTTAAAACTTTGACACCGCCAAGCGACCACCGTCCTCAGTACGTCATAAAAATTTCAGCTCGACACGACCTTACTGTCCCAGGCAAAAACGCACTCAAAGACGCAAATGCAAACCGAAAAGAAAAACGGATTACACAAACTCGCGCAAAAGCTACTTTTTCGTCACATGTAGTTACATATTAAACACTTTCCGTTACTCTCCACTCATTCCACTGTGGAAACTAGTATTTTTTTTCGTCGCCAAACGGTCCTATATCAAAGCAAACTACGCGTACTGGGCCAGGCGGCGCTGCGCGTCTGCGCACATCGTGTTTCAAAACACGCTGCATAAACGTCCGTAACTCCTCGATGCCTTCACTTACAATCTTAAAACTTTGACACCGCCAAGCGACCACCGTCCTCAGTACGTCATAAAAATTTCAGCTCGACACGACCTTACTGTCCCAGGCAAAAACGCACTCAAAGACGCAAATGCAAACCGAAAAGAAAAACGGATTACACAAACTCGCGCAAAAGCTACTTTTTCGTCACATGTAGTTACATATTAAACACTTTCCGTTACTCTCCACTCATTCCACTGTGGAAACTAGTATTTTTTTTCGTCGCCAAACGGTCCTATATCAAAGCAAACTACGCGTACTGGGCCAGGCGGCGCTGCGCGTCTGCGCACATCGTGTTTCAAAACACGCTGCATAAACGTCCGTAACTCCTCGATGCCTTCACTTACAATCTTAAAACTTTGACACCGCCAAGCGACCACCGTCCTCAGTACGTCATAAAAATTTCAGCTCGACACGACCTTACTGTCCCAGGCAAAAACGCACTCAAAGACGCAAATGCAAACCGAAAAGAAAAACGGATTACACAAACTCGCGCAAAAGCTACTTTTTCGTCACATGTAGTTACATATTAAACACTTTCCGTTACTCTCCACTCATTCCACTGTGGAAACTAGTATTTTTTTTCGTCGCCAAACGGTCCTATATCAAAGCAAACTACGCGTACTGGGCCAGGCGGCGCTGCGCGTCTGCGCACATCGTGTTTCAAAACACGCTGCATAAACGTCCGTAACTCCTCGATGCCTTCACTTACAATCTTAAAACTTTGACACCGCCAAGCGACCACCGTCCTCAGTACGTCATAAAAATTTCAGCTCGACACGACCTTACTGTCCCAGGCAAAAACGCACTCAAAGACGCAAATGCAAACCGAAAAGAAAAACGGATTACACAAACTCGCGCAAAAGCTACTTTTTCGTCACATGTAGTTACATATTAAACACTTTCCGTTACTCTCCACTCATTCCACTGTGGAAACTAGTATTTTTTTTCGTCGCCAAACGGTCCTATATCAAAGCAAACTACGCGTACTGGGCCAGGCGGCGCTGCGCGTCTGCGCACATCGTGTTTCAAAACACGCTGCATAAACGTCCGTAACTCCTCGATGCCTTCACTTACAATCTTAAAACTTTGACACCGCCAAGCGACCACCGTCCTCAGTACGTCATAAAAATTTCAGCTCGACACGACCTTACTGTCCCAGGCAAAAACGCACTCAAAGACGCAAATGCAAACCGAAAAGAAAAACGGATTACACAAACTCGCGCAAAAGCTACTTTTTCGTCACATGTAGTTACATATTAAACACTTTCCGTTACTCTCCACTCATTCCACTGTGGAAACTAGTATTTTTTTTCGTCGCCAAACGGTCCTATATCAAAGCAAACTACGCGTACTGGGCCAGGCGGCGCTGCGCGTCTGCGCACATCGTGTTTCAAAACACGCTGCATAAACGTCCGTAACTCCTCGATGCCTTCACTTACAATCTTAAAACTTTGACACCGCCAAGCGACCACCGTCCTCAGTACGTCATAAAAATTTCAGCTCGACACGACCTTACTGTCCCAGGCAAAAACGCACTCAAAGACGCAAATGCAAACCGAAAAGAAAAACGGATTACACAAACTCGCGCAAAAGCTACTTTTTCGTCACATGTAGTTACATATTAAACACTTTCCGTTACTCTCCACTCATTCCACTGTGGAAACTAGTATTTTTTTTCGTCGCCAAACGGTCCTATATCAAAGCAAACTACGCGTACTGGGCCAGGCGGCGCTGCGCGTCTGCGCACATCGTGTTTCAAAACACGCTGCATAAACGTCCGTAACTCCTCGATGCCTTCACTTACAATCTTAAAACTTTGACACCGCCAAGCGACCACCGTCCTCAGTACGTCATAAAAATTTCAGCTCGACACGACCTTACTGTCCCAGGCAAAAACGCACTCAAAGACGCAAATGCAAACCGAAAAGAAAAACGGATTACACAAACTCGCGCAAAAGCTACTTTTTCGTCACATGTAGTTACATATTAAACACTTTCCGTTACTCTCCACTCATTCCACTGTGGAAACTAGTATTTTTTTTCGTCGCCAAACGGTCCTATATCAAAGCAAACTACGCGTACTGGGCCAGGCGGCGCTGCGCGTCTGCGCACATCGTGTTTCAAAACACGCTGCATAAACGTCCGTAACTCCTCGATGCCTTCACTTACAATCTTAAAACTTTGACACCGCCAAGCGACCACCGTCCTCAGTACGTCATAAAAATTTCAGCTCGACACGACCTTACTGTCCCAGGCAAAAACGCACTCAAAGACGCAAATGCAAACCGAAAAGAAAAACGGATTACACAAACTCGCGCAAAAGCTACTTTTTCGTCACATGTAGTTACATATTAAACACTTTCCGTTACTCTCCACTCATTCCACTGTGGAAACTAGTATTTTTTTTCGTCGCCAAACGGTCCTATATCAAAGCAAACTACGCGTACTGGGCCAGGCGGCGCTGCGCGTCTGCGCACATCGTGTTTCAAAACACGCTGCATAAACGTCCGTAACTCCTCGATGCCTTCACTTACAATCTTAAAACTTTGACACCGCCAAGCGACCACCGTCCTCAGTACGTCATAAAAATTTCAGCTCGACACGACCTTACTGTCCCAGGCAAAAACGCACTCAAAGACGCAAATGCAAACCGAAAAGAAAAACGGATTACACAAACTCGCGCAAAAGCTACTTTTTCGTCACATGTAGTTACATATTAAACACTTTCCGTTACTCTCCACTCATTCCACTGTGGAAACTAGTATTTTTTTTCGTCGCCAAACGGTCCTATATCAAAGCAAACTACGCGTACTGGGCCAGGCGGCGCGGCGCGTCTGCGCACTTAGTGTTTCAAAACACGCTGCATAAACGTCCGTAACTCCTCGATGCCTTCACTTACAATCTTAAAACTTTGACACCGCCAAGCGACCACCGTCCTCAGTACGTCATAAAAATTTCACCTCGATACGACCTTGCTGTCCCAGGCAAAAACGCACTCAAAGACGCAAATACAAACCGAAAAGAAAAACGGGTTACACAAACTCGCGCAAAAGCTACGTTTTCGTCTTATGTAGTTACAAATTAAACACTTTCCGTTACTCTCCACTCATTCCACTGTGGAAACTAGTATTTTTTTTCGTCGCCAAACGGTCCTATATCAAAGCAAACTACGCGTACTGGGCCAGGCGGCGCGGCGCGTCTGCGCACTTAGTGTTTCAAAACACGCTGCATAAACGTCCGTAACTCCTCGATGCCTTCACTTACAATCTTAAAACTTTGACACCGCCAAGCGACCACCGTCCTCAGTACGTCATAAAAATTTCACCTCGATACGACCTTGCTGTCCCAGGCAAAAACGCACTCAAAGACGCAAATACAAACCGAAAAGAAAAACGGGTTACACAAACTCGCGCAAAAGCTACGTTTTCGTCTTATGTAGTTACAAATTAAACACTTTCCGTTACTCTCCACTCATTCCACTGTGGAAACTAGTATTTTTTTTCGTCGCCAAACGGTCCTATATCAAAGCAAACTACGCGTACTGGGCCAGGCGGCGCGGCGCGTCTGCGCACTTAGTGTTTCAAAACACGCTGCATAAACGTCCGTAACTCCTCGATGCCTTCACTTACAATCTTAAAACTTTGACACCGCCAAGCGACCACCGTCCTCAGTACGTCATAAAAATTTCACCTCGATACGACCTTGCTGTCCCAGGCAAAAACGCACTCAAAGACGCAAATACAAACCGAAAAGAAAAACGGGTTACACAAACTCGCGCAAAAGCTACGTTTTCGTCTTATGTAGTTACAAATTAAACACTTTCCGTTACTCTCCACTCATTCCACTGTGGAAACTAGTATTTTTTTTCGTCGCCAAACGGTCCTATATCAAAGCAAACTACGCGTACTGGGCCAGGCGGCGCGGCGCGTCTGCGCACTTAGTGTTTCAAAACACGCTGCATAAACGTCCGTAACTCCTCGATGCCTTCACTTACAATCTTAAAACTTTGACACCGCCAAGCGACCACCGTCCTCAGTACGTCATAAAAATTTCACCTCGATACGACCTTGCTGTCCCAGGCAAAAACGCACTCAAAGACGCAAATACAAACCGAAAAGAAAAACGGGTTACACAAACTCGCGCAAAAGCTACGTTTTCGTCTTATGTAGTTACAAATTAAACACTTTCCGTTACTCTCCACTCATTCCACTGTGGAAACTAGTATTTTTTTTCGTCGCCAAACGGTCCTATATCAAAGCAAACTACGCGTACTGGGCCAGGCGGCGCGGCGCGTCTGCGCACTTAGTGTTTCAAAACACGCTGCATAAACGTCCGTAACTCCTCGATGCCTTCACTTACAATCTTAAAACTTTGACACCGCCAAGCGACCACCGTCCTCAGTACGTCATAAAAATTTCACCTCGATACGACCTTGCTGTCCCAGGCAAAAACGCACTCAAAGACGCAAATACAAACCGAAAAGAAAAACGGGTTACACAAACTCGCGCAAAAGCTACTTTTTCGTCACATGTAGTTACATATTAAACACTTTCCGTTACTCTCCACTCATTCCACTGTGGAAACTAGTATTTTTTTTCGTCGCCAAACGGTCCTATATCAAAGCAAACTACGCGTACTGGGCCAGGCGGCGCGGCGCGTCTGCGCACTTAGTGTTTCAAAACACGCTGCATAAACGTCCGTAACTCCTCGATGCCTTCACTTACAATCTTAAAACTTTGACACCGCCAAGCGACCACCGTCCTCAGTACGTCATAAAAATTTCACCTCGATACGACCTTGCTGTCCCAGGCAAAAACGCACTCAAAGACGCAAATACAAACCGAAAAGAAAAACGGGTTACACAAACTCGCGCAAAAGCTACGTTTTCGTCTTATGTAGTTACAAATTAAACACTTTCCGTTACTCTCCACTCATTCCACTGTGGAAACTAGTATTTTTTTTCGTCGCCAAACGGTCCTATATCAAAGCAAACTACGCGTACTGGGCCAGGCGGCGCGGCGCGTCTGCGCACTTAGTGTTTCAAAACACGCTGCATAAACGTCCGTAACTCCTCGATGCCTTCACTTACAATCTTAAAACTTTGACACCGCCAAGCGACCACCGTCCTCAGTACGTCATAAAAATTTCACCTCGATACGACCTTGCTGTCCCAGGCAAAAACGCACTCAAAGACGCAAATACAAACCGAAAAGAAAAACGGGTTACACAAACTCGCGCAAAAGCTACGTTTTCGTCTTATGTAGTTACAAATTAAACACTTTCCGTTACTCTCCACTCATTCCACTGTGGAAACTAGTATTTTTTTTCGTCGCCAAACGGTCCTATATCAAAGCAAACTACGCGTACTGGGCCAGGCGGCGCGGCGCGTCTGCGCACTTAGTGTTTCAAAACACGCTGCATAAACGTCCGTAACTCCTCGATGCCTTCACTTACAATCTTAAAACTTTGACACCGCCAAGCGACCACCGTCCTCAGTACGTCATAAAAATTTCACCTCGATACGACCTTGCTGTCCCAGGCAAAAACGCACTCAAAGACGCAAATACAAACCGAAAAGAAAAACGGGTTACACAAACTCGCGCAAAAGCTACGTTTTCGTCTTATGTAGTTACAAATTAAACACTTTCCGTTACTCTCCACTCATTCCACTGTGGAAACTAGTATTTTTTTTCGTCGCCAAACGGTCCTATATCAAAGCAAACTACGCGTACTGGGCCAGGCGGCGCGGCGCGTCTGCGCACTTAGTGTTTCAAAACACGCTGCATAAACGTCCGTAACTCCTCGATGCCTTCACTTACAATCTTAAAACTTTGACACCGCCAAGCGACCACCGTCCTCAGTACGTCATAAAAATTTCACCTCGATACGACCTTGCTGTCCCAGGCAAAAACGCACTCAAAGACGCAAATACAAACCGAAAAGAAAAACGGGTTACACAAACTCGCGCAAAAGCTACGTTTTCGTCTTATGTAGTTACAAATTAAACACTTTCCGTTACTCTCCACTCATTCCACTGTGGAAACTAGTATTTTTTTTCGTCGCCAAACGGTCCTATATCAAAGCAAACTACGCGTACTGGGCCAGGCGGCGCGGCGCGTCTGCGCACTTAGTGTTTCAAAACACGCTGCATAAACGTCCGTAACTCCTCGATGCCTTCACTTACAATCTTAAAACTTTGACACCGCCAAGCGACCACCGTCCTCAGTACGTCATAAAAATTTCACCTCGATACGACCTTGCTGTCCCAGGCAAAAACGCACTCAAAGACGCAAATACAAACCGAAAAGAAAAACGGGTTACACAAACTCGCGCAAAAGCTACGTTTTCGTCTTATGTAGTTACAAATTAAACACTTTCCGTTACTCTCCACTCATTCCACTGTGGAAACTAGTATTTTTTTTCGTCGCCAAACGGTCCTATATCAAAGCAAACTACGCGTACTGGGCCAGGCGGCGCGGCGCGTCTGCGCACTTAGTGTTTCAAAACACGCTGCATAAACGTCCGTAACTCCTCGATGCCTTCACTTACAATCTTAAAACTTTGACACCGCCAAGCGACCACCGTCCTCAGTACGTCATAAAAATTTCACCTCGATACGACCTTGCTGTCCCAGGCAAAAACGCACTCAAAGACGCAAATACAAACCGAAAAGAAAAACGGGTTACACAAACTCGCGCAAAAGCTACGTTTTCGTCTTATGTAGTTACAAATTAAACACTTTCCGTTACTCTCCACTCATTCCACTGTGGAAACTAGTATTTTTTTTCGTCGCCAAACGGTCCTATATCAAAGCAAACTACGCGTACTGGGCCAGGCGGCGCGGCGCGTCTGCGCACTTAGTGTTTCAAAACACGCTGCATAAACGTCCGTAACTCCTCGATGCCTTCACTTACAATCTTAAAACTTTGACACCGCCAAGCGACCACCGTCCTCAGTACGTCATAAAAATTTCACCTCGATACGACCTTGCTGTCCCAGGCAAAAACGCACTCAAAGACGCAAATACAAACCAAAAAGAAAAACGGGTTACACAAACTCGCGCAAAAGCTACGTTTTCGTCTTATGTAGTTACAAATTAAACACTTTCCGTTACTCTCCACTCATTCCACTGTGGAAACTAGTATTTTTTTTCGTCGCCAAACGGTCCTATATCAAAGCAAACTACGCGTACTGGGCCAGGCGGCGCGGCGCGTCTGCGCACTTAGTGTTTCAAAACACGCTGCATAAACGTCCGTAACTCCTCGATGCCTTCACTTACAATCTTAAAACTTTGACACCGCCAAGCGACCACCGTCCTCAGTACGTCATAAAAATTTCACCTCGATACGACCTTGCTGTCCCAGGCAAAAACGCACTCAAAGACGCAAATACAAACCGAAAAGAAAAACGGGTTACACAAACTCGCGCAAAAGCTACGTTTTCGTCTTATGTAGTTACAAATTAAACACTTTCCGTTACTCTCCACTCATTCCACTGTGGAAACTAGTATTTTTTTTCGTCGCCAAACGGTCCTATATCAAAGCAAACTACGCGTACTGGGCCAGGCGGCGCGGCGCGTCTGCGCACTTAGTGTTTCAAAACACGCTGCATAAACGTCCGTAACTCCTCGATGCCTTCACTTACAATCTTAAAACTTTGACACCGCCAAGCGACCACCGTCCTCAGTACGTCATAAAAATTTCACCTCGATACGACCTTGCTGTCCCAGGCAAAAACGCACTCAAAGACGCAAATACAAACCGAAAAGAAAAACGGGTTACACAAACTCGCGCAAAAGCTACGTTTTCGTCTTATGTAGTTACAAATTAAACACTTTCCGTTACTCTCCACTCATTCCACTGTGGAAACTAGTATTTTTTTTCGTCGCCAAACGGTCCTATATCAAAGCAAACTACGCGTACTGGGCCAGGCGGCGCGGCGCGTCTGCGCACTTAGTGTTTCAAAACACGCTGCATAAACGTCCGTAACTCCTCGATGCCTTCACTTACAATCTTAAAACTTTGACACCGCCAAGCGACCACCGTCCTCAGTACGTCATAAAAATTTCACCTCGATACGACCTTGCTGTCCCAGGCAAAAACGCACTCAAAGACGCAAATACAAACCGAAAAGAAAAACGGGTTACACAAACTCGCGCAAAAGCTACGTTTTCGTCTTATGTAGTTACAAATTAAACACTTTCCGTTACTCTCCACTCATTCCACTGTGGAAACTAGTATTTTTTTTCGTCGCCAAACGGTCCTATATCAAAGCAAACTACGCGTACTGGGCCAGGCGGCGCGGCGCGTCTGCGCACTTAGTGTTTCAAAACACGCTGCATAAACGTCCGTAACTCCTCGATGCCTTCACTTACAATCTTAAAACTTTGACACCGCCAAGCGACCACCGTCCTCAGTACGTCATAAAAATTTCACCTCGATACGACCTTGCTGTCCCAGGCAAAAACGCACTCAAAGACGCAAATACAAACCGAAAAGAAAAACGGGTTACACAAACTCGCGCAAAAGCTACGTTTTCGTCTTATGTAGTTACAAATTAAACACTTTCCGTTACTCTCCACTCATTCCACTGTGGAAACTAGTATTTTTTTTCGTCGCCAAACGGTCCTATATCAAAGCAAACTACGCGTACTGGGCCAGGCGGCGCGGCGCGTCTGCGCACTTAGTGTTTCAAAACACGCTGCATAAACGTCCGTAACTCCTCGATGCCTTCACTTACAATCTTAAAACTTTGACACCGCCAAGCGACCACCGTCCTCAGTACGTCATAAAAATTTCACCTCGATACGACCTTGCTGTCCCAGGCAAAAACGCACTCAAAGACGCAAATACAAACCGAAAAGAAAAACGGGTTACACAAACTCGCGCAAAAGCTACGTTTTCGTCTTATGTAGTTACAAATTAAACACTTTCCGTTACTCTCCACTCATTCCACTGTGGAAACTAGTATTTTTTTTCGTCGCCAAACGGTCCTATATCAAAGCAAACTACGCGTACTGGGCCAGGCGGCGCGGCGCGTCTGCGCACTTAGTGTTTCAAAACACGCTGCATAAACGTCCGTAACTCCTCGATGCCTTCACTTACAATCTTAAAACTTTGACACCGCCAAGCGACCACCGTCCTCAGTACGTCATAAAAATTTCACCTCGATACGACCTTGCTGTCCCAGGCAAAAACGCACTCAAAGACGCAAATACAAACCGAAAAGAAAAACGGGTTACACAAACTCGCGCAAAAGCTACGTTTTCGTCTTATGTAGTTACAAATTAAACACTTTCCGTTACTCTCCACTCATTCCACTGTGGAAACTAGTATTTTTTTTCGTCGCCAAACGGTCCTATATCAAAGCAAACTACGCGTACTGGGCCAGGCGGCGCGGCGCGTCTGCGCACTTAGTGTTTCAAAACACGCTGCATAAACGTCCGTAACTCCTCGATGCCTTCACTTACAATCTTAAAACTTTGACACCGCCAAGCGACCACCGTCCTCAGTACGTCATAAAAATTTCACCTCGATACGACCTTGCTGTCCCAGGCAAAAACGCACTCAAAGACGCAAATACAAACCGAAAAGAAAAACGGGTTACACAAACTCGCGCAAAAGCTACGTTTTCGTCTTATGTAGTTACAAATTAAACACTTTCCGTTACTCTCCACTCATTCCACTGTGGAAACTAGTATTTTTTTTCGTCGCCAAACGGTCCTATATCAAAGCAAACTACGCGTACTGGGCCAGGCGGCGCGGCGCGTCTGCGCACTTAGTGTTTCAAAACACGCTGCATAAACGTCCGTAACTCCTCGATGCCTTCACTTACAATCTTAAAACTTTGACACCGCCAAGCGACCACCGTCCTCAGTACGTCATAAAAATTTCACCTCGATACGACCTTGCTGTCCCAGGCAAAAACGCACTCAAAGACGCAAATACAAACCGAAAAGAAAAACGGGTTACACAAACTCGCGCAAAAGCTACGTTTTCGTCTTATGTAGTTACAAATTAAACACTTTCCGTTACTCTCCACTCATTCCACTGTGGAAACTAGTATTTTTTTTCGTCGCCAAACGGTCCTATATCAAAGCAAACTACGCGTACTGGGCCAGGCGGCGCGGCGCGTCTGCGCACTTAGTGTTTCAAAACACGCTGCATAAACGTCCGTAACTCCTCGATGCCTTCACTTACAATCTTAAAACTTTGACACCGCCAAGCGACCACCGTCCTCAGTACGTCATAAAAATTTCACCTCGATACGACCTTGCTGTCCCAGGCAAAAACGCACTCAAAGACGCAAATACAAACCGAAAAGAAAAACGGGTTACACAAACTCGCGCAAAAGCTACGTTTTCGTCTTATGTAGTTACAAATTAAACACTTTCCGTTACTCTCCACTCATTCCACTGTGGAAACTAGTATTTTTTTTCGTCGCCAAACGGTCCTATATCAAAGCAAACTACGCGTACTGGGCCAGGCGGCGCGGCGCGTCTGCGCACTTAGTGTTTCAAAACACGCTGCATAAACGTCCGTAACTCCTCGATGCCTTCACTTACAATCTTAAAACTTTGACACCGCCAAGCGACCACCGTCCTCAGTACGTCATAAAAATTTCACCTCGATACGACCTTGCTGTCCCAGGCAAAAACGCACTCAAAGACGCAAATACAAACCGAAAAGAAAAACGGGTTACACAAACTCGCGCAAAAGCTACGTTTTCGTCTTATGTAGTTACAAATTAAACACTTTCCGTTACTCTCCACTCATTCCACTGTGGAAACTAGTATTTTTTTTCGTCGCCAAACGGTCCTATATCAAAGCAAACTACGCGTACTGGGCCAGGCGGCGCGGCGCGTCTGCGCACTTAGTGTTTCAAAACACGCTGCATAAACGTCCGTAACTCCTCGATGCCTTCACTTACAATCTTAAAACTTTGACACCGCCAAGCGACCACCGTCCTCAGTACGTCATAAAAATTTCACCTCGATACGACCTTGCTGTCCCAGGCAAAAACGCACTCAAAGACGCAAATACAAACCGAAAAGAAAAACGGGTTACACAAACTCGCGCAAAAGCTACGTTTTCGTCTTATGTAGTTACAAATTAAACACTTTCCGTTACTCTCCACTCATTCCACTGTGGAAACTAGTATTTTTTTTCGTCGCCAAACGGTCCTATATCAAAGCAAACTACGCGTACTGGGCCAGGCGGCGCGGCGCGTCTGCGCACTTAGTGTTTCAAAACACGCTGCATAAACGTCCGTAACTCCTCGATGCCTTCACTTACAATCTTAAAACTTTGACACCGCCAAGCGACCACCGTCCTCAGTACGTCATAAAAATTTCACCTCGATACGACCTTGCTGTCCCAGGCAAAAACGCACTCAAAGACGCAAATACAAACCGAAAAGAAAAACGGGTTACACAAACTCGCGCAAAAGCTACGTTTTCGTCTTATGTAGTTACAAATTAAACACTTTCCGTTACTCTCCACTCATTCCACTGTGGAAACTAGTATTTTTTTTCGTCGCCAAACGGTCCTATATCAAAGCAAACTACGCGTACTGGGCCAGGCGGCGCGGCGCGTCTGCGCACTTAGTGTTTCAAAACACGCTGCATAAACGTCCGTAACTCCTCGATGCCTTCACTTACAATCTTAAAACTTTGACACCGCCAAGCGACCACCGTCCTCAGTACGTCATAAAAATTTCACCTCGATACGACCTTGCTGTCCCAGGCAAAAACGCACTCAAAGACGCAAATACAAACCGAAAAGAAAAACGGGTTACACAAACTCGCGCAAAAGCTACGTTTTCGTCTTATGTAGTTACAAATTAAACACTTTCCGTTACTCTCCACTCATTCCACTGTGGAAACTAGTATTTTTTTTCGTCGCCAAACGGTCCTATATCAAAGCAAACTACGCGTACTGGGCCAGGCGGCGCGGCGCGTCTGCGCACTTAGTGTTTCAAAACACGCTGCATAAACGTCCGTAACTCCTCGATGCCTTCACTTACAATCTTAAAACTTTGACACCGCCAAGCGACCACCGTCCTCAGTACGTCATAAAAATTTCACCTCGATACGACCTTGCTGTCCCAGGCAAAAACGCACTCAAAGACGCAAATACAAACCGAAAAGAAAAACGGGTTACACAAACTCGCGCAAAAGCTACGTTTTCGTCTTATGTAGTTACAAATTAAACACTTTCCGTTACTCTCCACTCATTCCACTGTGGAAACTAGTATTTTTTTTCGTCGCCAAACGGTCCTATATCAAAGCAAACTACGCGTACTGGGCCAGGCGGCGCGGCGCGTCTGCGCACTTAGTGTTTCAAAACACGCTGCATAAACGTCCGTAACTCCTCGATGCCTTCACTTACAATCTTAAAACTTTGACACCGCCAAGCGACCACCGTCCTCAGTACGTCATAAAAATTTCACCTCGATACGACCTTGCTGTCCCAGGCAAAAACGCACTCAAAGACGCAAATACAAACCGAAAAGAAAAACGGGTTACACAAACTCGCGCAAAAGCTACGTTTTCGTCTTATGTAGTTACAAATTAAACACTTTCCGTTACTCTCCACTCATTCCACTGTGGAAACTAGTATTTTTTTTCGTCGCCAAACGGTCCTATATCAAAGCAAACTACGCGTACTGGGCCAGGCGGCGCGGCGCGTCTGCGCACTTAGTGTTTCAAAACACGCTGCATAAACGTCCGTAACTCCTCGATGCCTTCACTTACAATCTTAAAACTTTGACACCGCCAAGCGACCACCGTCCTCAGTACGTCATAAAAATTTCACCTCGATACGACCTTGCTGTCCCAGGCAAAAACGCACTCAAAGACGCAAATACAAACCGAAAAGAAAAACGGGTTACACAAACTCGCGCAAAAGCTACGTTTTCGTCTTATGTAGTTACAAATTAAACACTTTCCGTTACTCTCCACTCATTCCACTGTGGAAACTAGTATTTTTTTTCGTCGCCAAACGGTCCTATATCAAAGCAAACTACGCGTACTGGGCCAGGCGGCGCGGCGCGTCTGCGCACTTAGTGTTTCAAAACACGCTGCATAAACGTCCGTAACTCCTCGATGCCTTCACTTACAATCTTAAAACTTTGACACCGCCAAGCGACCACCGTCCTCAGTACGTCATAAAAATTTCACCTCGATACGACCTTGCTGTCCCAGGCAAAAACGCACTCAAAGACGCAAATACAAACCGAAAAGAAAAACGGGTTACACAAACTCGCGCAAAAGCTACGTTTTCGTCTTATGTAGTTACAAATTAAACACTTTCCGTTACTCTCCACTCATTCCACTGTGGAAACTAGTATTTTTTTTCGTCGCCAAACGGTCCTATATCAAAGCAAACTACGCGTACTGGGCCAGGCGGCGCGGCGCGTCTGCGCACTTAGTGTTTCAAAACACGCTGCATAAACGTCCGTAACTCCTCGATGCCTTCACTTACAATCTTAAAACTTTGACACCGCCAAGCGACCACCGTCCTCAGTACGTCATAAAAATTTCACCTCGATACGACCTTGCTGTCCCAGGCAAAAACGCACTCAAAGACGCAAATACAAACCGAAAAGAGAAACGGGTTACACAAACTCGCGCAAAAGCTACGTTTTCGTCTTATGTAGTTACAAATTAAACACTTTCCGTTACTCTCCACTCATTCCACTGTGGAAACTAGTATTTTTTTTCGTCGCCAAACGGTCCTATATCAAAGCAAACTACGCGTACTGGGCCAGGCGGCGCGGCGCGTCTGCGCACTTAGTGTTTCAAAACACGCTGCATAAACGTCCGTAACTCCTCGATGCCTTCACTTACAATCTTAAAACTTTGACACCGCCAAGCGACCACCGTCCTCAGTACGTCATAAAAATTTCACCTCGATACGACCTTGCTGTCCCAGGCAAAAACGCACTCAAAGACGCAAATACAAACCGAAAAGAAAAACGGGTTACACAAACTCGCGCAAAAGCTACGTTTTCGTCTTATGTAGTTACAAATTAAACACTTTCCGTTACTCTCCACTCATTCCACTGTGGAAACTAGTATTTTTTTTCGTCGCCAAACGGTCCTATATCAAAGCAAACTACGCGTACTGGGCCAGGCGGCGCGGCGCGTCTGCGCACTTAGTGTTTCAAAACACGCTGCATAAACGTCCGTAACTCCTCGATGCCTTCACTTACAATCTTAAAACTTTGACACCGCCAAGCGACCACCGTCCTCAGTACGTCATAAAAATTTCACCTCGATACGACCTTGCTGTCCCAGGCAAAAACGCACTCAAAGACGCAAATACAAACCGAAAAGAAAAACGGGTTACACAAACTCGCGCAAAAGCTACGTTTTCGTCTTATGTAGTTACAAATTAAACACTTTCCGTTACTCTCCACTCATTCCACTGTGGAAACTAGTATTTTTTTTCGTCGCCAAACGGTCCTATATCAAAGCAAACTACGCGTACTGGGCCAGGCGGCGCGGCGCGTCTGCGCACTTAGTGTTTCAAAACACGCTGCATAAACGTCCGTAACTCCTCGATGCCTTCACTTACAATCTTAAAACTTTGACACCGCCAAGCGACCACCGTCCTCAGTACGTCATAAAAATTTCACCTCGATACGACCTTGCTGTCCCAGGCAAAAACGCACTCAAAGACGCAAATACAAACCGAAAAGAAAAACGGGTTACACAAACTCGCGCAAAAGCTACGTTTTCGTCTTATGTAGTTACAAATTAAACACTTTCCGTTACTCTCCACTCATTCCACTGTGGAAACTAGTATTTTTTTTCGTCGCCAAACGGTCCTATATCAAAGCAAACTACGCGTACTGGGCCAGGCGGCGCGGCGCGTCTGCGCACTTAGTGTTTCAAAACACGCTGCATAAACGTCCGTAACTCCTCGATGCCTTCACTTACAATCTTAAAACTTTGACACCGCCAAGCGACCACCGTCCTCAGTACGTCATAAAAATTTCACCTCGATACGACCTTGCTGTCCCAGGCAAAAACGCACTCAAAGACGCAAATACAAACCGAAAAGAAAAACGGGTTACACAAACTCGCGCAAAAGCTACGTTTTCGTCTTATGTAGTTACAAATTAAACACTTTCCGTTACTCTCCACTCATTCCACTGTGGAAACTAGTATTTTTTTTCGTCGCCAAACGGTCCTATATCAAAGCAAACTACGCGTACTGGGCCAGGCGGCGCGGCGCGTCTGCGCACTTAGTGTTTCAAAACACGCTGCATAAACGTCCGTAACTCCTCGATGCCTTCACTTACAATCTTAAAACTTTGACACCGCCAAGCGACCACCGTCCTCAGTACGTCATAAAAATTTCACCTCGATACGACCTTGCTGTCCCAGGCAAAAACGCACTCAAAGACGCAAATACAAACCGAAAAGAAAAACGGGTTACACAAACTCGCGCAAAAGCTACGTTTTCGTCTTATGTAGTTACAAATTAAACACTTTCCGTTACTCTCCACTCATTCCACTGTGGAAACTAGTATTTTTTTTCGTCGCCAAACGGTCCTATATCAAAGCAAACTACGCGTACTGGGCCAGGCGGCGCGGCGCGTCTGCGCACTTAGTGTTTCAAAACACGCTGCATAAACGTCCGTAACTCCTCGATGCCTTCACTTACAATCTTAAAACTTTGACACCGCCAAGCGACCACCGTCCTCAGTACGTCATAAAAATTTCACCTCGATACGACCTTGCTGTCCCAGGCAAAAACGCACTCAAAGACGCAAATACAAACCGAAAAGAAAAACGGGTTACACAAACTCGCGCAAAAGCTACGTTTTCGTCTTATGTAGTTACAAATTAAACACTTTCCGTTACTCTCCACTCATTCCACTGTGGAAACTAGTATTTTTTTTCGTCGCCAAACGGTCCTATATCAAAGCAAACTACGCGTACTGGGCCAGGCGGCGCGGCGCGTCTGCGCACTTAGTGTTTCAAAACACGCTGCATAAACGTCCGTAACTCCTCGATGCCTTCACTTACAATCTTAAAACTTTGACACCGCCAAGCGACCACCGTCCTCAGTACGTCATAAAAATTTCACCTCGATACGACCTTGCTGTCCCAGGCAAAAACGCACTCAAAGACGCAAATACAAACCGAAAAGAAAAACGGGTTACACAAACTCGCGCAAAAGCTACGTTTTCGTCTTATGTAGTTACAAATTAAACACTTTCCGTTACTCTCCACTCATTCCACTGTGGAAACTAGTATTTTTTTTCGTCGCCAAACGGTCCTATATCAAAGCAAACTACGCGTACTGGGCCAGGCGGCGCGGCGCGTCTGCGCACTTAGTGTTTCAAAACACGCTGCATAAACGTCCGTAACTCCTCGATGCCTTCACTTACAATCTTAAAACTTTGACACCGCCAAGCGACCACCGTCCTCAGTACGTCATAAAAATTTCACCTCGATACGACCTTGCTGTCCCAGGCAAAAACGCACTCAAAGACGCAAATACAAACCGAAAAGAAAAACGGGTTACACAAACTCGCGCAAAAGCTACGTTTTCGTCTTATGTAGTTACAAATTAAACACTTTCCGTTACTCTCCACTCATTCCACTGTGGAAACTAGTATTTTTTTTCGTCGCCAAACGGTCCTATATCAAAGCAAACTACGCGTACTGGGCCAGGCGGCGCGGCGCGTCTGCGCACTTAGTGTTTCAAAACACGCTGCATAAACGTCCGTAACTCCTCGATGCCTTCACTTACAATCTTAAAACTTTGACACCGCCAAGCGACCACCGTCCTCAGTACGTCATAAAAATTTCACCTCGATACGACCTTGCTGTCCCAGGCAAAAACGCACTCAAAGACGCAAATACAAACCGAAAAGAAAAACGGGTTACACAAACTCGCGCAAAAGCTACGTTTTCGTCTTATGTAGTTACAAATTAAACACTTTCCGTTACTCTCCACTCATTCCACTGTGGAAACTAGTATTTTTTTTCGTCGCCAAACGGTCCTATATCAAAGCAAACTACGCGTACTGGGCCAGGCGGCGCGGCGCGTCTGCGCACTTAGTGTTTCAAAACACGCTGCATAAACGTCCGTAACTCCTCGATGCCTTCACTTACAATCTTAAAACTTTGACACCGCCAAGCGACCACCGTCCTCAGTACGTCATAAAAATTTCACCTCGATACGACCTTGCTGTCCCAGGCAAAAACGCACTCAAAGACGCAAATACAAACCGAAAAGAAAAACGGGTTACACAAACTCGCGCAAAAGCTACGTTTTCGTCTTATGTAGTTACAAATTAAACACTTTCCGTTACTCTCCACTCATTCCACTGTGGAAACTAGTATTTTTTTTCGTCGCCAAACGGTCCTATATCAAAGCAAACTACGCGTACTGGGCCAGGCGGCGCGGCGCGTCTGCGCACTTAGTGTTTCAAAACACGCTGCATAAACGTCCGTAACTCCTCGATGCCTTCACTTACAATCTTAAAACTTTGACACCGCCAAGCGACCACCGTCCTCAGTACGTCATAAAAATTTCACCTCGATACGACCTTGCTGTCCCAGGCAAAAACGCACTCAAAGACGCAAATACAAACCGAAAAGAAAAACGGGTTACACAAACTCGCGCAAAAGCTACGTTTTCGTCTTATGTAGTTACAAATTAAACACTTTCCGTTACTCTCCACTCATTCCACTGTGGAAACTAGTATTTTTTTTCGTCGCCAAACGGTCCTATATCAAAGCAAACTACGCGTACTGGGCCAGGCGGCGCGGCGCGTCTGCGCACTTAGTGTTTCAAAACACGCTGCATAAACGTCCGTAACTCCTCGATGCCTTCACTTACAATCTTAAAACTTTGACACCGCCAAGCGACCACCGTCCTCAGTACGTCATAAAAATTTCACCTCGATACGACCTTGCTGTCCCAGGCAAAAACGCACTCAAAGACGCAAATACAAACCGAAAAGAAAAACGGGTTACACAAACTCGCGCAAAAGCTACGTTTTCGTCTTATGTAGTTACAAATTAAACACTTTCCGTTACTCTCCACTCATTCCACTGTGGAAACTAGTATTTTTTTTCGTCGCCAAACGGTCCTATATCAAAGCAAACTACGCGTACTGGGCCAGGCGGCGCGGCGCGTCTGCGCACTTAGTGTTTCAAAACACGCTGCATAAACGTCCGTAACTCCTCGATGCCTTCACTTACAATCTTAAAACTTTGACACCGCCAAGCGACCACCGTCCTCAGTACGTCATAAAAATTTCACCTCGATACGACCTTGCTGTCCCAGGCAAAAACGCACTCAAAGACGCAAATACAAACCGAAAAGAAAAACGGGTTACACAAACTCGCGCAAAAGCTACGTTTTCGTCTTATGTAGTTACAAATTAAACACTTTCCGTTACTCTCCACTCATTCCACTGTGGAAACTAGTATTTTTTTTCGTCGCCAAACGGTCCTATATCAAAGCAAACTACGCGTACTGGGCCAGGCGGCGCGGCGCGTCTGCGCACTTAGTGTTTCAAAACACGCTGCATAAACGTCCGTAACTCCTCGATGCCTTCACTTACAATCTTAAAACTTTGACACCGCCAAGCGACCACCGTCCTCAGTACGTCATAAAAATTTCACCTCGATACGACCTTGCTGTCCCAGGCAAAAACGCACTCAAAGACGCAAATACAAACCGAAAAGAAAAACGGGTTACACAAACTCGCGCAAAAGCTACGTTTTCGTCTTATGTAGTTACAAATTAAACACTTTCCGTTACTCTCCACTCATTCCACTGTGGAAACTAGTATTTTTTTTCGTCGCCAAACGGTCCTATATCAAAGCAAACTACGCGTACTGGGCCAGGCGGCGCGGCGCGTCTGCGCACTTAGTGTTTCAAAACACGCTGCATAAACGTCCGTAACTCCTCGATGCCTTCACTTACAATCTTAAAACTTTGACACCGCCAAGCGACCACCGTCCTCAGTACGTCATAAAAATTTCACCTCGATACGACCTTGCTGTCCCAGGCAAAAACGCACTCAAAGACGCAAATACAAACCGAAAAGAAAAACGGGTTACACAAACTCGCGCAAAAGCTACGTTTTCGTCTTATGTAGTTACAAATTAAACACTTTCCGTTACTCTCCACTCATTCCACTGTGGAAACTAGTATTTTTTTTCGTCGCCAAACGGTCCTATATCAAAGCAAACTACGCGTACTGGGCCAGGCGGCGCGGCGCGTCTGCGCACTTAGTGTTTCAAAACACGCTGCATAAACGTCCGTAACTCCTCGATGCCTTCACTTACAATCTTAAAACTTTGACACCGCCAAGCGACCACCGTCCTCAGTACGTCATAAAAATTTCACCTCGATACGACCTTGCTGTCCCAGGCAAAAACGCACTCAAAGACGCAAATACAAACCGAAAAGAAAAACGGGTTACACAAACTCGCGCAAAAGCTACGTTTTCGTCTTATGTAGTTACAAATTAAACACTTTCCGTTACTCTCCACTCATTCCACTGTGGAAACTAGTATTTTTTTTCGTCGCCAAACGGTCCTATATCAAAGCAAACTACGCGTACTGGGCCAGGCGGCGCGGCGCGTCTGCGCACTTAGTGTTTCAAAACACGCTGCATAAACGTCCGTAACTCCTCGATGCCTTCACTTACAATCTTAAAACTTTGACACCGCCAAGCGACCACCGTCCTCAGTACGTCATAAAAATTTCACCTCGATACGACCTTGCTGTCCCAGGCAAAAACGCACTCAAAGACGCAAATACAAACCGAAAAGAAAAACGGGTTACACAAACTCGCGCAAAAGCTACGTTTTCGTCTTATGTAGTTACAAATTAAACACTTTCCGTTACTCTCCACTCATTCCACTGTGGAAACTAGTATTTTTTTTCGTCGCCAAACGGTCCTATATCAAAGCAAACTACGCGTACTGGGCCAGGCGGCGCGGCGCGTCTGCGCACTTAGTGTTTCAAAACACGCTGCATAAACGTCCGTAACTCCTCGATGCCTTCACTTACAATCTTAAAACTTTGACACCGCCAAGCGACCACCGTCCTCAGTACGTCATAAAAATTTCACCTCGATACGACCTTGCTGTCCCAGGCAAAAACGCACTCAAAGACGCAAATACAAACCGAAAAGAAAAACGGGTTACACAAACTCGCGCAAAAGCTACGTTTTCGTCTTATGTAGTTACAAATTAAACACTTTCCGTTACTCTCCACTCATTCCACTGTGGAAACTAGTATTTTTTTTCGTCGCCAAACGGTCCTATATCAAAGCAAACTACGCGTACTGGGCCAGGCGGCGCGGCGCGTCTGCGCACTTAGTGTTTCAAAACACGCTGCATAAACGTCCGTAACTCCTCGATGCCTTCACTTACAATCTTAAAACTTTGACACCGCCAAGCGACCACCGTCCTCAGTACGTCATAAAAATTTCACCTCGATACGACCTTGCTGTCCCAGGCAAAAACGCACTCAAAGACGCAAATACAAACCGAAAAGAAAAACGGGTTACACAAACTCGCGCAAAAGCTACGTTTTCGTCTTATGTAGTTACAAATTAAACACTTTCCGTTACTCTCCACTCATTCCACTGTGGAAACTAGTATTTTTTTTCGTCGCCAAACGGTCCTATATCAAAGCAAACTACGCGTACTGGGCCAGGCGGCGCGGCGCGTCTGCGCACTTAGTGTTTCAAAACACGCTGCATAAACGTCCGTAACTCCTCGATGCCTTCACTTACAATCTTAAAACTTTGACACCGCCAAGCGACCACCGTCCTCAGTACGTCATAAAAATTTCACCTCGATACGACCTTGCTGTCCCAGGCAAAAACGCACTCAAAGACGCAAATACAAACCGAAAAGAAAAACGGGTTACACAAACTCGCGCAAAAGCTACGTTTTCGTCTTATGTAGTTACAAATTAAACACTTTCTGTTACTCTCCACTCATTCCACTGTGGAAACTAGTATTTTTTTTCGTCGCCAAACGGTCCTATATCAAAGCAAACTACGCGTACTGGGCCAGGCGGCGCGGCGCGTCTGCGCACTTAGTGTTTCAAAACACGCTGCATAAACGTCCGTAACTCCTCGATGCCTTCACTTACAATCTTAAAACTTTGACACCGCCAAGCGACCACCGTCCTCAGTACGTCATAAAAATTTCACCTCGATACGACCTTGCTGTCCCAGGCAAAAACGCACTCAAAGACGCAAATACAAACCGAAAAGAAAAACGGGTTACACAAACTCGCGCAAAAGCTACGTTTTCGTCTTATGTAGTTACAAATTAAACACTTTCCGTTACTCTCCACTCATTCCACTGTGGAAACTAGTATTTTTTTACGTCGCCACGCGGTCCGATATCAAAGCAAATTACGCTTACTGCGCTAGCCGGCGCGGCGCGTCTCCGCTCATCGTGTTTCAAAACACACTGCATAAACGTCCGTAACTCATCGATGCCTTCACTTACAATCTTAAAACTTTGACACCGCCAAGCGACCACCGTCCTCAGTACGTCATAAAAATTTCACCTCGATACGACCTCACTGTCCCAGGCAAAAACGCACTCAAAGACGTAAATACAAACCGAAAAGAAAAACGGGTTACACAAACTCACGCAAAAGCTACTTTTTCGTCTTATCTAGTTACAAATTAAACACTTTCCGTTACTCTCCTTTCATTCTACTGTGGAAACTAGTATTTTTTTACGTCGCCACGCGGTCCGATATCAAAGCAAATTACGCTTACTGCGCTAGCCGGCGCGGCGCGTCTCCGCTCATCGTGTTTCAAAACACACTGCATAAACGTCCGTAACTCATCGATGCCTTCACTTACAATCTTAAAACTTTGACACCGCCAAGCGACCACCGTCCTCAGTACGTCATAAAAATTTCACCTCGATACGACCTCACTGTCCCAGGCAAAAACGCACTCAAAGACGTAAATACAAACCGAAAAGAAAAACGGGTTACACAAACTCACGCAAAAGCTACTTTTTCGTCTTATCTAGTTACAAATTAAACACTTTCCGTTACTCTCCTTTCATTCTACTGTGGAAACTAGTATTTTTTTACGTCGCCACGCGGTCCGATATCAAAGCAAATTACGCTTACTGCGCTAGCCGGCGCGGCGCGTCTCCGCTCATCGTGTTTCAAAACACACTGCATAAACGTCCGTAACTCATCGATGCCTTCACTTACAATCTTAAAACTTTGACACCGCCAAGCGACCACCGTCCTCAGTACGTCATAAAAATTTCACCTCGATACGACCTCACTGTCCCAGGCAAAAACGCACTCAAAGACGTAAATACAAACCGAAAAGAAAAACGGGTTACACAAACTCACGCAAAAGCTACTTTTTCGTCTTATCTAGTTACAAATTAAACACTTTCCGTTACTCTCCTTTCATTCTACTGTGGAAACTAGTATTTTTTTACGTCGCCACGCGGTCCGATATCAAAGCAAATTACGCTTACTGCGCTAGCCGGCGCGGCGCGTCTCCGCTCATCGTGTTTCAAAACACACTGCATAAACGTCCGTAACTCATCGATGCCTTCACTTACAATCTTAAAACTTTGACACCGCCAAGCGACCACCGTCCTCAGTACGTCATAAAAATTTCACCTCGATACGACCTCACTGTCCCAGGCAAAAACGCACTCAAAGACGTAAATACAAACCGAAAAGAAAAACGGGTTACACAAACTCACGCAAAAGCTACTTTTTCGTCTTATCTAGTTACAAATTAAACACTTTCCGTTACTCTCCTTTCATTCTACTGTGGAAACTAGTATTTTTTTACGTCGCCACGCGGTCCGATATCAAAGCAAATTACGCTTACTGCGCTAGCCGGCGCGGCGCGTCTCCGCTCATCGTGTTTCAAAACACACTGCATAAACGTCCGTAACTCATCGATGCCTTCACTTACAATCTTAAAACTTTTACACCGCCAAGCGACCACCGTCCTCAGTACGTCATAAAAATTTCACCTCGATACGACCTCACTGTCCCAGGCAAAAACGCACTCAAAGACGTAAATACAAACCGAAAAGAAAAACGGGTTACACAAACTCACGCAAAAGCTACTTTTTCGTCTTATCTAGTTACAAATTAAACACTTTCCGTTACTCTCCTTTCATTCTACTGTGGAAACTAGTATTTTTTTACGTCGCCACGCGGTCCGATATCAAAGCAAATTACGCTTACTGCGCTAGCCGGCGCGGCGCGTCTCCGCTCATCGTGTTTCAAAACACACTGCATAAACGTCCGTAACTCATCGATGCCTTCACTTACAATCTTAAAACTTTGACACCGCCAAGCGACCACCGTCCTCAGTACGTCATAAAAATTTCACCTCGATACGACCTCACTGTCCCAGGCAAAAACGCACTCAAAGACGTAAATACAAACCGAAAAGAAAAACGGGTTACACAAACTCACGCAAAAGCTACTTTTTCGTCTTATCTAGTTACAAATTAAACACTTTCCGTTACTCTCCTTTCATTCTACTGTGGAAACTAGTATTTTTTTACGTCGCCACGCGGTCCGATATCAAAGCAAATTACGCTTACTGCGCTAGCCGGCGCGGCGCGTCTCCGCTCATCGTGTTTCAAAACACACTGCATAAACGTCCGTAACTCATCGATGCCTTCACTTACAATCTTAAAACTTTTACACCGCCAAGCGACCACCGTCCTCAGTACGTCATAAAAATTTCACCTCGATACGACCTCACTGTCCCAGGCAAAAACGCACTCAAAGACGTAAATACAAACCGAAAAGAAAAACGGGTTACACAAACTCACGCAAAAGCTACTTTTTCGTCTTATCTAGTTACAAATTAAACACTTTCCGTTACTCTCCTTTCATTCTACTGTGGAAACTAGTATTTTTTTACGTCGCCACGCGGTCCGATATCAAAGCAAATTACGCTTACTGCGCTAGCCGGCGCGGCGCGTCTCCGCTCATCGTGTTTCAAAACACACTGCATAAACGTCCGTAACTCATCGATGCCTTCACTTACAATCTTAAAACTTTTACACCGCCAAGCGACCACCGTCCTCAGTACGTCATAAAAATTTCACCTCGATACGACCTCACTGTCCCAGGCAAAAACGCACTCAAAGACGTAAATACAAACCGAAAAGAAAAACGGGTTACACAAACTCACGCAAAAGCTACTTTTTCGTCTTATCTAGTTACAAATTAAACACTTTCCGTTACTCTCCTTTCATTCTACTGTGGAAACTAGTATTTTTTTACGTCGCCACGCGGTCCGATATCAAAGCAAATTACGCTTACTGCGCTAGCCGGCGCGGCGCGTCTCCGCTCATCGTGTTTCAAAACACACTGCATAAACGTCCGTAACTCATCGATGCCTTCACTTACAATCTTAAAACTTTGACACCGCCAAGCGACCACCGTCCTCAGTACGTCATAAAAATTTCACCTCGATACGACCTCACTGTCCCAGGCAAAAACGCACTCAAAGACGTAAATACAAACCGAAAAGAAAAACGGGTTACACAAACTCACGCAAAAGCTACTTTTTCGTCTTATCTAGTTACAAATTAAACACTTTCCGTTACTCTCCTTTCATTCTACTGTGGAAACTAGTATTTTTTTACGTCGCCACGCGGTCCGATATCAAAGCAAATTACGCTTACTGCGCTAGCCGGCGCGGCGCGTCTCCGCTCATCGTGTTTCAAAACACACTGCATAAACGTCCGTAACTCATCGATGCCTTCACTTACGATCTTAAAACTTTGACACCGCCAAGCGACCACCGTCCTCAGTACGTCATAAAAATTTCACCTCGATACGACCTCACTGTCCCAGGCAAAAACGCACTCAAAGACGTAAATACAAACCGAAAAGAAAAACGGGTTACACAAACTCACGCAAAAGCTACTTTTTCGTCTTATCTAGTTACAAATTAAACACTTTCCGTTACTCTCCTTTCATTCTACTGTGGAAACTAGTATTTTTTTACGTCGCCACGCGGTCCGATATCAAAGCAAATTACGCTTACTGCGCTAGCCGGCGCGGCGCGTCTCCGCTCATCGTGTTTCAAAACACACTGCATAAACGTCCGTAACTCATCGATGCCTTCACTTACAATCTTAAAACTTTGACACCGCCAAGCGACGACCGTCCTCAGTACGTCATAAAAATTTCACCTCGATACGACCTCACTGTCCCAGGCAAAAACGCACTCAAAGACGTAAATACAAACCGAAAAGAAAAACGGGTTACACAAACTCACGCAAAAGCTACTTTTTCGTCTTATCTAGTTACAAATTAAACACTTTCCGTTACTCTCCTTTCATTCTACTGTGGAAACTAGTATTTTTTTACGTCGCCACGCGGTCCGATATCAAAGCAAATTACGCTTACTGCGCTAGCCGGCGCGGCGCGTCTCCGCTCATCGTGTTTCAAAACACACTGCATAAACGTCCGTAACTCATCGATGCCTTCACTTACAATCTTAAAACTTTGACACCGCCAAGCGACCACCGTCCTCAGTACGTCATAAAAATTTCACCTCGATACGACCTCACTGTCCCAGGCAAAAACGCACTCAAAGACGTAAATACAAACCGAAAAGAAAAACGGGTTACACAAACTCACGCAAAAGCTACTTTTTCGTCTTATCTAGTTACAAATTAAACACTTTCCGTTACTCTCCTTTCATTCTACTGTGGAAACTAGTATTTTTTTACGTCGCCACGCGGTCCGATATCAAAGCAAATTACGCTTACTGCGCTAGCCGGCGCGGCGCGTCTCCGCTCATCGTGTTTCAAAACACACTGCATAAACGTCCGTAACTCATCGATGCCTTCACTTACAATCTTAAAACTTTGACACCGCCAAGCGACCACCGTCCTCAGTACGTCATAAAAATTTCACCTCGATACGACCTCACTGTCCCAGGCAAAAACGCACTCAAAGACGTAAATACAAACCGAAAAGAAAAACGGGTTACACAAACTCACGCAAAAGCTACTTTTTCGTCTTATCTAGTTACAAATTAAACACTTTCCGTTACTCTCCTTTCATTCTACTGTGGAAACTAGTATTTTTTTACGTCGCCACGCGGTCCGATATCAAAGCAAATTACGCTTACTGCGCTAGCCGGCGCGGCGCGTCTCCGCTCATCGTGTTTCAAAACACACTGCATTAACGTCCGTAACTCCTCGATGCCTTCACTTACAATCTTAAAACTTTGACACCGCCAAGCGACCACCGTCCTCAGTACGTCATAAAAATTTCAGCTCGATACGACCTTACTGTCCCAGGCAAAAACGCACTCAAAGACGCAAATGCAAACCGAAAAGAAAAACGGATTACACAAACTCGCGCAAAAGCTACTTTTTCGTCACATGTAGTTACAAATTAAACACTTTCCGTTACTCTCCACTCATTCCACTGTGGAAACTAGTATTTTTTTACGTCGCCAAACGGTCCTATATCAAAGCAAACTACGCGTACTGGGCCAGGCGGCGCTGCGCGTCTGCGCACATCGTGTTTCGAAACACGCTGCATAAACGTCCGTAACTCCTCGATGCCTTCACTTACAATCTTAAAACTTTGACACCGCCAAGCGACCACCGTCCTCAGTACGTCATAAAAATTTCAGCTCGACACGACCTTACTGTCCCAGAGAAAAACGCACTCAAAGACGCAAATACAAACCGAAAAGAAAGACGGATTACACAAACTCGCGCAAAAGCTACGTTTTCGTCTTATGTAGTTACAAATTAAACACTTTCCGTTACTCTCCACTCATTCCACTGTGGAAACTAGTATTTTTTTACGTCGCCAAACGGTCCTATATCAAAGCAAACTACGCGTACTGGGCCAGGCGGCGCTGCGCGTCTGCGCACATCGTGTTTCGAAACACGCTGCATAAACGTCCGTAACTATAAACTAAGAAGGTGGCAAAGAAACCGCCAAATCATTGTAACCTGCACTAAAACAGTTGCCTGCGCCACCAATTCGTTCACAAAAAAAATGCGAAAAAATTTGCCAACATCACAACTCACCCATCAGATATCGAAACCCGAGAGAACAGTTTGAGTTACTTACCGATCTGAAGCAACAGTAACAGAATCACATCGCACGCCAAACACTAAGTAAAAGAGAAACCACACAGACTCACGCTCGCCTTTGTGATAACCAATTTTGACCGTGATACAACAAACGAAAAAACTGAAGGGGACCTAAAGGTACCGGGAAACTAAATCAAAATTCCCCGATATTCCTTCCAGTCATGTATAGTTACAAAGAACCAACTAACAAGCTACTTGTTCACCATTTCAGAATGCACTGTGTACCTCACAAGGTTGGACTATTTAAACACTACCTCCTCAATAACACCAACGTCCATATTGCAACACTTTCCAATAAGACACGAAAAGCTGCGATATAAATTGAAATGTGAAGAACGGAGTCGAGCACATCGAATTTTTAATTGCAAAATAGACCCGAAACAAGAAGCACCAAAATGCAGGAGCTGCAACACTGATAACGTTAATAGTGATGAGAGTTGCAAAGAAAGACCAAAACAGCCTATCTCAGCAAACAAAACTGAAAACATTAAGCGCATTTATCAAACTATCGCGGTCTTCGTCCAAGAATGACACGAAAGCAATCAAACGGAAAACATACTCTGAGTCTTCACTACAGCCCTTCCCAACATGATATTTGAAAGAAGGGAAATAATAACAGCAGTTTCTAAAAAGCTACGTTCCTTGGCGAACACGGATTCACGTCTATATCGCCATATTGATAGACAAGGAGGCCTATGCCCGACGTAGCCTGAGACACCAGGAAACAAGAATTAACCTTCACATTCAAGCCTAAGAAAGATATTGCCACTATCTGCATTGTCAACACACTGGGTTTCTGCACTAAAAACAAACTCCCTAAAGGCATAGTAAGAGAAAAAGAAGTTGGTATTATAGTCGCTGCACATACCTCATGAGCAGGTAGAGAAATCAATCTAGAGAACTGTATCTGTCACGCAAACCAGACCGTAGTACAAGCTGAGATAGATGCTTCACAGTCTTTCATATAAAACACCACAATGATGTATCCTGCCGAGGAACTGCCAACTGATCTCGTTAATTATATACTCTCATTTAGCCCAGCTAAAGGAACAGGAGACTCAGTACTAGATCTGTGATATTTGCTGCAAAATTGAACAAGAAAGATATTAAACTTGTTGTAGCCATTTTGAATCACGCAAGACTCAGAAATGACTCGCCGCCTTCTAACAATCACTATGGCACTTCTATCTTAGAACATATACTACGTACAACATAGCTACCCAGATTCTGAAGTTATACTGAATTTGGCGACTGCATAGCAAACGAATACCTCACATTTCTTATGCTGTTAGCCACAAAAACTAGGAAAAAACTTAAAACGATCATAAACTCACGAAATCGGATAGTCGAAAAATTCGGATTGATACGTTTTAACACAAAACCTAACGAATCAACTATTCAAACCACTCCTTATAACATTGTAATCACCAAACACAAGTGGAAGCAATTCAACCTGCTATACCTAAAACTACCCTAAGAAGAAAATAACAAAGAGAAAGACTCCTGACGTACATAAGAAACAAAAATAAACAGTAGGGAAATTCTATAGACCATACGGCACTAACCAAATGGATATGCTACAATTGGCTTCAACGTTTTCAATGACCTAATAAGAAGAGAAACCCACCAAATGATGCGCGAGGTAATCGCAAGAGTTAGGTCCCACAATAGCAGTAGTTTTTGGAAAAAATTTCCAACAGGTCATAGCACACCATTTGCGAACAGCCATCCTTAATAGCAGATGAGGATGTCATTCATTACTGACGACCCCAGAAAAGTTCCTCAAAGTGCTACAAAAACATTCACGGTCATCCACAGTATCCAAAATTCGATGAAACCGACGAAGAAGTAATACTCGAAAATCCGAATGCAACCGCTTAACATCCACTACTTTATAAGATGGACGAATATGAAATGGAAAGAAAGCAGCTCAGAGACTGGAGGCACTGGAAGATAACAAAATAAATCACTCCTTTCACAAGACACCTGCCTCAAACACATCAGACGTTTCTTCATCGCGGCCATGAAACTGAAAATAGTCTCTCTAAAATGGAAGCAAGCTAAAATCGAGATGATTTCCCAACCCGAAAGACCAAAAAACAACACCAAATCATAGGTTACCGTGCTCTCAGTGACAGGGAAAGCTATCGAGACAGACTAAAAATATTCAAGGAATAGAGCAACATAATCGCACAAGAACAAGCCGGATTCAGCGGCAACCACAGCACAGGCGACCCGGTCCCAGGACTGAGCAGCAGAGCGACGCAGGCTGGACGCAACACGGCAGGCGCAACGGCGGCACGCTTTCTCGTGGACGGCGAACGCGCCTTCCATTGGTTGTGGCATGCTGGGCTGCTCTTTGAAACGTTACTTTTGAACTTCGCATGCCAAAGTGTGCAGTTTACTAAAACCGTTGCTGGAAACAGGTAAGTACAAGCGCTGCTTGGTGATCAACGTTCGAAAGTTTTACGACAGTCGCAGAGACGCCACGTGGAACAGTCACGTCTCCACTGCTACACACCAACAACACGGCTGACATCGCTAAAGGTCGAGGAACGAAAGAATAGCCCTGTACACAGACGACACTGCGTACTGTTGTCACAGCCCGATATGCGGCAGAATTAACGAGCAGGTCAGCCCCTTCACAAACAAGCAGGAATCATCGCTAAGCAAGTCGAGTAGATTAAAATACAGTGGATCCACGAAATCTGTTCTTCAGCACCAACCTGTGATCTTCAACTACTCCTACTTTAAATAAATATGTATTCCTCACGTCATCTTCAGAGGTACTCTGACAGTCAGTTATAAACAATAAAGAAATACACCAACTGGAAAATAAGATGTTATAAAACAGAGAGATGTTGTTCCGCCCCTCAGTGAAGACTGGTTTTAAAAATAGCTCTCCATTCTACTGTATAACTTGCAGGCCTCTTCATCTCCAAGTACATACTGCAGCCCACATCCATCCCAATCTCCTTACTGTATTCACCACCTGGTCTTCCTCTACGATTTGTAACCTCCACACTTCCCTTCAGGTTTAAATTGGTTACCTGTCGACGTCTCAGAACGTGTCCTACCAACCGCCTCTCCATTTGGTCGGGTTGCGCCTCGCATGTTCCCAAGTTTCTCGGTAATGCAAACTTATCTTCCCTGAGGTCGGCGTCTACCAGTTTTTTCATTCTTCTGTAAAGAACTTGTGTTAGTATTTTACAACGATCAGTTATTAAACCGATAGTTCAGTAATTTTCACACCTACCAGCAACTGCTTTCTTTGGAACTGATAACATTACATTCTTCTTAAGGTCTGTGGGTACTTCGCCTGTCTCACACGGCGGGCACAACAGGTGGGAGAGCCCCGCCGTGGCCGGCTCTCCCGAGGCTGCCTGTAATCCTGCCAGAAGACTGTTTACTCCCTGGGCCTCGTTTCGACTTAGATATTTCAGAACACTGTCAAATTTTGATCTCGCACAGTTACATCTCCCACCTCATTTACATACATGACCACTTCCCTGTCTGTAATATTACCTTCAGTGAGATATAACCGACATAACTACATTAGCTGAAAACAAAACCTATGTAATGTCATGACAGCAGAAATTATAAATATGATGTAGCTATGCTACTGACTATACAAAGACATATATCACTACACCATTCAGACAGCAGTTTCTCCTACATAACATAGCACTTACGTCTGACTTACAAAGTTATCTTACAAATCCTTCGTATCATACTAGAGATTAGTTCCTAAGCATTGGTCTTAAAGACTACTAGTACAATGTAACAGGACACAAAATGCCATAACGATCGACAAACAATCGCAGGTGATGCTTTTTTAAAGGAAGGTTTTAACCCACTCATAAGGCGAATGCCAGGACTCAGCTGTAAGAATAACATCGTCCTCCAATCCGCCAGGATTACACGCTGCGTCCAAACCAAATAAGAGCCTCAGATGAAAGATGAACAGCGTCACTACATCATTAAGCGCATATCCGTTCAAAGAGTAAATAGGGATGTGAAGCACTCTTTTCTTTACGGTTTCAGTATGTACCTACGTCACACGGTAACGTTTCGTGTGTAACGCGGTGGTGGATGTTCAGCAGGTAGTGAACATAATCTGTCGCAACAAACGGGTGCCATCAGTTTCTTCTCACTAGGACGCAGCTTAATTTCATGTTTCCAATGTTGCCTAAGCGTAAAGCGTCCAAATAATGCCTCTTGGCTGAAGTTGGAATGTTTATGTGCAAATACCGGTGTGGGCTAAACGAGAGTCGTTCCTTAGTATGCGTCATTCATTGACATGGTGGCAGTACCAGGCGAGATTCCTTAGAAAACTTTAGTGTATTAATGAGAAAGCAGACAGTAGTTCTGCCGTAGCAGATGTGTTTGCGCTAGGTGGGACACAGCTTTCTGAGATTAAATACATTCACGATTCGCGCCAATTCCTTATACAATCTAGTAGTGTGGTCTGCAGGGTGTCCCAAAACGTACGGTACAAAACTAAACTGCTGTAACTCGACTTGCAATTAACTTAGAGAGAAAAACTTAAGTTTCTCTGACGCACCAATTGTTTCGTGGTTATAATTTGTTTCTTATGGACTCGTCAGTGTAGAGACATGTAAGTGATGAATGCGTGGTGTAGTTTGTGAAAATGTTTCTGCTTAGAAGAGGGACAGTTTCTCACAGGGACTGCAGCCAGAGGCTGGCGTGTGCGGTGACGTCAGACTGGAGTCTCGTGACGTACCGTCAGGTTCTGATACCGTATAAGGCGGCTCGACTAGAGTTTAAATTTTGTTTATTTACGTAACTGAAAATAGCTACGTTTATGAGGAGACCAGTTATTGTATTCGAACGGAACCGTATAGGGATCCAATACAGCACATTATTCGGACAGATGTTGATCACATTTACCTGCAAGATTCTGCCTAAACAGACAGCTCTCCGAACAAGTGGGCAGAGCGACAAGAGCCCTACGTTGCGTCCACTTCCTTCCCAAGTTTGTTATCGACGACCAATCACAGTTTGAAAAAAGAGAAAAATTGTGACTGGCGACCTCGGATACAAAGAATGCTAACTGCTGAGATGGCGTCATTTTCCACGACAGTCACTAACTAGAACTGCACACCGCGCTCAGTTAAAAATAAAACTGTGCCATTTTCACTTAATTTTGGTTCGGTGTGTTAAAGAAAATTACGAACTACTAACAAGTGAGGAGAGGTGTTTTATGAGGAAAACCACAGGCCTGCTACTCTACGTCTGCATCTAAAGTACGTTCCGCAAGCCAGCTCACGGTGTATGGCGGAGGGTGGTTTGTGAACCGGTGGCGCCTCCCCCTTTTCCTGTTCCAGTCGCGTATGGTTTGCGGGAGGAACGATTGCTGTTGAGCCTCCACAGTTTTGTCCTCGTGGCCTTTTCGCGAGATACAACCTAGGAGCAGGTACTGCACTGGTCGGCTCTTCCAGCGATGTACGCTCTCAGGAATTTAACAGCACACCATAAGGTGACGCAGAACGCCTCTCTTGCAGTGTCTGCCACAGGAGTTGGCAGAGCATCCCAGAGACGCTTCCGCGCTTACTAAACGAACCTGTGACGAAACGCGCTACTCTTCTCTGGATCTTATCTGTCTCATCTATCAGTCCTGTCTGACGAGCACTTTTCAAGTATTGGTCTCCGCTCGGAGTGGCCGCGTAGTTAGAAGCGGCATGTCACGGATTGCGCGACCCTCTCGCCGGAGGTTCGAGTCTTTCCTCGGGCATGGGTGTGTGTGTGTGTTGTTCTTCTTGTAAGGTGCTGCCTCTGTTGATGGATGAAATTTCCTGGGGATTCTTCCAATGTACCTCAGTCTGGCATCAGATTTGCCCTCTTTCTACCAGCAGGTTATCGTAGGTCGCTAGAGTAACGAAGGGTATATAGCGACTGGAGAAAAGCGCAGGTCATTCCCGTTTGCAGGAAAGGTCGTGGGGCAGATGCACATAATTGTATACCTATATCGTTTATGTCCATCTGTTGTAGAGTTCAAAAATGGTTCAAATGGCTCTGAGCACTATGGGACTCAACTGCTGTGGTCATAAGTCCCCTAGAACTTAGAACTACTTAAACCTAACTAACCTAAGGACATCACACACATCCATGCCCGAGGCAGGATTCGAACCTGCGACCGTAGCGGTCGTGCGGTTCCAGACTGTAGCGCCTTTAACCGCTCGGCCACTCCGGCCGGCTGTTGTAATGGGACATGTTTTGTGCTCAGGTATTGTGAGATTCTTGGATAGCAAAAATCTCCTCTGTAAAAATGAACATGGATTCCGCAGAAAGGGGCCTTGCGAACCCCAGCTCGCCCTGTTGCTCCATGAGACACCGGCGCTCAGGTGCACTGACTGCAGGAAGGCATCTGACACCGTCCCGCTCTGCCACTGAGTGAACAAATACGAGCTTCGCCAGTTTCAGCCTAGATCTGCCACAGGATACGAGACTTCCTTACGGAGAGAACAGTACGTACCGAAGAATATCTAGGAGAGAATGTACAGAGCGATCCTACGTGGAGTGACCATATAAACCAATCCGTTGGAAAAGCGGACCCCGATCAGATTCGTAGGGAGAATCTTACAGAAATGTAAGTCGTGGATTACGAGGCGCTTGTGCGACCAGTTGTTCGCTGCCGTTCATGAGTGTGGGACGCTAACCGGGTAGTTCTGGCAGGAGAGGCGGGGAAGATCCAGCGGAGAGCGGGACGGTTTGCTCGGCGCGATGGAAACAACAGACCCCAGCACCAGACGCTGCGAGAGGGCCGTGCTGTGCGTCACGGAGAGGGCCGCCACTGAAACCTCGGGGCAGCTCTTTCCGGAAGAATCGGACGGCACGTCGCTTCCTCCCACACACTCCTCGCGATAGGACGGCGACGAGAAAATGCGAGCCCGTGCAGGGGCTCGCCAGCAGTCGTTCTTCCCGGCGCCATTCGCCGCTGGAGAGGGGGAGGGGGGACCAGTGAGTGGTACAGGAGGCACCCTCCGACACACACCGCCAGCTCACTTTCGGAGCATGTTGTACACGTAGGTCAGTTTTACGTTCTAATTTAACTCCGTATCGCTACGCACGCATATTCCAAGACATTTTACGGAAGTGACCGCTTCCACTGATTGTTCAGTATTTTCGTAATCACACACTAAAGTGTCTCCCAGTGTAATTACTCGCAACACGTCACATTTGTCTGTTTTGAGGGTTAACTGCCACCCGCTGCACCGAGCGTCGCTTCCTTGCGCGCCTTCCTGCGTTCCGCTACAAATTTCACAGCGTACCGACTCGTCTGTGTACACCAATGTACGCGTGAAGCCTCATTGAACTTCCGACTTTGCGTACTACGCCATGTATATACGTATTATGAAAAGTAACGGTCCTATAATATTCGGCCGGGCCGGGCGCGAAGGTTCTTTTACGTCTGAAGACTTCTCAAAATCGGTTCAAATAGCTCTGAGCACTATCGGACTTGACATCTGAGGGCATGAGTCCCCTAGAACTACTTAAACCTAACTAACCTAAGGACATCACACACATCCATGACCGAGGCAGGACTAGAACCTGCGACCGTAGCAGTCGCGCGGTTCCGGACTGAAGCGCCTAGAACCGCTCGACCACAGCGGCCGGCCGGGGTTTGCATTTTCTGTCACCAGAGACGCCGCACAGAACACGTTTTGCAACCATAGTTTCAGCACGGGAAGCGGCTATTGTCTTAGCGTTGACTGAGTACAGAGAAATTCGCCGCAATTTATTGTCTCCGTGTGTGGAAACAGTGCAGCAGACATCGCCAGCTTCTCCGGCAGCACGACGGCAGTAATACGGTCCCGAAAAAAAAAACTAAGAAAACGAGGCGGTGGAGTTTCTCGTCCTCATCTCGGTCTGTTACTCAAGTGTAATTCGGCACGGACACGGACAACGTCTGACGCAAGAATGCCTTTGTGAGCAATCCCGTTCCCAGCTGTAACGGAATCCTCAGCGGCAATTTATAAACACCGCCTGATTTTAATTGTTCGTTAATCTGACGCTGATGAATTGCACACCAGCGAACTCGAAAGAAATGCGATTCCAAACATGATTTGGTGAAGGTTTTTTTCTTTTCTATTGGTAAATCGGGAGACTGTGTTTTCTCTGGGTTAAGGGAGAGAAGGCAATGCGCTTCCAGCCTCTTTCGGCAGCACTGAAACTTAAAACCGGAAGATTTAAACGAGGTGGTCAAATGGCTTCATCGCCCTGTTAGCGAGGCGACCTCAGTTACTAGCGACTCTGGTTTGGAAACGGAGATCGACAGCGAAAGTTTGCTGCCGTCACTGAACACAGAGGCTTCCTTAGTTCCCAGGGAAAGCAGAGCAGGCGGCGAGAGGTGAACGAGTGAGACGTCGATATATGGTGATATCAAGCGACTTCTCTCTCTCTCGACTCTGTGTACATCTATGCACAAGAGTAACATGATGTTGTCGTGTACGTGGCGGGATGAATAAGCATATGTGTCGGAACAAATAGGTGCTATCAGTTACTTATGAGCAGAAGGCAACGTAGCTTCGTATATGACCAATGTTAGCTGCTAAGTACTGCCTCCAGACGCATGTGTGGATACGTTCCAGAACTTTAATGTTCGATTTTTACATCGAAGCGCTGATCGGAACGAAACAGAAGAGACGTAGTATCCGTCATTCACAGAAATGTTCAGAGTACCAGAGACGCTCTCCTACATAAAGTCAGTGTACTAAACAGAAATTAAAGATTTTAATAGTACGCAGTAGTTGTAGCATAGCAGTTGTCTTTGCTGTAATTGTCCTGTGGTTTTCAAACTTTATATTCACTCCAATTCCTAGTAGTTTTCTATTACGGAGAATTAAAACACGGCGGAGTGCGGACTCTAAATTCCGCATGAGCAGCTACTAATCATACATCTCTCCTCTGTCGTCATCAAGTCTAACTGTTAAAGTACGTGGCCAGAAATTGTAAGACGTTGCAGGCCTACTTCGCAGAGGAAGAAGCAGCTAGAACGAAAACATTTTGCCAACAGAGGTTGTGCGATTCGCATGCCGAGCAGAAAATAAAGCGGCGGAAATCTCTACGTTTGACGCTTGTAACCCGCGGTGTTCCAAACGATCGATTACGTGTACCCCAATTTAAAGGTTTCGAAAGCGTCTTAGACCTTGTCTCAGTGATAAGGACGTAAGGACAAGCTCTGTCAATTGTAGGGCCGGCCTATGTGGCGCTGCAGAGTCGGTCGTAATAAACACGACGCGAGGTCCGTGTTATGACGTCACAGTTGTTTATCGCAGAACGAGGCCTGAAGCGAGGTGTTTAGAATTCTAAGTGTAAATTTTCTAAAATAGGTGACTACATCTTCATACGCGTTTCCACGGCGGTGAGGTGTCGGGTCAGCTTAAGCTGCAAGTGCTTGCCGACCATCACGAACACACTTGAAACAAAACTCGTTACGATTTAGCCAGTGACGAAAATTTGGAGACTTTCTTTCAAAAGGGAGAATGTCAAGCCAGTTGACTGCACAAGCTATGCAGCAATCCTGTTTCAGAATCCTTGTATGGGTTGAAAGTAGGGATGTACGTCGGTCGTCAGATCTAAGACTCTACGAATGGCGACGATTTTTGACACGACTGAACGTATTCTCTAACTCATTATTAGGATGTCCTGTGGCATAATAGAGCGTGTCACATGTATAGCTGAAGAAATTGCAAGAAAACTATATGCCTCCCGCCAAACCGATATTTGGTATTGTCACTGTGGAAGCGTTCAACTAAATGAGTCACAGTCCACCATGAAAAGGAATTCATCGAATAAGTAAACGTTTGCTGTCGTCCCACGTAAGAAGAATAGCCATCACAATAACAATGCGAGTTTTGGGGAATTTACGATAACTCAGATACTGCATGGGTAACATTAAAACAACAAGGAGATCAGTTCTTGAAATCAGTACTTTATTCCAGCTACAGATGAGATACAACTGTTAAGTGTCGAAAAAAATTTGCTTCAGACCTCATCACAGCAGGGAGAGAGGCATGCACCGTCTATATATGTATCTGTATGGTCCAAGGTACGAGACGTGGTGTGTGTCCAAAGTGTTACACGGGCCAACGAGCAGCGTATAACGCAGTCAGCCACTGCCAACTAAAACTATCCTTGTCTTCGTTCTCGCGCCCGGCCCTGCTCCTCGAAAGATCTTTTCTTTCATCTGTTGCCAGAGTGGAATCTGTCGAAACAGACAACAGCTCGACACATTGCCACTAAATAAAACAGTTTCTGACGCTGTGTTTTAATTGCATATCGGTACAAAACAGGTGATTCTGACCATTACATTACATCTTCACAATCGATGTGTGGTAACAAAATATACGCTAACTGTACGAACGTAATTAGGATTTAACCTTGACCCGAGAGGAATCTTTCCAGCCGTTATGAGTCTCCAAAAGACTGGAGTCAAATGAGTTACACCTTTTACCGCACAACGCGTATGATGCAGGTGAGCATAATAAACATATCACACGCTTTAATTGGTGCGGATAAAAATGTTTCGACGATATTTATTGACGATTTGTACACCTGTGTTCTGGAAGATTTTCTCACTCACCCTCCTCCTCTTCAGGAGTTTATGTTAACACCAACTGGAGGCATCTGAGACACAAGGCATCCCTGAATGTTTGGAGTGCGAAACAGCACTGTCCGGATGCACTGAAATGACGCAACTGGCCAGCAATAGGAATGTGACTCACAAGCGGGGATGGGCACGCATGTCGTAAGTGGTGGGCTACGGTAGGTTCTGCCGTGGGGAGATATAAAAAAAAAAATGTTTCCGTCCTCATTTACGTCAGAATACCGGTGTTACCCGTGAGAGAGCTAGACTGCCGACATTTCTGACCGCTAGCAGCAACAGCCAGTCGCTGAGGCAGTGACAAAGCTCTGTCGGCTGCACGAAACAGACAACTGACGGGCAGATAAATTCGGCTTCTGCATTACAGGGATCTGCATTTGTGACTGAATGTGCTCAAAACCATTACAGTGTCATTATGCGGATGTGATGCTGGTTGGGTGACTTGGTGTGTCGCGTGCTGGCGTTCCAGTGACGTGGCGGAACATGGGCGGAAGACTCGACTGGCAGTCTTGGCTGACACAGTACGTGTGTAACGTACGTAGAAAGAAGAGGCGTGACGTTAGCAGTGCAGGTTGAGCGAGGTTTCCCATGCACCACCGTTATATATTCCTGACGAAACGTGACAGCTTGCCGTGCTAAAAACATCATAATGCAGTGGTAGACTGTAGGTACGCAAAAGGAAACGAGATACGTGTGATCAAGGCAATACGAAATAAGATGTAAAATATATTTCCTGATTACAAAAAGCCCTCCAGTAACGTACTAAATAGATACATGTTGTTACAGAAGCGAGTGTCACGCTAAGATAGGGCACCAAACATGACCCTACAGAATCGGTATTAATGAAAGGAAGGACTATACACCGTTCGTGCATTGCCGAAGTATTGAAAATGAGACAAAACTTTCACCTGTGGTGGTCCAGTCACAATGACGATATACTTTTATAACGTGATTTAGAAGCGACGACTCAGAGACTGTTGAATGCGGAGATATTAACTCTTGTTTGTATCTCGATATGTATCTAAAATACTTGGACAATAATGTTTGTAACCAAGTAGCCCTCTCTTTTTCTTCCGGTCACAAGCTAACACTATTTTACTTACTTTCACTACACTGAGAGGTGGTAAATGTCGCCTCAAGGCCTCCATCAAGGTGCGCTACTGGACCATAACACCTGCTCCGAGTTCCCGCGTGTTTACTGAGCACAGCAGGTACGGCGTTTACACGGGACACAACACTCAGACGACGAACATTTCGGAAACCGTTTTTACCTAGTCACGTTTACATGTTGAACCCTAGTCGGTTCTTTTAGTCCTAACTAGCCTCCACGTTTCGAGAATCACAATTTTTAAACGCATGGCCTCTGCGGTGCAGCTGTCCTCGCTGCAGCGAACGTATCAGTGTCTTCCTAATGCGAGGAGGAGACGTTAACAAATAACGGAGAGAGTGGATTTCCTACTGACGCCAGCGAAATAGGGAGGTGGATGATGATGATGATGATGATGATGAGATTGCACATAAGGGGATATTGGAAAGTGTTATCCACGTCCGTTAAAGCGTTGGCTGCTGCTTTATTGAGAGACGGAAATTACGCTCGTCGTGCAGGAAGAGCTAGCCGATAGCTGGTCTAAGAGATTCCTCACAAAAGTTTAGGCGTTCAGGGGTGGCCAGAAAACACGTGATCGAGTAAGGCCGCATCCGTACCGCTGTGCCCAGGGTCGCGGGACGCCACGCCGTGTCGCCGAGTGGGTGGCTGGCTGTGGCCGCAGCTTCCGGTCTCCTGAACACTTTCTCACACACCGCCTGGACTCGAAGAATACAGACGTGCAATATCAATAACGTTTGTTTCATTTACAGATTTTTAACAACTTCCATGCAAAAAAATCGCAGGCATTACTTTACAGCACGCCCCCGTAGATGAATCTGAGTCAGAGAGACAAAAATACGGAGACATCAAGTCCTCTTGCTATCCTCTAACATACCTACGGCACAAGAATAATACTATACGGAAACAAAAACACGTCATCTATTTCTCCTAGCCAGAGTCTGACTATATGACATATATATATATATATATATATATATATATATATATATATATATATATATATATATATATATTTTTAACTACACTGCCTCACGTCTCAACGTAGGTCAGCTACAAGAATTTAATAAGCTACCCGCTGAAAGTTTCCATGTTCATACTGAGGCACCAGTGTGTACAATAAAACAAACACAACGTTTACACGATCCACAAAACTAGCAAGGTGAAAATTTTGACAAACGTGTTAGACACGCATCGATTTTTTTATATTGGTGTTACTTTTACACCCTTGGTCTCTAAATGACATTTACCCTGGTTGAATCGAACTTTGCAGTAATGTCATAATAATTTTTTTGATAGTTGGACGACAGTGGAATCTTACGGAGGTGGAGCATACGGCACAAGAGCGGTGTCCAAAACTCACAAATACCTCAGTCGATGCGTTCGAAGCCGCCTTATTAACCCCCACAGCACCACCGCACCCTGATTACGAGCGTTTTGTAAATAAATGAACTGGTCACTGGTGGAAGATTATTCGACGCAGGGTTTCCGAGTCCACGAATCGCTGCAAAACCTCCGACTGAGGAGAGGCACATAAACACTCATGTACCCTCGGTTGGCTTCTGCGACGTCACCAGCCACCGGATGCGTACGAGAGCCTTTCCCTTTGCCATTCGGTGGCTGTGGTCGCGGCAATTTAGAAATTATCCAGCGGTGCACGATACAGGACTGCTATGTATCAGATCGATTTCTGTGGTGCAGCAAAAATATAACAATTTCAGTATCTTCCAATTAAATAAAAAGAATAAGTGCAATGTTTTCAGCTAAATGCAATAAATACGAGAGTTGGAACTTAAATTGAGGCAACTATTTATTCACAACCTATACAAAAGAGTTACATGTTTGCACCTGTTACTGTCCTTCAGAATAGTCACCAGCCTTGTGTAGAACCCGTTGCCAGCAATGTGCAAGCCGTAGCAGAGCCTGTTCTGTTGATGGTGCAAATGGAGCGGTCTGAAGATATGGTGATTCTCGTTATCCTCCACGGCGGACCGTCAATGCACGATATTACTGATCGTTTTTGGAGCATCACCTGCGACCAGCTTTGCGAAAAAAGCGGCGACACTTTCTGCGCAAGCCACACATCATTTTGCACGACAATGCGCGGGCGCATACAGCGCAAGGTGCGGCTGCTCTGTTCCGTCCATGAGACTGGGAAGTACTATACCATCCACCGTACTCCCCAGACTTAAGTCGTTGTGACTTTGATTTTATTCCGAAGATGAAGGAACCACTTCGTGACATTCGCCTCAGAACTATTCCAGAGATTCGACAGGCAGTAGACCGCTCCATTCGCACCATCAACAGAAGAGACTCTGCTGACGGTATACTACGCCTTCCACATCGCTGGCAACGGGTTCTACACAACGCTGGTGACTACTTTGAAGGACAGTAACAGGTGCAAACATGTAACTCTTTTGTGTCGGTTGTGAATAACCAGTCGCCACTATTTGGGTTCCAACCCTCGTAATTTCTCGTCCATTGCAGTAGTCATACATCTTCACACTGCATCAAATAACTTTGTCCACATTAACCAACATTTTTGGAAGCAAGAGGGAACGTGACAATGTGGGCATTTCTTAACGCGGTTGAGCGTCTCCGTGCGAGCAAATATCGATTGTGGAGCTGCAAGTCTTTCATCGGTAACCACATTTCCAGAATCGATATAACAGTGTCAACATGACCAACCAGTAGCTGTTTTGTGAGATAGATCTATGGAATCCGCCTAAACAAATCGTACTGTGCGTCATCCACAGAAACGATTTCTGGATTACTTACACTTAGGTACGTGAGTGTCTTCCTGAGATGTTAAGGATTCAAATGGTAACAAATAATTGTAGCATAAGAGACGTGTTTGGCTCTTACTGGCACATGGTTTTCAAATAATTGCAGATACCTCTTTCTGTTACGGCTTTGTGCTATCGACTATCAAACGCGATAGAAGAACGACATCATACTTGACAAGAGGTTATAATAATGATAGCTTTTCTTGTTTCGCAATGTCAACAAGACGAGTTTGGGTCTGTTGCTACATACGACAGCACTGTTGAAGAGATCACCGCACCATTTCCGTACAGGAAATTTAAATGTCACAGCAGTTCCAAAAAAACAATGGCTCTGAGCACTATGGGACTTAACATCTGAGGTCATCAGTTCCCTAAGAACTACTTAAACCTAACTAACCCATCACACACATCCATGCTCGAGGCAGGATTCGAACCTGCGACCGTAACAGTAACGGGGTTCCGGACTGAAGCGCCTAGACCCGCACGGCCACCGTGACCGGCTGTCACAGCAGTGTAAACACGTCGTCTACAGGGCTCGCGTGACCCTTTTGCTGAATCAGAGCGATTGATAATATTATAGTTGGCAGCTGTAACCAGGAGAGTTAAAAGCGATCGGGCCGCGCGGGATTAGCCGAGCGGTCTCAGGCGCTGCAGTCATGGACTGCGCGGCTGGCCCCGGCGGAGGTTCGAGTCCTCCCTCGGGCATGGATGTGTGTGCATGCCCTTAGGATAATTTAGGTTAAGTAGTGTGTAAGCTGAGAGACTGATGACCTTAGCAGTCAAGTCTGATAACTTTTCACACACATTTGAACATTTTTTAACAAAACCGATCGAAGACATTTCCGCCGTTTGCTTTTTCAAGCTGTATCGGGCCTACATTAGAACAAAAATATGAGACACACTGGAAAGTAAAATTTTTAAAAACAGTTTTTCCATAAACGCACGAAACTTTCAGAGTAGTCATTGTATTACTTTAAGGAGCAGAATGTCAGGGCAGAGACACTCGCTTACAGGGGTAGCATATGCGGCAGTGCAGGATCGTTAATAATGAATGAGTCGCGAGTGTCGATGTTATGACGTCACCATAGTGTATCAGCAAGAGGCGTCCCCCGAGACCAGAATATACGTAACGGAACTGAAGCGAAGGGAACAGTTAATCCTGGGAGGCGCGCCATATTTCCAACGTTTTCCGTCGTTTTGTACTTGGCTTACCTAAGTATAACATTTCAAACTAGTGTTTTAGGCAAAAATATTTACATTACTGTTATCAACGCAAAACCGAGGGATACAGATATTTTTTTATATCATAAGGAGGCTTTACATTTTCTGTCATCTGAGGACCATATTTCGCAACAATATATTCAACCTGGACAGCGGCTGTTGTCTTAACGTCGAGTGACCACAGAGCAATTGGCAGAATTTATTAGGTATCCATGTGGGGAAACAGCGCCGCAGACATCGACACCTTACGTGGTAGCAAGGCACCACTGATAGGGTCCCGGAAAAAAAGGCGATGATCATTTTTGAAATTATCTTCATTTGTTACTCAAGTTTGGGGGCAAGAATACGGATAATGTCTGACGCAAGAAAGCCGTCGCGAACAACTCGGTTCCCGGTTGTAACGGAACTTTCGGCCTACAGCTGTTTTCGCGGCAATTTATAAACACCGCGTCATTTTAATTGCCGGTCTATTTGATGCTGACGAATTACACAGCAGTGAACTGGAAAGAAACGTGATTACGATGACGAGATGGGGGCCATTTCTTAGCTGTAGTTTATTCGAAAGAACGTAACATTTCTTATTGTCTTTTCTGTGGATTAAAGGAGGCAACACTATACACTTTCAGTCTGTTCCCCTAAGTAATGAAAGTAAAAGGCAGAACATTTGACGAGTCGGTCCAATCACTTCATCGCCACGTTAGTACGGGCGACCCAGTTTGATAGCGTCTCTGGTTTGGAAACAGAGATTCAGCCGTGGGCAAAAGTCTGCGGCCGTTACCACCTAGAGGCGCGCCCTTACTTCCCAGACACAGCAGTACACACAGCGAGAGCTGAATAACAAACCCAAAAATAAATGTGACGAAGCTACTACAATGATTCTATCATTTTTTTCCTGGTCTCAATGTATATCTACGGCACAACAGTAACGTAATTTCGATGACGTTGTGGTCTACGTGGAGAAAAGGTTAAACATAATCTGTGGGAACAAATGGGCGCTCAGTGCCTTACGACCTGCTAACAACGTAGCTTCATTTGTTACCAATACTGAGTAAACTGGAAGCTGCTAAATATCGCCTCCAGAACGGTATGAGGATACTCTCCAAACCAGCAGCTGCAACATTCGATATTCACATCGAAGCATCGGTCTGAACGAAACAAAAGTAGAATGCGTCGTTCACAGAAATGATCTGAGTACCGGAGAGGCTTTCCTACGTAGTCTACCAAAGACAAATTAAAGCCTGACAACGTTTCAAGCATGATGGAAGCAGCGTCGCAGACGTCGACACCTTCTTTGCCAGCACGGCTGCAGTCGGCTGGTCCAGAAAGAGGCGATGGAGAGATTCGTCCGAACCTTGATTTGTTATTCACGTTTAATACTGCGTCTGTCACAACAATGTCGCTGCTATGCACTCCGGTCCCATTTGTAACGGAATTTTCGGCACAGGTCTGTTTTCACGTCTTTGTAATTGTTCGTTTACGTACTGATGAAGAAACGAAAACCTCTGAAGTAATCACGATAAAGAGTTTACGAAACATTTAGCATTTAAAAGAGAACGATTATGGAAATTACTATAGCTTAAATAAGTTAGTATCATTTTCTAGCGAAGAATACGATGGGTAGTTTCTGTTGGAACGAACGACGACTTTTGCGATTCGCTTTCCACGTCTGCATTCGAGTTTTAACCGCTGTTTCACTGCAATAAAACATTACCACTCCATGTTAACAAACCGCTGCTCGAAGCTCACATAACGTATGTGACTGCCGACATGACAATTAACAAGTAAGAAGACGATAATCTTTTATATCTCGCCCACTACTATTGCGGATTTACTGAAATGCTTTAATATGCGGACGTGTTTAATACAGCACACTATCGTTTGCTGCAGGGAGGTGGAACTGTTATGCAAGCACGACGCCAGAAGTGATTAGTGGAAGTCAGTAGCATTTTTCATTGAAGAATACGACGCGTAATTTCGATTCGACAGAACGATAACTTTTGCGAGTTTGTGTGTGGAAGGCCTAACTTTAAATGTGCGCTTATATAGACGAAATGCAGTTACGGGTACCCCACAGACGTTATTTATCGTTTAAAGGTTTACCCATTTCTAACGCCGAAAAATGTAAAGTTTGACTGGTGGTTGTGCATTTACTCTCATTTTTTCCGTTTTCATTTTCTCCATAAAACCGCCATTATTAGCGAGAAAGTTCTAAACTGCCGATATTGTGGAGCGCCAGCGATAACAATCACTCCCTGAGACAGCGACAAAGCCCTGTGGGCCGCAGGAGACAGAGAATAAACGGAAACTCAGCTTCTATATTTCTACGATTTGCAAGCGCGATTAAATGCATTCAGAGACAGTGCCGTGTCATAATGGGAGTCCGACGCTGGTTTCCCGATTTTGTGAAACCCGTGGCGGCGTTCGGGTGGCGTGGCGGAACATAGGCGGACATCTCTTCTGGAATTCATTCAGTGACGCATGTGAAGAAAGGCAGCCCTAAGCAGTGGTGTCTGAGCGATGTTTTGTCACCCAGCACCGTTACACGTGCCAGACGTCACGTGACAAGGGTGCTGCCCACAATCTCACGAGCTCCGTACTTATTCTTCGATAAAATGAAAGTCCTTAAAACGGGAGACCGAGCGAGGACGACTCTCCAAACCCTTGTCCGGCCATCCTGATTTAGGTTTTCCGTATTTTCCTGAATCGCTACAGGCAAATGCCGAGATGGTTGCTGTGAAAGGACACGGCCGACTTCCTTCCCCATCCTTCGCTAATCCGATGGCACAGATTGCGTCGCTGTTTGGTCCCCTCCCCCCATCCAACTAACTAAAACGGTAAAATAATGGAATGCAGTGGTAGTGTTATTTCCGTTCAAAATATAGTACGAAAACCGGCATCGGTGAGCAGGTTTCGGGAATCGATATGATAGCGTTTACATGACGAACCAGAAGCGGTAGTGGCAGACCGGTTTATGGGAAGCAGATTCGTTGGCCGTATGTAGAGCTGTTAAAGAACGTTTTATGTTTTGTTTGACACAATGAAAGCGATTATTAACATACCATTTCTTTTTCAAAGTGGAAACACAGAGAAGCAAATGCTGCATTTTTACGTTTAACATTTGTCCTCAGTTCGACATGTATAATTTTCTATAAAAAGATATCAGAATTTCCGTGTCTATGTTATGTACACGGTCCTCGATCGTTGTGTGGCAGAACTGCGTCCGCAGACATACTCTTTTTGGCGCTGTTTATTCCGTTTCAACGTCTCATTCCCTATATCAAAGCGTAACACCGCAAATCGAATACTGCCATCTATCGGCCATCGACAACACTGCGTCTTCTGTAATTTCTTTGGCAGTTAACTTCTGCAACACGGGGCGCCATAAGAAGGCGTCTTTCTATACCGCCGGTTCCGATCGGAATCGCGCCCTTTCAAGAAATAGAAACAGAACATCTGTACATCGAAATCTCTTGTTGTGGGCCACGAGGTAAAGCTGTAGCCTATCTGTATGAAAGAAGATGAAATGAGACACTGTGAGCGGACAAGACTGCGACGACAGAGAATGTCGTATAACGCAGTCAGGACGCGCAGAATAAATTTCAGACTGTCTTCGTTCTCAGGAAAGCGTTGGTCAGCGCTTTCAAATAGGTAGTAGCATATTAAGACATGAATTAAGTTCATGTTTTGTACTTTTTTTGTAATAGAATCCAAATAAATACATTATATGTTCCGTCATATTCGAACACTACCAGGAGATATATATATAACTTTTTTTTTTTTTTTTTTTTTTTTTTTGAGAGGAAGCATTTGATTTCACTGATAGGTGCAAGTCTAGTCCCTATGAAGTATACTTTTCAAGTACTTAAAATAATACGATGCATTATTTTTTATTCAGTTCTTCAGTAAAGAGGCACACTCGTGGCATGGAGTGACAGGAGTCAGCAGCCGTCAGATGCGACGCTGGGAGAAACGTTACCTGCATGGAGAATGAGCTAAACTAACAACCGGCGGCAGAATTCAGAGAAAGCGGTCGCGAATCAGTGTGTTGCGAGTGGCCGACTGTCTGGCGGATCTTGGAACGGAAACAGCAGCGGGAGGCAAAGGCCGGGCAAGTTCTGTTACGTAGGAGGACTATCCAGAAATTTGTGGGTGGAGATATCGCACCGTGTGGACAGATTAAAATCGGCGTAGCTGATCAGTGATTGGGACACATTACTGGAATGCATCTTACAACTGGCAGGAGACGCGAAATGATGCTCTGCTTGGAGTTTCGGACATTAATCCGCTAGCTTGAGTAGGAAGGGACTCCAACGTTTCTCTTAATCAGATATACGGATTGACATCTGTCTCATACGTGGAAGATCGCATTTTGCATATACATTGTAAAGATATGTTTCGCACCTAATACTGCTAAAGATGTACCCGGTAAAAGTGGGCCAAGTTTGAAAGGTACACGTAATTTACTGGACACTTACTGTGTGTAGAAAGAGGAAAGGCGGCAGCTAGCGAATAAGTATCCGACAAAAATTGAATGTAAAATTGTTTATGATCATACTGCTCGTAAAAAAGTATTATACAGCGCGTTTAAATTGAGTGAATTGATGCCGAGAAAATATACTGGAGATGAAAGGTGAGTAAATATACAAGTGGTCGATAAAGACGATTAAATGATTAGATACAGCGAAACACGTCCCGCTTTGACTACGGAGACAGGGGTGCCATGTGACGTCAGACGTCAGTGTGGGCTGCTGCTACGTCTGTAGACGCGCCTCAGCCGCTGTGGCCGCCGTTAAGACTTCACGGACGACTCAGCTGTCACTACAGCCCTATGATGGCGGACTTCTGTAGCCAAGTCTTTGTATTTTGTGCCTATTTCTCGCTGTTGCCGCCAAAATTGCAGCATTCATTCACACTATGCAGTACGTAATTCGGTTCGCCCTTTTACTAAATATTCAGTTCATAAAGTTAAATATGAATTACATGTAGAGGTAATTGTCAGATCGTGCCTGTGTCGGAAAAGGAAATGTTCAGGCTGGAGGAAATGTGTCCCGGATGATGGCATGACAGACGCAAGACTGCCATCTCGTGTGAGCATTTTGCTCATTCGTTAAGAAAAATACGAGTAGTACTAGTAATAGCTTCGTCATGAATTACAGGCTCAGTTACGTGTAGTTCCTAAGAAATAGTGTAATTCAGTAGTGTGTAATATGAAAGTTGGCAAGGACGATAACTTTAGTGGGTTTGTCTGTGGAGGGCGCAAATTAAAACCTGGGTTTGTGTAATTGCTGTTAACTCAATCAGCAGGCCGGTGTGGCCGAGCGGCTCTAAGTCCCATAACGCTCAGACCCATTTTTATTAACTCAATCGCATCACGAAAGTTTTTGTTCAAAATTGTCTTCGCATTAAACTACCAGAAACGTACTGTTTGATTCCTATTTGCCCCGTTCGTTACTTCTTTCTGTTTTCATTCCTTTAAAAGAAGACCAATTACTCCGGAGAAAGTCTGAATACAACTGCCATCATTCCGTGGCGCCTACAGCAACAATCGACCGCTGATGCAGCGACAGAGCTCTTGTGTTTTGCAGGAGACGGAGAACAAACGGAAAGATAAATTCGGCTCCTACATTACTATGATCTGCATTTGCGATTAATGTCTGAATGTGCTTACAATCAGTACAGTGTCACTACGCGAATCTGGTGCTGGTTTCGTGATTTTGTGGATGGTGTGCTGGCTTTCCGGAGACGTGGCGGAATATAGGTGGACAACCTGGCTGGGTGTCATTCAGTGACATATGTGTAACGAACAAATGAGGTAAATAATTTAAACAGTCCTGTTCGAGGGAGGTTTGCCATCCAGCACCGTTGTACAGGGTGTGGAGAAATAATTTGACCAAAAATGCAGGGCGGAAGGACAGCACGAAACAGAGGAATGTGTGTATGGCAACTAAGAGTCGTAAATGCGTATTTTCAGCGCTACAGAAACGGAACTGAAATCTGACATACGGAGGTCATTGTTCGAAAAGACAGGTAATTTACAGAAAATGTATAGGTGAACAGAATGTTTGGACTAACCAAGCGTCATGATAAGAACAAGATAAATTTAATCCCTCACTAACACCTGTATCGTATTTGGCTGACGAACCAGATAGTACTTCTTCGCAAATGAGGACAATCAGATGTCCATGCTTCTTGTTTGGATACATGGGCGTATCCAGCGAGGGGCAGGGGCTGGGGGCAGCTGCCCCCTAGAAGATATTCGCAGTTTTTCACAGGTTTGCTGTTTTATTTAATAAGAAGTGCCGTATGTTGTCTCGAGTCCTTGTTTCCTGAGACTGGTATGACCTGCAGCCCCCCCCCCCCCCTAGTTCAGATCCTGGGTACGCCCTTGTTTGGATATATCTTAAAAGGTCAAAATGAGTGAAAAATGAGCCACCACTTAATTAACATGAGTATGTACAGAAAATGCTGTAACTGATCACCGTTTTCATGCTGGCATACCGCCTTAAATATTTAACAGCGACCTGCATTTTCTGTACTCAGATTCCTTCATTTGATACTGTCTTTGTGACCTACACTTTTGCCCAAATTGTTTTTCCCCGCCCTGTATATGCCAAACAGTGCGTTACAAATGTTGTTCGATTTCCCAGGAGTCCAGTACACTTTATCTTTGGTAGAAAGTGCCAACAACGGCAAAATGGCGGAATTCGTTGGTGGAGATTTGTAACTTTACAATTCAGTAGACAGTAACTACTTAAAAGGAAATGTGACATGTTTATCGAAGCGCTAGGGAAGTAGACGTGACATACGTTTCTTGATTACAGAGAGTGCGTCCTCCAGTAAAGAGTGTCTGCCACGCTGTTATGACGCAACGTACGAGACCCCACAGAATCGGCGTTACTGAGAGCGTGCACCGTTGGTCAGTAGCCGAAGCGTTCGAAATTAAACAACACATTTAAATGGGTCGATCACATTGCATTTATCATCGTGAATGAAGACGAAATAAATTTATAGCGTCTATCTGCATCGACATCTGCATCGACATGATTATTCTGCAATTCACACTTAAGTGCCTGGCAGAGGGTTCATCGAACCATTTTCATACTACTTCTCTACCATTCCACTCTCGAATGGCGCTTGGGAAAAAGGAACACCTAAATCTTTCCTTTCGATCTCTGATTTCTCTTATTTTATTATGATGAACATTTCTCCCTACGTAGGTGGGTGTCAACAAAATATTTACGCATTCGGAAGAGAAAGTTGGTGACTGAAATTTCGTAAATAGATCTCGCCACAAAGAAAACCGCCTTCGTTTCAGTGGGTGCCAGTCCAACTCGCGTATCATATCAGTGACACTCTCACCCCTATTGCGCGATAACACGAAACGAGATGCCCTCCTTTGCACTTTTTGGATGTCCTCCGTCAATCCTACCTGGTGAGGATCCCATACCGTGCAGCAATATTCCAGCAGAGGACGGACAACGGTAATGTAGGCTGTCTCTTCAGTGGGTTTGTCGCACCTTCTGCCAACATAGCGCAGTCTTTGTTTCGCCTTCCCCACAATATTATTTATGTGATCTTTCCAATTTAAGTTACTCGTAATTGTAATTCCTAGGTATTTAGTCGACTTGACAGCCCTTAGATTTGTGCGATTTATCGTATACACAGAATTTATAGGATTTCTTTTAGCACCCATGTGGATGACCTCTCACTTTTCTTTGTGTAGTGCCAATTGCCACTTTTCGCACCATACAGAAATTCTCTCTAGATGATTTTGTAATTGGAATTGATCATCTGATTATTTTACTAGATGGTAAATTACAGCGTCATCTGCAAACAATCTAAGGGGCCTGCTCAGATTATCACCTACATCATTTGTCTAAATCAGGAACGGCACAGGGCCTATGACCTACCTTGCAGAACGTCAGATATCACTTCTGTTCTACTCTATGATTTACCGTCTATCACTACGAACTGTGACCTCTCTGAGAGTAAATCACGAATCCAGTCACATAACTGAGACGATAGTGCATACGCACGCAATTTGATTAATAGTCGGTATCAAAAGCTTTCAGGAAATCTAGGAATATGGAATCGATCTGAGATTCCTTGTCGACAGCACTCATTACTTCATGGGAATAAAGAGCGTACTGTGTTGCACAAGAACGATATTTTCTGGATCCGTGATGGTTATGTATCAATAAGTCATTTTCTTCAAGGTGATTCATAATGTTCGAGTACAGTATGTGATCCAAAATCCTACTGCAAATTGATGTGGAAGTGAGGTTTCAGAGACTGATGAATACAGTGTTAGTTCGAAATATATCTACGACACAAGGGCGATACTCCAGGGAACCAAGTAGCTCAAAATGGTTCACAAGGCTCTAAGCATATGGGACTTAACATCTGAGGTCATCAGTCCCCTAGACTTAGAACTACTTCAACCTAACTAACCTAAGTACATCACACAAATCCATGCTCGAGGCAGGATTCGAACCAGCGACCGTAGCAGCAACGCGGTTCCGGGCTGAAGCGTGTACCAAGTAGCCCTTATTTCTTCTCCTGACCAGAGGCAAACAGTATTCTACTTATTAACTGTTTTGACAATACTGAAACGTGGTGAATATTGCTTCTAGCCCTCCATCAAGGTGGGCTAAGAGAATCTGGTACTTGCTGCGAGTTTCCATATTTGTATTGAGCAGTAAAAATGAAGGGCGCGAAAGAGACTGCGACTACGCGGGACACAACATTAAGATGACCAAAATTTCGGAAACCAATTTCCTGTAGTCATGTTTACATGTTAAAGCTTAATCGTTTCCACTAGCGGGAACGCACGTCTGCGGTACGTTGCAAGCTTCATACGTTTTACACCCAGGGTCTCTGCTGAGCAACTGTCGAGGATGAAACAAACTTAGTGGTGTTTTCGTATTGTGAAAAGAGGAAGTCAACAAGTACTGTAGAGTACGAATTCCTTACGGAAGCCAGTGAAAATATAAGATGGAGGAGTGTGAGGAGCAGATCACACGTGAAAGGATGTTCGGAAGCCTTATCCAGGCCCATTAGAGCGTTCGTGGCTGCTTTATTAACCGGCCAGGATTACGCTCGTTGTCGAAAGAAATGCGGGGCGGGCGCTGGTGGAAGCGTTTTGCATCTGAAGAGATTGAGCGTTTAGGGAAGGCAGGAAAACTTCTGGTCGAGTAAAGACACATTCACACCGCCGTACACGGAGTAAGGGGATGTTTTTGTCACAAGTCACTGTTGTGTGCCGGAGCCTCTGCCACTAAGCGAGAGGCTAGCTGTGGTTGTAAGGACATTTCCAGCATCGACATCGCAGTTTTTCCCTGTAAGACTGAACTGCTATTGGCAGATCGATTTGCAAAGACGGCCCTGTGTGGATTGCGTTAACAGACCTGCTATTTTACTGTCACAGAAACGATTTGAAGATCGCGTGCACCTCCCTAAATATGTATATTATTGACAAAACAGAGATTCGAATACTAGATGATAATTGTATCGTAACATACGTCCCGTAGACGTGCTTGTCCCATAGTGGGCAATGATTTAGAAAGAGTACGTAGACATACAAATCGCACTGACTTGTGGGACAACTTTGCCGTGTCGACTGTCAAAACACGACTGATAGCACGTTTGGTAAGAGGAAATCAAAATAATAACTTTTGTTTTACGTGATAGTCAAGAAATTTGTGAGAATGTTTTAATATATCGCAAGCATATGAGGGACACTACGGCAGAATTTCGAGACTGGCCGAAGCTACGAAACATGGTTTGTGTCCAAAGTCTTACACAGGCCGACGACCGGCATATAACGCATTCACTCACCGTCAATAAAGCTTTTGTGGCGTTCGATCTCGCGACCGGCTCTGCCCAGCAAACACGACAAAAGAATATGGATGAGACACATTTTTTGTTTCAATTTTCTATCGTCTTGTCAGTGAATTACTGTTTGACTTGAACGTGTCTCTTTGTCCTCACAGGTGCAGTGTGTGAAGGTCCTGGATAGATATTTTTTTATCTGTTGCCAGTTACGAATGGAATCTGTCGAAACAGAGAAGCAACCGATGGACACACTGCGTTTAAATTCCGCATCGGCACAAAGCAGGTGACATTGTCGACTACTTTTAATACATCTTCACAATCGATGTCTGTTGACAACATACACGCTGATAATGCGTATATGATTAAGACTTGGCCGGGACTCGAGACGAATCTTTCTAGCCGTTACAAGTCTCCATAACCTTGGAGGGTAAATACGTAACATCTCTTACAACGCAACGCGTGTGATCCAGGAGAGCATAATAAAACAGAATCTCGTGCATTAACTGACCCGGATAAAAATGTTTTGACGGTGTTTTTTGACGATTTCTATACGTGTTTCCTGCAAGGCTTTCTCACACAACCTCCTCCTCCTCCTCCTCAGAAGTTTAGGATACCATCAGCTGGAGGCAGCTGCAACAGAAGGCCAGCCATGAATGTGCGGACTGCGAGACAGCACTGTCCGGATGCTTTAAAATGGAGCAGCTGGCCAGCGACCAGGCGTGTGATTCACGAGTTGGAATGGATACGCATCTCGCAAATGGCGGGCGACGCGACGTACTGCTGAGGGTAGATTTAAAAAAAATTTCCCGTTTTCACTCACGTCATAAAACAGCCATCACTCGCGAGAGAGTCGAACCGCCGACCTTTCGGAGCGCCAGCAGCGACAGTCAGTCGCTGAGGCAGTGGCAAAGCTCTGTCGGCCGTAGGAGATGGCGAACTGACGGAAGAATATATTCGGCTTAACTATGTATAATATTTCGCACTTGTGTTTTAAGCAAAAGTATTGACAGTACTGTTATCGACGCAAAACCGAGGGTTGCAGACTTCTGTATTTCATGCAATGGCTTCGTTATGAACGCAAAACCGAGGGATCCAGACTTCTTTATTTCAGACAAAGGCTTCCCGTATCCTGTCATGAGAGAGGGCGCACAGATCAGGTTTCGCAACTGTAGTTTCAACCTGGACAGCGGCTGCACTCCAGAGTAATTCGTCGAATCATTGACGCCCCGACGTGGGGAAACAGCGTCGCAGACATCGACATCTTCCCTGGCAGCACGATGACAGTGATACGGTCCCCCCCCCCTCCCCCCCAAAAAAAGGTAGATGGGCCTTTATAATATAATCCTGAATCGCTACTCAAGTTTAACTCGGCAAGAACACGGACAGCGTCTGACGCAAGAATGCCGTCGCGAGCAACTCCGTTCCCTGTTGTAACGAAATTTTCAGCCCACAGCAGGTTTCGCGGCAATTTATAAACACCACGTCATTTTAATTGTCCGTTTATCTCATGCTGAAGAACTACAAACCGGTGAACGAGAAAGAATTGCGATTACGATGATCAATTGAAGGCTTTTCTTAACTGTAGTTTACTCGGAAGACCGTAATATTTCTTACCGTGTTTCCTATGGGTTAAGGGAGACAACACTATGCTCTTTCAGTGAATTCCACTAAGCAATGAAAGTAGAGAAACAGAAGATTTACCCACAACTGGGAAATCGCTTCATCGCCTCACTAGTAAAGGCCACCTCATTTCATGGCAGCTGTGGTTTGGAAACTGGGTTTCAGCTGTGGGCAAAAGTTTGCTACCGAAACTAACTAGAGACGGTCCTTGCTTCCGAAATGAAGCATTGCGTAAGCCGATAAGTGAATAACGTGCACACAAATGAATGAGCGGACCTCATATATAATGATTTAATCCTTTTTTTTTCCCTTTCTGGTCTCAATGAATAACTGCGGCACAAGACTAACAAACCGTGTGTCACGTCGTGATCCACGTGGAGGAGCGGTTAAGGATAATCTGTCGGAACAAAGGCGTGCTATTCTTAAGACCAGAAGACAGCGCATCTTCATTTGTTACCCACCTTGATTAGACTGAAAGCTGCTACATATTGCCTCGGGAATCGTAGGTGGATAAACTCCAAAACAGTAACTGCAAGTCTCATATTTGCTTCTAAGTATCATTCAGAGCGAAACAAAAGTAGGATACGTCATTCACAGAAATATTCTGAGTAGATGGGACGCTTTCCTATGTAAAGACAGTGTATTAAAGATAAATTAAACATTTTATTAGTACACAGTAGTTTTAGCTTAGTAAGTCTGTTTGCCGCAATTGGGACAAGTTTTTCAAAGATTAGCTACTAGACAATGCGTGCCAATTTGTAGTACAGTTTCCTAATATGGACTTTTCGGACACGTCGGAGAGCGACCACCAAACTTCGTACAAGCACCTAGTACTGATAAATCTCTTCTGTATTGTCATCAAGGCAACTTTCATGCTGATATGACGCGTGGCTGGGATGCGTAAGAAATCACAGCACTACATCGCAGAGGAGGAAGCAAACCACAACGAAAAGTCTTTGGCAACAAAGGATGTGCATTCGACTGTCGATGTATATAATAAAGAGAAGGAAATTTGTGCGTTTGGCACTTGTAACCCCCGTTTTCCTAACGATCGATTAGATGTACTCCATATATATGTTTTTGAGAGTATATTAAAGCTTAACAGAAAAAGAAGTACATCATTTAAATACTAAATATATATATTTTGCAATACTAATCACTTCATCTTCAGTATGAAGACTGTAAGGCCGAGCTCTGTCGATGGCAGGGGCTGCACGTGTGGCGCTGCAGAGTCGGCCTTCATAAACAGGGCGAGTGTGTCCGTGTCATGACGTCACGGTTGTGTATCGCGCAACGAGGCCTGCCGCGATGGGTATAGAATATGTGGAAATTTTCTAAAGCAGGTGTCTACATCCGCATATTATGTTTCCAGGGCTGCGCTGACGGCAGTGAAGTATCGGCACCGCTTGGTATGCAAGTGATTGCAGACCGTCACAACGCACGTGGAACAAAAGTCGTTAGAGTTGGCCCAGTGACGGAGCACTGAGGAACGTTTGAAACCTGTCTTTCAAAAGGGAGAATTGTAACTCGAACGCCTCCACAAGCTACGCAGCAAACCTGTTTCAAAATCCTTGTATTGGTTTGTAGTAGGAATTCGCGTCGGTCGTCAGATCTAAAATGATTTTGAGACGACAGGTTGTTAATCTCTAACTCCATGAGTAACGTATTCGGCACATCACGCTTCATAAGTCGATGCTGTGTCGACGTCTGTACTGGATTAAGCAGAGGTCATAATACGCACATCACGGATGTTACTTCTTAGAGCATAACAACACACGTCACACGTACTCCAGAGAAAACGGCCAGAAAACTATATGCTTCCCGCCAGGCCGATATTTGTTCTTCTGTAGAAGCGGCGAGTTAAATGAGCCACAGTCCAACAAGAACAGGAATTCCATCGTTTGTGAAAATAAAGAATTGTCGGGACAGTGTGTGAAACGTCTGCTGTCGTTCCACCTGGCTAAACGCAACAAGGATAGATACCGGATTAGCACTGCGAGTCTTGGGGAAATTAGCTTATCTGAATTGCTACATGAGTGACACTAATACGACAAGGAGGTCACATGTTGAAATCACTGCTTGATACTGCAACTGTGTGAACCGCTTGGTTTCGAACCTCATCACGTCAAGGATAGATGCATGTGCCGTCTACAAGTGTATCTCTATGGTCTAAGGTATGAAACGTGTTGTGTGTCCAAAGTTCCACACGCGCCAACGAGCTGCGTACAACGCAATCAGGCGCCGTAAAATAAAGCTTTGGTGGCGTTCGTTCTCGCGTTCGGCGCCGCCCAGCGACATGACACAACAATATCGGTGATGTAAGTTGATTTTTTATTTTTGTTGCCTTTCCAGTAAATTAGTTGTTACTCTCAATGAGGTATTCCACATGTGCAGTGTGTAAAGGCCGACGATAGATCTTTTTCCTTATCCGTTACCAGATACGAATGCAGTTTGTAGAAACACAAAGACAGCAGCTGGACACATTGCCACGAAGTAAGACAGGTTCTCACACTGCGATTATATTCCGCATCGATACGAAACAGACGACGCTGTCAACTTCTTTATTGTAGCTTCACAATCGATGGGTGGTGACAACAAATCGGCTAATCCTATGTACTTGCTTAAGGTTTCGCCTTGACTCGAAGGAATTTTTCTAGCCATCATACGTCTTCCAAACCATGGAGAGTAAATACGTTCCACCCCTTACCGCTGCGCATATTACGCACGACGCGTGTCATCCAAGGAGCATAAGTGGCTTGGGTAAGAACATTTCGATGGTATTTTTGACGATATCAATACGTGTTTTCCGGTAGATTTTCTCACAGAATCGACTCCTCAGGAATGTAGAGTAACATCAGCTGGAGACAGCTGTGACCGAAAGCCACCGACGAGCGTGCGGAATGCGAAACAGAACAACTCGAATGCGTTACAAAGGTACAACTGCCAGCGACTAGGAGTGTGATTCACATATGGGAATGGACACGCATCTCGCAACTGGAGGGCTACGCGAGGTTGTGCTGTGCGTAAATATTAAAAACTAAGTCGCTGCGTCCATTAGGACTTCACTATGGTTTCCATGACGAACACGTGCATATAAATTTCTCTGCCGTTTTCGTTTATTTCGGAAAACCGCCATTACTCGCAGGAGACTAGAAATTGCCATTGTTCCGCGCTGCTACAGCAACAATCAGTCGCTTAGGCAGCGACAAAGCTCTGTCGGTTGCAGGAGACGGAAGATTGACGGAAAAAGAAATTCGCACCATACATCACTACTGTTTACATTTGTGATTAACGTTTAAATATGCTCACATTCGGTACAGTGTAATTACGCTGATCTGCTGCTGGTTTCGTGGTTTTGTGAGTCGCTTGCAGGCGTTCCAGTGACGTGGCTAATTGGATTGGCGTGGGAGTCATTCAATGACATACGTGCAGCGTCCGTAAAAAATGAAAAATTTAAGCAGTGCTGATTCAGCGAAGTTTGCCATCCAGCCTCGTTATACAGGGCGCATAGGAGCAATTTGACCTAAATAGTGTGGCGTGGAAAGGCAGCATGAAACACAGAAATATGAGTATAGCAACGACGCATCGCAACTGCACATTGTCGGCGGTACCGGAACGTAATTAATATCTCAGACACGGGCATCTTGGCTCTAAATGATAGTTGATCTACGGAAAATTTATACGTAAACAGGTTGTTTGGACTAAACAACCGTAACGATGAGAAGAAGATACATTTAAAGCATCGTACTTAGCTGACGTACCACAGAGCACGGTTTTAGAGGTTAAGACAGTGAGATGTCCATGTTTCATGTTTCAGTATGTCTTTAAAGTGTCAAAATTAATGAAAAACGAGCCACCACTTAATGAAGAAGAGTGTGTGTAGCAAATGTTGAAAATAACCACAGTCGTCATGTTGGCAAAGCGCCATAAATATTCTACTGCGACCTCAATTTGCAATATTGAAATTCCTTCGTTTGATGCTGTCTTCCTGCTCTACATTTTTGGTCAAATTGTTTTTCCGCACCCTGTTTGTAGCAGACGTGAGACAACAGGGTGATGGTCGAATTCTCAGCAATTCAATACACTTCGTCTTTGGTAGAAAGTGCTAAATACGGCAAAATGACGGAAAGCGTTCGCAGTGATGTGCACCTTTAATATCCAGTAGACGATAACTATGATACGTTTAAGAAAGGCGCTAAGATAATGTCGTAAAATACGTTACTTGATTACAAAATGTCCTCTAGTAAAGTAGTAAATGTATAAGTGTCGTGACAAGAGTGTCAGTGACGTTATTATGGGGCAACTCATGAGACGCCACAGACTGTTGGTCAATTGCCATAGCACTGAAAACGAAGCATTATTTTTAACTGCGTTGGATCACGTTCTTACCATCACGGTTAGTAATCACGGTACTCTTTCATATCGTCTGTGATTCGGTAGACTCAGAGACTGTTAAGTACGGTGACATTAACTTCTCTTTGTATCTCAATATATGCCTAAAACATATGGGCGATGATATGTAGAAGCCGGTCGGAGTGTCCGAGCGGTTCTACGCGCTTCAGTCTGGAGCCGCGCGACCGCTACGGTCGCAGGTTCGAATCCTGCCTCGGGCATGGATGTGTGTGTTGTCCTTAGGTTAGTTAGGTTTAAGTAGTTCTAAGTTCTAGCGGACTGATGACCTCAGAAGTTAAGTCCCATAGCGCTCAGAGCCATTTGAACCATTTTCTTTGATATATGGAACCACGCAGCCGTCGACCAGAATTTAGTGTTTGCTGCGTATTTCCATGTGGCCTGTTTACTGAGGAGGCAAAGTGAACGGCACGACAGATTCGACGTTTGCACGGGACACAACATTCAGAAGACGGAAATTTCGGAAATCGCTTTTTTCTAGTCATCGTTACCTTAATAGGTTCTGCTAGTCTGAAGGAGCCTCCATGTTGCGATCTCCATAATTTTTAGGCGCATGATGTCTGCAGTGCAACTGCGCTTGATACAGCGAACTTGTCGGTGTTTTTCTAATATCGAGAGGATAGGTTAACAAATGGTGCAGGGTATGTATTTCTAATGGACGCCTCTGAAAATATAAGGAGGAGGAGGAAGAGATTGCACATGAAAGGGTGTTCAAAAGTGTTCACGCCCTTTAAAGCGTTCGTAGGTGCTTTATTGAGTGACCAAAGTTACGTTTACTGGTGCACGGTTATGAATGAAGTGTAGATACAGGTTGCGAACCTATTTCTTTTGCGGCTTTGTGGTATCGACTATTCAGACACGATGGAGAATGGACGGCATACTTGACAAAGAGATTACAAAAATGATAACGTGTTTCCACATCGTCAACAAGACGCGTACGGGCCTGTTTTTATATACGACCAAAATGTGGAGGAGACCACTGCACCATTTCGGGAAAGAAGATGTCGCAGCGATGTAAACATGTCGTCTGCGCGGCTCGCGCGATCCTTTTCCGGAATCAGCAGACAGAGCGATTATACAGTTGGCAACTGTAACCGGGAGAGTTGAAACCAGTCGGAAACATGTCCGCCGTTTGCGGTTTCAAGGTGAATTATGTGTGTACTAGAGCAAAAATGAGACAAATTAAGATGTGAAAAAATTGTTTCTTCAGTACTTTAATAATAAGAATGTGAGGCCAGGGTCACTCGATTACAGGGGTGGCGTGTTTGGCAGGGCAGGTTCGTTCGTAGTGAGTGAGTCGCGAGTGTCGAAGTTACGACGTCTCCACAGTGTATCAGCAAGAGACGCCCTCCCGAGACCTGAATATGTGTAACACACCTGAAGCGAAGGGAACAGTTAATTCTGCCAAGCGAGCCATATTTATAACTGTTTCCGTAGTATTCTTCTTGCCTCATCCAAGTGTAATACTTCGCCAAGCGCTTTACGCAAAAATCTTTAGAGTACTGTTATCAACGAAAAATCGAGGAATACAGACATTCTTTTACATAAAAAACGGGCTTCACATTTCTCTGTTAACAGAGAGGCCGCAAAGATCAGATTTCGCAAAAATAAATTCAACCTGTACAGATGCTGTTGTACAGAGCAATTTGTCGAATCATTTGCGTCCCGACGTGGGGGACCAGCGTCGCACATTTCGACACCTTCTCTGGTAGCGTGAGGATAGTGATACGGTGCCGAAAAAAAGGCGATGGACATTTTCAAAATAATCTAGACCTGTTACTAAAGCTTAACTCCCAAGAACACGGGCAGCGTCTGACGCAAGAATGTCGTCGCGAGCAACTCCGTTCCCAGCTGTAACGGAATTTTCGGTCCAAAGCCGTTTCCGCGGCAATTTATAAGCACAGCGTCATTGCAATTGTCCATTTATATAATACTGACGTATTACAGAGCGGTAAACTGGAAAGAACTGCTATTACGATGATGAGGTGAAGGCTTTTCGTAGGTGTAGTTTCATCGTAAAAAAGTAACATTTCTTGTCGTGTTTGCTGTGAATGTTGTTTCGGTCTATTCCCCTAAGCAGTGGTAGTATATTTAAAAATACAGAAGATGTAACCCGAGGTGGCAAATCACTTCATCGTCCCGCTAGTAGGGAGACCTCCGGGTTGAAAACGGAGATTTAGCCGTTGAGAAAAGTTTGCTACCGTTACTAACTAGAGACGCTTCCTTAGTTCTGAGACAAAGAAGTACACATTGCGAGAGGTGAATGACACACACAGAAACGAATGACGTCGTTAAACATACTGACACGAAGCGACTGTTTTTCTTTCGTGGTGGTTCCACATGCAGGGACGGTGAAGTATAATCTGTCGGAACAACGAGGTGCTATAGTTTCTCCTGACCAGAAGAGAAGGTGGCTTCAAATGTTACCAATTCTGAGTAAACTGGAAGCACCGAAATACTGCCTCCATAACCACATCTGCACTGGCTCCAAATCTTTAATAGCAGCTGGATGTTTCGATGTTTACATCGAAGCATCGATCTGAACGAAACAAGAGTCGTAGTATAGAAATGTTCTGAGTACGGGAAACGCTTTACTACAAAAATTCATCGTATCACTGACAAATTAACAATTCTAATAGAACAGAATAACTCTTGTTTCCCGTAATCGGGTCACAGTTTTCAAAGATTACGTACATGTACGATTCCCGCCAATGCTAGTACAGTTTTCTAGTATGGACTATTTAACCGCAGCAGAGAGTGCAGAACACTTTTGGTAAAAGCAGATATTAATTTTATATTTCTTCTGGGTCGTCATCAAGGCAACTTTAATACTGATACGTGGCCGGAAAGTGTAAGATATTGCAGCACTATATCGCGGATGAAGGTGAAACTACAAAGTTAACACTTTGGCAGCAGAAGTTGCGCGATACGATTGTTGTGGTAGAAAACGAGGCGATGGAAATTTGTGGGTGTGGCACTTGTAACCCGCCGTGTTCCAAACGACCGGCTACTTATACGCTATTTATTTGTTATAAAAGTTTATTAAAGCTGTAGCAGCACAAAAAGTACGCCTTTTAAACAGGTAAACTTGATAATAGGAGGAATCTTTCAAAACACTAAACGTATCATCTTAGTGAGAAGAGTATAATGGCAAGATCTGGCGACAGTATGGGCTGAACACGTGGGGTTTGAGAGTTGGTCGTAATAAACAGGACGCGAGTGCCAATGTTGTAACGTCCCGGTTGTCTGTCATGGAACGCGACGCGCATGGAACACAACTACATTCCCTAAAGTAGGTGTCTACACCTGCATACGCGTTTTCACGGCTCGGTTGACAGTGGTGAGTTGTCGGTACTGCTTAAGATGCAAGTGCTTGCCGACCACGACAGATACGCGTGAAACAAAAGTCGTTGCAGTTTGCCCACTGACGGAGCGCTGAGGAATGTCTGGACAGTCTCTTTCCAAAGAGAGAATTTCAAGCCAAGCGACCGCACACGCTACGCGGCCAACGTATTCCAAAATCCTTGGATTGGATGGAAGTAGGGATGTAGGCTATGTCGGTCGTCACATCTAAAACTCTACGAATGGCGAAGATATTTGACACGACAGAAAGTTAATCTCTGACCCACTATTATGAATTTACTCTACAAGTAACGTTTTCTGGTACATCTCGCTACTTATCTCGATATTGTGTCGATATCTGTACTGGATGAAACACAAGTCATAGCTCTTTATTCCGTGTAAAAATCGGAGATTACGGATGCTACTTCTTGAAGAATAATGCCACACGTGAGGTGGCTATGTGCTTCCCGCCAAACCGATATTCAGTCTTCCGCGGAAGCGGCCAGCTAAATGAGGCGCAGTGCAGCAAGAACAGGAATTCCTCGAATTGTTGCAGTTTTGTCGTTTGTTAAAATAAAGAGTTGTCAGGACAGTGTTTGAAAAGTTTGCTGTCGTTCCACCTGGCCAAACGTAACAAGGATAGTTATCGCATTAACACTGCGAATCTTGGGTAAATTAGGTTAATTCAAATACAACAAAAGGAGATGTTGAAGTCAGTGTTTGATTGCAGGCATTGATAATGTAATTGTCTAGTCCACTGGGTTTCGAACATCAGCACAGCAGGGGTAGAGGCAGGCGCCGAGCATATGTGTATCTGTATGGTCGAACGTATGGAACGTGGTGTGTGTCCACAGCTTCACACTCGCCAGCGGGGGGCGGACGGCGCAGTCGAGCACCGTAAAATGAAGCTTTCACTGTCTTCGATGTCGCGATCGGCCCTGATCAGCGGCAAGACACAATAACATCGCTGACGCAAGCTTTTTCCTGTTTACCGCCTCTTCGGTGGATTGACTGTTGACTTGAATGCGCCGTGTCTCCTCTCATGTGCAGTGTGTAAAGGCCCTCAGCGGATCGTTTTCCATCTGTTACCATTTAACGAATGCAGTTTGTAGGAACAGAAGGTGAACAGCTGGACACATTGCCACGAAGTAACACAGATTCTCACACTGGGTTTAAATTCCACATTGATAAAAAACAAACGATGCTGTCAACTGTTTTATTACATGTTTACAAGCCAGTGGCTGGTAACATATCCGATAATTCTAAGTACACGATTAAGAGTTCGCCTTGACTCTAGAGGAATTCTTCTAGGCATTACACGTCTTCAAAACCATGGAGTGTAGACACGTCCCACCCCTTTCCGCTACGCCTATTCCGCAAAACGAATACCCAGGTGAGCATAAAAAAACGGCATCACACGAGTTAACTGGCTTGGATAAAAACGTTTCGACGGTATTTTTAGACGATTTCTATGCGTGTTTTCCGGAAGTATTTCTCACACAATCGCCTCCTTCTCAGTAGTGTAGGGTAACATCAGCTGGAGGCAGCTGTGGCAAGAAGGCCAGGCCATCCATGAATGTGCGGAGTCCGAAACAACACAGTCCGTATGCTTACAATGGCACAACTGGCCAGCGACCAGGAGAGTGAGTCACACGTGGGAAAGGACACGTGTTTCTCGCAACTGGAGGGATACGCGAGGTTCTGCTGCGGGTAGAAATTAAAAATTAAATCGGTGCATCAAGTACGGATTCACTCTGATTTCGACGATGAACATTTGTTTCCCGTTTTCATTTACTTCAGAAACCGTCAAATCTCGCGGGAGAGCTAAAACCGCCAACGTTCCGCGATGTTGACAGTAACAGCAACAGTCGCTCGGGCAGCGCCAGAGCTCTCTCAGTTGCAGGAGGCGGAAGATTAACGAAAAAATAAATGCAGCTTGAACATTACCACTATCTGCATTTGTGATTAACGTCGAAATGTGGTTCAAAAATGGTTCAAATGGCTCTGAGCACTATGGGACTTCTGTGGCCATCAGTCCCCTACAACATAGAACTACTTAAACCTAACTAACCTAAGGACATCACACACATCCATGCCCGAGGCAGGATTCGAACCTGCGACCGTAGCGGTCACGCGGTTCCAGACTGAAGCGCCTAGAACCGCACGGCCACACCGGCCGGCCGTCGAAATGTGCTCGTAATCAGTACAGTTAAGTTATGCGGATCTGATGCTGGTTTCGTGATTTTATGTGTCGCGTGGTTGCGTTCCAGTGACGTGGCGGAATATAGGCGGACGATGGACGTTGGAGTCGCTCAATGACATGTGTGTAGCGTATGTGAAAAAGTGAATAATTTAAGCGGTGTTGGCTGAGCGACGTTTGCCTTCCAGCAACGTTATACGGGGTGAAAGAAAACAATTTGACCAAACGTGCAGGGTGGAGTGACAGTGGGAAACATAGAAATTTGAGTAACGCAACTAAGGGTCGCAAATGCGTATTTTCCGCGCTACAGGAACGTAATTAAAATCTGACATAGGGACGTCTTCACTCAAAATGAATGGTAATTGACAGAAAATCTACCAGGAACACAGACTTTCGACTAACCAGTCTTCAGGATGAGGACAAGAAAAAGTTAAAACACCACATATACGTTTATCATACTTAGCCGACCTACCAGACAGTACTTCTTTAGAAATGCAGACAGTAATATGTCCATGTTTAATGTTTCAAGATGTGTAAGAAAGGTCAAAGTAAATGAAAAGTGAGCCACTACTTAATTAACGTAAGTATGTCGTAGCAAATAACGATAGTCGACTTATCACCAGTCCATAGAACGCGCTGGAAACGGCAAAATGACGGAATGCGTTGGTAGCGCGATATACAACTTTAAAATTTAGTACACGGTAAGTACGTGAAAGAAAATGCGGTACGTTTAACCAAGGTGCTACTATGTAAGATGTGAAATACGTTTCTTGATTACAAAAAGTCCTCGACCGAAGTAGTGAATGTATAAATGTCGTGACAAAAGCGTCTGTCACATTATTATGGGGCAACATATTATGAGCCTCTACAGCATCGGTATTAATGAAACGAGAGACAATGCACGACTGGGCAGTTCCCAATGCACTGAAAATGAAACACAACTTTTATTGGCGCGGTTGCATTGCTCCTATCATCGCGACTAGAGACGAAATAATTTCATAGCGTGTGTAATGTGAAAGTGAAGACTCAGAGACCGGTGAATAGTGTGACATCAACTGCTCTCTGTACCTCGATGTATACCTGCGACACAGTAACCTACGGAGCCCAGCTGCCCTCATTTGTTCTATTTCTGTGCGGTTTTGACTGTACTGAAATTTAGCTGAAGTCCTCTATGTAGGTATCTAACACCTGCTGCAAGCTTCCATGTTTGTATTGAGCAGTCAAAATGAACGGTACGGCAAACGCGAATCTCAACGTTCAGATGAAATTTTGGAAACCGTTTTTCACTAATCATGTACTTACATGTTAAACATTAATCGTCTTTGCTAGGGTCAACAAACGTCGACGTCCCGAGCTTCATAATTTTTACACGCATGGTTTCTGCAGTCCAGCTGTCCTTGACGAAGCGAACTTATCAGTCTCTGTGTAATATGAACAGGAGACATCAACAAATAGTGCAGAGTACGGATTACTGACAGACGCCAGTGGAGTCACGGTGTGGTGGAAGGCGAGGAAGGGACTGCGGGCAGATGGATGTTCAAAAGCCTCGTGCTCGGGCAGTGAAGCGTTCATAGCTGACTTATTAAGCGATCAAGATTACGCTCGTTGTGGAAAGAAGTGCGCGATGGGCACTGCTGCAAACACATTTCACCAAAAGGCGTTAGGCGTTTAGGCACGGCGACAAAACTTCTCAAAGACCAAAGACCCATTCAGACCGCTGTGCACAGAGTTAGGGGGTGTCTCGTCAACGGCCACTGTTTGCCGTGGCTCTTGGCCCTAAGCGAGAGGCTGGCTGCGGTCATAAGCACATTTCCAGGATCGATATCACAGAGTTTGCGTAATAAGACGGAACAGCTATTGGCAGATCGGTTTGCTAAGACGGCCCTATGTGCCACGCAGTAGCAGTCCTACTATTTGACAGAATGAGATTTTCACTCTGCAGCGGCGTGTGCGCTGATATGAAACTTCCTGGCAGATTAAAACTGTGTGCCCGACCGAGACTCGAACTCGGGACCTTTGCCTTCCGCGAAAGACAAAGGTCGCGAGTTCGTGTCTCGGTCGGGCACACAGTTTTAATCTGCCAGGAAGCTACTATTTGACTGTCACAGAAACAGACTGAGTACCAGATACGGTTCCCTACGTCTTTATTTTACTGAGAAAACGGAGATTCGAATACTAGATAATAATTCTATCATCGCAAATGTCACGCAGATGGGTTTCTCTCATATTGGGCAATGACTTCGAGATAGTCTCGTAGATATACAAATCGCGCCGATTTGTGGTACAGCTTTGCGATGTCGACTGTTGAAACACGACGAATGGTACGTTTAATAAGAGGAAATAAAAATGACAAATTTCTTTTCTTAGTTATCAAAAAAATTGCGGGTTTGTTTTAACATATAGCAAGAATGTGAAACCGACTACGGTAGAATTTCGAGATGTGAGACGCTGCAGGAATAATACTAGCATGTTGCCAACAGAGAGCACGTGATCCGTTTGTCGAGGCGAACACAAAGCCACGAGGAGCGTAAAGTCTTGCGCTTGTAGGCCGGTGAGTTAAAACACGATCGGACAGATATCTACGATTTGCACGCTTTCAAAGTGTGTTTGTATCTATACTAACAAAAAGAGTCGTGTTAAATGTGGAAAAAAATAATCTGTCCAGAAAAGCGTGATCTTTATAGTGTACTTAATGTATTATTCTAGTGAGAAGCTAGAAGGCCCTGCTCACTCGATTCCAGGGCTAGGATATGTGGCAGTGCAGAACTGTTCGTAATGAATGAGACGCGAGTCTGGATGTTAGGACGTCACCATAGGGTATCAGCAAGAGACGCCTGCCGTTGCCTTTAGTTAATGAAGTACTATCCAAGAAAATAAAAATAAAAATAAACTGCACAGATACTCACTAAACTCTTGATAGTGCGAGAGAAAATAATAAAAACTTTTTCTTTTCGCGTCGGAATGGAAAATGCCATAATGAGGACAAAATATCAGGCAGTCAGCTCCTAGAAAACGAGTAAGGCCAGAATAATTACATGTAGGCGACAGAGTTGGAAACGGTTACATGCAAACGGCTGAGATGTTTTTAGAATGTATCGAAGCTAGAGCCAGACGAAAAGTAAGGCCTCGACATTCCTTAACTTCCTACAACGACGGAGCTGCTCGGATGCTAAATGTATTGTCTTAGTGTGGCCAATAATAGACCAAGCTCTGTCGCTTCCAGAATACTTGCGAACTATAATAGCCAGTTTTTTAGGCTAGCAAATTCGTCTCAGATGCTGGTTTGACGGCGGTGAGTTTTCTGCTCTGCTAATGGTGCATTTGCTTGCCGAGGGCCAAAAAAACACATGGGAAAACGGTGAAGATATTACGAAACCTGAATATGTTTAGGACGACATTGCGAGAAAACAGTTAGTAATAAATGTAAATATTCGCTGCAGTGTTTTAGGCAAAATTAATTACGTTATTTATATTCAGGTACAACCAAGGGACATCAGTTCCGTGAACAGACAGGCCGCAGAGATGACAATGTGCGGCAGCGACTTCTACCGCCACGCCGGCTGTTGTCTTTTAGCGTCGAGGAGCTACAAAGGATCTCCGAGACCTGATAACGTTTCAAGCATGGTGGAAGCAGCGTCGCAGACATCGTCACCTTGTTTACCGTTTTAGTGAGTTTGACGGGGGAGGGAACCAAACAGCCAGGTCGTCGGATTAAGGAAGGACGGGGAAGGAAGTCGGCAGTGCCCTTTCAAAGAAACCATCTCGGCATTGACCTGAAGCGATTCAGGGAAATACGGAAAACCTAAACGAGGATGGCCGCATGCGGGTTTTAACCGTGGTCCTCCCGAATGCGAGTCCAGTGTGCTAACCGGCGCATCACCTCGTTCCGTCTACCGTTTTAAGCACATTCATTTTATCGAGGAATGAGTGCGGAGCTCTTGAGATTGCGGGCAGCACGTCATGTGTAACGGTGCCGGATGACAAAACATCGCTCCAACAACACTGCTCACGTTTGCTTTTTCTCACATACGTCACTGAATGACTTGTAGAAGAGATGTCCGCCTATGTTACTCCACGCCACTCGAACGCCAGCACGGGTTCCACAAAATCGTAAAAGCTGCGTCGGATTCACAAGGACACGGTAGTGACTTTGAACGCATTTAATCGCGATCGCAGACCGTAGAAATATAGAAGGTTGGGTTTATTTTTCCGTTAATTCTCCGTCTCCTGCGGCCCACAGAGCTTTGTCGATGCTTAGGCGACTGATTGTTGCTGCTGGCGCTCCACAATATCGGCAGTTCATAACATTCTCGCGAATGATGGCGGTTTTATGGAGAAAATGAAAAGGGGAAAAAATTATAACAAATGCACAATCACCAGTCAAACTTTACGTTTATCCAAGTTGTAAGCGAGTAAACATTTAAACTGTAAATTACCTCGGTGGGGCATGCCTAACTGTATGTAGTCTATATAAACCAGCATTTAAAGTTAGGTCTTCTACACACAAACTCGAAAAGGTATCGTTCTGTCCAATCGAAATTACGCGTCGTATTCTTCAATGTAAAATGCTACTGACTTCTACTAATGACTTGTGGTGTCATACTTGCATAACACTTCCACCTTTCGACAGCAAACGATTGTGTACTACTTTACACACTCTGTCCGCACATAAAAGCACTTCAATATTTCGCAGTAGTAATGGGCGAACTATAAAGATTTATCGCTTCTTAATTATCATGTCGGCATTCTCATACGTAATGTGAGCTTCGAGCACCGGTTTGTTAACATGCGGTGATAACGTTTTATTGCTGTGAAATAGCGGTTAAAACTCGATTGCAGACGTGGAAAGTGAATCGCAAAAGTCGTCGTTCGTTCCAACAGAAACTACCTACCGTATTGATCACTAGAAAATGATATTAACTGATAAAAGGCACAATAATCTACATAATCGTTCTCTTTCCAAAGCTAATTGGTTTGTAGGCTCATCATCGTAGAATGAGGAAAGACAGGAACTAACGAATAAGTACCCGACAAAAAATGAATGTAAAATTGTTAATAATCATTCTGGACGTAACAAAGTATTATAAAGATGGTTTAAATTGGTTATATTGATACCTACAAAATATACTGGTGTTCGAATGTGACGATATGCTCGATAAGGCGAAATAAATGATTAGATACAGCGAGACACGTCGCGCGTGCTCCAGGGAGACAGGGGTGCCGTGTGACGTCACACGTCCGTCTGGGCCGCTGCTACGTCTGTAGCGGACATCAGCCGCTGTGGCCGCCATTAAGACTTGACGGACGTCTCAGCTGTCACTACGGCTCTATGACGGCAGACATCTGTAGCCGAGTCTTAGTATTTTGTGCTCGTTGTTCTTTGTTGCCGCCAAAATTGCAGCATTCATTCACACTATGCAGTACGTAATTCGGTTCGCCCTTTTACTAAATGTTCAGTTTATAAAGTTCAATATGAATTACATGCACAGGTAATTGTAAGATCATTCCTGTGTCGCAAAAGGAATTGCTGTGGCTGGAGGAATTATTTCCTGGATGATTGCAAGACAGACGCAAGACTGCTGTCTCGTGTGAGCATTTTGCTCATTCCTTCCCTAAGAAAAATACGAGAGTGGTAGTAGAAATAGTCAACTTCGTCATGAATTACTGGCTCGGTTATGTGTAGTTCATAAGAAATAGTGTAATTTAGTTGTGTGTAAAATGAAACTTGGCAAGGACGATAACTATAGTGAGTTTGTCTGTGGAGGGCCCAACTTAAAACTTGGGCTTGTGTAATTGCTGTTAACAGAATCGCATCACGAAGCTCATCGATCAAAATTGTCACCGCATTAAACTAAGAGAAACGTACTGTTTGATTCCTAGTGGCCCCGTCTGTTACTTCTTTCTTTTCATTGCTTTAATAGAAGCCCAGTTACTCCGGAGTAACTCTGAACGTAACTACCTTCATTCTGTGGCGCCAACAGCAACAATCGACCGCTGATGCAGCGACAGAGCTCTGTGGACTGCAGTAGACGGAGAATTAACGGAAAGATAAACTCGGCTTCTACATTACTATGATCTGCATTTGCGATTAATGTCTGAATGTGCTTACAATCAGTACAGTGTCAGTATGCGAATCTGGAACTGGTTTCGTGATTTTGTGGATCGCGTGCAGGCTTTCCAGAGACGTGGCGGAACATAGGAGGACAACCTGGCTGGGTGTCGTTCAGTGACATACTTGTAACGAACGTATGAAGTGAATAACTTAAACAGTGCTGTTTGAGCTAGTTTTGCCATCCAGCACCGATATACAGGGCGTGCAGAAACCATTTGACCAAGATTGCAGGGCGGAAGGACAGCATGTAGCATAGGAATTTGTGTATGGCAACTAAAAGTCGTAAATGTATATTTTCAGTGGTGCAGGAACGTAATTGAAGTCTGACATACGGTGGTCCTTGTTCAAAATGATAGGTAATTTACAGAAAATGTATACGTAAACAGAACGTTCGGACTAACCAGTCACGATTATAACAAGATAAATTTAAAACATCACTAACACGTGTATCGTATTTAGTTGACGAACGAGATAGTACTTCTTCATGAATGAGGACACCCACATGTCAATGTTTCTTGTTTGAATATATCTCAAAAAGGTCAAAATTAGTGAAAAATTAGGCACCACTTAGTTAACATGAGTATGTATAGAAAATGTTCAAACTGACCACCGTTTTCATGCTGGCATAGTGGTTTAAGGATTTAATTGCGACCTGTATTTTCTATACTCAGATTCCTTCATTTGATACTGTCTTCGTCAGACTGGTTTTCCGCGCCCTGTGTACGCCAGACGATGCATTACACTCTGTTGTTCGAATTCTCACGAGTCCAGTGCACTTAATCTTTGGTAGAAAGTGCTAAGAACGGCAAAATGGCGGGAATACGTTGGTAGCGACTAGTAATTTTAAAATTCAGTAGACAGTAACTACGTAAAAGGAATGTGACACTTATAACGAAGCACTACTGAATTAGACGTGAAATACGTTTCGTGATTACAAAAAGTCCTCTAGTAGAGTGGTGGACGCAGAAATGTCGTGACAAGAGTGTCTGTCACGCTACTGTAGGGCAACGCGTGAGGCCCCACAGAACAGGTATTAGTGAAAGCAAGCACCGTTGGTCGGTTGCCAAAGCGTTTAAAATTAAAGACGAAATAAATTTATACCGTCTATGATGTTGAAGTAATGTTTCGGAGCAGCATGAATACGGTGACATTGATTACTCTTTCTTAGTTCGATATACACTCCCGGAAATGGAAAAAAGAACACATTGACACCGGTGTGTCAGACCCACCATACTTGCTCCGGACACTGCGAGAGGGCTGTACAAGCAATGATCACACGCACGGCACAGCGGACACACCAGGAACCGCGGTGTTGGCCGTCGAATGGCGCTAGCTGCGCAGCATTTGTGCACCGCCGCCGTCAGTGTCAGCCAGTTTGCCGTGGCATACGGAGCTCCATCGCAGTCTTTAACACTGGTAGCATGCCGCGACAGCGTGGACGTGAACCGTATGTGCAGTTGACGGACTTTGAGCGAGGGCGTATAGTGGGCATGCGGGAGGCCGGGTGGACGTACCGCCGAATTGCTCAACACGTGGGGCGTGAGGTCTCCACAGTACATCGATGTTGTCGCCAGTGGTCGGCGGAAGGTGCACGTGCCCGTCGACCTGGGACCGGACCGCAGCGACGCACGGATGCACGCCAAGACCGTAGGATCCTACGCAGTGCCGTAGGGGACCGCACCGCCACTTCCCAGCAAATTAGGGACACTGTTGCTCCTGGGGTATCGGCGAGCACCATTCGCAACCGTCTCCATGAAGCTGGGCTACGGTCCCGCACACCGTTAGGCCGTCTTCCGCTCACGCCCCAACATCGTGCAGCCCGCCTCCAGTGGTGTCGCGACAGGCGTGAATGGAGGGACGAATGGAGACGTGTCGTCTTCAGCGATGAGAGTCGCTTCTGCCTTGGTGCCAATGATGGTCGTATGCGTGTTTGGCGCCGTGCAGGTGAACGCCACAATCAGGACTGCATACGACCGAGGCACACAGGGCCAACACCCGGCATCATGGTGTGGGGAGCGATCTGCTACACTGGCCGTACACCACTGGTGATCGTCGAGGGGACACTGAATAGTGCACGGTACATCCAAACCGTCATCGAACCCATCGTTCTACCATTCCTAGACCGGCAAGGGAACTTGCTGTTCCAACAGGACAATGCACGTCCGCATGTATCCCATGCCACCCAACGTGCTCTAGAAGGTGTAAGTCAACTACCCTGGCCAGCAAGATCTCCGGATCTGTCCCCCATTGAGCATGTTTGGGACTGGATGAAGCGTCGTCTCACGCGGTCTGCACGTCCAGCACGAACGCTGATCCAACTGAGGCGCCAGGTGGAAATGGCATGGCAAGCCGTTCCACAGGGCTACATCCAACATCTCTACGATCGTCTCCATGGGAGAATAGCAGCCTGCATTGCTGCGAAAGGTGGATATACACTGTACTAGTGCCGACATTGTGCATGCTCTGTTGCCTGTGTCTATGTGCCTGTGGTTCTGTCAGTGTGATCATGTGATGTATCTGACCCCAGGAATGTGTCAATAAAGTTTCCCCTTCCTGGGACAATGAATTCACGGTGTTCTTATTTCAATTTCCAGGAGTGTATATCTACGACACAAGGACGATACTCTATGGAACCAAGTAGCCCCTACTCCTTCTCCGGACCAGAGGCAAACACTATTCTACTTCTTAACTGTTTTGATTATACTGAAATGTTGTGAATATTGCTTCTAGCCCTGCATCAAGGTGGGCTAACAGAATCGGATACCTGCTGCGAGTTTCCATGTTTCTACTGAGCAGTCAAGACGAACGGCGCGACACAGACGGCGACCACGCGGGACACAACATTGGGATGACCAAAACTTCGGAAACCACTTTTCTGTAGTCGTGTTTACATCTTAAACCTTAATCGATTCTACTAGCCGGAACGAACGTCTGCAGCACGTTCCAAGATTCATACGTTTCAGACCCATGGTCTCCGCTGAGCAAACTATCGACAATGAAACGAACTTAGTGGTGTTTTCGTATTGCAAAACGAAGAGGTCAACAAGTAATGTAGAGAACGAATCCCTTACGGACGCCAGTGAAAATATAAGTTGGAAGAGTATGATGAGGTCAGACGTAAGGGGATGTTCGAAAGTCTTATCCAGGCCCACTACATCGTTAGCGGCTCCTCTGTAACCGACCAGGATTACGCTGGTTGTCGAAAGAAATACGAGGCGGGCACTGGTGGAAGCGTTTTGCACCTGAAAAGATTAGGCGTTTAGGGATGGCTAGAAAACTTGTGATAGGGTAATCAATGAGTGTTGTGTGATGGAGCCTATGCCCCTAAGCGAGAGGTTGGCTGTGGTTATAAGGACATTTGCAGCATCGATATTGCAGTGTTTCCGTGATAAGACAGAACTGCTACTGGCCGATCGATTTGCAATGACGGCCCTATGTGGAATGTATTAACAGTCCTACTATTTTACTGTCAAAGAGACGATTTGAAGACATCACGCACATCCCTAAATATGTATATTACCAACAAATCAGAGATTCAAACAGTAGATGTGCTTGTCCCACACTGGGGAATGATTTAGAAAGAGTACATAGATATACAAATCGCACTGACTTGTGGGACAACTCTGCGATGCGACACAAGGGACAGCTCATTCAATAAGAGGACATCAAAATGATAACTTTTGTTTCACGTGATAATAAAAAAAAATTGTCAGAGTGCTTTAATAAATGCCAGGAATATGAAGGACACTACGGCAGAATTTAGAGGTCGGCCGAAGGTACGGAGAATAGTGTGAGTCCAAAGTTTTACACTGGCCAACGAGCGGCAAATAACGCATTCAGGCACCGTGAATGAAGCTTTGGTGGCGTTCGATCACGCGACCGGCTCTGCCCAGCAAAAGGACAAAAGAATATGGATGACACAAAGTTTTTATTCTAATTTTCTACCGCCGTTTGTCTTGAACGTGATCTTTGTTCTCATAGATGCAGCGTGCGAAGGTCCTGGATAGATCTTTTTTTTCAGTTGCCAGTTACTAATGGAACATGTATAAGCAGAGAAGCAACTGCTGGACACATTGCCCCAAGGAAGGAAACAGTTTCTCACACGGCGTTTAAATTCCGCATCGGCACAAAACACATGATATTTGTTTTTATTACATTTTCACAATCGATGCCTGTTTACAAAATACACGTTGATAATACATATATGATTAAGATTTCGCCTCGACTCAAGACGAATCTTTCTAGCGGTTGCCGTCTTCATAATCTTGGAGCGTAAAAATACGTTACACCTCTTACCACGCATCGCGTGTCATCTAGGTGAGCATAATAAAGCAGAATCACATGTGTTACCTGGCACGGATAAATATGTTTTGACGGTATTTTTTGACGATTTCCATCCGTGTTTTCTTGAAGATTTTCTCACAAAACCCCCTCCCCCCCCTCCTCACAAGTTTGGGATACCATCAGCTGGAGGCAGCTGTGACAGAAGGCCACCCATGAAAGTGCGGACTGCGAAATAGCAGTGTCCGGATGCATTAAAACAGTGCAACTAGCCAGCGACTAGGAGTGTGATTATGGCATGTGGGAATGGTTACGCATCTCGTAAATGGCAGGCGACGCGACGTTCTTCTGTGGGCATTTTCGAAAAACTTTTCCCGCTTTCCTTTAGGCCAGGAAACCGCCGTCACTCGCGAGGGAGTGGAACTGCCGACATTTAGGAGCGCCAGCAGCGACAGTCAGCAGCTGAGGCAGTGGCAAAGCTCTGTCGGCCGCAGGGACGGAGAACTGACGGAAAAATGTATTCGGCTTAACTGTGTATAGATGAGTGGCAGGGGTAAAATACAGGGAGCGAAATCTATTTACAATTTGTACAGAAACCAGATGGCAGTTATAAGAGTCGAGGGGAATGAATGGGAAGCAGTGGTTGGGAAGGGAGTGAGACAGGGTTGTAGCCTATCCCCGATGTTATTCAATCTGTATATTGAGCAAGCAGTGAAGGAAACAAAAGAAAAATTCGGAGTAGGTATTAAAATCCATGGAGAAGAAATAAAAACTTTGAGGTTCGCCGATGACAGTGTAATTCTGTCAGAGACAGCAAAGAACTTGGAAGAGCACTTGAGCGGAATGGACAGTGTCTTTAAAGGAGAATATAAGATGAATGTCAACAAAAGCAAAACGAGGGTAATGGAATGTAGTCGAATTAAGTCGGGTGATGCTGAGGGAATTACATAAGGAAATGAGACACTTAAAGTAGTAAAGGAGTTTTGCTATTTAGGGAGCAAAATAACTGATGAAGGTCGAAGTAGAGAAGATATAAAATGTAGACTGGCAATGGCAAGGAAAGCGTTTCTGAAGAAGAGAAATTTGTTAACATCGAGTTTAGATTTAAATGTCAGGAAGTCGTTTCTGAAAGTATTTGTATGGAGTGTAGCCATGTATGGAAGTGAAACATGGACGATAAACAGTTTGGACAAGAAGAGAATAGAAGCTTTCGAAATGTGGTGCTACAGAAGAATGCTCAAGCTTAGATGGGTAGATCACATAACTAATGAGGTACTGAATAGAATTGGGGAGAAGAGGAATTTGTGGCACAACTTGACAAGAAGAGGGGACCGGTTGGTAGGACATATTCTGAGGCATCAGGGGATCACAAATTTAGCATTGGATGGCAGCGCGGAGGGTAAAAATCGTAGAGGGAGACCAAGAGATGAATACACTAAGCAGATTCAGAAGGACGTATGTTGCAATAAGTACTGGGAGATGAAGAAGCTTGCCCAGGATAGGGTAGCATGGAGAGCTGCATGAAACCAGTCTCATAACTGAAGACCAGCAACAACTTTGTACAATATTTCGCACTTGTGTTTTAGGCAAAAATAATTAAAGTACTGTTATCAACGCTAAACTGAGGGATGCAAACTTTTTTATTTCATACAAAGGCTTTACGTATTCTGCCATCAAAGGGGCCGCACAGATCAGATTTTGCGACAGTAATTACAACCTGGACGGCATCTGTAGTCCAGAGCAACTCGTCGAATCATTTACGTCCCGGCGCGGGGAAACAGAGTCGCGGACATCGGCATGTTCCCTGGCAGAACGACGGGAGTAACACGATAGATTTTATAGGCTACGATGTCTCTGTCCGCGAAGCTTTCCAATCCAGACACTGTTGATACACCTGTACCTCCTCGGACGATAGCTACAGTTAACCAACCGTTCCCATGTGTAAATGTGTCATTCACATCAATGCTGAAATTCAGTCTGCATCCACAAAACACAGATGGTCCATCCAGCAGTGCGTGTGCTGAAACAGGTTTCATAGTATTCTTCTTCTTGTCCGCAGCAGATGTTGTCATTTCGACGTCTTCCACTGCCTTGTATATTGTTTGTCTCGTTAACACAGCGCTCGCCGGCCTGTGTTATCTCCATGTTATAACTACATGGCAAACTCGCCGGCACGGCCCTAGTAATATTAAGGGCCGTGCTCGTGAGGCGCTGCCAAGTGCGTTGCGCAACCGCGCGGCTGGCGCGGAAAGCGCGCGGCCGCCATTAACGTAGCAAACTCTATGCGTTGCAGGGGGGGGCTGCGCCCCCCCCTGACCCCCCCTGCCAAAAAAAAACTTCCTGCATAACGCGTTCGCCCGGGCTACGCTACAGGTCAATTTATTTATGAAAATACAGTGTACAATCTCCAACAAATTTAACATACAAACTCCTTTTCCTTTACACCAAATATACACACTTTCATTTACATTAATCTTACGTCTATTACGAGTATACAGGACGAAAGGTGAAGGTGACATGTATGCTGATTTGCCGAAATCCTTATTTGCTAATTCCGTAACGTGATAGGTTTTATAAGCTATGATGTCTCTGTCCACAAAGCTTTCCAATCCAGACACACTTGATACACCTGTTCCACCTCGTACAATGGCTACAGTTAACCAGCCGTTCCCATGAACACGGACAGCGTCCGACGCAGGAATGCCGTTGCGAGCAACTCCCTTCCCAGTTGTAACGGAATTCTCGGCCCACAGCAGGTTTCGTGGCAATTTATAAACACCGCGTCATTTTAGTTGTTCGTTTATCTCGTACTGACGAATGACAGAGGTGTGACGCGGAGAGAAATGCGATTACAATGATGAGCTGCAGGCTTCTCTTAGCTGCGGCGTAATCGGAGGAGCGTAACATTTCTTATCGTGTTTTCTGTGGATTAAGGACAACACTGTGCTCTTTCATCCTGCAAGTTTTGATATTTACTTCGAAGCATCGTTCTGAACGAAACAAAAGTAGTAGGCGACATTCCCTGAAATGTTCAGAGTACCTGTGACGCTACCTATGTAGAGTCAGGCAGATGAAAGATTCTAACAGTGCACAGTAGTTTCGACTCGGTGACTCCGTTTGCCCTAATTGGGACATGGTTTCCAAGGAATTGCATTACATATACGGCGTGTGCCAATTTGTAGTACAGATTCCTAGTAGTATGGACATTTCGGACACGTCGAGTAGCGGACACCAAACTTCGTACGAGAACCCTGAAATGAAAAATTTCTTCTCTATTGTCATCAAGGCGACTGAGCTGATACGTGGCTGGAATGTGTAAGAAATCACAGTACTACTTCGCAGAGGAGGAAGCAAACTACAAGGAAAACTCTTTGGCAACAAAGGCTATGCGATTCGATTGTCGATGCAGAAAACAAAGCTACGGTAATTTGTGCGTTTGGAACTTGTAATCTCTGTTTTCCCAGCGATCGATTAGATGTACGCCATTTATATGTTTTGATAGTATATTAAAGCAGTAGCAGTACACCATTTAGATGCTAAAACTTCATAATAGGACAAATCTTTTGCAATACTAAACGCATCGTCTTAGTAAGAAGACTGTAAGGCCGAGCTCTGTGGAAGGCAGGGCCTGCACGTGTGGCGCTGCAGAGTCGGCCGTAATAAAGAGGGCGAGTGTGTCCGTGTTGTGACGTCACGGTTGTGTACCACGTAACGAGGCCTGCCGCGATGGGTACAGAATGTGCGTACATTTTCCAAAGTACGTGTCTCTACATCTGCATATTGTGCGTTTCCCGGGATGGATGGGCGGCAGTGAATTATCAGCACTGCTTACTATGCAAGTGCTTGCAGACCGTCTCAAACACACGTGAAACAAAAGTCGTTGCAGTCTACCCGGTGGCGGAACACTGAGGAATGTTTGGACACACTCTTTAAATAGGGAGAATTTTAACCCAACTGACTCCACAAGCTACGCACCAAACATGTTTCAAAATCGTTGTGATGCGTGTCGTCAGGTCTAAAACGCTACGAATGGCGAAGATTATGAGACGACAGGATGTTGATCTCTAACTCGGTATATTAATGTCTTCCATGAGTGACATATTCGGTAGATCACGCTTCATATCTCGATACTGTGTCGGTATCTGTACTGGATTATGCAGGGATCATAGCCTCGTATTCTGTGTAAATTCGGACATCACGGATGTTCTTAAACGTGTGTGATACTAATACAACAAGGAGATCAGTTGTTGAAATCAGTCCTTGATTCTACCTATAAATACTGCAGAATGAAGTTTTTATAAATACTGCAACTGCCTTGGTTTCGAACCTCAACACAGTAAGGATAGATGCACGTGCCTTAATATGTGTATCTCTATGGCCTAAGGTATGAAACGTGGTGTGCCGGCCGGAGTGGCCGAGCGGTTCTAGGCGCTACAGACTGGAACCGCGCGACCGCTACGGTCGCAGGTTCGAATCCTGCCGCGGGCATGGATGTGTGTAATGTCCTTAGGTTACTTAGGTTTAAGTAGTTCTCAAGTTCTAGGGGACTTATGACCTCAACAGTTGAGTCCCATAGTGCTCAGAGCCACTTGAACCATTTTGAAACGTGGTGTGTGTCCGCATGCGCCAAAGAGCAGCGTATAACGCAGTCAGGCACCGTAAAATAAAGCCTTGGTGACTTTTGTTCTCGCAATCATTGCTCACCGGCGACATGACAGAGTAATATCGCGGACAGAAGATTTTTTGTTTTTTGTTTTTATCGCCTTTCCAGTAAATTAGTTGTGACCTTCACTGCGGTTCTCGTCTTCACATATGCAGTGTGTAAAAGCCGACGATAGATCTTTCTTCTTATCCGTTACTAGTTACGAACGCAATCTGTAGAAACGGAAGGACAACAGCTGGACACATTGTACGAAGTAAAACACGTTATGACACTGCGATTATAATCCGCGTCGATACGAAACACACGTCGCTGTCAACTTCTTTATTATGTCTTGACAATCGATGAGTGGTGACTACATATCTGCTAATCCTATGTACGTGTTTAAGGTTTCGCCTTGACTCGAGAGGAATTTTTCTAGCCATCATACGTCTTCAAAACCGTGGAGCTCCATCCCTTATCGCTACGCATACTCCGCACAGCGCACGTCATGCAAGTGAGCATAATAAAAGTATCACATGCGGTAATTGGCTTGGATAAAAACGTTTCGACGGTACTTTTTGACGATTAGTATACGTGTTTTCCGGAAGATTTACTCACAGAATCTCCTCCTTCTCAGGAGTGTAGGGTAAGACCAGCTAGAGGCAGCTGAGACAGAAGGCTATCCATGTAGGTGCGGAGTGCGAAACAGCACACTCCGAATGCATTACAATGGTACAACTACGAGCGGCTAGGAGTGTGATTCACGTGCGGGAATGGACACGCATCTCGCAATTGGCGGGCAACGCAAGATTCTGCTGTTCCTAAATATTAAAAATTAAGTCGCTGTGCCAATTAGGGATTCACTATCGTTTCGATGACGAACACTTGCATATATATTTTCCTCCCGTGTTCGTTTATCTCAGAAAACCGCCACTACTCGCGGAAGAGCTAAAATTTACACCGATCCTCGTGGTAGCAGCAACAATCAGTTACTGAGGCAGCGACAAAGCTCTGTCGGTTGCAGGAGAAAGGAAGACTAGCAGAGAAAGAAATTCAGCTTCTACATTACCACTGTTTACATTTGTGATTAACTTTTAAATTCGCTCACACTCTGTACAGTGTAATTATGAGTATCTGATGCTGGTTTCACGGTTTGTGTGTCGCGTGCCAGCGTTCCAGTGACGTAGCAAAATATAGGTGGACGATCGGCGTGGGAGTCATTGAATGACATATGTGCAGTGTACGTAAAAAATTAAAAATTTAAGCAGTGCAGATTCAGCGAAGTTTGCCATCCCGCATCGTTGTACAGGGTACATAGAAAATATATGATGAAAAGTGTAGCCTGGAAACGCTGCATGAAACACAGAAATTAGAGAATAGCATTTAGGCGTCGCAATTGCATATTTTCGGCGTTACCGAAATGTTATTAAAATCTCCCACACGGGCATCTTGGCACCAGATGATGGTTAATTTACCGAAAATGTATACCTATGAAATGATCGATAAAAATAAATGATTAATTGCAGCGGATACAAGAAGACTTGGTCGCCAAGTGACGTCACACGTCAGTGTGGTCTGCTGCCGCCTCTAAACGCCCCTCAGCCGCTGTCGTCACCATTAAGACGTCACGGAAGACTCAGCTGTCACGACAGCCCTGTGATGGCAGACATCTATAGCCAAGTCTTTCTATTTTTTTGCTTGTTTATCGTTGTTGCCGAGAAAACCGCCGCATTCATTCACGTAATTCAGTTTGGAAGGTCACATATGAATTACATGTAGAGGTAATGACAAAATCATTCATGTGTGGCAACAGGAAATGCTCTGGCTGGAGGTATTGTTTCCTGGGTGATAGCGTGCTAGACACAAGACTACTATCTCATGTGAGCGTTACGTAAGGAAGATACAACAGTAGGAATAGTAACAGTCAACTTCGTTATGAATTACTCGCTTAATTATGTGTAGCTCATAAGAAATAGTCTGATTCAGTTGTGTGAAATGAAATGTGGCAAGGACGATAACTTTTAGTGAGTTTGTCCGTTGCGAGCGTAACTTTAAACTTTGATTTTTTTAATAGATAAAACTGTTTATCTTTTAAAATTGTCGTCGCATTAAACTAAAAGAAAAGTGCTGTCTGACTGCTAGCCGCCGCGTTCGTTACTTCTTTCTGTTTTCATTTCTTTAATAGAATCGCAGTTCCTGTAGAGAAAGTCAAAATGTAACTGCCATCTTTCCGTGGCGCCTACAGCAACAATCGACCGCTGATGCACCGACAGAGCTCTGTGGTCTGCGAGATATGGAGAATTAACGGAGAGATAAACTCGGCTTCTATATTACTACGATCTGCATTTGCAGAACGTGTATACGTAAACAGAATATTTGAAGAACAGGATAAATTTAAAGTATCACACGTGTATCGGACTTGGCTGACGCACCATGTTTTATTTTTAAGTATCTCATAAAAGAGCCAAAATGAATGACGGATAAGCAGCCACTTAATTAACATAATTATCTGTAGCGAATGTTCAAACCGACCACCGTTGTCATGCTGACATAGCGCCTAAAATATTCACGTGCGGCCTCTGGCTCCTATATTGAGATTCTTTCATTTGATGCCGTCCTTGTGCCCTACACTTTTGGTCAAATTGTGTTTCCGCACCCTGCATATGCCAGTCGAGGCGTGACAGACGGTTGGTCGAATTCTCTAGGGTCCAGTACACTTAATCTTTGATGGAAAGTGTGAAAAACGGCAAAATGACGGAATGCGTTGGAAGCAATTTGTAACTTTAAAATTCAGTGGATGATAAGTATGATACGTTTAACAAAGGCGCTAACGAAATAGATGTGAACTACGTTTCTTGATTACAAAATGTCCTCAGGTAAAGTAGTAAATGTACAAGCGTCGTGACAAGAGTATCAGTCGCGCTATTATGGGGCAACACGTGACACCGCACAGAGTCAATATTAATGAAAGTAAGGACTACGCACCGTCGGTCAACTGCCAAAGCATTGAAAACGAAGCAAAATTTTAACTGCGTTGGTCACATTGTTACCACAACGTGAGTAATGGCGGTACTTTTTTTTTATCGCCTGTGATTCGGTATTGATGACTCAGAGGCTGTCGAATACGGCGATATTAACTTCTCCTTGTATTTCAATAAACATCTGAAACATGTGGACAACAACCTATGGAACCACGTAGACCTCGACCAGAATTTAATATTTTCTGTGATTTAACACCTAGCCTGGTTACTGAGCAGGTAAGGTGGACGGTACGACAGATATGACGTTTACACGGGACACAACATTCACAAGACGAAACTTGGGGCAACTGCTTTTCTCTAGTCATGTTTGCATATGAAACGTTAGTCCGAAGAAGCCTCTATTTTGCGAGCTTCATAACATTTACGCACATAGCCTCTGCAATGCAACTATCCTCGGTACAGCGAACTTTTCGGTGTTTCCCTAATATCGAGAGGAGACATTAACAAATGGTGGAGGGTACGGACTTGTTACGGACGCCAGTGAAAACATGGGGAGCAGGAGGAGGTTGCACATAAACGGATGTTCAAAAGTATCCACGTCCGTTGAAGCGTTGGAAGGTGCTGTATTGAGCGAAAAAAGTTACGTTTACTGGTGCACGGTTGTGAACTAAGTGTAGATACAGGTTGCGCACTTATTTCTTTTGCGGCTTTGTGGTACCCACTATTCAAACACGATAGAGACTGGACAGCATACTTGACAACAGGTTACTAAAAGGATAACTTTACGCGTTTCCACATTGTCAAGAAGACGAGTACTGGACTGTTTTTATACACGGCCGGAATGTACAGGAGACCACAGCACCACTTCCGGAAAGAAGACGTCACAGCGATGTAAACATGTCGTCTACTCGGCTCGCGCGATCCTTTTGCACAATCACCAGACAGAGAGATTAATAATTATATTAGTTGGCAGCTGTAGCTAGCAGAGTTGAAACCAGTCGGAAAGATGTCCGCCGTTTACGTTTTCAAGGTATATCAAGCGCATAGTAGAGCAAAAATGAGACACATTGAAATGGAAAAAAAATGTTTCTTCAGTACTTTAGTAATAAGAATGTGAGGCCAGGGTCACTCGATTACAGGCGTGGCGTGTTTGCCAGTGCAGGATCGTCCGTAATGAATGACTCGCGAGTGTCGATGTTGCGACGTCTCCATAGTGTATCAGCAAGAGACGCCCTCCCCAGACATGAGTATGTCTAACACAACTGAAGCGAAGGGAACAGTCAATTCTGGGAAGCGCGCCATATTTCTAACATTTTCCCTCGTTTGCCACTTGCCTCATCTAAGTGTAATACTTTGGCTAGCGTTTTACGTAAAAATATTTATAGTACTGTTACCGACAAAAAAAAAAGGAATACAGACTTTTGTATAAGAAAAGGGCTTCACATTTTTCTGTCGTCAGAGGTGCCGCAAAAACCAGATTTCCCAAAAAAAAATTCAATATGTGCAGCGGCTACTCTACGGAGCAGTTGGTCGAATCATTTGCGTCCGGACGTGGGGGAGCAGCGTCGCAGACGTCGACACCTCGTCTGGCAGCACGACGACAGTGATGCGGAGCCGAAGTAAAGGAGACGAATCTTTCTAAAGTAATCCTGAACAGATACAAAAGTTTAACTCGGCAAGAGCACGGACAGCGTCTGACGCAAGAATGCCGTCGCGAGCCACTCCGTTCCCCGTTGTAACGGAATTTTAGGCGCACAGCTGTTTTCGCAACAGTATATTGTAAACACTGCGTCATTTGAATTGTCAGTTTATCTGATTCTGACGAATTACAGGGCGGTGAACTGGAAGGAACTGCGATTACGATGAGAAGTTGAAGGTTTTTCTTAGCTGTAGATTAATCGGAAGAACGTAAGATTTCTTATCGTATCTTCTGTGGATTAGGGGAGACCACACTACGCTGATTCAGTCTATTCACCTATGCGATGAAATAAAAAAAATTAAACAGATTTGCTACCGACGCTTCCTTCTTTCCCAAACAGAGCAGGGCACACAGCGAGAGGTGAATAACGTACACAGAAATGAATGACTTCGTTAAAAATACTGATATCAGCTGTCTTTTTTTTTCCTTTCTGCTCTCACTATAAAGCTACGGCGCAAGAGTAACACACACTGTGTGACGTGGTGGTTGTACGTGCAGGAACGGTAAAGTATAATCTGCCGGAACCAAGAGGTGCTACCAGTTTCTTCTGACCAGAAGACAAAGTAGCTTCAAATGTTACCAATACTGACTAAACTGAAAGCAGAAAAATACTTCCTCCGAAACCACATCTTCACTGGCTCCAAAACTTTAATAGCAACTGGAAGTTTCGATGTTTACGTCGAGGCATCGGTCTGAAAGAAACAGAAGTGCCATAGCATGCATTGTTCATGCAAATCTCCTGAGTACAACAGACGCTTTGTTACGCCAAAGTCAGTGTATTAATGACAAATTAAAACTTCTAGTAGTAGACAGTGGTTCTAGTACAGCAACTGTGTTTCCCGTAATTTGGTCACACTTTTCAAAGATTACGTACATGTATGACTGGCGCCAGTTTCTACTACAGTCTTCTAGTAAGGACCATTTAAACACGACGGAGAATGCACAACGCATTTTGTAGAAGCAGATATTAATGAGTAATTTACTCTGTGTCGTCATCAAGGCAACTCTGATATTGATTTGATACGTGGCCGGAATGTGTGAGACGTCACAGAACTACTTTGCGGAGGAAGATGCAACTACAACGATAACACGGAGGAATCTTTTGGAACACTGAACGTATCATCTTGGTGAACAGAGGATAAGGTAGGGGCTGCGTATGTGGGTTGTGACAATCTCTCGCAATAAACAGGACGGGAGTGTAGAGGTTATAACGTCACGGTTGTGTATCATGGAACGCCATGTATATGGAACATATGTAAATTTTCCACAGTATGTCTACACATCTGCATATGCGTTTCTAGGGCTGGGCTGACAGCGGTGAGTTCCCGCGCTTGCCGACCATCAGAAAGACACGTGAAACAAAAGTCGTTACTGTTTGCCCACTGACGGATCACTCAGGAATGTTTGGACACTCTTTCAAAAGGGAGAATTTCAACCCAAATGACAACAGCACACGCTACGCGGCAAACATTTCCCAAAATCCTTGGATTGGATGAAAGCAGGGATGTTGGCTGTGTCGGTCGTCATTTCTGAAACTCTACGAATGGCGAAAATTTTTGACACGGCAGAACGTTAATCTCTAACCCGCTATTATGAATTTACTATACAAGCAACGTTTTTTGGTACATCACGCTTCTTATCTCGAAATTGCTTCGTCATCTGTACTAGGTCAAGCACAAGTCGTAGGTTTTTATTCCGTATTAAAATAGGACATTACGGATGTCACTTCTTAAAGCATAATGCCACACATGAGACGCAGTCGTAAGGAAGTGGCCAGAAAACTATATGCTTCCCGCCAACGGATTCTGTGGAAGCGGCCAGCTAAATGAGCCACAGTCCAACAAGAAAAGGAATTGGTCGCATTGCTGTAAGTCTGCCATTTGTGAAAATAAGGAGGTGGCAGGACATTGTTTGAAACGTTTGCTGTCGTTCCACGTGGCCAAACGTAACAGGGATAGTTACCGCATTAACGTCGCGAATGTTTGCAAAAGTAGGTTAACTGAATTAGTAGATGTGTCACACTAATACAAAAAGATCAGTTGTTGAAGTCAGTACTTGATTCCAGTTGCAGGTAATGTAACCGTCTAATGTATTTGGTTTCGAACCTCAACACGGCAAGGATAGATGAATGCTCCGTGTATATGTGTATCTCTACGGCCGAACACATGAAACCGTGGTGTGTGTGCACAGTTTCACATACGCCAATGGCGAGCATATAACGCAGTCAGGCACCGTAAACCAAAGTTGTGGCCTTCGTTCTCGCGATGGGCGCTACCCAGCAACACGACGAAATAACACCGCTGACGCAAGATTTTTCCTTTTCTTTGCCTTTTCAGTGAATTACTTGTTGATTTGAATGTGGTCGTCGTCCTCTCGTGTGCAGTGTGTAAAGGCCCTCGAAGAATCCTTTTTCATCTGTTACCATTTAACGAATGCAATTTGTAGTAACAGAAGGCGAACGGCTAGGCACGTAGGCAGGAAGTAATACAGGCTCTCACACTGAGTTTTAATTTCACATCGATACAAAGCCGACGATGTTGTCCACTTTTTAATTACGTCATCATAAACGATGTCTGGCGAGAACATATTCGCTAATTCTACGTACCCGGCTAAGACTTGGCCTTGACTCTAGAGCAATTTTTCTATCCATTATACGTCATCAAAACCGTGGAGTGTAAATTCGTTCCAGCTCTTACCGCTTCGCATATTCCGCACAACGCGTGTCATCCACGTCAGCATAATAAAACAGCATCATTGAGTTATTTGGCTTGGATAGAAACGTTTTGACAGTGCTTTTTTTACGGTTTTCTTTACATGTTTACCGGGAGATTTTTTCACTCAATCGCCTCCTTCTCGGGAGTGTAGGGTAAAATCAGCTGGAGGCAGCTGTGACAGGAGGCCATCCACGAATGTGCGGAATGCGAAACAGCACAGTCCAGATGCGTTACAGTGGTACAACTGGCCAGCGACTACGGCTGTGATTCACATGTGGGGAAGGACACACACCTACGCGAGTTCTTGCTGTGGGTAGACATGCGTCGTGTAGGGATTCACTCTCATTTCGACGATGAACACTTGCATCTGAATTTTTCTCCCGTTTTCGCTTATTTCACAAAACCGACATTACTCGCGGGAGAGATAAAACTGCCAACATTCCGCGGTGCTGGCAGCAACAATCGGTCTCTGACGCAGCGACAAAGCTCTGTCGGTTGCAGGAGACGGAAAATTAACAGAAAAATAAATCCAGCTTCTACATTACTACTATATGTATTTGTGACTAACGTCTAAATGTGCTGACAATCAGTACGGAGTAATTATGCAGATCTGATGCTGGTTTCGTGATTTTGTGTGTCGCGTGCTGGCTTTCCACTGACGTGACGCAATGTGGGCGGAAGACCGGGGTGGGAGTCATTCAGTGAAGTATGTGTAGCGTACGTTAAAAGTGAACAAATTAAGCAGTGCTGGTTTCGCCATCCTGCATCGTTATACAGGGACCGGAGAAACGATTTGACCAAAAGTGTAGCGCGCAAAGACAGTGTGAAACATAGTGAGTACTACTCGGGGTCGCAAATTTGTATTTTCGGCGCTACAGGAACGTAACTGAAATCTGACATGTGGACGTCTCTACTCAAAATGAAAGACAGTTCACAGAAAATGTAAGTGTAAGCACAGTCTATGGACGAACCAGTCTCAGGAAGGTAACAAGGAAAACTCAAAGCATCACATACACGTGTATAATACTTAGCCGACGTTCCACACAACACTTCTTTAGACAATCACATGTGCATGTTTTATATTTCAAGATGTCTTCAAAAGGGCAAAGTAAAGGAAACGTGATCCACCACTTACTTAGCGTTAAGTATGTCGCAGCAAATGTTCAAACTGCCCACCGTTTTTATGCTAGCATAGCGCTATAAATATTCAACAGCGATCTCTAGTTCCTATACTCGGATTGCTTTTTTCAGTGCTGTCTTTCTGCCCTACACTTTGGGTCAGACTGTTTTTTTTTTTTTTTTTTTTTCACACACTGTACATGTGAGACAAGACGAGGCAGAATGATGGTCAACTTCTCAGGAGTCCATAGATAGTGCTGGAAACGGCAAAATGACGGAATGCGTTGGTACTGGTAGATAACTTTAAAATTTATTAGAAAAAGTGCGATACGTTTAACCAAGGCGCTAGACTGTAAGATACGTTTCTTGGTCGCAAAAAGTCCTCGGCTGAAGTAGTGAATCTACAAATGTCATCACAATAGCCTCCGTCACGTTACTGTGGAGCAACATATGAGCCCCTACAGCATCGGTATTCACGAAACGAGAGAGTGCACCGGTCAGTTCCCGAAGCACTGAAAATTAAACATGATTTTTAACTGTGTTGGTCCCATTGCTCCTATCGTCGTAAGTAAAGTATTTTTACGGCTTCTGTGACGTGGAAGTGATGACAGAGACCGATGAATACCGTCATATCAACTCCCCCCACACGTTAACCTATGGAGCCCTCATTTCTTCTTCTGATCAGAGGCAAACCACATTCAATTTATTTACGTTTTTGACTGTACTCAAACGTGGTGAATTTTGCCTCTAGTCCTCCGTCAAGGTATCTGACACCTGCTGCGATTTTCCATGTTTGTATTCGGCAGTCAAGATAAACGGTACGACAGAGACGACGACTACACGGGAAACAGCAGTCAGGTGAGGAAAATTTCGGAAACCATTTTTCTCTAATGATGAGGTTGCACGTTAAACATTAATCGGCTCTGATAGGATGAACAAACGTCGATGTCCAGAGGTTCATAATTTTTACACACATCTCTCTGCAATGGAGCTGCCCTTGACGAAGCGAACTTGTCATTTTGTGTAATATGAAGAGGAAACATTAACAAGTAGTGGAGAGTACGGAATCCTGGAAGACGCCAGTGGAGTCGTGATACGGGGGAAGGTGAGGAGCAGATTGCACGTAAAGGGATGTCCAAAAGCCTCGTGCACGGCCACTGAAGCGTACGTAGCTGATTCATTAAACAATCAGCATTACGCTCGTCGCGGAAAGAAGCGCGAGATGGGCACTGCTGCAAACACATTTCACCGAAAAGCGTTTGGCGTTTACGAACGGCGGCAAAACTACTCAAAGACTGAGGACCCATTCAGACCGCTGTGCACAGCGTCAGGGGGTGTCTTGTCTCCGGCCACTGTTTGCCGTGGCCCTCGCCACTAAGCGAGGGGCTGGCTGTGGCTATTAGCACATTTCCAGGATCCATATCGCAGTGTTTGCGTGATAAGGCAGAACTGCTATTGGCAGATCGGTTTGCAAATACTGCCCTACGTACTATGTAGTAGCAGTCCTACTATTTGGCGGTATATTGATAATTTTTACTTATCGACCGTCTGACAGCAACTGAATAAAACACAATTTTAGTGGCATGCGCGTTTCGCCTTTATTTTCTGCAAGACATCATCAGTGGCAGGTTGCGTGGACAATTTCTTACATATTACGCTCCTGTTGCATTTTCGGTGTTCTTCTTCTTACGAATGCGAATTTGCGGTTTTTTTCCCACATTCCACAGCACTATGAACTGAACGCTTGTTTCAATGGAATGTTTTGGTTTCTGTTGCCGACTGTCAGACGGTCCATAAGTAAAAATTATCAATATACCGTAATATTACACGCAACTGAGGAAGACAGGACTACAAAAGTTGAAGATGTCTACTATTTGACGTTCACAGAAACGGACTGGGTACCAGATACGCTTCCTAATGTAGGTATATTACGGAGAAATCGAAGATTCGAATACTAGAGAACGATTCTGTCATCGCAAATGTCCCGCAGACGTGTTTGTCCCATATTGGGCAATGAATGACTTCGAGAGAGTATCTAGGAATACAAATCGCACCGATGTGTGGTACAGCTCTGCGACGCCGTCTGTTGAAACACGACGAATGGCACGTTTAACAAGAGGGTATACATAATGACAACTTTTATTTTCGTGGTTTTTCAAAAAACATTGCGGAATTGTTTTAATATATACCAATAATGTGAAACAGACTACGTTAGAATTTTGAAAGCATAAGGAGTATAAAGTTTGCGCTTGTAGCCCGGTGACTTAAAAACGATCGGCCAGACATCCGCCATTTACACGCTTTCAAAGAGGGTTAACACATACACTAGTAAAAAAAGTGTCGTACTAAACGGAAACAATCACCTCTTCAGAAAATCATGCATCTGGGAAAACATATCAAGCAGTCAGCCCTTACAACACAAGTAAGGCCTGAATAAATACATGTGAGCGACAGAGTTGCAAACGGTTACGTACACACCACTGAGATGTTTCTAGAGTGTACTAAAGCCAGATACAAACAAAAAGTATGCTCTTGAAATTCCTTAACTTCCTAAAACGACGGAACTTTTCGAGTGCCAAATCTATTTTGTTACTGTGGCCAATAACAGACCTAGCTGTGTCGATTCCAGAATACATAATGTCATAGGCAGCTTTCCAGGTAAGCAAATTCGTCTCTGGTTTTACGGTGGTGAGTTTCCTGCTCTGCTAATGGTGCAATTTGCTTGCCCACGGCCAACACCACGTGTGAAAACAGGGAGGGTATTACGAAACCTGAATATGCTTTGGACGATAATGCGATAAAACAGTTAGAAATAAATGTAAATATTCGCTGTAGTATTTTAGGTAAAATTAGTTGCGTTATTTATATTGAGATAAAACCAAGGTACATCAGTTCCGTGGAAAGGCAGGCCGCAAGAGATGGGAACGTAGAGCAGAAACTTGCACCGGCACCGCGGCTACAGTCTTTCCTTGAGGAGCTGCAGAGGATTTCCCCGACTTGGTTGCGATTCGAGCATGGGGGGGGGGGGGGGGGAAGCAGCGCCGCAGACATCGACGCCTTCTTTGGCAGCACGGCTGCAGCCGGCTGGTGCAGAGAGAGGCGATGGAGAGATTCGTCCGAATCTAACGCGCCAAACACGCCGAAAGCATTTGTGTCCAGAATGCCGCTGCGACACACTCCGTTCGCAGTTGTAACGAAATTTTCGGCGCAGTACTGCTTTCGCGACATTTCAAAAATTCACCTCTTTGTAATTGTTCGTTTATGTACTGCTGAAGAAACGAAAACCTCTGAACTAATTACGATGATGAGTCTACGAAACATTTAGGTTTGGAAATAGAACGATTATGGAATTTATTGTCGATTATATCAGTTAGTATCATTTCCTGGTGACGAATACGATAGATTGTTACTTTCCACGTCTGCATACGAGTTTTAGCCGCTGTTTCAGAGCAATAAATCATTGTCTCTCCACGTGAACAAATCGCTGCTCGACACTCAGTCATGTGAATGCCAACAAGATAAGTAAGAAGGAAGAAGACGTTGAATCTTTATAGCTCGTCCATTAGTATTGCGAAAATATTGAAATGCTTTCAAATGTGAACAGAGTGTGTAATATAGCACACAATAGTTTGCTGTAGGGAGGTGGAAGTGTTATGCAAGCATGACGCCACAAGTGATTACTGGAAGTCAGTAGTATTTGTCATTGAAGAATACGATGCGTAATTTCGATTGGACAGAATGATAACTTTGGCGAGTTTGTGTCTGAAAGGCCTAACTCTAAACGTGGGTTTATATAGATTAAATACAGTCATGTGCGCTCGACCGGCGTTATTTATCGCTTCTAACTCCGATGAATGTAAAGTTTGACTGATGGCTGTGCATTTACTATCATTTTTCCGTTTTCTTTTTCTGCATCAAACCGCCATTATTCGCGAGAAGGTTAAAACTGCCGACATTGTGGAGCGCCAGCACCAGCAATAGGTACCTGAGGCAACGACAATGCCCTGTGGGCTGCAGCAGACGCAGAATTAACGGAAGAATAAACTCAACTTCTACATTTCTACGATCTGCAAGTGCGATTAAAAGTGCTCAACGTCAGTACGTGTCGTCATGCGAATCCGACGATTTTGTGTAATCCCTTTTGGTGGTCAGTCAGTGACGCGTGTGAAAAAACGCAAACGTAAGCAGTGGCGGCGGAGGGGGGTTTCGCCGTCCTGCACTGTCACACATTATCAGACATGACACGACAAGGGTGCTGACCGCAGTCTCAATTCTTCGATAAAATGAAAGTGCTTAAAAGCGTAAAATGATGGAATGCTGTGGTAGTGTTTTTTTGCTTCGACATACAGCAAGAAATGCGGCATCGGTGACCATGTTTCCGGAGTCGATATGATAGCGTTTACATGACGAACCAGAAGCGGTAGCGGCAGATCGGTTTATGAAAAGCACATTCGTTAGCCGTTTGTACAACTGTTAAATAACGATTTATATTTTGTTTGACACAATGAAAGCGATTATTAACATACCGTTTCTTTTTCGTCGCGGGAACACAGAGAAACAAAGATTTTACTTTTACGCTTAACATTTCTCCTCCATCCGACATTTATAATTTTCTGCAAAGAGATATCACAATTTCCGTGTCCATTATTATATACAAGGTCCTTGATCGTTGGATGACAGAATGGCGCCCGTACACATCTTTTTCGCGCTGTTTATTCCGTTTCAACGTCTTATTCCTTATATCAAAGCTTAACACGGCAAGTCGCATGCTGCCATCGGTCGGCCATCGGCTACACTGCGTCCTCTGTAACTCGTTTCGCAGTTACCTTCTTCTGCAACATCGGGCGCCATCAGAACGTCTTTAGATAGCGCTCTTTGGCGTGCGAATCACGCACTTCCGACAAATAAAAACAGAACATTCGTTCATAAAAATCTCTTGTAGTGGGCAACGAGAGAGGGCTGTACGCTATTTGTGTGAAAGAAGGTAAATTGAGACAACTGTGAGCCGACAAGACTGCCACATCAGAGAAACAGGCAGTTGCGATTTCAAATCCGCCTCCACACAGCACCAGAGAATATCGTATAACGCAGTCAGGGGCCGTAGAATAAATTTCAGACTGTTTTCGTTCTCGAGCGAAGCGTTGCTCAGCGCTTTCAAATTAGTAGTAGCATATTAAAACATGAAATAAGTTTATATTTTGTATTTCTTTTGAAAAGAATGGAAATAAATAAAGTTTTTTTTTTCGTCACGTTCCAACACTACCAGGAACATCTTTTCTGTTTTCCAGATAGGAACAAAATTGATTTCAATGTCAGGTGCAAGTATATTCCCTGCGTAGCGTACTTTTCAACTATTTAATATAATACGTGGCCTTAATTTCTCTCTAGTTCTTCAGTGACAGGGCACAATTCCTGGCATGGAGAACAAGGGACATAAGCAGTTAGGTGCGGCGCTGGAAGATACATCATGTGAATGGAGAAAGAGCTAAAGTAACAACCGGCGGCAGTCTTCAGAGAAAGCGGTCGCGAATCAGGTGTTGAGTGCGACGGACTACCTGGCGGATCTTGAAACGGAAAATCTGAACATCAACAGTAGCGGGAGGCAAAGGCCGGGCAAGTTCTGTTAGGCAGGAAGAGTATCCAGCAATCTGTGGGCGGCGATATACCACTGTGTGGACAGATTAAAGTTGTGTAACTGATCAGTGAGTGGGACAGGATACCGGCAGCAGACGCAGCAATATGCTGTGCTCACAGTTTTGGAAATTAGTTCGCTGGCTTGAGTAGGGAGAGACTCCAATGTTTCTCTTAACCAGGTACACGGATTGACATGTGTCTTTTTTCGTGGAAGATCAAAACTTGCATATGAATTATAAAGATATGTTATGCGCCTAATACTACTAAAGATGTACCCGGCAATAGTGGGGCAACTTTGAAATGTACAAGCAGAAATGCTTGACGTTTACTGAGTGTAGAATGAGGAAAGTCGGCAACAAACGAATAACCAGACAAAAATTGAATGTAAAATTGTTAATAATCACGCCGCTCGTAAAAAAGTATTATACAGAGCGTTTAATAGATTATAGTGATACCGAGAAAATACACAGGTGTTCAAGGGTGAGAAACTATCGAAATGCTCGATAAAGATAAATAAATGATTGGATACAGCGAGACACGTGGCGCGTGCTCTACGGAGACAGGGGTGCGACGTGGCGCCTCAGCCGCTGTGGCCGCCATTAAGACTTGAGGAACGACTCAGCTGTCACTGCAGCCCTATGATGGCGGACATCTGTAGCCAAGTCTTAGTATTTTGTTCTTGTTTATCACGGTTGCTCAAAAAATTGAAACATTTATTCACACTATGCAGTATGTAATTCGGCTCACCCTGTTACTAAATGTTCAGTTTATAAAGAAAGATATAAATTACATGAAGGGCATTTCTGCTCTGGCTGGAGCAATTGTCTCCTCCACGATTGCATGATAGACGTAACACTTCTATCACGTGTGAGCATTTTCCTCATTCTTTACCTAAGAAAAATACGAGACTAGTAAAATTAATAGTCAACTTCGTCATGAATTACACGCTCAGTTGTGCGTAGTTCGTAGGAACGTGGCAGGGACGATATCTTTAGTGAGATTGTCTGTGGTGGACGCAACATAAAACCTGCGTTTCTGTAATTGCTGGTAACTCAATCGCATGACGAACATTATCGTTCAAAATTGTCAACGCGTTAAATTAACAGAAACGTACTGTTTGACTGCCAGTTGCCGCTTTCGTTACTCCTTCCTGTTTTGCTTTCTTCAATAGAATCCCAGTTACTCCGGAGAAAGCCTGAATCTAACTGCCATCATTCCGTGGCGCCAACACCAACAATCGACCGCTGATGAACCGACAGAGCTCTGTGGTCTGCAGCAGACGCAGAATTAACGGAAAGATAAACTCGGCTTCCGCATACTACGATCTGCGTTTGCGATTAACGTCTGAGTGTGCTTACAATCAGTACGGTGTCACTAAGCGAATCTGGTGCTGGTTTCGTGATTTTGTGGATCGCGTGCTGGCTTTCCAGTGACGTGGCGGAATATAGGCGGTCAACCTGGCTGGGTGTCATTCAGTGAGATACGTGTAGCGTCTGTAAAAAGCGAATAATTTAAGCGGTGCTGGCTGAGCGATGTTTGCCATCCAGGAATGTTATACAGGGTGCGGAAAAACAATTTGACCAAAAGTGCAGGGCGGAAAGACAGTACGAATCATAGGAATTAGAGTGCCGCAAGTAAGAGCCGCAAATGCGTAATTTCGGCGCTACAGGAGTGTAATTAAAATCTGACATGGAGACCACTTTACCCAAAATGAAAGGTAATTTATAGAAAATGTACGGCTGAACACAGTCTTTGGACTAACCAGTCTTCAGGATGAGAACAAGAAAACTAAAACATCACTTACACGTTCATCATACTTAGGAGACGTACCACACAATATTTCCTTAGAAATGAGGACAATCGCGTGTCCATATTTAATACTTGAAGATGTCTTGAAAAGGTCAAAGTAAATGAAAAATGAGTCACCACTTAATTAAGTAAGCGTGTCGTAGCAAGTGACATAATGATAGTCGAACTGTCACGACTCCATAGAAAGTGCTGGAAACGACAAAATGACGAAACGCGTTGGTAGCGATGTACAACTATAAAATTTAGTGGACGGCAAGTACGTGAAAGAAAATTCGAAACGTTTAAGCAAGTAGTAGATGTATAAATGTGGTGAGAAAAGCGTCTGGCACATTATTATGGGGCAACATATTATGAGCCCCTACAGCGTCGGTATTAATGGAACGAGAGAGACAATGCACCATTGGTCAGTTCCCTATGGACTGAAAATGAAACACAACTTTTAATGGCGTTGGTCGCATTGCTCCTATCATAGAGACGAACTAATTTTATAGTTTCTGTGATGTGGAAGTGATGACTCAGAGACCGATGAATAGTCTGATATCTGCTGCTCTCCGTATCTCGATATATCCCTGGGACACAGTAACCTATGAGACCAAATTTCCCTGATTTGTTCTCCTGGCAGAGGCGAACTATATTCTATTTACGGTTTTGACTGTACTGAAATGTCGTGAAATTTGCCTCACGTCCTCCATGTAGGTATCTGATACCTGCAGCAAGTTTCCATGTTTGTACTGAGCAGTCGGGATGAACGATACGACAGAGATGACGACTACACGGGAAACAACATTCAGATAAGGAAAATTTCGGAAACCGTTTTAATCATGTGGTTACATGTTAAACAGTAATCGGTTTTGCTAGAGTGAGCAAACGTCGATGTCCCGAGCTTCATAATTTTTACACGCGTGGTCTCTGCAATGCAGCTGTCCTCGACGAAGCAAACTTATCAGTCTTTGCGTAATACGAGGTGGAGACATTAACAGATGGTTTAGAGTACGGATTCCTGGCAGACGCCAGTGGAGTCGTGATGTGGTGGAGGGTGAAGAGGAGATTGGAAGTAGAGGAACGTTCAAAAGTCACGTGCTCGGCCATTGAAGCGTTCGTAGGTGGTTTCTTGAGCGATCAGGATTACGCTCGTTGTGGAAAGAAGCGCGAGATGGGCACTGCTGCAAACACATTTCGCCAAAAAGCTTTGGGCGTTTAGGCACGGCGACAAAACTTGTCAAACAGTAAAAACACAGTCACACCGCTGTGCACAGAGTCACGGGGTGTCTTGTCTCCGGCCACTGTTTGCCGTGGCCCTCGCCACTAAGCGACAGGCTGGCTGTGGTCATAAGCGCATTTCCAGGATCCATATCGCAGAGGTCGCGTGATGAGACGGAACTGCTATCAGCAGATCCGTTTGCAGAGACTGCTCTATGTAATGAATAGTAGCTGTCCTACTATTTGACGTTCACAGAAACGGACTGAGTACCAGATACCCTTCCCTACGCAAGTATGTTACTGAGAAATCGGAGATTCGAATAGTAGAGAACAATTGTATCATCGCAAATGTCGTGGCAGTTGTGTTTGTCCCATATTGGGCAATCGCTTCGAGAGAGTGTGTACATATACAAATCGCGCCGATCTGTGGTGCGGCTTTGCGATGTCGCCTGTTGAACCACAACGAATGGTACGTTTAAGAAGAGGAAATAAATATGACAACATTTGTTTTCGTGGTCATTCAAATAAATCGCGGGATTGTTTTCATATATACCAAGAATGTGGAACCGACTACGGTGGAATTTGGAGATATAAGACGCTGCAGGAATAAAATCAGCATGTTGGCAACAGACGTCACGTAATCCGTTGGTCGAGGCGAACACAAAGCCGTGAGGAGTACAAGTTTTGCGCTTGTAGCCCAGTGAGTTAAACACGATCGGACAGATCTCCGCCGATTACAAGCTTTCCAAGTGTGTTAATACCTGTAGTAAAAGAGAAGTTGTATTAAATGGAAAAAATCGTCTGTCCAGAAATGCATGGCTCTTTTGAGAGTAGTTGCCGTGTTATTCTAGTGAGAAGCAAAAAGGCCGGGCTCGCCCGATTTCAGGGCTAGCATATGTGGCAGTGCGCAACCGTTCATAATGAATGAGACGCGAGTGTGGATGTTATGACGTCACTGTGCTGTACGAGCAAGTAACGCCGGCCGTGGTCTCTAGTTAATGAAGTACTGTCGCAAAGAGACTGCACAGCTACGCACTAAGCTCTCGATAACACGAGATACAATAATAACAACAACTCATTCTCTATCCATTATCATCACGACAATTGTAACACGCTTTTAGTATGTGGCCGGAATAGGTAAAGAGCCACAGCACCGCGTCGCAATGGAAGGTGCCAAATTAAGGAGAACATGTCAAGCAGTCAGCTCCTAAAAGACAAGTTTAAAAAGAATAATTATATGTAAGCGACAGAGTTGCAGACGGTAAGATAAACACCTCTGAGATGATTTTAGAATGTATTGAAGCTAGAGCCAAACAAAAAGTATGCCCTTGAAATTCCTTAACTTCCTAAAACGACGGTCTTTTTCGAGTGCCACATGTCTTCTCTTAGTGTGGCCAACAACAGGCCAAGCTGTGTCGGCTATAGAATAGATGTAAACCTTCACAAGTTGCTTTCTCGGTAAGCAAATTTGTCTCCGATGCTGGTTTGACGACGGTGAGTTTCCTGCACTGCTAATGGCGCGTTTGATTGCCGGCGGCCACAAACACATGTGAAAACAGTGAGGGTATTAGGAAACCTGAATATGCTTAGGACGATAATGCGAGAAGACAGTAATAAATGTAAATATTCGCCGTAGTGTTTTGGCAACATTATTTACGTTGTATATATTCAGGTAAAACCAAGGAACATCTGTTCCGTGAAAAGACAGGCCGCAGAGACGAGAGTGTACAGCAGTAACTTGTACCGTCACGGCGGCTACTGCCTTAGCGCTGGGAAGCTGCAGAGGCTCTCCTAGAATTGATAACTTTTAACCCGTGGTGGAAGCAGCGTCGCAGACATCGACACCTTGTTTTCCAGCACGGCAGCAGTCGGCTGGTTCAGAAAGAGGAGACGGACACATTCGTCCGAAGCTCGGTTTGTTATTCACGGCTAATCCGGCGAAGAACGCCGAAAGCGTGTGTCAGGGCAATGTCGCTGCGATACACTCCGTTCCCATTTGTAACGAACGTTTCGGCACGGTTCCAAGTCTCTGTAATTGTTCGTTTACGTATTGCTGAAGAAACAAAAGCCTCTGAACTAATTACGATGGTGAGTTAACGAAACATTCAGCTTTGCGAAGACAACGGCTATGGAAATTACTCTCGCTTATATAAGTTAATATCATTTTCTAGCGACCAGTATCATGGGTAGTTTCTGTTGGAACGAACGACGACTTTTGCGATTCGGTTTCTACGTCTGCATACGAGTTTCAGCCGCTGTTTCAGAGCGATAAAACATTATCAATCCCTGTTAACAGGGAGCTCACACAACGTTTGTGAATGCCGACATGATAATTAAGCAGTAACAAGACAAAAAATCTTTTTAGCTCGTCAATTACTATTGCGAAAATATTGAAATGCTTTTATATGCGGACAGTGTTTAATATAGCAGACAATCGTTTGCTACAGGGAGGTGGAACTGTCACGCAAGCACGACGCCACAAGTGATTAGTGGAAGTGAGTAGTATTTTTCATTGAGGAATGCGATGCGTAATTTCGATTGGACAGAATGATAACTTTTGCGAGTTTGTGTGTGGAAGGCCTAACTCTAAATGAGGGTTTAAATGGACTACATACAGTTATGTGTGCCCCACCGACGTTGTTTATCGTTTATATATGACGATAGTATCTGTTCCCGAAAGAACAGTTACCGTTCATGACCTTGCAGCTTTGCTAGAAATGATAAGTAAATGGACACCCTATCCAGGCGTTGATTTACTTCACTGGGGACATGTTGAAAATGTGTGCCCCGGAGATCCGGGGTTCGAGTCCCGGTCGGGGCACACATTTTCAACATGTCCCCAATGTAGTATATCAACGCCTGTTGCAGCTAGGGTGTCCATTTACTTATCATTTCATTTAGTTTATCGTTTACATGTAAAGTTTGATTGGTGGTTGTGCATTTACTATAATTTCTCCGTTTTCATTTTCTCCATAAAACCGCCATTGTCAGCGAGCAAGTGATAAACTGCCGACATTGTGGAGCGCCAGCAGCAACAATAGGTCGCTGGGGCAGCGACAAAGCACTGTGGGCTGCTGCAGACGCAGAATTAACGGAAAAATAAACTCAGCTTTATCTTTCTACGATGTGCAAGCGCGATTAAAAGTGCCCAACGTCAGTACCGTGTCATTATGCGAATGCGACGCCGGTTTTACGATTTTGTGTAACCCGTGCTGGCGTTCGAGTGGCGTCCCTTTTGGTAGTCGGTCAGCGACGTGTGTGAAAAAACGCAAACGTGAGCAGTGGCGGTTGGGCGGGGTTTTGTCATCCTGCACTGTTACACATTATCAGACATGACCGCAGTCTCAATTCTTCGATAAAATGAAAGTGCTTAAAACCGTAAAATGATGGAATGCTGTGGTAGTGTTTTTTTCGCTTCAAATTACAGTACGAAACCCGGCATCGGTAACGAGGTTTCGGGAGTCGATGTGATAGCGTTTACATGACGAACCAGAAGCGGTAGCGGCAGTTCGGTTTATGAATAGCACATTCGTTAGCCGTGTGTAGAACTGTTAAATAACGTTTATATTTTGTTTGACAGAATGGAAGCGATTATTAACATACCGTTACTTTCTCGAAACGGAAACACAAGAGATTCAAATATTTTATTCTTACGCTAAACATTCTCCTCCGTTCGACATTTATAATTTACTATAAAAAGGTATCAGAATTTCAGTGTCCATAAACTCTGAATGTAATTGCCATCATTCCGTGGCGCCAGCAGCAACAATCGACCGCTGATGCAGCGACAGAGCTCTGTGGTCTGCGGGAGACGGGGAATTAACGGAAAGATAAACTCGGCTTCTACATTACTATGATCTGCATTTGCGATTAATGTCTGAATGTGCTTACAACCAGTACAGTGTCACTATGCGAATCTCGTACTCGTTTCGTGATTTTGTAGATCGCGTGCTGGCTTTCCAGAGACGTGGCGGAACATTGGGGCACAACCTGGCTGGGTGTCATTCAGTGACGTATGTGTAACGAACGTATGAAGCGACTAATTTAAACAGTGCTGTTTGAGCGAGGTTTGCCATCCAGCACCGATATACAAGGCGTGGAGAAACAGTTTGACCAAAAATGCAGGGCGGAAGGACAGCATGAAACATAGGAATTTGTGTATGGCAACTAAGGGTCGTAAATGCATATTTTCAGCGCTACGGGAACGTAATTGAAATCTGCCATACCGAGGCCCTTGCTCAAAATGAGAGTTATTTTACAGAAAACGTATACGTAAACAGAATGTTTGGACTAACCAGTCGTCACGATGAGAACAAGATAAATTTCAAGCGTCACAAACACGTGTATCGCATTTAGCTGACGAACGAGACAGTACTTCTTCAGAAATGAGGACAATCACATGCCCATGTTTCTTGTTTGAGTATATTTAAAAAAAGTGAAAATGAGTGAAAAATGAGCGACCACTTAATTAACAGGAGTATGTATAGAGAATGTTCTAACTGACCACCGTTTCCATGCTGCCGTACCACCTTAAATATTTAACTGCGACCTGTATTTTCTATACTCAGATTCCTTCGTTTGACACTCTCTTTGTGCCCTACACTTTTGGTCAAATAGTTTTTCCGCCCTGTAAATGCCAGACGATACGTTACAGAATGTTGTTCGAATTCTAAGGAGTCCAGTACACTTAATCGTTCGTAGGATGTTCTAACAATGGCAAGATGTCAGAATGCGTTGGTAGCGATTTGTAACTTTAAAGTTCAGTAGACAGTAACTATGTTAAAGGAAATGTGACACGTATAACGAGGCACTACGGAATTAGACGTGTAATATGTTTTCTGATTACAAAAAGTTCTCTAGTGGAGCGGTAACCGCATAAATGTCGTGACAAGCGTGTGTGTCACGCTATTATGGAGCAACGTATGAGACGCCACAGAATCGGTATTAGTGAAAGCATTCACCGTCGCTCAGTTGCCAAGGCGTTCAAAATTAAACAAAACACTTAACTGGGTGTATGACATTGGAACTAATGGCTCTGAGCACTATGGGACTTAACTTCTAAGGTCATCAGTCCCCTAGAACTTAGAACTACTTAAACCTAACTAACCTAAGGACATCACACACATCCATGCCCAAGGCAGGATTCGAACCTGCGACCGTAGCGGCCGCGCGGTTCCAGACTGTAGCGCCTTTAACCACTTGGCCACCACGGCCGGCCATTGGAACTATCATCGTGAATGAAGACGAAATAAATTTATAGTGTCTATGATGTGGAAGTGTGGATTCAGAGACTGATGAATACGGTGAAATTAATTCCTCTATTTCTTTTCTTTTTTTTTTTTTTTTGTTCGATAAATATGTACGACACTATGGAACCAAGTAGCACCTATTCCTTCTCCCGACCAGAGGCAAACACTATTCCACTTATTAACTGTTTTGACAATACTGAAATGTGGTGAATATTGCTTCTAGCCCTGCACCAAGGTGGGCTAAGAGAATCGGATACCTGCCGCGAGTTTCCATGTTTGTACTGGGCAGTCAAGATGAAAGGCGCGACAGAGGCATCGACTACGCGGGACACAACATTTAGATGACCAAAATTTCGGAAACCAATTTTCTGTTGTGATGGTTACATGTGAGACCTTAATAGATTCCACTAGCCGGAACGACCGCCTGCGGTGCGTTCCAAGCTTCATACGTTTCACACCTATGGTCTCCGCTGAGCAACTGTCAACGATGGAACAAACTTGGCGGTGTTTCCGTATTGTGAAAGGAAGACGTCAACATGTAATGTAGAGTACGAATTCCTTACGGAGGTCAGTGAAAATATAGGATGGAGAAGTGTGAGGAGCAGATCACACGTAAAGGGATGTTGAAAAGTCTTATCCAGGCCCATTAAAGCGTTCGAGGCTGCTTTATTAATAGACGGGAATTACGCTCGTTGTCGAAAGAAATACGAAGCGGGCACTGGTGGAAGCGTTTTGCACCTGAAAAGATTAGGCGTTTAGATATGGGCAGGAGACTTGGAGTAAATTCACATTCCCACCGCTGTACGCAGGGTTAGGGGATGTTTTTGTTCCCAGCCACTGTTGTGAGCTTGAGCCTTTGCCACTAAGCGAGAGGCGGCTGTGGTTGTAGGGACACATCCAGCATCGACATCGCAGATGTGGAATGTAGTTGCAGTCCTACCATTTTACTGTCACAAAACGATTTGAAGGCCGCATACACCTCCCGAAATATGTATATAACCGACAAATCAGAGATTCGAATACTAGATAATAATTGTATCATAACGAATTTCCCGCAGATGTGCTTGTCCCACACTGGGCAATCATTTAGAAAGAGTACCTAGGTATACAAATCGCACTGAGTCGTGGGACAACTTTGCGATGTCGACTATCGAAACACGAGTGATAGCACGTTTAATAAGAGACAATCAAAAAACTGACTTTTGTTTTACGTGATAATCAAAACAATTTGCAAGATTGTTTTAATATATGGCAAGAATATGAAGGACACCACGGCAGAGTTTCGAGATTGGCCGAAGGTACGGAACACGGTTTGTGTCCAAAATTTTACACAGGCCGACGTGCAGCGTGTAACGCATTTAGGCCCCGTGAACAAAGCTCTTGTGGAGTTGGTTCTCGCGACCGGCTCTGCCCAGCAACAGGAAAGTAGAATATGGATGAGACAAGTTTTTTTGTTTTAATCTTCTACCGCCTTGTCAGTGAATTACTGTATGGCTTGAACGTGTTCTTTGTCCTCACAGGTGCAGTGTGTAAAGGTTCTGGATAGATATATTTTAATCTGTTTCCAGTTACGAATGGAATCTGTCGATACACACCGCGTTTAAATTCCGCATCGGCACAAAGCAGGTGACATTGTCGACAATTTTTTATGCATCTTCACAATCGATGTCTGTTGACAATATAGACGCTGATAATGCGTATAAGAATTGGGTGTGACTCAAGACGAATCTTTCTAGCCGTTACAAGTCTTGATAACCTTGAAGCGTAAATACGTAACAACTCTTACCACACAAAGCGTGTGATCTGGGTGGGCATAATAAAACAGAATCTCATGCATTAACTGACCCGGATAAAAATGTTTTGACGGTGTGTTTTGACGATTTCTGTACGTGTTTTCTGGAAGATTTTCTCACACAACCTCCTCCTCCTCAGAAATTTAGGATACCATCAGCTGGAGGCAGCTGTGACAGAAGGCCGGCCATGAATGTGCGGACTGCGAAGCAGCACTGTCGGCATGCATTAAAAAAGGTGCAACTGGCCATCGACTATGCGTGTGATTCACATGTTGGAACGGACACGCTTCTCGTGAATGGCGGGCGACGCGACATCCTGCTGTGGGTAGATTTTAAGAAAGGCCAGATAACAGCCGTCACTCGCGAGAGAGTCGAACTGCCATCAGTGGCAAAGCTCTGTAGGCCGCAGGGGACGCAGAACTGGCGGAGAAATGTGTTCGGCTTAACTATGTATAATATGTCGCACTTGGGTTCTAAGCAAAAATATTGGCAACACTGTTAACGACGCAAAACCGAGACAAACAGACTATTTTATTTCATACAAGGGTTTTACGTATTCTGTCATCAGAGAGGCCGCACAGATCAGATTTCGCAACTGTAGTTTCAACCTGGACAGCGGCTGCACTCCACAGTAATTCGTCGAATCATTGACGCCCCGACGTGGGGAAACAGCGTCGCAGACATCGACATCTTCCCTGGCAGCACGACGACAATGATACGGTCACCGAAAGAAGAGCCATGCAACTTTATAAGATAATCCTGAATCGCTACTCGAGTTTAACTCGGCGAGAACACGGACAGCGTCTGACGCAAGAATGCCGTCGCGAGCAATTCCATTCCCAGTTGTAACGGAATTTTCGGCCCACAGCAGGTTTCGTGGCAATTTATAAACGTCATTTTAGTTGTCCGTTTATCTCATAGCGAAGAGCTATAGAGCGGTTAACGAGAAAGAAATGCGATTACGATGATGAAGTGAAGTCTTTTCTGAACTGTAGTTTAATCGGAAGACCGTAATATTTCTTGTCGTGTTTTCTATGGGTTAAGGGAGACAACACTATGGTCTTTCAGTGAATTCCCCTAGGCAATGAAAGTAAAAAAAACAGATTTACCCAGAGTTGGGAAATCGCTTCATCGCCTCACTAGTAAAGGCGACCTCATTTCATGGCAGATGTGGTTTGGAAACTGAGTTTCAGCTGTGGGCAAAAGTTTTCTACCGAAACTAACTAGAGACGCTCCTTACTTCCCAAATAAAGCATCGCATACGGCGAGAACTGAATAACAGGCACAGAAGTGAAAGAGAGGAACTCGTATATAATGATTTCATCATTTTTTTCCTTTCTGGTCTCAATATACACCTGCGGCACAGCCTGAGCAAAACGCGTGTGACTTTGTGGTCCACGTGTAGGAACGGTCAAGCATAGTCTGTCGGAACAAAGAGGTGCTATCAGTTTCTTAAGACCAGAAGACAAAACAGCTTCATTTGTCACCAATCCTGATTAGACTGAAAGCTGCTACATGTAGCATCTGGAACCGTACGTGGGTAAACTCCAAAGCAGTTTCGATATTTACTTCGAAGCGTCGGTCGGAACGAAAGAAAAGTAGTATGCGCCATTCACAGAAATATTCAGAGTACGTTATAGTGCTACAACGATGAAAAATAATATTACGACAATGTCAAACCTTATTTTCATAAAATAAAGAATACCTGACGATATTAAAATTGTAATTATAATTTAATTATTATAATTTTTGAGCTCAGTGAATCAAAGACTTTCTATTGCACGGAATAAACTAGCATTGTTTGTACTACGAAACTATATATGATTCTTAAGTGAGAACTAATTCTATGTAAGACATTTTGTCTGGGCGGGTTTTGTGCTCGTACTGGTCGGTAGAGAAAGAAAAGTTTCTTAATCGATGTATGTAATGTGAATGTATAAAGGCTATAAAAAGGAGAGAGAGAGATAGAGAGATAATTCTTGCGGACGATGACCATATTGTATAAGAAAAGGTAAATAGAAGTTATTCGAAACAAATATCTCTAAAGCGTATCGTACTGTGGTTTAAAAAGACTGAAAATTTCGGTGTTTAATCTAAACCTGTCCTGAATAACAGCGAAGAACATTTATGTCATCATATATTGTCTTCGTTTGACCACGGTTGTGATTCGCATGTTACTTTTTGTTACGCGACGTGTTAGGAATATTTTCATTATACGCGCAAAAGTGCACGCAGCTTTGATCGAACCTGCATCTTTCGGAAACGATAACTCTTAATCAGCACAATGACGCGAATACGGTCTGAATCGCAACCGTGATCACAAAAGTGTTTCCTGGACCTGATTTTTATAAATGTGTAGACTTGAAAGCGAACAATATTGCACCATCGCTGGCTCGCAACAATTGAAAGGAAACAAAACAGGGACTGAACAACTTTAAATTTTAAGGCCGTCAGCGTTACGAAATCTGAACGACGTAAGTTAATGAATTAAATATTAACAGGAAGAGAATTATTAAATTTTAAAGATTAAATGATAGCAAGAGGTTAAAACATTTTAGAATCATTACGTTTCTTTGCATTAGTAGTTGAGTATCAGATACCATCATATCTATTTAAAAGATAGTGCGTAAATTACATTGCCACCTTTTATAAATATTGGCTGGCTCTGAGCACTATGGGACTTAACTTCTGAGGTCATCGGTCCCCTAGAACTTAGAACTACTTAAACCTAACTAACCTAAGGACATCACACACATCCATGCCCGAGGCAGGATTCGAACCTGCAACCGTAGCGATCGCGCGGTTCCAGACTGTAGCGCCTAGAACCGCTCGGCCACTCCGGCTGGCTATAAATATTGTTCTAGCAATTCAACATGAGACGCTTTCCTGTGTAAAGTCAGTGTATTGGAGACATATTAAACATTTTATTAGTACACACTAGTTTTAGCTTAGCAACTGTGCTTGCCGTAATTGGGACACGGTTTTTAAAGATTATCAACATACACAATGCGTGCCATTGTGTAGTGCGGTTTCCTGGTATGGACTTTTCGGACACGTCGGAGAGCGGACACCACACTTCGTACGAGCACCTAGTAATGTTAAATTTCTTCTCTATTCTCATTAGGGCAACTTTCATGCTGATTTGATACGTGGATGGAATGTGTAAGAAATCACAGCACTACTTCGCAGAGGAGGAAGCAAACCACAACGAAAACTATTTGGCAACAAAGCCTGTGCGATTCGAATGTCGATGCAGAAAATAAAGCGATGGAAATTTGTGCGTTTGGAACACGTAATCCCCGTTTTCCTAACGATCGATTAGATGTACGCCATTTACATGTTTAGATAACATTATTAAAGCAGTACTAGAACAAACAGTACACCATTTAAACGCTAAAACTTAATTATAGGACAAATCTTTCGCAATACTAAACGCATCGTCTCAGTGAGAAGACTGTAAGGCCGAGCTCTGTCGAAGGCAGGGGCTGCACGTGTGGCGCTGCAGAGTCGGCCGTAATAAACAGGGCGAGTGTGTCCGTGTTGTGACGTCACGGTTGTGTACCACGTAACGTGGCCTGCCGCGATGGGTACAGAATGTGCGTACATTTTCCAAAGTAGGTGTCTACATCTGCATATTGTGCGTTTCCCGGGCTGGGTGGACGGCAGTGAATTACCAGCACTGCTTACTATACAAGTGCTTGCAGACCGTCTCAAACACACGTGAAACAAAAGTCGTTACAGTCTGCCCAGTGACGGAGCACTGAGTAATGGTTGGACACTCTTCTTTCAAAAGGGAGAATTTTAACCCAACTGACGCCACAAGCTACGCACCAAACCTGCTTCAGAATCCTTCCATGGGTTGAAAGCAGGGATGCGTGTCGGTCGTCAGGTGTAAAACGCTACGAATGGCGAAGATTTTGAGACGACGGGATGTTAATCTCTAACTCGGTATACGGGCGTCCTCCATCTGTAACGTATTCGGTTCTTCACGCTTCATATCTCGATACTGTGTCGGTATCTGTACTGGAGTATGCAGGGACCATAGCCTCTTATTCTGTGTACATTCGGACATCACAGATGTTAGTTCTTAAGCCATAATGACACACACCACAGGTACTCCTGAGGAAACGGCCAGAAAACTGTATGCTTCCCGGCAGGCCGATATTTGCTCTTCTGTAGAAGCGGCCAGCTAAATGAGCCACAGTCCAACATGAACAGGAATTCTGTCGTTCGTGAAAATAAAGACTTGTCAGGACAGTGTGTGAAACGTTTGCTGTCGTCCCACCTGACCAAACGCAACAAGGATAGATACCGGATTAGCACTGCGAGTCTTGGGGAAATTAGCTTAACGGAATTGCTACACGTGTGACGCTAATACGACACGGAGATCCGTCGTTGAAATGAGTGCTTAATACTGCAACTGTCGTACCCACCTGGTTTCGAACCTCGACACGGCAAGGATATATGAACTTGCCGTCTACATGTGTGTGTCTACGGTCTAAAGTATGAAACGCTGTGTGTGTCCAAAGTTTCACGTACGCCAACGAGCGCCGTACAACGCAAACAGGCGCCGTAAAATAAAATAAAGCTTTGGTGGCGTTCGTTCTCGCGTTCGGCGCTGCCCAGACACGACAGAATAATATCGCTGACGCAAGATTTTTTTTATTTTTATCAGCATTCCAGTAAATAACTTGTTTGTTTCCATACGGTACTCCTCTTCACATGTGCAGTGTGTTAAGGCCGATGATAGATCTTTTTCCTTTTCCATTACCAGATACGAATGCAGTCTGTAGAAACACAGAAGGACAACAGCTGGACACATTGCCACGAAGTAAGACAGGTTGTCACACTGCGATTATATTCCGCCTCGATGCGAAATAGACGACGCTGTCAACTTGTTTATTAAACCTACACAATCGATGGGTGGTGACAACATATCTGCTAATCCTGTGTACTTGTTTAAGGTTTCGCCTCGACTCGACAGGAATTTTTCTAGCCATCATACGTCTTCAAAGCCGTGGAGTGTAAATAAGTTCTATCCCTTACCGCTACGCATATTCTGCACCACGTGTGTCATTAAAGTGAGCATAATATAAGTAGCACAAGCGTTACCTGGCTTGGACAGAAATGTTCTGAAGGTATTTTTTGGCGATTTCTAAACGTGTTTTCCAGAAGATTTTCTCACAGAACGGTCTACTTCTTAGGAGTGTAGGATACAATCAGCTGGAGGCAGCTGAGACACAAGTCCATCCATGTAGGTGCGGTGTGCGAAAGAGCACACTTCGAATGCATTACAATGTTACAACTGCCAGCGACTAGGGGTGAGTTTCACGTGTGGGAATGGACACGAATCTCGCAACTGGACGGCTACGCCAGGCTCTGCTGCTCGTAAATATTAAAAACTAAGTCGCTGTGCCAATTAGGGATTCACTCTCGATCAGATGTTGCATATTCATTTTTCTCCCGCTTTCGTTTGGTTCAGAAAACCGCCATTACTCGCGGCAGACTTTAAAATTGACATCGTTCTGCGTAATAGCAGCAACAATCAGTCGCTGAGGCAGCGACAAAGCTCTGTCGGTTGCAGGACACGGAAGACTAACGGAAAAAGAAATTCATCTTACACATTACTGCTATCTACATTTGTGATTAACGTTTAAATATGCACATAATCGGTACAGTGTAATTACGCGGATCTGATACTGTTTTCGTGATTTTATGTGTCGCGTGCTAGCGTCCCAGTGACGTGGCAGAATATGGGTGGCAGTCACCCAGCGTTCGTAAAAAAAAGAAAAATTTAAGCTGTTCTGATTCAGCGAAGTTTGCCATCCGGCGTCGTCATACAGGGTGCATAGAAACAATCTGACGAAAAGTGTATCGTGGAAACGCAGCATGAAACACAAAAATTTGAGTATAGCAACTAGGCTTCGCGACTGAATATTTTCGGCGGCACCGGAACGTAATTAAAATCCCACACACGAGCGTCTTGGCTCCAAATGATTGGTAGTTTACAGAAAATATATACGTAAACACAGGCTGTGTGAACTAACCAACCGCCACCAGGAGAACAAGATAAATTTAAAGCGCCACTTACACGTGTATCGCACTTAGCTGTCTTAGGACACAGCACGTTTTTAGAGATGAAGAGAATCAGATGTGCATGTCTCATGTTTCAATATGTCTTAAAAAGGTGAAAAAGAGTAAAAAACGATCCGCCACTTATTGCTATAAGTATGTCATAGCAAATGTTCAAAGTGGCCACAGGTGCCATGTTGGCATAGCGCCCGAAATATTCAACTGACACTTGCAATACCGAAATTCCTTCATTTGATGCTGCCTTCCTGCTCTGCACTTTCGGTCGAATTGTTTTTCCCAACCCTGTTTCTTCTAGACGTGACGCGACAGTAACGGTCGAATTCACAGCCATCCAATACACTTCGTCTGTGGTAGAAAGTGCTAAATACGGCAAAATGACGGAATGTGTTACGAGCGATTTATAACTTTGAAGTTCAGTACACAGTAACTACGTAAAAGCACATGTGATACATTTAACCAAATCGTTACGAAGCAAGATTTAAATACGTTTCCTGATTAGAATGGGCAATGATTTCTGAGCAGTATGTAGATACACAAATCGTGCCAATCTGTGGTACAACTGTGCAATGTCGGTCATTTAAACGCGACGGGTAGCACACTTCACAAGAAGAAATGAAAATGATAATCTCATTTTTCGTAGTAAAAAAAAAATTGCGGTATTTTTTTGACGTACAGCAGAAATGTGAAACAGACTACTGTAGAATTTCGAGGTGGAAGACGTGACGGGAACAATGTCAGCATGTTGTCAACAGAGGACAGGAGATTCGTTTGTCGAGGCGAAGACAATGCCTTAAAAAAGTATTTTTGCGCTTATCGCCCAGAGAGTAAAAGAGAGTAAAACACAGTCGAACAGATATCCGCCATTTCCACGTTTTCAAACTGTTTTACACTTACAGTAGAACAAAATTGAGACGCTTTGAAATAGCGAAGAATTTACTTTTTTCAAAAAACCATAATGTGTCAGAGCACTCACTGTATTATTTTAGTGAGGAGAATGTGAGGCCAGCCACACTCCATTACAGAGCTAGCATATGTGGCAGTGCAGAGCCATTCGTAATGAATGAGTCGCGAGTGTGGATGTTATGACGTCTCCAAAGTGTATCAGCAAGAGACGCCTGCCCTGATCTTTAGATAATAAAGTACTGTCGCAAAGAAACTGCATAGATACTCACTAAGCTGTTGATAGTACGAGACATAATAAGAACAACTTTCTCTTTTCCATCACCATTGTCATCAGGACAATCATAACACTCTCTTAATATGTGGCCGGAATATGTATAGTGCCACAGCCCCACTTCGCAATGGAAAATGCTGTAATAAGGAAAACATGTCACCAGTCAGCTAGTAGAAACACGGGTAAGGCGAGAAAAATAATTTGTAAGGTGCAGAGTTGCAAACGGTTACATATACACGACTGAATGTTTTTATGGCGTTTTAAAGCTAGAGCCAAACAAAAAGTGCGCCCTTGACATTCCCTAAGTTCCTAAACAGACGGAATTTTTCGAGTGCTAATTTTATTTTCTTAGTGTGGCCAATAACAGAGTAAGCTGTGTAGGTTCCAGAATACATGTAAACTCTCGTAAGTAGCTACTTTTCCAGGTACGCAAATTCGTTTCCGATGCCGGTTTGACGACGATGAGTTTTCTGCGCTGCTAATGATGGATTTGCTTGCCGACGACCACAAGCACATACGAAAACAGTTAAGGTATTACGAAACCTGAATAAATTTAAGATGAGTAATGCGAAAAAGCAGTTACTAGTAACTGTAAATATTGGCTGTGGTGTTATACGCAAAAATAGTTACGTTACTTATATTCACGTAAAACCGAGCCCCATCACTTGTGTGAAAAGACAGGCCGCAGAGAGGAGAATGTACAGCAGCAACTTGTAGCCGCTCGGCGGCTGTTACCGTAGCATCGACAGATGACAGGAGTCTCAAGACTCGTTTACGTTTTAAGCACGGGGGAAGCAGCGTCGCAGACGTCGACAACTCGTTTGGCAGCACGGCTGGAGTCAGGTGGTCCAGGAAGAGGTGGTGGAGACATTCATACGAACCTCGATTTGTTACTCACGTTTAAACCGGCCAAGAACGACGTTGAATGTCGTTGCGACACATTCCGTCCACAGTCGTAACGGAATTTTCGGCGCAGTGCTGTTTCAGTGGCATTTCGTAAATATCTCATCTTTGAAACTGTAGCTTTATGTATTGCTGAAGAACTGAAAACCCTTGAACTAAGAAGAATGCAATTAACAGTTGACGAAACATTTAGCTATGGAAAGAGAACGGTTACGGAAATTACTGTCGCTTTTATCAATAAGTACTGTTTTCTAGAGGCGAATACGATAGTTAACCCATGTTCGGATGAACGACGAGTTTGGTGATTCGGTTTCCACATGTGCTGTTTGATGACAATGAATCATCATCTCTCCGTGTGAGCAAACCGGTGGTCGACGCTCACATAACATATGTGAATACTGACGTGATAATTAAGAGGACCAAAGGTGACAGCTTTGAGTATCTCCTAAATTACTATTGCGGAAATATTGAAGTGCTTCTGCATCGGACAGAATGTGTAATAGAGCTCACAGCCGTTTACTGTAGTGAGGTGGAAGTGTTGTGAAAACATTACGCCACAAGTGATTAGTGGAAGTCAGTGGCATTTTTCATCGAAGAATACGATGCGTAATTTCGTTTGGACATAACGGTAACTTTTGCGACATGCAGTTTAGCAGGTACGGAAAAATTTTTTCATTTTTTAGTCATCCAAATCGTTTCATACTTGGCATATATAATGTTTACATGCAGTTGCCAACAGTTCAATATTTTCGAATCATAGGCGGCCGTTGCCGCGGCCGCATTCCAAAAAAAAAAACTCCCAACCTAACCTCAAGTGGGCTACGCTACACATGTGTAAATATACAGTGGGGGGAGTTTATTAAAAGTTTGTTAATTTTGCACTGGCGTTTGATTGTGGCTAATTAGTAAAAATACGTACCTACCGTTCCGTTAAAATGAACGTATACTGTAATCGACAAAATATTGAAAAATTAAAAAAAAAAAAATTTTTTAAATTTAAAACAATTTTTTTGATGTAAATAATTGACTGGGGCGAAAATAAATATCGTATTCGTAATCAGCGTATCACATTTGACTATAATCGATCAAATTTTGGAAAAAAATGAAAAATTTTTTCCGTACCTGCTAAACTGCATAAGTGCCGTCGTAATTTTTGGCTTAAGGCTTTGCTCGCCTATAACTTCGCTAAACGTTACGTTTGACTGGTGGTTGTGCAATTATTATCATTTTCCTCCGTTTTCATTTACTTAATTAAATCGACATTACTAGCTAGAAAGTTTAACTGCCGACGTTGCGGGAGGCTAGCCCCAACAATCAATGGCTGGGGCACTGACAAAGCTCTGTGGGCTGCAGAAGAGGGAGAATCAACAGAAAAATACATTCGGCTTCTACGTTACTAAGATCTGCAAGCATAATTAAATACGTTCAAAGTCAATACAATGTCATTATTTGGCGGTTTCGTGTAACCAGTGCTGGTATTCGTGTGACGTGGCGGAACATGGGGGGACGACCCGTTTGGAAGTCATCCAGAGACGTATGTGCCACGTATGTGAAAAAAGGCATAACTTATGCAGTGCTGTTTAAGCGAGATTTTGTCATCGTGCACCGTCGTTCATGCCAGAGATGAGCCGACTAGATCGCTGACCGCATTCCCAGGAGTTCAATACTTACTTAGTCTCTGATAAAATGATTGTGCTACAAACGGTAAAATGATGGAATGTGGTGGTAGTGTGTTTTACCTTTAAAATACAGTAAAAAATTCGGAACCGGTAACGGCATTTCGAAAACCGATATGATAGTGTTTACATGACGAACCACAAGCGGTGGTGGAAGATCGGTTTGTGAGAAACACACTCGGTAGACATATGTAGAACTGCTAAGGAATGTTTTACTTTTTGTTTCACGCAATGAAAGTAAATATTAACATACCTTTCCTGTTACAAAACGGAAACACAGAGAAGCAAAGATTTTATTTTTACGCTTAACATTTCTCCCGCTTTCGATATTTACAATTCTCAACAAAAGCCCATCAGAATTTTCGTGTGCACTATTATATGCAATGTCCGTGATGGCCGCGTGTCACAAGATGCCCAGTAGACATGTTACTCTTTTCCGCGCTGTTTATTTCTTTTTAGCGTCTTATTGTTTATATCACTGCCGGACACTGCAAGTCGCCTACTGCCATCTCTCGACCAACGGCTGCTCTGCGTCCTCCGAAACTCCTTTCGCAGTCAACGTCTTCTGCCACGCGAGGCGCCAATAGAACGTGTCTCTCCATATCGCTGGTTCGGCGTGAATCACGCATTTTCGTGAAATGAATAAAAAAAAAAATAGAAATCTGTTTTTGTGGGCGTGGAGAGAAGGCTGCGGTCTTTTAGCATGAAAGGAGGTAACACGTAATATGAAATAACTGTGAGCGAACAAGACTGCCACGTCACAGAGACAGGCGGCTGCGATTTCAAATCCGTCAGCACACAGCGCCAGAGAGTATCGCATAACGCAGTCTGGCGGTGTGGAATAAACTTTGGATTGCCTTCGTACGACCGTAGCGATGGCCAGCGCTTTCAAATAAATTTGTATTACAGATATGGGATAAGTTGATTTTTTTGTACTGCCTTTCTAGAGAATGGAAATAAATAGATTCCGTTTTTCGTCACAGCTTTCAACACTACACAGAACGTTTTTTCTCGTCCGAGGTAAACTCTGAATTGAATATCGGGTTCGAGGCTACTCGCTAAGAACTGTTACTTCCATCAGTTTAAAATAATAGTCTACGTTGCATTAATTTTCATTTAGCTCTTCGGAATGCAGATAACCATTCATGGCATGGAGTAACAAGAGGCATCAGTCATTGGAATCAACGTTGGAAGAAACGTTATGTGACTGGAAAAGGAGCTACGTTCACAATCGGCGGCAGACTGCAAAGAAAGCGGTCGTGAAACACGGACTGGGAGCGGCTGTCATTTGGCAAACCTTGAAACGGAAAGTCTGAAATACATAAACTGGATATAAAGGCCGTGCACGTTCTGTAATAATCTGTGGACGGCGAAACAGCGCACTCTGGACAGATTACAATGGCGTAACTGATCAGTGACTACTGGGCACGCACGTTGCAATAGGCAGTATATGCGAGGATGAGCTATGGGCGGAGTTTCGGACATACGCTCGCCGCTTCAAGTAGGGATAGATTCCGACGCGTATCTTAAACAGAGATAAGGATTGACGTCTGTCTTTTTCGTAGAAAATTAAGTTCTGCGTGTAAATTACAAAAACATGTTATGCACCTAGTACTTCTAGAGATGTACCTGGTAAAAAGGTCCAAGTTTCGAAGGTACGCGTGATTTGCTTGACGCTAACTGAGTGTAGAAAGAGGAAATGGGGTAACTAACGAATAAGCTATTGATAAAAATTGAACGTAAAATTGTTAATACTAATGCCCCTCGTAGGGAAGTATTATACAACACGTTTCATTTGTTTATACCGATCACATAAAAAACATACTAACGTTTCAGGTATGAGCAAATAGTGAATTGATCAAATGTAGCGAAACACGTTGTGGGTGGTCAACCGAGACAGGGGTGCCGTGTGACGTCACACCTCAGTGTGGGCTGCTGTGCGGTTGCTACGGCTGTAGACGCGCCTCAGCCGCTGTGGTCACGGTCAAGGTTTCATGAACCACCCGGCTGCAACGGTAGCTCTGTGTTGCCACTATTCTACAGCCAAATCTCGGCATTCACTGGTTGTTTGTTGTTGTTGCCACCAAAATTGCAGCAATTATTCACACTGTGCAGTATGTAATTCGGCTGGCCCTCTTACTAAATATTGAGTTCATAAAGTTACAGATGAATTCCATATAGAAGTAATCACAAAATCATTCCTATGCCGCAACAGAAAATGCTCTGACTGTAGAAATTGTATCCTGGATGATTGCATTCTAAACGCAAAACTGCTATTTTGCTCGTTCTTTACCTAAGAAAGATACGATAGTAGTAATACAAACAGACAACTTCGACATGAGTTATGGCCTCAGTTAAGTGCAGTTCATAAGAAGTAGTCAGAATCAGCTGTCTGTAAAATGAGAAGTGGCAAGGACGAAAACTTTAATCAGTTTGTCCATCGAGGGTATATTGCAGATTCCTGTGATAGCTCTCAGTTCCACTGCGTAGTTTATTGTTTAAAATTGTCATAGCATTAAACCACCAGGAACGTTGAGTTTGACTGCTTGTTGCCGCTTTCGTTACTTCTTTCCATTTTCATTTATATCGTAGAATCCCTTATACTTGGAGGAAATTTGAATTTAACTGCCATCATTCCGTGGCGGCAACAGCAACAATCGACCGCTGATGCAGCGATAGAGCTCTGGGGGTCGCACAGTACGGGAAACGGCCGGAGAAACGAGACGAGACATATTCATTGCTGCTTTCTGCAATTGCGATTAATATCGAAAGTAGCACACGTTTAATACAATAGCTTTACAAGAATGTGATGCATGTATCGTAATCACAGTCTTAACTGTATTGTTCGCCGAAACTTTCAAAAATGACCATTCAACGTGAATCTATTGTGAAACGAATCAAAATTATATACACCTCTTAACCGAGCCAGTCAATTTACTTCCTCGCATCGTCAGTCAGGATGACCGTGTGTAAATAGTGTCTTTGCATTAAGCTTTTAGAAGATGTTCACTAACAACAACTTGCAATGTCATTTTACTTACAAAATTTATACTATCTCAGCAAACAAGGAGTGAATGATGTCGATGTGTGTAAGTTACCTAGCCCCATAAACTGAGTAGCTGTGATGTAAAGTCTTTATGTTATCTCGTTATATGTATACGACAGAGTAACGAATCTGCCCCTTGGATGGGACAGTGTACTGATACGAATTGTTAAGCTCTGTCTGTGGAAACAAATAATCGCTTTTAGTTTCTCCTGACCAGAGACTACTTTCATTCTACTTACTAACAATGACAACAATATCGGAAGGTGGTAAATGTTTCCCATTTTCCTTAATGTAGGTGACCGACAAGAATAAAATACTTGCTGTAAGTTACACGATGGCGATATCGAGACATCAGTATGAACCATGCAACAGAATTCTTTGAGGAGGTTTCAAACACATGGTGGCATTACACTAGGCCCTGAATCACAGCTATCGAACTGATTCGGTCAATTTAAGAGTTTCACATGTGTGTCTGTGCACGATTTTCGCTGCATGCTTACTAAGATTGCAAGGGGGGACGGGAATGGTTACCTCATCCAAACCAAGCGACAGAGGTAGATACGTATGTGACACTTATCCATAGCTTTCATACTGACTGCATGCGATGAAAGAGTTGAATTTATGAAATGTGATACATTATGAATCCATAAACAGCATAGGGAGCTCCCTAAAAGCAAGTACCTTGAAAGACTTTATGTAGGAGCCAAACATTGGCATTATTCTAGTTACAGAAGTAAAGGATACTGCACTACACGATGTATTGGGATAGCGTTGTAATTAATGCTGGAACTGGAGATGAATTAGAGACCGTGATACTCGCGAAAGAGGGCATAATAAAGGATCACGTTGAAAACTCACATGTAATACAGTTGTAGCTTGTACTGTTTACAACACCTGGCTATTTAATATATATGTTCCACCTGGTGGCAGTAAACGACGTAAACGAGCAGAGTTTCTTTAATTACGAAATTGTCCCTCTCTTCAGATTTCATTAAGGTAATATCATTTTGGCAGAAGATATGAAAGGCGTTCTACGTCCAAGAGGTCAATCTCCTAATCGGAACCCTTCTATTGAATTATAAAACGTAAGACAAGAGTACCATTAACTTAACACGAAGAGCATAAAACAGCGACATGGCTGGGTTTACATTAATTATTAACTGCTTGGAAGGTCGCTCGCACAGGCTACACCTGTGGAACAGAGACCAACGTGCTGCACACAGAAGTGTGGCGCAGCAGCTGCACTGAGCACGCTGCACTCGCGTGCACAGCTGATGTGGAGCGACAGGGCGCCCACCACACCAGAAGTCATGACGGAACCTCAACCCTGCACACCTACTGCCAGATGCCGAATGCTGCGACCGTTCCCGCAAGAATATGCAGGAATGGGAAGGTAACTTCACATCCTATATTTCTTTCCTCAGTTTGTGGACAATATGCACGAAAGTAAACTGTCTCCAGAAGGTGTGCTGCCTTTGGGATATGTGCTGTCCTTTGGAGGAGAGCTGTATTTAGGAAATGTGCTGTCTTTGCAAGGTGTCCAGCATTTGCAATGTGTGCAGCCTCCACAAGGTGTGCTGCCTTTGCAAGGCACTTGTTCTTTGCAAGGTGTTCTCCTTTGCAAGATTTTCAGCCATTGCATTCTGTCCTGTCTTCGCAAGGTGTGCTACTTTCGTGAGGTGTGCTGCCTTTGCAAGCTGTTCTGCCTTGACACAGTGTGTAGCCTTCGCAAGGTGTGCAGCCTATGCTAGGTTTTCTGCCTCTACTATCAGAAGATGTGCTACCTTCACAAGATGTGCTGGCTTCTCAAGGAGTGCTGCTTTACAAGAAATGCTGCATTACCTAGGTGTGTTGCCTTCACAATATGTGCTGCCTTTGCAAGGTTACCTTGTGGAAGCTGCATATCCGGTGAAGGAAGTCAACCTTTCGAAAGTAGCAAACCTTGCGAAGGTAGCACAGCATGCAAAGGAAGAAGACCATGTGAAGAAATAAGACACTGCAAAGGCAGTACATATTGTGAAGGAGGGCCAACTTGTGAAGGCAGCACACCTTGTGAAGCCAGTACACTGTATAAATGCAGCATACAGTATGAAGGCAGCACACATTGTGAGGAAGCCGGCCGCGGTGGCCGACAGGTTCTAGGCGCTTCAGTCAGGACCTGCGCAACTGCTATGGTCGCTGGTTCGAATCCTGCCTCGGGCATGGATGTGCGTGATGTCCTTAGGGTAGTTAGGTTTCAGTAGTTCGAAGTTCTAGGTGACTGATGACCTCAGATGTTAAGTCCCATAGTGCTCAGAGCCATTTGAACCACATTGCGAAGACAGAATCACTTGTGAAGGCTGCAAACATCGCAAAGGCAGCACACATTGTGAACATAGCACACTTTGCTAAGGCAGCATACCTTGTGAAAGCTGCACAGATTGCGAATGCTGCACACCTTGAAATCACTGCAAGCATTGCAAATACTACAAATTTTATGAAGGATGCACACCTTGTAAAGGCTGCATACCCTGCAAAAGCAGCACATGGTGCAAAGGCGGCACACAATGAAAATGCAACACATGTTCAAATGCAGCACAGACTGCAAAGAGGCACATGCAGCAAAGGAAGCACATGCTGCAAAGGCAGCACATGCTGCAAAGGCAGCACAAATTGAGAAGCCTGAAACACACTGGAAAGGCAGCACAAACTGGAAAAGCAGCATATACTGGAAAGGAAGAACACACTGGAAAGGTGCAGACATTGGTAAGGCATCACAAACTGGATAGGCAACACTCACTGAAAACGCAGAACACACTGCGGAGCCACATCACTTGAAAACCACACACAATGTGAGGCAGCACACGCTGCGACTGCAGCCTTACCAGTGTGTGATGCCTTTCCAGTATGTGGTGCCTTTCTAGTGTGTGGTGCCTTTCCAGTGTGGTTCAAAATGGTTCAAATGGCTCTGAGCACTATGAGACTTAACATCTATGGTCATCAGTCCCCTAGAACTTAGAACTACTTAAACCTAACTAACCTAAGGACAGCACACAACACCCAGTCATCACGAGGCAGAGAAAATCCCTGACCCCGCCAGGAATCAAACCCGAGCGTGGGAAATGAGAACGCTACCACACGACCACGAGCTGCGGACTCCAGCGTGGTGCTTTCCACTATGTGTGCTTCTCCAGTGTTGCTGCATATTAAATGTGTGCTTCCTTTCCGATGTGTACTGCCTTCCCAATATGTGCTGCCTTCCCAATGTGTGCTGTCTTTAAAATATGAGGTGACTTTCCAATGTGTGTTGCCTTTCTAATATGTGCTACCTTTGCAACATGTGCTGTCATGGCAGTATGTTCTGCCAGAGCAGTGTGTGCTGCTATTGCAGCGTGTTCTGCCGTTGCAACATGTGCTCCTTTCCTATTTGTGCTGCCTACCATTGTGTGTGGATTTCTAGTGTGCACTGCTTTTCTAGTGAGTGCTGCCTACCCAGTTTGTGATGCATTTCCATTGAGTGCTGCCTTTCCAGTGTGTGCTGCATCTCCAGGAGTGCTGCCTGTCCAGTTTGTGATGCGTTCCAGTGTCTGCTGCCTTTATAGTGTGTGTTGCATATCCAAAGTCTGCTGCCTTTATAGTGTGTGCTGCATATCCTGATTGTGATACATATCCAGGGTGTGCTGCACTCCTTGCGAAGTCTCCACTCCGTGCGAAGGCTGCACTGTGTGCGATGGCTGCACTCCGTGCGAAGGCTGCACTCCGTGCAACAGCAGCACTCCGTGCGAAGGCAGCACTCCGTGCGAAGGCAGCACTCCGTGCGAAGGCTGCACTCCGTGCGAAGGCTGCACTCCGTGCGAAGGCTGCACACCGTGCGAAGGCTGCACTCCGTGCGAAGGCTGCACTCCGTGCGAAGGCTGCACTCCGTGCGAAGGCTGCACTCCGTGTGAAGGCTGCACTCCGTGCGAAGGCTGCACTCCGTGCGAAGGCTGCACTCCGTGCGAAGGCTGCACTCCTTGCGAAGTCTCCACTCCGTATGAAGGCTGCACTCCGTGCGGTGGCTGCAATCCGTGCGAAGGCTGAACTCCGTGCAACAGCAGCACTCAGTGCGAAGGCTGCACTCCGTGCGAAGGCTGCACTCCGTAAGAAGGCTGCACTCCGTGCGAAGGCTGCACTCCGTGCGAAGGCTACACTCCGTGCGAAGGCTGCACTCCTTGCGAAGTATCCACTCCGTGCGAAGGCTGCAATCCGTGCGATGGCGGCAATCCGTGCGAAGGCTGCACTCCATGCAAAAGCAGCACTCCGTGTGAAGGCAGCACTCCGTGCGAAGGCAGCACTCCGTGCGAAGGCTGCACTACGTGCGAAGGCTGCACTCCTTGCAAAGTCTCCACTCCGTGCGAAGGCTGCACTCCGTGCGATGGCTGCACTCCGTGCGAAGGCTGCACTCCGTGCAACAGCAGCACTCCATGCGAAGGCAGCTCTCCGTTCGAACGCAGCACTCCGTGGGAAGGCTGCACTCCGTGCGAGGGCTGCACTCTGTGCGAAGGGTGCACTCTGTGCGAAGGCTGCACTCTGTGCGAAGGCTGCACTCCGTGCAAAGCCTGCACTCCGTGCGAAGGCTGCACTCCTTGCAAAGTCTCCACTCCGTGCGATGGCTGCACTCCGTGCAAAGGCTGCACTCCGTGCAACAGCAGCACTCCGTGCGAAGGCAGCTCTCCGTGCGAAGGCAGCTCTCCGTGCGAAGGCTGCACGCTGTGCGAAGTCTGCACTCCGTGCGAAGGCTGCACTCCGTGCGAAGGCTGCACTCCGTGCAACAGCAGCACTCCGTGCGAAGGCTGCACTCCGTGCCAAGGCTGCACTCCTTGCGAAGTCTCCACTCCGTGCGAAGGCTGCACTCCGTGCGATGGCTGCACTCCGTGCGAGGGCTGCACTCCGTGCAACAGCAGCACTCCGTGCGAAGGCTGCACTGTGTCCGAAGGCTGCACTCCGTGCGAAGGCTGCACTCCGCGCGAAGGCTGCACTCCGTGCCAAGGCTGCACTCCGTGTCAAGGCTGCACTCCGGCCAAGGCTGCACTCCGTGCGAAGGCTGCACTCCGTGCGAAGGCTGCACTCCGTGCGAAGTCTTCACTCCGTGCAAAGGCTGCACTCCGTGCGAAGGCAGCACTCCGTGTGAAGGCTGCACTCCATGCGAAGGCTGCACTCCTTGCAAAGTCTCCACTCCGTGCGAAGGCTGCACTCCGTGCGATGGCTGCACTCCGTGCGAAGGCTGCACTCCGTGCAACAGCAGCACTCCATGCGAAGGCAGCTCTCCGTGCGAACGCAGCACTCTGTGGGAAGGCTGCACACCGTGCGAGGGCTGCACTCTGTGCGAAGGGTGCACTCTGTGCGAAGGCTGCACTCTGTGCGAAGGCTGCACTCCGTGCGAAGCCTGCACTCCGTGCGAAGGCTGCACTCCTTGCAAAGTCTCCATTCCGTGCGATGGCTGCACTCCGTGCAAAGGCTGCACTCCGTGCCAAGGCTGCACTCCTTGCGAAGTCTCCACTCCGTGCGAAGGCTGCACTCCGTGGGATGGCTGCACTCCGTGCGAGGGCTGCACTCCGTGCAACAGCAGCACTCCGTGCGAAGGCTGCACTGTGTCCGAAGGCTGCACTCCGTGTGCAGGCTGCACTCCGCGCGAAGGCTGCACTCCGTGCCAAGGCTGCACTCCGTGCCAAGGCTGCACTCCGGCCAAGGCTGCACTCCGTGCGAAGGCTGCACTCCGTGCGAAGGCTGCACTCTGTGTGAAGGCTGCACTCCGTGTGAAGGCTGCACTCCTTGCGAAGTCTCCACTCCCTGCGAAGGCTGCACTCCGTGCGAAGGCTGCACTCCGTGCGAAGGCTGCACTCCGTGCGAAGGCTGCACTCCGTGCGAAGGTTGCACTCCGTACTAAGGCTGCACTCCGTGCGAAGGCTGCACTCCGTGCGAAGGGTCCACTCCGTGCGAAGGCTGCACTCTGTGCGAAGGCTGCACTCCGTGCGAAGGCTGCACTCCGTGCGAAGGCTGCACTCCGTGCGAAGGCTGCACTCTGCGCGATGGCTGCACTCCGTGCGATGGTGCACTGTGTTCGAGGGCTGCACTCTGTGCGAAAACTTCTGCACTGCATGCAAACGCTGCTCTCCCTGTGAAGGGTGAACTCCCAGTGGAGGCTGCATTCCATGCAGAGACTGCACTCCATGCAGAGACTGCACTCCATGCGGAGACTGCACTCCATGAGGAGGCTGCACTCCATGCGGAGGCTGCACACCGTGCGAAGACTGCACTCCGTGCAAAGGCTGCAGTCCGTGCGAAGGCTGCACTCCGTGCGAAGGCTGCCCTCCGTGCGAAGGCTGCACTCCGTGCGAAGGCTGCACTCCGTGCGAACGCTGCAGTCCTTGCGAAGTCTCCACTCCATGCTAAGGCTGCACTCCTTGCGAAGCCTGCACTCCGTGCGAAGGCTGCACTCCGTGCGAAGACTGCACTCCATGCGAAGGCTGCAGTCCGTGCGAAAGCTGCACTCCGTGCGAAGGCTGCACTCCGTGCGAAGGCTGCACTCCGTGCAAAGGCTGCACTCCGTGCAAAGGCTGCACTCCTGGCCACAGCAGCACTCCGTGCGAAGGCAGCACTCGGTGAGAAGGCAGCACACCGTGCGAAGGCTGCACTCCGTGCAAAGGCTGCACTCCGTGCGAAGGCTGCACTCCGTGCGAAGGCTGCACTCCGTGCGAAGGCTGCACTCCGTGCAAAGGCTGCACTCCTTGCGAATTCTCCACTCTGTGCGAAGGCTGCACTCCGTGCGATGGCTGCACTCCGTGCGAAGGCTGCACTCCGTGCAACAGCAGCACTCCGTGCGAAGGCAGCACTCCGTGCGAAGGCAGCACTCCGTGCGAAGGCAGCACTCCGTGCGAAGGCTGCACTCCGTGCGAAGGCTGCACTCCGTGCGAAGGCTGCACTCCGTGCGAAGGCTGCACTCCGTGCGAAGGCTGCACTCCGTGCGATGGCTGCACTCCGTGCGAATTCTGCACTCCGTGCGAAGGCTGCACTGTGTTCGAGGGCTGAACTCTGTGCGAAAACTGCTGCACTGCATGCAAAGGCTGCTCTCCCTGTGAAGGGTGTACTCCCAGTGGTGGCTGCACTCCATGAAGAGACTGCACTCCATGCATAGACTGCACTCCATGCAGAGACTGCACCCCATATGGAGGCTGCACTCCATGTGGAGGCTGCACTCCATGTGGAGGCTGCACTCCCTGCGGAGGCTGCACTCATTGTGAAGGCTGCATTCCGTGCGAAGGCTGCACACCGTGTGAAGGCTGCACTCCGTGCGAAGGCTGCACTCCGTGCGAAGGGTGCACTCCGTGCGCGAAGTCTGCAGTCCGTGCGAACGCTGCACTCCTTGCGAAGTATCCACTCTGTACGAAGGCTGCACTCCGTGCGATGGATGGACTCCGTGCGAACGCTGCACACCGTGCAACAGCAGCACTCCGTGCGCAGGCAGCACTCCGTGCGAAGGCAGCACTCCGTGCGAAGGCTGCACACCGTGCGAAAGCTGCACTCCGTGCGAAGGCTGAACTCCGTGCAAAGGCTGCACTCTGTGCGAAGGCTGCACTCCGTGCCAAGGCTGCACTCCGTGCCAAGGCTGCATTCCGTGCCAAGGCAGCACTCCGTGCAAAGGCTGCACTCCGTGCGAGGGCTGCACTCCGTGCGAGGGCTGCACTCCGTGCAACAGCAGCACTCCGTGCAGGGCAGCACTCCCTGCGATGGCTGCACACCGTGCGAAGGCTGCACTCCGTGTGAAGGCTGCACTCCGTGCGAAGGCTGCACTCCGTGCCACAGCAGCACTCCGTGCGAAGGCAGCACTCCGTGCGAAGGCAGCACTCTGTGCGTAGGCTGCAATCCGTGCGAAGGCTGCCCTCCGTGCGATAGCTGCACTCCGTGCGAAGGCTGCAAACCGTGCGAAGGCTGCACTCCGTGTGAAGGCTGCAGTCCTTGCGAAGCCTCCACTCCGTGCCAAGGCTGCACTCCGTGCCAAGGCTGCACTCGGTGCCAAGGCTGCACTCGGTGCCAAGGCTGCACTCGGTGCCAAGGCTGCACTCCGTGCCAAGGCTGCACTCCGTGCCAAGGCTGCACTCCGTGCCAAGGCTGCACTCCGTGCCAAGGCTGCACTCCGTGCCAAGGCAGCACTCCGTGCGAAGGCTGCACTCCGTGCGAAGGCTGCATTCTGTGCGAAGCCTGCACTCCGTGCGAAGGCTGCACTCCGTGTGAAGGCTGCACTCCGTGCGAAGGCTGCACTCCATGCGAAGGCTGCACTTCGTGTGAAGGCTGCACTCCGTGCGAAGGCTGCACTCCGTGCGAACGCTGCTTTCCGTGCGAAGGCTGCACTCCGTGCGAAGGCTGCTCTCCTTGCGAAGTCTCCACTCCGTGCGATGGCTGCACTCCGTGTGAAGGCTGCACATCGTGCAACAGCAGCACTCCGTGCGAAGGCATACTCCGTGCAAAAGCAGCACTCTGTGCGAACGCAGCACTCTGTGCGAAGGCTGCACACCGTGCGAAGGCTGCACTCCGTGCGAAGGGTGAACTCCGTGCGAAGGCTGCACTCCGTGCAAAGGCTGCACTCCTTGCGAAGTCTCCACTCCGTGCGAAGGCTGCACTCCGTGCGATGGCTGCACTCCGTGCGACGGCTGCACTCCGTGCGAGGGCTGCACTCAATGCGACAGCAGCACTCCGTGCGAAGGCAGCACTCCGTGCGAAGGCTGCACTCCGTGCGAAGGCTGCACTCCGTGCGAAGGCTGCACTCCCTGCGAAGGCTGCACTCCGTGCCAAGGCTGCACTCCGTGCCAAGGTTGCACTCCATGCCAAGGCTGCACTCCGTGCCAAGGCTGCACTCCGTGGCAAGACTGCACTCCGTGCGAAGGCTTTACTCCGTGCGAAGGCTGCACTCCGTGCGAAGGCTGCACTCCATGCGAAGGCTGCACTCCGTGCGAAGGCGGCACTCCGTGCGAAGGCTGCACTCCGTGCGAAGGCTGCACTCCGTGCGAAGGCTGCACTCCGTGCGAAGGCTGCACTCCGTGCGAAGGCTGCACTCCGTGCGAAGGCTGCACTCCGTGCGAAGTCTGCACTCCGTGCTGAGGCTGCACTCCGTGCGGAGGCTGCACTCTGTGCGGAGGCTGCACTCCGTGCGGAGGCTGCACTCCGTGCGGAGGCTGCACTATGTGCGGAGGCTGCACTCCGTGCGGAGGCTGCACTCCTTGCGAAGGCTGCACTCCGTGCGAAGGCTGCACTCCTTACGAAGTCTCCACTCCGAGCGAAGGCTGCACTCCGTGCGATGGCTGCACTCCGTGCGAAGGCTGCACTCCGTGCGAAGGCTGCACTCATTGCAAGGCTGCACTCCATGCCACAGCAGCACTCCGTGCGAAGGCAGCACTCCGTGCGAAGGCAGCACTCCGTGCGAAGGCTGCACTCCGTGCGAAGGCTGCACTCTGTGCGAAGGCTGCACTCCTTGCGAAGTCTCCACTCCGTGCGAAGGCTGCACTCCTTGCGAAATCTCCACTCCGTGCGAAGGCTGCACTCCGTGCGATGGCTGCACTCCGTGCGAAGGATGCACTCCGTGCGAAGGCTGCACTCCGTGCGAAGGCTGCACTCCGTGCGAAGGCTGCACTCCGTGCGAAGGCTGCACTCCGTGCAACAGCAGCACTCCGTGCGAAGGCTGCTCTGTGTCCGAAGGCTGCACTCCGTGTGCAGGCTGCATTCCGCGCGAAGGCTGCACTCCGTGCCAAGGCTGCACTCCGTGCCAAGGCTGCACTCCGGCCAAGGCTGCACTCCGTGCGAAGGCTGCACTCCGTGCGAAGGCTGCACTCTGTGCGAAGGCTGCACTCCGTGTGAAGGCTGCACTCCTTGCGAAGTCTCCACTCCCTGCGAAGGCTGCACTCCGTGCGAAGGCTGCACTCCGTGCGAAGGCTGCACTCCGTGCGAAGGCTGCACTCCGTGCGAAGGTTGCACTCCGTACTATGGCTGCACTCCGTGCGAAGGCTGCACTCCGTGCGAAGGGTCCACTCCGTGCGAAGGCTGCACTCTGTGCGAAGGCTGCACTCCGTGCGAAGGCTGCACTCCGTGCGAAGGCTGCACTCCGTGCGAAGGCTGCACTCTGCGCGATGGCTGCACTCCGTGCGATGGTGCACTGTGTTCGAGGGCTGCACTCTGTGCGAAAACTTCTGCACTGCATGCAAACGCTGCTCTCCTTGTGAAGGGTGAACTCCCAGTGGAGGCTGCATTCCATGCAGAGACTGCACTCCATGCAGAGACTGCACTCCATGCGGAGACTGCACTCCATGAGGAGGCTGCACTCCATGCGGAGGCTGCACACCGTGCGAAGACTGCACTCCGTGCAAAGGCTGCAGTCCGTGCGAAGGCTGCACTCCGTGCGAAGGCTGCCCTCCGTGCGAAGGCTGCACTCCGTGCGAAGGCTGCACTCCGTGCGAACGCTGCAGTCCTTGCGAAGTCTCCACTCCATGCTAAGGCTGCACTCCTTGCGAAGCCTGCACTCCGTGCGAAGGCTGCACTCCGTGCGAAGACTGCACTCCATGCGAAGGCTGCAGTCCGTGCGAAAGCTGCACTCCGTGCGAAGGCTGCACTCCGTGCGAAGGCTGCACTCCGTGCAAAGGCTGCACTCCGTGCAAAGGCTGCACTCCTGGCCACAGCAGCACTCCGTGCGAAGGCAGCACTCGGTGAGAAGGCAGCACACCGTGCGAAGGCTGCACTCCGTGCAAAGGCTGCACTCCGTGCGAAGGCTGCACTCCGTGCGAAGGCTGCACTCCGTGCGAAGGCTGCACTCCGTGCAAAGGCTGCACTCCTTGCGAAGTCTCCACTCTGTGCGAAGGCTGCACTCCGTGCGATGGCTGCACTCCGTGCGAAGGCTGCACTCCGTGCAACAGCAGCACTCCGTGCGAAGGCAGCACTCCGTGCGAAGGCAGCACTCCGTGCGAAGGCAGCACTCCGTGCGAAGGCTGCACTCCGTGCGAAGGCTGCACTCCGTGCGAAGGCTGCACTCCGTGCGAAGGCTGCACTCCGTGCGAAGGCTGCACTCCGTGCGATGGCTGCACTCCGTGCGAATTCTGCACTCCGTGCGAAGGCTGCACTGTGTTCGAGGGCTGAACTCTGTGCGAAAACTGCTGCACTGCATGCAAAGGCTGCTCTCCCTGTGAAGGGTGTACTCCCAGTGGTGGCTGCACTCCATGAAGAGACTGCACTCCATGCATAGACTGCACTCCATGCAGAGACTGCACCCCATATGGAGGCTGCACTCCATGTGGAGGCTGCACTCCATGTGGAGGCTGCACTCCCTGCGGAGGCTGCACTCATTGTGAAGGCTGCATTCCGTGCGAAGGCTGCACACCGTGTGAAGGCTGCACTCCGTGCGAAGGCTGCACTCCGTGCGAAGGGTGCACTCCGTGCGCGAAGTCTGCAGTCCGTGCGAACGCTGCACTCCTTGCGAAGTATCCACTCTGTACGAAGGCTGCACTCCGTGCGATGGATGGACTCCGTGCGAACGCTGCACACCGTGCAACAGCAGCACTCCGTGCGCAGGCAGCACTCCGTGCGAAGGCAGCACTCCGTGCGAAGGCTGCACACCGTGCGAAAGCTGCACTCCGTGCGAAGGCTGAACTCCGTGCAAAGGCTGCACTCTGTGCGAAGGCTGCACTCCGTGCCAAGGCTGCACTCCGTGCCAAGGCTGCATTCCGTGCCAAGGCAGCACTCCGTGCAAAGGCTGCACTCCGTGCGAGGGCTGCACTCCATACGAAGGCTGCACTCCTTGCGAAGTCTCCACTCCGTACGAAGGCTGCACTCCTTGCGATGGCTGCTCTCCGTGCGAAGGCTGCACTCTGTGCAACAGCAGCACTCCTTGCGAAGGCAGCACTCCGTGCGAAGGCTGCACTCCGTGCGAAGGCTGCACTCCGTGCGAAGGCTGCACTCCGTGCGAAGGCTGCACTCCGTGCGAAGGCTGTACTCCGTGCGAAGGCTGCACTCCGTGCGAAGGCTGCACTCCGTGCGAAGGCTGCACTCCGTGCGTGAAGTCTGCACTCCGTGTGAAGGCTGCACTCCTTGCGAAGTATCCACTCCGTGCGAAGGCTGCACTCCGTGCGATGGCTGCACTCCGTGTGAACGCTGCACACCGTGCAACAGCAGCACTCCGTGCGCAGGCAGCACTCCGTGCGAAGGCTGCACACCGTGCGAAAGCTGCACTCCGTGCGAAGGCTGAACTCCGTGCAAAGGCTGCAGTCCGTGCGAAGGCTGCACTCCGTGCGAAGGCTGCACTCCGTGCGAAGGCTGCACTCCGTGCGAAGGCTGCACTCCGTGCGAAGGCTGCACTCCGTGCGAAGGCTGCACTCCGTGCGAAGGCTGCACTCAGTGCGAAGGCTGCACTCAGTGCGAAGGCTGCACTCCGTGCGAAGGCTGCACTCCGTGCGAAGGCTGCACTCCGTGCGAAGGCTGCACTCGGTGCGAAGGCTGCACTCCGTGCGAAGGCTGCACTCCGTGCGAAGGTTGCACTCCGTGCGAAGTATGCACTCCGTGCGAAGGCAGCACTCCGTGTGAAGGCAGCACTCCGTGCGAAGGCTCCACTCCGTGCGAAGGCTGCACTCCGTGCGAAGGCTGCACTCCGTGCGAAGGCTGCACTCCGTGCGCGAAGTCTGCACTCCGTGCGAACGCTGCACTCCTTGCGAAGTATCCACTCCGTACGAAGGCTGCACTCCGTGCGATGGATGGACTCCGTGCGAACGCTGCACACCGTGCAACAGCAGCACTCCGTGCGCAGGCAGCACTCCGTGCGAAGCCAGCACTCCGTGCGAAGGCTGCACACCGTGCGAAAGCTGCACTCCGTGCGAAGGCTGAACTCCGTGCAAAGGCTGCACTCTGTGCGAAGGCTGCACTCCGTGCGATGGCTGCACTCCGTGCGAGGGCTGCACTCCGTGCGAGGGCTGCACTCCGTGCAACAGCAGCACTCCATGCAGGGCAGCACTCCCTACGAAGGCTGCACTCCATGCGAAGGCTGCACTCCATGCGAAGGCTGCACTCCGTGCGAAGGTTGCACTCCGTGCGAACGCTGCTTTATGTGTGAAGGCTGCACTCCGTGCGAAGGCTGCACTCCTTGCGAAGTCTCCACTCCGTGCGATGGCTGCACTCCGTGCGAAGGCTGCACATCATGCAACAGCAGCACTCCATGCGAAAGCAGCACTCCATGCGAACGCAGCACTCCGTGCGAAGGCAGCACTCCGTGCAAAGGCTGCACTCCGTGCGAAGGCTGCACTCCGTGCGGAGGCTGCACTCCGTGCGGAGGCTGCACTCCGTGCGGAGGCTGCACTCCTTGCGGAGGTTGCACTCCTTGCGGAGGCTGCACTCCGTGCGGAGGCTGCACTCCTTGCGATGGCTGTACTCCGTGCGAAGGCTGCACTCCTTACGAAGTCTCCACTCCGTGCGAAGGCTGCACTCCGTGCGATGGCTGCACACCGTGCGAAGGCTGCACTCCGTGCGAAGGCTGCACTCCGTGCGAAGGCTGCACTCCGTGCGAAGGCTGCACTCCGTGCGAAGGCTGCACTCCGTGCGAAGGCTGCACTCCGTGCGAAGGCTGCACTCCGTGCGAAGGCTGCACTCCGTGCGAAGGCTGCACTCCGTGCGAAGGCTGCACTCCGTGCGAAGGCTGCACTCCGTGCTGAGGCTGCACTCCGTGCAGAGGCTGCACTCCGTGCGGAGGCTGCACTCCGTGCGGAGGCTGCACTCCGTGCGGGGGCTGCACTCCGTGCGGAGGCTGCACTCCGTGCGGAGGCTGCACTCCTTGCGAAGTCTTCACTCCGTGCGAAGGCTGCACTCCTTACGAAGTCTCCACTCCGTGCGAAGGCTGCACTCCGTGCGATGGCTGCACTCCGTGCGAAGGCTGCACTCCGTGCGAAGCTTGCACTCCGTGCAAAGGCTGCACTCCGTGCGAAGGCTGCACTCCGTGCCACAGCAGCACTCCGTGCGAAGGCAGCACTCCGTGCGAAGGCAGCACTCCGTGCGAAGGCTGCACTCCGTGCGAAGGCTGCACTCCGTGCGAAGGCTGCACTCCGTGCGAAGGCTGCACTCCGTGCGAAGGCTGCACTCCGTGCGAAGGCTGCACTCCGTGCCAAGGCTGCACTCCGTGCGAAGGCTGCACTCCATGCGAAGGCTGCACTCCGTGCGAAGGCTGCACTCCGTGCAAAGACTGCACTCCGTGCCAAGCCTGCACTCCGTGCGAAGTCTGCACTCCGTGCGAAAGCTGCACCCCGTGCGAAGGCTGCACTCCGTGCGAAGGCTGCACTCCGTGCGAAGGCTGCACTCCGTGCGGAGGCTGCACTCCGTGCGGAGGCTGCACTCCGTGCGGAGGCTGCACTCTTTGCGAAGGCTGTACTCCGTGCGAAGTCTGCACTCCTTACGAAGTCTCCACTCCGTGCGAAGGCTGCACTCCGTGCAATGGCTGCACTCCGTCCGAAGGCTGCACTCCGTGCAAAGGCTGCACTCCGTGCAAAGGCTGCACTCCGTGCCACAGCAGCACTCCGTGCGGAGGCTGCACTCCGTGCCAAGGCTGCACTCCGTGCCAAGGCTGCACTCCGTGCGAAGGCTGCACTCCGTGCCAAAGCTGCACTCTGTGCCAAGGCTGCACTCCGTGCCAAGGCTGCACTCCGTGCCAAGGCTGCACTCCGTGCCAAGGCTGCACTCCGTGCGAAGGCTGCACTCCATGCGAAGGCTGCACTCCGTGCGTAGGCTGCACTCCGTGCGAAGGTAGCACTCCGTGCGAAGGCTGCACTCCGTGCGAAGGCTGCACTCCGTGCGAAGGCTGCACTCCGTGCGAAGGCTGCACTCCGTGCGGAGGCTGCACTCCGTGCGGAGGCTGCACTCCGTGCGGAGGCTGCAGTCCTTGCGAAGGCTGACTCTGTGCGAAGGCTGCACTCCTTACGAAGTCTCCACTCCGTGCGAAGGCTGCACTCCGTGCGATGGCTGCACTCCGTCCGAAGGCTGCACTCCGTGCGAAGGCTGCACTCGGTGCAAAGGCTGCACTCCATGCAAAGGCTGCACTCCGTGCGAAGGCTGCACTCCGTGCGATGGCAGCACTCCGTGCCAAGGCAGCACTCCGTGCGAAGGCAGCACTCCGTGCGAAGGCTGCACTCCGTGCGAAGGCTGCACTCCGTGCGAAAGCTGCACTCCGTGCAAAGGTTGCACTCCGTGCGAAGGCTGCACTCCGTGCGAAGGCTGCACTCCGTACGAAGGCTGCACTCCTTGCGAAGTCTCCACTCCGTACGAAGGCTGCACTCCTTGCAATGGCTGCTCTCCGTGCGAAGGCTGCACTCTGTGCAACAGCAGCACTCCTTGCGAAGGCTGCACTCCGTGCGAAGGCTGCACTCCATACGAAGGCTGCACTCCTTGCGAAGTCTCCACTCCGTACGAAGGCTGCACTCCTTGCGATGGCTGCTCTCCGTGCGAAGGCTGCACTCTGTGCAACAGCAGCACTCCTTGCGAAGGCAGCACTCCGTGCGAAGGCTGCACTCCGTGCGAAGGCTGCACTCCGTGCGAAGGCTGCACTCCGTGCGAAGGCTGCACTCCGTGCGAAGGCTGCACTCCGTGCGAAGGCTGCACTCCGTGCGAAGGCTGCACTCCGTGCGAAGGCTGCACTCCGTGCGAAGGCTGCACTCCGTGCGAAGGCTGCACTCCGTGCGCGAAGTCTGCACTCCGTGTGAAGGCTGCACTCCTTGCGAAGTATCCACTCCGTGCGAAGGCTGCACTCCGTGCGATGGCTGCACTCCGTGTGAACGCTGCACACCGTGCAACAGCAGCACTCCGTGCGCAGGCAGCACTCCGTGCGAAGGCTGCACACCGTGCGAAAGCTGCACTCCGTGCGAAGGCTGAACTCCGTGCGAAGGCTGCAGTCCGTGCGAAGGCTGCACTCCGTGCGAAGGCTGCAGTCCGTGCGAAGGCTGCACTCCGTGCGAAGGCTGCACTCCGTGCGAAGGCTGCACTCCGTGCGAAGGCTGCACTCCGTGCGAAGGCTGCACTCAGTGCGAAGGCTGCACTCAGTGCGAAGGCTGCACTCAGTGCGAAGGCTGCACTCAGTGCGAAGGCTGCACTCCGTGCGAAGGCTGCACTCCGTGCGAAGGCTGCACCCCGTGCGAAGGCTGCACTCCGTGCGAAGGCTGCACTCCGTGCGAAGGCTGCACTCCGTGCGAAGGCTGCACTCCGTGCGAAGGCTGCACTCCGTGCGAAGGCTGCACTCCGTGCGAAGGCTGCACTCCGTGCGAAGGCTGCACTCCGTGCGAAGGCTGGACTCCGTGCGAAGGCAGCACTCCGTGCGCGAAGTCTGCACTCCGTGCGAAGGCTGCACTCCGTGCGCGGAGTCTGCACTCCGTGCGAAGGCTGCACTCCTTGCGAAGTATCCACTCCGTGCGAAGGCTGCACTCCGTGCGATGACTGCACTCCGTGCGAACGCTGCACACCGTGCAACAGCAGCACTCCGTGCGCAGGCAGCACTCCGTGCGCAGGCAGCACTCCGTGCAAAGGCAGCACTCCGTGCAAAGGCTGCACACCGTGCGAAAGCTGCACTCCGTGCGAAAGCTGAACTCCGTGCAAAGGCTGCACTCCGTGCGAAGGCTGCACTCCGTGCGAAGGCTGCACTCCGTGCGAAGGCTTCACTCCGTGCCACAGTAGCACTCCGTGCAAAGGCAGCACTCCGTACGAAGGCAGCACTCCGTGCGAAGGCTGCACTCCGTGCGAAGGCTGCACTCCGTGCGAAAGCTGCACTCCGTGCCAAGGCTGCACTCCGTGCCAAGGCTGCACTCCGTGCCAAGGCTGCACTACGTGCGAAGGCTGCACTCCGTGCGTAGGCTGCACTCCGTGCGAAGGTAGCACTCCGTGCGAAGGCTGCAGTCCGTGCGAAGGCTTCACTCCGTGCGAAGGCTGCACTCCGTGCGAAGAGTGCACTCCGTGCGGAGGCTGCACTCCGTGCGAAGGCTGCACTCCGTGCGGAGGCTGCACTCCTTGCGAAGGCTGACTCTGTGCGAAGGCTGCACTCCTTATGAAGTCTCCACTCCGTGCGAAGGCTGCACTCCTTGCGATGGCTGCACTCCGTCCAGATGCTGCACTCCGTGCGAAGGCTGCAGTCCGTGCGAAGGCTGCACTCCGTGCGATGGCTGCACTCCGTGTGAACGCTGCACACCGTGCAACAGCAGCACTCCGTGCGCAGGCAGCACTCCGTGCGAAGGCTGCACACCGTGCGAAAGCTGCACTCCGTGCGAAGGCTGAACTCCGTGCAAAGGCTGCAGTCCGTGCGAAGGCTGCACTCCGTGCGAAGTCTGCAGTCCGTGCGAAGGCTGCACTCCGTGCGAAGGCTGCACTCCGTGCGAAGGCTGCACTCCGTGCGAAGGCTGCACTCCGTGCGAAGGCTGCACTCCGTGCGAAGGCTGCACTCCGTGCGAAGGCTGCACTCAGTGCGAAGGCTGCACTCAGTGCGAAGGCTGCACTCAGTGCGAAGGCTGCACTCCGTGCGAAGGCTGCACTCCGTGCGAAGGCTGCACTCCGTGCGAAGGCTGCACTCCGTGCGAAGGCTGCACTCCGTGCGAAGGCTGCACTCCGTGCGAAGGCTGCACTCCGTGCGAAGGCTGCACTCCGTGCGAAGGCTGCACTCCGTGCGAAGTATCCACTCCGTGTGAAGGCTGCACTCCGTGCGATGGCTGCACTCCGTGTGAACGCTGCACACCGTGCAACAGCAGCACTCCGTGCGCAGGCAGCACTCCGTGCGAAGGCTGCACACCGTGCGAAAGCTGCACTCCGTGCGAAGGCTGAACTCCGTGCAAAGGCTGCAGTCCGTGCGAAGGCTGCACTCCGTGCGAAGGCTGCAGTCCGTGCGAAGGCTGCACTCCGTGCGAAGGCTGCACTCCGTGCGAAGGCTTCACTCCGTGCCACAGTAGCACTCCGTGCAAAGGCAGCACTCCGTACGAAGGCAGCACTCCGTGCGAAGGCTGCACTCCGTGCGAAGGCTGCACTCCGTGCGAAAGCTGCACTCCGTGCCAAGGCTGCACTCCGTGCCAAGGCTGCACTCCGTGCCAAGGCTGCACTACGTGCGAAGGCTGCACTCCGTGCGTAGGCTGCACTCCGTGCGAAGGTAGCACTCCGTGCGAAGGCTGCAGTCCGTGCGAAGGCTTCACTCCGTGCGAAGGCTGCACTCCGTGCGAAGAGTGCACTCCGTGCGGAGGCTGCACTCCGTGCGAAGGCTGCACTCCGTGCGGAGGCTGCACTCCTTGCGAAGGCTGACTCTGTGCGAAGGCTGCACTCCTTATGAAGTCTCCACTCCGTGCGAAGGCTGCACTCCTTGCGATGGCTGCACTCCGTCCAGATGCTGCACTCCGTGCGAAGGCTGCAGTCCGTGCGAAGGCTGCACTCCATGCAAAGGCTGCACTCCGTGCCACAGCAGCACTCTGTGCGAAGGCAGCACTCCGTGCCAAGGCAGCACTCCGTGCGAAGGCAGCACTCCGTGCGAAGGCTGCACTCCGTGCGAAGGCTGCACTCCGTGCGAAAGCTGCACTCCGTGCGAAGGCTGCACTCCGTGCGAAGGCTGCACTCCGTACGAAGGCTGCACTCCTTGCGAAGTCTCCACTCCTTACGAAGGCTGCACTCCTTGCGATGGCTGCACTCCGTGCGAAGGCTGCACTCCGTGCAACAGCAGCACTCCTTGCGAAGGCAGCACTCAGTGCGAAGGCAGCACTCCGTGCGAAGGCAGCACTCCGTGCGAAGGCTGCACTCCGTGCGAAGGCTGCACTCCGTGCGAAGGCTGCACTCCGTGCGAAGGCTGCACTCCGTGCGAAGGCTGCACTCCATGCGAAGGCTGCACTCTGTGCGAAGGCTGCACTCCGTGCGAAGGCTGCACTCCGTGCGAAGGCTGCACTCCGTGCGAAGGCTGCACTCCGTGCGAAGGCTGCACTCCGTGCGCGAAGTCTGCACTCCGTGTGAAGGCTGCACTCCTTGCGAAGTATCCACTCCGTGCGAAGGCTGCACTCCGTGCGATGGCTGCACTCCGTGCGAACGCTGCACACCGTGCGAACGCTGCACACCGTGCAACAGCAGCACTCCGTGCGCAGGCAGCACTCTGTGCGAAGGCACCACTCCGTGCGAAGGCTGCACACCGTGCGAAAGCTGCACTCCGTGCGAAGGCTGAACTCCGTGCCAAGGCTGCACTCCGTGCGAAGGCTGCACTCCGTGCGAAGGCTGCACTCCGTGCGAGGGCTGCACTCCGTGCAACAGCAGCACTCCGTGCGAAGGCAGCACTCCTTGCGAAGGCTGCACTCCGTGCAAAGGCTGCACTCCGTGCGAAGTCTGCACTCCGTGCGAAGGCTGCACTCCATGCGAAGGCTGCACTATATGCGAAGGCTGCACTCCGTGCGAAGGCTGCACTCCGTGCGAAGGCTGCACTCCGTGCGAAGGCTGCACTCCGTGCGAAGGATGCACTCCGTGCGAAGGCTGCACTCCGTGCGAAGGCTGCACTCCGTGCGAAGGCTGCACTCCGTGCGAAGTCTGCACTCCGTGCGAAGTCTGCACTCCGTGCGAAGGCTGCACTCCGTGCGAAGGCTGCACTCCGTGCGAAGGCTGCAATCTGTGCCAAGGCTGCACTCCGTGCCAAGGCTGCACTCTGTGCCAAGGCTGCACTCCGTGCGAAGGCTGCACTCCCTGCCAAGGCTGCACTCCGTGCCAAGGCTGCACTCCGTGCCACGGCTGCACTCCGTGCCAAGGCTGCACTCCCTGCCAAGGCTGCACTCCGTGCCAAGGCTGCACTCCGTGCCAAGGCTGCACTCCGTGCCAAGGCTGCACTCCGTGCCAAGGCTGCACTCCGTGCCAAGGCTGCACTCCGTGCCAAGGCTGCACTCCGTGCCAAGGCTGCACTCCGTGCCAAGGCTGCACTCCGTGCCAAGGCTGCACTCCGTGCGAAGGCTGCACTCCGTGCGTAGGCTGCACTCCGTGTGAAGGTAGCACTCCGTGCGAAGGCTGCACTCCATGCGAAGGCTGCACTCCGTGCGAAGGCTGCACTCCGTGCGATGGCTGCACTCCGTGCGGAGGCTGCACTCCGTGCGAAGGCTGCACTCCGTGTGGAGGCTGCACTCCTTGCGAAGGCTGACTCTGTGCGAAGGCTGCACTCCTTACGAAGTCTCCACTCCGTGTGAAGGCTGCACTCCGTGCGGTGGCTGCACTCCGTCCGAAGGCTGCACTCCGTGCGAAGGCTGCACTCCGTGCAAAGGCTGCACTCCATGCAAAGGCTGCACTCCGTGCCACAGCAGCACTCCGTGCGAAGGCAGCACTCCGTGCCAAGGCAGCACTCCATGCGAAGGCAGCACTCCGTGCGAAGGCTGCACTCCGTCCGAAGGCTGCACTCCGTGCAAAGGCTGCACTCCGTGCAATGGCTGCACTCCGTCCGAAGGCTGCACTCCGTCCGAAGGCTGCACTCCGTGCAAAGGCTGCACTCCGTGCAATGGCTACACTCATTGCGAAGGCTGCACTCCATGCAAAGGTTGCACTCCGTGCAACAGCAGCACTTCGTGTGAAGGCAGCACTCCATGTGAAGGCTTCACTCCATCCAAAGGCTGCACTCCATGCGATGGCGACACTCCATGCGAAGTCTGCACTCCATGCGAAGGCTGCACTCCGTGCAACAGCAGCACTCCTTGCGAAGGCAGCACTCTTTGCGAAGGCAGCACTCCTTGTGAAGGCATCACTCCGTGCAAACGCTGCACTCCATGCGAAGGCTGCACTCCGATCAAAGGTTGCACTCCGAGCGAAGGTTGCACTCGGTGTGAAGGCTGCTCTCCGTGCGAAGGCTGCACTCGGTGCGAAGGCTGCACTCCTTGCGAAGGCTGCACTCCGTGCGAAGGCTGCACTCTTTGCGAAGGCTGAACTCTGTGCGGAGGTTGCAGTCCTTGTGAAGGCTGCAATCCGTACATAGGCTGCACTCCGTGCGAAGGCTGCACTCCGTGCGAAGGCTGCACTCTGTGCGATGGCAGCACTCCGTGTGAAGGCTGCACGCCATGCGAAGGGTGCACGCCGTGCAAAGGCTGCACTCCATGCAAACGCTGCACTCCATGCGAAGGCAGCACTCCGAGCGAAGGATGCACTCCGAGCAAAGGTTGCACTCTGTGCGAAGATTGCACTCCAAGCGAAGGTTGCAATCGATACGAAGACTGCACTCCATGCGAAAACTGAATTTCATGGGAAGGCTGCACCCCGTGCAAAGGCTGCACCCTGTGCAAAGGCTGCATTCTGTGCAAAGGCTGCACTCTGTGCAAAGGCTGCACTCCTTGCAAAGGGTTCACACCTTATGAAGGCTGCACTCCTTGCGAAGGCTGCACTCTTCGTAAAGGCTGCACTCCGTGCGATGACAGAACTCCGTGCGAAGGCTGCTCTCCATGCGAAGGGTGCACGCTGTCCAACAGCAGCACTCCATGTCATGGCTTCACTCCATCCAAATGCTGCACTCCATGCGATGGCTGCACTCCATGTGAAGTCTGCACTCCATGCGAAGGCTGCACTCCGTGCAACAGCAGCACTCCTTGCGAAGGCAGCACTCCTTGCGAAGGCAGCACTCCTTGCGAAGGCAGCACTCCTTGCGAAGGCAGCACTCCGTGCAAACGCTGCACTCCATGCGAATGCTGCACTCCGAGCAAAGGTTGCACTCCGAGCAAAGGTTGCACTCGGTGTGAAGGCTGCGCTCAGTGCGAAGGCTGCACTCGGTGCGAAGGCTGCACTCAGTGCGAAGGCTGCACTCCGTGCGACGGCAGCACACCGTGCGAAGGCTACACTCCGTGCGAAGGCTGCACTCCATGCGAAGGGTCCAATCCATGCGAAGGCTGCACTCCGTGCGAAGGCAACACTCCGTGCGAAGGCTACATTCTGTGTGAAGGCTGCTATCCTTGCAAAGGCTGATCTGTGGGCGAAGGCTGCAGTCCTTGTGAAGGCTGCACTCCGTGCCAAGGCTGCACTCCGTGCCAAGGCTGCACTCCGTGCGAAGGCTGCACTCCGTGCGTAGGCTGCACTCCGTGTGAAGGTAGCACTCCGTGCGAAGGCTGCACTCCATGCGAAGGCTGCACTCCGTGCGAAGGCTGCACTCCGTGCGATGGCTGCACTCCGTGCGGAGGCTGCACTCCGTGCGAAGGCTGCACTCCGTGTGGAGGCTGCACTCCTTGCGAAGGCTGACTCTGTGCGAAGGCTGCACTCCTTACGAAGTCTCCACTCCGTGTGAAGGCTGCACTCCGTGCGGTGGCTGCACTCCGTCCGAAGGCTGCACTCCGTGCGAAGGCTGCACTCCGTGCAAAGGCTGCACTCCATGCAAAGGCTGCACTCCGTGCCACAGCAGCACTCCGTGCGAAGGCAGCACTCCGTGCCAAGGCAGCACTCCATGCGAAGGCAGCACTCCGTGCGAAGGCTGCACTCCGTCCGAAGGCTGCACTCCGTGCAAAGGCTGCACTCCGTGCAATGGCTGCACTCCGTCCGAAGGCTGCACTCCGTCCGAAGGCTGCACTCCGTGCAAAGGCTGCACTCCGTGCAATGGCTACACTCATTGCGAAGGCTGCACTCCATGCAAAGGTTGCACTCCGTGCAACAGCAGCACTTCGTGTGAAGGCAGCACTCCATGTGAAGGCTTCACTCCATCCAAAGGCTGCACTCCATGCGATGGCGACACTCCATGCGAAGTCTGCACTCCATGCGAAGGCTGCACTCCGTGCAACAGCAGCACTCCTTGCGAAGGCAGCACTCTTTGCGAAGGCAGCACTCCTTGTGAAGGCATCACTCCGTGCAAACGCTGCACTCCATGCGAAGGCTGCACTCCGATCAAAGGTTGCACTCCGAGCGAAGGTTGCACTCGGTGTGAAGGCTGCTCTCCGTGCGAAGGCTGCACTCGGTGCGAAGGCTGCACTCCTTGCGAAGGCTGCACTCCGTGCGAAGGCTGCACTCTTTGCGAAGGCTGAACTCTGTGCGGAGGTTGCAGTCCTTGTGAAGGCTGCAATCCGTACATAGGCTGCACTCCGTGCGAAGGCTGCACTCCGTGCGAAGGCTGCACTCTGTGCGATGGCAGCACTCCGTGTGAAGGCTGCACGCCATGCGAAGGGTGCACGCCGTGCAAAGGCTGCACTCCATGCAAACGCTGCACTCCATGCGAAGGCAGCACTCCGAGCGAAGGATGCACTCCGAGCAAAGGTTGCACTCTGTGCGAAGATTGCACTCCAAGCGAAGGTTGCAATCGATACGAAGACTGCACTCCATGCGAAAACTGAATTTCATGGGAAGGCTGCACCCCGTGCAAAGGCTGCACCCTGTGCAAAGGCTGCATTCTGTGCAAAGGCTGCACTCTGTGCAAAGGCTGCACTCCTTGCAAAGGGTTCACACCTTATGAAGGCTGCACTCCTTGCGAAGGCTGCACTCTTCGTAAAGGCTGCACTCCGTGCGATGACAGAACTCCGTGCGAAGGCTGCTCTCCATGCGAAGGGTGCACGCTGTCCAACAGCAGCACTCCATGTCATGGCTTCACTCCATCCAAATGCTGCACTCCATGCGATGGCTGCACTCCATGTGAAGTCTGCACTCCATGCGAAGGCTGCACTCCGTGCAACAGCAGCACTCCTTGCGAAGGCAGCACTCCTTGCGAAGGCAGCACTCCTTGCGAAGGCAGCACTCCTTGCGAAGGCAGCACTCCGTGCAAACGCTGCACTCCATGCGAATGCTGCACTCCGAGCAAAGGTTGCACTCCGAGCAAAGGTTGCACTCGGTGTGAAGGCTGCGCTCAGTGCGAAGGCTGCACTCGGTGCGAAGGCTGCACTCAGTGCGAAGGCTGCACTCCGTGCGACGGCAGCACACCGTGCGAAGGCTACACTCCGTGCGAAGGCTGCACTCCATGCGAAGGGTCCAATCCATGCGAAGGCTGCACTCCGTGCGAAGGCAACACTCCGTGCGAAGGCTACATTCTGTGTGAAGGCTGCTATCCTTGCAAAGGCTGATCTGTGGGCGAAGGCTGCAGTCCTTGTGAAGGCTGCAATCCGTGCAAAGGCTGCACTCGGTACGAAGGCTGCACTCCGTGCGAAGGCTGCACTCCGTGCGAAGGCTGCACTCCGTATGAAGGCTGCACTCTGTGCGAAGGATGCACTCCGTGCGAAGGCTGCACTCCGTGCGAAGGCAGCACTCCATGCGAAGGCAGCACTCCGTGCGAAGGCAGCAGTCCGTGCGAAGGCAGCACTCATTGCGAAGGCAGCACTCGGTTCGCTGGCAGCACTCCTTGCGAAGGCAGCACTCCTTGCGAAGGCAGCACTCCTTGTGAAGGCAGCACTATATTGAAGGCAGCACTCCTTGCGAAGGCAGCACTCCATGCGAAGTCTGAACTCCGCTCGAAGGCTGCTCTCCGCGCGAAGGGTGCACTCCGTGCGAAGGCTACACTCCGTGCGAAGGCTGCACTCCGTGTGAAGGGTCCACTCCATGCGAAGGCTGCACTCCGTGCGAAGGCAACACTCCGTGTGAATGCAGCACTCCTCGCGAAGGCAGCACTCATTGCGAAGGCAGCACTCCTTGCAAAGGCAACACTCCTTGCATGGGCAGCACTCCTTGCAAAGGCAACACTCCCTGCAAGGGCAGCACTGCTTGCGAAGGCAGCTCTCCTTGCGAAGGCAGCACTCCTTGCGAGGGCAGCACTCAATGCGAATCAGCACTCCTTGCGAAGGCAGCACTCCTTGCGAAGGCAGTAGTCTTTGCGAAGCCTGCACTCCTTGCGAAGGCTGCACACCTTGCGAAGGCTGGACTCCTTGTAAAGGCTGCACTCCGTACGATGACAGCACTCCGTGCGAAGGCTGCACTCCATGCAAAGGGTGCACGACGTCCAACAGCAGCACTTCGTATGAAGGCAGCACTCCATGCGAAGGCTTCACTCCATGCAAAGGCTGCACTCCATGCAAATGTTCCACTGCATGTGAAGGATGCACTCCATGCATAGGCTGCACTCCATGCAAACGCTGCACTCCATGCGAAGGCAGCACTCCGAGCGAAGGATGCACTGCGAGCAAACGCAGCACTCCGATCGAGGGATGCACTCCGAGCGAAGGATGCACCCCGTGCAAAGGCTGCATTCTGAGCAAAGGCTGCGGTCTTTGCAAAGGCTGCACTCCATGCGAAGGCTGTGCTCCTTACAAAGGCTGCACTCATTGCAAAGGCTGCACTCCGTGCATAGGCTGCACGCCGTGCGATGGCTGCACTCCATGCGAAGGCTGCACTCCATGCAAAGGCTGCACTCCGTGCAATAGCAGCACTTCGTGCGAAGGCAGCACTCCATGCGAAGCATTCACTCCATGCGAAGGCTGCACTCCATGCAAACACTGCACACCATGCGAAGGTGCACTCCGAGCAAAGGTTGCACTCCGAGAGAAGGTTGCACTCCGAGCGAAGGTTGCACTCCATGCAAACGCTGCACTCCATGCGAAGGCAGCACTCCGAGCGAAGGATGCACTCCGAGCAAAGTTTGTACTCTGAGCGAAGATTGCACTCCGAGCGAAGGTTGCAATCGATATGAAGACTGCACTCCATGCGAAAACTGAATTTCATGCGAAGGCTGGACCCCGTGCAAAGGCTGCACCCTGTGCAAAGGCTGCATTCTGTGCAAAGGTTGCACTCTGTGCAAAGGCTGCACACCATGCAAAGGGTTCACCCCTTATGAAGGCTGCACTCCTTGTGAAGGCTGCACTCTTCGTAAAGGCTGCACTCCGTGCGATGACAGAACTCCGTGCGAAGGCTGCTCTCCATGCGAAGGGTGCACGCTGTCCAACAGCAGCACTCCATGTCATGGCCTCACTCCATCCAAACGCTGCACTCCATGCGATGGCTGCACTCCATGTGAAGTCTGCACTCCATGCGAAGGCTGCACTCCGTGCAACAGCAGCACTCCTTGCGAAGGCAGCACTCCTTGCGAAGGCAGCACTCCTTGCGAAGGCAGCACTCCTTGCGAAGGCAGCACTCCGTGCAAACGCTGGACTCCATGCGAATGCTGCACTCCGAGCAAAGGTTGCACTCCGAGCAAAGGTTGCACTCGGTGTGAAGGCTGCGCTCAGTGCGAAGGCTGCACTCGGTGCGAAGGCTGCACTCAGTGCGAAGGGTCCACTCCATGCGAAGGCTGCACTCCGTGCGTAGGCAACACTCCGTGCGAAGACTACATCCTGTGTGAAGGCTGCAGTCCTTGCGAAGGCTGATCTGTGGGCGAAGGCTGCAGTCCTTGTGAAGGCTGCAATCCGTGCAAAGGCTGCACTCGGTACGAAGGCTGCACTCCGTGCGAAGGCTGCACTCCGTGCGAAGGCTGCACTCCATATGAAGGCTGCACTCCATATGAAGGATGCACTCCGTGCGAAGGCTGCACTGCGTGCGAAGGCAGCACTCCGTGCGAAGGCAGCACTCCGTGCGAAGGCAGCAGTCCGTGCGAAGGCAGCACTCGTTGCGAAGGCAGCACTCGTTGCGCAGGCAGCACTCCTTGCGAAGGCAGCACTCCTTGTGAAGGCAGCACTCCTTGTGAAGGCAGCACTATATTGAAGGCAGCACTCCTTGCGAAGGCAGCACTCCGTGCGAAGTCTGAACTCCGCTCGAAGGCTGCTCTCCGCGCGAAGGGTGCACTCCGTGCGAAGGCTACACTCCGTGCGAAGGCTGCACTCCGTGTGAAGGGTCCACTCCATGCGAAGGCTGCACTCCGTGCGAAGGCAACACTCCGTGTGAATGCAGCACTCCTCGCGAAGGCAGCACTCATTGCGAAGGCAGCACTCCTTGCAAAGGCAACACTCCTTGCATGGGCAGCACTCCTTGCAAAGGCAACACTCCCTGCAAGGGCAGCACTTCTTGCGAAGGCAGCTCTCCTTGCGAAGGCAGCACTCCTTGCGAGGGCAGCACTCAATGCGAATCAGCACTCCTTGCGAAGGCAGCACTCCTTGCGAAGGCAGTAGTTTTTGCGAAGGCTGCACTCCTTGCGAAGGCTGCACACCTTGCGAAGGCTGGACTCCTTGTAAAGGCTGCACTCCGTACGATGACAGCACTCCGTGCGAAGGCTGCACTTGATGCAAAGGGTGCACGCCGTCCAACAGCAGCACTTCGTATGAAGGCAGCACTCCATGCGAAGGCTTCACTCCACGCAAAGGCTGCACTCCATGCAAATGCTGCACTCCATGCGAAGGCAGCACTCCTTCCGAAGATAGAACTCTTTGCGTTGGCTGTATTCTGTGCGAAGTCTGCAGTCCTTGCAAATGCTGATCTCAGTGCGAAGGCTGCAGTCCTTGCGAAGGCTGCAATCCGTGCAAAGGCTGCACACTGTGCAATGGCTGCACTCCGTGCGAAGGCTGCACTCCGTGCGAAGGCTGCACTCCTTGCGAAGGCTGCACTCCGTGCGAAGGCAGCACTCTGTGCGAAGGCAGCACTCCGTGCGAAGGCAGCACTCCGTGCGAAGGCAGCACTCCGTGCGAAGGCAGCACTCGTTGCGAAGGAAGCACTCGTTGCGCAGGCAGCACTCCTTGCGAAGGCAGCACTCCTTGTGAAGGCAGCACTACTTGCGAAGGCAGCACCCCTTTCAAAGGCAGCACTCCATGCGAAGGCAGCACTCCTTGCGAAGGCAGCACTCCTTGCGAATCAGCACCCCTTGCGAAGGCAGCACTCCTTGCGAAGGCAGTAGTCTTTGTGAAGGCTGCACTCCTTGCGAAGTCTGCACTCCTTGCGAAGGCTGCACAGCGTGTGAAGGCTGCATTCCGTGCGATGGCAGCACTCTGTGCGAAGGATGCACTCCATGCAAAGGCTGTACTCCATGCGAAGGCAGCACTCCGAGCGAAGGATACACTCCGAGCAATGGTTGCACTCCGAGCAGAGGTTGCACTCCGAGCGAAGGTTGCATTCCATACGAAGACTGCAATCCATGCGAAAACTGCATTTCATGCAAAGGCTGCACCCCGTGCAAAGGCTGCATTCTGAGCAAAGGCTGCAGTCTTTGCAAAGGCTGCACTCCATGCGAAGGCTGTGCTCCTTACAAAGGCTGCACCCCTTGCGAAGGCTGCACTCCGTGCGTAGGCTGCACGCCGTGCGATGGCTGCACTCCATGCGAAGGCTGCACTCCATGCAAAGGCTGCACTCCGTGCAATAGCAGCACTTCGTGCGAAGGCAGCACTCCATGCGAAGCATTCACTCCATGCGAAGGCTGCACTCCATGCAAACACTGCACACCATGCGAAGGTGCACTCCGAGCGAAGGTTGCACTCCGAGAGAAGGTTGCACTCCGAGCGAAGGTTGCACTATGAGCCAAGGCTGCACTCTGTGTGAAGGATGCACTCCGTGCGAAGGCTGCTCACTGCGCGAAGGCTGCTCTCCGCATGAAGGCTGCACTCCGTGCGAAGGCTGCACTCCGTTCGAAGGCTGTTCTCTGTGCGAAGGCAACACTCCGTGCGAAGGCAGCACTCCTCACGAAGGCAGCACTCCTTGTGAAGGCAGCACTCCTTGCAAAGGCAACACTCCTTGCAAGGACAGCACTCTTTGCGAAGGCAGCTCTCCTTGCGAAGGGAGCACTCCTTGCAAAGGCAGCACTGCATGCGAAGGCAGCACTCCTTGCGAAGGCAGCACTCCTTGCGAATCAGACCTGCTTGCGAAAGCAGCACTCCTTGCGAAGGCAGTACTCTTTGTGAAGGCTGCACTCCTTGCGAAGGCTCCACTCCTTGTAAAGGCTGCACTCCGTGCGATGACAGCACTCCGTGCGAAGACTGCACTCCATGCGAAGGGTGCACGCCATCCAATAGCAGTACTTCGTGTGAAGGCAGCACTCCATGCGAAGGCTGCACTCCATGCAAACGCTGCACTCCATGCGAAGGCAGCACTCCGAGCGAAGGACGCACTCCGAGCAAAGGTTGCACTCCGAGCGAAGGTTGCACTCTGAGCGAAGGTTGCAATCCATACGAAGACTGCACTCCATGCGAAAACTGAATTTCATGCGAAGGCTGCACCATGTGCAAAGGCTGCAACCTGTGCAAAGCCTGCATTCTGTGCAAAGGCTCCACTCTGTGCAAAGGCTGCACTTCTTGCAAAGGCTGCGCCCCTTACGAAGGCTGCACTCCTTGCAAAGGCTGCACTCCGTGCGAAGGCTGCACTCTGTGGGAAGGCTGCACTCTGTGGGAAGGCTGCACTCTGTGGGAAGGCTGCACTCCGTGCGAAGGCTGCACTCCATGCTAAGGCTGCACTCTTTACGAATGCAGCACTCCTTGCGAAGGCTGCATTCTGTGCGAAGGCTGCAGTCCTTGCGAAGGCTGAACTCTGTGCGAAGGCTGCACTACGTGCAAAGGCTTAACTCCTTGCAAGGGCTGCACTCCGTGCAAAGGCTGCACTCAGTGCGATGGCCGCACTCAGTGCGATGGCCGCACTCATTGCAAAGGCTGCACTCCATGTGAAGGTTGTACTCCGTGCAACAGCAGCACTTCCTGTGAAGGCAGCACTCCATGTGAAGGCTTCACTCCATCCAAAGGCTGCACTCCTTGCATTGGCTGCACTCCATGTGAAGTCTGCACTCCATGCGAAGGCTGCACTCCGTGCAACAGCAACACTCCTTGCGAATCAGCACTCATTGCTAAAGCAGCCCTCCTTGCGAAGGTAGCACTCTTCGCGAAGGCTGCCTCCTTGCGAAGGCCTCACTCCGTGCGATGGCAGCACTCCATGCGAAGGCAGCACTCCTTGCAAAGGCTGCATTCTGTGCGAAGGCTGCAGTCATTGCGATGGCTGAACGTGCGAAGGCTGCAGTCCTTGCGAAGGCTGCAATCCGTGCAAAGGCTGCACTCCGTGCGAAGGCTGCACTCCGTGCGAAGGCTGCACTCCGTGCGAAGGCAGCACTCCGTGCGAAGGCAGCACTCGTTGCGAAGGCGGCACTCCTTGCGCAGGCAGCACTCCTTGCGCAGGCAGCACTCCTTGCGAAGGCAGCACTCCTTGCGAAGGCAGCACTCCTTGTGAAGGCAGCATTTCTTGTGAAGGCAGCACTCCTTGTGAAGGCAGCACTCCTTGCAAAGGCAGCACTCCATGCGAAGGCAGCACTCCTTGCGAAGGCAGCACTCCTAGCGAATCAGCACTCCTTGCGAAGGCAGCACTCCTTGCGAAGGCAGTAGTCTATGCGAAGGCTGCACCCCTTGCGAAGGCTGCACTCCTTGCGAAGGCTGCACTGTGTGTGAAGGCTGCACTCCGTGCGATGGCAGCACTCCGTGCAAAGGCTGCACTCCATGCGAAGGGTGCACGCCGTGCAGCAGCAGCACTTCGTGCTAAGGCAGCACTCCATGCGAAAGCTTCACTCCATGCGAAGGCTGCACTCCATGCAAACGCTGCACTCCATGCAGTATTCTTTGCGAAGGCTGCACTCCTTGCGAAGGCTGCACTCCTTGCGAAGGCTGCACTGCGTGTGAAGGCTGCACTCCATGCGATGGCAGCACTCAGTGTGAAGGCAACACTCATTGCGAAGGCAGCACTGATTGCGCAGGCAGCACTCCTTGCGAAGGCAGCACTCCTTGCGAAGGCAGCACTCCTTGGGAAGGCAGCACCCCTTGCGAAGGCAGCACTCCTTGCGAAGGCAGCACTCCTTGCAAAGGCAGCACTCCTTGCGAAGGCAGCACTCCTTGCGAAGGCAGCACTCCTTGCGAAGGCAGCACTCCTTGCGAATCAGCACTCCTTGCGAATCAGCACTCCTTGCGAAGGCAGCACTCGTTGCAAAGGCAGTAGTCTTTGCGGACGCTGCACTCCTTGCGAAGGCTACACTCCTTGCGAAGGCTGCACTGCATGTGAAGGCTGCATTCCGTGTGATGGCAGCGTGCAAAGGCTGCACTCCATGCGAAGGGTGCACGCCGTGCAACAGCAGCACTTCGTGCGAAGGCAGCACTCCATGCGAAGGTTTCACTCCATGCGAAAGCTGCACTCCATGCAAATGCTTCACCCCATGTGAAGGATGCACTCCATGCAAAGGCTGCACTCCATGCAAACGCTGCACTCCATGCGAAGGCAGCTTTCCGAGCAAAGGATGCACTCCTACCAAAGGTTGCACCCCGAGCAGAGGTTGCACTCCGAGCGAAGGTTGCAATCCGTACGAAGACTGCACTCCATGCGAAAACTGCATTTCATGCAAAGGCTGCACCCCGTGCAAAGGCTGCAATCTGAGCAAAGGCTGCACTCTGTTGAAAGGCTGCACTTTGTGCAAAGGCTGTGCTCCTTTCAAAGGCTGCACTCCTTGCGAGGGCTGCACTCCGTGTGTAGGCTGCACGTTGTGCGATAGCTGCACTCCATGCGAAGGCTGCACTCCATGCAAAGGCTGCACTCCGTGTAACAGCAGCGCTTCGTGCGAAGGCAGCACTCCATGCGAAGGCTTCACTCCATGCGAAGGCTGCACTCCATGCAAACGCTGCACCCCATGCGCAGGCTGCACTCCGAGCGAAGGTTGCTCTCCGAGCGAAGGTTGCTCTCCGAGCGAAGGTTGCTCTCCGAGCGAAGGTTGCACTCCGAGCGAAGGTTGCACTCCGAGCCAAGGCTGCACTCTGCGTGAAGTATGCACTCCGTGTGAAGGCTGAACTCCGCGCGAAGGCTGCTCTCCACGTGAAGGCTGCACTCCGTGCAAAGGCTGCACTCCATGTGAAGGCTGCACTCCATGTGAAGGCTGCACTCCATGTGAAGGCTGCACTCCATGTGAAGGCTTCACTGCGCAGGAAGTTTGCACTCCTTGCAAAGGCTGCACTCTGTGCGAAGGCTGCACTCCATGCGACGGCTGCACTCCGTTTAACACCAGCAGTTCGTGCGAAGTCTGCACTCCATGCAAACGCTGCACTCCATATGAAGGCTGTACTCCGAGCGAAGGTTGCACTCCGAGCGAAGGTTGCACTCCGAGCAAAGGTTGCACTCGTTGCTAAGGCTGCAATCCGTGTGAAGGATGCACCCCGTGCGGAGGCAGCACTCTGTGCAAAGGCAGCACTCCGTGCGAAGGCATTACTACTTGCGACGGCAGCACTCCTTTCAAAGGCTGCACTCCTTGCAAAGACAACAATCATCGAGAAGGCATCATTCCTCGCGAAGGCAGCATTCCTTGCGACGGCAGCACTCTTTGCGATGGCAGCACTCATTGCGACGGCAGCACTCGTTGCGATGGCAGCACTCCTTGCGAAAGCAGCACTCCTTGCGAAGGCTGCAATCCTTGCGAAGGCTGCACTCCTTGTGAAGGCTGCACTCCTTGCACTCCTTGCGAAGGCTGCACTCCGTACCAAGGCTGCACTCCGTGCGAAGGCTCCACTCCGTGTGAAGGCTGCACTCCGTGTGATGGCAGCACTCCTTGCGAAGGCTGCACTCCTTGCGAAGGTTCCACTCTGTGCAACGGCTGCACTCCCTGCGAAGGCAGCACTCCTTGCGAAGGCAGCACTCCTTGCGAAGGAAGCACTCCTTGCGAAGGCTGCACTCCCTGCAAAGGCTGCACTCCCTGCACTCCTTGCGAAGGCTGCACTCCGTACCAAGGCTGCACTCCATGCGAAGCCTGCACTCCGTGTGAAGGCTGCACTCCATGTCATGGCAGCACTCCTTGCGAAGGTAGCACTCCTTGCAAAGGCAACACTGCTTGCGAAGGCAGCACCCATAGCGAGGGCAGGACTCTTTGCGAAGGCTGCACTCCTTGCGAAGGCTGCACTCATGCTAGGGCTACACTCCGTGCAACAGCAGCTCTCCGTGTGAAGGCATCCTTGCGAAGGCTGTGCTCCTTACGTAGACTGGACTCCTTGCGAAGGCTGCACTACGTGCGAATGCCTGCACACCGTGCGAAGGCCTGGACGTCATGCGACGTCTTCAGTCCTTGCGAAGGCAGCACTCGTTGCGAAGGCAGCACTCGTTGTGACGGCAGCACTCGTTGCGACGGCAGCACACGTTGCCAAGGCAGCACTCCATTCGAAGGCTGCACTCCATGCGAAGGCTGCACTTCATGCGAAGGCTGCACTTCATGCGAAGGCTGCACTCCATGTGAATGCTTCACTCTGCGGGAAGTTTGCACTCCTTGCGAAGGCTGCACTCTGTGCGAAGGCTGCACTCCATGCGACGGCTGCACTCCGATCAACACCAGCAGTTCGTGCGAAGACTGCACTCCATGCAAAAGCTGCACTCCATACGAAGGCTGTACTCCGAGCGAAGGTTGCACTCCGAGCGAAGGTTGCACTCGTAGCCAAGGCTGCACTCCGTGTGAAGGCTGCGCCCCGTGCGGAGGCAGCACTCCGTGCAAAGGCAGCACTCCGTGCGAAGGCATTACTCCTTGCGACGGCAGCACTCCTTTCAAAGGCTGCACTCCTTGCGAAGGCAATACTCATCGCGAAGGCATCATTCCTCGCGACGGCAGCACTCCTTGCGACGGCAGCATTCGTTGCGACGGCAGCACTCCTTGCAACGGCAGCACTCCTTTCGAAGGGTGCACTCCTTGCGAAGGCTGCACTCCTTGCGAAGGCTGCACTCCTTGCGAAGGCTGCACTCCTTGCGAAGGCTGCACTCCTTGCGAAGGCTGCACTCCTTGCGAAGGCTGCACTCAATGCGGAGCCTGCACTCCTTGCGAAGGCTGCACTCCTTGCGAAGGCTGCACTCCTTGCGAAGGCTGCACTCCATGCGAAGGCTGCACTCCATGCGAAGGCTGCACTCCATGCGAAGGCTGCACTCCATGCGAAGGCTGCACTCCATGCGAAGGCTGCACTCCATGCGAAGGCTGCACTCCATGCGAAGTCTGCACTCCATGCCAAGGCTGCACTCCATGCCAAGGCTGCACTCCATGTGAAGGCTGCACTGTGTTCGAGTGCTGCACTGTGTTCGAGGGCTGCACTGTGTGCGAAAACTGCTGCACTGCATGCAAAGGCTGCTCTCCCTGCGAAGGGTGTATTCCCAGTGGAGGCTGCACTACAGGCAGAGACTGCACTCAATGCAGAGGCTGCACTCCATGCAGAGACTGCACTCCATGCAGAGACTGCATTCCATGCAGAAACTGCACTCCATGCAGAGACTGCACTCCATGAAGAGACTGCACTCCATGAAGAGACTGCACTCCATGCAGAGACTGCACTCCATGCAGAGACTGCACTCCATGCAGAGACTGCACTCCATGCAGAGACTGCACTCCATGCAGAGACTGCACTCCCTCCAGAGGCTGCACTCACTCCGGAGGCTGCACTCACTCCCTCCGGATGCTGCACTCATTGTGAAGGCTGCACTCATTGTGAAGGCTGCAGTCATTGATAGTCTCATTCTTTGCAAGGGCTGCACACCTTAAAAAGGCTGCACACCTTAAAAAGGCTGCACACCTTAAAAAGGCTGCACACCTTGCAAAGTCTGCACACACCGTTATTACTGCGTAGTCTTATTTCATCACTTCTATTAAGTGAGAAGATCTTTGTGGACGTCATGCAGTGTAAGGACTGCAAACCATGTCCAAGTAGCATGACTTGTATTCAGTACACCTTGTGGATAGCACTCTTAATGAAACAATGCCAGATTGTGGGGAAGATCCATATAAGAAAGAGACATGTTGCTACAGGTAGAGGAGCATACGTTCTGATATCAGTAGCTCTTGTCAGAGCAGCTCACAGCTCACCATGAAAGGAAAGCACACCTACCAGGGGCAACACACATTCGAAAGACAGTACAGATTGTGAGAGACTACACTGATTGGAGGTGGCACATGTTATTACGAAGTGACTCTATTGAAGGACAGAACGTGAAGCATGGACACCACTCCTTTTGAGGGCAGCATCCCTACTGAGGACAGAACAACTTGGGATGGGAGAACCACACAATGAGAGCTCAGCTTTCTGTGCAAGGGGGGCTTGTTATGCATTGTATGTGAGTACAGCACAGCTAGCAAGGGTGGCACTCCTTGCAAGGACGGCACACATCTGAGGACGGCACACATCTGAGGACGGCACACCTTGCGGGGACGGCACACATCTGAGGACGGCACACCTTGCGGGGACGGCACACATCTGAGGACGGCACACCTTGCGGGGACGGCACACATCTGAGGACGGCACACATCTGAGGACGGCACACATCTGAGGACGGCACACATCTGAGGACGGCACACATCTGAGGACGGCACACATCTGAGGACGGCACACATCTGAGGACGGCACACATCTGAGGACGGCACACCGAGCAAAGATGGCACACCGAGCAAAGATGGCACACCGAGCAAAGATGGCACACCAAGCAAAGATGGCACACCCAGCAAAGATGGCACACCAAGCAAAGGTGGCACACCCAGCAAAGATGGCACACCGTGCAAAGATGGCACACCGTGCAAAGATGGCACACCGTGCAAAGATGGCACACCGTGCAAAGTTGGCACACCGTGCAAAGTTGGCACACCGTGCAAAGATGGCACACCGTGCAAAGATGGCACACCTAGCTAAGATGGCACACCAAGCAAAGATGGCACACCAAGCAAAGATGGCACACCAAGCAAAGATGGCACACCAAGCAAAGATGGCACACCAAGCAAAGATGGCACACCAAGCAAAGATGGCACACCAAGCAAAGATGGCACACCAAGCAAAGATGGCACACCAAGCAAAGATGGCACACCAAGCAAAGATGGCACACCAAGCAAAGATGGCACACCAAGCAAAGATGGCACACCAAGCAAAGATGGCACACCAAGCAAAGATGGCACACCAAGCAAAGATGGCACACCAAGCAAAGATGGCACACCAAGCAAAGATGGCACACCAAGCAAAGATGGCACACCAAGCAAAGATGGCACACCAAGCAAAGATGGCACACCAAGCAAAGATGGCACACCAAGCAAAGATGGCACACCAAGCAAAGATGGCACACCAAGCAAAGATGGCACACCAAGCAAAGATGGCACACCAAGCAAAGATGGCACACCAAGCAAAGATGGCACACCAAGCAAAGATGGCACACCAAGCAAAGATGGCACACCAAGCAAAGATGGCACACCAAGCAAAGATGGCACACCATCAAAGATGGCACACCAAGCAAAGATGGCACACCAAGCAAAGATGGCACACCAAGCAAAGATGGCACACCAAGCAAAGATGGCACACCAAGCAAAGATGGCACACCAAGCAAAGATGGACACCAAGCAAAGATGGACACCAAGCAAAGATGGCACACCAAGCAAAGATGGCACACCAAGCAAAGATGGCACACCAAGCAAAGATGGCACACCAAGCAAAGATGGCACACCAAACAAAGATGGCACACCAAGCAAAGATGACACACCAAGCAAAGATGGTACACCAAGCAACGATGGCACACCAAGCAAAGATGGCACACCAAGCAAAGATGGCACACCAAGCAAAGATGGCACACCAAGCAAAGATGGCACACCAAGCAAAGATGGCGCACCAAGCAAAGATGGCGCACCAAGCAAAGATGGCGCACCAAGCAAAGATGGCACACCAAGCAAAGATGGCAAACCAAGTAAAGATGGCACACCAAGTAAAGATGGCACACCAAGCAAAGATGGCACACCAAGCAAAGATGGCACACCAAGCAAAGATGGCACACCAAGCAAAGATGGCACACCAAGCAAAGATAGCACACCAAGCAAAGATGGCACACCAAGCGAAGATGGCACACCATGCGAGGATGGCACACCAAGCGAGGATGGTACACCAAGCGAGGATGGCACACCAAGCGAGGATGGCACACCAAGCGAGGGTGGAACACCAAGCGAGGGTGGCACACCATGCGAGGATGGCACACCATGCGAGGATGGCACACCATGCGAGGATGGCACACCATGCGAGGATGGCACACCATGTGAGGATGGCACACCAAGCGAGGATGGCACACCAAGCGAGGATGGCACACCATGTGGGGATGGCACACCATGTGGTGATGGCACACCATGTGAGGTTGGCACACCATGTGAGGTTGGCACACCATGTGATGTTGGCACACCATGTGATGTTGGCACACCATGCGAGGATGGCACACCATGTGACCATGGCACACCGTGCGAGAATGGCACACCATGTGAGAAGGCACACCATGTGAGAAGGCACACCATGTGAGAAGGCACACCATGCAGAGACAGCACACCTCACAAGCACTGCACACCTAGAGAAGGCAGCACACCTGTGAAGTTAGCATGCCATGTGAAGACAGGTCGCCCTGCAAAGATACCTTCACAACACAAGACACCAATAAAATTGCACACCTGCTGAGTACATCAAGCGTTAAGAAGATGGCAGATATGCAGAGGACAGCTCACTTTAGGCAGTCCGCACACCTTAAAGGGAGAGCACATGTTGGAATGAGAGGACATTTTATAAGGGAGGCACACCCTAAGAGGAGAGTATGCCTTGTAATGTTAGTACACTGTGTGGGGATAAGACAATATATGAAAATGGCATATTTTCTGAAAAATTATATGTTCCAATGACTGCACTCATTATGAGGTTAGCACATGTTGGCAGTACAGCTCACCATGTGGGGGACAGAATAATTTTCACGGGCAGCACAACCAATGAAGACAGCTCACCTTGCACAGAATGCACACCCCTTGCAAGGACAAAACAGCTTGCAAGGAAAGGACATCTTTCGAGGACAACACACCTTGTGCAGCAGCATACTTTTTGAGGACAGCATATCTTATGAGAACAACAAATATTTTCATGACCGTTAAACAAGCGAGGACAGAACACCATATTAAGGTACAACATGTTGGGAGGAAAAACACATTTTCTGATAAGTGTATATTGTGCCATGCCATACGTGCTCACCTTGTGATGAGTACAAAACCTGTGAGGACAGTACAGCTTACATTGACAGCAGATATTGACACCGGCAATCCTCACAATGACAGAACACGTAGTTGTGTATCTGACCTTGTGAACATAGCATGCTTTTTGATGACAGCACAGCACACATTGCAAGGACAGCAGAACTTGCGAGGGAAGCACACTGTCTGGGGACAGCACAATTTTCGAGGACAGCACAAGTTGCCAGTACTGCACAAGTTGCGAGTACAGCACAACTTGCGAGGACAGCACAGCTTGCAAGGACAGCACAGCTTGCGAGGACAGCACAGCTTGCGAGGACAGCACAGCTTGAGAGGACAGCACAGCTTGCGAGGACAGCACAGCTTGCAAGGACAGCACAGCTTGCGAGGACAGCACAGCTTGCGAGGACAGCACAGCTTGCGAGGACAGCACAGCTTGCGAGGACAGCACAGCTTGCGAGGACAGCACAGCTTGCGAGGACAGCACAGCTTGCGAGGACAGCACAGCTTGCGAGGACAGCACAGCTTGCGAGGACAACAGACCTTGTGATTAACCATGTGGATGCCATAACTCTAGTACATTCAGTAACTGTTTCATTTGCAGCAACCTTTATGTATACAGTAACACTTGCATGTACAGATATACTGAAATAAATAGGAAGAACTTCACATTCAGCAGTTTTAGCTGATAGAACATGAGTAGTGTGTGCTGCAACTCTTGCATGCACAGTATCTCTAATGTACAGAGTAAGTTTTGCGTAAGCAGTCACCTCTCCATGCAAGGTATCTCTTGCAAGTTCAGTAGTAGATGCTTTTGCAGCTGAGTTGTGTGTAGTAATTACAGAACTTGAAAAGACTGCTTTGCTTGCATGCTGTAATGCAGAAAAAAAGAGATGGGGAGGAGAAAAAGCAGTATGTAGAAAGAAGGGGGGGAGTGTATAGGGAAAGTATGTTTGAGAGAGTTGAAGAGGATAGTAATATGGGGAAGGAGGAGAGGAGGAGAAGGAAGCCATGGTGAGAAGAGGGAGAATGTATGGGGCAGAGAGGAAACGACGGAGAGAAGTAAGGAAGGAACGAAAGTAACAGGTAATATAACTATAAAGTGAAAGGAGGAGGATAGAGAAAAGTAATATATATACATAGTGTGTAGATGGTATGTTTACTACAATTGAGAACACACAAAAACGCTGTATAGGCAGTGAAGTGGAGACTCAAAAGGAGAAAACAACCACTAAGTCTGTGGTGAGGCAAGAAGGAAGAACGTCCATAACATTAGGCGCTACTGAATAATAAAGTGGGGAAACCAAATTGTAGAATGGTAGTCGAGCAACATGGTGGCTAGAATAAAAGACACTCGTCGGTGTGGTGTCTAATATCAGTCATGCTGTCCGTAAAGAAAACAGGAACGTACAGATCAAACACGTGCATCGAAATTCCCGACGATTGGAGCATTACAATAATCAGTACCATAAGCAGTGCTGTGTGGTGCCAATAACAAGTTGTCAGATAAGAATGAAGGGCAAGAAATCCACTGTAATACAGCAGATGAGAGACAGACGTACCAGTACTGCTAGACATGCCTAATGCTGCATAAATGCACGCTGCCACCTGTGCCGCACATTCACATAACGTAGTGTTACAGATGAAGTGCCTGCCGAAAACGCGGAGGGATTTCTATAGACTGTAACAATAAAAAAAAAAGGAAAGTGTGAAGAGCGTGGGACACAGGGCAGCCGATACATTGTACGCCAAGGACGGAATGCGTCGGAAAGCGCGGTCCAGTATTGCGATAGGGGGAGTGGTGGGGGGGGGGGGGTTTGGGGGCGCAAAATGCGGCCCGTCATTCGTCGGAATTCGCAGCTCGCGGCCGATATCTCGTGGTGCGATTCCAGGGATGAGCACAGCCTCTCACAGTCGCCTGGAGGCGCCATAAAATTTTGACTGTTCAGACTCAGCACTTTCATATAGACATGGCGAACATCCATGTTCAGCTATTTGCTTCCAGGCTGCACTTCCTGAGTTAGCAGGCTTCAATGTAATATTGTTGCAACCCTAGCCTCCCGACTGAGAAAGCAAAACACAAATTTACAAATGGTTCAAATGGCTCTGAGCACTATGCGACTCAACTTCTGAGGTCATCAGTCGCCTAGAACTTAGAACTAATTAAACCTAACTAACCTAAGGACATCACACACATCCATGCCCGAGGCAGGATTCGAACCTGCGACCGTAGCGGTCACGCGGTTCCAGACTGAAGCGCCTTTAACCGCACGGCCACACCGGCCGGCCACAAATTTACAGATCACACACACACACAAATCGTCGCAATTGGGCTGCATTAAAATAATCGGAGCATTACATAATAATTAAACCACAAGCAGTGCTGTGTGGCAGCAGTGAACGGTTGTCCAGAAGGTAATCCACTTAACAAGCGAAGTCGCAAACAAATTATTTCAACAGGCACATTTGTAGCGCCGGTATAGTTTGAGTGCGTGGGGGGTGGGCGTGGAGGGAGGGGGGAGAGATGAAGGTAGTGCGCAGCCTGTTGGCTTGGCAGCATGCACTATGTTTCCCTTCTAGCCGCCCGACTTAGCAAGCGGGCACATTTGTAGCGCCGGTATAGTTTGAGTGCGTGGGGGGTGGGCGTGGAGGGAGGGGGGAGAGATGAAGGTAGTGCGCAGCCTGTTGGCTTGGCAGCATGCACTATGTTTCCCTTCTAGCCGCCCGACTTAGCAAGCGACTTTGCAATGCGACTCGGCTGCGCTCCGCTTGCTCCAAGTAACGTTATAAGGCGGCAACTCCGACCAAGCGACAGCGAGAGGCCCGCGTACACTAAGCGGTGCGCGGAATATCTACTGCGTCAACGTATCAAACGACACGTCACTTACAATCTTCAAACTTTGACACCGCCAAGCGACCACCGTCCTCAGTACGTCATAAAAATTTCACCTCGATACGACCTTACTGTCCCAGGCAAAAACGCACTCAAAGACGCAAATGCAAACCGAAAAGAAAAACGGATTACACAAACTCGCGCAAAAGCTACTTTTTCGTCACATGTAGTTACAAATTAAACACTTTCCATTACTCTCCATACATCCTACTGTGGAAACTAGTATTTTTTTACGTCGCCAAACGGTCCTATATCAAAGCAAACTACGCTTACTGGGCCAGGCGGCGCGGCGCGTCTGCGCTCTTCGTGTTTCCAAACACGCTGCATAAACGTCCGTAACTCCTCGATGCCGTCACTTAAAATCTTCAAACTTTGACACCGCCAAGCGACCACCGTCCTCAGTACGTCATAAAAATTTCACCTCGATACGACCTTACTGTCCCAGGCAAAAACGCACTCAAAGACGCAAATGCAAACCGAAAAGAAAAACGGATTACACAAACTCGCGCAAAAGCTACTTTTTCGTCACATGTAGTTACAAATTAAACACTTTCCATTACTCTCCATACATCCTACTGTGGAAACTAGTATTTTTTTACGTCGCCAAACGGTCCTATATCAAAGCAAACTACGCTTACTGGGCCAGGCGGCGCGGCGCGTCTGCGCTCTTCGTGTTTCCAAACACGCTGCATAAACGTCCGTAACTCCTCGATGCCGTCACTTAAAATCTTCAAACTTTGACACCGCCAAGCGACCACCGTCCTCAGTACGTCATAAAAATTTCACCTCGATACGACCTTACTGTCCCAGGCAAAAACGCACTCAAAGACGCAAATGCAAACCGAAAAGAAAAACGGATTACACAAACTCGCGCAAAAGCTACTTTTTCGTCACATGTAGTTACAAATTAAACACTTTCCATTACTCTCCATACATCCTACTGTGGAAACTAGTATTTTTTTACGTCGCCAAACGGTCCTATATCAAAGCAAACTACGCTTACTGGGCCAGGCGGCGCGGCGCGTCTGCGCTCTTCGTGTTTCCAAACACGCTGCATAAACGTCCGTAACTCCTCGATGCCGTCACTTAAAATCTTCAAACTTTGACACCGCCAAGCGACCACCGTCCTCAGTACGTCATAAAAATTTCACCTCGATACGACCTTACTGTCCCAGGCAAAAACGCACTCAAAGACGCAAATGCAAACCGAAAAGAAAAACGGATTACACAAACTCGCGCAAAAGCTACTTTTTCGTCACATGTAGTTACAAATTAAACACTTTCCATTACTCTCCATACATCCTACTGTGGAAACTAGTATTTTTTTACGTCGCCAAACGGTCCTATATCAAAGCAAACTACGCTTACTGGGCCAGGCGGCGCGGCGCGTCTGCGCTCTTCGTGTTTCCAAACACGCTGCATAAACGTCCGTAACTCCTCGATGCCGTCACTTAAAATCTTCAAACTTTGACACCGCCAAGCGACCACCGTCCTCAGTACGTCATAAAAATTTCACCTCGATACGACCTTACTGTCCCAGGCAAAAACGCACTCAAAGACGCAAATGCAAACCGAAAAGAAAAACGGATTACACAAACTCGCGCAAAAGCTACTTTTTCGTCACATGTAGTTACAAATTAAACACTTTCCATTACTCTCCATACATCCTACTGTGGAAACTAGTATTTTTTTACGTCGCCAAACGGTCCTATATCAAAGCAAACTACGCTTACTGGGCCAGGCGGCGCGGCGCGTCTGCGCTCTTCGTGTTTCCAAACACGCTGCATAAACGTCCGTAACTCCTCGATGCCGTCACTTAAAATCTTCAAACTTTGACACCGCCAAGCGACCACCGTCCTCAGTACGTCATAAAAATTTCACCTCGATACGACCTTACTGTCCCAGGCAAAAACGCACTCAAAGACGCAAATGCAAACCGAAAAGAAAAACGGATTACACAAACTCGCGCAAAAGCTACTTTTTCGTCACATGTAGTTACAAATTAAACACTTTCCATTACTCTCCATACATCCTACTGTGGAAACTAGTATTTTTTTACGTCGCCAAACGGTCCTATATCAAAGCAAACTACGCTTACTGGGCCAGGCGGCGCGGCGCGTCTGCGCTCTTCGTGTTTCCAAACACGCTGCATAAACGTCCGTAACTCCTCGATGCCGTCACTTAAAATCTTCAAACTTTGACACCGCCAAGCGACCACCGTCCTCAGTACGTCATAAAAATTTCACCTCGATACGACCTTACTGTCCCAGGCAAAAACGCACTCAAAGACGCAAATGCAAACCGAAAAGAAAAACGGATTACACAAACTCGCGCAAAAGCTACTTTTTCGTCACATGTAGTTACAAATTAAACACTTTCCATTACTCTCCATACATCCTACTGTGGAAACTAGTATTTTTTTACGTCGCCAAACGGTCCTATATCAAAGCAAACTACGCTTACTGGGCCAGGCGGCGCGGCGCGTCTGCGCTCTTCGTGTTTCCAAACACGCTGCATAAACGTCCGTAACTCCTCGATGCCGTCACTTAAAATCTTCAAACTTTGACACCGCCAAGCGACCACCGTCCTCAGTACGTCATAAAAATTTCACCTCGATACGACCTTACTGTCCCAGGCAAAAACGCACTCAAAGACGCAAATGCAAACCGAAAAGAAAAACGGATTACACAAACTCGCGCAAAAGCTACTTTTTCGTCACATGTAGTTACAAATTAAACACTTTCCATTACTCTCCATACATCCTACTGTGGAAACTAGTATTTTTTTACGTCGCCAAACGGTCCTATATCAAAGCAAACTACGCTTACTGGGCCAGGCGGCGCGGCGCGTCTGCGCTCTTCGTGTTTCCAAACACGCTGCATAAACGTCCGTAACTCCTCGATGCCGTCACTTAAAATCTTCAAACTTTGACACCGCCAAGCGACCACCGTCCTCAGTACGTCATAAAAATTTCACCTCGATACGACCTTACTGTCCCAGGCAAAAACGCACTCAAAGACGCAAATGCAAACCGAAAAGAAAAACGGATTACACAAACTCGCGCAAAAGCTACTTTTTCGTCACATGTAGTTACAAATTAAACACTTTCCATTACTCTCCATACATCCTACTGTGGAAACTAGTATTTTTTTACGTCGCCAAACGGTCCTATATCAAAGCAAACTACGCTTACTGGGCCAGGCGGCGCGGCGCGTCTGCGCTCTTCGTGTTTCCAAACACGCTGCATAAACGTCCGTAACTCCTCGATGCCGTCACTTAAAATCTTCAAACTTTGACACCGCCAAGCGACCACCGTCCTCAGTACGTCATAAAAATTTCACCTCGATACGACCTTACTGTCCCAGGCAAAAACGCACTCAAAGACGCAAATGCAAACCGAAAAGAAAAACGGATTACACAAACTCGCGCAAAAGCTACTTTTTCGTCACATGTAGTTACAAATTAAACACTTTCCATTACTCTCCATACATCCTACTGTGGAAACTAGTATTTTTTTACGTCGCCAAACGGTCCTATATCAAAGCAAACTACGCTTACTGGGCCAGGCGGCGCGGCGCGTCTGCGCTCTTCGTGTTTCCAAACACGCTGCATAAACGTCCGTAACTCCTCGATGCCGTCACTTAAAATCTTCAAACTTTGACACCGCCAAGCGACCACCGTCCTCAGTACGTCATAAAAATTTCACCTCGATACGACCTTACTGTCCCAGGCAAAAACGCACTCAAAGACGCAAATGCAAACCGAAAAGAAAAACGGATTACACAAACTCGCGCAAAAGCTACTTTTTCGTCACATGTAGTTACAAATTAAACACTTTCCATTACTCTCCATACATCCTACTGTGGAAACTAGTATTTTTTTACGTCGCCAAACGGTCCTATATCAAAGCAAACTACGCTTACTGGGCCAGGCGGCGCGGCGCGTCTGCGCTCTTCGTGTTTCCAAACACGCTGCATAAACGTCCGTAACTCCTCGATGCCGTCACTTAAAATCTTCAAACTTTGACACCGCCAAGCGACCACCGTCCTCAGTACGTCATAAAAATTTCACCTCGATACGACCTTACTGTCCCAGGCAAAAACGCACTCAAAGACGCAAATGCAAACCGAAAAGAAAAACGGATTACACAAACTCGCGCAAAAGCTACTTTTTCGTCACATGTAGTTACAAATTAAACACTTTCCATTACTCTCCATACATCCTACTGTGGAAACTAGTATTTTTTTACGTCGCCAAACGGTCCTATATCAAAGCAAACTACGCTTACTGGGCCAGGCGGCGCGGCGCGTCTGCGCTCTTCGTGTTTCCAAACACGCTGCATAAACGTCCGTAACTCCTCGATGCCGTCACTTAAAATCTTCAAACTTTGACACCGCCAAGCGACCACCGTCCTCAGTACGTCATAAAAATTTCACCTCGATACGACCTTACTGTCCCAGGCAAAAACGCACTCAAAGACGCAAATGCAAACCGAAAAGAAAAACGGATTACACAAACTCGCGCAAAAGCTACTTTTTCGTCACATGTAGTTACAAATTAAACACTTTCCATTACTCTCCATACATCCTACTGTGGAAACTAGTATTTTTTTACGTCGCCAAACGGTCCTATATCAAAGCAAACTACGCTTACTGGGCCAGGCGGCGCGGCGCGTCTGCGCTCTTCGTGTTTCCAAACACGCTGCATAAACGTCCGTAACTCCTCGATGCCGTCACTTAAAATCTTCAAACTTTGACACCGCCAAGCGACCACCGTCCTCAGTACGTCATAAAAATTTCACCTCGATACGACCTTACTGTCCCAGGCAAAAACGCACTCAAAGACGCAAATGCAAACCGAAAAGAAAAACGGATTACACAAACTCGCGCAAAAGCTACTTTTTCGTCACATGTAGTTACAAATTAAACACTTTCCATTACTCTCCATACATCCTACTGTGGAAACTAGTATTTTTTTACGTCGCCAAACGGTCCTATATCAAAGCAAACTACGCTTACTGGGCCAGGCGGCGCGGCGCGTCTGCGCTCTTCGTGTTTCCAAACACGCTGCATAAACGTCCGTAACTCCTCGATGCCGTCACTTAAAATCTTCAAACTTTGACACCGCCAAGCGACCACCGTCCTCAGTACGTCATAAAAATTTCACCTCGATACGACCTTACTGTCCCAGGCAAAAACGCACTCAAAGACGCAAATGCAAACCGAAAAGAAAAACGGATTACACAAACTCGCGCAAAAGCTACTTTTTCGTCACATGTAGTTACAAATTAAACACTTTCCATTACTCTCCATACATCCTACTGTGGAAACTAGTATTTTTTTACGTCGCCAAACGGTCCTATATCAAAGCAAACTACGCTTACTGGGCCAGGCGGCGCGGCGCGTCTGCGCTCTTCGTGTTTCCAAACACGCTGCATAAACGTCCGTAACTCCTCGATGCCGTCACTTAAAATCTTCAAACTTTGACACCGCCAAGCGACCACCGTCCTCAGTACGTCATAAAAATTTCACCTCGATACGACCTTACTGTCCCAGGCAAAAACGCACTCAAAGACGCAAATGCAAACCGAAAAGAAAAACGGATTACACAAACTCGCGCAAAAGCTACTTTTTCGTCACATGTAGTTACAAATTAAACACTTTCCATTACTCTCCATACATCCTACTGTGGAAACTAGTATTTTTTTACGTCGCCAAACGGTCCTATATCAAAGCAAACTACGCTTACTGGGCCAGGCGGCGCGGCGCGTCTGCGCTCTTCGTGTTTCCAAACACGCTGCATAAACGTCCGTAACTCCTCGATGCCGTCACTTAAAATCTTCAAACTTTGACACCGCCAAGCGACCACCGTCCTCAGTACGTCATAAAAATTTCACCTCGATACGACCTTACTGTCCCAGGCAAAAACGCACTCAAAGACGCAAATGCAAACCGAAAAGAAAAACGGATTACACAAACTCGCGCAAAAGCTACTTTTTCGTCACATGTAGTTACAAATTAAACACTTTCCATTACTCTCCATACATCCTACTGTGGAAACTAGTATTTTTTTACGTCGCCAAACGGTCCTATATCAAAGCAAACTACGCTTACTGGGCCAGGCGGCGCGGCGCGTCTGCGCTCTTCGTGTTTCCAAACACGCTGCATAAACGTCCGTAACTCCTCGATGCCGTCACTTAAAATCTTCAAACTTTGACACCGCCAAGCGACCACCGTCCTCAGTACGTCATAAAAATTTCACCTCGATACGACCTTACTGTCCCAGGCAAAAACGCACTCAAAGACGCAAATGCAAACCGAAAAGAAAAACGGATTACACAAACTCGCGCAAAAGCTACTTTTTCGTCACATGTAGTTACAAATTAAACACTTTCCATTACTCTCCATACATCCTACTGTGGAAACTAGTATTTTTTTACGTCGCCAAACGGTCCTATATCAAAGCAAACTACGCTTACTGGGCCAGGCGGCGCGGCGCGTCTGCGCTCTTCGTGTTTCCAAACACGCTGCATAAACGTCCGTAACTCCTCGATGCCGTCACTTAAAATCTTCAAACTTTGACACCGCCAAGCGACCACCGTCCTCAGTACGTCATAAAAATTTCACCTCGATACGACCTTACTGTCCCAGGCAAAAACGCACTCAAAGACGCAAATGCAAACCGAAAAGAAAAACGGATTACACAAACTCGCGCAAAAGCTACTTTTTCGTCACATGTAGTTACAAATTAAACACTTTCCATTACTCTCCATACATCCTACTGTGGAAACTAGTATTTTTTTACGTCGCCAAACGGTCCTATATCAAAGCAAACTACGCTTACTGGGCCAGGCGGCGCGGCGCGTCTGCGCTCTTCGTGTTTCCAAACACGCTGCATAAACGTCCGTAACTCCTCGATGCCGTCACTTAAAATCTTCAAACTTTGACACCGCCAAGCGACCACCGTCCTCAGTACGTCATAAAAATTTCACCTCGATACGACCTTACTGTCCCAGGCAAAAACGCACTCAAAGACGCAAATGCAAACCGAAAAGAAAAACGGATTACACAAACTCGCGCAAAAGCTACTTTTTCGTCACATGTAGTTACAAATTAAACACTTTCCATTACTCTCCATACATCCTACTGTGGAAACTAGTATTTTTTTACGTCGCCAAACGGTCCTATATCAAAGCAAACTACGCTTACTGGGCCAGGCGGCGCGGCGCGTCTGCGCTCTTCGTGTTTCCAAACACGCTGCATAAACGTCCGTAACTCCTCGATGCCGTCACTTAAAATCTTCAAACTTTGACACCGCCAAGCGACCACCGTCCTCAGTACGTCATAAAAATTTCACCTCGATACGACCTTACTGTCCCAGGCAAAAACGCACTCAAAGACGCAAATGCAAACCGAAAAGAAAAACGGATTACACAAACTCGCGCAAAAGCTACTTTTTCGTCACATGTAGTTACAAATTAAACACTTTCCATTACTCTCCATACATCCTACTGTGGAAACTAGTATTTTTTTACGTCGCCAAACGGTCCTATATCAAAGCAAACTACGCTTACTGGGCCAGGCGGCGCGGCGCGTCTGCGCTCTTCGTGTTTCCAAACACGCTGCATAAACGTCCGTAACTCCTCGATGCCGTCACTTAAAATCTTCAAACTTTGACACCGCCAAGCGACCACCGTCCTCAGTACGTCATAAAAATTTCACCTCGATACGACCTTACTGTCCCAGGCAAAAACGCACTCAAAGACGCAAATGCAAACCGAAAAGAAAAACGGATTACACAAACTCGCGCAAAAGCTACTTTTTCGTCACATGTAGTTACAAATTAAACACTTTCCATTACTCTCCATACATCCTACTGTGGAAACTAGTAGTTTTTTACGTCGCCAAACGGTCCTATATCAAAGCAAACTACGCTTACTGGGCCAGGCGGCGCGGCGCGTCTGCGCTCTTCGTGTTTCCAAACACGCTGCATAAACGTCCGTAACTCCTCGATGCCGTCACTTAAAATCTTCAAACTTTGACACCGCCAAGCGACCACCGTCCTCAGTACGTCATAAAAATTTCACCTCGATACGACCTTACTGTCCCAGGCAAAAACGCACTCAAAGACGCAAATGCAAACCGAAAAGAAAAACGGATTACACAAACTCGCGCAAAAGCTACTTTTTCGTCACATGTAGTTACAAATTAAACACTTTCCATTACTCTCCATACATCCTACTGTGGAAACTAGTATTTTTTTACGTCGCCAAACGGTCCTATATCAAAGCAAACTACGCTTACTGGGCCAGGCGGCGCGGCGCGTCTGCGCTCTTCGTGTTTCCAAACACGCTGCATAAACGTCCGTAACTCCTCGATGCCGTCACTTAAAATCTTCAAACTTTGACACCGCCAAGCGACCACCGTCCTCAGTACGTCATAAAAATTTCACCTCGATACGACCTTACTGTCCCAGGCAAAAACGCACTCAAAGACGCAAATGCAAACCGAAAAGAAAAACGGATTACACAAACTCGCGCAAAAGCTACTTTTTCGTCACATGTAGTTACAAATTAAACACTTTCCATTACTCTCCATACATCCTACTGTGGAAACTAGTATTTTTTTACGTCGCCAAACGGTCCTATATCAAAGCAAACTACGCTTACTGGGCCAGGCGGCGCGGCGCGTCTGCGCTCTTCGTGTTTCCAAACACGCTGCATAAACGTCCGTAACTCCTCGATGCCGTCACTTAAAATCTTCAAACTTTGACACCGCCAAGCGACCACCGTCCTCAGTACGTCATAAAAATTTCACCTCGATACGACCTTACTGTCCCAGGCAAAAACGCACTCAAAGACGCAAATGCAAACCGAAAAGAAAAACGGATTACACAAACTCGCGCAAAAGCTACTTTTTCGTCACATGTAGTTACAAATTAAACACTTTCCATTACTCTCCATACATCCTACTGTGGAAACTAGTATTTTTTTACGTCGCCAAACGGTCCTATATCAAAGCAAACTACGCTTACTGGGCCAGGCGGCGCGGCGCGTCTGCGCTCTTCGTGTTTCCAAACACGCTGCATAAACGTCCGTAACTCCTCGATGCCGTCACTTAAAATCTTCAAACTTTGACACCGCCAAGCGACCACCGTCCTCAGTACGTCATAAAAATTTCACCTCGATACGACCTTACTGTCCCAGGCAAAAACGCACTCAAAGACGCAAATGCAAACCGAAAAGAAAAACGGATTACACAAACTCGCGCAAAAGCTACTTTTTCGTCACATGTAGTTACAAATTAAACACTTTCCATTACTCTCCATACATCCTACTGTGGAAACTAGTATTTTTTTACGTCGCCAAACGGTCCTATATCAAAGCAAACTACGCTTACTGGGCCAGGCGGCGCGGCGCGTCTGCGCTCTTCGTGTTTCCAAACACGCTGCATAAACGTCCGTAACTCCTCGATGCCGTCACTTAAAATCTTCAAACTTTGACACCGCCAAGCGACCACCGTCCTCAGTACGTCATAAAAATTTCACCTCGATACGACCTTACTGTCCCAGGCAAAAACGCACTCAAAGACGCAAATGCAAACCGAAAAGAAAAACGGATTACACAAACTCGCGCAAAAGCTACTTTTTCGTCACATGTAGTTACAAATTAAACACTTTCCATTACTCTCCATACATCCTACTGTGGAAACTAGTATTTTTTTACGTCGCCAAACGGTCCTATATCAAAGCAAACTACGCTTACTGGGCCAGGCGGCGCGGCGCGTCTGCGCTCTTCGTGTTTCCAAACACGCTGCATAAACGTCCGTAACTCCTCGATGCCGTCACTTAAAATCTTCAAACTTTGACACCGCCAAGCGACCACCGTCCTCAGTACGTCATAAAAATTTCACCTCGATACGACCTTACTGTCCCAGGCAAAAACGCACTCAAAGACGCAAATGCAAACCGAAAAGAAAAACGGATTACACAAACTCGCGCAAAAGCTACTTTTTCGTCACATGTAGTTACAAATTAAACACTTTCCATTACTCTCCATACATCCTACTGTGGAAACTAGTATTTTTTTACGTCGCCAAACGGTCCTATATCAAAGCAAACTACGCTTACTGGGCCAGGCGGCGCGGCGCGTCTGCGCTCTTCGTGTTTCCAAACACGCTGCATAAACGTCCGTAACTCCTCGATGCCGTCACTTAAAATCTTCAAACTTTGACACCGCCAAGCGACCACCGTCCTCAGTACGTCATAAAAATTTCACCTCGATACGACCTTACTGTCCCAGGCAAAAACGCACTCAAAGACGCAAATGCAAACCGAAAAGAAAAACGGATTACACAAACTCGCGCAAAAGCTACTTTTTCGTCACATGTAGTTACAAATTAAACACTTTCCATTACTCTCCATACATCCTACTGTGGAAACTAGTATTTTTTTACGTCGCCAAACGGTCCTATATCAAAGCAAACTACGCTTACTGGGCCAGGCGGCGCGGCGCGTCTGCGCTCTTCGTGTTTCCAAACACGCTGCATAAACGTCCGTAACTCCTCGATGCCGTCACTTAAAATCTTCAAACTTTGACACCGCCAAGCGACCACCGTCCTCAGTACGTCATAAAAATTTCACCTCGATACGACCTTACTGTCCCAGGCAAAAACGCACTCAAAGACGCAAATGCAAACCGAAAAGAAAAACGGATTACACAAACTCGCGCAAAAGCTACTTTTTCGTCACATGTAGTTACAAATTAAACACTTTCCATTACTCTCCATACATCCTACTGTGGAAACTAGTATTTTTTTACGTCGCCAAACGGTCCTATATCAAAGCAAACTACGCTTACTGGGCCAGGCGGCGCGGCGCGTCTGCGCTCTTCGTGTTTCCAAACACGCTGCATAAACGTCCGTAACTCCTCGATGCCGTCACTTAAAATCTTCAAACTTTGACACCGCCAAGCGACCACCGTCCTCAGTACGTCATAAAAATTTCACCTCGATACGACCTTACTGTCCCAGGCAAAAACGCACTCAAAGACGCAAATGCAAACCGAAAAGAAAAACGGATTACACAAACTCGCGCAAAAGCTACTTTTTCGTCACATGTAGTTACAAATTAAACACTTTCCATTACTCTCCATACATCCTACTGTGGAAACTAGTATTTTTTTACGTCGCCAAACGGTCCTATATCAAAGCAAACTACGCTTACTGGGCCAGGCGGCGCGGCGCGTCTGCGCTCTTCGTGTTTCCAAACACGCTGCATAAACGTCCGTAACTCCTCGATGCCGTCACTTAAAATCTTCAAACTTTGACACCGCCAAGCGACCACCGTCCTCAGTACGTCATAAAAATTTCACCTCGATACGACCTTACTGTCCCAGGCAAAAACGCACTCAAAGACGCAAATGCAAACCGAAAAGAAAAACGGATTACACAAACTCGCGCAAAAGCTACTTTTTCGTCACATGTAGTTACAAATTAAACACTTTCCATTACTCTCCATACATCCTACTGTGGAAACTAGTATTTTTTTACGTCGCCAAACGGTCCTATATCAAAGCAAACTACGCTTACTGGGCCAGGCGGCGCGGCGCGTCTGCGCTCTTCGTGTTTCCAAACACGCTGCATAAACGTCCGTAACTCCTCGATGCCGTCACTTAAAATCTTCAAACTTTGACACCGCCAAGCGACCACCGTCCTCAGTACGTCATAAAAATTTCACCTCGATACGACCTTACTGTCCCAGGCAAAAACGCACTCAAAGACGCAAATGCAAACCGAAAAGAAAAACGGATTACACAAACTCGCGCAAAAGCTACTTTTTCGTCACATGTAGTTACAAATTAAACACTTTCCATTACTCTCCATACATCCTACTGTGGAAACTAGTATTTTTTTACGTCGCCAAACGGTTGTAACCTCCCCACAACAAATTCTAAAGACAATACTTAATAGAAATGGAGCCAAGTGTATTAATGACAAAGACAATTAAACAAAATTTAGCAATCTGACTCAAGTACAAGTTCCCATAAAATAATGAAAGATAATCCCATGACAATGAAACTACAGTGATAATCAAAACTCAATTTAACCGAAAAGTCGGTGTTTGCCCTGTGCGAAACGAGAATAAATTTCTTACCTTAGTAAAACTGCATGTCAAAATTCTGCTCTTATTGTTCTCTGTTGCTTGCATGAAAAGCATTGGAAGTACCTTTTAAAAATCTTTGTTAAAAGGAAATGGAAGGAAATTTGAATGATTGTCTCTAAAATTGCTTTTAAATCAAAATTATTATTGGGGGCGATTTTTGAAAGTTAAATTACAATGACTGTTCGTTACATTATCTGATGAGCGCAAAGCTGCATGATTATTTATTTAAATAAATTATACCTCGTCCTGAATCTCGACCATTGCGATGCCGGCGCCCGCCGACTGCTCTCCGCTACTGCTAGCAACCGACTCCAAGCACTACTGAGGACTGACTACTGCAGACTGACTGACTGCTCGCTACTGCGAGTCGAGCGCAACTGCTCTGGTCAGAGATTCTACAATGTCTCAGCATCGCTGCCGCACAACATACGTGTTTCATAACCCTCCACTGGGGGGGCAAAAATTTGGCAGCGATGGTGAGTCATTTGGACTTGCCATCGTAACAAATTTTTCCTTTAATTAATTAACATTTACAAAATATTTAGATGTATCACATGAATTAAATGTTGTGCGCATGCACCGATTACAAAACATTACAGACAAGACAAAATATAAGTACAAAACAAATCAGGAAAAATGTATATACAAATTATTTGACAGATAACAAAGTATACACACACTGAAAAATTCTTTAGCAGTTTCATCATGTTGACAAGTGTCATGAGTGCACATGCACTGCAGTGGAGAACATATCAGTAAAAGACGAAATGGATATACAAGAGTAACAAATGACATAAATCATAAAAGGTATACAGAATGAACACAAATCATATCGAAAATTGAGAAGAGTGCACAGGCACTGTAGTTCAGTTGAAAACATATTCACATAAGTGCACATGCACTGAAAACTTTTGAACATTTTTATAACAAATAAACGCAAGAGTAGAAAAAATCATCAAATCACAAAAAGTATATACAATATAGATGACAAGAGTGCACACATACTGCACTTCAAAACAAATCGAAAATGTCTTTAGTATTTTGACAACAAATGGCAAAAATCATGTCGACAAGTGACACAAGTGTACTCGCACTAGAGTTCAACAAATCGAGAAAAAATGTATAGGCCATGAACATAAATGGTGTTAGTAAAAAAATGATTTTCACTATTAGGATAGGAAAGGAAGGATTGCATCATGGTTGTAGCACTTTAGTTTGCACATAGCTGCACTGAAAGTCCATATCTTTCCACAGAATCACAACTAAGTGATACAATCTGCAGTTCCGTTCCCAGAAGTATTTATCAGCGTATCAAGACAGTGAAACGTCGTAGTAGTATTCCATACTATCATTTGGCAGTATACCAGGTACACCAAACAGTGGGACCAGAATAACGTCTTCATCGGTTACGGTGGTGGACAGCATGTCGTGTCAACACCACGCTCTTAAGAGGCGGCACACAGTGCTCCATAACAAAGTCTTGATTAGTGATTACATAAGTAGTTTCTTCGCCTACAGTGGTGGACAGCATGTCGTGTCAACACCACGCTTTTAAGAGGCGGCACACCAACGTAGAATTAGTGCAAAAACCAAATATAGTGCTCCATGATAATGAGGATGGACAAGACAAATGGATGTTACAATAATTTCAGGTAGTTAGGTCAGAAGGTGAAGGACATTAACTAACACACAAGTCTTGATTAGTGATTACATAAGTAGTTTGCGGTATCCATACTCTAGTCATTGAACATTTCTGTACCATGAATGTAGTATTACAGAAAAATGTTCATTAATTAATTTAAAGACAAGAGTGGTAATCAATCGCCATCAAGTATTGAGTATTACAAAACATTTTTCCTCATTCAAATAACATATTTACAAGTAACTATTAACATTCAGTGGCCTAGCAACTTTCGATTAGTACAAAATATTTATCATCATTCAGTATTAATATGGGAAGTCATCATTGAAAACACTAACAAAACGTTAAGTTACATTAATTATTGGCACTCAGTGGCCAGCAAGTATTGAATAGTATAAAACATTATTCATCATTCAGTATTCTTCATATCATTAAGAAATCATTATTAAAAATCAGTTAATTACAGTCATAGCCTTAATAATCATGGGCATAATAAGTAATTACATTAATTATGGGCACTTAGTGGCCAGCAAATATTGAATAGTATAAAACATTATTCATCATTCAGTATTATTCATATCATTAAGAAATCATTATTAAAAAAATCAGTTAATTACAATCATAGCATTAATAAGCATGGGCATTATAAGTTATTACATTAATTATGGGCACTCAGTGGCCAGCAAGTATTAAATAGTACAAAACATTAGTAGCATTAATAAGCATGGGCATTATAAGTTACATTAATTATGGGCACTCAGTGGCCAGCAAGTATTAAATAGTACAAAACATTAGTAGCATTAATAAGCATGGGCATTATAAGTTACATTAATTATGGGCACTCAGTGGCCAGCAAGTATTGAATAGTACAAAACATTAGTAGCATTAATAAGCATGGGCATTATAAGTTACATTAATTATGGGCACTCAGTGGCCAGCAAGTACTGAATAGTACAAAACATTAGTAGCATTAATAAGCATGGGCATAATAAGTACTCTCATTACAATAGATAGTGGCAATTATGTTTAGGTATCATTAAGAAGTCATTATTCAAGTGACATACTATTCAGAGCTGATCAGTGTTATTCAGAATTATCATAAACTAGTGACATTATCTGGGACTGTTAATACATTTTGTTTTTTCTGCTAGCAATGCATTGCTTTGGGTAATTATAAGGGAAAGCAAGAAGAAATAAAAGAAAAAATTGCTTCTAGGTTGTTCCTATAAATGAAAAGATTGTGTAACGTCATTCGTCATGAGTCAGCTGTAGCAAGGTTATCACATTTATAAATGATAGACACAAGTGGGTAAGAAAAATGCAAGTACTAGAACAGGTATAATAAGTAACAAGTTTAGTAACTATCATAAAAAGCTTCTCCTGAAAGAAAAATACAAAATGGATTATTGAACTGAAAGAAGAAACGCAGACTATGCTGAAAAGTAGTGAACTTCGAATTAACAGGTAGTGAAATGTGTATAAAAAATGTGTTCCATAGCTGTCCTTTCTAAAACCTTCAGTCATCCTACTACGCAATATAACACCTGCTGTCAAAGTAAACTGCAACAAATACTTAAATAACTACATAGCATAAATACATAACTTCAACATTATCCTCATCTGTAAAGAAAAACTTCATTATTCATATCATCATAACTCCATCATTATCATCACCTGTAAACAAAAACTTCATTATTCATAGTACCATATTCTTCATCATTGTTCATTATCAGCATTCATTATCATCTGCAAAAATCATTTCATTATTCATCACACAACTATTCCTAATCCCTAGCATATTTCATCACTTAAAACTAAAATGTGTAGTTCTGTCTGACAGCTTGCATCAATCGCTTTGTATTCTGAAAGAAAAAATTAGTTAAGACTGCTATTCTGCGATGTGTATAATATATTCTGGTTAATGCTTGTTAATTCTGATCCATTTACTCGTCCTCATTAGCTTATTGCATCTTCTTTCGTTTATTCCATAGGTGAAATTCCCACTTCTGTTTAATTCATTTCCTGTACGCATCATTTATTTCTGAAATTGATGAACAAAGATTAATGTCTTGCATTTAAATCATATACCCATTAAATAGTGACTGGTTAATGGTGACTCAATTAAGCATACAACATAACATGACACAAAAACATAATATGTCAAAAGCATAGACAGTGTTCAAAGGCAAAGATGTACAGAGAATATCACAATGCAGCAGCAAAAAAGGAAAATGTAAAACAGTCACGATGTTGAGATATCACAAGGCAAAATGTCAAAGTCAAATGGTGTGTGTTATACCTTAACTAGTTCACAGTGCATACAAACAAAACATGAAAACAATCGTACATACATAAGAAAGACAAAATGTGACATTTGTTGTGTTCAGCTTATATGTAGTGTAGTTAATATATGCGATAATTAAAGACTTCAATGGAGAGAGAATTTGATAAAATTAATGCGTCATTATAGAGAATTGCATAATTATTCATAAAATGCGTAAGTTCATCTGAAAAAATGCACGGTCTAGTGTGTAACGACAAGAAGAGCGACCTGCTAACCTTACCTTGCCGGGCACTTGCCAAGAAAAAATACGATAATCATCAGTAATTAGTAATGTCAATATAATTGCATAAGTGGTCATAAAATGTGTAAACGGCCTCATAGCATGTTACATCGTAAAGTGGTTTCATTCGATAAAGGGTTTAATGTTTGACACATGATGGTTGCCTTTCGATTTTCTGGTTCTCAGAGTTTCGACGTGTACAACATTGGGGTGACGAATGCTGCGAATCCGATATGGACCTGCGTATAGAAGTTCAAATTTACTGCACTTACCTTTTAATTTGCTGGATAAATAGTGTGTTCGTACTAATATCTTCTGTCCAATGTGAAAGTCTCGGCGTCTACAAACCTGTTTTTGCTGTCTTCTCCGGCGCTCTGCGGCACGTTTGATGTTGTTCAGCGCAATGTCAATTATTTCGTGGTGTCGTAATCGACGAGATGTAGGAAAGTGTACTAATTCTTTAATTTTGTTTGGTGGTTCAACATTTTTCAGTATTACAGACGGAGATAGCATAGTGGATTCATTTGGAATGGAATTAATTACATCTTGGAATGAGTGTATGTGTATGTCCCAATTAACATGTCTTTTGTGGCAGTATATTCTACACAGTTTACCAATTTCTTTCATTAATCGTTCACAAGGGTTCGAAGAAGCGTGGTACTTAGATATATAGATCGGAGAAATGTTTCTAGCTCGTAACATGCGTATCCATATAGCAGAACGAAATTGTGATCCATTGTCAGAAATTACTTTCATCACATGCCCTACATGAAATAGAAAATGCTTTACAAATGCTTTCGAAACAGTTTTAGCAGTAGCTTTGCGTAACGGAGTGAGGGTAACAAATTTTGAAGTGAGTTCAACAGCGACAAAGATGTAGCAAAAACCTCTATTAGTTCTCGGAATTGGACCAAAAATGTCTACTGCGGCCATATGTCTTAATTTAACAGGTACAATGGGATATAATGGAGGAATGTGTGAAGTGGTGTCAGACTTAGCTTTCTGGCAAATTTTACATGACGCTAAAACTCGTCGTATACGTTTTTCCATGTTGGCAAAATAACAGTTCTGTCTCAGTATCAGAAAACATTTTCTTGCTCCATAATGTGCGTAGCTTAAATGAGTGTACCAGATTAATTTGTTAACCAGTTCGTCAGGAATGCATAATAACCAATTGTTACTGTCTGGATGAGAGCGGCGAAACAGAATGTCATTGCGTACAGTGTAGTGGTTTCTAATCGTAACATTATTCTTATCTTGCCAAAGGTGTTTAATTTCTTTCCACACATTGTCTTTGCTTTGCTCTCGTACTATGTCCTGTAATGACGATGAAATAAAATTTTCAAATGCAACTTGTTGAATGTACATGACGCTGAAATTTGCTTTGCAAAAGTTGGTTGCTACGTCTTGCTGATTGTTGCTGAGAGAACGCGAAAGTGCGTCTGCTATAACATTTTGTGTGCCGGGAATGTGAACTATTGTAAAATTAAATTCCTGTAAATAAAGCTTCCATCTGCTTAATCTGTCGTGTGTGAATTTAGCTGAAAGTAAAAATTGTATAGCTCTGTGGTCTGTGTAAACGGTCGTGTGTCTGCCATAAAGAAAGTGTCGAAATCTCGTAAAAGCCCAAACAACACATAATGTTTCCAATTCTGTAACGGAGTAATTTCGTTCAGCAGGTGACAAAATGCGACTTGCAAATGCGATGTTTTTAATTACTGTAGAGCCATCTTCTTCAATTTCCTGAAAAATATGTACGCCTAAAGCTGTGTTGGAACTGTCGGTGGCAATGGAAAAATTTTTAGTAAGATCTGGGTGCGATAAAAGTGGAGCATTCAACAAAGCATGTTTCAGGTTCACGAATTCAGAATGTGCTTGCTTATCCCATGACCAAATAGTGTTTTTACCTGTTAATTGGCATAATCTAGGTGTGTCTAAAGCAGAGTGATGAATAAATTTGCGAAAAAAGTTAATTAAGCCCAAAAAACTGCGTAATTGTTTCTTTGTCGTAGGAACAGTAATGTCACGTAGAGCTTGAAGTTTTTCCGGATCAGGCGCAATGCCTTCTGCTGAAATTACGTGTCCAAGAAATTTTATAGAAGTTTTACCAAAATGCGATTTACTGAGGTTAACTGTGAGTCCTTGTGCATGGAAAGTTTGCAATAGTCGTTCTAAAATCAGATTATGTTCAGACCAGTTAGCTTCTGCAATAAGAATGTCGTCTACGTACGTCGTAATTCTGTCTTTCAGTTCTGTCGGAAGTATTGTGTTCAAACCGCGAATAAAAGCAGCAGAAGAAATAGTTAAGCCGAACGGTAATTTACAAAATTGATAACAGTCGCCGAAACAGAGAAAAGCTGTATATTTTCTGCAATTTGGATGAAGTTGTATTTGCCAAAATCCCGATTTCAAATCTAATGTGGAATAAATAGCTGTACCGTGAAATTTCTGTAGTAGTTCTTCTAATGTCTGTGGTCGATCTGTTTCGTTAATAATTATGTCATTAATGTGACGTGAATCAAGTACAAGGCGAAGTGAGCCATCTTTTTTCTTAACAATATGCAGCGGGTTTATGTACGGGCTAACTGCTGGTTCAATAATTCCTTGATCGAGCATATCCTGCAATTCTTTTTTAACTTGTTCTCTGTGGATATATGGAATGGGATAATGCTTTGCTTTAAATGTGTCGTGCTGTTTGACTTGAAATTCGTACATAAAGCCGGACATAGTACCAGGAATGTTGTCGAAAACTGGAGCTTGCTGTAAAAGAATTTTGTGTAACTGCGTTCGTTCGTCGTCTGAATTTGCACTGCTTTGTTTAACTTTATCTGAAATCATCTGCATAACGTCGTAGTCAGCTTCGTCTGGAGTATTATAGTTATGTACGTACGTGTCTGTGAACAATGTGGGATTACAGTCTATGTTACGTGTTGCGGAAATGACCTCTGTGCGGTTAATTGTTTGTTCTTCCGCAGATAAAGAATGCTGAAACTCTAAAGCTAATTGTACATTTTCGTCCTTCAACATTAAATGAGAATTTTGGAAATCAACCACTGCGTCGTGTTGTACGAGAAAATTAGTACCTAAAATTACGTCTGTTGTCAATAAAGGAACACTCCAAAAATTTGAGTGAAAAATATGACCTCCAATACAAAATGATAAATGCGTCTGTAATTTTACATCCACTCCTTTACTCGATACTGCTCCTTTCACTTTCGTTTTGCATAAAGGAAATGTAGGATAAATATTCTCTTTGTTACACTCGTTGAAAGTTTCCTCATTAATGACTGACATAGGTGAGCCAGAATCAATTACTGCTGAAAATTTCGATGAACCTATTTTAATTTCGATGACAGGATGTGAAATGGTTTTCTGAACAACTGGTTTTTCCTGCAAAAGAGTGTCTCTGATGTCGTCAAACGTAATTACATTCTCGTGAACAACATTTTGCGTGTCAAAACTAGTGCTTGTGTTATTGGAAGATGCGTCCTGTACAGTATCTAGTCAGATTCTATCTGACGTGTTATTATTATCATCACGAGGATGTTGTGGCATTTCTACAATTTGAACTGTCCTATTACTTCTTCCAGACGTATTACGCTCTGGATGATACCTACTGTCGGGTTCATTCATGAGAATAGGTTCTTGTGGATAATTTTGCTGTTGGTATGACCGACTGTTGTTAGATGTACGCTGAAAACTATCGTCATTATTTTTACGTCTATCGTAATAGTCATTCCTATACGGTGCATTGCGATTGGAATTGAAAAACTGTCTTCTCTGTACGTAGTTATTTCCTTGCTGCCGTGCGTTACTATTTGTTGTACCAGGGACTATACATGCACGCGGCGAAACATTAAAGCCTGGTTGACCTTGTGCATTCCATTGTTGGTTAGGCATGTTAACCGGTTGACTTTCATGCTGTTGTGGTGGAAAACGTCTATTGTTACCAAAAATGTGGTTGCTGTTACTGCTAATTTTACATATACTGATGATTACGATTTTTTTTGTTATTAAAATTACGGCGGTAGTTCTCATTACGGGAGTGCCTAATGAAAATTGTCACATTCGGTAAAATTTTGTCTTATCGGGTTCTCATTATTCATTTTTCTTAATTCTAGCAAGAGCAATAGTTAAAGAGCTATTTTGATAGATATAAAGGATAGTAGAAGAGAAGGCAGCAGTGCAGAAAACTAAAGATGAAACAGCACTACTACAGCTCGGGGCCCTATGCTCGCTACGGCACATATTCATTAAAGCGTAATGAATCCCCTGAGGTCAATTACGCACTGCAAATAAAATTTAACTTTTGCGTCACAGGCAATGGCGGTATAAATTCAGAAGAAAATTGTAGTATCCATGCTAATTCCACTTTCTGCATTATAGGCAATACTGATGAAAGTACAATAGCAAATTGTCGTAACAGGTTCAAAGCTCGTTTCTGCATTACAGGTAATAATGGTGAAAGTACAAAAATAAATCGACGTAACCAGTTCAAATCGTGTACCTGTGCTCTGTCATTATTAAATTCCTTAGATTTTCTTACAAATGCAAATTGCTCATAATCTACGTTCTCGTCACTGATTTTAAGAATACGTTCAGGTTTGTGTGAGAATCTGTTTCTCTGTGTCATTTCTGAATCTAAGTCCCGTACTCTCTGTTGATTACACAAATTATACGCGTTGCGCGAGTCTGGCAAATGTTCGAAAAGTGGCGTCTGCTGTGCTGTGTTATTAACTGAAGTGTTTTTCATCTCTGTTACCTCCTGCTGTAAACTTGACAATTTTCTACGCAAGGTGTTATTAGACGAATCGATCTCATTAATTGTCTGCTGTAAATTTTGAAATTCAGGTGTTTGATTAAATGAAACCGGTGAAGTATCGTCTGATTTGTTGTCATTAGTACTTTCGATCACATCAATACGACTGGCCAATTCATCACATTTTTCAGTCAGTATTTTTACCTGATCATCGGTTTTAGTGTCAGTGGCATTAATCTGGTTTTGCAATTTACGTGTAGTTTCGTTCAGTTTTCTAACGTCAGCTCTGACGACATCGGAATCCTGTGTTAGTTCTAATTGTTCGAGTCTATCGGTCACTGTTTGAAAATCGGTTGTGTATGTGTCTGTTTTCGATTTCAGATCAGAAATTTCGTCACGTAATTCTGTGTTTGACTGTTCGATGGTATTAATTTTGTCGGACACTGTGCCAATATTATTGTCTACATATGTCTTTGCCTTCGCAAACATTTTACGTTTGTCTTCTTGTCTCTGTGCAGTGATTGTTTCCATTACTTGACGTTTTACTTTATTTTGATCATCAATAAATTTGCGGAAACGCGTATCACTGTTTTGTATGTGAAGACTAAGACGTTCGTTAATCTGTGTGTTCTGTTGTTCGAATTTTGCGTCAATCTTTTCATCTATTGTGCGCGAAAGTTCTACCGTCATTGCTTTAAACTCGTCGCGTAATTGTGTAGCTTTTTCAGAGCATTGTTTAGTGACTGTACTGATTTCCGCTCTAAGTGTTTCTGTTGCAGCTGTTTGCAATTCCCTTAATTCCTGAGCAACAGACTTAATTTCTTCGCTACTTTTTCGTGAATAAGCCTCAATTTCCTCGCGTAACTGTTCCTTAGTGTCATGGCACTGCGCGGCAACGGCTCTAATTTGTTCACTAAGTTTGTCTTGTTTTTCACTCTGTTGTTTGTTCTGTTCACTAAGTTGTTTGAAATTTTCACTCTGTTGTTGTAGCAATCTTGCCAAAAGTTGTTCCAACCCATTATTACCTACTCTATTCTCCGTGCTGTTTAATGGTGGATCTGGAATCGTTTCGCTTTCTGTAACCATTTGGTTATTTTGAGATTTACTAAAAGGTTTGCCAGTCGAATGTGTACTGTCAGACATTATTTCGGAATTAAATAAATCCGGCGTACTTTGGGTACACTGCCCATTTTCATTCGAAAACTTTGTCTGTACATTATTTGAATTTTCCAAACTGGGTGTGTTAAGTTGGGCAGCGCTCATTACAATAGAGCTCCCCGCGTCATCAATTGTCGTCAATTCAACAGAAGACATAACCGAGTTCGTTTGTTCATCATTAAGGTAAAAGTCGTCATTCGCGATTGGAACGCACTGACTGTTAGTGAACACAGCATTGTCATCATTACACTGCGTGTCACTAGTACTATTGGTCACGTTGTTTAAGCCGGTAACTTCATTCACAATACCTCGCGATACACTATTCACAGTCTTTCGCGGCATTTTTACAGTGGTCACAATTATTCAAAAGAGAAATAAGCACAAATACAAAAGCAACACACAAATACAACAGAGCAACGAATTGCCGTTGACCTGTAGAAAGAAAGTCACAAGATTAGTAAAAGCGTTGCGCCAAATTAAAATTATATTTAAGCAAATAAGAGCAGATATCTGACTGTTTTACAAAAGATTCTCACGAAATACGATCCTGGCAGGGTCGCCAAGTGTAACCTCCCCACAACAAATTCTAAAGACAATACTTAATAGAAATGGAGCCAAGTGTATTAATGACAAAGACAATTAAACAAAATTTAGCAATCTGACTCAAGTACAAGTTCCCATAAAATAATGAAAGATAATCCCATGACAATGAAACTACAGTGATAATCAAAACTCAATTTAACCGAAAAGTCGGTGTTTGCCCTGTGCGAAACGAGAATAAATTTCTTACCTTAGTAAAACTGCATGTCAAAATTCTGCTCTTATTGTTCTCTGTTGCTTGCATGAAAAGCATTGGAAGTACCTTTTAAAAATCTTTGTTAAAAGGAAATGGAAGGAAATTTGAATGATTGTCTCTAAAATTGCTTTTAAATCAAAATTATTATTGGGGGCGATTTTTGAAAGTTAAATTACAATGACTGTTCGTTACATTATCTGATGAGCGCAAAGCTGCATGATTATTTATTTAAATAAATTATACCTCGTCCTGAATCTCGACCATTGCGATGCCGGCGCCCGCCGACTGCTCTCCGCTACTGCTAGCAACCGACTCCAAGCACTACTGAGGACTGACTACTGCAGACTGACTGACTGCTCGCTACTGCGAGTCGAGCGCAACTGCTCTGGTCAGAGATTCTACAATGTCTCAGCATCGCTGCCGCACAACATACGTGTTTCACGGTCCTATATCAAAGCAAACTACGCTTACTGGGCCAGGCGGCGCGGCGCGTCTGCGCTCTTCGTGTTTCCAAACACGCTGCATAAACGTCCGTAACTCCTCGATGCCGTCACTTAAAATCTTCAAACTTTGACACCGCCAAGCGACCACCGTCCTCAGTACGTCATAAAAATTTCACCTCGATACGACCTTACTGTCCCAGGCAAAAACGCACTCAAAGACGCAAATGCAAACCGAAAAGAAAAACGGATTACACAAACTCGCGCAAAAGCTACTTTTTCGTCACATGTAGTTACAAATTAAACACTTTCCATTACTCTCCATACATCCTACTGTGGAAACTAGTATTTTTTTACGTCGCCAAACGGTCCTATATCAAAGCAAACTACGCTTACTGGGCCAGGCGGCGCGGCGCGTCTGCGCTCTTCGTGTTTCCAAACACGCTGCATAAACGTCCGTAACTCCTCGATGCCGTCACTTAAAATCTTCAAACTTTGACACCGCCAAGCGACCACCGTCCTCAGTACGTCATAAAAATTTCACCTCGATACGACCTTACTGTCCCAGGCAAAAACGCACTCAAAGACGCAAATGCAAACCGAAAAGAAAAACGGATTACACAAACTCGCGCAAAAGCTACTTTTTCGTCACATGTAGTTACAAATTAAACACTTTCCATTACTCTCCATACATCCTACTGTGGAAACTAGTATTTTTTTACGTCGCCAAACGGTCCTATATCAAAGCAAACTACGCTTACTGGGCCAGGCGGCGCGGCGCGTCTGCGCTCTTCGTGTTTCCAAACACGCTGCATAAACGTCCGTAACTCCTCGATGCCGTCACTTAAAATCTTCAAACTTTGACACCGCCAAGCGACCACCGTCCTCAGTACGTCATAAAAATTTCACCTCGATACGACCTTACTGTCCCAGGCAAAAACGCACTCAAAGACGCAAATGCAAACCGAAAAGAAAAACGGATTACACAAACTCGCGCAAAAGCTACTTTTTCGTCACATGTAGTTACAAATTAAACACTTTCCATTACTCTCCATACATCCTACTGTGGAAACTAGTATTTTTTTACGTCGCCAAACGGTCCTATATCAAAGCAAACTACGCTTACTGGGCCAGGCGGCGCGGCGCGTCTGCGCTCTTCGTGTTTCCAAACACGCTGCATAAACGTCCGTAACTCCTCGATGCCGTCACTTAAAATCTTCAAACTTTGACACCGCCAAGCGACCACCGTCCTCAGTACGTCATAAAAATTTCACCTCGATACGACCTTACTGTCCCAGGCAAAAACGCACTCAAAGACGCAAATGCAAACCGAAAAGAAAAACGGATTACACAAACTCGCGCAAAAGCTACTTTTTCGTCACATGTAGTTACAAATTAAACACTTTCCATTACTCTCCATACATCCTACTGTGGAAACTAGTATTTTTTTACGTCGCCAAACGGTCCTATATCAAAGCAAACTACGCTTACTGGGCCAGGCGGCGCGGCGCGTCTGCGCTCTTCGTGTTTCCAAACACGCTGCATAAACGTCCGTAACTCCTCGATGCCGTCACTTAAAATCTTCAAACTTTGACACCGCCAAGCGACCACCGTCCTCAGTACGTCATAAAAATTTCACCTCGATACGACCTTACTGTCCCAGGCAAAAACGCACTCAAAGACGCAAATGCAAACCGAAAAGAAAAACGGATTACACAAACTCGCGCAAAAGCTACTTTTTCGTCACATGTAGTTACAAATTAAACACTTTCCATTACTCTCCATACATCCTACTGTGGAAACTAGTATTTTTTTACGTCGCCAAACGGTCCTATATCAAAGCAAACTACGCTTACTGGGCCAGGCGGCGCGGCGCGTCTGCGCTCTTCGTGTTTCCAAACACGCTGCATAAACGTCCGTAACTCCTCGATGCCGTCACTTAAAATCTTCAAACTTTGACACCGCCAAGCGACCACCGTCCTCAGTACGTCATAAAAATTTCACCTCGATACGACCTTACTGTCCCAGGCAAAAACGCACTCAAAGACGCAAATGCAAACCGAAAAGAAAAACGGATTACACAAACTCGCGCAAAAGCTACTTTTTCGTCACATGTAGTTACAAATTAAACACTTTCCATTACTCTCCATACATCCTACTGTGGAAACTAGTATTTTTTTACGTCGCCAAACGGTCCTATATCAAAGCAAACTACGCTTACTGGGCCAGGCGGCGCGGCGCGTCTGCGCTCTTCGTGTTTCCAAACACGCTGCATAAACGTCCGTAACTCCTCGATGCCGTCACTTAAAATCTTCAAACTTTGACACCGCCAAGCGACCACCGTCCTCAGTACGTCATAAAAATTTCACCTCGATACGACCTTACTGTCCCAGGCAAAAACGCACTCAAAGACGCAAATGCAAACCGAAAAGAAAAACGGATTACACAAACTCGCGCAAAAGCTACTTTTTCGTCACATGTAGTTACAAATTAAACACTTTCCATTACTCTCCATACATCCTACTGTGGAAACTAGTATTTTTTTACGTCGCCAAACGGTCCTATATCAAAGCAAACTACGCTTACTGGGCCAGGCGGCGCGGCGCGTCTGCGCTCTTCGTGTTTCCAAACACGCTGCATAAACGTCCGTAACTCCTCGATGCCGTCACTTAAAATCTTAAAACTTTGACACCGCCAAGCGACCACCGTCCTCAGTACGTCATAAAAATTTCACCTCGATACGACCTTACTGTCCCAGGCAAAAACGCACTCAAAGACGCAAATGCAAACCGAAAAGAAAAACGGATTACACAAACTCGCGCAAAAGCTACTTTTTCGTCACATGTAGTTACAAATTAAACACTTTCCATTACTCTCCATACATCCTACTGTGGAAACTAGTATTTTTTTACGTCGCCAAACGGTCCTATATCAAAGCAAACTACGCTTACTGGGCCAGGCGGCGCGGCGCGTCTGCGCTCTTCGTGTTTCCAAACACGCTGCATAAACGTCCGTAACTCCTCGATGCCGTCACTTAAAATCTTCAAACTTTGACACCGCCAAGCGACCACCGTCCTCAGTACGTCATAAAAATTTCACCTCGATACGACCTTACTGTCCCAGGCAAAAACGCACTCAAAGACGCAAATGCAAACCGAAAAGAAAAACGGATTACACAAACTCGCGCAAAAGCTACTTTTTCGTCACATGTAGTTACAAATTAAACACTTTCCATTACTCTCCATACATCCTACTGTGGAAACTAGTATTTTTTTACGTCGCCAAACGGTCCTATATCAAAGCAAACTACGCTTACTGGGCCAGGCGGCGCGGCGCGTCTGCGCTCTTCGTGTTTCCAAACACGCTGCATAAACGTCCGTAACTCCTCGATGCCGTCACTTAAAATCTTCAAACTTTGACACCGCCAAGCGACCACCGTCCTCAGTACGTCATAAAAATTTCACCTCGATACGACCTTACTGTCCCAGGCAAAAACGCACTCAAAGACGCAAATGCAAACCGAAAAGAAAAACGGATTACACAAACTCGCGCAAAAGCTACTTTTTCGTCACATGTAGTTACAAATTAAACACTTTCCATTACTCTCCATACATCCTACTGTGGAAACTAGTATTTTTTTACGTCGCCAAACGGTCCTATATCAAAGCAAACTACGCTTACTGGGCCAGGCGGCGCGGCGCGTCTGCGCTCTTCGTGTTTCCAAACACGCTGCATAAACGTCCGTAACTCCTCGATGCCGTCACTTAAAATCTTCAAACTTTGACACCGCCAAGCGACCACCGTCCTCAGTACGTCATAAAAATTTCACCTCGATACGACCTTACTGTCCCAGGCAAAAACGCACTCAAAGACGCAAATGCAAACCGAAAAGAAAAACGGATTACACAAACTCGCGCAAAAGCTACTTTTTCGTCACATGTAGTTACAAATTAAACACTTTCCATTACTCTCCATACATCCTACTGTGGAAACTAGTATTTTTTTACGTCGCCAAACGGTCCTATATCAAAGCAAACTACGCTTACTGGGCCAGGCGGCGCGGCGCGTCTGCGCTCTTCGTGTTTCCAAACACGCTGCATAAACGTCCGTAACTCCTCGATGCCGTCACTTAAAATCTTCAAACTTTGACACCGCCAAGCGACCACCGTCCTCAGTACGTCATAAAAATTTCACCTCGATACGACCTTACTGTCCCAGGCAAAAACGCACTCAAAGACGCAAATGCAAACCGAAAAGAAAAACGGATTACACAAACTCGCGCAAAAGCTACTTTTTCGTCACATGTAGTTACAAATTAAACACTTTCCATTACTCTCCATACATCCTACTGTGGAAACTAGTATTTTTTTACGTCGCCAAACGGTCCTATATCAAAGCAAACTACGCTTACTGGGCCAGGCGGCGCGGCGCGTCTGCGCTCTTCGTGTTTCCAAACACGCTGCATAAACGTCCGTAACTCCTCGATGCCGTCACTTAAAATCTTCAAACTTTGACACCGCCAAGCGACCACCGTCCTCAGTACGTCATAAAAATTTCACCTCGATACGACCTTACTGTCCCAGGCAAAAACGCACTCAAAGACGCAAATGCAAACCGAAAAGAAAAACGGATTACACAAACTCGCGCAAAAGCTACTTTTTCGTCACATGTAGTTACAAATTAAACACTTTCCATTACTCTCCATACATCCTACTGTGGAAACTAGTATTTTTTTACGTCGCCAAACGGTCCTATATCAAAGCAAACTACGCTTACTGGGCCAGGCGGCGCGGCGCGTCTGCGCTCTTCGTGTTTCCAAACACGCTGCATAAACGTCCGTAACTCCTCGATGCCGTCACTTAAAATCTTCAAACTTTGACACCGCCAAGCGACCACCGTCCTCAGTACGTCATAAAAATTTCACCTCGATACGACCTTACTGTCCCAGGCAAAAACGCACTCAAAGACGCAAATGCAAACCGAAAAGAAAAACGGATTACACAAACTCGCGCAAAAGCTACTTTTTCGTCACATGTAGTTACAAATTAAACACTTTCCATTACTCTCCATACATCCTACTGTGGAAACTAGTATTTTTTTACGTCGCCAAACGGTCCTATATCAAAGCAAACTACGCTTACTGGGCCAGGCGGCGCGGCGCGTCTGCGCTCTTCGTGTTTCCAAACACGCTGCATAAACGTCCGTAACTCCTCGATGCCGTCACTTAAAATCTTCAAACTTTGACACCGCCAAGCGACCACCGTCCTCAGTACGTCATAAAAATTTCACCTCGATACGACCTTACTGTCCCAGGCAAAAACGCACTCAAAGACGCAAATGCAAACCGAAAAGAAAAACGGATTACACAAACTCGCGCAAAAGCTACTTTTTCGTCACATGTAGTTACAAATTAAACACTTTCCATTACTCTCCATACATCCTACTGTGGAAACTAGTATTTTTTTACGTCGCCAAACGGTCCTATATCAAAGCAAACTACGCTTACTGGGCCAGGCGGCGCGGCGCGTCTGCGCTCTTCGTGTTTCCAAACACGCTGCATAAACGTCCGTAACTCCTCGATGCCGTCACTTAAAATCTTCAAACTTTGACACCGCCAAGCGACCACCGTCCTCAGTACGTCATAAAAATTTCACCTCGATACGACCTTACTGTCCCAGGCAAAAACGCACTCAAAGACGCAAATGCAAACCGAAAAGAAAAACGGATTACACAAACTCGCGCAAAAGCTACTTTTTCGTCACATGTAGTTACAAATTAAACACTTTCCATTACTCTCCATACATCCTACTGTGGAAACTAGTATTTTTTTACGTCGCCAAACGGTCCTATATCAAAGCAAACTACGCTTACTGGGCCAGGCGGCGCGGCGCGTCTGCGCTCTTCGTGTTTCCAAACACGCTGCATAAACGTCCGTAACTCCTCGATGCCGTCACTTAAAATCTTCAAACTTTGACACCGCCAAGCGACCACCGTCCTCAGTACGTCATAAAAATTTCACCTCGATACGACCTTACTGTCCCAGGCAAAAACGCACTCAAAGACGCAAATGCAAACCGAAAAGAAAAACGGATTACACAAACTCGCGCAAAAGCTACTTTTTCGTCACATGTAGTTACAAATTAAACACTTTCCATTACTCTCCATACATCCTACTGTGGAAACTAGTATTTTTTTACGTCGCCAAACGGTCCTATATCAAAGCAAACTACGCTTACTGGGCCAGGCGGCGCGGCGCGTCTGCGCTCTTCGTGTTTCCAAACACGCTGCATAAACGTCCGTAACTCCTCGATGCCGTCACTTAAAATCTTCAAACTTTGACACCGCCAAGCGACCACCGTCCTCAGTACGTCATAAAAATTTCACCTCGATACGACCTTACTGTCCCAGGCAAAAACGCACTCAAAGACGCAAATGCAAACCGAAAAGAAAAACGGATTACACAAACTCGCGCAAAAGCTACTTTTTCGTCACATGTAGTTACAAATTAAACACTTTCCATTACTCTCCATACATCCTACTGTGGAAACTAGTATTTTTTTACGTCGCCAAACGGTCCTATATCAAAGCAAACTACGCTTACTGGGCCAGGCGGCGCGGCGCGTCTGCGCTCTTCGTGTTTCCAAACACGCTGCATAAACGTCCGTAACTCCTCGATGCCGTCACTTAAAATCTTCAAACTTTGACACCGCCAAGCGACCACCGTCCTCAGTACGTCATAAAAATTTCACCTCGATACGACCTTACTGTCCCAGGCAAAAACGCACTCAAAGACGCAAATGCAAACCGAAAAGAAAAACGGATTACACAAACTCGCGCAAAAGCTACTTTTTCGTCACATGTAGTTACAAATTAAACACTTTCCATTACTCTCCATACATCCTACTGTGGAAACTAGTATTTTTTTACGTCGCCAAACGGTCCTATATCAAAGCAAACTACGCTTACTGGGCCAGGCGGCGCGGCGCGTCTGCGCTCTTCGTGTTTCCAAACACGCTGCATAAACGTCCGTAACTCCTCGATGCCGTCACTTAAAATCTTCAAACTTTGACACCGCCAAGCGACCACCGTCCTCAGTACGTCATAAAAATTTCACCTCGATACGACCTTACTGTCCCAGGCAAAAACGCACTCAAAGACGCAAATGCAAACCGAAAAGAAAAACGGATTACACAAACTCGCGCAAAAGCTACTTTTTCGTCACATGTAGTTACAAATTAAACACTTTCCATTACTCTCCATACATCCTACTGTGGAAACTAGTATTTTTTTACGTCGCCAAACGGTCCTATATCAAAGCAAACTACGCTTACTGGGCCAGGCGGCGCGGCGCGTCTGCGCTCTTCGTGTTTCCAAACACGCTGCATAAACGTCCGTAACTCCTCGATGCCGTCACTTAAAATCTTCAAACTTTGACACCGCCAAGCGACCACCGTCCTCAGTACGTCATAAAAATTTCACCTCGATACGACCTTACTGTCCCAGGCAAAAACGCACTCAAAGACGCAAATGCAAACCGAAAAGAAAAACGGATTACACAAACTCGCGCAAAAGCTACTTTTTCGTCACATGTAGTTACAAATTAAACACTTTCCATTACTCTCCATACATCCTACTGTGGAAACTAGTATTTTTTTACGTCGCCAAACGGTCCTATATCAAAGCAAACTACGCTTACTGGGCCAGGCGGCGCGGCGCGTCTGCGCTCTTCGTGTTTCCAAACACGCTGCATAAACGTCCGTAACTCCTCGATGCCGTCACTTAAAATCTTCAAACTTTGACACCGCCAAGCGACCACCGTCCTCAGTACGTCATAAAAATTTCACCTCGATACGACCTTACTGTCCCAGGCAAAAACGCACTCAAAGACGCAAATGCAAACCGAAAAGAAAAACGGATTACACAAACTCGCGCAAAAGCTACTTTTTCGTCACATGTAGTTACAAATTAAACACTTTCCATTACTCTCCATACATCCTACTGTGGAAACTAGTATTTTTTTACGTCGCCAAACGGTCCTATATCAAAGCAAACTACGCTTACTGGGCCAGGCGGCGCGGCGCGTCTGCGCTCTTCGTGTTTCCAAACACGCTGCATAAACGTCCGTAACTCCTCGATGCCGTCACTTAAAATCTTCAAACTTTGACACCGCCAAGCGACCACCGTCCTCAGTACGTCATAAAAATTTCACCTCGATACGACCTTACTGTCCCAGGCAAAAACGCACTCAAAGACGCAAATGCAAACCGAAAAGAAAAACGGATTACACAAACTCGCGCAAAAGCTACTTTTTCGTCACATGTAGTTACAAATTAAACACTTTCCATTACTCTCCATACATCCTACTGTGGAAACTAGTATTTTTTTACGTCGCCAAACGGTCCTATATCAAAGCAAACTACGCTTACTGGGCCAGGCGGCGCGGCGCGTCTGCGCTCTTCGTGTTTCCAAACACGCTGCATAAACGTCCGTAACTCCTCGATGCCGTCACTTAAAATCTTCAAACTTTGACACCGCCAAGCGACCACCGTCCTCAGTACGTCATAAAAATTTCACCTCGATACGACCTTACTGTCCCAGGCAAAAACGCACTCAAAGACGCAAATGCAAACCGAAAAGAAAAACGGATTACACAAACTCGCGCAAAAGCTACTTTTTCGTCACATGTAGTTACAAATTAAACACTTTCCATTACTCTCCATACATCCTACTGTGGAAACTAGTATTTTTTTACGTCGCCAAACGGTCCTATATCAAAGCAAACTACGCTTACTGGGCCAGGCGGCGCGGCGCGTCTGCGCTCTTCGTGTTTCCAAACACGCTGCATAAACGTCCGTAACTCCTCGATGCCGTCACTTAAAATCTTCAAACTTTGACACCGCCAAGCGACCACCGTCCTCAGTACGTCATAAAAATTTCACCTCGATACGACCTTACTGTCCCAGGCAAAAACGCACTCAAAGACGCAAATGCAAACCGAAAAGAAAAACGGATTACACAAACTCGCGCAAAAGCTACTTTTTCGTCACATGTAGTTACAAATTAAACACTTTCCATTACTCTCCATACATCCTACTGTGGAAACTAGTATTTTTTTACGTCGCCAAACGGTCCTATATCAAAGCAAACTACGCTTACTGGGCCAGGCGGCGCGGCGCGTCTGCGCTCTTCGTGTTTCCAAACACGCTGCATAAACGTCCGTAACTCCTCGATGCCGTCACTTAAAATCTTCAAACTTTGACACCGCCAAGCGACCACCGTCCTCAGTACGTCATAAAAATTTCACCTCGATACGACCTTACTGTCCCAGGCAAAAACGCACTCAAAGACGCAAATGCAAACCGAAAAGAAAAACGGATTACACAAACTCGCGCAAAAGCTACTTTTTCGTCACATGTAGTTACAAATTAAACACTTTCCATTACTCTCCATACATCCTACTGTGGAAACTAGTATTTTTTTACGTCGCCAAACGGTCCTATATCAAAGCAAACTACGCTTACTGGGCCAGGCGGCGCGGCGCGTCTGCGCTCTTCGTGTTTCCAAACACGCTGCATAAACGTCCGTAACTCCTCGATGCCGTCACTTAAAATCTTCAAACTTTGACACCGCCAAGCGACCACCGTCCTCAGTACGTCATAAAAATTTCACCTCGATACGACCTTACTGTCCCAGGCAAAAACGCACTCAAAGACGCAAATGCAAACCGAAAAGAAAAACGGATTACACAAACTCGCGCAAAAGCTACTTTTTCGTCACATGTAGTTACAAATTAAACACTTTCCATTACTCTCCATACATCCTACTGTGGAAACTAGTATTTTTTTACGTCGCCAAACGGTCCTATATCAAAGCAAACTACGCTTACTGGGCCAGGCGGCGCGGCGCGTCTGCGCTCTTCGTGTTTCCAAACACGCTGCATAAACGTCCGTAACTCCTCGATGCCGTCACTTAAAATCTTCAAACTTTGACACCGCCAAGCGACCACCGTCCTCAGTACGTCATAAAAATTTCACCTCGATACGACCTTACTGTCCCAGGCAAAAACGCACTCAAAGACGCAAATGCAAACCGAAAAGAAAAACGGATTACACAAACTCGCGCAAAAGCTACTTTTTCGTCACATGTAGTTACAAATTAAACACTTTCCATTACTCTCCATACATCCTACTGTGGAAACTAGTATTTTTTTACGTCGCCAAACGGTCCTATATCAAAGCAAACTACGCTTACTGGGCCAGGCGGCGCGGCGCGTCTGCGCTCTTCGTGTTTCCAAACACGCTGCATAAACGTCCGTAACTCCTCGATGCCGTCACTTAAAATCTTCAAACTTTGACACCGCCAAGCGACCACCGTCCTCAGTACGTCATAAAAATTTCACCTCGATACGACCTTACTGTCCCAGGCAAAAACGCACTCAAAGACGCAAATGCAAACCGAAAAGAAAAACGGATTACACAAACTCGCGCAAAAGCTACTTTTTCGTCACATGTAGTTACAAATTAAACACTTTCCATTACTCTCCATACATCCTACTGTGGAAACTAGTATTTTTTTACGTCGCCAAACGGTCCTATATCAAAGCAAACTACGCTTACTGGGCCAGGCGGCGCGGCGCGTCTGCGCTCTTCGTGTTTCCAAACACGCTGCATAAACGTCCGTAACTCCTCGATGCCGTCACTTAAAATCTTCAAACTTTGACACCGCCAAGCGACCACCGTCCTCAGTACGTCATAAAAATTTCACCTCGATACGACCTTACTGTCCCAGGCAAAAACGCACTCAAAGACGCAAATGCAAACCGAAAAGAAAAACGGATTACACAAACTCGCGCAAAAGCTACTTTTTCGTCACATGTAGTTACAAATTAAACACTTTCCATTACTCTCCATACATCCTACTGTGGAAACTAGTATTTTTTTACGTCGCCAAACGGTCCTATATCAAAGCAAACTACGCTTACTGGGCCAGGCGGCGCGGCGCGTCTGCGCTCTTCGTGTTTCCAAACACGCTGCATAAACGTCCGTAACTCCTCGATGCCGTCACTTAAAATCTTCAAACTTTGACACCGCCAAGCGACCACCGTCCTCAGTACGTCATAAAAATTTCACCTCGATACGACCTTACTGTCCCAGGCAAAAACGCACTCAAAGACGCAAATGCAAACCGAAAAGAAAAACGGATTACACAAACTCGCGCAAAAGCACTTTTTCGTCACATGTAGTTACAAATTAAACACTTTCCATTACTCTCCATACATCCTACTGTGGAAACTAGTATTTTTTTACGTCGCCAAACGGTCCTATATCAAAGCAAACTACGCTTACTGGGCCAGGCGGCGCGGCGCGTCTGCGCTCTTCGTGTTTCCAAACACGCTGCATAAACGTCCGTAACTCCTCGATGCCGTCACTTAAAATCTTCAAACTTTGACACCGCCAAGCGACCACCGTCCTCAGTACGTCATAAAAATTTCACCTCGATACGACCTTACTGTCCCAGGCAAAAACGCACTCAAAGACGCAAATGCAAACCGAAAAGAAAAACGGATTACACAAACTCGCGCAAAAGCTACTTTTTCGTCACATGTAGTTACAAATTAAACACTTTCCATTACTCTCCATACATCCTACTGTGGAAACTAGTATTTTTTTACGTCGCCAAACGGTCCTATATCAAAGCAAACTACGCTTACTGGGCCAGGCGGCGCGGCGCGTCTGCGCTCTTCGTGTTTCCAAACACGCTGCATAAACGTCCGTAACTCCTCGATGCCGTCACTTAAAATCTTCAAACTTTGACACCGCCAAGCGACCACCGTCCTCAGTACGTCATAAAAATTTCACCTCGATACGACCTTACTGTCCCAGGCAAAAACGCACTCAAAGACGCAAATGCAAACCGAAAAGAAAAACGGATTACACAAACTCGCGCAAAAGCTACTTTTTCGTCACATGTAGTTACAAATTAAACACTTTCCATTACTCTCCATACATCCTACTGTGGAAACTAGTATTTTTTTACGTCGCCAAACGGTCCTATATCAAAGCAAACTACGCTTACTGGGCCAGGCGGCGCGGCGCGTCTGCGCTCTTCGTGTTTCCAAACACGCTGCATAAACGTCCGTAACTCCTCGATGCCGTCACTTAAAATCTTCAAACTTTGACACCGCCAAGCGACCACCGTCCTCAGTACGTCATAAAAATTTCACCTCGATACGACCTTACTGTCCCAGGCAAAAACGCACTCAAAGACGCAAATGCAAACCGAAAAGAAAAACGGATTACACAAACTCGCGCAAAAGCTACTTTTTCGTCACATGTAGTTACAAATTAAACACTTTCCATTACTCTCCATACATCCTACTGTGGAAACTAGTATTTTTTTACGTCGCCAAACGGTCCTATATCAAAGCAAACTACGCTTACTGGGCCAGGCGGCGCGGCGCGTCTGCGCTCTTCGTGTTTCCAAACACGCTGCATAAACGTCCGTAACTCCTCGATGCCGTCACTTAAAATCTTCAAACTTTGACACCGCCAAGCGACCACCGTCCTCAGTACGTCATAAAAATTTCACCTCGATACGACCTTACTGTCCCAGGCAAAAACGCACTCAAAGACGCAAATGCAAACCGAAAAGAAAAACGGATTACACAAACTCGCGCAAAAGCTACTTTTTCGTCACATGTAGTTACAAATTAAACACTTTCCATTACTCTCCATACATCCTACTGTGGAAACTAGTATTTTTTTACGTCGCCAAACGGTCCTATATCAAAGCAAACTACGCTTACTGGGCCAGGCGGCGCGGCGCGTCTGCGCTCTTCGTGTTTCCAAACACGCTGCATAAACGTCCGTAACTCCTCGATGCCGTCACTTAAAATCTTCAAACTTTGACACCGCCAAGCGACCACCGTCCTCAGTACGTCATAAAAATTTCACCTCGATACGACCTTACTGTCCCAGGCAAAAACGCACTCAAAGACGCAAATGCAAACCGAAAAGAAAAACGGATTACACAAACTCGCGCAAAAGCTACTTTTTCGTCACATGTAGTTACAAATTAAACACTTTCCATTACTCTCCATACATCCTACTGTGGAAACTAGTATTTTTTTACGTCGCCAAACGGTCCTATATCAAAGCAAACTACGCTTACTGGGCCAGGCGGCGCGGCGCGTCTGCGCTCTTCGTGTTTCCAAACACGCTGCATAAACGTCCGTAACTCCTCGATGCCGTCACTTAAAATCTTCAAACTTTGACACCGCCAAGCGACCACCGTCCTCAGTACGTCATAAAAATTTCACCTCGATACGACCTTACTGTCCCAGGCAAAAACGCACTCAAAGACGCAAATGCAAACCGAAAAGAAAAACGGATTACACAAACTCGCGCAAAAGCTACTTTTTCGTCACATGTAGTTACAAATTAAACACTTTCCATTACTCTCCATACATCCTACTGTGGAAACTAGTATTTTTTTACGTCGCCAAACGGTCCTATATCAAAGCAAACTACGCTTACTGGGCCAGGCGGCGCGGCGCGTCTGCGCTCTTCGTGTTTCCAAACACGCTGCATAAACGTCCGTAACTCCTCGATGCCGTCACTTAAAATCTTCAAACTTTGACACCGCCAAGCGACCACCGTCCTCAGTACGTCATAAAAATTTCACCTCGATACGACCTTACTGTCCCAGGCAAAAACGCACTCAAAGACGCAAATGCAAACCGAAAAGAAAAACGGATTACACAAACTCGCGCAAAAGCTACTTTTTCGTCACATGTAGTTACAAATTAAACACTTTCCATTACTCTCCATACATCCTACTGTGGAAACTAGTATTTTTTTACGTCGCCAAACGGTCCTATATCAAAGCAAACTACGCTTACTGGGCCAGGCGGCGCGGCGCGTCTGCGCTCTTCGTGTTTCCAAACACGCTGCATAAACGTCCGTAACTCCTCGATGCCGTCACTTAAAATCTTCAAACTTTGACACCGCCAAGCGACCACCGTCCTCAGTACGTCATAAAAATTTCACCTCGATACGACCTTACTGTCCCAGGCAAAAACGCACTCAAAGACGCAAATGCAAACCGAAAAGAAAAACGGATTACACAAACTCGCGCAAAAGCTACTTTTTCGTCACATGTAGTTACAAATTAAACACTTTCCATTACTCTCCATACATCCTACTGTGGAAACTAGTATTTTTTTACGTCGCCAAACGGTCCTATATCAAAGCAAACTACGCTTACTGGGCCAGGCGGCGCGGCGCGTCTGCGCTCTTCGTGTTTCCAAACACGCTGCATAAACGTCCGTAACTCCTCGATGCCGTCACTTAAAATCTTCAAACTTTGACACCGCCAAGCGACCACCGTCCTCAGTACGTCATAAAAATTTCACCTCGATACGACCTTACTGTCCCAGGCAAAAACGCACTCAAAGACGCAAATGCAAACCGAAAAGAAAAACGGATTACACAAACTCGCGCAAAAGCTACTTTTTCGTCACATGTAGTTACAAATTAAACACTTTCCATTACTCTCCATACATCCTACTGTGGAAACTAGTATTTTTTTACGTCGCCAAACGGTCCTATATCAAAGCAAACTACGCTTACTGGGCCAGGCGGCGCGGCGCGTCTGCGCTCTTCGTGTTTCCAAACACGCTGCATAAACGTCCGTAACTCCTCGATGCCGTCACTTAAAATCTTCAAACTTTGACACCGCCAAGCGACCACCGTCCTCAGTACGTCATAAAAATTTCACCTCGATACGACCTTACTGTCCCAGGCAAAAACGCACTCAAAGACGCAAATGCAAACCGAAAAGAAAAACGGATTACACAAACTCGCGCAAAAGCTACTTTTTCGTCACATGTAGTTACAAATTAAACACTTTCCATTACTCTCCATACATCCTACTGTGGAAACTAGTATTTTTTTACGTCGCCAAACGGTCCTATATCAAAGCAAACTACGCTTACTGGGCCAGGCGGCGCGGCGCGTCTGCGCTCTTCGTGTTTCCAAACACGCTGCATAAACGTCCGTAACTCCTCGATGCCGTCACTTAAAATCTTCAAACTTTGACACCGCCAAGCGACCACCGTCCTCAGTACGTCATAAAAATTTCACCTCGATACGACCTTACTGTCCCAGGCAAAAACGCACTCAAAGACGCAAATGCAAACCGAAAAGAAAAACGGATTACACAAACTCGCGCAAAAGCTACTTTTTCGTCACATGTAGTTACAAATTAAACACTTTCCATTACTCTCCATACATCCTACTGTGGAAACTAGTATTTTTTTACGTCGCCAAACGGTCCTATATCAAAGCAAACTACGCTTACTGGGCCAGGCGGCGCGGCGCGTCTGCGCTCTTCGTGTTTCCAAACACGCTGCATAAACGTCCGTAACTCCTCGATGCCGTCACTTAAAATCTTCAAACTTTGACACCGCCAAGCGACCACCGTCCTCAGTACGTCATAAAAATTTCACCTCGATACGACCTTACTGTCCCAGGCAAAAACGCACTCAAAGACGCAAATGCAAACCGAAAAGAAAAACGGATTACACAAACTCGCGCAAAAGCTACTTTTTCGTCACATGTAGTTACAAATTAAACACTTTCCATTACTCTCCATACATCCTACTGTGGAAACTAGTATTTTTTTACGTCGCCAAACGGTCCTATATCAAAGCAAACTACGCTTACTGGGCCAGGCGGCGCGGCGCGTCTGCGCTCTTCGTGTTTCCAAACACGCTGCATAAACGTCCGTAACTCCTCGATGCCGTCACTTAAAATCTTCAAACTTTGACACCGCCAAGCGACCACCGTCCTCAGTACGTCATAAAAATTTCACCTCGATACGACCTTACTGTCCCAGGCAAAAACGCACTCAAAGACGCAAATGCAAACCGAAAAGAAAAACGGATTACACAAACTCGCGCAAAAGCTACTTTTTCGTCACATGTAGTTACAAATTAAACACTTTCCATTACTCTCCATACATCCTACTGTGGAAACTAGTATTTTTTTACGTCGCCAAACGGTCCTATATCAAAGCAAACTACGCTTACTGGGCCAGGCGGCGCGGCGCGTCTGCGCTCTTCGTGTTTCCAAACACGCTGCATAAACGTCCGTAACTCCTCGATGCCGTCACTTAAAATCTTCAAACTTTGACACCGCCAAGCGACCACCGTCCTCAGTACGTCATAAAAATTTCACCTCGATACGACCTTACTGTCCCAGGCAAAAACGCACTCAAAGACGCAAATGCAAACCGAAAAGAAAAACGGATTACACAAACTCGCGCAAAAGCTACTTTTTCGTCACATGTAGTTACAAATTAAACACTTTCCATTACTCTCCATACATCCTACTGTGGAAACTAGTATTTTTTTACGTCGCCAAACGGTCCTATATCAAAGCAAACTACGCTTACTGGGCCAGGCGGCGCGGCGCGTCTGCGCTCTTCGTGTTTCCAAACACGCTGCATAAACGTCCGTAACTCCTCGATGCCGTCACTTAAAATCTTCAAACTTTGACACCGCCAAGCGACCACCGTCCTCAGTACGTCATAAAAATTTCACCTCGATACGACCTTACTGTCCCAGGCAAAAACGCACTCAAAGACGCAAATGCAAACCGAAAAGAAAAACGGATTACACAAACTCGCGCAAAAGCTACTTTTTCGTCACATGTAGTTACAAATTAAACACTTTCCATTACTCTCCATACATCCTACTGTGGAAACTAGTATTTTTTTACGTCGCCAAACGGTCCTATATCAAAGCAAACTACGCTTACTGGGCCAGGCGGCGCGGCGCGTCTGCGCTCTTCGTGTTTCCAAACACGCTGCATAAACGTCCGTAACTCCTCGATGCCGTCACTTAAAATCTTCAAACTTTGACACCGCCAAGCGACCACCGTCCTCAGTACGTCATAAAAATTTCACCTCGATACGACCTTACTGTCCCAGGCAAAAACGCACTCAAAGACGCAAATGCAAACCGAAAAGAAAAACGGATTACACAAACTCGCGCAAAAGCTACTTTTTCGTCACATGTAGTTACAAATTAAACACTTTCCATTACTCTCCATACATCCTACTGTGGAAACTAGTATTTTTTTACGTCGCCAAACGGTCCTATATCAAAGCAAACTACGCTTACTGGGCCAGGCGGCGCGGCGCGTCTGCGCTCTTCGTGTTTCCAAACACGCTGCATAAACGTCCGTAACTCCTCGATGCCGTCACTTAAAATCTTCAAACTTTGACACCGCCAAGCGACCACCGTCCTCAGTACGTCATAAAAATTTCACCTCGATACGACCTTACTGTCCCAGGCAAAAACGCACTCAAAGACGCAAATGCAAACCGAAAAGAAAAACGGATTACACAAACTCGCGCAAAAGCTACTTTTTCGTCACATGTAGTTACAAATTAAACACTTTCCATTACTCTCCATACATCCTACTGTGGAAACTAGTATTTTTTTACGTCGCCAAACGGTCCTATATCAAAGCAAACTACGCTTACTGGGCCAGGCGGCGCGGCGCGTCTGCGCTCTTCGTGTTTCCAAACACGCTGCATAAACGTCCGTAACTCCTCGATGCCGTCACTTAAAATCTTCAAACTTTGACACCGCCAAGCGACCACCGTCCTCAGTACGTCATAAAAATTTCACCTCGATACGACCTTACTGTCCCAGGCAAAAACGCACTCAAAGACGCAAATGCAAACCGAAAAGAAAAACGGATTACACAAACTCGCGCAAAAGCTACTTTTTCGTCACATGTAGTTACAAATTAAACACTTTCCATTACTCTCCATACATCCTACTGTGGAAACTAGTATTTTTTTACGTCGCCAAACGGTCCTATATCAAAGCAAACTACGCTTACTGGGCCAGGCGGCGCGGCGCGTCTGCGCTCTTCGTGTTTCCAAACACGCTGCATAAACGTCCGTAACTCCTCGATGCCGTCACTTAAAATCTTCAAACTTTGACACCGCCAAGCGACCACCGTCCTCAGTACGTCATAAAAATTTCACCTCGATACGACCTTACTGTCCCAGGCAAAAACGCACTCAAAGACGCAAATGCAAACCGAAAAGAAAAACGGATTACACAAACTCGCGCAAAAGCTACTTTTTCGTCACATGTAGTTACAAATTAAACACTTTCCATTACTCTCCATACATCCTACTGTGGAAACTAGTATTTTTTTACGTCGCCAAACGGTCCTATATCAAAGCAAACTACGCTTACTGGGCCAGGCGGCGCGGCGCGTCTGCGCTCTTCGTGTTTCCAAACACGCTGCATAAACGTCCGTAACTCCTCGATGCCGTCACTTAAAATCTTCAAACTTTGACACCGCCAAGCGACCACCGTCCTCAGTACGTCATAAAAATTTCACCTCGATACGACCTTACTGTCCCAGGCAAAAACGCACTCAAAGACGCAAATGCAAACCGAAAAGAAAAACGGATTACACAAACTCGCGCAAAAGCTACTTTTTCGTCACATGTAGTTACAAATTAAACACTTTCCATTACTCTCCATACATCCTACTGTGGAAACTAGTATTTTTTTACGTCGCCAAACGGTCCTATATCAAAGCAAACTACGCTTACTGGGCCAGGCGGCGCGGCGCGTCTGCGCTCTTCGTGTTTCCAAACACGCTGCATAAACGTCCGTAACTCCTCGATGCCGTCACTTAAAATCTTCAAACTTTGACACCGCCAAGCGACCACCGTCCTCAGTACGTCATAAAAATTTCACCTCGATACGACCTTACTGTCCCAGGCAAAAACGCACTCAAAGACGCAAATGCAAACCGAAAAGAAAAACGGATTACACAAACTCGCGCAAAAGCTACTTTTTCGTCACATGTAGTTACAAATTAAACACTTTCCATTACTCTCCATACATCCTACTGTGGAAACTAGTATTTTTTTACGTCGCCAAACGGTCCTATATCAAAGCAAACTACGCTTACTGGGCCAGGCGGCGCGGCGCGTCTGCGCTCTTCGTGTTTCCAAACACGCTGCATAAACGTCCGTAACTCCTCGATGCCGTCACTTAAAATCTTCAAACTTTGACACCGCCAAGCGACCACCGTCCTCAGTACGTCATAAAAATTTCACCTCGATACGACCTTACTGTCCCAGGCAAAAACGCACTCAAAGACGCAAATGCAAACCGAAAAGAAAAACGGATTACACAAACTCGCGCAAAAGCTACTTTTTCGTCACATGTAGTTACAAATTAAACACTTTCCATTACTCTCCATACATCCTACTGTGGAAACTAGTATTTTTTTACGTCGCCAAACGGTCCTATATCAAAGCAAACTACGCTTACTGGGCCAGGCGGCGCGGCGCGTCTGCGCTCTTCGTGTTTCCAAACACGCTGCATAAACGTCCGTAACTCCTCGATGCCGTCACTTAAAATCTTCAAACTTTGACACCGCCAAGCGACCACCGTCCTCAGTACGTCATAAAAATTTCACCTCGATACGACCTTACTGTCCCAGGCAAAAACGCACTCAAAGACGCAAATGCAAACCGAAAAGAAAAACGGATTACACAAACTCGCGCAAAAGCTACTTTTTCGTCACATGTAGTTACAAATTAAACACTTTCCATTACTCTCCATACATCCTACTGTGGAAACTAGTATTTTTTTACGTCGCCAAACGGTCCTATATCAAAGCAAACTACGCTTACTGGGCCAGGCGGCGCGGCGCGTCTGCGCTCTTCGTGTTTCCAAACACGCTGCATAAACGTCCGTAACTCCTCGATGCCGTCACTTAAAATCTTCAAACTTTGACACCGCCAAGCGACCACCGTCCTCAGTACGTCATAAAAATTTCACCTCGATACGACCTTACTGTCCCAGGCAAAAACGCACTCAAAGACGCAAATGCAAACCGAAAAGAAAAACGGATTACACAAACTCGCGCAAAAGCTACTTTTTCGTCACATGTAGTTACAAATTAAACACTTTCCATTACTCTCCATACATCCTACTGTGGAAACTAGTATTTTTTTACGTCGCCAAACGGTCCTATATCAAAGCAAACTACGCTTACTGGGCCAGGCGGCGCGGCGCGTCTGCGCTCTTCGTGTTTCCAAACACGCTGCATAAACGTCCGTAACTCCTCGATGCCGTCACTTAAAATCTTCAAACTTTGACACCGCCAAGCGACCACCGTCCTCAGTACGTCATAAAAATTTCACCTCGATACGACCTTACTGTCCCAGGCAAAAACGCACTCAAAGACGCAAATGCAAACCGAAAAGAAAAACGGATTACACAAACTCGCGCAAAAGCTACTTTTTCGTCACATGTAGTTACAAATTAAACACTTTCCATTACTCTCCATACATCCTACTGTGGAAACTAGTATTTTTTTACGTCGCCAAACGGTCCTATATCAAAGCAAACTACGCTTACTGGGCCAGGCGGCGCGGCGCGTCTGCGCTCTTCGTGTTTCCAAACACGCTGCATAAACGTCCGTAACTCCTCGATGCCGTCACTTAAAATCTTCAAACTTTGACACCGCCAAGCGACCACCGTCCTCAGTACGTCATAAAAATTTCACCTCGATACGACCTTACTGTCCCAGGCAAAAACGCACTCAAAGACGCAAATGCAAACCGAAAAGAAAAACGGATTACACAAACTCGCGCAAAAGCTACTTTTTCGTCACATGTAGTTACAAATTAAACACTTTCCATTACTCTCCATACATCCTACTGTGGAAACTAGTATTTTTTTACGTCGCCAAACGGTCCTATATCAAAGCAAACTACGCTTACTGGGCCAGGCGGCGCGGCGCGTCTGCGCTCTTCGTGTTTCCAAACACGCTGCATAAACGTCCGTAACTCCTCGATGCCGTCACTTAAAATCTTCAAACTTTGACACCGCCAAGCGACCACCGTCCTCAGTACGTCATAAAAATTTCACCTCGATACGACCTTACTGTCCCAGGCAAAAACGCACTCAAAGACGCAAATGCAAACCGAAAAGAAAAACGGATTACACAAACTCGCGCAAAAGCTACTTTTTCGTCACATGTAGTTACAAATTAAACACTTTCCATTACTCTCCATACATCCTACTGTGGAAACTAGTATTTTTTTACGTCGCCAAACGGTCCTATATCAAAGCAAACTACGCTTACTGGGCCAGGCGGCGCGGCGCGTCTGCGCTCTTCGTGTTTCCAAACACGCTGCATAAACGTCCGTAACTCCTCGATGCCGTCACTTAAAATCTTCAAACTTTGACACCGCCAAGCGACCACCGTCCTCAGTACGTCATAAAAATTTCACCTCGATACGACCTTACTGTCCCAGGCAAAAACGCACTCAAAGACGCAAATGCAAACCGAAAAGAAAAACGGATTACACAAACTCGCGCAAAAGCTACTTTTTCGTCACATGTAGTTACAAATTAAACACTTTCCATTACTCTCCATACATCCTACTGTGGAAACTAGTATTTTTTTACGTCGCCAAACGGTCCTATATCAAAGCAAACTACGCTTACTGGGCCAGGCGGCGCGGCGCGTCTGCGCTCTTCGTGTTTCCAAACACGCTGCATAAACGTCCGTAACTCCTCGATGCCGTCACTTAAAATCTTCAAACTTTGACACCGCCAAGCGACCACCGTCCTCAGTACGTCATAAAAATTTCACCTCGATACGACCTTACTGTCCCAGGCAAAAACGCACTCAAAGACGCAAATGCAAACCGAAAAGAAAAACGGATTACACAAACTCGCGCAAAAGCTACTTTTTCGTCACATGTAGTTACAAATTAAACACTTTCCATTACTCTCCATACATCCTACTGTGGAAACTAGTATTTTTTTACGTCGCCAAACGGTCCTATATCAAAGCAAACTACGCTTACTGGGCCAGGCGGCGCGGCGCGTCTGCGCTCTTCGTGTTTCCAAACACGCTGCATAAACGTCCGTAACTCCTCGATGCCGTCACTTAAAATCTTCAAACTTTGACACCGCCAAGCGACCACCGTCCTCAGTACGTCATAAAAATTTCACCTCGATACGACCTTACTGTCCCAGGCAAAAACGCACTCAAAGACGCAAATGCAAACCGAAAAGAAAAACGGATTACACAAACTCGCGCAAAAGCTACTTTTTCGTCACATGTAGTTACAAATTAAACACTTTCCATTACTCTCCATACATCCTACTGTGGAAACTAGTATTTTTTTACGTCGCCAAACGGTCCTATATCAAAGCAAACTACGCTTACTGGGCCAGGCGGCGCGGCGCGTCTGCGCTCTTCGTGTTTCCAAACACGCTGCATAAACGTCCGTAACTCCTCGATGCCGTCACTTAAAATCTTCAAACTTTGACACCGCCAAGCGACCACCGTCCTCAGTACGTCATAAAAATTTCACCTCGATACGACCTTACTGTCCCAGGCAAAAACGCACTCAAAGACGCAAATGCAAACCGAAAAGAAAAACGGATTACACAAACTCGCGCAAAAGCTACTTTTTCGTCACATGTAGTTACAAATTAAACACTTTCCATTACTCTCCATACATCCTACTGTGGAAACTAGTATTTTTTTACGTCGCCAAACGGTCCTATATCAAAGCAAACTACGCTTACTGGGCCAGGCGGCGCGGCGCGTCTGCGCTCTTCGTGTTTCCAAACACGCTGCATAAACGTCCGTAACTCCTCGATGCCGTCACTTAAAATCTTCAAACTTTGACACCGCCAAGCGACCACCGTCCTCAGTACGTCATAAAAATTTCACCTCGATACGACCTTACTGTCCCAGGCAAAAACGCACTCAAAGACGCAAATGCAAACCGAAAAGAAAAACGGATTACACAAACTCGCGCAAAAGCTACTTTTTCGTCACATGTAGTTACAAATTAAACACTTTCCATTACTCTCCATACATCCTACTGTGGAAACTAGTATTTTTTTACGTCGCCAAACGGTCCTATATCAAAGCAAACTACGCTTACTGGGCCAGGCGGCGCGGCGCGTCTGCGCTCTTCGTGTTTCCAAACACGCTGCATAAACGTCCGTAACTCCTCGATGCCGTCACTTAAAATCTTCAAACTTTGACACCGCCAAGCGACCACCGTCCTCAGTACGTCATAAAAATTTCACCTCGATACGACCTTACTGTCCCAGGCAAAAACGCACTCAAAGACGCAAATGCAAACCGAAAAGAAAAACGGATTACACAAACTCGCGCAAAAGCTACTTTTTCGTCACATGTAGTTACAAATTAAACACTTTCCATTACTCTCCATACATCCTACTGTGGAAACTAGTATTTTTTTACGTCGCCAAACGGTCCTATATCAAAGCAAACTACGCTTACTGGGCCAGGCGGCGCGGCGCGTCTGCGCTCTTCGTGTTTCCAAACACGCTGCATAAACGTCCGTAACTCCTCGATGCCGTCACTTAAAATCTTCAAACTTTGACACCGCCAAGCGACCACCGTCCTCAGTACGTCATAAAAATTTCACCTCGATACGACCTTACTGTCCCAGGCAAAAACGCACTCAAAGACGCAAATGCAAACCGAAAAGAAAAACGGATTACACAAACTCGCGCAAAAGCTACTTTTTCGTCACATGTAGTTACAAATTAAACACTTTCCATTACTCTCCATACATCCTACTGTGGAAACTAGTATTTTTTTACGTCGCCAAACGGTCCTATATCAAAGCAAACTACGCTTACTGGGCCAGGCGGCGCGGCGCGTCTGCGCTCTTCGTGTTTCCAAACACGCTGCATAAACGTCCGTAACTCCTCGATGCCGTCACTTAAAATCTTCAAACTTTGACACCGCCAAGCGACCACCGTCCTCAGTACGTCATAAAAATTTCACCTCGATACGACCTTACTGTCCCAGGCAAAAACGCACTCAAAGACGCAAATGCAAACCGAAAAGAAAAACGGATTACACAAACTCGCGCAAAAGCTACTTTTTCGTCACATGTAGTTACAAATTAAACACTTTCCACTACTCTCCATACATCCTACTGTGGAAACTAGTATTTTTTTACGTCGCCAAACGGTCCTATATCAAAGCAAACTACGCTTACTGGGCCAGGCGGCGCGGCGCGTCTGCGCTCTTCGTGTTTCCAAACACGCTGCATAAACGTCCGTAACTCCTCGATGCCGTCACTTAAAATCTTCAAACTTTGACACCGCCAAGCGACCACCGTCCTCAGTACGTCATAAAAATTTCACCTCGATACGACCTTACTGTCCCAGGCAAAAACGCACTCAAAGACGCAAATGCAAACCGAAAAGAAAAACGGATTACACAAACTCGCGCAAAAGCTACTTTTTCGTCACATGTAGTTACAAATTAAACACTTTCCATTACTCTCCATACATCCTACTGTGGAAACTAGTATTTTTTTACGTCGCCAAACGGTCCTATATCAAAGCAAACTACGCTTACTGGGCCAGGCGGCGCGGCGCGTCTGCGCTCTTCGTGTTTCCAAACACGCTGCATAAACGTCCGTAACTCCTCGATGCCGTCACTTAAAATCTTCAAACTTTGACACCGCCAAGCGACCACCGTCCTCAGTACGTCATAAAAATTTCACCTCGATACGACCTTACTGTCCCAGGCAAAAACGCACTCAAAGACGCAAATGCAAACCGAAAAGAAAAACGGATTACACAAACTCGCGCAAAAGCTACTTTTTCGTCACATGTAGTTACAAATTAAACACTTTCCATTACTCTCCATACATCCTACTGTGGAAACTAGTATTTTTTTACGTCGCCAAACGGTCCTATATCAAAGCAAACTACGCTTACTGGGCCAGGCGGCGCGGCGCGTCTGCGCTCTTCGTGTTTCCAAACACGCTGCATAAACGTCCGTAACTCCTCGATGCCGTCACTTAAAATCTTCAAACTTTGACACCGCCAAGCGACCACCGTCCTCAGTACGTCATAAAAATTTCACCTCGATACGACCTTACTGTCCCAGGCAAAAACGCACTCAAAGACGCAAATGCAAACCGAAAAGAAAAACGGATTACACAAACTCGCGCAAAAGCTACTTTTTCGTCACATGTAGTTACAAATTAAACACTTTCCATTACTCTCCATACATCCTACTGTGGAAACTAGTATTTTTTTACGTCGCCAAACGGTCCTATATCAAAGCAAACTACGCTTACTGGGCCAGGCGGCGCGGCGCGTCTGCGCTCTTCGTGTTTCCAAACACGCTGCATAAACGTCCGTAACTCCTCGATGCCGTCACTTAAAATCTTCAAACTTTGACACCGCCAAGCGACCACCGTCCTCAGTACGTCATAAAAATTTCACCTCGATACGACCTTACTGTCCCAGGCAAAAACGCACTCAAAGACGCAAATGCAAACCGAAAAGAAAAACGGATTACACAAACTCGCGCAAAAGCTACTTTTTCGTCACATGTAGTTACAAATTAAACACTTTCCATTACTCTCCATACATCCTACTGTGGAAACTAGTATTTTTTTACGTCGCCAAACGGTCCTATATCAAAGCAAACTACGCTTACTGGGCCAGGCGGCGCGGCGCGTCTGCGCTCTTCGTGTTTCCAAACACGCTGCATAAACGTCCGTAACTCCTCGATGCCGTCACTTAAAATCTTCAAACTTTGACACCGCCAAGCGACCACCGTCCTCAGTACGTCATAAAAATTTCACCTCGATACGACCTTACTGTCCCAGGCAAAAACGCACTCAAAGACGCAAATGCAAACCGAAAAGAAAAACGGATTACACAAACTCGCGCAAAAGCTACTTTTTCGTCACATGTAGTTACAAATTAAACACTTTCCATTACTCTCCATACATCCTACTGTGGAAACTAGTATTTTTTTACGTCGCCAAACGGTCCTATATCAAAGCAAACTACGCTTACTGGGCCAGGCGGCGCGGCGCGTCTGCGCTCTTCGTGTTTCCAAACACGCTGCATAAACGTCCGTAACTCCTCGATGCCGTCACTTAAAATCTTCAAACTTTGACACCGCCAAGCGACCACCGTCCTCAGTACGTCATAAAAATTTCACCTCGATACGACCTTACTGTCCCAGGCAAAAACGCACTCAAAGACGCAAATGCAAACCGAAAAGAAAAACGGATTACACAAACTCGCGCAAAAGCTACTTTTTCGTCACATGTAGTTACAAATTAAACACTTTCCATTACTCTCCATACATCCTACTGTGGAAACTAGTATTTTTTTACGTCGCCAAACGGTCCTATATCAAAGCAAACTACGCTTACTGGGCCAGGCGGCGCGGCGCGTCTGCGCTCTTCGTGTTTCCAAACACGCTGCATAAACGTCCGTAACTCCTCGATGCCGTCACTTAAAATCTTCAAACTTTGACACCGCCAAGCGACCACCGTCCTCAGTACGTCATAAAAATTTCACCTCGATACGACCTTACTGTCCCAGGCAAAAACGCACTCAAAGACGCAAATGCAAACCGAAAAGAAAAACGGATTACACAAACTCGCGCAAAAGCTACTTTTTCGTCACATGTAGTTACAAATTAAACACTTTCCATTACTCTCCATACATCCTACTGTGGAAACTAGTATTTTTTTACGTCGCCAAACGGTCCTATATCAAAGCAAACTACGCTTACTGGGCCAGGCGGCGCGGCGCGTCTGCGCTCTTCGTGTTTCCAAACACGCTGCATAAACGTCCGTAACTCCTCGATGCCGTCACTTAAAATCTTCAAACTTTGACACCGCCAAGCGACCACCGTCCTCAGTACGTCATAAAAATTTCACCTCGATACGACCTTACTGTCCCAGGCAAAAACGCACTCAAAGACGCAAATGCAAACCGAAAAGAAAAACGGATTACACAAACTCGCGCAAAAGCTACTTTTTCGTCACATGTAGTTACAAATTAAACACTTTCCATTACTCTCCATACATCCTACTGTGGAAACTAGTATTTTTTTACGTCGCCAAACGGTCCTATATCAAAGCAAACTACGCTTACTGGGCCAGGCGGCGCGGCGCGTCTGCGCTCTTCGTGTTTCCAAACACGCTGCATAAACGTCCGTAACTCCTCGATGCCGTCACTTAAAATCTTCAAACTTTGACACCGCCAAGCGACCACCGTCCTCAGTACGTCATAAAAATTTCACCTCGATACGACCTTACTGTCCCAGGCAAAAACGCACTCAAAGACGCAAATGCAAACCGAAAAGAAAAACGGATTACACAAACTCGCGCAAAAGCTACTTTTTCGTCACATGTAGTTACAAATTAAACACTTTCCATTACTCTCCATACATCCTACTGTGGAAACTAGTATTTTTTTACGTCGCCAAACGGTCCTATATCAAAGCAAACTACGCTTACTGGGCCAGGCGGCGCGGCGCGTCTGCGCTCTTCGTGTTTCCAAACACGCTGCATAAACGTCCGTAACTCCTCGATGCCGTCACTTAAAATCTTCAAACTTTGACACCGCCAAGCGACCACCGTCCTCAGTACGTCATAAAAATTTCACCTCGATACGACCTTACTGTCCCAGGCAAAAACGCACTCAAAGACGCAAATGCAAACCGAAAAGAAAAACGGATTACACAAACTCGCGCAAAAGCTACTTTTTCGTCACATGTAGTTACAAATTAAACACTTTCCATTACTCTCCATACATCCTACTGTGGAAACTAGTATTTTTTTACGTCGCCAAACGGTCCTATATCAAAGCAAACTACGCTTACTGGGCCAGGCGGCGCGGCGCGTCTGCGCTCTTCGTGTTTCCAAACACGCTGCATAAACGTCCGTAACTCCTCGATGCCGTCACTTAAAATCTTCAAACTTTGACACCGCCAAGCGACCACCGTCCTCAGTACGTCATAAAAATTTCACCTCGATACGACCTTACTGTCCCAGGCAAAAACGCACTCAAAGACGCAAATGCAAACCGAAAAGAAAAACGGATTACACAAACTCGCGCAAAAGCTACTTTTTCGTCACATGTAGTTACAAATTAAACACTTTCCATTACTCTCCATACATCCTACTGTGGAAACTAGTATTTTTTTACGTCGCCAAACGGTCCTATATCAAAGCAAACTACGCTTACTGGGCCAGGCGGCGCGGCGCGTCTGCGCTCTTCGTGTTTCCAAACACGCTGCATAAACGTCCGTAACTCCTCGATGCCGTCACTTAAAATCTTCAAACTTTGACACCGCCAAGCGACCACCGTCCTCAGTACGTCATAAAAATTTCACCTCGATACGACCTTACTGTCCCAGGCAAAAACGCACTCAAAGACGCAAATGCAAACCGAAAAGAAAAACGGATTACACAAACTCGCGCAAAAGCTACTTTTTCGTCACATGTAGTTACAAATTAAACACTTTCCATTACTCTCCATACATCCTACTGTGGAAACTAGTATTTTTTTACGTCGCCAAACGGTCCTATATCAAAGCAAACTACGCTTACTGGGCCAGGCGGCGCGGCGCGTCTGCGCTCTTCGTGTTTCCAAACACGCTGCATAAACGTCCGTAACTCCTCGATGCCGTCACTTAAAATCTTCAAACTTTGACACCGCCAAGCGACCACCGTCCTCAGTACGTCATAAAAATTTCACCTCGATACGACCTTACTGTCCCAGGCAAAAACGCACTCAAAGACGCAAATGCAAACCGAAAAGAAAAACGGATTACACAAACTCGCGCAAAAGCTACTTTTTCGTCACATGTAGTTACAAATTAAACACTTTCCATTACTCTCCATACATCCTACTGTGGAAACTAGTATTTTTTTACGTCGCCAAACGGTCCTATATCAAAGCAAACTACGCTTACTGGGCCAGGCGGCGCGGCGCGTCTGCGCTCTTCGTGTTTCCAAACACGCTGCATAAACGTCCGTAACTCCTCGATGCCGTCACTTAAAATCTTCAAACTTTGACACCGCCAAGCGACCACCGTCCTCAGTACGTCATAAAAATTTCACCTCGATACGACCTTACTGTCCCAGGCAAAAACGCACTCAAAGACGCAAATGCAAACCGAAAAGAAAAACGGATTACACAAACTCGCGCAAAAGCTACTTTTTCGTCACATGTAGTTACAAATTAAACACTTTCCATTACTCTCCATACATCCTACTGTGGAAACTAGTATTTTTTTACGTCGCCAAACGGTCCTATATCAAAGCAAACTACGCTTACTGGGCCAGGCGGCGCGGCGCGTCTGCGCTCTTCGTGTTTCCAAACACGCTGCATAAACGTCCGTAACTCCTCGATGCCGTCACTTAAAATCTTCAAACTTTGACACCGCCAAGCGACCACCGTCCTCAGTACGTCATAAAAATTTCACCTCGATACGACCTTACTGTCCCAGGCAAAAACGCACTCAAAGACGCAAATGCAAACCGAAAAGAAAAACGGATTACACAAACTCGCGCAAAAGCTACTTTTTCGTCACATGTAGTTACAAATTAAACACTTTCCACTACTCTCCATACATCCTACTGTGGAAACTAGTATTTTTTTACGTCGCCAAACGGTCCTATATCAAAGCAAACTACGCTTACTGGGCCAGGCGGCGCGGCGCGTCTGCGCTCTTCGTGTTTCCAAACACGCTGCATAAACGTCCGTAACTCCTCGATGCCGTCACTTAAAATCTTCAAACTTTGACACCGCCAAGCGACCACCGTCCTCAGTACGTCATAAAAATTTCACCTCGATACGACCTTACTGTCCCAGGCAAAAACGCACTCAAAGACGCAAATGCAAACCGAAAAGAAAAACGGATTACACAAACTCGCGCAAAAGCTACTTTTTCGTCACATGTAGTTACAAATTAAACACTTTCCATTACTCTCCATACATCCTACTGTGGAAACTAGTATTTTTTTACGTCGCCAAACGGTCCTATATCAAAGCAAACTACGCTTACTGGGCCAGGCGGCGCGGCGCGTCTGCGCTCTTCGTGTTTCCAAACACGCTGCATAAACGTCCGTAACTCCTCGATGCCGTCACTTAAAATCTTCAAACTTTGACACCGCCAAGCGACCACCGTCCTCAGTACGTCATAAAAATTTCACCTCGATACGACCTTACTGTCCCAGGCAAAAACGCACTCAAAGACGCAAATGCAAACCGAAAAGAAAAACGGATTACACAAACTCGCGCAAAAGCTACTTTTTCGTCACATGTAGTTACAAATTAAACACTTTCCATTACTCTCCATACATCCTACTGTGGAAACTAGTATTTTTTTACGTCGCCAAACGGTCCTATATCAAAGCAAACTACGCTTACTGGGCCAGGCGGCGCGGCGCGTCTGCGCTCTTCGTGTTTCCAAACACGCTGCATAAACGTCCGTAACTCCTCGATGCCGTCACTTAAAATCTTCAAACTTTGACACCGCCAAGCGACCACCGTCCTCAGTACGTCATAAAAATTTCACCTCGATACGACCTTACTGTCCCAGGCAAAAACGCACTCAAAGACGCAAATGCAAACCGAAAAGAAAAACGGATTACACAAACTCGCGCAAAAGCTACTTTTTCGTCACATGTAGTTACAAATTAAACACTTTCCATTACTCTCCATACATCCTACTGTGGAAACTAGTATTTTTTTACGTCGCCAAACGGTCCTATATCAAAGCAAACTACGCTTACTGGGCCAGGCGGCGCGGCGCGTCTGCGCTCTTCGTGTTTCCAAACACGCTGCATAAACGTCCGTAACTCCTCGATGCCGTCACTTAAAATCTTCAAACTTTGACACCGCCAAGCGACCACCGTCCTCAGTACGTCATAAAAATTTCACCTCGATACGACCTTACTGTCCCAGGCAAAAACGCACTCAAAGACGCAAATGCAAACCGAAAAGAAAAACGGATTACACAAACTCGCGCAAAAGCTACTTTTTCGTCACATGTAGTTACAAATTAAACACTTTCCATTACTCTCCATACATCCTACTGTGGAAACTAGTATTTTTTTACGTCGCCAAACGGTCCTATATCAAAGCAAACTACGCTTACTGGGCCAGGCGGCGCGGCGCGTCTGCGCTCTTCGTGTTTCCAAACACGCTGCATAAACGTCCGTAACTCCTCGATGCCGTCACTTAAAATCTTCAAACTTTGACACCGCCAAGCGACCACCGTCCTCAGTACGTCATAAAAATTTCACCTCGATACGACCTTACTGTCCCAGGCAAAAACGCACTCAAAGACGCAAATGCAAACCGAAAAGAAAAACGGATTACACAAACTCGCGCAAAAGCTACTTTTTCGTCACATGTAGTTACAAATTAAACACTTTCCATTACTCTCCATACATCCTACTGTGGAAACTAGTATTTTTTTACGTCGCCAAACGGTCCTATATCAAAGCAAACTACGCTTACTGGGCCAGGCGGCGTGGCGCGTCTGCGCTCTTCGTGTTTCCAAACACGCTGCATAAACGTCCGTAACTCCTCGATGCCGTCACTTAAAATCTTCAAACTTTGACACCGCCAAGCGACCACCGTCCTCAGTACGTCATAAAAATTTCACCTCGATACGACCTTACTGTCCCAGGCAAAAACGCACTCAAAGACGCAAATGCAAACCGAAAAGAAAAACGGATTACACAAACTCGCGCAAAAGCTACTTTTTCGTCACATGTAGTTACAAATTAAACACTTTCCATTACTCTCCATACATCCTACTGTGGAAACTAGTATTTTTTTACGTCGCCAAACGGTCCTATATCAAAGCAAACTACGCTTACTGGGCCAGGCGGCGCGGCGCGTCTGCGCTCTTCGTGTTTCCAAACACGCTGCATAAACGTCCGTAACTCCTCGATGCCGTCACTTAAAATCTTCAAACTTTGACACCGCCAAGCGACCACCGTCCTCAGTACGTCATAAAAATTTCACCTCGATACGACCTTACTGTCCCAGGCAAAAACGCACTCAAAGACGCAAATGCAAACCGAAAAGAAAAACGGATTACACAAACTCGCGCAAAAGCTACTTTTTCGTCACATGTAGTTACAAATTAAACACTTTCCATTACTCTCCATACATCCTACTGTGGAAACTAGTATTTTTTTACGTCGCCAAACGGTCCTATATCAAAGCAAACTACGCTTACTGGGCCAGGCGGCGCGGCGCGTCTGCGCTCTTCGTGTTTCCAAACACGCTGCATAAACGTCCGTAACTCCTCGATGCCGTCACTTAAAATCTTCAAACTTTGACACCGCCAAGCGACCACCGTCCTCAGTACGTCATAAAAATTTCACCTCGATACGACCTTACTGTCCCAGGCAAAAACGCACTCAAAGACGCAAATGCAAACCGAAAAGAAAAACGGATTACACAAACTCGCGCAAAAGCTACTTTTTCGTCACATGTAGTTACAAATTAAACACTTTCCATTACTCTCCATACATCCTACTGTGGAAACTAGTATTTTTTTACGTCGCCAAACGGTCCTATATCAAAGCAAACTACGCTTACTGGGCCAGGCGGCGCGGCGCGTCTGCGCTCTTCGTGTTTCCAAACACGCTGCATAAACGTCCGTAACTCCTCGATGCCGTCACTTAAAATCTTCAAACTTTGACACCGCCAAGCGACCACCGTCCTCAGTACGTCATAAAAATTTCACCTCGATACGACCTTACTGTCCCAGGCAAAAACGCACTCAAAGACGCAAATGCAAACCGAAAAGAAAAACGGATTACACAAACTCGCGCAAAAGCTACTTTTTCGTCACATGTAGTTACAAATTAAACACTTTCCATTACTCTCCATACATCCTACTGTGGAAACTAGTATTTTTTTACGTCGCCAAACGGTCCTATATCAAAGCAAACTACGCTTACTGGGCCAGGCGGCGCGGCGCGTCTGCGCTCTTCGTGTTTCCAAACACGCTGCATAAACGTCCGTAACTCCTCGATGCCGTCACTTAAAATCTTCAAACTTTGACACCGCCAAGCGACCACCGTCCTCAGTACGTCATAAAAATTTCACCTCGATACGACCTTACTGTCCCAGGCAAAAACGCACTCAAAGACGCAAATGCAAACCGAAAAGAAAAACGGATTACACAAACTCGCGCAAAAGCTACTTTTTCGTCACATGTAGTTACAAATTAAACACTTTCCATTACTCTCCATACATCCTACTGTGGAAACTAGTATTTTTTTACGTCGCCAAACGGTCCTATATCAAAGCAAACTACGCTTACTGGGCCAGGCGGCGCGGCGCGTCTGCGCTCTTCGTGTTTCCAAACACGCTGCATAAACGTCCGTAACTCCTCGATGCCGTCACTTAAAATCTTCAAACTTTGACACCGCCAAGCGACCACCGTCCTCAGTACGTCATAAAAATTTCACCTCGATACGACCTTACTGTCCCAGGCAAAAACGCACTCAAAGACGCAAATGCAAACCGAAAAGAAAAACGGATTACACAAACTCGCGCAAAAGCTACTTTTTCGTCACATGTAGTTACAAATTAAACACTTTCCATTACTCTCCATACATCCTACTGTGGAAACTAGTATTTTTTTACGTCGCCAAACGGTCCTATATCAAAGCAAACTACGCTTACTGGGCCAGGCGGCGCGGCGCGTCTGCGCTCTTCGTGTTTCCAAACACGCTGCATAAACGTCCGTAACTCCTCGATGCCGTCACTTAAAATCTTCAAACTTTGACACCGCCAAGCGACCACCGTCCTCAGTACGTCATAAAAATTTCACCTCGATACGACCTTACTGTCCCAGGCAAAAACGCACTCAAAGACGCAAATGCAAACCGAAAAGAAAAACGGATTACACAAACTCGCGCAAAAGCTACTTTTTCGTCACATGTAGTTACAAATTAAACACTTTCCATTACTCTCCATACATCCTACTGTGGAAACTAGTATTTTTTTACGTCGCCAAACGGTCCTATATCAAAGCAAACTACGCTTACTGGGCCAGGCGGCGCGGCGCGTCTGCGCTCTTCGTGTTTCCAAACACGCTGCATAAACGTCCGTAACTCCTCGATGCCGTCACTTAAAATCTTCAAACTTTGACACCGCCAAGCGACCACCGTCCTCAGTACGTCATAAAAATTTCACCTCGATACGACCTTACTGTCCCAGGCAAAAACGCACTCAAAGACGCAAATGCAAACCGAAAAGAAAAACGGATTACACAAACTCGCGCAAAAGCTACTTTTTCGTCACATGTAGTTACAAATTAAACACTTTCCATTACTCTCCATACATCCTACTGTGGAAACTAGTATTTTTTTACGTCGCCAAACGGTCCTATATCAAAGCAAACTACGCTTACTGGGCCAGGCGGCGCGGCGCGTCTGCGCTCTTCGTGTTTCCAAACACGCTGCATAAACGTCCGTAACTCCTCGATGCCGTCACTTAAAATCTTCAAACTTTGACACCGCCAAGCGACCACCGTCCTCAGTACGTCATAAAAATTTCACCTCGATACGACCTTACTGTCCCAGGCAAAAACGCACTCAAAGACGCAAATGCAAACCGAAAAGAAAAACGGATTACACAAACTCGCGCAAAAGCTAGTTTTTCGTCACATGTAGTTACAAATTAAACACTTTCCATTACTCTCCATACATCCTACTGTGGAAACTAGTATTTTTTTACGTCGCCAAACGGTCCTATATCAAAGCAAACTACGCTTACTGGGCCAGGCGGCGCGGCGCGTCTGCGCACTTCGTGTTTCCAAACACGCTGCATAAACGTCCGTAACTCCTCGATGCCGTCACTTAAAATCTTAAAACTTTGACACCGCCAAGCGACCACCGTCCTCAGTACGTCATAAAAATTTCACCTCGATACGACCTTACTGTCCCAGGCAAAAACGCACTCAAAGACGCAAATGCAAACCGAAAAGAAAAACGGATTACACAAACTCGCGCAAAAGCTACTTTTTCGTCACATGTAGTTACAAATTAAACACTTTCCATTACTCTCCATACATCCTACTGTGGAAACTAGTATTTTTTTACGTCGCCAAACGGTCCTATATCAAAGCAAACTACGCTTACTGGGCCAGGCGGCGCGGCGCGTCTGCGCTCTTCGTGTTTCCAAACACGCTGCATAAACGTCCGTAACTCCTCGATGCCGTCACTTAAAATCTTCAAACTTTGACACCGCCAAGCGACCACCGTCCTCAGTACGTCATAAAAATTTCACCTCGATACGACCTTACTGTCCCAGGCAAAAACGCACTCAAAGACGCAAATGCAAACCGAAAAGAAAAACGGATTACACAAACTCGCGCAAAAGCTACTTTTTCGTCACATGTAGTTACAAATTAAACACTTTCCATTACTCTCCATACATCCTACTGTGGAAACTAGTATTTTTTTACGTCGCCAAACGGTCCTATATCAAAGCAAACTACGCTTACTGGGCCAGGCGGCGCGGCGCGTCTGCGCTCTTCGTGTTTCCAAACACGCTGCATAAACGTCCGTAACTCCTCGATGCCGTCACTTAAAATCTTCAAACTTTGACACCGCCAAGCGACCACCGTCCTCAGTACGTCATAAAAATTTCACCTCGATACGACCTTACTGTCCCAGGCAAAAACGCACTCAAAGACGCAAATGCAAACCGAAAAGAAAAACGGATTACACAAACTCGCGCAAAAGCTACTTTTTCGTCACATGTAGTTACAAATTAAACACTTTCCATTACTCTCCATACATCCTACTGTGGAAACTAGTATTTTTTTACGTCGCCAAACGGTCCTATATCAAAGCAAACTACGCTTACTGGGCCAGGCGGCGCGGCGCGTCTGCGCTCTTCGTGTTTCCAAACACGCTGCATAAACGTCCGTAACTCCTCGATGCCGTCACTTAAAATCTTCAAACTTTGACACCGCCAAGCGACCACCGTCCTCAGTACGTCATAAAAATTTCACCTCGATACGACCTTACTGTCCCAGGCAAAAACGCACTCAAAGACGCAAATGCAAACCGAAAAGAAAAACGGATTACACAAACTCGCGCAAAAGCTACTTTTTCGTCACATGTAGTTACAAATTAAACACTTTCCATTACTCTCCATACATCCTACTGTGGAAACTAGTATTTTTTTACGTCGCCAAACGGTCCTATATCAAAGCAAACTACGCTTACTGGGCCAGGCGGCGCGGCGCGTCTGCGCTCTTCGTGTTTCCAAACACGCTGCATAAACGTCCGTAACTCCTCGATGCCGTCACTTAAAATCTTCAAACTTTGACACCGCCAAGCGACCACCGTCCTCAGTACGTCATAAAAATTTCACCTCGATACGACCTTACTGTCCCAGGCAAAAACGCACTCAAAGACGCAAATGCAAACCGAAAAGAAAAACGGATTACACAAACTCGCGCAAAAGCTACTTTTTCGTCACATGTAGTTACAAATTAAACACTTTCCATTACTCTCCATACATCCTACTGTGGAAACTAGTATTTTTTTACGTCGCCAAACGGTCCTATATCAAAGCAAACTACGCTTACTGGGCCAGGCGGCGCGGCGCGTCTGCGCTCTTCGTGTTTCCAAACACGCTGCATAAACGTCCGTAACTCCTCGATGCCGTCACTTAAAATCTTCAAACTTTGACACCGCCAAGCGACCACCGTCCTCAGTACGTCATAAAAATTTCACCTCGATACGACCTTACTGTCCCAGGCAAAAACGCACTCAAAGACGCAAATGCAAACCGAAAAGAAAAACGGATTACACAAACTCGCGCAAAAGCTACTTTTTCGTCACATGTAGTTACAAATTAAACACTTTCCATTACTCTCCATACATCCTACTGTGGAAACTAGTATTTTTTTACGTCGCCAAACGGTCCTATATCAAAGCAAACTACGCTTACTGGGCCAGGCGGCGCGGCGCGTCTGCGCTCTTCGTGTTTCCAAACACGCTGCATAAACGTCCGTAACTCCTCGATGCCGTCACTTAAAATCTTCAAACTTTGACACCGCCAAGCGACCACCGTCCTCAGTACGTCATAAAAATTTCACCTCGATACGACCTTACTGTCCCAGGCAAAAACGCACTCAAAGACGCAAATGCAAACCGAAAAGAAAAACGGATTACACAAACTCGCGCAAAAGCTACTTTTTCGTCACATGTAGTTACAAATTAAACACTTTCCATTACTCTCCATACATCCTACTGTGGAAACTAGTATTTTTTTACGTCGCCAAACGGTCCTATATCAAAGCAAACTACGCTTACTGGGCCAGGCGGCGCGGCGCGTCTGCGCTCTTCGTGTTTCCAAACACGCTGCATAAACGTCCGTAACTCCTCGATGCCGTCACTTAAAATCTTCAAACTTTGACACCGCCAAGCGACCACCGTCCTCAGTACGTCATAAAAATTTCACCTCGATACGACCTTACTGTCCCAGGCAAAAACGCACTCAAAGACGCAAATGCAAACCGAAAAGAAAAACGGATTACACAAACTCGCGCAAAAGCTACTTTTTCGTCACATGTAGTTACAAATTAAACACTTTCCATTACTCTCCATACATCCTACTGTGGAAACTAGTATTTTTTTACGTCGCCAAACGGTCCTATATCAAAGCAAACTACGCTTACTGGGCCAGGCGGCGCGGCGCGTCTGCGCTCTTCGTGTTTCCAAACACGCTGCATAAACGTCCGTAACTCCTCGATGCCGTCACTTAAAATCTTCAAACTTTGACACCGCCAAGCGACCACCGTCCTCAGTACGTCATAAAAATTTCACCTCGATACGACCTTACTGTCCCAGGCAAAAACGCACTCAAAGACGCAAATGCAAACCGAAAAGAAAAACGGATTACACAAACTCGCGCAAAAGCTACTTTTTCGTCACATGTAGTTACAAATTAAACACTTTCCATTACTCTCCATACATCCTACTGTGGAAACTAGTATTTTTTTACGTCGCCAAACGGTCCTATATCAAAGCAAACTACGCTTACTGGGCCAGGCGGCGCGGCGCGTCTGCGCTCTTCGTGTTTCCAAACACGCTGCATAAACGTCCGTAACTCCTCGATGCCGTCACTTAAAATCTTAAAACTTTGACACCGCCAAGCGACCACCGTCCTCAGTACGTCATAAAAATTTCACCTCGATACGACCTTACTGTCCCAGGCAAAAACGCACTCAAAGACGCAAATGCAAACCGAAAAGAAAAACGGATTACACAAACTCGCGCAAAAGCTACTTTTTCGTCACATGTAGTTACAAATTAAACACTTTCCATTACTCTCCATACATCCTACTGTGGAAACTAGTATTTTTTTACGTCGCCAAACGGTCCTATATCAAAGCAAACTACGCTTACTGGGCCAGGCGGCGCGGCGCGTCTGCGCTCTTCGTGTTTCCAAACACGCTGCATAAACGTCCGTAACTCCTCGATGCCGTCACTTAAAATCTTCAAACTTTGACACCGCCAAGCGACCACCGTCCTCAGTACGTCATAAAAATTTCACCTCGATACGACCTTACTGTCCCAGGCAAAAACGCACTCAAAGACGCAAATGCAAACCGAAAAGAAAAACGGATTACACAAACTCGCGCAAAAGCTACTTTTTCGTCACATGTAGTTACAAATTAAACACTTTCCATTACTCTCCATACATCCTACTGTGGAAACTAGTATTTTTTTACGTCGCCAAACGGTCCTATATCAAAGCAAACTACGCTTACTGGGCCAGGCGGCGCGGCGCGTCTGCGCTCTTCGTGTTTCCAAACACGCTGCATAAACGTCCGTAACTCCTCGATGCCGTCACTTAAAATCTTCAAACTTTGACACCGCCAAGCGACCACCGTCCTCAGTACGTCATAAAAATTTCACCTCGATACGACCTTACTGTCCCAGGCAAAAACGCACTCAAAGACGCAAATGCAAACCGAAAAGAAAAACGGATTACACAAACTCGCGCAAAAGCTACTTTTTCGTCACATGTAGTTACAAATTAAACACTTTCCATTACTCTCCATACATCCTACTGTGGAAACTAGTATTTTTTTACGTCGCCAAACGGTCCTATATCAAAGCAAACTACGCTTACTGGGCCAGGCGGCGCGGCGCGTCTGCGCTCTTCGTGTTTCCAAACACGCTGCATAAACGTCCGTAACTCCTCGATGCCGTCACTTAAAATCTTCAAACTTTGACACCGCCAAGCGACCACCGTCCTCAGTACGTCATAAAAATTTCACCTCGATACGACCTTACTGTCCCAGGCAAAAACGCACTCAAAGACGCAAATGCAAACCGAAAAGAAAAACGGATTACACAAACTCGCGCAAAAGCTACTTTTTCGTCACATGTAGTTACAAATTAAACACTTTCCATTACTCTCCATACATCCTACTGTGGAAACTAGTATTTTTTTACGTCGCCAAACGGTCCTATATCAAAGCAAACTACGCTTACTGGGCCAGGCGGCGCGGCGCGTCTGCGCTCTTCGTGTTTCCAAACACGCTGCATAAACGTCCGTAACTCCTCGATGCCGTCACTTAAAATCTTCAAACTTTGACACCGCCAAGCGACCACCGTCCTCAGTACGTCATAAAAATTTCACCTCGATACGACCTTACTGTCCCAGGCAAAAACGCACTCAAAGACGCAAATGCAAACCGAAAAGAAAAACGGATTACACAAACTCGCGCAAAAGCTACTTTTTCGTCACATGTAGTTACAAATTAAACACTTTCCATTACTCTCCATACATCCTACTGTGGAAACTAGTATTTTTTTACGTCGCCAAACGGTCCTATATCAAAGCAAACTACGCTTACTGGGCCAGGCGGCGCGGCGCGTCTGCGCTCTTCGTGTTTCCAAACACGCTGCATAAACGTCCGTAACTCCTCGATGCCGTCACTTAAAATCTTCAAACTTTGACACCGCCAAGCGACCACCGTCCTCAGTACGTCATAAAAATTTCACCTCGATACGACCTTACTGTCCCAGGCAAAAACGCACTCAAAGACGCAAATGCAAACCGAAAAGAAAAACGGATTACACAAACTCGCGCAAAAGCTACTTTTTCGTCACATGTAGTTACAAATTAAACACTTTCCATTACTCTCCATACATCCTACTGTGGAAACTAGTATTTTTTTACGTCGCCAAACGGTCCTATATCAAAGCAAACTACGCTTACTGGGCCAGGCGGCGCGGCGCGTCTGCGCTCTTCGTGTTTCCAAACACGCTGCATAAACGTCCGTAACTCCTCGATGCCGTCACTTAAAATCTTCAAACTTTGACACCGCCAAGCGACCACCGTCCTCAGTACGTCATAAAAATTTCACCTCGATACGACCTTACTGTCCCAGGCAAAAACGCACTCAAAGACGCAAATGCAAACCGAAAAGAAAAACGGATTACACAAACTCGCGCAAAAGCTACTTTTTCGTCACATGTAGTTACAAATTAAACACTTTCCATTACTCTCCATACATCCTACTGTGGAAACTAGTATTTTTTTACGTCGCCAAACGGTCCTATATCAAAGCAAACTACGCTTACTGGGCCAGGCGGCGCGGCGCGTCTGCGCTCTTCGTGTTTCCAAACACGCTGCATAAACGTCCGTAACTCCTCGATGCCGTCACTTAAAATCTTCAAACTTTGACACCGCCAAGCGACCACCGTCCTCAGTACGTCATAAAAATTTCACCTCGATACGACCTTACTGTCCCAGGCAAAAACGCACTCAAAGACGCAAATGCAAACCGAAAAGAAAAACGGATTACACAAACTCGCGCAAAAGCTACTTTTTCGTCACATGTAGTTACAAATTAAACACTTTCCATTACTCTCCATACATCCTACTGTGGAAACTAGTATTTTTTTACGTCGCCAAACGGTCCTATATCAAAGCAAACTACGCTTACTGGGCCAGGCGGCGCGGCGCGTCTGCGCTCTTCGTGTTTCCAAACACGCTGCATAAACGTCCGTAACTCCTCGATGCCGTCACTTAAAATCTTCAAACTTTGACACCGCCAAGCGACCACCGTCCTCAGTACGTCATAAAAATTTCACCTCGATACGACCTTACTGTCCCAGGCAAAAACGCACTCAAAGACGCAAATGCAAACCGAAAAGAAAAACGGATTACACAAACTCGCGCAAAAGCTACTTTTTCGTCACATGTAGTTACAAATTAAACACTTTCCATTACTCTCCATACATCCTACTGTGGAAACTAGTATTTTTTTACGTCGCCAAACGGTCCTATATCAAAGCAAACTACGCTTACTGGGCCAGGCGGCGCGGCGCGTCTGCGCTCTTCGTGTTTCCAAACACGCTGCATAAACGTCCGTAACTCCTCGATGCCGTCACTTAAAATCTTCAAACTTTGACACCGCCAAGCGACCACCGTCCTCAGTACGTCATAAAAATTTCACCTCGATACGACCTTACTGTCCCAGGCAAAAACGCACTCAAAGACGCAAATGCAAACCGAAAAGAAAAACGGATTACACAAACTCGCGCAAAAGCTACTTTTTCGTCACATGTAGTTACAAATTAAACACTTTCCATTACTCTCCATACATCCTACTGTGGAAACTAGTATTTTTTTACGTCGCCAAACGGTCCTATATCAAAGCAAACTACGCTTACTGGGCCAGGCGGCGCGGCGCGTCTGCGCTCTTCGTGTTTCCAAACACGCTGCATAAACGTCCGTAACTCCTCGATGCCGTCACTTAAAATCTTCAAACTTTGACACCGCCAAGCGACCACCGTCCTCAGTACGTCATAAAAATTTCACCTCGATACGACCTTACTGTCCCAGGCAAAAACGCACTCAAAGACGCAAATGCAAACCGAAAAGAAAAACGGATTACACAAACTCGCGCAAAAGCTACTTTTTCGTCACATGTAGTTACAAATTAAACACTTTCCATTACTCTCCATACATCCTACTGTGGAAACTAGTATTTTTTTACGTCGCCAAACGGTCCTATATCAAAGCAAACTACGCTTACTGGGCCAGGCGGCGCGGCGCGTCTGCGCTCTTCGTGTTTCCAAACACGCTGCATAAACGTCCGTAACTCCTCGATGCCGTCACTTAAAATCTTCAAACTTTGACACCGCCAAGCGACCACCGTCCTCAGTACGTCATAAAAATTTCACCTCGATACGACCTTACTGTCCCAGGCAAAAACGCACTCAAAGACGCAAATGCAAACCGAAAAGAAAAACGGATTACACAAACTCGCGCAAAAGCTACTTTTTCGTCACATGTAGTTACAAATTAAACACTTTCCATTACTCTCCATACATCCTACTGTGGAAACTAGTATTTTTTTACGTCGCCAAACGGTCCTATATCAAAGCAAACTACGCTTACTGGGCCAGGCGGCGCGGCGCGTCTGCGCTCTTCGTGTTTCCAAACACGCTGCATAAACGTCCGTAACTCCTCGATGCCGTCACTTAAAATCTTCAAACTTTGACACCGCCAAGCGACCACCGTCCTCAGTACGTCATAAAAATTTCACCTCGATACGACCTTACTGTCCCAGGCAAAAACGCACTCAAAGACGCAAATGCAAACCGAAAAGAAAAACGGATTACACAAACTCGCGCAAAAGCTACTTTTTCGTCACATGTAGTTACAAATTAAACACTTTCCATTACTCTCCATACATCCTACTGTGGAAACTAGTATTTTTTTACGTCGCCAAACGGTCCTATATCAAAGCAAACTACGCTTACTGGGCCAGGCGGCGCGGCGCGTCTGCGCTCTTCGTGTTTCCAAACACGCTGCATAAACGTCCGTAACTCCTCGATGCCGTCACTTAAAATCTTCAAACTTTGACACCGCCAAGCGACCACCGTCCTCAGTACGTCATAAAAATTTCACCTCGATACGACCTTACTGTCCCAGGCAAAAACGCACTCAAAGACGCAAATGCAAACCGAAAAGAAAAACGGATTACACAAACTCGCGCAAAAGCTACTTTTTCGTCACATGTAGTTACAAATTAAACACTTTCCATTACTCTCCATACATCCTACTGTGGAAACTAGTATTTTTTTACGTCGCCAAACGGTCCTATATCAAAGCAAACTACGCTTACTGGGCCAGGCGGCGCGGCGCGTCTGCGCTCTTCGTGTTTCCAAACACGCTGCATAAACGTCCGTAACTCCTCGATGCCGTCACTTAAAATCTTCAAACTTTGACACCGCCAAGCGACCACCGTCCTCAGTACGTCATAAAAATTTCACCTCGATACGACCTTACTGTCCCAGGCAAAAACGCACTCAAAGACGCAAATGCAAACCGAAAAGAAAAACGGATTACACAAACTCGCGCAAAAGCTACTTTTTCGTCACATGTAGTTACAAATTAAACACTTTCCATTACTCTCCATACATCCTACTGTGGAAACTAGTATTTTTTTACGTCGCCAAACGGTCCTATATCAAAGCAAACTACGCTTACTGGGCCAGGCGGCGCGGCGCGTCTGCGCTCTTCGTGTTTCCAAACACGCTGCATAAACGTCCGTAACTCCTCGATGCCGTCACTTAAAATCTTCAAACTTTGACACCGCCAAGCGACCACCGTCCTCAGTACGTCATAAAAATTTCACCTCGATACGACCTTACTGTCCCAGGCAAAAACGCACTCAAAGACGCAAATGCAAACCGAAAAGAAAAACGGATTACACAAACTCGCGCAAAAGCTACTTTTTCGTCACATGTAGTTACAAATTAAACACTTTCCATTACTCTCCATACATCCTACTGTGGAAACTAGTATTTTTTTACGTCGCCAAACGGTCCTATATCAAAGCAAACTACGCTTACTGGGCCAGGCGGCGCGGCGCGTCTGCGCTCTTCGTGTTTCCAAACACGCTGCATAAACGTCCGTAACTCCTCGATGCCGTCACTTAAAATCTTCAAACTTTGACACCGCCAAGCGACCACCGTCCTCAGTACGTCATAAAAATTTCACCTCGATACGACCTTACTGTCCCAGGCAAAAACGCACTCAAAGACGCAAATGCAAACCGAAAAGAAAAACGGATTACACAAACTCGCGCAAAAGCTACTTTTTCGTCACATGTAGTTACAAATTAAACACTTTCCATTACTCTCCATACATCCTACTGTGGAAACTAGTATTTTTTTACGTCGCCAAACGGTCCTATATCAAAGCAAACTACGCTTACTGGGCCAGGCGGCGCGGCGCGTCTGCGCTCTTCGTGTTTCCAAACACGCTGCATAAACGTCCGTAACTCCTCGATGCCGTCACTTAAAATCTTCAAACTTTGACACCGCCAAGCGACCACCGTCCTCAGTACGTCATAAAAATTTCACCTCGATACGACCTTACTGTCCCAGGCAAAAACGCACTCAAAGACGCAAATGCAAACCGAAAAGAAAAACGGATTACACAAACTCGCGCAAAAGCTACTTTTTCGTCACATGTAGTTACAAATTAAACACTTTCCATTACTCTCCATACATCCTACTGTGGAAACTAGTATTTTTTTACGTCGCCAAACGGTCCTATATCAAAGCAAACTACGCTTACTGGGCCAGGCGGCGCGGCGCGTCTGCGCTCTTCGTGTTTCCAAACACGCTGCATAAACGTCCGTAACTCCTCGATGCCGTCACTTAAAATCTTCAAACTTTGACACCGCCAAGCGACCACCGTCCTCAGTACGTCATAAAAATTTCACCTCGATACGACCTTACTGTCCCAGGCAAAAACGCACTCAAAGACGCAAATGCAAACCGAAAAGAAAAACGGATTACACAAACTCGCGCAAAAGCTACTTTTTCGTCACATGTAGTTACAAATTAAACACTTTCCATTACTCTCCATACATCCTACTGTGGAAACTAGTATTTTTTTACGTCGCCAAACGGTCCTATATCAAAGCAAACTACGCTTACTGGGCCAGGCGGCGCGGCGCGTCTGCGCTCTTCGTGTTTCCAAACACGCTGCATAAACGTCCGTAACTCCTCGATGCCGTCACTTAAAATCTTCAAACTTTGACACCGCCAAGCGACCACCGTCCTCAGTACGTCATAAAAATTTCACCTCGATACGACCTTACTGTCCCAGGCAAAAACGCACTCAAAGACGCAAATGCAAACCGAAAAGAAAAACGGATTACACAAACTCGCGCAAAAGCTACTTTTTCGTCACATGTAGTTACAAATTAAACACTTTCCATTACTCTCCATACATCCTACTGTGGAAACTAGTATTTTTTTACGTCGCCAAACGGTCCTATATCAAAGCAAACTACGCTTACTGGGCCAGGCGGCGCGGCGCGTCTGCGCTCTTCGTGTTTCCAAACACGCTGCATAAACGTCCGTAACTCCTCGATGCCGTCACTTAAAATCTTCAAACTTTGACACCGCCAAGCGACCACCGTCCTCAGTACGTCATAAAAATTTCACCTCGATACGACCTTACTGTCCCAGGCAAAAACGCACTCAAAGACGCAAATGCAAACCGAAAAGAAAAACGGATTACACAAACTCGCGCAAAAGCTACTTTTTCGTCACATGTAGTTACAAATTAAACACTTTCCATTACTCTCCATACATCCTACTGTGGAAACTAGTATTTTTTTACGTCGCCAAACGGTCCTATATCAAAGCAAACTACGCTTACTGGGCCAGGCGGCGCGGCGCGTCTGCGCTCTTCGTGTTTCCAAACACGCTGCATAAACGTCCGTAACTCCTCGATGCCGTCACTTAAAATCTTCAAACTTTGACACCGCCAAGCGACCACCGTCCTCAGTACGTCATAAAAATTTCACCTCGATACGACCTTACTGTCCCAGGCAAAAACGCACTCAAAGACGCAAATGCAAACCGAAAAGAAAAACGGATTACACAAACTCGCGCAAAAGCTACTTTTTCGTCACATGTAGTTACAAATTAAACACTTTCCATTACTCTCCATACATCCTACTGTGGAAACTAGTATTTTTTTACGTCGCCAAACGGTCCTATATCAAAGCAAACTACGCTTACTGGGCCAGGCGGCGCGGCGCGTCTGCGCTCTTCGTGTTTCCAAACACGCTGCATAAACGTCCGTAACTCCTCGATGCCGTCACTTAAAATCTTCAAACTTTGACACCGCCAAGCGACCACCGTCCTCAGTACGTCATAAAAATTTCACCTCGATACGACCTTACTGTCCCAGGCAAAAACGCACTCAAAGACGCAAATGCAAACCGAAAAGAAAAACGGATTACACAAACTCGCGCAAAAGCTACTTTTTCGTCACATGTAGTTACAAATTAAACACTTTCCATTACTCTCCATACATCCTACTGTGGAAACTAGTATTTTTTTACGTCGCCAAACGGTCCTATATCAAAGCAAACTACGCTTACTGGGCCAGGCGGCGCGGCGCGTCTGCGCTCTTCGTGTTTCCAAACACGCTGCATAAACGTCCGTAACTCCTCGATGCCGTCACTTAAAATCTTCAAACTTTGACACCGCCAAGCGACCACCGTCCTCAGTACGTCATAAAAATTTCACCTCGATACGACCTTACTGTCCCAGGCAAAAACGCACTCAAAGACGCAAATGCAAACCGAAAAGAAAAACGGATTACACAAACTCGCGCAAAAGCTACTTTTTCGTCACATGTAGTTACAAATTAAACACTTTCCATTACTCTCCATACATCCTACTGTGGAAACTAGTATTTTTTTACGTCGCCAAACGGTCCTATATCAAAGCAAACTACGCTTACTGGGCCAGGCGGCGCGGCGCGTCTGCGCTCTTCGTGTTTCCAAACACGCTGCATAAACGTCCGTAACTCCTCGATGCCGTCACTTAAAATCTTCAAACTTTGACACCGCCAAGCGACCACCGTCCTCAGTACGTCATAAAAATTTCACCTCGATACGACCTTACTGTCCCAGGCAAAAACGCACTCAAAGACGCAAATGCAAACCGAAAAGAAAAACGGATTACACAAACTCGCGCAAAAGCTACTTTTTCGTCACATGTAGTTACAAATTAAACACTTTCCATTACTCTCCATACATCCTACTGTGGAAACTAGTATTTTTTTACGTCGCCAAACGGTCCTATATCAAAGCAAACTACGCTTACTGGGCCAGGCGGCGCGGCGCGTCTGCGCTCTTCGTGTTTCCAAACACGCTGCATAAACGTCCGTAACTCCTCGATGCCGTCACTTAAAATCTTCAAACTTTGACACCGCCAAGCGACCACCGTCCTCAGTACGTCATAAAAATTTCACCTCGATACGACCTTACTGTCCCAGGCAAAAACGCACTCAAAGACGCAAATGCAAACCGAAAAGAAAAACGGATTACACAAACTCGCGCAAAAGCTACTTTTTCGTCACATGTAGTTACAAATTAAACACTTTCCATTACTCTCCATACATCCTACTGTGGAAACTAGTATTTTTTTACGTCGCCAAACGGTCCTATATCAAAGCAAACTACGCTTACTGGGCCAGGCGGCGCGGCGCGTCTGCGCTCTTCGTGTTTCCAAACACGCTGCATAAACGTCCGTAACTCCTCGATGCCGTCACTTAAAATCTTCAAACTTTGACACCGCCAAGCGACCACCGTCCTCAGTACGTCATAAAAATTTCACCTCGATACGACCTTACTGTCCCAGGCAAAAACGCACTCAAAGACGCAAATGCAAACCGAAAAGAAAAACGGATTACACAAACTCGCGCAAAAGCTACTTTTTCGTCACATGTAGTTACAAATTAAACACTTTCCATTACTCTCCATACATCCTACTGTGGAAACTAGTATTTTTTTACGTCGCCAAACGGTCCTATATCAAAGCAAACTACGCTTACTGGGCCAGGCGGCGCGGCGCGTCTGCGCTCTTCGTGTTTCCAAACACGCTGCATAAACGTCCGTAACTCCTCGATGCCGTCACTTAAAATCTTCAAACTTTGACACCGCCAAGCGACCACCGTCCTCAGTACGTCATAAAAATTTCACCTCGATACGACCTTACTGTCCCAGGCAAAAACGCACTCAAAGACGCAAATGCAAACCGAAAAGAAAAACGGATTACACAAACTCGCGCAAAAGCTACTTTTTCGTCACATGTAGTTACAAATTAAACACTTTCCATTACTCTCCATACATCCTACTGTGGAAACTAGTATTTTTTTACGTCGCCAAACGGTCCTATATCAAAGCAAACTACGCTTACTGGGCCAGGCGGCGCGGCGCGTCTGCGCTCTTCGTGTTTCCAAACACGCTGCATAAACGTCCGTAACTCCTCGATGCCGTCACTTAAAATCTTCAAACTTTGACACCGCCAAGCGACCACCGTCCTCAGTACGTCATAAAAATTTCACCTCGATACGACCTTACTGTCCCAGGCAAAAACGCACTCAAAGACGCAAATGCAAACCGAAAAGAAAAACGGATTACACAAACTCGCGCAAAAGCTACTTTTTCGTCACATGTAGTTACAAATTAAACACTTTCCATTACTCTCCATACATCCTACTGTGGAAACTAGTATTTTTTTACGTCGCCAAACGGTCCTATATCAAAGCAAACTACGCTTACTGGGCCAGGCGGCGCGGCGCGTCTGCGCTCTTCGTGTTTCCAAACACGCTGCATAAACGTCCGTAACTCCTCGATGCCGTCACTTAAAATCTTCAAACTTTGACACCGCCAAGCGACCACCGTCCTCAGTACGTCATAAAAATTTCACCTCGATACGACCTTACTGTCCCAGGCAAAAACGCACTCAAAGACGCAAATGCAAACCGAAAAGAAAAACGGATTACACAAACTCGCGCAAAAGCTACTTTTTCGTCACATGTAGTTACAAATTAAACACTTTCCATTACTCTCCATACATCCTACTGTGGAAACTAGTATTTTTTTACGTCGCCAAACGGTCCTATATCAAAGCAAACTACGCTTACTGGGCCAGGCGGCGCGGCGCGTCTGCGCTCTTCGTGTTTCCAAACACGCTGCATAAACGTCCGTAACTCCTCGATGCCGTCACTTAAAATCTTCAAACTTTGACACCGCCAAGCGACCACCGTCCTCAGTACGTCATAAAAATTTCACCTCGATACGACCTTACTGTCCCAGGCAAAAACGCACTCAAAGACGCAAATGCAAACCGAAAAGAAAAACGGATTACACAAACTCGCGCAAAAGCTACTTTTTCGTCACATGTAGTTACAAATTAAACACTTTCCATTACTCTCCATACATCCTACTGTGGAAACTAGTATTTTTTTACGTCGCCAAACGGTCCTATATCAAAGCAAACTACGCTTACTGGGCCAGGCGGCGCGGCGCGTCTGCGCTCTTCGTGTTTCCAAACACGCTGCATAAACGTCCGTAACTCCTCGATGCCGTCACTTAAAATCTTCAAACTTTGACACCGCCAAGCGACCACCGTCCTCAGTACGTCATAAAAATTTCACCTCGATACGACCTTACTGTCCCAGGCAAAAACGCACTCAAAGACGCAAATGCAAACCGAAAAGAAAAACGGATTACACAAACTCGCGCAAAAGCTACTTTTTCGTCACATGTAGTTACAAATTAAACACTTTCCATTACTCTCCATACATCCTACTGTGGAAACTAGTATTTTTTTACGTCGCCAAACGGTCCTATATCAAAGCAAACTACGCTTACTGGGCCAGGCGGCGCGGCGCGTCTGCGCTCTTCGTGTTTCCAAACACGCTGCATAAACGTCCGTAACTCCTCGATGCCGTCACTTAAAATCTTCAAACTTTGACACCGCCAAGCGACCACCGTCCTCAGTACGTCATAAAAATTTCACCTCGATACGACCTTACTGTCCCAGGCAAAAACGCACTCAAAGACGCAAATGCAAACCGAAAAGAAAAACGGATTACACAAACTCGCGCAAAAGCTACTTTTTCGTCACATGTAGTTACAAATTAAACACTTTCCATTACTCTCCATACATCCTACTGTGGAAACTAGTATTTTTTTACGTCGCCAAACGGTCCTATATCAAAGCAAACTACGCTTACTGGGCCAGGCGGCGCGGCGCGTCTGCGCTCTTCGTGTTTCCAAACACGCTGCATAAACGTCCGTAACTCCTCGATGCCGTCACTTAAAATCTTCAAACTTTGACACCGCCAAGCGACCACCGTCCTCAGTACGTCATAAAAATTTCACCTCGATACGACCTTACTGTCCCAGGCAAAAACGCACTCAAAGACGCAAATGCAAACCGAAAAGAAAAACGGATTACACAAACTCGCGCAAAAGCTACTTTTTCGTCACATGTAGTTACAAATTAAACACTTTCCATTACTCTCCATACATCCTACTGTGGAAACTAGTATTTTTTTACGTCGCCAAACGGTCCTATATCAAAGCAAACTACGCTTACTGGGCCAGGCGGCGCGGCGCGTCTGCGCTCTTCGTGTTTCCAAACACGCTGCATAAACGTCCGTAACTCCTCGATGCCGTCACTTAAAATCTTCAAACTTTGACACCGCCAAGCGACCACCGTCCTCAGTACGTCATAAAAATTTCACCTCGATACGACCTTACTGTCCCAGGCAAAAACGCACTCAAAGACGCAAATGCAAACCGAAAAGAAAAACGGATTACACAAACTCGCGCAAAAGCTACTTTTTCGTCACATGTAGTTACAAATTAAACACTTTCCATTACTCTCCATACATCCTACTGTGGAAACTAGTATTTTTTTACGTCGCCAAACGGTCCTATATCAAAGCAAACTACGCTTACTGGGCCAGGCGGCGCGGCGCGTCTGCGCTCTTCGTGTTTCCAAACACGCTGCATAAACGTCCGTAACTCCTCGATGCCGTCACTTAAAATCTTCAAACTTTGACACCGCCAAGCGACCACCGTCCTCAGTACGTCATAAAAATTTCACCTCGATACGACCTTACTGTCCCAGGCAAAAACGCACTCAAAGACGCAAATGCAAACCGAAAAGAAAAACGGATTACACAAACTCGCGCAAAAGCTACTTTTTCGTCACATGTAGTTACAAATTAAACACTTTCCATTACTCTCCATACATCCTACTGTGGAAACTAGTATTTTTTTACGTCGCCAAACGGTCCTATATCAAAGCAAACTACGCTTACTGGGCCAGGCGGCGCGGCGCGTCTGCGCTCTTCGTGTTTCCAAACACGCTGCATAAACGTCCGTAACTCCTCGATGCCGTCACTTAAAATCTTCAAACTTTGACACCGCCAAGCGACCACCGTCCTCAGTACGTCATAAAAATTTCACCTCGATACGACCTTACTGTCCCAGGCAAAAACGCACTCAAAGACGCAAATGCAAACCGAAAAGAAAAACGGATTACACAAACTCGCGCAAAAGCTACTTTTTCGTCACATGTAGTTACAAATTAAACACTTTCCATTACTCTCCATACATCCTACTGTGGAAACTAGTATTTTTTTACGTCGCCAAACGGTCCTATATCAAAGCAAACTACGCTTACTGGGCCAGGCGGCGCGGCGCGTCTGCGCTCTTCGTGTTTCCAAACACGCTGCATAAACGTCCGTAACTCCTCGATGCCGTCACTTAAAATCTTCAAACTTTGACACCGCCAAGCGACCACCGTCCTCAGTACGTCATAAAAATTTCACCTCGATACGACCTTACTGTCCCAGGCAAAAACGCACTCAAAGACGCAAATGCAAACCGAAAAGAAAAACGGATTACACAAACTCGCGCAAAAGCTACTTTTTCGTCACATGTAGTTACAAATTAAACACTTTCCATTACTCTCCATACATCCTACTGTGGAAACTAGTATTTTTTTACGTCGCCAAACGGTCCTATATCAAAGCAAACTACGCTTACTGGGCCAGGCGGCGCGGCGCGTCTGCGCTCTTCGTGTTTCCAAACACGCTGCATAAACGTCCGTAACTCCTCGATGCCGTCACTTAAAATCTTCAAACTTTGACACCGCCAAGCGACCACCGTCCTCAGTACGTCATAAAAATTTCACCTCGATACGACCTTACTGTCCCAGGCAAAAACGCACTCAAAGACGCAAATGCAAACCGAAAAGAAAAACGGATTACACAAACTCGCGCAAAAGCTACTTTTTCGTCACATGTAGTTACAAATTAAACACTTTCCATTACTCTCCATACATCCTACTGTGGAAACTAGTATTTTTTTACGTCGCCAAACGGTCCTATATCAAAGCAAACTACGCTTACTGGGCCAGGCGGCGCGGCGCGTCTGCGCTCTTCGTGTTTCCAAACACGCTGCATAAACGTCCGTAACTCCTCGATGCCGTCACTTAAAATCTTCAAACTTTGACACCGCCAAGCGACCACCGTCCTCAGTACGTCATAAAAATTTCACCTCGATACGACCTTACTGTCCCAGGCAAAAACGCACTCAAAGACGCAAATGCAAACCGAAAAGAAAAACGGATTACACAAACTCGCGCAAAAGCTACTTTTTCGTCACATGTAGTTACAAATTAAACACTTTCCATTACTCTCCATACATCCTACTGTGGAAACTAGTATTTTTTTACGTCGCCAAACGGTCCTATATCAAAGCAAACTACGCTTACTGGGCCAGGCGGCGCGGCGCGTCTGCGCTCTTCGTGTTTCCAAACACGCTGCATAAACGTCCGTAACTCCTCGATGCCGTCACTTAAAATCTTCAAACTTTGACACCGCCAAGCGACCACCGTCCTCAGTACGTCATAAAAATTTCACCTCGATACGACCTTACTGTCCCAGGCAAAAACGCACTCAAAGACGCAAATGCAAACCGAAAAGAAAAACGGATTACACAAACTCGCGCAAAAGCTACTTTTTCGTCACATGTAGTTACAAATTAAACACTTTCCATTACTCTCCATACATCCTACTGTGGAAACTAGTATTTTTTTACGTCGCCAAACGGTCCTATATCAAAGCAAACTACGCTTACTGGGCCAGGCGGCGCGGCGCGTCTGCGCTCTTCGTGTTTCCAAACACGCTGCATAAACGTCCGTAACTCCTCGATGCCGTCACTTAAAATCTTCAAACTTTGACACCGCCAAGCGACCACCGTCCTCAGTACGTCATAAAAATTTCACCTCGATACGACCTTACTGTCCCAGGCAAAAACGCACTCAAAGACGCAAATGCAAACCGAAAAGAAAAACGGATTACACAAACTCGCGCAAAAGCTACTTTTTCGTCACATGTAGTTACAAATTAAACACTTTCCATTACTCTCCATACATCCTACTGTGGAAACTAGTATTTTTTTACGTCGCCAAACGGTCCTATATCAAAGCAAACTACGCTTACTGGGCCAGGCGGCGCGGCGCGTCTGCGCTCTTCGTGTTTCCAAACACGCTGCATAAACGTCCGTAACTCCTCGATGCCGTCACTTAAAATCTTCAAACTTTGACACCGCCAAGCGACCACCGTCCTCAGTACGTCATAAAAATTTCACCTCGATACGACCTTACTGTCCCAGGCAAAAACGCACTCAAAGACGCAAATGCAAACCGAAAAGAAAAACGGATTACACAAACTCGCGCAAAAGCTACTTTTTCGTCACATGTAGTTACAAATTAAACACTTTCCATTACTCTCCATACATCCTACTGTGGAAACTAGTATTTTTTTACGTCGCCAAACGGTCCTATATCAAAGCAAACTACGCTTACTGGGCCAGGCGGCGCGGCGCGTCTGCGCTCTTCGTGTTTCCAAACACGCTGCATAAACGTCCGTAACTCCTCGATGCCGTCACTTAAAATCTTCAAACTTTGACACCGCCAAGCGACCACCGTCCTCAGTACGTCATAAAAATTTCACCTCGATACGACCTTACTGTCCCAGGCAAAAACGCACTCAAAGACGCAAATGCAAACCGAAAAGAAAAACGGATTACACAAACTCGCGCAAAAGCTACTTTTTCGTCACATGTAGTTACAAATTAAACACTTTCCATTACTCTCCATACATCCTACTGTGGAAACTAGTATTTTTTTACGTCGCCAAACGGTCCTATATCAAAGCAAACTACGCTTACTGGGCCAGGCGGCGCGGCGCGTCTGCGCTCTTCGTGTTTCCAAACACGCTGCATAAACGTCCGTAACTCCTCGATGCCGTCACTTAAAATCTTCAAACTTTGACACCGCCAAGCGACCACCGTCCTCAGTACGTCATAAAAATTTCACCTCGATACGACCTTACTGTCCCAGGCAAAAACGCACTCAAAGACGCAAATGCAAACCGAAAAGAAAAACGGATTACACAAACTCGCGCAAAAGCTACTTTTTCGTCACATGTAGTTACAAATTAAACACTTTCCATTACTCTCCATACATCCTACTGTGGAAACTAGTATTTTTTTACGTCGCCAAACGGTCCTATATCAAAGCAAACTACGCTTACTGGGCCAGGCGGCGCGGCGCGTCTGCGCTCTTCGTGTTTCCAAACACGCTGCATAAACGTCCGTAACTCCTCGATGCCGTCACTTAAAATCTTCAAACTTTGACACCGCCAAGCGACCACCGTCCTCAGTACGTCATAAAAATTTCACCTCGATACGACCTTACTGTCCCAGGCAAAAACGCACTCAAAGACGCAAATGCAAACCGAAAAGAAAAACGGATTACACAAACTCGCGCAAAAGCTACTTTTTCGTCACATGTAGTTACAAATTAAACACTTTCCATTACTCTCCATACATCCTACTGTGGAAACTAGTATTTTTTTACGTCGCCAAACGGTCCTATATCAAAGCAAACTACGCTTACTGGGCCAGGCGGCGCGGCGCGTCTGCGCTCTTCGTGTTTCCAAACACGCTGCATAAACGTCCGTAACTCCTCGATGCCGTCACTTAAAATCTTCAAACTTTGACACCGCCAAGCGACCACCGTCCTCAGTACGTCATAAAAATTTCACCTCGATACGACCTTACTGTCCCAGGCAAAAACGCACTCAAAGACGCAAATGCAAACCGAAAAGAAAAACGGATTACACAAACTCGCGCAAAAGCTACTTTTTCGTCACATGTAGTTACAAATTAAACACTTTCCATTACTCTCCATACATCCTACTGTGGAAACTAGTATTTTTTTACGTCGCCAAACGGTCCTATATCAAAGCAAACTACGCTTACTGGGCCAGGCGGCGCGGCGCGTCTGCGCTCTTCGTGTTTCCAAACACGCTGCATAAACGTCCGTAACTCCTCGATGCCGTCACTTAAAATCTTCAAACTTTGACACCGCCAAGCGACCACCGTCCTCAGTACGTCATAAAAATTTCACCTCGATACGACCTTACTGTCCCAGGCAAAAACGCACTCAAAGACGCAAATGCAAACCGAAAAGAAAAACGGATTACACAAACTCGCGCAAAAGCTACTTTTTCGTCACATGTAGTTACAAATTAAACACTTTCCATTACTCTCCATACATCCTACTGTGGAAACTAGTATTTTTTTACGTCGCCAAACGGTCCTATATCAAAGCAAACTACGCTTACTGGGCCAGGCGGCGCGGCGCGTCTGCGCTCTTCGTGTTTCCAAACACGCTGCATAAACGTCCGTAACTCCTCGATGCCGTCACTTAAAATCTTCAAACTTTGACACCGCCAAGCGACCACCGTCCTCAGTACGTCATAAAAATTTCACCTCGATACGACCTTACTGTCCCAGGCAAAAACGCACTCAAAGACGCAAATGCAAACCGAAAAGAAAAACGGATTACACAAACTCGCGCAAAAGCTACTTTTTCGTCACATGTAGTTACAAATTAAACACTTTCCATTACTCTCCATACATCCTACTGTGGAAACTAGTATTTTTTTACGTCGCCAAACGGTCCTATATCAAAGCAAACTACGCTTACTGGGCCAGGCGGCGCGGCGCGTCTGCGCTCTTCGTGTTTCCAAACACGCTGCATAAACGTCCGTAACTCCTCGATGCCGTCACTTAAAATCTTCAAACTTTGACACCGCCAAGCGACCACCGTCCTCAGTACGTCATAAAAATTTCACCTCGATACGACCTTACTGTCCCAGGCAAAAACGCACTCAAAGACGCAAATGCAAACCGAAAAGAAAAACGGATTACACAAACTCGCGCAAAAGCTACTTTTTCGTCACATGTAGTTACAAATTAAACACTTTCCATTACTCTCCATACATCCTACTGTGGAAACTAGTATTTTTTTACGTCGCCAAACGGTCCTATATCAAAGCAAACTACGCTTACTGGGCCAGGCGGCGCGGCGCGTCTGCGCTCTTCGTGTTTCCAAACACGCTGCATAAACGTCCGTAACTCCTCGATTGCCGTCACTTAAAATCTTCAAACTTTGACACCGCCAAGCGACCACCGTCCTCAGTACGTCATAAAAATTTCACCTCGATACGACCTTACTGTCCCAGGCAAAAACGCACTCAAAGACGCAAATGCAAACCGAAAAGAAAAACGGATTACACAAACTCGCGCAAAAGCTACTTTTTCGTCACATGTAGTTACAAATTAAACACTTTCCATTACTCTCCATACATCCTACTGTGGAAACTAGTATTTTTTTACGTCGCCAAACGGTCCTATATCAAAGCAAACTACGCTTACTGGGCCAGGCGGCGCGGCGCGTCTGCGCTCTTCGTGTTTCCAAACACGCTGCATAAACGTCCGTAACTCCTCGATGCCGTCACTTAAAATCTTCAAACTTTGACACCGCCAAGCGACCACCGTCCTCAGTACGTCATAAAAATTTCACCTCGATACGACCTTACTGTCCCAGGCAAAAACGCACTCAAAGACGCAAATGCAAACCGAAAAGAAAAACGGATTACACAAACTCGCGCAAAAGCTACTTTTCGTCACATGTAGTTACAAATTAAACACTTTCCATTACTCTCCATACATCCTACTGTGGAAACTAGTATTTTTTTACGTCGCCAAACGGTCCTATATCAAAGCAAACTACGCTTACTGGGCCAGGCGGCGCGGCGCGTCTGCGCTCTTCGTGTTTCCAAACACGCTGCATAAACGTCCGTAACTCCTCGATGCCGTCACTTAAAATCTTCAAACTTTGACACCGCCAAGCGACCACCGTCCTCAGTACGTCATAAAAATTTCACCTCGATACGACCTTACTGTCCCAGGCAAAAACGCACTCAAAGACGCAAATGCAAACCGAAAAGAAAAACGGATTACACAAACTCGCGCAAAAGCTACTTTTTCGTCACATGTAGTTACAAATTAAACACTTTCCATTACTCTCCATACATCCTACTGTGGAAACTAGTATTTTTTTACGTCGCCAAACGGTCCTATATCAAAGCAAACTACGCTTACTGGGCCAGGCGGCGCGGCGCGTCTGCGCTCTTCGTGTTTCCAAACACGCTGCATAAACGTCCGTAACTCCTCGATGCCGTCACTTAAAATCTTCAAACTTTGACACCGCCAAGCGACCACCGTCCTCAGTACGTCATAAAAATTTCACCTCGATACGACCTTACTGTCCCAGGCAAAAACGCACTCAAAGACGCAAATGCAAACCGAAAAGAAAAACGGATTACACAAACTCGCGCAAAAGCTACTTTTTCGTCACATGTAGTTACAAATTAAACACTTTCCATTACTCTCCATACATCCTACTGTGGAAACTAGTATTTTTTTACGTCGCCAAACGGTCCTATATCAAAGCAAACTACGCTTACTGGGCCAGGCGGCGCGGCGCGTCTGCGCTCTTCGTGTTTCCAAACACGCTGCATAAACGTCCGTAACTCCTCGATGCCGTCACTTAAAATCTTCAAACTTTGACACCGCCAAGCGACCACCGTCCTCAGTACGTCATAAAAATTTCACCTCGATACGACCTTACTGTCCCAGGCAAAAACGCACTCAAAGACGCAAATGCAAACCGAAAAGAAAAACGGATTACACAAACTCGCGCAAAAGCTACTTTTTCGTCACATGTAGTTACAAATTAAACACTTTCCATTACTCTCCATACATCCTACTGTGGAAACTAGTATTTTTTTACGTCGCCAAACGGTCCTATATCAAAGCAAACTACGCTTACTGGGCCAGGCGGCGCGGCGCGTCTGCGCTCTTCGTGTTTCCAAACACGCTGCATAAACGTCCGTAACTCCTCGATGCCGTCACTTAAAATCTTCAAACTTTGACACCGCCAAGCGACCACCGTCCTCAGTACGTCATAAAAATTTCACCTCGATACGACCTTACTGTCCCAGGCAAAAACGCACTCAAAGACGCAAATGCAAACCGAAAAGAAAAACGGATTACACAAACTCGCGCAAAAGCTACTTTTTCGTCACATGTAGTTACAAATTAAACACTTTCCATTACTCTCCATACATCCTACTGTGGAAACTAGTATTTTTTTACGTCGCCAAACGGTCCTATATCAAAGCAAACTACGCTTACTGGGCCAGGCGGCGCGGCGCGTCTGCGCTCTTCGTGTTTCCAAACACGCTGCATAAACGTCCGTAACTCCTCGATGCCGTCACTTAAAATCTTCAAACTTTGACACCGCCAAGCGACCACCGTCCTCAGTACGTCATAAAAATTTCACCTCGATACGACCTTACTGTCCCAGGCAAAAACGCACTCAAAGACGCAAATGCAAACCGAAAAGAAAAACGGATTACACAAACTCGCGCAAAAGCTACTTTTTCGTCACATGTAGTTACAAATTAAACACTTTCCATTACTCTCCATACATCCTACTGTGGAAACTAGTATTTTTTTACGTCGCCAAACGGTCCTATATCAAAGCAAACTACGCTTACTGGGCCAGGCGGCGCGGCGCGTCTGCGCTCTTCGTGTTTCCAAACACGCTGCATAAACGTCCGTAACTCCTCGATGCCGTCACTTAAAATCTTCAAACTTTGACACCGCCAAGCGACCACCGTCCTCAGTACGTCATAAAAATTTCACCTCGATACGACCTTACTGTCCCAGGCAAAAACGCACTCAAAGACGCAAATGCAAACCGAAAAGAAAAACGGATTACACAAACTCGCGCAAAAGCTACTTTTTCGTCACATGTAGTTACAAATTAAACACTTTCCATTACTCTCCATACATCCTACTGTGGAAACTAGTATTTTTTTACGTCGCCAAACGGTCCTATATCAAAGCAAACTACGCTTACTGGGCCAGGCGGCGCGGCGCGTCTGCGCTCTTCGTGTTTCCAAACACGCTGCATAAACGTCCGTAACTCCTCGATGCCGTCACTTAAAATCTTCAAACTTTGACACCGCCAAGCGACCACCGTCCTCAGTACGTCATAAAAATTTCACCTCGATACGACCTTACTGTCCCAGGCAAAAACGCACTCAAAGACGCAAATGCAAACCGAAAAGAAAAACGGATTACACAAACTCGCGCAAAAGCTACTTTTTCGTCACATGTAGTTACAAATTAAACACTTTCCATTACTCTCCATACATCCTACTGTGGAAACTAGTATTTTTTTACGTCGCCAAACGGTCCTATATCAAAGCAAACTACGCTTACTGGGCCAGGCGGCGCGGCGCGTCTGCGCTCTTCGTGTTTCCAAACACGCTGCATAAACGTCCGTAACTCCTCGATGCCGTCACTTAAAATCTTCAAACTTTGACACCGCCAAGCGACCACCGTCCTCAGTACGTCATAAAAATTTCACCTCGATACGACCTTACTGTCCCAGGCAAAAACGCACTCAAAGACGCAAATGCAAACCGAAAAGAAAAACGGATTACACAAACTCGCGCAAAAGCTACTTTTTCGTCACATGTAGTTACAAATTAAACACTTTCCATTACTCTCCATACATCCTACTGTGGAAACTAGTATTTTTTTACGTCGCCAAACGGTCCTATATCAAAGCAAACTACGCTTACTGGGCCAGGCGGCGCGGCGCGTCTGCGCTCTTCGTGTTTCCAAACACGCTGCATAAACGTCCGTAACTCCTCGATGCCGTCACTTAAAATCTTCAAACTTTGACACCGCCAAGCGACCACCGTCCTCAGTACGTCATAAAAATTTCACCTCGATACGACCTTACTGTCCCAGGCAAAAACGCACTCAAAGACGCAAATGCAAACCGAAAAGAAAAACGGATTACACAAACTCGCGCAAAAGCTACTTTTTCGTCACATGTAGTTACAAATTAAACACTTTCCATTACTCTCCATACATCCTACTGTGGAAACTAGTATTTTTTTACGTCGCCAAACGGTCCTATATCAAAGCAAACTACGCTTACTGGGCCAGGCGGCGCGGCGCGTCTGCGCTCTTCGTGTTTCCAAACACGCTGCATAAACGTCCGTAACTCCTCGATGCCGTCACTTAAAATCTTCAAACTTTGACACCGCCAAGCGACCACCGTCCTCAGTACGTCATAAAAATTTCACCTCGATACGACCTTACTGTCCCAGGCAAAAACGCACTCAAAGACGCAAATGCAAACCGAAAAGAAAAACGGATTACACAAACTCGCGCAAAAGCTACTTTTTCGTCACATGTAGTTACAAATTAAACACTTTCCATTACTCTCCATACATCCTACTGTGGAAACTAGTATTTTTTTACGTCGCCAAACGGTCCTATATCAAAGCAAACTACGCTTACTGGGCCAGGCGGCGCGGCGCGTCTGCGCTCTTCGTGTTTCCAAACACGCTGCATAAACGTCCGTAACTCCTCGATGCCGTCACTTAAAATCTTCAAACTTTGACACCGCCAAGCGACCACCGTCCTCAGTACGTCATAAAAATTTCACCTCGATACGACCTTACTGTCCCAGGCAAAAACGCACTCAAAGACGCAAATGCAAACCGAAAAGAAAAACGGATTACACAAACTCGCGCAAAAGCTACTTTTTCGTCACATGTAGTTACAAATTAAACACTTTCCATTACTCTCCATACATCCTACTGTGGAAACTAGTATTTTTTTACGTCGCCAAACGGTCCTATATCAAAGCAAACTACGCTTACTGGGCCAGGCGGCGCGGCGCGTCTGCGCTCTTCGTGTTTCCAAACACGCTGCATAAACGTCCGTAACTCCTCGATGCCGTCACTTAAAATCTTCAAACTTTGACACCGCCAAGCGACCACCGTCCTCAGTACGTCATAAAAATTTCACCTCGATACGACCTTACTGTCCCAGGCAAAAACGCACTCAAAGACGCAAATGCAAACCGAAAAGAAAAACGGATTACACAAACTCGCGCAAAAGCTACTTTTTCGTCACATGTAGTTACAAATTAAACACTTTCCATTACTCTCCATACATCCTACTGTGGAAACTAGTATTTTTTTACGTCGCCAAACGGTCCTATATCAAAGCAAACTACGCTTACTGGGCCAGGCGGCGCGGCGCGTCTGCGCTCTTCGTGTTTCCAAACACGCTGCATAAACGTCCGTAACTCCTCGATGCCGTCACTTAAAATCTTCAAACTTTGACACCGCCAAGCGACCACCGTCCTCAGTACGTCATAAAAATTTCACCTCGATACGACCTTACTGTCCCAGGCAAAAACGCACTCAAAGACGCAAATGCAAACCGAAAAGAAAAACGGATTACACAAACTCGCGCAAAAGCTACTTTTTCGTCACATGTAGTTACAAATTAAACACTTTCCATTACTCTCCATACATCCTACTGTGGAAACTAGTATTTTTTTACGTCGCCAAACGGTCCTATATCAAAGCAAACTACGCTTACTGGGCCAGGCGGCGCGGCGCGTCTGCGCTCTTCGTGTTTCCAAACACGCTGCATAAACGTCCGTAACTCCTCGATGCCGTCACTTAAAATCTTCAAACTTTGACACCGCCAAGCGACCACCGTCCTCAGTACGTCATAAAAATTTCACCTCGATACGACCTTACTGTCCCAGGCAAAAACGCACTCAAAGACGCAAATGCAAACCGAAAAGAAAAACGGATTACACAAACTCGCGCAAAAGCTACTTTTTCGTCACATGTAGTTACAAATTAAACACTTTCCATTACTCTCCATACATCCTACTGTGGAAACTAGTATTTTTTTACGTCGCCAAACGGTCCTATATCAAGCAAACTACGCTTACTGGCCAGGCGGCGCGGCGCGTCTGCGCTCTTCGTGTTTCCAAACACGCTGCATAAACGTCCGTAACTCCTCGATGCCGTCACTTAAAATCTTCAAACTTTGACACCGCCAAGCGACCACCGTCCTCAGTACGTCATAAAAATTTCACCTCGATACGACCTTACTGTCCCAGGCAAAAACGCACTCAAAGACGCAAATGCAAACCGAAAAGAAAAACGGATTACACAAACTCGCGCAAAAGCTACTTTTTCGTCACATGTAGTTACAAATTAAACACTTTCCATTACTCTCCATACATCCTACTGTGGAAACTAGTATTTTTTTACGTCGCCAAACGGTCCTATATCAAAGCAAACTACGCTTACTGGGCCAGGCGGCGCGGCGCGTCTGCGCTCTTCGTGTTTCCAAACACGCTGCATAAACGTCCGTAACTCCTCGATGCCGTCACTTAAAATCTTCAAACTTTGACACCGCCAAGCGACCACCGTCCTCAGTACGTCATAAAAATTTCACCTCGATACGACCTTACTGTCCCAGGCAAAAACGCACTCAAAGACGCAAATGCAAACCGAAAAGAAAAACGGATTACACAAACTCGCGCAAAAGCTACTTTTTCGTCACATGTAGTTACAAATTAAACACTTTCCATTACTCTCCATACATCCTACTGTGGAAACTAGTATTTTTTTACGTCGCCAAACGGTCCTATATCAAAGCAAACTACGCTTACTGGGCCAGGCGGCGCGGCGCGTCTGCGCTCTTCGTGTTTCCAAACACGCTGCATAAACGTCCGTAACTCCTCGATGCCGTCACTTAAAATCTTCAAACTTTGACACCGCCAAGCGACCACCGTCCTCAGTACGTCATAAAAATTTCACCTCGATACGACCTTACTGTCCCAGGCAAAACGCACTCAAAGACGCAAATGCAAACCGAAAAGAAAAACGGATTACACAAACTCGCGCAAAAGCTACTTTTTCGTCACATGTAGTTACAAATTAAACACTTTCCATTACTCTCCATACATCCTACTGTGGAAACTAGTATTTTTTTACGTCGCCAAACGGTCTCCTATATCAAAGCAAACTACGCTTACTGGGCCAGGCGGCGCGGCGCGTCTGCGCTCTTCGTGTTTCCAAACACGCTGCATAAACGTCCGTAACTCCTCGATGCCGTCACTTAAAATCTTCAAACTTTGACACCGCCAAGCGACCACCGTCCTCAGTACGTCATAAAAATTTCACCTCGATACGACCTTACTGTCCCAGGCAAAAACGCACTCAAAGACGCAAATGCAAACCGAAAAGAAAAACGGATTACACAAACTCGCGCAAAAGCTACTTTTTCGTCACATGTAGTTACAAATTAAACACTTTCCATTACTCTCCATACATCCTACTGTGGAAACTAGTATTTTTTTACGTCGCCAAACGGTCCTATATCAAAGCAAACTACGCTTACTGGGCCAGGCGGCGCGGCGCGTCTGCGCTCTTCGTGTTTCCAAACACGCTGCATAAACGTCCGTAACTCCTCGATGCCGTCACTTAAAATCTTCAAACTTTGACACCGCCAAGCGACCACCGTCCTCAGTACGTCATAAAAATTTCACCTCGATACGACCTTACTGTCCCAGGCAAAAACGCACTCAAAGACGCAAATGCAAACCGAAAAGAAAAACGGATTACACAAACTCGCGCAAAAGCTACTTTTTCGTCACATGTAGTTACAAATTAAACACTTTCCATTACTCTCCATACATCCTACTGTGGAAACTAGTATTTTTTTACGTCGCCAAACGGTCCTATATCAAAGCAAACTACGCTTACTGGGCCAGGCGGCGCGGCGCGTCTGCGCTCTTCGTGTTTCCAAACACGCTGCATAAACGTCCGTAACTCCTCGATGCCGTCACTTAAAATCTTCAAACTTTGACACCGCCAAGCGACCACCGTCCTCAGTACGTCATAAAAATTTCACCTCGATACGACCTTACTGTCCCAGGCAAAAACGCACTCAAAGACGCAAATGCAAACCGAAAAGAAAAACGGATTACACAAACTCGCGCAAAAGCTACTTTTTCGTCACATGTAGTTACAAATTAAACACTTTCCATTACTCTCCATACATCCTACTGTGGAAACTAGTATTTTTTTACGTCGCCAAACGGTCCTATATCAAAGCAAACTACGCTTACTGGGCCAGGCGGCGCGGCGCGTCTGCGCTCTTCGTGTTTCCAAACACGCTGCATAAACGTCCGTAACTCCTCGATGCCGTCACTTAAAATCTTCAAACTTTGACACCGCCAAGCGACCACCGTCCTCAGTACGTCATAAAAATTTCACCTCGATACGACCTTACTGTCCCAGGCAAAAACGCACTCAAAGACGCAAATGCAAACCGAAAAGAAAAACGGATTACACAAACTCGCGCAAAAGCTACTTTTTCGTCACATGTAGTTACAAATTAAACACTTTCCATTACTCTCCATACATCCTACTGTGGAAACTAGTATTTTTTTACGTCGCCAAACGGTCCTATATCAAAGCAAACTACGCTTACTGGGCCAGGCGGCGCGGCGCGTCTGCGCTCTTCGTGTTTCCAAACACGCTGCATAAACGTCCGTAACTCCTCGATGCCGTCACTTAAAATCTTCAAACTTTGACACCGCCAAGCGACCACCGTCCTCAGTACGTCATAAAAATTTCACCTCGATACGACCTTACTGTCCCAGGCAAAAACGCACTCAAAGACGCAAATGCAAACCGAAAAGAAAAACGGATTACACAAACTCGCGCAAAAGCTACTTTTTCGTCACATGTAGTTACAAATTAAACACTTTCCATTACTCTCCATACATCCTACTGTGGAAACTAGTATTTTTTTACGTCGCCAAACGGTCCTATATCAAAGCAAACTACGCTTACTGGGCCAGGCGGCGCGGCGCGTCTGCGCTCTTCGTGTTTCCAAACACGCTGCATAAACGTCCGTAACTCCTCGATGCCGTCACTTAAAATCTTCAAACTTTGACACCGCCAAGCGACCACCGTCCTCAGTACGTCATAAAAATTTCACCTCGATACGACCTTACTGTCCCAGGCAAAAACGCACTCAAAGACGCAAATGCAAACCGAAAAGAAAAACGGATTACACAAACTCGCGCAAAAGCTACTTTTTCGTCACATGTAGTTACAAATTAAACACTTTCCATTACTCTCCATACATCCTACTGTGGAAACTAGTATTTTTTTACGTCGCCAAACGGTCCTATATCAAAGCAAACTACGCTTACTGGGCCAGGCGGCGCGGCGCGTCTGCGCTCTTCGTGTTTCCAAACACGCTGCATAAACGTCCGTAACTCCTCGATGCCGTCACTTAAAATCTTCAAACTTTGACACCGCCAAGCGACCACCGTCCTCAGTACGTCATAAAAATTTCACCTCGATACGACCTTACTGTCCCAGGCAAAAACGCACTCAAAGACGCAAATGCAAACCGAAAAGAAAAACGGATTACACAAACTCGCGCAAAAGCTACTTTTTCGTCACATGTAGTTACAAATTAAACACTTTCCATTACTCTCCATACATCCTACTGTGGAAACTAGTATTTTTTTACGTCGCCAAACGGTCCTATATCAAAGCAAACTACGCTTACTGGGCCAGGCGGCGCGGCGCGTCTGCGCTCTTCGTGTTTCCAAACACGCTGCATAAACGTCCGTAACTCCTCGATGCCGTCACTTAAAATCTTCAAACTTTGACACCGCCAAGCGACCACCGTCCTCAGTACGTCATAAAAATTTCACCTCGATACGACCTTACTGTCCCAGGCAAAAACGCACTCAAAGACGCAAATGCAAACCGAAAAGAAAAACGGATTACACAAACTCGCGCAAAAGCTACTTTTTCGTCACATGTAGTTACAAATTAAACACTTTCCATTACTCTCCATACATCCTACTGTGGAAACTAGTATTTTTTTACGTCGCCAAACGGTCCTATATCAAAGCAAACTACGCTTACTGGGCCAGGCGGCGCGGCGCGTCTGCGCTCTTCGTGTTTCCAAACACGCTGCATAAACGTCCGTAACTCCTCGATGCCGTCACTTAAAATCTTCAAACTTTGACACCGCCAAGCGACCACCGTCCTCAGTACGTCATAAAAATTTCACCTCGATACGACCTTACTGTCCCAGGCAAAAACGCACTCAAAGACGCAAATGCAAACCGAAAAGAAAAACGGATTACACAAACTCGCGCAAAAGCTACTTTTTCGTCACATGTAGTTACAAATTAAACACTTTCCATTACTCTCCATACATCCTACTGTGGAAACTAGTATTTTTTTACGTCGCCAAACGGTCCTATATCAAAGCAAACTACGCTTACTGGGCCAGGCGGCGCGGCGCGTCTGCGCTCTTCGTGTTTCCAAACACGCTGCATAAACGTCCGTAACTCCTCGATGCCGTCACTTAAAATCTTCAAACTTTGACACCGCCAAGCGACCACCGTCCTCAGTACGTCATAAAAATTTCACCTCGATACGACCTTACTGTCCCAGGCAAAAACGCACTCAAAGACGCAAATGCAAACCGAAAAGAAAAACGGATTACACAAACTCGCGCAAAAGCTACTTTTTCGTCACATGTAGTTACAAATTAAACACTTTCCACTACTCTCCATACATCCTACTGTGGAAACTAGTATTTTTTTACGTCGCCAAACGGTCCTATATCAAAGCAAACTACGCTTACTGGGCCAGGCGGCGCGGCGCGTCTGCGCTCTTCGTGTTTCCAAACACGCTGCATAAACGTCCGTAACTCCTCGATGCCGTCACTTAAAATCTTCAAACTTTGACACCGCCAAGCGACCACCGTCCTCAGTACGTCATAAAAATTTCACCTCGATACGACCTTACTGTCCCAGGCAAAAACGCACTCAAAGACGCAAATGCAAACCGAAAAGAAAAACGGATTACACAAACTCGCGCAAAAGCTACTTTTTCGTCACATGTAGTTACAAATTAAACACTTTCCATTACTCTCCATACATCCTACTGTGGAAACTAGTATTTTTTTACGTCGCCAAACGGTCCTATATCAAAGCAAACTACGCTTACTGGGCCAGGCGGCGCGGCGCGTCTGCGCTCTTCGTGTTTCCAAACACGCTGCATAAACGTCCGTAACTCCTCGATGCCGTCACTTAAAATCTTCAAACTTTGACACCGCCAAGCGACCACCGTCCTCAGTACGTCATAAAAATTTCACCTCGATACGACCTTACTGTCCCAGGCAAAAACGCACTCAAAGACGCAAATGCAAACCGAAAAGAAAAACGGATTACACAAACTCGCGCAAAAGCTACTTTTTCGTCACATGTAGTTACAAATTAAACACTTTCCATTACTCTCCATACATCCTACTGTGGAAACTAGTATTTTTTTACGTCGCCAAACGGTCCTATATCAAAGCAAACTACGCTTACTGGGCCAGGCGGCGCGGCGCGTCTGCGCTCTTCGTGTTTCCAAACACGCTGCATAAACGTCCGTAACTCCTCGATGCCGTCACTTAAAATCTTCAAACTTTGACACCGCCAAGCGACCACCGTCCTCAGTACGTCATAAAAATTTCACCTCGATACGACCTTACTGTCCCAGGCAAAAACGCACTCAAAGACGCAAATGCAAACCGAAAAGAAAAACGGATTACACAAACTCGCGCAAAAGCTACTTTTTCGTCACATGTAGTTACAAATTAAACACTTTCCATTACTCTCCATACATCCTACTGTGGAAACTAGTATTTTTTTACGTCGCCAAACGGTCCTATATCAAAGCAAACTACGCTTACTGGGCCAGGCGGCGCGGCGCGTCTGCGCTCTTCGTGTTTCCAAACACGCTGCATAAACGTCCGTAACTCCTCGATGCCGTCACTTAAAATCTTCAAACTTTGACACCGCCAAGCGACCACCGTCCTCAGTACGTCATAAAAATTTCACCTCGATACGACCTTACTGTCCCAGGCAAAAACGCACTCAAAGACGCAAATGCAAACCGAAAAGAAAAACGGATTACACAAACTCGCGCAAAAGCTACTTTTTCGTCACATGTAGTTACAAATTAAACACTTTCCATTACTCTCCATACATCCTACTGTGGAAACTAGTATTTTTTTACGTCGCCAAACGGTCCTATATCAAAGCAAACTACGCTTACTGGGCCAGGCGGCGCGGCGCGTCTGCGCTCTTCGTGTTTCCAAACACGCTGCATAAACGTCCGTAACTCCTCGATGCCGTCACTTAAAATCTTCAAACTTTGACACCGCCAAGCGACCACCGTCCTCAGTACGTCATAAAAATTTCACCTCGATACGACCTTACTGTCCCAGGCAAAAACGCACTCAAAGACGCAAATGCAAACCGAAAAGAAAAACGGATTACACAAACTCGCGCAAAAGCTACTTTTTCGTCACATGTAGTTACAAATTAAACACTTTCCATTACTCTCCATACATCCTACTGTGGAAACTAGTATTTTTTTACGTCGCCAAACGGTCCTATATCAAAGCAAACTACGCTTACTGGGCCAGGCGGCGCGGCGCGTCTGCGCTCTTCGTGTTTCCAAACACGCTGCATAAACGTCCGTAACTCCTCGATGCCGTCACTTAAAATCTTCAAACTTTGACACCGCCAAGCGACCACCGTCCTCAGTACGTCATAAAAATTTCACCTCGATACGACCTTACTGTCCCAGGCAAAAACGCACTCAAAGACGCAAATGCAAACCGAAAAGAAAAACGGATTACACAAACTCGCGCAAAAGCTACTTTTTCGTCACATGTAGTTACAAATTAAACACTTTCCATTACTCTCCATACATCCTACTGTGGAAACTAGTATTTTTTTACGTCGCCAAACGGTCCTATATCAAAGCAAACTACGCTTACTGGGCCAGGCGGCGCGGCGCGTCTGCGCTCTTCGTGTTTCCAAACACGCTGCATAAACGTCCGTAACTCCTCGATGCCGTCACTTAAAATCTTCAAACTTTGACACCGCCAAGCGACCACCGTCCTCAGTACGTCATAAAAATTTCACCTCGATACGACCTTACTGTCCCAGGCAAAAACGCACTCAAAGACGCAAATGCAAACCGAAAAGAAAAACGGATTACACAAACTCGCGCAAAAGCTACTTTTTCGTCACATGTAGTTACAAATTAAACACTTTCCATTACTCTCCATACATCCTACTGTGGAAACTAGTATTTTTTTACGTCGCCAAACGGTCCTATATCAAAGCAAACTACGCTTACTGGGCCAGGCGGCGCGGCGCGTCTGCGCTCTTCGTGTTTCCAAACACGCTGCATAAACGTCCGTAACTCCTCGATGCCGTCACTTAAAATCTTCAAACTTTGACACCGCCAAGCGACCACCGTCCTCAGTACGTCATAAAAATTTCACCTCGATACGACCTTACTGTCCCAGGCAAAAACGCACTCAAAGACGCAAATGCAAACCGAAAAGAAAAACGGATTACACAAACTCGCGCAAAAGCTACTTTTTCGTCACATGTAGTTACAAATTAAACACTTTCCATTACTCTCCATACATCCTACTGTGGAAACTAGTATTTTTTTACGTCGCCAAACGGTCCTATATCAAAGCAAACTACGCTTACTGGGCCAGGCGGCGCGGCGCGTCTGCGCTCTTCGTGTTTCCAAACACGCTGCATAAACGTCCGTAACTCCTCGATGCCGTCACTTAAAATCTTCAAACTTTGACACCGCCAAGCGACCACCGTCCTCAGTACGTCATAAAAATTTCACCTCGATACGACCTTACTGTCCCAGGCAAAAACGCACTCAAAGACGCAAATGCAAACCGAAAAGAAAAACGGATTACACAAACTCGCGCAAAAGCTACTTTTTCGTCACATGTAGTTACAAATTAAACACTTTCCATTACTCTCCATACATCCTACTGTGGAAACTAGTATTTTTTTACGTCGCCAAACGGTCCTATATCAAAGCAAACTACGCTTACTGGGCCAGGCGGCGCGGCGCGTCTGCGCTCTTCGTGTTTCCAAACACGCTGCATAAACGTCCGTAACTCCTCGATGCCGTCACTTAAAATCTTCAAACTTTGACACCGCCAAGCGACCACCGTCCTCAGTACGTCATAAAAATTTCACCTCGATACGACCTTACTGTCCCAGGCAAAAACGCACTCAAAGACGCAAATGCAAACCGAAAAGAAAAACGGATTACACAAACTCGCGCAAAAGCTACTTTTTCGTCACATGTAGTTACAAATTAAACACTTTCCATTACTCTCCATACATCCTACTGTGGAAACTAGTATTTTTTTACGTCGCCAAACGGTCCTATATCAAAGCAAACTACGCTTACTGGGCCAGGCGGCGCGGCGCGTCTGCGCTCTTCGTGTTTCCAAACACGCTGCATAAACGTCCGTAACTCCTCGATGCCGTCACTTAAAATCTTCAAACTTTGACACCGCCAAGCGACCACCGTCCTCAGTACGTCATAAAAATTTCACCTCGATACGACCTTACTGTCCCAGGCAAAAACGCACTCAAAGACGCAAATGCAAACCGAAAAGAAAAACGGATTACACAAACTCGCGCAAAAGCTACTTTTTCGTCACATGTAGTTACAAATTAAACACTTTCCATTACTCTCCATACATCCTACTGTGGAAACTAGTATTTTTTTACGTCGCCAAACGGTCCTATATCAAAGCAAACTACGCTTACTGGGCCAGGCGGCGCGGCGCGTCTGCGCTCTTCGTGTTTCCAAACACGCTGCATAAACGTCCGTAACTCCTCGATGCCGTCACTTAAAATCTTCAAACTTTGACACCGCCAAGCGACCACCGTCCTCAGTACGTCATAAAAATTTCACCTCGATACGACCTTACTGTCCCAGGCAAAAACGCACTCAAAGACGCAAATGCAAACCGAAAAGAAAAACGGATTACACAAACTCGCGCAAAAGCTACTTTTTCGTCACATGTAGTTACAAATTAAACACTTTCCATTACTCTCCATACATCCTACTGTGGAAACTAGTATTTTTTTACGTCGCCAAACGGTCCTATATCAAAGCAAACTACGCTTACTGGGCCAGGCGGCGCGGCGCGTCTGCGCTCTTCGTGTTTCCAAACACGCTGCATAAACGTCCGTAACTCCTCGATGCCGTCACTTAAAATCTTCAAACTTTGACACCGCCAAGCGACCACCGTCCTCAGTACGTCATAAAAATTTCACCTCGATACGACCTTACTGTCCCAGGCAAAAACGCACTCAAAGACGCAAATGCAAACCGAAAAGAAAAACGGATTACACAAACTCGCGCAAAAGCTACTTTTTCGTCACATGTAGTTACAAATTAAACACTTTCCATTACTCTCCATACATCCTACTGTGGAAACTAGTATTTTTTTACGTCGCCAAACGGTCCTATATCAAAGCAAACTACGCTTACTGGGCCAGGCGGCGCGGCGCGTCTGCGCTCTTCGTGTTTCCAAACACGCTGCATAAACGTCCGTAACTCCTCGATGCCGTCACTTAAAATCTTCAAACTTTGACACCGCCAAGCGACCACCGTCCTCAGTACGTCATAAAAATTTCACCTCGATACGACCTTACTGTCCCAGGCAAAAACGCACTCAAAGACGCAAATGCAAACCGAAAAGAAAAACGGATTACACAAACTCGCGCAAAAGCTACTTTTTCGTCACATGTAGTTACAAATTAAACACTTTCCATTACTCTCCATACATCCTACTGTGGAAACTAGTATTTTTTTACGTCGCCAAACGGTCCTATATCAAAGCAAACTACGCTTACTGGGCCAGGCGGCGCGGCGCGTCTGCGCTCTTCGTGTTTCCAAACACGCTGCATAAACGTCCGTAACTCCTCGATGCCGTCACTTAAAATCTTCAAACTTTGACACCGCCAAGCGACCACCGTCCTCAGTACGTCATAAAAATTTCACCTCGATACGACCTTACTGTCCCAGGCAAAAACGCACTCAAAGACGCAAATGCAAACCGAAAAGAAAAACGGATTACACAAACTCGCGCAAAAGCTACTTTTTCGTCACATGTAGTTACAAATTAAACACTTTCCACTACTCTCCATACATCCTACTGTGGAAACTAGTATTTTTTTACGTCGCCAAACGGTCCTATATCAAAGCAAACTACGCTTACTGGGCCAGGCGGCGCGGCGCGTCTGCGCTCTTCGTGTTTCCAAACACGCTGCATAAACGTCCGTAACTCCTCGATGCCGTCACTTAAAATCTTCAAACTTTGACACCGCCAAGCGACCACCGTCCTCAGTACGTCATAAAAATTTCACCTCGATACGACCTTACTGTCCCAGGCAAAAACGCACTCAAAGACGCAAATGCAAACCGAAAAGAAAAACGGATTACACAAACTCGCGCAAAAGCTACTTTTTCGTCACATGTAGTTACAAATTAAACACTTTCCATTACTCTCCATACATCCTACTGTGGAAACTAGTATTTTTTTACGTCGCCAAACGGTCCTATATCAAAGCAAACTACGCTTACTGGGCCAGGCGGCGCGGCGCGTCTGCGCTCTTCGTGTTTCCAAACACGCTGCATAAACGTCCGTAACTCCTCGATGCCGTCACTTAAAATCTTCAAACTTTGACACCGCCAAGCGACCACCGTCCTCAGTACGTCATAAAAATTTCACCTCGATACGACCTTACTGTCCCAGGCAAAAACGCACTCAAAGACGCAAATGCAAACCGAAAAGAAAAACGGATTACACAAACTCGCGCAAAAGCTACTTTTTCGTCACATGTAGTTACAAATTAAACACTTTCCATTACTCTCCATACATCCTACTGTGGAAACTAGTATTTTTTTACGTCGCCAAACGGTCCTATATCAAAGCAAACTACGCTTACTGGGCCAGGCGGCGCGGCGCGTCTGCGCTCTTCGTGTTTCCAAACACGCTGCATAAACGTCCGTAACTCCTCGATGCCGTCACTTAAAATCTTCAAACTTTGACACCGCCAAGCGACCACCGTCCTCAGTACGTCATAAAAATTTCACCTCGATACGACCTTACTGTCCCAGGCAAAAACGCACTCAAAGACGCAAATGCAAACCGAAAAGAAAAACGGATTACACAAACTCGCGCAAAAGCTACTTTTTCGTCACATGTAGTTACAAATTAAACACTTTCCATTACTCTCCATACATCCTACTGTGGAAACTAGTATTTTTTTACGTCGCCAAACGGTCCTATATCAAAGCAAACTACGCTTACTGGGCCAGGCGGCGCGGCGCGTCTGCGCTCTTCGTGTTTCCAAACACGCTGCATAAACGTCCGTAACTCCTCGATGCCGTCACTTAAAATCTTCAAACTTTGACACCGCCAAGCGACCACCGTCCTCAGTACGTCATAAAAATTTCACCTCGATACGACCTTACTGTCCCAGGCAAAAACGCACTCAAAGACGCAAATGCAAACCGAAAAGAAAAACGGATTACACAAACTCGCGCAAAAGCTACTTTTTCGTCACATGTAGTTACAAATTAAACACTTTCCATTACTCTCCATACATCCTACTGTGGAAACTAGTATTTTTTTACGTCGCCAAACGGTCCTATATCAAAGCAAACTACGCTTACTGGGCCAGGCGGCGCGGCGCGTCTGCGCTCTTCGTGTTTCCAAACACGCTGCATAAACGTCCGTAACTCCTCGATGCCGTCACTTAAAATCTTCAAACTTTGACACCGCCAAGCGACCACCGTCCTCAGTACGTCATAAAAATTTCACCTCGATACGACCTTACTGTCCCAGGCAAAAACGCACTCAAAGACGCAAATGCAAACCGAAAAGAAAAACGGATTACACAAACTCGCGCAAAAGCTACTTTTTCGTCACATGTAGTTACAAATTAAACACTTTCCATTACTCTCCATACATCCTACTGTGGAAACTAGTATTTTTTTACGTCGCCAAACGGTCCTATATCAAAGCAAACTACGCTTACTGGGCCAGGCGGCGTGGCGCGTCTGCGCTCTTCGTGTTTCCAAACACGCTGCATAAACGTCCGTAACTCCTCGATGCCGTCACTTAAAATCTTCAAACTTTGACACCGCCAAGCGACCACCGTCCTCAGTACGTCATAAAAATTTCACCTCGATACGACCTTACTGTCCCAGGCAAAAACGCACTCAAAGACGCAAATGCAAACCGAAAAGAAAAACGGATTACACAAACTCGCGCAAAAGCTACTTTTTCGTCACATGTAGTTACAAATTAAACACTTTCCATTACTCTCCATACATCCTACTGTGGAAACTAGTATTTTTTTACGTCGCCAAACGGTCCTATATCAAAGCAAACTACGCTTACTGGGCCAGGCGGCGCGGCGCGTCTGCGCTCTTCGTGTTTCCAAACACGCTGCATAAACGTCCGTAACTCCTCGATGCCGTCACTTAAAATCTTCAAACTTTGACACCGCCAAGCGACCACCGTCCTCAGTACGTCATAAAAATTTCACCTCGATACGACCTTACTGTCCCAGGCAAAAACGCACTCAAAGACGCAAATGCAAACCGAAAAGAAAAACGGATTACACAAACTCGCGCAAAAGCTACTTTTTCGTCACATGTAGTTACAAATTAAACACTTTCCATTACTCTCCATACATCCTACTGTGGAAACTAGTATTTTTTTACGTCGCCAAACGGTCCTATATCAAAGCAAACTACGCTTACTGGGCCAGGCGGCGCGGCGCGTCTGCGCTCTTCGTGTTTCCAAACACGCTGCATAAACGTCCGTAACTCCTCGATGCCGTCACTTAAAATCTTCAAACTTTGACACCGCCAAGCGACCACCGTCCTCAGTACGTCATAAAAATTTCACCTCGATACGACCTTACTGTCCCAGGCAAAAACGCACTCAAAGACGCAAATGCAAACCGAAAAGAAAAACGGATTACACAAACTCGCGCAAAAGCTACTTTTTCGTCACATGTAGTTACAAATTAAACACTTTCCATTACTCTCCATACATCCTACTGTGGAAACTAGTATTTTTTTACGTCGCCAAACGGTCCTATATCAAAGCAAACTACGCTTACTGGGCCAGGCGGCGCGGCGCGTCTGCGCTCTTCGTGTTTCCAAACACGCTGCATAAACGTCCGTAACTCCTCGATGCCGTCACTTAAAATCTTCAAACTTTGACACCGCCAAGCGACCACCGTCCTCAGTACGTCATAAAAATTTCACCTCGATACGACCTTACTGTCCCAGGCAAAAACGCACTCAAAGACGCAAATGCAAACCGAAAAGAAAAACGGATTACACAAACTCGCGCAAAAGCTACTTTTTCGTCACATGTAGTTACAAATTAAACACTTTCCATTACTCTCCATACATCCTACTGTGGAAACTAGTATTTTTTTACGTCGCCAAACGGTCCTATATCAAAGCAAACTACGCTTACTGGGCCAGGCGGCGCGGCGCGTCTGCGCTCTTCGTGTTTCCAAACACGCTGCATAAACGTCCGTAACTCCTCGATGCCGTCACTTAAAATCTTCAAACTTTGACACCGCCAAGCGACCACCGTCCTCAGTACGTCATAAAAATTTCACCTCGATACGACCTTACTGTCCCAGGCAAAAACGCACTCAAAGACGCAAATGCAAACCGAAAAGAAAAACGGATTACACAAACTCGCGCAAAAGCTACTTTTTCGTCACATGTAGTTACAAATTAAACACTTTCCATTACTCTCCATACATCCTACTGTGGAAACTAGTATTTTTTTACGTCGCCAAACGGTCCTATATCAAAGCAAACTACGCTTACTGGGCCAGGCGGCGCGGCGCGTCTGCGCTCTTCGTGTTTCCAAACACGCTGCATAAACGTCCGTAACTCCTCGATGCCGTCACTTAAAATCTTCAAACTTTGACACCGCCAAGCGACCACCGTCCTCAGTACGTCATAAAAATTTCACCTCGATACGACCTTACTGTCCCAGGCAAAAACGCACTCAAAGACGCAAATGCAAACCGAAAAGAAAAACGGATTACACAAACTCGCGCAAAAGCTACTTTTTCGTCACATGTAGTTACAAATTAAACACTTTCCATTACTCTCCATACATCCTACTGTGGAAACTAGTATTTTTTTACGTCGCCAAACGGTCCTATATCAAAGCAAACTACGCTTACTGGGCCAGGCGGCGCGGCGCGTCTGCGCTCTTCGTGTTTCCAAACACGCTGCATAAACGTCCGTAACTCCTCGATGCCGTCACTTAAAATCTTCAAACTTTGACACCGCCAAGCGACCACCGTCCTCAGTACGTCATAAAAATTTCACCTCGATACGACCTTACTGTCCCAGGCAAAAACGCACTCAAAGACGCAAATGCAAACCGAAAAGAAAAACGGATTACACAAACTCGCGCAAAAGCTACTTTTTCGTCACATGTAGTTACAAATTAAACACTTTCCATTACTCTCCATACATCCTACTGTGGAAACTAGTATTTTTTTACGTCGCCAAACGGTCCTATATCAAAGCAAACTACGCTTACTGGGCCAGGCGGCGCGGCGCGTCTGCGCTCTTCGTGTTTCCAAACACGCTGCATAAACGTCCGTAACTCCTCGATGCCGTCACTTAAAATCTTCAAACTTTGACACCGCCAAGCGACCACCGTCCTCAGTACGTCATAAAAATTTCACCTCGATACGACCTTACTGTCCCAGGCAAAAACGCACTCAAAGACGCAAATGCAAACCGAAAAGAAAAACGGATTACACAAACTCGCGCAAAAGCTACTTTTTCGTCACATGTAGTTACAAATTAAACACTTTCCATTACTCTCCATACATCCTACTGTGGAAACTAGTATTTTTTTACGTCGCCAAACGGTCCTATATCAAAGCAAACTACGCTTACTGGGCCAGGCGGCGCGGCGCGTCTGCGCTCTTCGTGTTTCCAAACACGCTGCATAAACGTCCGTAACTCCTCGATGCCGTCACTTAAAATCTTCAAACTTTGACACCGCCAAGCGACCACCGTCCTCAGTACGTCATAAAAATTTCACCTCGATACGACCTTACTGTCCCAGGCAAAAACGCACTCAAAGACGCAAATGCAAACCGAAAAGAAAAACGGATTACACAAACTCGCGCAAAAGCTAGTTTTTCGTCACATGTAGTTACAAATTAAACACTTTCCATTACTCTCCATACATCCTACTGTGGAAACTAGTATTTTTTTACGTCGCCAAACGGTCCTATATCAAAGCAAACTACGCTTACTGGGCCAGGCGGCGCGGCGCGTCTGCGCACTTCGTGTTTCCAAACACGCTGCATAAACGTCCGTAACTCCTCGATGCCGTCACTTAAAATCTTAAAACTTTGACACCGCCAAGCGACCACCGTCCTCAGTACGTCATAAAAATTTCACCTCGATACGACCTTACTGTCCCAGGCAAAAACGCACTCAAAGACGCAAATGCAAACCGAAAAGAAAAACGGATTACACAAACTCGCGCAAAAGCTACTTTTTCGTCACATGTAGTTACAAATTAAACACTTTCCATTACTCTCCATACATCCTACTGTGGAAACTAGTATTTTTTTACGTCGCCAAACGGTCCTATATCAAAGCAAACTACGCTTACTGGGCCAGGCGGCGCGGCGCGTCTGCGCTCTTCGTGTTTCCAAACACGCTGCATAAACGTCCGTAACTCCTCGATGCCGTCACTTAAAATCTTCAAACTTTGACACCGCCAAGCGACCACCGTCCTCAGTACGTCATAAAAATTTCACCTCGATACGACCTTACTGTCCCAGGCAAAAACGCACTCAAAGACGCAAATGCAAACCGAAAAGAAAAACGGATTACACAAACTCGCGCAAAAGCTACTTTTTCGTCACATGTAGTTACAAATTAAACACTTTCCATTACTCTCCATACATCCTACTGTGGAAACTAGTATTTTTTTACGTCGCCAAACGGTCCTATATCAAAGCAAACTACGCTTACTGGGCCAGGCGGCGCGGCGCGTCTGCGCTCTTCGTGTTTCCAAACACGCTGCATAAACGTCCGTAACTCCTCGATGCCGTCACTTAAAATCTTCAAACTTTGACACCGCCAAGCGACCACCGTCCTCAGTACGTCATAAAAATTTCACCTCGATACGACCTTACTGTCCCAGGCAAAAACGCACTCAAAGACGCAAATGCAAACCGAAAAGAAAAACGGATTACACAAACTCGCGCAAAAGCTACTTTTTCGTCACATGTAGTTACAAATTAAACACTTTCCATTACTCTCCATACATCCTACTGTGGAAACTAGTATTTTTTTACGTCGCCAAACGGTCCTATATCAAAGCAAACTACGCTTACTGGGCCAGGCGGCGCGGCGCGTCTGCGCTCTTCGTGTTTCCAAACACGCTGCATAAACGTCCGTAACTCCTCGATGCCGTCACTTAAAATCTTCAAACTTTGACACCGCCAAGCGACCACCGTCCTCAGTACGTCATAAAAATTTCACCTCGATACGACCTTACTGTCCCAGGCAAAAACGCACTCAAAGACGCAAATGCAAACCGAAAAGAAAAACGGATTACACAAACTCGCGCAAAAGCTACTTTTTCGTCACATGTAGTTACAAATTAAACACTTTCCATTACTCTCCATACATCCTACTGTGGAAACTAGTATTTTTTTACGTCGCCAAACGGTCCTATATCAAAGCAAACTACGCTTACTGGGCCAGGCGGCGCGGCGCGTCTGCGCTCTTCGTGTTTCCAAACACGCTGCATAAACGTCCGTAACTCCTCGATGCCGTCACTTAAAATCTTCAAACTTTGACACCGCCAAGCGACCACCGTCCTCAGTACGTCATAAAAATTTCACCTCGATACGACCTTACTGTCCCAGGCAAAAACGCACTCAAAGACGCAAATGCAAACCGAAAAGAAAAACGGATTACACAAACTCGCGCAAAAGCTACTTTTTCGTCACATGTAGTTACAAATTAAACACTTTCCATTACTCTCCATACATCCTACTGTGGAAACTAGTATTTTTTTACGTCGCCAAACGGTCCTATATCAAAGCAAACTACGCTTACTGGGCCAGGCGGCGCGGCGCGTCTGCGCTCTTCGTGTTTCCAAACACGCTGCATAAACGTCCGTAACTCCTCGATGCCGTCACTTAAAATCTTCAAACTTTGACACCGCCAAGCGACCACCGTCCTCAGTACGTCATAAAAATTTCACCTCGATACGACCTTACTGTCCCAGGCAAAAACGCACTCAAAGACGCAAATGCAAACCGAAAAGAAAAACGGATTACACAAACTCGCGCAAAAGCTACTTTTTCGTCACATGTAGTTACAAATTAAACACTTTCCATTACTCTCCATACATCCTACTGTGGAAACTAGTATTTTTTTACGTCGCCAAACGGTCCTATATCAAAGCAAACTACGCTTACTGGGCCAGGCGGCGCGGCGCGTCTGCGCTCTTCGTGTTTCCAAACACGCTGCATAAACGTCCGTAACTCCTCGATGCCGTCACTTAAAATCTTCAAACTTTGACACCGCCAAGCGACCACCGTCCTCAGTACGTCATAAAAATTTCACCTCGATACGACCTTACTGTCCCAGGCAAAAACGCACTCAAAGACGCAAATGCAAACCGAAAAGAAAAACGGATTACACAAACTCGCGCAAAAGCTACTTTTTCGTCACATGTAGTTACAAATTAAACACTTTCCATTACTCTCCATACATCCTACTGTGGAAACTAGTATTTTTTTACGTCGCCAAACGGTCCTATATCAAAGCAAACTACGCTTACTGGGCCAGGCGGCGCGGCGCGTCTGCGCTCTTCGTGTTTCCAAACACGCTGCATAAACGTCCGTAACTCCTCGATGCCGTCACTTAAAATCTTCAAACTTTGACACCGCCAAGCGACCACCGTCCTCAGTACGTCATAAAAATTTCACCTCGATACGACCTTACTGTCCCAGGCAAAAACGCACTCAAAGACGCAAATGCAAACCGAAAAGAAAAACGGATTACACAAACTCGCGCAAAAGCTACTTTTTCGTCACATGTAGTTACAAATTAAACACTTTCCATTACTCTCCATACATCCTACTGTGGAAACTAGTATTTTTTTACGTCGCCAAACGGTCCTATATCAAAGCAAACTACGCTTACTGGGCCAGGCGGCGCGGCGCGTCTGCGCTCTTCGTGTTTCCAAACACGCTGCATAAACGTCCGTAACTCCTCGATGCCGTCACTTAAAATCTTCAAACTTTGACACCGCCAAGCGACCACCGTCCTCAGTACGTCATAAAAATTTCACCTCGATACGACCTTACTGTCCCAGGCAAAAACGCACTCAAAGACGCAAATGCAAACCGAAAAGAAAAACGGATTACACAAACTCGCGCAAAAGCTACTTTTTCGTCACATGTAGTTACAAATTAAACACTTTCCATTACTCTCCATACATCCTACTGTGGAAACTAGTATTTTTTTACGTCGCCAAACGGTCCTATATCAAAGCAAACTACGCTTACTGGGCCAGGCGGCGCGGCGCGTCTGCGCTCTTCGTGTTTCCAAACACGCTGCATAAACGTCCGTAACTCCTCGATGCCGTCACTTAAAATCTTAAAACTTTGACACCGCCAAGCGACCACCGTCCTCAGTACGTCATAAAAATTTCACCTCGATACGACCTTACTGTCCCAGGCAAAAACGCACTCAAAGACGCAAATGCAAACCGAAAAGAAAAACGGATTACACAAACTCGCGCAAAAGCTACTTTTTCGTCACATGTAGTTACAAATTAAACACTTTCCATTACTCTCCATACATCCTACTGTGGAAACTAGTATTTTTTTACGTCGCCAAACGGTCCTATATCAAAGCAAACTACGCTTACTGGGCCAGGCGGCGCGGCGCGTCTGCGCTCTTCGTGTTTCCAAACACGCTGCATAAACGTCCGTAACTCCTCGATGCCGTCACTTAAAATCTTAAAACTTTGACACCGCCAAGCGACCACCGTCCTCAGTACGTCATAAAAATTTCACCTCGATACGACCTTACTGTCCCAGGCAAAAACGCACTCAAAGACGCAAATGCAAACCGAAAAGAAAAACGGATTACACAAACTCGCGCAAAAGCTACTTTTTCGTCACATGTAGTTACAAATTAAACACTTTCCATTACTCTCCATACATCCTACTGTGGAAACTAGTATTTTTTTACGTCGCCAAACGGTCCTATATCAAAGCAAACTACGCTTACTGGGCCAGGCGGCGCGGCGCGTCTGCGCTCTTCGTGTTTCCAAACACGCTGCATAAACGTCCGTAACTCCTCGATGCCGTCACTTAAAATCTTCAAACTTTGACACCGCCAAGCGACCACCGTCCTCAGTACGTCATAAAAATTTCACCTCGATACGACCTTACTGTCCCAGGCAAAAACGCACTCAAAGACGCAAATGCAAACCGAAAAGAAAAACGGATTACACAAACTCGCGCAAAAGCTACTTTTTCGTCACATGTAGTTACAAATTAAACACTTTCCATTACTCTCCATACATCCTACTGTGGAAACTAGTATTTTTTTACGTCGCCAAACGGTCCTATATCAAAGCAAACTACGCTTACTGGGCCAGGCGGCGCGGCGCGTCTGCGCTCTTCGTGTTTCCAAACACGCTGCATAAACGTCCGTAACTCCTCGATGCCGTCACTTAAAATCTTAAAACTTTGACACCGCCAAGCGACCACCGTCCTCAGTACGTCATAAAAATTTCACCTCGATACGACCTTACTGTCCCAGGCAAAAACGCACTCAAAGACGCAAATGCAAACCGAAAAGAAAAACGGATTACACAAACTCGCGCAAAAGCTACTTTTTCGTCACATGTAGTTACAAATTAAACACTTTCCATTACTCTCCATACATCCTACTGTGGAAACTAGTATTTTTTTACGTCGCCAAACGGTCCTATATCAAAGCAAACTACGCTTACTGGGCCAGGCGGCGCGGCGCGTCTGCGCTCTTCGTGTTTCCAAACACGCTGCATAAACGTCCGTAACTCCTCGATGCCGTCACTTAAAATCTTCAAACTTTGACACCGCCAAGCGACCACCGTCCTCAGTACGTCATAAAAATTTCACCTCGATACGACCTTACTGTCCCAGGCAAAAACGCACTCAAAGACGCAAATGCAAACCGAAAAGAAAAACGGATTACACAAACTCGCGCAAAAGCTACTTTTTCGTCACATGTAGTTACAAATTAAACACTTTCCATTACTCTCCATACATCCTACTGTGGAAACTAGTATTTTTTTACGTCGCCAAACGGTCCTATATCAAAGCAAACTACGCTTACTGGGCCAGGCGGCGCGGCGCGTCTGCGCTCTTCGTGTTTCCAAACACGCTGCATAAACGTCCGTAACTCCTCGATGCCGTCACTTAAAATCTTCAAACTTTGACACCGCCAAGCGACCACCGTCCTCAGTACGTCATAAAAATTTCACCTCGATACGACCTTACTGTCCCAGGCAAAAACGCACTCAAAGACGCAAATGCAAACCGAAAAGAAAAACGGATTACACAAACTCGCGCAAAAGCTACTTTTTCGTCACATGTAGTTACAAATTAAACACTTTCCATTACTCTCCATACATCCTACTGTGGAAACTAGTATTTTTTTACGTCGCCAAACGGTCCTATATCAAAGCAAACTACGCTTACTGGGCCAGGCGGCGCGGCGCGTCTGCGCTCTTCGTGTTTCCAAACACGCTGCATAAACGTCCGTAACTCCTCGATGCCGTCACTTAAAATCTTAAAACTTTGACACCGCCAAGCGACCACCGTCCTCAGTACGTCATAAAAATTTCACCTCGATACGACCTTACTGTCCCAGGCAAAAACGCACTCAAAGACGCAAATGCAAACCGAAAAGAAAAACGGATTACACAAACTCGCGCAAAAGCTACTTTTTCGTCACATGTAGTTACAAATTAAACACTTTCCATTACTCTCCATACATCCTACTGTGGAAACTAGTATTTTTTTACGTCGCCAAACGGTCCTATATCAAAGCAAACTACGCTTACTGGGCCAGGCGGCGCGGCGCGTCTGCGCTCTTCGTGTTTCCAAACACGCTGCATAAACGTCCGTAACTCCTCGATGCCGTCACTTAAAATCTTCAAACTTTGACACCGCCAAGCGACCACCGTCCTCAGTACGTCATAAAAATTTCACCTCGATACGACCTTACTGTCCCAGGCAAAAACGCACTCAAAGACGCAAATGCAAACCGAAAAGAAAAACGGATTACACAAACTCGCGCAAAAGCTACTTTTTCGTCACATGTAGTTACAAATTAAACACTTTCCATTACTCTCCATACATCCTACTGTGGAAACTAGTATTTTTTTACGTCGCCAAACGGTCCTATATCAAAGCAAACTACGCTTACTGGGCCAGGCGGCGCGGCGCGTCTGCGCTCTTCGTGTTTCCAAACACGCTGCATAAACGTCCGTAACTCCTCGATGCCGTCACTTAAAATCTTCAAACTTTGACACCGCCAAGCGACCACCGTCCTCAGTACGTCATAAAAATTTCACCTCGATACGACCTTACTGTCCCAGGCAAAAACGCACTCAAAGACGCAAATGCAAACCGAAAAGAAAAACGGATTACACAAACTCGCGCAAAAGCTACTTTTTCGTCACATGTAGTTACAAATTAAACACTTTCCATTACTCTCCATACATCCTACTGTGGAAACTAGTATTTTTTTACGTCGCCAAACGGTCCTATATCAAAGCAAACTACGCTTACTGGGCCAGGCGGCGCGGCGCGTCTGCGCTCTTCGTGTTTCCAAACACGCTGCATAAACGTCCGTAACTCCTCGATGCCGTCACTTAAAATCTTCAAACTTTGACACCGCCAAGCGACCACCGTCCTCAGTACGTCATAAAAATTTCACCTCGATACGACCTTACTGTCCCAGGCAAAAACGCACTCAAAGACGCAAATGCAAACCGAAAAGAAAAACGGATTACACAAACTCGCGCAAAAGCTACTTTTTCGTCACATGTAGTTACAAATTAAACACTTTCCATTACTCTCCATACATCCTACTGTGGAAACTAGTATTTTTTTACGTCGCCAAACGGTCCTATATCAAAGCAAACTACGCTTACTGGGCCAGGCGGCGCGGCGCGTCTGCGCTCTTCGTGTTTCCAAACACGCTGCATAAACGTCCGTAACTCCTCGATGCCGTCACTTAAAATCTTCAAACTTTGACACCGCCAAGCGACCACCGTCCTCAGTACGTCATAAAAATTTCACCTCGATACGACCTTACTGTCCCAGGCAAAAACGCACTCAAAGACGCAAATGCAAACCGAAAAGAAAAACGGATTACACAAACTCGCGCAAAAGCTACTTTTTCGTCACATGTAGTTACAAATTAAACACTTTCCATTACTCTCCATACATCCTACTGTGGAAACTAGTATTTTTTTACGTCGCCAAACGGTCCTATATCAAAGCAAACTACGCTTACTGGGCCAGGCGGCGCGGCGCGTCTGCGCTCTTCGTGTTTCCAAACACGCTGCATAAACGTCCGTAACTCCTCGATGCCGTCACTTAAAATCTTCAAACTTTGACACCGCCAAGCGACCACCGTCCTCAGTACGTCATAAAAATTTCACCTCGATACGACCTTACTGTCCCAGGCAAAAACGCACTCAAAGACGCAAATGCAAACCGAAAAGAAAAACGGATTACACAAACTCGCGCAAAAGCTACTTTTTCGTCACATGTAGTTACAAATTAAACACTTTCCATTACTCTCCATACATCCTACTGTGGAAACTAGTATTTTTTTACGTCGCCAAACGGTCCTATATCAAAGCAAACTACGCTTACTGGGCCAGGCGGCGCGGCGCGTCTGCGCTCTTCGTGTTTCCAAACACGCTGCATAAACGTCCGTAACTCCTCGATGCCGTCACTTAAAATCTTAAAACTTTGACACCGCCAAGCGACCACCGTCCTCAGTACGTCATAAAAATTTCACCTCGATACGACCTTACTGTCCCAGGCAAAAACGCACTCAAAGACGCAAATGCAAACCGAAAAGAAAAACGGATTACACAAACTCGCGCAAAAGCTACTTTTTCGTCACATGTAGTTACAAATTAAACACTTTCCATTACTCTCCATACATCCTACTGTGGAAACTAGTATTTTTTTACGTCGCCAAACGGTCCTATATCAAAGCAAACTACGCTTACTGGGCCAGGCGGCGCGGCGCGTCTGCGCTCTTCGTGTTTCCAAACACGCTGCATAAACGTCCGTAACTCCTCGATGCCGTCACTTAAAATCTTCAAACTTTGACACCGCCAAGCGACCACCGTCCTCAGTACGTCATAAAAATTTCACCTCGATACGACCTTACTGTCCCAGGCAAAAACGCACTCAAAGACGCAAATGCAAACCGAAAAGAAAAACGGATTACACAAACTCGCGCAAAAGCTACTTTTTCGTCACATGTAGTTACAAATTAAACACTTTCCATTACTCTCCATACATCCTACTGTGGAAACTAGTATTTTTTTACGTCGCCAAACGGTCCTATATCAAAGCAAACTACGCTTACTGGGCCAGGCGGCGCGGCGCGTCTGCGCTCTTCGTGTTTCCAAACACGCTGCATAAACGTCCGTAACTCCTCGATGCCGTCACTTAAAATCTTCAAACTTTGACACCGCCAAGCGACCACCGTCCTCAGTACGTCATAAAAATTTCACCTCGATACGACCTTACTGTCCCAGGCAAAAACGCACTCAAAGACGCAAATGCAAACCGAAAAGAAAAACGGATTACACAAACTCGCGCAAAAGCTACTTTTTCGTCACATGTAGTTACAAATTAAACACTTTCCATTACTCTCCATACATCCTACTGTGGAAACTAGTATTTTTTTACGTCGCCAAACGGTCCTATATCAAAGCAAACTACGCTTACTGGGCCAGGCGGCGCGGCGCGTCTGCGCTCTTCGTGTTTCCAAACACGCTGCATAAACGTCCGTAACTCCTCGATGCCGTCACTTAAAATCTTCAAACTTTGACACCGCCAAGCGACCACCGTCCTCAGTACGTCATAAAAATTTCACCTCGATACGACCTTACTGTCCCAGGCAAAAACGCACTCAAAGACGCAAATGCAAACCGAAAAGAAAAACGGATTACACAAACTCGCGCAAAAGCTACTTTTTCGTCACATGTAGTTACAAATTAAACACTTTCCATTACTCTCCATACATCCTACTGTGGAAACTAGTATTTTTTTACGTCGCCAAACGGTCCTATATCAAAGCAAACTACGCTTACTGGGCCAGGCGGCGCGGCGCGTCTGCGCTCTTCGTGTTTCCAAACACGCTGCATAAACGTCCGTAACTCCTCGATGCCGTCACTTAAAATCTTCAAACTTTGACACCGCCAAGCGACCACCGTCCTCAGTACGTCATAAAAATTTCACCTCGATACGACCTTACTGTCCCAGGCAAAAACGCACTCAAAGACGCAAATGCAAACCGAAAAGAAAAACGGATTACACAAACTCGCGCAAAAGCTACTTTTTCGTCACATGTAGTTACAAATTAAACACTTTCCATTACTCTCCATACATCCTACTGTGGAAACTAGTATTTTTTTACGTCGCCAAACGGTCCTATATCAAAGCAAACTACGCTTACTGGGCCAGGCGGCGCGGCGCGTCTGCGCTCTTCGTGTTTCCAAACACGCTGCATAAACGTCCGTAACTCCTCGATGCCGTCACTTAAAATCTTCAAACTTTGACACCGCCAAGCGACCACCGTCCTCAGTACGTCATAAAAATTTCACCTCGATACGACCTTACTGTCCCAGGCAAAAACGCACTCAAAGACGCAAATGCAAACCGAAAAGAAAAACGGATTACACAAACTCGCGCAAAAGCTACTTTTTCGTCACATGTAGTTACAAATTAAACACTTTCCATTACTCTCCATACATCCTACTGTGGAAACTAGTATTTTTTTACGTCGCCAAACGGTCCTATATCAAAGCAAACTACGCTTACTGGGCCAGGCGGCGCGGCGCGTCTGCGCTCTTCGTGTTTCCAAACACGCTGCATAAACGTCCGTAACTCCTCGATGCCGTCACTTAAAATCTTCAAACTTTGACACCGCCAAGCGACCACCGTCCTCAGTACGTCATAAAAATTTCACCTCGATACGACCTTACTGTCCCAGGCAAAAACGCACTCAAAGACGCAAATGCAAACCGAAAAGAAAAACGGATTACACAAACTCGCGCAAAAGCTACTTTTTCGTCACATGTAGTTACAAATTAAACACTTTCCATTACTCTCCATACATCCTACTGTGGAAACTAGTATTTTTTTACGTCGCCAAACGGTCCTATATCAAAGCAAACTACGCTTACTGGGCCAGGCGGCGCGGCGCGTCTGCGCTCTTCGTGTTTCCAAACACGCTGCATAAACGTCCGTAACTCCTCGATGCCGTCACTTAAAATCTTCAAACTTTGACACCGCCAAGCGACCACCGTCCTCAGTACGTCATAAAAATTTCACCTCGATACGACCTTACTGTCCCAGGCAAAAACGCACTCAAAGACGCAAATGCAAACCGAAAAGAAAAACGGATTACACAAACTCGCGCAAAAGCTACTTTTTCGTCACATGTAGTTACAAATTAAACACTTTCCATTACTCTCCATACATCCTACTGTGGAAACTAGTATTTTTTTACGTCGCCAAACGGTCCTATATCAAAGCAAACTACGCTTACTGGGCCAGGCGGCGCGGCGCGTCTGCGCTCTTCGTGTTTCCAAACACGCTGCATAAACGTCCGTAACTCCTCGATGCCGTCACTTAAAATCTTCAAACTTTGACACCGCCAAGCGACCACCGTCCTCAGTACGTCATAAAAATTTCACCTCGATACGACCTTACTGTCCCAGGCAAAAACGCACTCAAAGACGCAAATGCAAACCGAAAAGAAAAACGGATTACACAAACTCGCGCAAAAGCTACTTTTTCGTCACATGTAGTTACAAATTAAACACTTTCCATTACTCTCCATACATCCTACTGTGGAAACTAGTATTTTTTTACGTCGCCAAACGGTCCTATATCAAAGCAAACTACGCTTACTGGGCCAGGCGGCGCGGCGCGTCTGCGCTCTTCGTGTTTCCAAACACGCTGCATAAACGTCCGTAACTCCTCGATGCCGTCACTTAAAATCTTCAAACTTTGACACCGCCAAGCGACCACCGTCCTCAGTACGTCATAAAAATTTCACCTCGATACGACCTTACTGTCCCAGGCAAAAACGCACTCAAAGACGCAAATGCAAACCGAAAAGAAAAACGGATTACACAAACTCGCGCAAAAGCTACTTTTTCGTCACATGTAGTTACAAATTAAACACTTTCCATTACTCTCCATACATCCTACTGTGGAAACTAGTATTTTTTTACGTCGCCAAACGGTCCTATATCAAAGCAAACTACGCTTACTGGGCCAGGCGGCGCGGCGCGTCTGCGCTCTTCGTGTTTCCAAACACGCTGCATAAACGTCCGTAACTCCTCGATGCCGTCACTTAAAATCTTCAAACTTTGACACCGCCAAGCGACCACCGTCCTCAGTACGTCATAAAAATTTCACCTCGATACGACCTTACTGTCCCAGGCAAAAACGCACTCAAAGACGCAAATGCAAACCGAAAAGAAAAACGGATTACACAAACTCGCGCAAAAGCTACTTTTTCGTCACATGTAGTTACAAATTAAACACTTTCCATTACTCTCCATACATCCTACTGTGGAAACTAGTATTTTTTTACGTCGCCAAACGGTCCTATATCAAAGCAAACTACGCTTACTGGGCCAGGCGGCGCGGCGCGTCTGCGCTCTTCGTGTTTCCAAACACGCTGCATAAACGTCCGTAACTCCTCGATGCCGTCACTTAAAATCTTCAAACTTTGACACCGCCAAGCGACCACCGTCCTCAGTACGTCATAAAAATTTCACCTCGATACGACCTTACTGTCCCAGGCAAAAACGCACTCAAAGACGCAAATGCAAACCGAAAAGAAAAACGGATTACACAAACTCGCGCAAAAGCTACTTTTTCGTCACATGTAGTTACAAATTAAACACTTTCCATTACTCTCCATACATCCTACTGTGGAAACTAGTATTTTTTTACGTCGCCAAACGGTCCTATATCAAAGCAAACTACGCTTACTGGGCCAGGCGGCGCGGCGCGTCTGCGCTCTTCGTGTTTCCAAACACGCTGCATAAACGTCCGTAACTCCTCGATGCCGTCACTTAAAATCTTCAAACTTTGACACCGCCAAGCGACCACCGTCCTCAGTACGTCATAAAAATTTCACCTCGATACGACCTTACTGTCCCAGGCAAAAACGCACTCAAAGACGCAAATGCAAACCGAAAAGAAAAACGGATTACACAAACTCGCGCAAAAGCTACTTTTTCGTCACATGTAGTTACAAATTAAACACTTTCCATTACTCTCCATACATCCTACTGTGGAAACTAGTATTTTTTTACGTCGCCAAACGGTCCTATATCAAAGCAAACTACGCTTACTGGGCCAGGCGGCGCGGCGCGTCTGCGCTCTTCGTGTTTCCAAACACGCTGCATAAACGTCCGTAACTCCTCGATGCCGTCACTTAAAATCTTCAAACTTTGACACCGCCAAGCGACCACCGTCCTCAGTACGTCATAAAAATTTCACCTCGATACGACCTTACTGTCCCAGGCAAAAACGCACTCAAAGACGCAAATGCAAACCGAAAAGAAAAACGGATTACACAAACTCGCGCAAAAGCTACTTTTTCGTCACATGTAGTTACAAATTAAACACTTTCCATTACTCTCCATACATCCTACTGTGGAAACTAGTATTTTTTTACGTCGCCAAACGGTCCTATATCAAAGCAAACTACGCTTACTGGGCCAGGCGGCGCGGCGCGTCTGCGCTCTTCGTGTTTCCAAACACGCTGCATAAACGTCCGTAACTCCTCGATGCCGTCACTTAAAATCTTCAAACTTTGACACCGCCAAGCGACCACCGTCCTCAGTACGTCATAAAAATTTCACCTCGATACGACCTTACTGTCCCAGGCAAAAACGCACTCAAAGACGCAAATGCAAACCGAAAAGAAAAACGGATTACACAAACTCGCGCAAAAGCTACTTTTTCGTCACATGTAGTTACAAATTAAACACTTTCCATTACTCTCCATACATCCTACTGTGGAAACTAGTATTTTTTTACGTCGCCAAACGGTCCTATATCAAAGCAAACTACGCTTACTGGGCCAGGCGGCGCGGCGCGTCTGCGCTCTTCGTGTTTCCAAACACGCTGCATAAACGTCCGTAACTCCTCGATGCCGTCACTTAAAATCTTCAAACTTTGACACCGCCAAGCGACCACCGTCCTCAGTACGTCATAAAAATTTCACCTCGATACGACCTTACTGTCCCAGGCAAAAACGCACTCAAAGACGCAAATGCAAACCGAAAAGAAAAACGGATTACACAAACTCGCGCAAAAGCTACTTTTTCGTCACATGTAGTTACAAATTAAACACTTTCCATTACTCTCCATACATCCTACTGTGGAAACTAGTATTTTTTTACGTCGCCAAACGGTCCTATATCAAAGCAAACTACGCTTACTGGGCCAGGCGGCGCGGCGCGTCTGCGCTCTTCGTGTTTCCAAACACGCTGCATAAACGTCCGTAACTCCTCGATGCCGTCACTTAAAATCTTCAAACTTTGACACCGCCAAGCGACCACCGTCCTCAGTACGTCATAAAAATTTCACCTCGATACGACCTTACTGTCCCAGGCAAAAACGCACTCAAAGACGCAAATGCAAACCGAAAAGAAAAACGGATTACACAAACTCGCGCAAAAGCTACTTTTTCGTCACATGTAGTTACAAATTAAACACTTTCCATTACTCTCCATACATCCTACTGTGGAAACTAGTATTTTTTTACGTCGCCAAACGGTCCTATATCAAAGCAAACTACGCTTACTGGGCCAGGCGGCGCGGCGCGTCTGCGCTCTTCGTGTTTCCAAACACGCTGCATAAACGTCCGTAACTCCTCGATGCCGTCACTTAAAATCTTCAAACTTTGACACCGCCAAGCGACCACCGTCCTCAGTACGTCATAAAAATTTCACCTCGATACGACCTTACTGTCCCAGGCAAAAACGCACTCAAAGACGCAAATGCAAACCGAAAAGAAAAACGGATTACACAAACTCGCGCAAAAGCTACTTTTTCGTCACATGTAGTTACAAATTAAACACTTTCCATTACTCTCCATACATCCTACTGTGGAAACTAGTATTTTTTTACGTCGCCAAACGGTCCTATATCAAAGCAAACTACGCTTACTGGGCCAGGCGGCGCGGCGCGTCTGCGCTCTTCGTGTTTCCAAACACGCTGCATAAACGTCCGTAACTCCTCGATGCCGTCACTTAAAATCTTCAAACTTTGACACCGCCAAGCGACCACCGTCCTCAGTACGTCATAAAAATTTCACCTCGATACGACCTTACTGTCCCAGGCAAAAACGCACTCAAAGACGCAAATGCAAACCGAAAAGAAAAACGGATTACACAAACTCGCGCAAAAGCTACTTTTTCGTCACATGTAGTTACAAATTAAACACTTTCCATTACTCTCCATACATCCTACTGTGGAAACTAGTATTTTTTTACGTCGCCAAACGGTCCTATATCAAAGCAAACTACGCTTACTGGGCCAGGCGGCGCGGCGCGTCTGCGCTCTTCGTGTTTCCAAACACGCTGCATAAACGTCCGTAACTCCTCGATGCCGTCACTTAAAATCTTCAAACTTTGACACCGCCAAGCGACCACCGTCCTCAGTACGTCATAAAAATTTCACCTCGATACGACCTTACTGTCCCAGGCAAAAACGCACTCAAAGACGCAAATGCAAACCGAAAAGAAAAACGGATTACACAAACTCGCGCAAAAGCTACTTTTTCGTCACATGTAGTTACAAATTAAACACTTTCCATTACTCTCCATACATCCTACTGTGGAAACTAGTATTTTTTTACGTCGCCAAACGGTCCTATATCAAAGCAAACTACGCTTACTGGGCCAGGCGGCGCGGCGCGTCTGCGCTCTTCGTGTTTCCAAACACGCTGCATAAACGTCCGTAACTCCTCGATGCCGTCACTTAAAATCTTCAAACTTTGACACCGCCAAGCGACCACCGTCCTCAGTACGTCATAAAAATTTCACCTCGATACGACCTTACTGTCCCAGGCAAAAACGCACTCAAAGACGCAAATGCAAACCGAAAAGAAAAACGGATTACACAAACTCGCGCAAAAGCTACTTTTTCGTCACATGTAGTTACAAATTAAACACTTTCCATTACTCTCCATACATCCTACTGTGGAAACTAGTATTTTTTTACGTCGCCAAACGGTCCTATATCAAAGCAAACTACGCTTACTGGGCCAGGCGGCGCGGCGCGTCTGCGCTCTTCGTGTTTCCAAACACGCTGCATAAACGTCCGTAACTCCTCGATGCCGTCACTTAAAATCTTCAAACTTTGACACCGCCAAGCGACCACCGTCCTCAGTACGTCATAAAAATTTCACCTCGATACGACCTTACTGTCCCAGGCAAAAACGCACTCAAAGACGCAAATGCAAACCGAAAAGAAAAACGGATTACACAAACTCGCGCAAAAGCTACTTTTTCGTCACATGTAGTTACAAATTAAACACTTTCCATTACTCTCCATACATCCTACTGTGGAAACTAGTATTTTTTTACGTCGCCAAACGGTCCTATATCAAAGCAAACTACGCTTACTGGGCCAGGCGGCGCGGCGCGTCTGCGCTCTTCGTGTTTCCAAACACGCTGCATAAACGTCCGTAACTCCTCGATGCCGTCACTTAAAATCTTCAAACTTTGACACCGCCAAGCGACCACCGTCCTCAGTACGTCATAAAAATTTCACCTCGATACGACCTTACTGTCCCAGGCAAAAACGCACTCAAAGACGCAAATGCAAACCGAAAAGAAAAACGGATTACACAAACTCGCGCAAAAGCTACTTTTTCGTCACATGTAGTTACAAATTAAACACTTTCCATTACTCTCCATACATCCTACTGTGGAAACTAGTATTTTTTTACGTCGCCAAACGGTCCTATATCAAAGCAAACTACGCTTACTGGGCCAGGCGGCGCGGCGCGTCTGCGCTCTTCGTGTTTCCAAACACGCTGCATAAACGTCCGTAACTCCTCGATGCCGTCACTTAAAATCTTCAAACTTTGACACCGCCAAGCGACCACCGTCCTCAGTACGTCATAAAAATTTCACCTCGATACGACCTTACTGTCCCAGGCAAAAACGCACTCAAAGACGCAAATGCAAACCGAAAAGAAAAACGGATTACACAAACTCGCGCAAAAGCTACTTTTTCGTCACATGTAGTTACAAATTAAACACTTTCCATTACTCTCCATACATCCTACTGTGGAAACTAGTATTTTTTTACGTCGCCAAACGGTCCTATATCAAAGCAAACTACGCTTACTGGGCCAGGCGGCGCGGCGCGTCTGCGCTCTTCGTGTTTCCAAACACGCTGCATAAACGTCCGTAACTCCTCGATGCCGTCACTTAAAATCTTCAAACTTTGACACCGCCAAGCGACCACCGTCCTCAGTACGTCATAAAAATTTCACCTCGATACGACCTTACTGTCCCAGGCAAAAACGCACTCAAAGACGCAAATGCAAACCGAAAAGAAAAACGGATTACACAAACTCGCGCAAAAGCTACTTTTTCGTCACATGTAGTTACAAATTAAACACTTTCCATTACTCTCCATACATCCTACTGTGGAAACTAGTATTTTTTTACGTCGCCAAACGGTCCTATATCAAAGCAAACTACGCTTACTGGGCCAGGCGGCGCGGCGCGTCTGCGCTCTTCGTGTTTCCAAACACGCTGCATAAACGTCCGTAACTCCTCGATGCCGTCACTTAAAATCTTCAAACTTTGACACCGCCAAGCGACCACCGTCCTCAGTACGTCATAAAAATTTCACCTCGATACGACCTTACTGTCCCAGGCAAAAACGCACTCAAAGACGCAAATGCAAACCGAAAAGAAAAACGGATTACACAAACTCGCGCAAAAGCTACTTTTTCGTCACATGTAGTTACAAATTAAACACTTTCCATTACTCTCCATACATCCTACTGTGGAAACTAGTATTTTTTTACGTCGCCAAACGGTCCTATATCAAAGCAAACTACGCTTACTGGGCCAGGCGGCGCGGCGCGTCTGCGCTCTTCGTGTTTCCAAACACGCTGCATAAACGTCCGTAACTCCTCGATGCCGTCACTTAAAATCTTCAAACTTTGACACCGCCAAGCGACCACCGTCCTCAGTACGTCATAAAAATTTCACCTCGATACGACCTTACTGTCCCAGGCAAAAACGCACTCAAAGACGCAAATGCAAACCGAAAAGAAAAACGGATTACACAAACTCGCGCAAAAGCTACTTTTTCGTCACATGTAGTTACAAATTAAACACTTTCCATTACTCTCCATACATCCTACTGTGGAAACTAGTATTTTTTTACGTCGCCAAACGGTCCTATATCAAAGCAAACTACGCTTACTGGGCCAGGCGGCGCGGCGCGTCTGCGCTCTTCGTGTTTCCAAACACGCTGCATAAACGTCCGTAACTCCTCGATGCCGTCACTTAAAATCTTAAAACTTTGACACCGCCAAGCGACCACCGTCCTCAGTACGTCATAAAAATTTCACCTCGATACGACCTTACTGTCCCAGGCAAAAACGCACTCAAAGACGCAAATGCAAACCGAAAAGAAAAACGGATTACACAAACTCGCGCAAAAGCTACTTTTTCGTCACATGTAGTTACAAATTAAACACTTTCCATTACTCTCCATACATCCTACTGTGGAAACTAGTATTTTTTTACGTCGCCAAACGGTCCTATATCAAAGCAAACTACGCTTACTGGGCCAGGCGGCGCGGCGCGTCTGCGCTCTTCGTGTTTCCAAACACGCTGCATAAACGTCCGTAACTCCTCGATGCCGTCACTTAAAATCTTCAAACTTTGACACCGCCAAGCGACCACCGTCCTCAGTACGTCATAAAAATTTCACCTCGATACGACCTTACTGTCCCAGGCAAAAACGCACTCAAAGACGCAAATGCAAACCGAAAAGAAAAACGGATTACACAAACTCGCGCAAAAGCTACTTTTTCGTCACATGTAGTTACAAATTAAACACTTTCCATTACTCTCCATACATCCTACTGTGGAAACTAGTATTTTTTTACGTCGCCAAACGGTCCTATATCAAAGCAAACTACGCTTACTGGGCCAGGCGGCGCGGCGCGTCTGCGCTCTTCGTGTTTCCAAACACGCTGCATAAACGTCCGTAACTCCTCGATGCCGTCACTTAAAATCTTCAAACTTTGACACCGCCAAGCGACCACCGTCCTCAGTACGTCATAAAAATTTCACCTCGATACGACCTTACTGTCCCAGGCAAAAACGCACTCAAAGACGCAAATGCAAACCGAAAAGAAAAACGGATTACACAAACTCGCGCAAAAGCTACTTTTTCGTCACATGTAGTTACAAATTAAACACTTTCCATTACTCTCCATACATCCTACTGTGGAAACTAGTATTTTTTTACGTCGCCAAACGGTCCTATATCAAAGCAAACTACGCTTACTGGGCCAGGCGGCGCGGCGCGTCTGCGCTCTTCGTGTTTCCAAACACGCTGCATAAACGTCCGTAACTCCTCGATGCCGTCACTTAAAATCTTCAAACTTTGACACCGCCAAGCGACCACCGTCCTCAGTACGTCATAAAAATTTCACCTCGATACGACCTTACTGTCCCAGGCAAAAACGCACTCAAAGACGCAAATGCAAACCGAAAAGAAAAACGGATTACACAAACTCGCGCAAAAGCTACTTTTTCGTCACATGTAGTTACAAATTAAACACTTTCCATTACTCTCCATACATCCTACTGTGGAAACTAGTATTTTTTTACGTCGCCAAACGGTCCTATATCAAAGCAAACTACGCTTACTGGGCCAGGCGGCGCGGCGCGTCTGCGCTCTTCGTGTTTCCAAACACGCTGCATAAACGTCCGTAACTCCTCGATGCCGTCACTTAAAATCTTCAAACTTTGACACCGCCAAGCGACCACCGTCCTCAGTACGTCATAAAAATTTCACCTCGATACGACCTTACTGTCCCAGGCAAAAACGCACTCAAAGACGCAAATGCAAACCGAAAAGAAAAACGGATTACACAAACTCGCGCAAAAGCTACTTTTTCGTCACATGTAGTTACAAATTAAACACTTTCCATTACTCTCCATACATCCTACTGTGGAAACTAGTATTTTTTTACGTCGCCAAACGGTCCTATATCAAAGCAAACTACGCTTACTGGGCCAGGCGGCGCGGCGCGTCTGCGCTCTTCGTGTTTCCAAACACGCTGCATAAACGTCCGTAACTCCTCGATGCCGTCACTTAAAATCTTCAAACTTTGACACCGCCAAGCGACCACCGTCCTCAGTACGTCATAAAAATTTCACCTCGATACGACCTTACTGTCCCAGGCAAAAACGCACTCAAAGACGCAAATGCAAACCGAAAAGAAAAACGGATTACACAAACTCGCGCAAAAGCTACTTTTTCGTCACATGTAGTTACAAATTAAACACTTTCCATTACTCTCCATACATCCTACTGTGGAAACTAGTATTTTTTTACGTCGCCAAACGGTCCTATATCAAAGCAAACTACGCTTACTGGGCCAGGCGGCGCGGCGCGTCTGCGCTCTTCGTGTTTCCAAACACGCTGCATAAACGTCCGTAACTCCTCGATGCCGTCACTTAAAATCTTCAAACTTTGACACCGCCAAGCGACCACCGTCCTCAGTACGTCATAAAAATTTCACCTCGATACGACCTTACTGTCCCAGGCAAAAACGCACTCAAAGACGCAAATGCAAACCGAAAAGAAAAACGGATTACACAAACTCGCGCAAAAGCTACTTTTTCGTCACATGTAGTTACAAATTAAACACTTTCCATTACTCTCCATACATCCTACTGTGGAAACTAGTATTTTTTTACGTCGCCAAACGGTCCTATATCAAAGCAAACTACGCTTACTGGGCCAGGCGGCGCGGCGCGTCTGCGCTCTTCGTGTTTCCAAACACGCTGCATAAACGTCCGTAACTCCTCGATGCCGTCACTTAAAATCTTCAAACTTTGACACCGCCAAGCGACCACCGTCCTCAGTACGTCATAAAAATTTCACCTCGATACGACCTTACTGTCCCAGGCAAAAACGCACTCAAAGACGCAAATGCAAACCGAAAAGAAAAACGGATTACACAAACTCGCGCAAAAGCTACTTTTTCGTCACATGTAGTTACAAATTAAACACTTTCCATTACTCTCCATACATCCTACTGTGGAAACTAGTATTTTTTTACGTCGCCAAACGGTCCTATATCAAAGCAAACTACGCTTACTGGGCCAGGCGGCGCGGCGCGTCTGCGCTCTTCGTGTTTCCAAACACGCTGCATAAACGTCCGTAACTCCTCGATGCCGTCACTTAAAATCTTCAAACTTTGACACCGCCAAGCGACCACCGTCCTCAGTACGTCATAAAAATTTCACCTCGATACGACCTTACTGTCCCAGGCAAAAACGCACTCAAAGACGCAAATGCAAACCGAAAAGAAAAACGGATTACACAAACTCGCGCAAAAGCTACTTTTTCGTCACATGTAGTTACAAATTAAACACTTTCCATTACTCTCCATACATCCTACTGTGGAAACTAGTATTTTTTTACGTCGCCAAACGGTCCTATATCAAAGCAAACTACGCTTACTGGGCCAGGCGGCGCGGCGCGTCTGCGCTCTTCGTGTTTCCAAACACGCTGCATAAACGTCCGTAACTCCTCGATGCCGTCACTTAAAATCTTCAAACTTTGACACCGCCAAGCGACCACCGTCCTCAGTACGTCATAAAAATTTCACCTCGATACGACCTTACTGTCCCAGGCAAAAACGCACTCAAAGACGCAAATGCAAACCGAAAAGAAAAACGGATTACACAAACTCGCGCAAAAGCTACTTTTTCGTCACATGTAGTTACAAATTAAACACTTTCCATTACTCTCCATACATCCTACTGTGGAAACTAGTATTTTTTTACGTCGCCAAACGGTCCTATATCAAAGCAAACTACGCTTACTGGGCCAGGCGGCGCGGCGCGTCTGCGCTCTTCGTGTTTCCAAACACGCTGCATAAACGTCCGTAACTCCTCGATGCCGTCACTTAAAATCTTCAAACTTTGACACCGCCAAGCGACCACCGTCCTCAGTACGTCATAAAAATTTCACCTCGATACGACCTTACTGTCCCAGGCAAAAACGCACTCAAAGACGCAAATGCAAACCGAAAAGAAAAACGGATTACACAAACTCGCGCAAAAGCTACTTTTTCGTCACATGTAGTTACAAATTAAACACTTTCCATTACTCTCCATACATCCTACTGTGGAAACTAGTATTTTTTTACGTCGCCAAACGGTCCTATATCAAAGCAAACTACGCTTACTGGGCCAGGCGGCGCGGCGCGTCTGCGCTCTTCGTGTTTCCAAACACGCTGCATAAACGTCCGTAACTCCTCGATGCCGTCACTTAAAATCTTCAAACTTTGACACCGCCAAGCGACCACCGTCCTCAGTACGTCATAAAAATTTCACCTCGATACGACCTTACTGTCCCAGGCAAAAACGCACTCAAAGACGCAAATGCAAACCGAAAAGAAAAACGGATTACACAAACTCGCGCAAAAGCTACTTTTTCGTCACATGTAGTTACAAATTAAACACTTTCCATTACTCTCCATACATCCTACTGTGGAAACTAGTATTTTTTTACGTCGCCAAACGGTCCTATATCAAAGCAAACTACGCTTACTGGGCCAGGCGGCGCGGCGCGTCTGCGCTCTTCGTGTTTCCAAACACGCTGCATAAACGTCCGTAACTCCTCGATGCCGTCACTTAAAATCTTCAAACTTTGACACCGCCAAGCGACCACCGTCCTCAGTACGTCATAAAAATTTCACCTCGATACGACCTTACTGTCCCAGGCAAAAACGCACTCAAAGACGCAAATGCAAACCGAAAAGAAAAACGGATTACACAAACTCGCGCAAAAGCTACTTTTTCGTCACATGTAGTTACAAATTAAACACTTTCCATTACTCTCCATACATCCTACTGTGGAAACTAGTATTTTTTTACGTCGCCAAACGGTCCTATATCAAAGCAAACTACGCTTACTGGGCCAGGCGGCGCGGCGCGTCTGCGCTCTTCGTGTTTCCAAACACGCTGCATAAACGTCCGTAACTCCTCGATGCCGTCACTTAAAATCTTCAAACTTTGACACCGCCAAGCGACCACCGTCCTCAGTACGTCATAAAAATTTCACCTCGATACGACCTTACTGTCCCAGGCAAAAACGCACTCAAAGACGCAAATGCAAACCGAAAAGAAAAACGGATTACACAAACTCGCGCAAAAGCTACTTTTTCGTCACATGTAGTTACAAATTAAACACTTTCCATTACTCTCCATACATCCTACTGTGGAAACTAGTATTTTTTTACGTCGCCAAACGGTCCTATATCAAAGCAAACTACGCTTACTGGGCCAGGCGGCGCGGCGCGTCTGCGCTCTTCGTGTTTCCAAACACGCTGCATAAACGTCCGTAACTCCTCGATGCCGTCACTTAAAATCTTCAAACTTTGACACCGCCAAGCGACCACCGTCCTCAGTACGTCATAAAAATTTCACCTCGATACGACCTTACTGTCCCAGGCAAAAACGCACTCAAAGACGCAAATGCAAACCGAAAAGAAAAACGGATTACACAAACTCGCGCAAAAGCTACTTTTTCGTCACATGTAGTTACAAATTAAACACTTTCCATTACTCTCCATACATCCTACTGTGGAAACTAGTATTTTTTTACGTCGCCAAACGGTCCTATATCAAAGCAAACTACGCTTACTGGGCCAGGCGGCGCGGCGCGTCTGCGCTCTTCGTGTTTCCAAACACGCTGCATAAACGTCCGTAACTCCTCGATGCCGTCACTTAAAATCTTCAAACTTTGACACCGCCAAGCGACCACCGTCCTCAGTACGTCATAAAAATTTCACCTCGATACGACCTTACTGTCCCAGGCAAAAACGCACTCAAAGACGCAAATGCAAACCGAAAAGAAAAACGGATTACACAAACTCGCGCAAAAGCTACTTTTTCGTCACATGTAGTTACAAATTAAACACTTTCCATTACTCTCCATACATCCTACTGTGGAAACTAGTATTTTTTTACGTCGCCAAACGGTCCTATATCAAAGCAAACTACGCTTACTGGGCCAGGCGGCGCGGCGCGTCTGCGCTCTTCGTGTTTCCAAACACGCTGCATAAACGTCCGTAACTCCTCGATGCCGTCACTTAAAATCTTCAAACTTTGACACCGCCAAGCGACCACCGTCCTCAGTACGTCATAAAAATTTCACCTCGATACGACCTTACTGTCCCAGGCAAAAACGCACTCAAAGACGCAAATGCAAACCGAAAAGAAAAACGGATTACACAAACTCGCGCAAAAGCTACTTTTTCGTCACATGTAGTTACAAATTAAACACTTTCCATTACTCTCCATACATCCTACTGTGGAAACTAGTATTTTTTTACGTCGCCAAACGGTCCTATATCAAAGCAAACTACGCTTACTGGGCCAGGCGGCGCGGCGCGTCTGCGCTCTTCGTGTTTCCAAACACGCTGCATAAACGTCCGTAACTCCTCGATGCCGTCACTTAAAATCTTCAAACTTTGACACCGCCAAGCGACCACCGTCCTCAGTACGTCATAAAAATTTCACCTCGATACGACCTTACTGTCCCAGGCAAAAACGCACTCAAAGACGCAAATGCAAACCGAAAAGAAAAACGGATTACACAAACTCGCGCAAAAGCTACTTTTTCGTCACATGTAGTTACAAATTAAACACTTTCCATTACTCTCCATACATCCTACTGTGGAAACTAGTATTTTTTTACGTCGCCAAACGGTCCTATATCAAAGCAAACTACGCTTACTGGGCCAGGCGGCGCGGCGCGTCTGCGCTCTTCGTGTTTCCAAACACGCTGCATAAACGTCCGTAACTCCTCGATGCCGTCACTTAAAATCTTCAAACTTTGACACCGCCAAGCGACCACCGTCCTCAGTACGTCATAAAAATTTCACCTCGATACGACCTTACTGTCCCAGGCAAAAACGCACTCAAAGACGCAAATGCAAACCGAAAAGAAAAACGGATTACACAAACTCGCGCAAAAGCTACTTTTTCGTCACATGTAGTTACAAATTAAACACTTTCCATTACTCTCCATACATCCTACTGTGGAAACTAGTATTTTTTTACGTCGCCAAACGGTCCTATATCAAAGCAAACTACGCTTACTGGGCCAGGCGGCGCGGCGCGTCTGCGCTCTTCGTGTTTCCAAACACGCTGCATAAACGTCCGTAACTCCTCGATGCCGTCACTTAAAATCTTCAAACTTTGACACCGCCAAGCGACCACCGTCCTCAGTACGTCATAAAAATTTCACCTCGATACGACCTTACTGTCCCAGGCAAAAACGCACTCAAAGACGCAAATGCAAACCGAAAAGAAAAACGGATTACACAAACTCGCGCAAAAGCTACTTTTTCGTCACATGTAGTTACAAATTAAACACTTTCCATTACTCTCCATACATCCTACTGTGGAAACTAGTATTTTTTTACGTCGCCAAACGGTCCTATATCAAAGCAAACTACGCTTACTGGGCCAGGCGGCGCGGCGCGTCTGCGCTCTTCGTGTTTCCAAACACGCTGCATAAACGTCCGTAACTCCTCGATGCCGTCACTTAAAATCTTCAAACTTTGACACCGCCAAGCGACCACCGTCCTCAGTACGTCATAAAAATTTCACCTCGATACGACCTTACTGTCCCAGGCAAAAACGCACTCAAAGACGCAAATGCAAACCGAAAAGAAAAACGGATTACACAAACTCGCGCAAAAGCTACTTTTTCGTCACATGTAGTTACAAATTAAACACTTTCCATTACTCTCCATACATCCTACTGTGGAAACTAGTATTTTTTTACGTCGCCAAACGGTCCTATATCAAAGCAAACTACGCTTACTGGGCCAGGCGGCGCGGCGCGTCTGCGCTCTTCGTGTTTCCAAACACGCTGCATAAACGTCCGTAACTCCTCGATGCCGTCACTTAAAATCTTCAAACTTTGACACCGCCAAGCGACCACCGTCCTCAGTACGTCATAAAAATTTCACCTCGATACGACCTTACTGTCCCAGGCAAAAACGCACTCAAAGACGCAAATGCAAACCGAAAAGAAAAACGGATTACACAAACTCGCGCAAAAGCTACTTTTTCGTCACATGTAGTTACAAATTAAACACTTTCCATTACTCTCCATACATCCTACTGTGGAAACTAGTATTTTTTTACGTCGCCAAACGGTCCTATATCAAAGCAAACTACGATTACTGGGCCAGGCGGCGCGGCGCGTCTGCGCTCTTCGTGTTTCCAAACACGCTGCATAAACGTCCGTAACTCCTCGATGCCGTCACTTAAAATCTTAAAACTTTGACACCGCCAAGCGACCACCGTCCTCAGTACGTCATAAAAATTTCACCTCGATACGACCTTACTGTCCCAGGCAAAAACGCACTCAAAGACGCAAATGCAAACCGAAAAGAAAAACGGATTACACAAACTCGCGCAAAAGCTACTTTTTCGTCACATGTAGTTACAAATTAAACACTTTCCATTACTCTCCATACATCCTACTGTGGAAACTAGTATTTTTTTACGTCGCCAAACGGTCCTATATCAAAGCAAACTACGCTTACTGGGCCAGGCGGCGCGGCGCGTCTGCGCTCTTCGTGTTTCCAAACACGCTGCATAAACGTCCGTAACTCCTCGATGCCGTCACTTAAAATCTTCAAACTTTGACACCGCCAAGCGACCACCGTCCTCAGTACGTCATAAAAATTTCACCTCGATACGACCTTACTGTCCCAGGCAAAAACGCACTCAAAGACGCAAATGCAAACCGAAAAGAAAAACGGATTACACAAACTCGCGCAAAAGCTACTTTTTCGTCACATGTAGTTACAAATTAAACACTTTCCATTACTCTCCATACATCCTACTGTGGAAACTAGTATTTTTTTACGTCGCCAAACGGTCCTATATCAAAGCAAACTACGCTTACTGGGCCAGGCGGCGCGGCGCGTCTGCGCTCTTCGTGTTTCCAAACACGCTGCATAAACGTCCGTAACTCCTCGATGCCGTCACTTAAAATCTTCAAACTTTGACACCGCCAAGCGACCACCGTCCTCAGTACGTCATAAAAATTTCACCTCGATACGACCTTACTGTCCCAGGCAAAAACGCACTCAAAGACGCAAATGCAAACCGAAAAGAAAAACGGATTACACAAACTCGCGCAAAAGCTACTTTTTCGTCACATGTAGTTACAAATTAAACACTTTCCATTACTCTCCATACATCCTACTGTGGAAACTAGTATTTTTTTACGTCGCCAAACGGTCCTATATCAAAGCAAACTACGCTTACTGGGCCAGGCGGCGCGGCGCGTCTGCGCTCTTCGTGTTTCCAAACACGCTGCATAAACGTCCGTAACTCCTCGATGCCGTCACTTAAAATCTTCAAACTTTGACACCGCCAAGCGACCACCGTCCTCAGTACGTCATAAAAATTTCACCTCGATACGACCTTACTGTCCCAGGCAAAAACGCACTCAAAGACGCAAATGCAAACCGAAAAGAAAAACGGATTACACAAACTCGCGCAAAAGCTACTTTTTCGTCACATGTAGTTACAAATTAAACACTTTCCATTACTCTCCATACATCCTACTGTGGAAACTAGTATTTTTTTACGTCGCCAAACGGTCCTATATCAAAGCAAACTACGCTTACTGGGCCAGGCGGCGCGGCGCGTCTGCGCTCTTCGTGTTTCCAAACACGCTGCATAAACGTCCGTAACTCCTCGATGCCGTCACTTAAAATCTTAAAACTTTGACACCGCCAAGCGACCACCGTCCTCAGTACGTCATAAAAATTTCACCTCGATACGACCTTACTGTCCCAGGCAAAAACGCACTCAAAGACGCAAATGCAAACCGAAAAGAAAAACGGATTACACAAACTCGCGCAAAAGCTACTTTTTCGTCACATGTAGTTACAAATTAAACACTTTCCATTACTCTCCATACATCCTACTGTGGAAACTAGTATTTTTTTACGTCGCCAAACGGTCCTATATCAAAGCAAACTACGCTTACTGGGCCAGGCGGCGCGGCGCGTCTGCGCTCTTCGTGTTTCCAAACACGCTGCATAAACGTCCGTAACTCCTCGATGCCGTCACTTAAAATCTTCAAACTTTGACACCGCCAAGCGACCACCGTCCTCAGTACGTCATAAAAATTTCACCTCGATACGACCTTACTGTCCCAGGCAAAAACGCACTCAAAGACGCAAATGCAAACCGAAAAGAAAAACGGATTACACAAACTCGCGCAAAAGCTACTTTTTCGTCACATGTAGTTACAAATTAAACACTTTCCATTACTCTCCATACATCCTACTGTGGAAACTAGTATTTTTTTACGTCGCCAAACGGTCCTATATCAAAGCAAACTACGCTTACTGGGCCAGGCGGCGCGGCGCGTCTGCGCTCTTCGTGTTTCCAAACACGCTGCATAAACGTCCGTAACTCCTCGATGCCGTCACTTAAAATCTTCAAACTTTGACACCGCCAAGCGACCACCGTCCTCAGTACGTCATAAAAATTTCACCTCGATACGACCTTACTGTCCCAGGCAAAAACGCACTCAAAGACGCAAATGCAAACCGAAAAGAAAAACGGATTACACAAACTCGCGCAAAAGCTACTTTTTCGTCACATGTAGTTACAAATTAAACACTTTCCATTACTCTCCATACATCCTACTGTGGAAACTAGTATTTTTTTACGTCGCCAAACGGTCCTATATCAAAGCAAACTACGCTTACTGGGCCAGGCGGCGCGGCGCGTCTGCGCTCTTCGTGTTTCCAAACACGCTGCATAAACGTCCGTAACTCCTCGATGCCGTCACTTAAAATCTTCAAACTTTGACACCGCCAAGCGACCACCGTCCTCAGTACGTCATAAAAATTTCACCTCGATACGACCTTACTGTCCCAGGCAAAAACGCACTCAAAGACGCAAATGCAAACCGAAAAGAAAAACGGATTACACAAACTCGCGCAAAAGCTACTTTTTCGTCACATGTAGTTACAAATTAAACACTTTCCATTACTCTCCATACATCCTACTGTGGAAACTAGTATTTTTTTACGTCGCCAAACGGTCCTATATCAAAGCAAACTACGCTTACTGGGCCAGGCGGCGCGGCGCGTCTGCGCTCTTCGTGTTTCCAAACACGCTGCATAAACGTCCGTAACTCCTCGATGCCGTCACTTAAAATCTTCAAACTTTGACACCGCCAAGCGACCACCGTCCTCAGTACGTCATAAAAATTTCACCTCGATACGACCTTACTGTCCCAGGCAAAAACGCACTCAAAGACGCAAATGCAAACCGAAAAGAAAAACGGATTACACAAACTCGCGCAAAAGCTACTTTTTCGTCACATGTAGTTACAAATTAAACACTTTCCATTACTCTCCATACATCCTACTGTGGAAACTAGTATTTTTTTACGTCGCCAAACGGTCCTATATCAAAGCAAACTACGCTTACTGGGCCAGGCGGCGCGGCGCGTCTGCGCTCTTCGTGTTTCCAAACACGCTGCATAAACGTCCGTAACTCCTCGATGCCGTCACTTAAAATCTTCAAACTTTGACACCGCCAAGCGACCACCGTCCTCAGTACGTCATAAAAATTTCACCTCGATACGACCTTACTGTCCCAGGCAAAAACGCACTCAAAGACGCAAATGCAAACCGAAAAGAAAAACGGATTACACAAACTCGCGCAAAAGCTACTTTTTCGTCACATGTAGTTACAAATTAAACACTTTCCATTACTCTCCATACATCCTACTGTGGAAACTAGTATTTTTTTACGTCGCCAAACGGTCCTATATCAAAGCAAACTACGCTTACTGGGCCAGGCGGCGCGGCGCGTCTGCGCTCTTCGTGTTTCCAAACACGCTGCATAAACGTCCGTAACTCCTCGATGCCGTCACTTAAAATCTTCAAACTTTGACACCGCCAAGCGACCACCGTCCTCAGTACGTCATAAAAATTTCACCTCGATACGACCTTACTGTCCCAGGCAAAAACGCACTCAAAGACGCAAATGCAAACCGAAAAGAAAAACGGATTACACAAACTCGCGCAAAAGCTACTTTTTCGTCACATGTAGTTACAAATTAAACACTTTCCATTACTCTCCATACATCCTACTGTGGAAACTAGTATTTTTTTACGTCGCCAAACGGTCCTATATCAAAGCAAACTACGCTTACTGGGCCAGGCGGCGCGGCGCGTCTGCGCTCTTCGTGTTTCCAAACACGCTGCATAAACGTCCGTAACTCCTCGATGCCGTCACTTAAAATCTTCAAACTTTGACACCGCCAAGCGACCACCGTCCTCAGTACGTCATAAAAATTTCACCTCGATACGACCTTACTGTCCCAGGCAAAAACGCACTCAAAGACGCAAATGCAAACCGAAAAGAAAAACGGATTACACAAACTCGCGCAAAAGCTACTTTTTCGTCACATGTAGTTACAAATTAAACACTTTCCATTACTCTCCATACATCCTACTGTGGAAACTAGTATTTTTTTACGTCGCCAAACGGTCCTATATCAAAGCAAACTACGCTTACTGGGCCAGGCGGCGCGGCGCGTCTGCGCTCTTCGTGTTTCCAAACACGCTGCATAAACGTCCGTAACTCCTCGATGCCGTCACTTAAAATCTTCAAACTTTGACACCGCCAAGCGACCACCGTCCTCAGTACGTCATAAAAATTTCACCTCGATACGACCTTACTGTCCCAGGCAAAAACGCACTCAAAGACGCAAATGCAAACCGAAAAGAAAAACGGATTACACAAACTCGCGCAAAAGCTACTTTTTCGTCACATGTAGTTACAAATTAAACACTTTCCATTACTCTCCATACATCCTACTGTGGAAACTAGTATTTTTTTACGTCGCCAAACGGTCCTATATCAAAGCAAACTACGCTTACTGGACCAGATAATGATTTATTACAAGGAACACTGTCTTGCTAATATAAACAATTGGCGACGGGTATTAAAAGGAACCCAGTCCCTGATGACCACGTACTTTCTACTGTTACTGGCGCCTTAATTCCGCGTTGGCTTTTCTTTCTAGGGGTGTGTTTACTTGGTTTCACCCTGTGGCGCATAGCGTGAACTACAGTGGACAGCTGTTAATGGTCGCTTCTTCGGCATTTTCAATCAGTCCTGAGGCTCCTAATACACACAGTTCACAGCAGTCGTCAGTCCCTACTGGTGTTGTGTCCTTCATGCATTTGCAGCCGCATGACTGACTAAAAATGCCAGAACATTGACCATTATAAGTTGTCCACTGCAGTGAAATTCATGCACCACAGGGTTAATAGTTTCTCTCATATTGTTTTCGCTAATCAGTGTTTCTAGGTGGGCGTTGCGGAGATTTTCTTTGCTTCTGTACTTATTTTTATTGCTTGCTTTGTCTGTTTATTGCAATTCTCTCTTCCAAAACGAACAACCCACTTCTCCCACCCCTTGCTCCAGCGGTACTACAGCTGCTAGTGATATGCCGGCTGGAGTGGCCGTACGGTTCTAGGCGCTGCAGTCTGGAGCCGAGCGACCGCTACGGTCGCAGGTTCGAATCCTGCCTCGGGCATGGATATGTGTGATGTCCTTAGGTTAGTTAGGTTTACTTAGTTTTACGTTCTAGGCAACTGATGACCTCAGAAGTGCAACGCAGCTAACACAGATGTTTCAGGTTCAGAGTCAACAAATCGCAACTCTAGTGAGTCCAGTACAGCACCTACTCACCGCTCAAGCCACTAATGAAACGCAAAATACCACACCTCTTGCTCTGAGTGCCATACTGCCTATTTACCAGTTTAATTAACAACAAGACGAATGGCTAGATGGGTTGCAACAGTTTGAAGCCCACATAATGGGTCACAACATACTAGGTACTGTGGAACTTCATTATTTCTTATCAACAGTAGGAAGTGCTGTGTTTTGTCTCATTCAGAGATTATTCCCTACCGCAACTCTGAGTGAACTTTCCTATGATAAGGTTGTAGATTCACTAATTAACTATTAAGACCAACAAGTAAATGTGGTAGCAGCTAGATATCAATTCTTTTGTTGCAAGAAACGGTCAGAACAAACTTACTGTGAGTGGGTAACAGATTTTCATGGTGTGACGAGGAAATACTAATTCAAAAGTGCTTGTGGTGCTTTATATTCAGATGTTATGTCACGTGATGCGATCATGTACAATGTAACTGATGTCTCACTTAGAGAACAGACTTTGAAACTGTCTGATCCATCATTTCAGCAAGTAGTGCAAATACTAGATCAGCACAATTCGGGTGCCATGTCGGCTGATAAATGTAAGCAGCCGCCAATCTGTCAGGTTGAGACCCTTGCTCCCGACAGCCACATTAGGCAGCATCCACTTGTGAGCGCCACGCCATGTAAACAGTTCTCCATGCAGCCTAACCAGCTCTCTGCACAGGCAAACAGAGCTAAGTCATGCACTTGGTGCTACTCACAAACGCCAAGACTGCCTGTCTAGACAAGCACAGTGTCATGCTTGGGAAAGAAAGGTCATGTACAATCCGTATGTATGCAACAGAACAAACATAAACTAAATTGTAGTCACAAGGCCCATGTAATCAATGCAGTCTAGTCAAAGCCTGCTGGAGGCATCAGCATAACTAGCAAGCGAACAGTTTCTTCAGTGCAGTTTCTTCAGTGGGCACAAAAAGTTTGTGGGAAAACTTATTGTTTATTTGCACATTAGTGGAAAACCTGTGAAATTTCAGTTGTACACAAGTGTCTCAGTAACATCGCTGAATCGTAACTTTTAGGTTCCCTACTCCTGTATAAACCTAGCATGTACCTGATGGCTTATAACAGACAAGACATTCCTGTTCTCAGAAAATTTACTTTGCCTGCCATGTATCGCTCACATTCGTGAACTTTAACTTTCAGTGTGCTACAATCATGAGATTGTGAGAACTTATTTGGCCTTGATTCATTTGATTTGTTTGGCTTTCAAATTCAGTACAACGTGTTGGCAGTCAATGAATTCAATGCTAAAGACAGTGTAGCTAGTTTGCTAAAAGAATTTCCTTAACTGTTTTCTGAACGTTTAGGCAAGGCTAATAGTTTTGTTCCACATATTGGTCTACTATGAATTTCTATGGTCAACCGAAATATTACCAGGCTAGAACTGTTCCTATTACATTACTGGACGAAATAGCCGCTGGAAATAAAGAATTGCAAGCTAGCGCAGCTATTGTTCCCATTGGTTTTTCTTCCAAACTTTCAGGTCGCATTCGCCTCTGCTTCGACTTCAATTGCATGGTCAACCCACAAATTGTGATTCATACTTACTCCTTACCTCGCTCAGAGGATCTCTTTGATAGATTGGCACTGGTCGCTACTCTTCAAAAATTGATTTGTGTGATTCGCATCTTCAAATAATGCTCGATGATCAATCTCGAAAAGTGTGTATAGTGAAGACTCATTTGGGCTTGTTTAAATATCTGCGTTTGCCTAATGGCAGTCCTTCCACATATGATGTTTTCCAATGTTATTAGGAACTGCTGACTGCTCAAGTGCCAAACTGTTCAAACTATTTAGACGATATTGTTGTAGCAGGTCGTACACCTGAAGAACACACTGCAAATTTGCATGCTTGGTGTGTTACCTGATGCAGGACTAAAGTGTAGACTGGACAAGTGTGATTCTTTTTTAAACATGACTTACAGTATGTTGGTCATGTCATAAACAGTCAAGGTTTACATCCTCTTCAGTAGCATTTGTTAGTCATACGAGACCTGCCAGTTCCTCGCAATGTCACAGAATTGCAGTCAGTTTTAGGGAAAATGAACTATTATTCTCGGTTAATACCGAATGCTACAGATATTGGAGCTCTATTCGACCGCTTGCGTCGCAAGAATGTCCCCTTTGTTTGAACAGATAAGTGCCAAGTAGCTTTTCGAGAACTTTAAGATGCGTTGCTCAGTGATCGATGCTTAGTTGACTTTGATCCTGACAAATCAACTGCATTGCCAGTTGACGCTTCCTCTTATGGACTCGGTGCAGTTCTTTCACATAGATTTGGTGATAAAGACAGGCCTGTTGCATTCGCATCAAAAGTGTTTTCCATAGCTCAGTGTAATTACTTGTGAATAGAGAGAGGGGCACCGGCTATTGTGCATGGTGTCACCAAATTCCACCACTGTTTGTATGGCATGAATTCTACTTAGTAACGTATCACAAGCCTTTTCAGTCGTTGTACCTACTGGCCAAAAAGTGCAATGACGGGCTTTGTTGTTGTCTCAATATCAGTACGAGATTGTAAATCTTATGACAGATCAACATGGTAATGCGGAAGTATTTTCACGTCTTACGATTGACCCTGATACAGACTTTGACGCTTCTGCAGCATTTTGTTGTCACATCGATGGTCAGGATTCTGAATTGCTTCAACCTTTGCCTCTGAACAACAGGAAAATTGCACAGGCCACGGAAGCTGATTCAGATTTGGAGATTCTGCTAAACTACATTCGCACAATTTTTGCCTCGCTCATAGTATATCATTAAGAGCTCCGTAGCGCGCCAATACTTTGCAGGTCGGCATAGCCTCGCTATAAAGCGAGGGGTGATTCTTGTTCAAAATGATAGTGGACTGACACTGGGGGATAATTACCAAACAGCGCGTCGAGACTGTACTTGGGAGGGTATGGACAGCCAAATAGAACAGCGTCACGCATGTGGGGAAATTCGGTCAGCTCCAAAATAAAAATTCTCTTCTTGGCCTAAGTCGCAATCACCATGGCAACATGTGCACATAGAGTTTGTGGGATCTTTTTGGTTGCTTGTGGTATACGCTTATAGCAACGGTTTCTCACCTCCTATCGTTCGCATCCACAAGATGGACCATCGCTGGCGGACACTGCTCTACCTGCTCCACCATCCTCAATATCCGGCGTCGAAGTATTGACGCAGACGGTGGGCGCGAGGCGAGATCGTTCGTCGACTTGGTACATGCGTGTATCTCATTTCAAGCCCGGATGGATTGCAGCGCCGACATCAGGATCAAATTCGCCACTGTAATGTGCACAGTGATACTTGTGTATCTCTTCACCCAGATTCACAGATCCCGAGGACGGTGTGGCCACAACAGCTGTCAAAGGGTGTCGTCACGACACCACAGGACGACCCCGTGGAGACGGAGGCGTCGCCTCCTCCTCTCGTCCTACCCATGGAGCTGGACCCGCCAACGTCGCAGCAGCTTGCGGCTTCTCCATCTGGTTATGGGTCTCAGGAGTTGGATGCGTGCCCTTCTGTGCATTTTCCGGGGGACGTTTGCACCTGAGCGCAGGCCAAATGGCGGGCTACAACTGGAAGCCTGACGTCCGCTGCAACCACAGTTTCCAGTCCATCGCTGCATCCACGCTCATGCCTTCCCTCCCGTTGTCGCACTCCTTATACGACGACGGTCCGTCGTTTTGGGGGGAGGAATGTTATGGCGTAAAGTCGAGCGCCGGCACGCCGGTCGGGAACGGTAGAGCAGACAGGGCTGTGAAGACGACGTCACCCAATAGCACGCTGACCGACCTCTGTCTAGGACGACAACGCGACAGCTGCGGCCTTCAGGGGAAGAGAACATGAGCGCCACTCCCAACTTGTCGCGGCCACTTCTACAGCAGAGATTAGTCACATCAAGACCAGTGACTTAGGAATTGTGTATACTGAAGAGATTTCTTTCTTGCATGTCGCCCTTTGTTTGCAACACTTCTGTGTTATTGTCAGAGTTAAGTATTGTCATTGATTCATTTCGTAATAAAACTATCTAATACGATTTGCTTGAACTGTTGTCTAGCGATCCGAGAAGGAGATTTCCTAGGCACCCCATACTCAACAACTAGACAGGATACAACAAAATTCAGTCTGGAATCGGAACTAAAGTGTTGTAAGTACTGGTAATAATGCCACTTTTTAACTGCATACACAAGTTACTGGACTGTCAGCTCAATAGGTACAGAAGTAAATTCAGTGAAAGATGTATTTCAAGTACAGAGCTTATGTGTCAGCAGTCTGGATACAAGGAAATACATAAAAGTTTTATATAAGTTCTACATAGCACCAAACATGCACCTAAAAATAATTTTTCAGTAAAAAAATATTGTAGAAAACTGGTGTTCGTTAGTAATCGAGAATTATTCAGTTTGTTTTGAATTTTCAGTAAAAGGAGAGTCCCTCTTTTTAACTTATAGTAGTCTATAAGCACTCTTGGTGTAATGGCACTTGAGTCGTTGTATGTACTATGTAAATATGGGTGCAAACCAAGGCTGCGGGATAAACTTTTCTGTACTATTTATTTTATAAGTAACAAAGGTCACATAGAAGGCTTTTTTATTTTACTCCAGAGTCGTTTGCTCTATATTTGATCCTAGGATGTCTACGAGCTCCTGGTGGTTGTTCCACTTGGCTAGGTCCAGCGACGTCTTCCCATTGTCATTCCTGACTTCTCTGTCAGCCCCTGCCTCCAGTAGCGCAGTCGCCGCGGCTGGAAGGCCACGCTGTGCCGCTAAATGCAGTGGTGTGTTCCCATGTTTATTCTTGGCGTTACAGTTGGCAGAGGATGCTGCCAGCAGCCGCACCATGGGTGCTCGGCCATTCCATGCAGCCTGATGCAGAGGCGTGTTCTGCCAGCGGTCCCTGGCGTTGACATCAGCTCCATCCTCCAGCAGACGCCTCGCCACCTCCAAGTGTCCCCTGGCTGCTGCCCAGTGCAGTGAGTTATGCGTGTCCTCGTCCATCGCCTCCACGTCCGCCCCCACTGTCAGCAACGTTCGCACCTTGCTCACTGACCCCTCCTTAGCTGCCGCAATCAGCATCTTGCCCTTCTCTTCTCCAGAAAGATCCCTGCAACAAAAGGAGAATACTTACAAATAGCTCCAAACGCACACGCCCGAGGATGAAACACTATGGCCAAAGTAGAACTGTGATGAGTCCCTAAAAGTCAAGAAGGTTACTGCAATGCGCTGGTGTCGAAAATTAAAGCTTCTAAATGCGATTTCCCGTCCTGTGTCGAATTCACGATGTAATCATGCAAACTGTCAACAGATATCCGCACAACCGTGTTCTACACGGAAGTTAGCATTCCAGTCAAAGGACAACCACGCCCACGACGAAGTCAGTGCAGCTAGCAATGGGGTAGTGTTTGCTGGGTACTCCCACATCCGCAATCGCTGTAGACGCAGCGGAGGGCCATAGGAAGAATGGGAGGAGGACAGTCACAACTTGATGTGGCCCGATGGCTTGATGTGAATCGCACTGTTGTTTCTCAGATGTGGCGACTGTTCGTAGAGACGGAAACTGTATCTCGAAGACGAGGGCAGACCACATGTGATACGAGAAAGGGTGGACCGTTATTTGGTTAAAAGGGCATCACGGTACTACTACACAGCAACTGGCACCTCACCTTGCAGGATGCACTGGATGTGTTGTATCTAGGCAAACGTTATACAGAAGATCTCACCAGAGTGCCACTTATTGTGAGGGGCCCATTGTTTATGTACCTCTGACACTTCACAAAAAGAAATGTGTAGAGTGAAGTCGTCAACATCCCACGGAATGGCCGAACAGTGGGACAATGTTATCTTCACATGTGAGTCCCAAAATGGTCTGGAGAGTTATTCTCGACGGATTTTCATATGGAGGGAACGTGGAACAGGATTTCGTGACCCAAATATCGTGCAAAAGAGACTGATATCAGGGAGGTTCTTTAATGGTGTCCTCAGCGATTACGTGGACTACATGAACACCTCTTCATGACATTGTATGGGTGCATTGGCAAGGCTTAACTCATGTCAGGTATCGTGACGAGATCTTGGAACCTCATATGCCGTTGTTGGTGCGAGGTGCTGTGGCCTACCACTTCGTATTGATGGACGATAAAGGTATGCCCCATAGAGATCAGCTGATTGAAGTTTTCTTGGAAATGGGAGATATTGCACACCTGGGATGGTAAGCTCGATCTCCCAATCTGAATCCCATAGAGCATATCGCGGATACACACCTCTACCAGAAAACTTCAGTGAGTTTGTTAAAGCTTTAAAACACTATGCACGGCAGAGTACACGAGAGGATGTAGAAAATCGTACATTCAAGACTACAGCGAAGAGACAAAAGAGCAATACGAAACGTATTGTGGTCTTTATGACACCAACCCATTCTCCCCATAAACAATGGAGGCAGGCGAAGAAGTCATAACAACAATGATAGAAAATAGGAGATAGAATTGGTAACACACTGTAGAAAGCATTAACATGACTCACAGTAGTCGGAAAGCGTAGAGACTGCTCAAAAATTAGATGGTATACCTGCAGGTACACCAGGCTTTACTGGCAGTGCAGCAAACCAAATAGCCTCCCACCTGCTGAAAAACGGTAAAGCGAAACACAGACTGAAGAAAGGGCAAACGAGTAGACTAAATGCTGTCCAAGAAGAAAATAATGATACACTCGATCATACATTTACAATATCAGAACTGAAAGAAGCAATCATAAGTTTAAAGACTGGTAAGGCCGCAGGCCTAGATGATATTGAAAATGAACAGATGATACGTCTTGGTGTTCGCTCTAAATTGTGGCTGTTGGAGTTTATGAACTGCTGTTGGCCATCTGGACGAATTCCTGAAATCTAGAGACAGGCAAAAATAACTGCAAATCTTAAGCCTGATAAGGACCCAGAAGATCCTAAGAGTTATCGGCCAATCTCTCTGTTGTGCACAACACACAAACTGTTTGATACTAAGTAGATTCAAAGAGCTTACTGAGGGCACCCTAATAAAAGAGCAAGCAGGATTTCGGCCTGGCAAATCTTGTACCAGTCAAGCTCTCAGCCAAACCCACTGTATTGGAGATGGGTTTGAGAAAAGACTTACTACAGGGATGATGTTTATAGATTTTATGGAAGCATATGATACCATCAACCTCAGAAATCTCATTGCAAAAGTGCGAAAAACAACAAAAAGCCCTCAATTGACTGCTGTACTCAAATCACTTCTATTTAACAGAAGGTATTTTGTTAAGTTCCAAGGTAACAAGAGCAGATGGAGACTACAAAAAGATGGGCTTCCCCAGGGCAGAGTTCTTGCCCCCATGTTATTCAATATTTATACAAATGACCAGCCTATTAGTCCCTGGTCAAGATCTTTCATTTATGCTGATGATAGGACAATAGCAGCTCAGGCATAAAACTACAAGGACATTGAGAAAATACTAGCTGAGAACCTGGAAAATCTCACCAACTGTTACAATGAAAATCAGTTGAAACCCAATCCAAGTAGGACCCAGACTTGGCTATTCCATCTTAACAACAGAGATGCGAAACAAGAACTGAATGTTTGGTGGAATGGCACAACATTAACACTCTGCCCTCTCCCAGTGTACTTGGGAGGTACTCTTGATAGGACACTGTCATTCAAGTGGCACATTGAGAACAGCAGGGCAGAAATCCAATCGCAGAATAACTTACTTGGCCAACTAACAACATCCAAATGTCGACCTAATCCAAAAGTTTTACGCACCACCGTAATGGCACTCTGTTACTCTGCTGCTGAGTTTCCAAGCTAGACACTGTCCTGAACCAGATGTGTAGACATATTACTGGATGTCTTAAGCCAACAAGAGTAGAACACCTATACTGCTGGTCAGGAACTGCTCCGCCAAATGTCCGATGTTCAATACAGAGCAGAACTGAATGAACAAAACAGGTTCAAAATCAATGTCATCTGCTTCATGGGTACCAAATGGTACCAAAACGCCTTATGTCAAGAAGTAGTTTTCTCCACTCAACCGAACCGCTCACAGGTTCACCAAAAACTTCTAGAAAAAGACTGTGGCAGGAACAACAAGAATATGCACACGATTCTGAGGAAGTGCTGCCATCAGATGCGGAACTTGTGTGGGGGAGATGGAAAACCCTGAACAGGCTATATTCAGGAATGGACAGATGTAACAGAAATCTGCACAAGTGGGGAATTAATGAAAGTGCTTTGTGTCCATGTGGGAACATCCAGACGATGAACCACCTGCTTCAATGTCCGTTAGTAAACCGTCCAAGAGCGTGCACGGCCCAAGACCTGATGGCATGCAGCAAAGTAGCGAGGGCATATGTGGACTTCTGGAAGAATGACATGTGAAACAAAGACTAAAAAATTTTATTATACTGTATATAGTTTTCCATGAATTTTATTTTATAAATTAGCATTGTAATATTGTAAATTTCATATAGGATAAATTATTCTATAATGTGTGGATTTATTGTAAATTGTTTGTAGTGACATGGGTTGCATCACACAAGCATCCACCAACAATTCCATAAGACTTGAGAGTAGCTCTGCAGGAGGAATGGTGTTATTGCCTCCACATGAGATTGATGACATCATTCACAGCTTGCCCTGTCGATGTCAGGGTTGTATGAGCCAGAGGTGGTCACGGCCCATGCTGAGCACATTACCCAGTTGTTGGATTGTGTGTGCGAATCTGTTAAGTTGGAAAAAACGAGGAATATATTTTTCTACCTTTATGAATATTGTAGTTATTTATGTTATTTATTCTTAACATTGTTCCTACTTCACTGTCACCTGTTTGTACAATTTTATGGCAAAATAAACGCAACCTCACCAAATTTCAGTTTGTTGCTTTAATTTTGGACACCAGTGTACATCGAATTTCATGCACTTTTCATACCATTCAAATTACTAGGCAATCTGGATCTTGGCTACGTGAACACACTCAAGACCTGACAGTATTTACATACACTGTTAAGGTTCTTGCGGTCTTCAGTCCAGAGACAGCTTTGATGACGCTCTCCATGCTACTCTATCATGTGCAAGCTTCTTCATCTCCCAGTACCTACTGCAACCTACATCCTTCTGAATCTGTTTTGTGTATTCATTTCTTGGTCTCTCATTACGATTTTTCGCCTCCACATTGCCCTCCAGTACTAAAGTCGTTATCCATTGATGCCTCAGAACATGTCCTAGCTACCGATCCCTGCTTCAAGTTGTGTCACAAATTCCTCTTCTCCCCAATTCTGTTCAGTACCTTCTCATCAGTTATATTATATACCCACGTAATCCTCTGCATTCTTCTGTAGCACCACATTTCGAAAGCTTCTATTCCCTTCTGTTCACTTCCATTCATGGCTACACTGCATACAAATACTTTCAGAAACGACTTCCTGAGACTTAAATCTATACTCGTCGTTACCAGATTTCTCTTCTTCAGAAACTCTTTCCTTGCGATTGCCAGTCTACAGTTTATATCATATCTGTTTTGACCATCATTTGTTATTTTGCTCCCCATATAGCAAAACTCATTTACTACGTTAAGCATTTCATTTCGTAATCTAATTTCCTCAGCATCACCTAATTTAGCTGGACTATATTCCATTATCCTCGTTTTGTTTTTGTTGATGTTCATCTTATATCCTCTTTTCAAGACGCTGTCCATTCTGTTCAACTGCTCTTGTAGGTCCTTTTCCGTCCCTGACAGAATTACAATGTCATCAGCAAACGTCAACCTTTTTATTTCTTTTAATTCCTACTCCAAATATTTCTTTTGTTTCCTTTACTGCTTGCTCAATATACAGATTGAATAACACTGGGGACAAGCTACACAATAGGATCAAAACTATCTAAACAGCTCTATCTAATGTGTGACTGACCAACAAATGTAATGAAAGGACGATCCGCCAGTATAAAAGGAGGCAGAGACTCATGTCAGCAGAGAACCAGAAATAGCAGAATGGGCCCATCAGGGAGGTTAAGAAATTTCGAATGTGGACCTGAGTAATAAATGCATCAGTAATATTTCGACCCTTACTCAGTAGCCGTTGTGAAGTGGAAATGCAAAGGAACAACCATAGCAAAAGGTAGAGGAGGTGGATCCATGTACCGACCAATAGGGATCATGGAGCTTTATGGAGGGTCGTTGTAAAAAATCGCATGAAGCACTGCAGCCAGCACAACGACTGTGCACAGGGAGGTAAAAAGAATGGGGCAAAATGGTCAAGTAGCCCCCCCCCCCCCCCAATGAGCCACACATTTCTGCAGTCAGTGCTAAGCAACACTTACGTTGGTGTAAAGCGTGACTCCTCTGGACGATGGATGAGTGGAAATGAATGGTCCAGACAGATGAACCATCTGTGGCATTCCGATGGAAGGTTCTGTTTTTGGTTGATGACTAATACCTGCCATTTTGTGTAATGCCAAAAGTGAAGGAGTGAGAAGATGGCGTTACATTATGGGGTATATCCATGGTTATGTTATTATTCCCCTATTGGGCTTAAGAGAACACTAAATTCGACAGCATATGAATCACGTTCCAGCTTTATGTACTGCATACAATACAGTATCATTGTTTATATTAGCAAGACAGTGTTCCTTGTAATAAATCATTATCTGTCATGAGAGAGTTTCTGGACAACAACATTCCATGAATGTACTATTCTGCCATGAATTCCGAGCTGAATCCAATCTAACTGCTGTGGGATGAGTTAGAAGCTGACTTCGCTGCAGATTGAAGAGTCCAACGTTGAGGAAGGATAGGTTCTCATTTTTCCACTGAAGTTCAGACCCATTACTGAAAGTTTCCTCAGCAGAGTCAAAGCCTTCACAGAGATGAAACTTTGACACATCCCTGATTAATGTTCACTAATGAGTGTCCAGAAACTGCCGATGTAACTGAATGTCTACTGATAAACGGGCCATGTTATTTGCATGTGACAGCAACACCTACATTTTGATGTTACAAACTGTGTGTTTCAGCCTCAGGAATAACATGTAAAACTTTCTTTGTGAACTAAAGACAATTAAGTACAAATAAATTCTACTAATCTGTCAAATGAAATTGTTTTTGCCAGTAGTTATCTAATTGGTTTGATGTGTCCTGCCACGAATTACTCTCTTGCACCAACCTTCATCTCAAAATAGCAGTTACACACTACATGCTCAATTAACTCCTGGATGTAGGCCAATCTGTCTTTCTCTTCAGTTTCTACATCCCCTTCGTCTTGTCAGTCTTTCCCCATGTCACTAATTCTGCAAAGTACCCCCTCATTACATATCCAACAGTCCACCTAATTTTCAACACTTTTCTCTAGCACCACATCCCAGACACTCGTAGTCTCCTCAGTCACGGTGTTTTGCCACTGTCTACGATTTAGTATCATACAAAGTAGTTCTCCAAACATAGATTCTCATAAATTTCTTCCTCAAATTATGACCTAATTTTCAACACTTTTCTCTAGCACCACATCCCAGACACTCGTAGTCTCCTCAGTCACGGTGTTTTGCCACTGTCTACGATTTAGTATCATACAAAGTAGTTCTCCAAACATAGATTCTCATAAATTTCTTCCTCAAATTATGACCTTTGTTTCATAGTAGTAGAATTATGTTGGCTAGTTGTATCAATTTTGCCTTTGCTAGTATGTTTTTATGTCCTTCTTGTCTTGTATATCATGGGTTATTTTGCTTACAGAATTCCTTAATATCGTCTACTTCATGACCACCAATTTAAATGTAAAAAATTCCAATATCTGCTACTTCTCATTAGAAATTTATTTCCGTCGTTCATTCTCAATTAATATTCCTTACTCATCAGACTCTTCATTCAATTCAACAGATCCCGTAATTTTTCACTTTCTCTGAGAACAGCAGTGTCATCAACAAATTTTTTCTTTGACATCCATTCACTGTTAATCTGAATCCCACATTTGAACCTTTATTATATTTCCATCATAGCTTCTTCGATGAATGGATTGAATAGTAGGGGAACCGACTGCACCCTGTCTTACACACTTTTAATCTGAGCACTGTGTTCTTTATTTTCCAGTATTCTTCCCTCTTGGTTCTTGTACCTACCTGTCTTTCCCTGTAACTTACTTACATTTATGTAAGACTTTCGAAGATCCTGCAGAATTATATATTGTCGATCACTTTTTCTAGGTGAAAAAAACCTCTGACTGTATTTTGACTTTTCGTCAGACTTGCTACCATTATCAAGTACAAGTTTCGAACTGCCTCTCTGGCGCCTTTACCTATCCTAAAACCAAACTGACCGTTATCTGACAGTTTCTCAATTTTCTGTTCCATTCTTATTTATACACTCCTGGAAATTGAAATAAGAACACCGTGAATTCATTGTCCCAGGAAGGGGAAACTTTATTGACACATTCCTGGGGTCAGATACATCACATGATCACACTGACAGAACCACAGGCACATAGACACAGGCAACAGAGCATGCACAATGTCGGCACTAGTACAGTGTATATCCACCTTTCGCAGCAATGCAGGCTGCTTTCTCCCATGGAGACGATCGTAGAGATGCTGGATGTAGTCCTGTGGAACGGCTTGCCATGCCATTTCCACCTGGCGCCTCAGTTGGACCAGCGTTCGTGCCGGACGTGCAGACCGCGTGAGACGACGCTTCATCCAGTCCCAAACATGCTCAATGGGGGACAGATCCGGAGATCTTGCTGGCCAGGGTAGTTGACTTACACCTTCTAGAGCACGTTGGGTGGCACGGGATACATACGAACGTGCATTGTCCTGTTGGAACAGCAAGTTCCCTTGTCGGTCTAGGAATGGTAGAACGATGGGTTCGATGACGGTTTGGATGTACCGTCCACTATTCAGTGTCCCCTCGACGATCACCAGTGGTGTACGGCCAGTGTAGGAGATCGCTCCCCACACCATGATGCCGGGTGTTGGCCCTGTGTGCATCGGTCGTATGCAGTCCTGATTGTGGCGCTCACCTGCACGGCGCCAAACACGCATACGACCATCATTGGCACCAAGGCAGAAGCGACTCTCATCGCTGAAGACGACACGTCTCCATTCGTCCCTCCATTCACGCCTGTCGCGACACCACTGGAGGCGGGCTGCACGATGTTGGGGCGTGAGCGGAAGACGGCCTAACGGTATGCCGGACCGTAGCCCAGCTTCATGGAGATAGTTGCGAATGGTCCTCGCCGATACCCCAGGAGCAACAGTGTCCCTAATTTGCTGGGAAGTGGCGGTGCGGTCCCCTACGGCACTGCGTAGGATCCTACGGTCTTGGCGTGCATCCGTGCGTCGCTGCGGTCCGGTCCCAGGTCGACGGGCACGTGCACCTTCCGCCGACCACTGGCGACAACATCGATGTACTGTGGAGACCTCACGCCCCACGTGTTGAGCAATTCGGCGGTACGTCCACCCGGCCTCCCGCATGCCCACTATACGCCCTCGCTCAAAGTCCGTCAACTGCACATACGGTTCACGTCCACGCTGTCGCGGCATGCTACCAGTGTTAAAGACTGCGATGGAGCTCCGTATGCCACGGCAAACTGGCTGACACTGACGGCGGCGGTGCACAAATGCTGCGCAGCTAGCGCCATTCGACGGCCAACACCGCGGTTCCTGGTGTGTCCGCTGTGCCGTGCGTGTGATCATTGCTTGTACAGCCCTCTCGCAGTGTCCGGAGCAAGTATGGTGGGTCTGACACACCGGTGTCAATGTGTTCCTTTTTTCATTTCCAGGAGTGTATCATTCTCATCAGCAGCCGGATGTATGAGTTCCAAAGACGATTGTGCTGTTGTTTTCACAATTATCTGCCCTTGTTACCTCTGGAAATATTTGGATAATTTTTTTCTGAAAGTGTGACGGTACATTGATTCTACACTCTAACTTGGATAGTCGTTGGGTGCCACTTTCCCCTATGAACTCAGTAGTCATGATAAAATTTTATGTATCCTCTTAGCTTTATTTGTTATCAAATCGACCAAAGTTCTTCTAAATATTGCCTCTAACAGTACATCCTCTATATTTTCCACGCCAACACAGATTGCTTCGTCTTACATGTCACCAGAAAAGTTCCTCCTTCATAGAGGCTCTCAATGTAATCTTTCCATTTATCTGCTCTCTCTTCTGACGTTGGGAATGGAATTCCCATGGTAATTATTGTTTTGACTGTTCTATACTCTGTGACAGTCCTTCCTACGACTGTTTGTTTAAAGTTTTGTCTTAAGTTTTCTGCAGTTATTTAGCCTTGGCTACCTAGAACATGGTACTTATGTCATTCCTAAATGACTTTCATCGAGGTGACAAGTTATGCAAAAGTGATGTGCACATACGAAGATAGCGGTAGTATCGTGTACACAAGATATGAAAGGGCAGTGCATTGGCGGAGCTATCGTATGTAATCAGGTGATTCATGTGAAAAGTTTCCGACGTGATTGTGGCCATATGCCCACACAGCGAGAATTAACAGATTTTTCACACCGAAAGGTAGTTGAAGCTAGACGCATGAGACATTACATTTCGGGAATCGTTAGGGAATTCAGTATTCCAAGATCCACAGTGTCAAGAGTGTGCCGAGAATACAAAATTTCAGGCATTACCTGTCACCACGGTCAATGCTGTGGCTGACAGCCTTCAGATAACGACCTAAAGCAGCGGCTTGTACATAGGTTGGTCAGTGCAAGAGACAAGCAACACAGCGTGAAATAACCGCAGAAATCAATGTAGAAGGTACTACCAGCGTATCTGTTCGGAAGTGCGGCTAAATTTGGCGTCAGTGGGCTGCGGCAAAAGATGACCAATGAAAGTGCATTTACTAACAGTATGTTGTCACATGCAGCTCCTGATCTCATGACCATATTGGTTGAATCCTACACGAGTGAAAAAGCGTGGCTTGGTGAGGTAAGTTTCGGATTGAGTTGGTGAGAGCTGATGGTAGTGTTAGTGTGTGGCGTTGAGCGCACGAAGCTACAGACCCAAGTTGCCAACAAGGCACTGTGGAAAATGGCGTTGGCTCCATAACGGCGTGGGCTTTGTTAACATGGAATGGGCAGGGTCCTCTGGTACAACTGAGCCTATCATTGAATGCAGACGGTTATGTTTAGCTACTTGGAGACCATTTGCAGCCATTTGTGGACTTCATGCTCTCAAATAACGATATCATGTAAGTGGGCCAAAACTGTTCACCACTCGCCTGGGGAAGATTGTGGACCACTCGAGTAAATGATTTGGCCACCTGGATCGTTCAACATGAATTCCATCGAACATTTATGGGACATAATCGACAGGTCAGTTCCTGTACAAAATCCTGGACCAGCAACACTTCGGCAGTTGTGGGTGGCTATAGGGGCAGCACGGCATATTATTTGTACAGGGGACTTCCAACAACTTCTTGGTTCGCCGCCACGTCGAGTTGTTGCAGTAGGTTGGGCACAAGGAGGTCTGACATGATATTAGGAGGTATCCCACGACTGTTGCCACCTTAGTGAATATAGCTGTCATCCTGTCTTCCTCTGAATATTTTTATACTTTCTTCTTTCATCGATCAGTTGTATTTTATTTTCTTACTGAATATTTCTTCGAAGTTAGCTTCCCTTTATCTGTGTTCGTCTGTCCACCGTCTGTGATTTTACTTTCTAGAGATGTCCTCTCCTCTTCAACTGAACAGCCCGCTGTGATATTCCTTACCGCAATATCTACATGGTTGGTAAACTTTAAGTTTCATCTCTCAGTACTGCAGTATGCTACATCCTTCTACACTGAATCTTCTGGTCGGTTCTCTTAAACCTCACTCTGATCTTCATAATTATTAAATCTATGTTTACATCTGGGAACGCCTTACATTCCAATAGCTGATTTCGGAATCTCTGTCTGACTATGATGTAATCCAGCTGGAATCTTCCAGTGTCTCTGGGTCTTTTCCAAGTTCCTTTTTTCCTCACATGATTGCTGAACAGAGTATTCGTTATTACCATCTCAATTTGATTGCAGAAATCAATTAGACTTTCACCCGGCTCATCCCTATGCCAAGCCTGTATACCCCATTACCCTTTCTTATTTTCTTTCCCCTAAAACTTCATTTCAATTCCATACTTCCTCTATTTTCTCCTTTTACTTGTGTCGTTGCCATGTGTATCTGAACTATCGTTGTTGGCGATCGTTTGATTTCGAATCTGGTGAGAAAAACTCTGTCATAGAGCTGTTCACATTAGCCCACTCTCTCTCTCCTACTTCTTATACATAACGATCCCTCTCCCATTACACCATTTTCGGTCGCTGTTGATATTACCCCAATGTGTCTTATGACAAATTCGTAGCCTTTTTCTGTTTCACGTCAATGACCCCCACCGTATCTAGACTGGGGCCTTTGCACATCCGTATTTAGACTCCCTAGCTTTCCAATTACGATCAAACTTCTGAATTCAAAGCTCCAAGTCGTAGAAGGTTATCCCTTTGTAAATTATTCCGTCTCGTTTTCATGGTCAATTCGACCTTGGTAGTCCACTCCCAGAGATCCAAAAGGGTAACTTGTCCGGAATCTTTTCTCAATGCAGATTCCTTCAACACAGTTTCCTGTTAACGACGTATGTCCTATGGATACAAGTTATGTGGTTTTAATTTATTTGATTCCATTGCCTTCTGCATCCTTGCGTCATTGACCATTACTGACTCTTCTCCCTTTTAAGGGCAGTTTCCCACCCCAAGGACAAGGGAATGCCCTGAAGCTCTGTCGTTCTTCCACCCTATTTGACAAAGCCTTTGTCAGGAAAATGACGACTTCTTACGCTGGATGTCTTCTGCTGACATTGCTGTTAATTTTTGTTCAGAGGTTAAGCAGTGCCTGTGTTGAAAACTGGGACACAAAAAATTTTGATCACTAGTCAATGACGCACTCCTAAGCCATTGGTATATAAAAGCAAACACTGTCCCAACGTTTATTAGATTGGTTGGTTTTTGGGGAAGGAGACCAGGCAGTGAGGTCATCGGTCTCATCGGATTAAGGAAGGAAGTCGGCCGTGCCCTTTGAAAGGAACCATCCCGGCATTTGCCTGGAGCGATTTAGGGAAATCACGGAAAACCTAAATCAGGATGGCCGGACGCGGGATTGAACCGTCGTCCTCCCGAATGCGAGTCCAGTGTCTAACCACTGCGCCACCTCGGTCGGTCAACGTTTATTAGAGTATCGTATAAAAATGTGAAGTAAGTCGTTCAAGAACTTTTTGAGATTTTGGTATCATTGTTAACAACGTCTTTTACTTTCGAAATAATACATACAATGAAGGATTGCAGCACCAAGAAGAAGAAGTGCGACATAAACGAAAGTTGGTAGGCGTGTTTCTACATCTGAATGATGATGACTTTTCGCGGCAGTCACGTCGCTTAAGAGTGGCGCTAGTAGCACCACTGTGAGGAAGCAAATGAAGCCTGCTTTAATTATACGCTGCAACGGGCTCGAGCGTTAGTTACATTTTGAGATTGGACGCAGTGAGTTGATGTAGGGCAAAAATGTTTTTGAGAGTTCAAAGACGCATTTATCAACATCTCATAGGGATTAAACGAAGTCTGTAATGGGGCTACGAGATGCTGGTTGTTCCTTCCGTGATGCAGAAATATTTCACAGTAATGTAGCCACTATACACGCCTGCTGGCAGAGTTGATTACAAGAACATTCGGTTGCAAGAAGACTGGGTTCCATACGGCCAAGTGGAACTACTGAGAGGGAATACTATCGTGTTCTGCGTATTACTCTGGCGCATTGTAATACATCTCCAGCAGCAGTTTGAGCAGCAGGTGTCACCAAGTAACACAATGAAGTATTACAAATCGGTTACTTTAAAGACAGCTCCGAACCAGATGCTCTGTAGCATGCGTTTCACTGATCCCAAACCACCAGCCTCCCTGCCGGTATTGGTCATGTTTTGATTAGGCCAGTTGGGGGCCTACAACCAGTCTTTCTGTGTGTTAACACACTTGACCTACACCTGGAGTTATGGTCTGTGGTGCGATTTCGTATGACAGCACGAACATTCTCATGGTTATCCCACACACCTTGTCTGTTTCAATCTGGTGATTCGACCAGTTCTGCTGCCATTAACGAACAGCATACCAGGGGGAGTTTTTCAACAGGATAACGTTCGCTCACTTACCGCTCTTGTAACCCAACATTCTCTATAGAGTGTTGACAAGTCTCTTGGCATTCTCAATCATCAGGTCTGTTTCCAGTCGAGCAGATATGGGACATCATCATACAGTAACTCCAGCATCATTCACCAACAGCATTAACCGTCCCTGTACTGACCAACCAGCTGCATCAGGCATCGAACTCCATTTCAAATACTGATATCTGATACTTGATCAACACAATCCATACATGTTTGCATGCCTGCATTCGACCTTTTGGCAGTGCACCACCATTTCACGTTTCCAGTGGCTTATCTCGCACTTATATTAACTTGCGATCCTGCAATGTTAATCAGTTAAATATGTTACCCTGGCAAATGTATTCCCGACGTTTCACTGTTCTATATTAACAAGTTTTTGGTTTTGTGATTCTTTTAATTCCGTGTATTTATGAGTGTAAACTATTTTTGTTTAAAGCTGTTCTCGCCTTTAGTCTTCCAAAGCCTATATTTATGTAGGACCTCTTACTAGTCACCACAGTCGTCTGATGCCGAAGAAAAAAGGAAGCCTTGGCTCTCTTCGCCCCGTACATTATTATTCACACTACTACCATGTTACACACGATCTCTCCAGGCTGGTTTTCTTAACTCACTCTCAACAAACTTTTCACTCCATTATCGAGTATTGTCTTAATATGTTTCATTTCCTGCTCTTAATAGATTATTTCCTCATGCTGATGTTTCTCTGTCGCTTTTTAGCCAGCTGTCTCCTCTTTTTATATTAGTCTTTTTATGTAGAAATATTTTTCAATTTCCATGTCTTGTCTCTTATTCAACAACAATAATTTACCTTGGGTTGTCGGGTGTAATTCAGCGGATTACTCGTATTTCCCTTTTTGTGTATTGGTGTGAAAAGAACAATTTTCCAGTCTTTAGGTGCGGATCTTTCTGTGACCGAGCTGATGTATGTAATTGCTAAACATGGAACTTTTGTGACAGCATATTCTAATAGGAACCTGACAGACATACAATCTGGATCGGAGGCCCTGCCTTTATTAAGTGATTTAAGCTACTTTGCTACACCGAGGATATCTGCTTCTATGTTTCTCACTTTGAAGTTATTCCTGATAGGAATTCAGGAATATTTATTTCTTCTTATTTGGTCAAGGTGTTTCGGAAAACTATGTATGATAACTCTGCTTTAGTGGCACTGTCGCCAGTGACTTCACCATCGTTATGACACAGTGAAGGTTATTGATTGCTTCTTTCCACTAGTGTGCTTAATGTATTACCAGAATATCTTAGGGATTTCTGCGAGATTACTAGACAGAGTTTTCGCGGAAAACTGAAATTGCTCCCAACACACCAGCACAGTCGTTATTTTTGGGGAAATATTTAGTGTTATCTTACACAAGTCAGCTGTGTTAGGAGCTGAAAACGAGTCATGCAACAAACCTGTAGAAGGGTGTATAGATCCCCTTATGTCCTTGCCTCGTCGAACGTCACAATTAATGAAAGAAAGAACTTTATACGAGACCTACAACTTCTGCTTCGTCAAAAACGTAAAATGGCGACATTCGATTTCTTGACTTTATCACTTTGCTAACTGCCCAACATGTCGCTCTGTGATTGTGGACAGGTTCCACGTAAAGTGACTGAACTCACCGCAGGAGAGAGATGGCGACGTCATCAGGCTGGGGAGTCGTCTGGGGAGTGGTGGGGGGCGCAGGTGTGGCTGACCTCCGGCTGTCGTCGCTGTGGCCACTGTGCAGCTGCAAGGAGGGGCCGGTCCTGCTCTCTCCAGCGCTTGGCGTGCTGCGCAGAAGGAACACCGCCTCAAAAAGAGTTTTCACATCGAGTCCAGTGGGCAGATTACCACAGACTGTACGGCTGAGGTACTGTCCACACACAGATAATAGAACACACACTGCCAACGACAGTAGTGGCCCACGTAAGACGAATGACAGCATTCTGGTAATCATACATCTTCCTTCTCCTCATTTTCTCATACCTGTAGCCTAGCATATTACACAATATTTGGTACAAAATAAAGTATAAATATAAGATTTGTACAAAGCTCAACAATTGTGCTTACAACAACCATTGGTCAACATAGTTTCAATAGACAACAGCATAATCACAGAGAAATTTGAAAGAGAGTACCCCATCAATGCACTTGTGGTACTGCCGTCATGAGATGGTGTTTGTAGCTCGTGTGTTAAGGGGGCTTGGACGCAAAACGAGCCGACTTGGAGCCAAAGAGGCACCACAAGACACTAATCTCTACTGCCTATATTTTTACAAATAAATTCATAGAATTTTGTCAGCATCACCAGGATTCACAATTCATAGCAATGGAAGTTCAAAAACATAACGAAATAAATTTTTTTACAAGTGAAATTTCATAATTATTTCTATTACTATTGGCTGCATTTTTTGCTATAGGTACACTTTTCTTCATACATAAGAGAGATTCCTCATTAAATTTTGCACAGCGTACAATCCATACTTATAGGTGTATGAAATATAATCGATTAAACCTGTACTGGCAATAGCAGCGTCACTTCACGAGGAATGACTGTTAGTTACACGCATGTACAGTCTATGTAGAATCAGTGAATGTGCTGTCCATTTACATACGGGGAAGGTATGCTGACTTTGAATTAGGGAAGTCTGTGATGACCTGGACGCTCATCACGAGCATTTCGGAATGCACGACTTGTTGAGTGTTCAAGAGCGCTGTGGTGAGTGCCTTCGACATGTGGCGAAACCAAGGTGAAACTATGTGCAGATGTCATGGGCTTGGGCGGCCAACCCTCATTACATATCTCTAACGCTGTAGGCTGGGCAGACTGGTAGAACGCGACAGACGGTGCTGGCTACAAGTGTGTCTGAACACACAGTGCGCTGAAGACACCTAACATTGTGCCCCTGCAGTTGACGACCCAGACATTTGCCAATGTTAACACCACGATATCAGCAGCTATGACCGATATGGGAATGTGACCATTAGCAGCTCCTGGACACCTATGCCGTGGGGCATAGACAAACTGGAGCTGGTTCCATTGTGCTCTAGGGAAATTCAAGTTGACATTCATAGGTCCAGTACAGATTGTGCAAGGCACCATGATGGCCAACAAGTATTATACACTGGTTCCAGACCACATACTCCCCTTCATGAGGATCGTGTTTCAAGATGGCAGTGACATTTTTCAACAAGGTAATGTGCCATATCACAAGGAATGGAAGTGATGGAGTATTTCGAGGAACAGAGTGGCGAGTTTCAATTAATGTGGTCACCTCACAACTCACCAGATGGGAATGCGATCAAACAATTCTGGGATGTGCCTCGACTTGTCGTAAGAGCTCATTCCCCGGCCAGGAATTATTGGGAATTAGGTGCCTTGTGTGGGCAGTGTGGTGCCAATTCCCTTCCAGACTATGACATGTCACTGCTGCTATCCATTCCAAAGGTGAACATATCAGCTATTACATAGGTGATTATAACGTTCTGGCTGATGAGTGTTTATGTTTTAGTCTTCAGTGTTATCTTACACAAGTGAGCTGTGTTAGAAACTTAAAACAAGTCATGCTAAAAACTTGTAGAATGGTGTAGAGACCCCTTATATCTTTGCCTCATCGAACGTAACAGTTAATGAAAGGAAAAACTTTATACGAGACATACAACTTCTGCTTCGTCAAAAAAATAAAATAGCGACATTCGATTTCTTGACTTTATCACTTGGCTAACTGCCCAACATGTCGCTCTGTGATTGTGGACAGTCTACACGTTAAGTGGCTGAACTCACTGCAGGAGAGAGATGGCGACGTCATCAGGCTGGGGAGTCGTCTGGGGAGTGGTGGGGGGCACAGCTGAGGCTGACCTCCGGCCGTCGTCGCTGTGGCCACTGTGCGGCTGCGAGGAGGGGCCGGTCCTGCTCTCTCCAGCGCTTGGCGTGCTGCACAGAAGGAACACTGCCTCAAAAACGGTTTTCACATCGAGTCCAGTGGGCAGATTACCACAGACTGTACGGCTGAGGTACTGTCCACACACAGATAATAGAACACACACTGCCAACGACAGTAGTGTCCCACGTAAGACGAATGACAGCATTCAGGTAATCATACATCTTCCTTCTCCTCATTTTCTCATACCTGTAACCTAGCATATTACACAATATCTGGTACAAAATAAAGCATAAATATAAGATGTGTACAAAGCTCAACAACTGTGCTTACAACACCAATTGGTCAACATAACTTCAATACACAACAGCGTAAATCACAAAAAAAATTTGAATGACCATAACCCTTAAATGCACTTAATGTGGTACTACCGTTATGAGATGGTGTTTGTAGCTCGTATGTTAAGCGGGTTGGACATCAAACGGGCCGACATGGAGCAGAAGAGGTACCACAAGATACTAAATTCTACTGTCTATATTTTTACAAATAAATTCATAGAATTTTTGTCAGTATGACCAGGGTTCACAATCATAGCAGTGAAAGATCAAAAACATAACGAAATAAATTTTTTTTACATCTGAAACTTTATAATTTTTTCGCTTGCTATTGGCTGCATTTTTTGCTATAGGTACACTTTTCTTCATAAGTAAGAGAGATTCTTCGATTAATTTTGCACAGCATACAATCCATACATAAAGGTGTATGAAATTCTAGATTTTATTTAATTTACAAGAAAATGAATGACCTGTTACATTTTAAACTTCATGTTTAGAAAAAAACTCAAATTTTATAGTTAATTATCTCAAACTTTACCACAGTTTTTAATAGAGATGGAAAATTCTAGAGTTTTGCATTAAGGAGTTAGTGTTTAATAAGGATACCACGTTGGAAAAGGAATGAGATATTTATTTTGGATGTTACATGTACCTGAGAACAGAAATTTGTGTTTTGCAGAAAATGGCCATTAAAGTTTCTGGCTGCATTTGGCATCTTTTAGAACTGTCCAGCACCATAAAGAGGTTCTTTTCCATTTTGTAAATCAGTTTTCGTCTTTTCCACATTCCTCCACTTCCAAAAATTATTTACGTGCTTTCACTACACGCTCTCTATTTATCGCATATAAAGCTTTGATGCAGTTCGCTCTGCCCTTGATTCCCATTTTCTCTAAAATACATATCCGGCTTTGCACACCATCATTAAAACATGTAACTGCATCATAAACACCAACAGCAAGTGCATCTCTTCCACACAAACATTGGTTTTTGGCAATCTTATCCATGCACATTCATTAAAGCTTTCATTGGTGTTTGGGTGCCGCCATCAAGACATTTCTTCTATGTCAATAGTCCTTTGTTACACGTATGTCCATCTCTGGCGCAAATATAAACATTCGAGTTCTACACAGTGAAATACACGTATGTATGACAGCAGACGTCTGTGGTAAGGGGTGTAGTGCTTCATCTTGGTACACGTAGGACCAAATAGCGTGCCTTATAATCACTGAAATATATTTATTTTATACATCAAACTATTCAGAAAGATGTACTATACAAAACAGACATATTTGCGAAAAGTCGATTTTTTTTTACATTTTTGACTTCCTACCCGCTTAGGAGACAGGAATCGAACTATAGGGGGAAGAAATTGGAGACAGGTATCTAAAAATCTCTTTGGGTTCTTTCGTCGCTGTTGTCTGTCAGAATGATGCGAAAATAATCCCAGAACACGAAGAAATGGGATATAAATCAAGAAGGAGATGAATTATGCCAGTGATATGATGTTGTGCAAGGTTGTTAGTCTGTGGGATGTCGCTTCCGAACATTATTGATGGCCAAAAACGACACAAGAACGGCAACGCTCGCGTGACGTGAGATGACACGGTGAATGGCGCCAGTTCTGCCCTGGGGCCAGGATGACGACAGCCCAAGTCGCCAGCCGCCCCAGGCGTCGCGTCGCCCCCTGGATGAACGGCAGACAGCCCGGTGGCTGCATCGGGGGTCACCACTGGGTGAGGCGAATGCTGCGCCGAAAACTGGAGTCGACCTCCATGTCTGTGTACAGCGAGAGAAACTCGAAAGCGCAGAACTGCTCCTTTGCCAAGCAGACTACTGTCACAAGGGACGTCATTTCCGTCTCTCCGCTCACTACTCGGCATCAAAGACAACTGAGGCGTAAGGTATTTATGGTATAATGAAAAAGTTGATCTATGAGTACTAGAAGTAGAAATGTAACATGTAGGGATTAATTCTTATCACTTTACTGTTCCATCAAGTCGTTAGACTTCCACGAGTCTTAGACAGAGTTCTCGTACGCCATTACCGAGTAATTGCTGCACTGCGAGTTTTTTTCTGTATTTTGGTATTTTAATGCCTCACAAGAATGTGACAAAATAGCCAAATACAGTATGTCTACAAGGCACAATGTCGTTGATAAATGTTGCATAATATGAAACGAATGAGGTACGATAGAAGACAGTTACCGAATTTTCAGATGTTTATGTGAATTTCGCCCACTCATGGTGAATAGAAAGAAACGCTTGTTGCTTACTTTCATGTTCCTTGCATCAAATTGCACGATAGATCGTCATGTGGTCGAATGAGTCATTTTAGATGCAAATTGCCAGTTCATTTATACGTCTATTTGTACTCTAAACATCACCATACAATTACTATTCTTTTTCCCCAAAAATGGTAACTAGAAATACAGATTGAGTTATCAGTTCCCACACATAACTTTTTACACATTACTAACATAGAAAGTCTTCTACAGAGTAGAAGGAGTTCTCAAGCAGAAACTTTTTCAATTTATTTCCAAATTTTACCATACTGTCTGTAACACATTTTATATCACAGGGTAAGTGGTCAAAATTTTTTGTTCAAACCTTAATGGCAACCTAAAGAAAACCTTAATATTCAGTAATGGATGTAATTTTTTCTTCTATTATTGTAATCATGTACCTCATGGTTCCTTTTGAACTGTAGTAGATTGTTTACAACAAGCTTCATGAGGGAATAAATATACTGTGAAGTGGTAGTCAGTAGGCCCAACTCCTTAATCAGATGGCTACAAGACGATCGCGCATTAGCGCCACATATTATTGTTACAACTCGTTTTTGGGAAATGAAGACCTTCTTTCTTAAAGATGAATTACCCCAGAACATTATTCCATATGACATTGCTGAATAAAAAGGAGCAAAATATGTCAACTTACTGATTTATCTCTTTTCAAAATTTGCTATGATTCTAAGTGCAAATGTAGCTAAACTATGTTTTTTTTAGGAGTTCCCAAATTTATGTTTTTCCAATTAAAATTCTCATCAATATGGACACCGAAGAATTTTAAAAGTTTCCACATTATGTATTACTTCACCAGCATGTGTTACACTTATCACTGATGCAGTACCCCCAGAGGTGCAGAACTGTATATAATGTGTCTTTGTGAAATTCAGGGTGAGACAATTTGCAGAAAACCAAACAATGATACTTTTCAGAACTTTGTTTACCACATCTTCCAGTTCAGTATTAATACTGAGAGTGATAACAATACTGTTGTCATCTGCAAAAAGAACTAATTCTGCTTGCTGTACATTAGATGGTAGATCATTAACATATATGAAAAACAGTAGTAGACCTAAGATTGAGCCTTGGGGAACCCCATATGTGATTTCCACCCAGTCAGAATTATGTCCCTGAATTCTGTTGGTTGAATTACTACTAAATACAGCTTTTTGAAACCTTTTTGTTAGATGTGATAAGATGCATTGGTTGACTACACCATCAACCCTACAAAATTTATGTAGCTGTATATTATTATTTACACCATCAAATGCCTTGGATAGGTCACAGAAAATACCCACCGGTGCTGTTTTGTTATTTAATGCTTGTACTATCTGGTGTGTGAACATTTAAATGGCATTCTTAGTAGAGCACCCCTTCTGAAAGGCAAACTGTGATTTGGTGACAATATTATTGTTGCCAAGGTGTGATAATCTTCTACAATACATCACCTTCTCAAAAATGTAGGTAAATGATAGAAACAGTGAAACAGGTCGGTAGTTGCTGATGTCTCTCTTATCTGTGAAATAAAAGGTGTCACATTCAAATTCAAAACTGAACGCTATTCAGTCTGTGAATCCAAAGAAGAGTGAAGATACCGATTGAAACAAGTGTACTGTTACAAGTCACTGGTGCAGAATTAATAATGCGATGCGTGACAGATAAAATTGAAGCATACCGAAAAAGCGGTGAGATGTCATTCTGGGTTCTTACACAAACACACCATCAGCTGCAGTGTAACTGATCAGGGTTTCAAATCTCCATGACAGGTAGACCGGACACCACAGCACGTTTATATAACGCCCGTGAACAGTGTCAGATGTTGTGTGATACTTGTGAAGGATACAGAGACACTTTCTACGCATGCGTTATCTGCAGCTGACAAAATTTGCAAGCTGCTCCACTCTTGATCTCCAGTTGCATGGCTGGTCTAATTGTGCAGCAATAAGATTTTGGGGCACTTAGATGTTACAATGTAGCAGTGTTGAGTTGCACATGACCACGAGGGCAGGCATTATCGTTGTCAAGGTTACAGTCTATCGTATCTGGTCAAGACAAGGGAAGAATGCCATATTGCATACTGGGCTCACAGCGACCCCTTTACAACTGTGCCTACCAATGCACTCCAAATAATGGTCTTTTATCAGCAATGTGTTATCCTGCGCTTTGGTTCAGAGATTCATTTATTGGTTTATTTATTTATTTATGTCATTTTCTCAATACCCTCTAGGGTGGAACAGCGATCATTGCAATTTATAAATAACAGACACATTAGCCAGAACATTATGAGCACCTGCCTATCATCGATTAAACGTGTACTGGCAATAGCAGCGTCACTTCACGAGGAATGACTGCTAGTCAGACGCATGCACAGTCGATGTAGGATCAGCAAATGTGCTGTCCATCTGTAGAAGGGGAAGGTAAGCTACATGTCTCAGTTTGAAGGAGGGAATTTTATGATGACCTGAACGCTCATCACGAGCATTTCGGAATGCACGACTTGTTGAGTGTTCGAGGAGCGCTATGGTGAGTGCCTTCGACATGTGGCGAAACCAAGGTGAAACTATGTCCAGACGTCATGGGGTTGGGTGGCCAACCCTCATTACATATTGCGAATGTTGTAGGCCAGGCAGACTGGTAGAACGCGACAGACGGTGCAGGCTACAAGTGTGTCTGAACACACGGTGCCCTCAAGACTCCTAACAGTGTGCCCCTGCAGCTGACAACCCATACATTTGCGAATATTAACACCATGACATCAGCAACTATGACTGAAATGAGCACTTGACCGTTAGCAGCTCCTGGGCACCTATGCTGTGGGACAGAGACAAACTGGCGCTGGTTCCATGGTGCTCTAGGGAAATTCACCTTGACGTTCATAGGTCCAGTAGAGATTGTTCAAGGCACCATGATGGCCAACAAGTAATATACACTTGTTTCAGACCACATACTCCTCTTCATAAGGATCATGTTTCACGATGGCAGTGGCGTTTTTCAACCAGGTAATGCACCATATCACAAGGAATGGAAGTGATGGAGTATTTCGAGGAACAGAGTGGCGAGTTTCAATTAATCTGCTGGTCCCACAACTCACCAGATGGGAATGCGATCGAACACATCTGGGATGTGCCTCGATATGGCATAAGAGCTCATTCTCCTGGTGAGGAATTATTGGGAATTAGGTGCCTTGTGTGGGCAGTGTGGTGCCAATTCCCTTCCAGACCATGATGTGTCACTGCTGCTATCCATTGCAAAGGTGGACATATCAGGTATTACATAGGTGATTATAATGTTCTGGCTGATGAGTGTTGATGTTTTAGTCCTTAGTAGCAGTTTTCATTTAGCCTACTGGTTACTGGTTTTGGTACACAATACCACCTCAGAACATCCTCTGCCATGCTCTCGGGAAACTACTATGTATCTCAAATATGTCAAGCTTGTTTTTCTCTTATTTCTTCCTTATTTTGAACATTATAATATGGTATGTCTAAAATATAAGATTTTCACTGTCCTTATTTCTGTCTACTAGTATGCCACAACATTTATATGGATATCGATGTGGTGCTCTACATAGTGGCATTCGTTATTTCAAATCATCTTGCCTAACTTTCCTATTTCATTTTACATATTGCTATTAACACTACAATGAGAACTGATACTGTAATTGCAGTAATAAACAATATAACTCTTACAGCTATTGAAAGCCTCTATTAATACTACATCACCATGAATTTTCTCTAGAAGCTACAACTACTACTGTTACTACTATGTTACTACTGACAGTTGTTACTAATATTAACACTAATACAAATACTTGTACTACAGTTGCAAAAGATTACATTATATTTTCTGACTCAGAGAGAAAGGTTACTATCTTACTGCCTTGTATAGCTTTGCTCTTTCCATATACAGTAGTCTAAGGTGGACGCACATACACACGCAATTTATTAGAAGGTGGGATCAAATAAAAGCAGCCAGAGATTAGAGTTCTATAGTACAAAGCAATACAACAGAGGAAAGTAAATGCAGCACTATGATGACTATAGCAGCTTTTGAAAATGAGCACCATTCATCTCTTGATGCTTTTGGGCCCTGGTCGGTAGGTTGCTGAAGGCGGATCGAAGGTTGGATGCTTGAATTGCTGCAGTCTCATCTGGAGTGTTCTGCTGCAGTTCTTGATGACTGTGAGGGTTGTTGTGATTGTCTCTGCTCTTGAGGGCTCTCGTGCAGTGTAATAACACACTGACAGATCAGGTGACAAAGATGGCCAGGTAGGGCCCCAACCAGGCTGACCTAGGCTAACAACTGTGAATCATGAAATTGTGTATCTGTGCTCAAAGGTTCGGCTTGCTGCATGACCAGTTGCTCCATCTTCTTGGAACAACTGAACACCTTTCCCTCCTCCATTAACGCTACCACAAATAGCTCCCAAATGTTGGCAATGTGATGGGCCAAAGTCAGCAGCTGATTGAAGAAGGTGAAACCAGTAATGCTGTGTGCAGGCATTGCACACCAAAATCCAACCTTATTATCGTGCAAAGGTGTTTCGTGGAAGTTCTGCTGACTCTCTGCTACCCAAGACCTGTGATTCTGTTACTTGACGTAACGACTCAGCTGAAATTAGTCTCCATCAGACATAAAGAAAAGATCCATGTCCAAGCCATTCATTGTTATCTCAGTGAATGGACATTCACCAATGGGGAGGTGCTTAGGAACATCTGGTGGTTTTAATGCATGACCAACAGACATGAGATAGGGATATACAGGGTGGTCCATTGATAGTGACCAGGCCAAATATCTCACGAAATAAGCATCAAACGAAAACACTACAAAGAGAGACACTCGTCTAGCTTGAACTGGGGAAACCAGATGGCGCTATGGTTGGCCCGTTAAACAGGAACCCACATTTTTTATGATATATTAGTGTAGTACGTAAAGAAATAGCAATGTTTTAGGTGGACCACTTTTTTCGTTTTGTGATAGATGGCGCTGTAATAGTCACAAATGTACAAGTACGTGGTATCACGTAACATTCCGCCAGTGCGGACGGTATTTGCTTCGTCATGCATTACCCGTGTTAAAATGGACCGTTTACGAATTGCGGAAATGGTCGATATCTTGTAGACATATGGCTATTGTGAGCAAAATGCCAAATGGGCGTGTGCTATGAATGCTGCTCGGTATCCTGGACGAAATTATCCAAGTGTCCGGACCAATCGCGGGATAGTTACGTTATTTAAGGAAACAGGAAGAGTTGAGCCACATGTCAAACGTCAACCACGACCTGCAACAAATGATGATGCCCAAGTAGGTGTTTTATCTGCTGTCGCGGCTGATCCGCAAATCAGTAGCAGGCCAATTGCGCGGGAATCGGGAATCTCAAAAACGTCGGTGTTGAGAATGCTACATCAACATCGATTGCACCCGTTCCATATTTCTGTCCACCAGGAATTGCATGGCGACGACTTTGAACGGCGTGTATATTTCTGCCATTGGGCACAAGAGAAATTACGGGATGATACTACAAGATGTTTCACTGCATGACAGAATGGCGATGTACTTCCAACATTATGAATGTCCGGCACATAGCTCGCGTACGGTTGAAGCGGTATTGAATAGCATATTTCATGACAGGTGGATTGATCGTCGAAGCACGTTCACTGGATCTGACGTAGTCGGATTTCTTTGTGGGGAAAGTTGATGGATATTTGCCATCTTGATCCACCGACAACGCCTGACAACATGCGTCAGCGCATTGTCAATGCATGTGCAAACATTATGGAAGGCGAACTACTCGCTGTTGAGAGGAATGTCGTTACACGTATTGTCAAATGCATTGAGGTTGACGGACATCATTTTGAGCATTTATTGCACTAATGTGGTATTTACAGGTAATAATGCTGTAACAGCATACGTTTTCAGAAATGATAAGTTCACAAACGTACATGTATCGCATTGGAGCAACCGCAATAAAATGTTTAAACGTACTTACGTTCTGTATTTTAATTTAAAATACTACCTGTTGCGAACTGTTCGTCTAAAATTGTGAGCCATATGTCTGTGACCATTACAGCGCCATCTATTACAAAGCGAGAAAAGTGGCCTAACTAAATCGTTCATATTGCTTTACGTACTACACGAATATGTAATAAAAAATGGGGGTTCCTATTTAAAAAAACGCAGTTGATATCCGTTTGACCTATGGCACAGCCATCTAGCGGACCAACCATAGCGCCATCTGGTTTTCCCCTTCAAGCTAGACAAGTTTTTTCATTTGACGCTTATTTTGTGAGATATTTGGCTCAGTCAGTCAATGGACCACCCTGAATATGCAGGTCTGCATAATCAGTGTGATATCATGGTCTCTTGTGACAGGTGTTGGATTGATTTGGTAGGTCTCTGCAACATTTTCTGGCGCACTGCAGCCATGTTTTGTGGTGTGCAGGGGAGTTTAGGCATCTTTTTTTACTGGTTCAAAACAGATCCTGTTTGACAGCAGTTTCGGATTAAGCGTTGCATGGGACTCGTTGCTCACACTTTAACACCACTAAATTTTGCAGAAAACAACTGAACACACCATTTCCATGACTTCGTTCTCACATAACTTTTCACAACGAACACCTGCTGCTCCAATGAGAGTACCATCGCCCCCTTTGCTCTGCTCCACTCACAATGGCACAGCCCGCACTACAATCTGAACTGATGTGAATCACGTGGTGGATCACATGGCGTGCATGTCACAGGGTGTGGCTATTTGCATATACTCACGTGCAAACGTATCCAATCTCCCAGGCCATTTTCATTTGCTCCACCCTGTACTAACAGAAGTATCTAGGGTCTCTCCAGGTTTGGAGCCAGATTGGCCACGCTATCATGTCTGGCAATATTTTACTGCCTCGAGACAGCATTGCAACCGATAAAAGTGTACCACTTATATTTCACTCATTTTTCTAATCTTCTTAGATACACCTCCCTTAACACTTTTGTTATTGCACCAGCCAATCGCAGTAATGTATTGTTTTGTTCACAGTCCCTAAGGCCATGAGCATGTCTTCCTCATACCTGCATTGGTGTCAGAGACTACTTGCAGATGGACTATGGAATTATTGAGCCATGTGTAGCTGTCATTACTACCAACACAGAAAAGGCTACTACTGTGGTGGTGCTGTGAATATAATGCATAGACTACTGGCATTACAGCAATGAATCACATTTTGTACTGGACCAGATGAGCACCGTCAGGCCCTATGGCGGCGACCTTGGTAGAGGTCGCATTCTTCCTGTTTTCTGGAGACGTGCAGCAGTGTTACTCCTGGTGTCATGGTGTGTGGAACCACTGGGTATGACCTGAGCTCAAGACTCATACTGACTGAGGACACTGTCAGCACAATGGTACGCCACTGACATCCCGTGTCCCTATTTGCTGCCTCTCTTGCAACAGTGTTGTGACATCAACAATCAACAGGAAAATGCTCACCCACACATGGGATGTATCTCCATGAATTGTCTGCATGACGCCGAAATACCCCCATGTCCCGAAAGACATCCAGATCTAACAAGTAGGATCATGTCGGGTGTCAATCCACTGCAGTCGTAGTAACCGTGATATCAAGGACGAATTGCAATGTTTATGGGCCACTTTGCCTCAAGAGAGGATATAATGACTTTAGGATGCTCTTCCCAACAGGACCAACGCATGTGTCCAGGTGAGTGTGGTTGCAATGCCAAATTATAAATCGGTTCATGCCACTAAGTTCTGTGTAAATTTTATTGGATTTTTCAATGACTGATATAATGTCACATACTGTCTCAACCTATGAAGTATCATTTAGTTTCGTTAGCCCTTCCAGATACTTCAGTTCTTGTTGATGTAATGTATATTTAAACATAAATTCCACATGAAGTGATGTTCATAGTCTTACGTGGATGTTATCTTTCCAGTCTTACATGCTTCACTTTCTGCAGACTCTACCTTCCACTTTTGCAGCTGGTAAAGTCCATAAATTTATGTTCATCTCATATAGCAATGCACCAGCAACCTACTTCCACATCCATTCCCTTCAATATTAATTTGGGAGATATATAACCAACAATGAAACTAGAAACTCCATCCACTACATTAATAAATACAGAAACTTTGGAAAAGAATTTTAGCTTAGGAAACAATCCCCATACTACCACACTGAATGAACATAATGCAAAGAAAGATGTTGACATCGATTAAAACAATAAGTTTACTGTTAACCATTGCCATCTCTGCTTTTTAGAAACTAAAATTCGATTTTTTCGCCAGAACACTTCGCTAACGCCACCCTCCTCTAATTTGTTTAAAGATATGCTTATGTAGTGACAGAACTCACGACATGCCACAGACGGGGGCTGAGTGGGGACCTGTGGTCTGCACAGCTGTGACGAGGGTCTGGCCTCAGTCTCTGTGCTCACTGTGTGGCTGTATATTGGGGGTTGGTCCTGCTGTGTCCAGTGGCTGCCCCACAGTACAGATGTAGACTGTTCCGATACATGTATTAACACAGAGACCACTGGGCAGCTGCCCATCCACAGATAATGGGACCAATACAGCCAAAGGCGACAGTGGGTCGACTAAGATAAATGACTTACCTAGTGAGACAATCAGTTTACACACTGCCTCTCATGAGTTCCTCATACTAGCAGTTTAACATACCAAGTTACAATCACTCAGAAATTAGATTGGCAAAACGTTTAAATTTACTTAATTTGCTACTATGTCCATCAGATGGTGTTTGTAGGTCATATGCTACAGACTGGGCGGTAGGGGGAACCTACAGTAAATATGGTAACAGATACTTCTGAAATGACTGGGGAAGAAAATTCAGAGAAAAATGGAGCACAGTATTTGTCATATTACGAAGCTACTGCAGTAAAAATTTAACTTCCATTAAAACCTTTATCACAGAATTGAAACTTCGGCCAATAGATTTATTTGATTCACACTGGCCAATGAGCACTCACACGAAACAGGTGAACGTTGAATAGTACCTGACTGGGAGGCTGAACAAGTCTATGAGTATGATCAGGATAATAAGCAGACACATTAATTTCATATATATATATATATATATATATATATATATATATATATATATATATATGCCTAAGGGCTGATTACAGGTTGTCTCTCACTGAAATCAAGAATTTGGTTTTGTTACTTGGTTCAGTGTAATGATATTTATCAGACTGTATTAGTATATGTCATGGATACAAGAATGATTCAATATGATTGAAAACCACGAGAAATAGGTTACATAAGGCAATGCACCAAATATATCTCAGTAAAGATTCATGAAATCATGCTTTCACATAGACAGTAGAGAAAGTCCATTGTGCCTTCTTCAAGTTAGAAGAAGATACAGGCAAATATCTGGAGGCTACAAGGTAGTCACTGAAGTGTTTGAGTGTGAGTGTGAGTGTGTGTGTGTGTGTGTGTGTGTCTGTGAGTTTGTGTGTATGTGTGTGAGAGTGTGTGTGTGTGTGTGTGTGTGTGTGTGTGTGTGTGTGTGTGTGTGTCTTGGTTAACGTTTGTGATTTCTCACGACGAAACTGGGCGATGAATTTACCATTGACATAAGAAGAGAGGCTTCATGTATATGCACGTAATGTGGATGGATACTTGTGTGTGAACTGGTTGTCATGGTAAGCAGATGAATAGCTACAATGCAATAGTGTACATAGCTTGAGGCAATGAAGTAGATACTGGTTGGGTCTTGTGAAATGCACGCTATTTAAGTTAAGAAGTGGATTTTCCAACTTTACTTCTAAATAATTCAGATAGAATTACATATTTAAAGTTAATGTGTAAATTATAGGCATCTTGAAAACATGGCTGTGGCGATAAGCATTTTCATTCAAACCTTGATTTTCGTTTAAAATGATGGAATACACTTCTGTAACAATAAAAATAAATGAGAAATGAATAATTGAGTGTAAGGATTATTATGTGAAGTATATGAATTCCAGCTTTTGAAGCAGCTCAGTAAGTGGTGCATAAATATTCAGATATATCTAAAAATAAAAGTAATTTATGATAATTACTAGTCACTAGCATTGTAGTGAGTATTTATAATATGATATGTTCATAAAAAAAAGAACAGAAGTATCTAAAGATCTCTTTCATTTTGACGTGGTTGGGGATGGACCAATAACTGGAACAGGTCAGAAAAGGAAAACACTAAGTTCTACCAGAAGAAAACACTGCATGACTAATATTTACAAAAACCACAGGGAAAATTAAGCAAAGACTGGTCAGTAGATATTTGACAGACCCTCCTCTAAGAGCCAAGTACGGAGTTTTCACACAAAAAAGCGCCTTCCTTTGTGTGTTGCACAAGGGAGTGCACTGAAGTATGGCAATATCATGGGAAAGAACAGACTAGAAGCGGGAAGGAAATGTGAAGAAAGACAGAGCATTATGTGGAACTGCCTGGAGCGGCAGAGCTGTTATGAAACCCAGTCGCCTTTCTTGTGAGGTGGTCATGTGGTGTTTAGGAATTATGTTTTCATATCATCTTCTTCAAGGGAGATGTTCCAAATATGCTCCGATTGAGAATGACAACATATTCCTTAGAGATTAGTAAACTTCAAAAAAGTTTTTTCTAATTCCCCTCGAATAGTTTTTTAGAGTTAATGAATTTTGTTACAGAAATTGTCAGCGAATCCCACATATATACCTAGAAAGTAAAAGGGAGATACACAACACACAAAACTGTTGTACTGATATAGGTGTAGCGACTAATGTGACTGACTACTCCACTACAACGAAGATTTCAGGTTTTACAGAATGGAAACATCACGAATGGGGAATTTAAAATACGTTGCTGCACGCCTTCAACTGTGTGCAGCATTCTAAGATACACTATGTGATCAAAAGTATCCAAACACCTGGCTGAAATTGAATTACAAGTTTGTGGCGCCCTCTATAGGTAATGCTAGAATACAATATGGTGTCGGCCGACCATTAGCCTTGATGACAGTTCCTACTCTCGCAGACATACGTTGAATCTTGGGGAATGCCAGCCCATACTTCATGGAGTGCTGCACTGAGGAGAGGTATCTTTGTCAGTCGGCAAGGCCTGGCACGGTGTTGGTGTTCCAAAACATCACGAGAAGTTCTGTAGGATTCAGGTCAGCACTCTGTGCAGGCCAGTGCATTACAGGGATGTTACTGAGGTGTAACCACTCCGCCCCAAGCCGTGCATTCAGAACAGGTGTTTGCTCGGGTTGAAAGATGCAATCACCATCCATGAATTGCTCTTCATCATAACCGCCTCTGAAGTTTACTGTTGGCACTACAGACACTGGCAGATGACGTTCACTAAGCATTCGCCACACCCACTCCCTGCCATCGGATGGCAACATTGTGTACCGTGATTCGTCACTCCACACAACGTTTTTCCACGGTTCACTCGTACAATGTTTACTCTCCTTAAACCAAGCGAGACATTGTTTGCATTTACTGGTATGATGTGTGGCCTATTAGCAGCCACACGACCATGAAATCCGAGTTCTGTCACCTCCCGCCTAACTGCCATAGTACTTGCAGTGGATCGTGATGCAGTTTGGAATTCCTATGTGATCATATGGATAGATAACTGCCTATCACACATTAAGACCCTCTTCAACTGTCTGCGGTCTCTGTCGGTCAACAGACGAGGTCGGCCTGTATGCTTCTGTGCTGTACGTGTCCCTTCACGTTCCCACTTCACTATCACATCGGAGACAGAGACCTAGGGATGTGTAGGAGTATGGAAATCTCGCGCACACATGTATGACACAAGTGACACCCAATCACCTGACCTCGTTCGAAGTCCATGAGTTCCGCAGACCGCCCCTTTCTGCTCTCTCACGATGTCTAGTGACTACTGAGGTCACTGGTATGGAATACCTGGCAGTAGGTGGCAGCGCAATGCACCTAATATGAAAAACGTATGTTTTATGGGGAGTCCGGATACTTTTGACCACATAGTGTAGATGTTTCCCTGGTCCTGGTAAGGAGCGACAGACCTGCTCCGCTTCTTCACCTTCACTTTACACAGTGTAACGCCATTTATAGGTATCTCATTCCCAGAAGCAGGGGAGATAACAAACGAGAACAGAGGGTACTTGAAAGGAAGAGGTTTAGGGTAGCATGTACAGCACAGAGAACAGAGCGGGCTTTCCCTAGCTGCCAACAGCACATGTCACTGTGGTGTCTGTCTGTGATCTGAGCAGTCCATCATTGTGTCCATCACTAGAACGGAACCTGCAGTGGCCACAGCTAATTTTCCTTTCTCTTCAAACATTTCAGGAGCTAACGTAAATAACAGCTTGTTGTACACATACAATTCAATAGAAATGTTGACTGCAAATAAGACCTAAATAATCCACGTAGCTATGGAAATCTTGGCTATTGCATGATTTTCTTCTTGCTAACTTATCTGCTAACAAAAGATTTGATGAAAATGTTATTAGAATTCAACGAAAGCATTGTGAGCCATCAGAAAGCGCTATTTCTGTTTCCAGTGTGTGTGTTTATGGGTCTACTGTGCAATGGCCTTCAGACATCCATGCATGTTTGAAGAAACAGGTACCGCTGTGAGCTACAGCTGCATGAAGTACGAGAAATGTATTCGCAATCGTGAATACGATGACACTCCAACTGTACCGTTTACTGGTGATGTAAAAAGCTTGATGTCAGACCTGGACTGGAATCTGAATTTCCCAATGTGCAAGTATGATCGCCGAACAACTTCGTCTATGCGAGCATGCTTCAATGACCGACCTAAAACTCCACATATCACCGTGAGTTTCCATGGCTTGCTGTAGAACAATCACTGTAACTCACACACAGGAAGAAACTTACTTATTGTTGTAACGACCTTTGTCTAGGCATATGAATACTATTTACAGTGCCTGTGTTTAAAAACCTCCTATGGCATGTCCTTCAGACAAGGATGCATGTCTGAAGGAACAGACCCTGCTGCAGTTCACAGCTGTATTTAGCATAAGAAATGTGTTTGCAGTTTAAAATACGATGAGATTCTCACTCTACAATTTACTGGTGGCATTAGAAGATTTGTGCCAGACTGGGACCCGAACCTGGATTTCCCACTTTATGCGAGCAGTGGCCTTAACAACTTCCAGGATCCAGGTTAGAGTGTCAGTATGGAAGAAATTTTACTATTTTGCCAACATATAGGGTAAATCACCTAATGCTTCCTCCAGAAATATTGCGGGTATTGAAAGTGCTATTCATCTGCTGTTTTCATACAGTGGATTGGTAGTCTGGAGCTCGTATTGTTAGCCAATCCATAGATTGTACTAATACTGAGGAAGTGTATTTGTTGTGACAAGATACACTTTTCTAATTAGACCTACTCCTATTGACGTTAACAAACGAAGAGTAGCGTAGTTCAGAATGTCAGTGGTGTTTGCTGCAGGATCCAAGTACGAGTCGTTTACGAGGTACCGTATTTGAAATGTTCGACATCGGCACTTGTTTGTGGCATTCAACCTGCTTAGTTGCGAAGTACAATGTCTTTATGTTTGCTTACTTCAAGCATGCGTGTTCCTTGAGAGCATTTAGACAAGCTATTCAGTTAGTGTGTGACAATCTAATGCAGACAACGCCGGTATTTGTGTGACATACATTATGTGACCAAAGGTATCTGGACACCCCCAGAAACATTCATTTTTCATATTAGGTGCATTGTGCTGATACCTACTGCGAGGTACTCCATATTGGCGCCTTCAGTGGACATTACACACCATGATACAGCAGAATGGGGTACTCCACGGAACTGACGGACTTCGAATGTGGTCAGGTGATTGATGTCTCACTTGTCATCCGTCTGTACGCAAGATTTCCACACTCCTAAACATGCGTAGGTCCGATGTGATAGCGAAGTGGAAACGTGAAGGGACACCACAGAAGCGCACAGGCCGACTTCGTCTGTCGAATGACAGAGACTGCCGACAGTTGAATAGGGTCGTAATCTGTAATAGGCACACATCTATCCAGGACATCACACGGGAAATCGAAACTGCATCGGTATCCACTACAAGTACAATGACATTTAGACGGGAGGTGACAAAACCAGGATTTCATGGTCGAGCGGCGGCACACATCGCAGTGGTAAGAAGCGTAAGCATTGGACGATTGAACAGTGGAAAAACCATGTGTGGTGTGACTAATCATGGTACACAATGTGCCAATCGGATGGAAAGGTGTGGGTATGGCGAATGCCCTGTGAATGCTCTCTGCCAGCATGTGTAGTGGCAACAGTAAAATTCGGAGGCGGTGGTTTTATGATACGGCCATATTTGTCATGGAAGGTGCTTGCACCTCTTGTTGTTTTGCGTGGCACTACCACAGCACAGCCCTACATTCATGTTTTAAGCGCCTTCTTGTTTCCAACTGTACAAGAGCAGTTCGGGGATGGCGATTACATCTTTCAACATGAAAGAGCATCTTTTCATAATGCATGGGCTGTGGCCGAGTGGTTGCATGACAGTAACGTCTTTGTGAAGGACTGGCCCGCACAGAGTCCTGACCTGAACGCTACAGAACACATCTGGGGTATACTGGAACGCCAGCTTCGTGCCAGGTCTCACTGACCAACATCGATACCTCTCTTCAGTGCGACACTCCTTGTAGAATGAGCTGCCATTCCCCAACAAATCATCCAGCACCTGATTGAACTTGTGGCTGCGAGAGTGGAAGCTGAGGTCAAGGCTAAGGGTGGACCAGCACCACACTGAATTCCAGCATTACCGATGGAGGGCTTCATTGAATTTCTTATTCAGCCAGGTGTCTGGATACATTTGATCACATAGTGTATACAAGAAAATTAGTATCAGTAGTAGTGTATTTTACTGCGCATGCACATCTAATTAAACTTTGTGGTGGACATTGAAGGCTTGTCAGTACGCACACTTAGAGATGTGTAATATAGTTGAGCAGCTTGTCTCATGCTTACCTGGTGTCTGTCGGTGTCTCTGCAATCAGGTGAGTCAACTCCACAACAGTTTGAGGGTCGTTGACTACAGCCTCAGCCCAGCCCTGCGTCGCCATCACACGGAGCATGTGGGCCTTTATGAAGGCGACGGCGGCCTGCTTCAGCCTGTTGGCAGAATGCCTAATCGCGATAACACCTGCAGCTGCCGCAGTGTCGACAGACAGCTGGGCGACCACCTGTTGCTCACAGTGCACTTTCAGTACCGATAGGTCGTATATGTCGGCGGCGACCAGCAGCTGTGGGGCCATGCTGGGCAGCTGGGGCACCTGCAGGGTGTAGAGGTATGCCAGCACCTGGCGCAGCACAGGACCCTCTGTGTCTGAGAGTACGAGCTCGCTGCTGCTGCCCTCTACAGTGACGCGACGGAACATGTCTGCAAACACGGGACTCCTGGCGGCCAAGACAGCCCTGTGAGCCACAAGCCGCGTGTCCCCGGCCAGCAGAGTCACCACAGCGCCGTCCCCGGCGTCCAGCAGGGCACCCAGATCCACGGCCGTGGCCTCCTCAGCCTCCTGAACTCGTCCCACTGTGAGGGATTCTGGAACACAGTTTCCCAAAGGAAATGTAGGAGTGGCTGCCAGTGCAGAGTTAATCATTTTATCAATTTAAAGGCATTTATAAAGCTGCCATCAGGATAAAATTCACACACAACATAGATTAAAGTGTGTAGATGAAGGAAATAATACTTTTGAAAATCTATTACATCTCCTCTTAAAACTTCCCTATTTGCGTGTAAAAAATGCCACGGAAGGAATACAGGCTGCCTATCATTTGTCTCTTTGTACAATTACTTGCTCAAAGTATCAAAATGGAGATCTAGCACAAAACTAAGAGCATATTTTATTCAACACACAGTCCCAATTTCTGCACTTATTTAAGAAAACAATGATATTTTATGTCTGAAATCTGTATCCCTCTGCCCTTAACCGCTAGCCCAGCATGTTTCTCTCCAGGAACTGATACAGGGGATCAACTAACTGCTGTCACAGTCTGGAATGACTTTCTAGAAAAATGATATAGAGGTGGCGGGCATAGCTTGATGGCAACTTCTCACATATTCCAACATGACAACACCCAATATTTTGTAGGGTAGTGGCATAACGGCCCCCTCCCCCCCTCCCCCAGTGGATAAAATTAAATTTTATGTGGGGTACAAACAACTGTGTCCAACTGTGTTTCGCTCACAATACTAAATTATTTCTAAAGGATCATGTTTATCATTAGTATTTCACAACAATGTAATAGTTATTACATAAGTTAACATTAACTAATTTTTATTTTTAAATTACAGAAGTAATGAATGACACAAGTGGTGCATGCTACAGCTTGTCAAACGAATATATGAACTTCATCTTACACACATAATCCTCCTGCTGCACACAATATTTTTCACTTTGTACCATGATGGAGAAATCGAGACATATAGATCACATATATTTCGATATCTCATAAAAATTTGTAGCAAATGACCAGAAATTTCGTCATCACTCACTTCATAATAATAAATGAAAAAATATTAATCTTCAACTCAACACTTACTATGTAGTGGCTACTATTGTAGTGTAAGATGTCTACAGTACTTTATTTTTATTATTGTTTGTGGCACCTAGTCAGACTCAAAGCGTTGGCAAGTTAAAATCGTTCGATTTCTGACACTGCAGAAGTAAGGAGTCCAGCAATCAAGTGATACAGAAACAGTAAGTAGAGTGCACGAATTTTCACTTGACTGATTTTAAGTAAAGGTGCAGGGTGAGGGTGACACAAGTGTCAATAGAGAGAGAAGTGGTGTAGAGGAAACAAGTTTTGTAACAACTGCATAACTTCACTGCAGACAGTTAGCTAACTTCCATTTTTGAGTAGTCTTAGACGCAATGAGAACGGCTACATCATTACAAATAAGAAGTACCAATTGTATAATTGACACATTAGTCTGAGGTTTAATAAAACGTCTACAAATGCTAAGTATCATTTACCTTTCATCACCTTCAAAATAAAAATTTTCAAAGGAAATATTCTTCTTAGTGGAGTTTAGTTAATTGTTAAAGATGATGACTTAGTGTGTGTGTTTGGGAGGGTAGGAGGGTGGGGTGGGGGAGGTGGAGCTCTAGCTAGTGTCTGTTTGCACTCTGGGATAAAGCCATTACTGTAGGGGGATATGTCAGAGCCAGTCATAGAGAATATGCCATATTTTCAACACACATTTTTTCCGTCATTTGATAATTGATGACACCCTACCAAATTGTTGCAGATGGCACTGATAACTGACCTTTGCTGGTGTGAGTTCTTCATTACAAGCTGTTATTAGCGTTGAAAATAGTCACAGTTCCAGTTACTACGTTAGATGATCAGGTTGGTCCTTTAATTGACATTTTAAATTACTATTATTAATTGCACTTATTTTCTATCAGCTAGCTCTGAAAATCCGAGAAACAAGAAATCCCTGGGAAAGACAACATTCTAGCTGAATTTGTCGAACGTGGAAGAATTGGAAGTAGAAATCTGTTAAATACTCCCTATCGTAACATATAGAAACAGGGGAATTTGCCCTCATATTGTAGAAAAACATTATACGATATTTGTCCTTAAAGGAAGAATGTCTTAAAATACGAAAATTACTGAAGTCTTACCTTAGTTGTGAATGCCTTATCAAATAAAAGCTTACACTGTCTTCGTACAGTTGACACACGATTATCAGAAAGTCAGTTTGGATTTGGAAAAAAACTAAGAATCCAAGAAGGAGTAATATCATTAAACTTAATTTGAAATTGTAAATACATAGCTTTGGTAGGTATACAGGAAATGTCTCATGATGTAAAATGGCCAAATAGAGTTTGAGATACAGGAGAGAGTATGAATATGCATAGAGAGTGATATGTTATGTGGAAGCTGTATAATAAAAGAGAAGACTTCCATTGGAGTGCACTCTACACAGGTTCTACGGATGTTCACAAATGAGTCTGGCAGGGTGGTGTACTATAAACAATTATCTTTAATCTATTCAACGAACAGGTACTTAGGAAGGGGGAGAAGTGTTACATGTAGTAATACAGGAGAATAGAGCAGGTATGCATGGCATAGCTGTTTTATCTGAAAGTGAATACAATCTAGGCCCATGCTAGTGGCCTCTGTGTGCATCAGAACCAGAATTGTCCCAAAAGTGCACCTCCATGGTGAATTTGGATAATCCATGAGAGGACATTGCACACCACACAGTCTCCCATTGAGGATGAAGTGACATCTCGATCGCCAAATACCGACTCTCAGCCCCCAACCGTGTCAATTTCACTTACTAACGAATACATACAAATAAAAGTGGCCGACAACAACATGGGATGTTCGATGGGCATTCTAATTCCCATCGTGTCCCGCAGCTGGGGCATTGGACTGGATGAAGAAGACCCATTGAGTTCCCTCCACGGTCGCCAGATCTAACACCTACGGACTTTAACTTGTGGGGAACTGTGAAAGATAACGTCTATCGACGTAAGCCACGCACGCTGGAGGAACTTCGCCAGGAGATTACAGCGACATGTGCAGCGATCTCCACTGTAACAGTGACTGACATAGTTGCGATGAGCCGGAAGCTGTGGCCGAGCGGTTCTAGGCGCTTCAGTCTGGAATCGCGCTCATGCTACAGTCTCAGGTTCGAATCCTGCCTCCGGCATAGATGTGTGGGATGTCCTTAGGTTAGTTAGGTTTAAGTAGTTCTAAGTCTAAGGGAGTAATGCCATCAGATGTTAAGTACCATAGTGCTTAGAGACTTTTAACGACCGCTCGTCATTCTGCTATGTGTATAGCCGCCGACTGTAAACATTTTAACACTTAAAGTAACCATATGCTAAGCTGAAAGTTGTACAACATATGTGATGAATTATTAATTGTAAAATAAACACATAAGTAATAGTTTTTGATCCTTATGTTGTGCATACATTTTTCTATCTGACTGTATATAAAGAAGAATAAAAAAATGTTAATTAGTTACAAAGTTCGGCGTGTTACAATTTATTCAAAATGTAAACGTCACTACATATATTCGGATTAAGGTTATGACATCTTCGATGTGCCTGCCGTCATTGGCGATGAGGTGGCGCAGATGAATAGCGAAACTCTGCGTGACCCGCTGAAGTGTCGGAGTGTCGATGCTGGCGGTGACCTCCTGAATGTCTGTTTTCAGCTCAGCAACAGTCTCTGGGCTATTGCTGTACACCTTGACCTTAATACAGCCCCACCGAAAGAAGTCGATGTATTCAGATCCAGAGAACATTGAGGCCAATCGAGGCCCATGCCTGTGCTTCCTGGGTACACCAGAGCCAGAATGCGGTCCCCAGAATGCTCCTCCAGGACATCAAACACTTCCCTGCTTCCAAGGGGTCGAGCACTATCTTGCATGAATCACATCTTATCGAAATGAGGGTAACTTTGGATATTCGTGATGATATCATCTTCCAAAACCTTTATGTACCGTTCGGTAGTCACCAAAAGAATATCGCACTGATTATTCCGTGTCTGGAGACTGCACACCACACAGTTACCCGTTGACGGTGAAGTGACTTCTCGATCACCGAATGCTCAGTACACCAAATGCGTCAATTTCGCTTATTGACGAACCTATCCAAATAGATGTGGGCTTAGGGGCGAAATGAAACCATATTCACATCAAAGTCCTGTTCGTCAATTCTGGAGACAAGAGTGTAGGCGAAACAAAACGGCTGTTCCATGGCCCTCGTGCTTAATGACTGAGGAGTTTGAATTTTGTATGGGAAAAGATGCGGGTCTTCAACAACTATACGTCGCAGTGCCTCCCAGTTGATTCCCAGCTGTTATGCAGCTCGTCTGATAGATTTCCTGGGGCTGGTTTGAAACACAGCGCTTGTAATCTTGATGTTTTCAGGCGTTTCCATCCGTTTTGGTCCACTGACATTGCGAACACTGTCAGCACGAAAGCTACCCGTTCTCTCAAACTTGCGAATCATATTCTTGATTTTTAGCAGACACGGACCGGTTCTCTTCATCTTGATCTCGGTCGCACCATTTCCTTTGAGCCGCATTTGGGCTGTTATTGCTCGTGTAGTAGGCCTTCACAAGTCGTATATGTTCAGGTACGCTGTACCGTGACGTTTTCTCGTGCACATAGCCGACAACAACAAGCCGCACGTGCATACGCAAACTCCCATCATCCCCCGCAGCCAACAGTCCAATTTGAACGTCATAAAGGAAACCGTTCAGAAGCTATGAAGATTTCATTTCATGTAGGTCAATAATTGTCACTCTCAAACTTCCTGGCAGATTAAAACTGTGTGCTGGATCGAGACTCGAACTCAGGACCTTTGCCTTTTGCGGGCAACTGCTCTGTCGACTGGGCTACCCAACCACGACTCACGTCCCGTCCTCTGGGCTTCAGTTCTGCCAGTACCTCGTCTCCTACCTTCCAAACTTCACTAGCACTCCTGCCAGGAAGTTTCATATCAGCGTACACTCCGCTGCAGAGTGAAAATTTCAGTCTGCAAACATACCCCAGGCTGTGCCTAAGCTATGTCACCGCAATATCCTTTCTTTTTTGGAGTGCTAGCCTTGCAAGATTCGCAGAAGAGCTTGTGTGAAGTTTGGAAGGTAGGAGACGAGGTACTGGTAGAACTGAAGGCCATAGGAGGGGACATGGGTCCTGCTTGGGTAGCTCAGATGGTAGAGCACTTGCCCGCAAAAGGCAAAGGTCTTTAGTTCTTGTCTCGGTCCGACACACCCTTTTAATATGCCAGGAAGTTTCATATCAGCGCACACTCTGCTGCAGTGTGAACATTTCAATCTCGAATTGTCACCCTGTTTGAATAACTTTCCTTCCTGATTTCTATCGTAAACATGTTGTTGTTGTTGTTGTTGTTGTGGTCTTCAGTTCAGAGACTGGTTTGATGCTGCTCTATCCTGAGTAAGCTCCTTCATCTCAAAGTACCTGCGGCTATCTACTTAATGTATTCATATCTTGGTCTCCCTCCACGCTGCTCTCCAATACTGAACTGGTGATAACCTTGATGCCTCAAAAAAAGGCAGACGAACAGATCCCTTCTTCTAATCAATTTGTGCCACAAATTTCTCTTCTCCCCAATTCTATTCAGTACCTCCAGATTAGTTACGTGGTATACCCATTTAATCTTCAGCATCCTTCTGTAGCACCACATTTCCAAAGATTCTATTCTCTTCTTGTATAAACTATTTATCGTCCATGTTTCACATCCATACACAGCTACACTCCATAAAAATTCTTTCAGAAATGACTTCCTGACATTTAAAACTATACTCGATGTTAACAAATTTCTCTTCTTTTGAAACGCTTTCCTTGTCATTGTCAGTCTACATTTTACATCCTCTCTACTTCCACCATCGTCAGTTAATTTGCTCCCCAAATAGCAAAAGTCATCTACTACTTTAAGTGCCTCGTTTGCTAATCTAATCCCCTAAGCCTCACCTGCTTTAACTCGACTACTTCCCATTATCATCGTTTCGCTTTTGTTTAAGTTCATCTTTTATCCGCCATTGAAGACACTGTCCGTTCCATTCGACTGCTCTTCCAGGTCCTATGCTCTCTCTGAGGGAATTCCAATGTCATTGGCAAACCTCAAAGCTTTTATTTCTTCTTCGGATTTAAATTCCTAATCTGAACTTTTCTTTTGTTTTCTTTACTGCTTTCTCAGTACATAGACTGAATGACGTTGGGCATGGGCTACAACCATGTCTCACTCCATTCTCAACCACTGTTTTCCTTTCATGCCCCTCGGCTGTTATAACTGCCATCTGGTTTCTGCACAAATTGTAAATAGCCATTCACTCGCTGTGTTTTACCCATGTCGCCTTCAGAATTTGAAAGAGAGTATTCCAGTCAACATTGTCAGAAGCTTTCTCTAAGTCTGCAAATGCTAGAAACGTAGGCTTGCCTTTCCTTAATAAACTAAATAATCGTAAACATACGCCAGTATATTGCTCTTACGTCTTTCACCTTAGACAAATACATTTTTTTCAGCTTTGGAAGACAAGAGTCAATTATGAATGAAAAACGAGCGCAGTACTGTTATGTCGTCCATCAGTCCCTCCCGATGGGGATCCCACACCGCACAGCAATACTCCAGAATAGGACGGACAAGCCTGGTGTAAGCAGTCACTTTAGTAAAGCTGTTGCAGCTTTTAAGCGTTCTGCCAATGAACTGCAGTCTTTGGTTTGCTCTAAGCAAAAAATTATCTATGTTATCGTTCCAATTTAGGTTATTTGTAATTGTAATCCCCAAGTATTTAGTTGGATTTACAGCCTTAATATTAAGTGTGACTTATTGCGTAATCAAAATTTCTTTGGATTTCTTTTAGCACTCATGTGAATAACTTCACTCTTTTCTTTATTCAGCTTCAATTGCCACTTTTCGCACCATACAGATATCTTATCTAAATCATTTTGCTGTTCGTTTTGGTCATCTGATGACTTAACAAGACGGTAAATAACAGCATCATTTGCAAACAATCTGAGAGGGCTACTCAGATTGTCTCCTATGTCGTTAATATTGTTCAGGAACAACGGAGGGAAAAATTTGGAAAATTGTGGTAAGGTCTTATGGGACCAAACTGCTGAGGTCATCCGTCCCTAAGCTTACACGCTATTTAATCTAACATAAAGTAACTTACGCTAAGGACGACACACAGACCCATGCCCGATGGAGGACTCGAACCTCCGACGGGGGGAGTCACACGGAGCGTGACAAGACGCCCCAGTCCGCGCGGCTACCCCACTCGGCAACAACAGATGGCCTATAACACTTCCTTGGGGAACGCAGGATATTGCTTCTGTTTTACCCGATGACCTTCCTTCTATTACTACGGACTGCGATCTTACTGAGAGGAAATCACGAAGCCAGTCGCACAACTGAGGCGATTTTCCATATTCATGCAGTTTGGTTAGAAGACGCATGTGAGGAGCGGTGTCGAAAGTCTTCTGGAAATCTAAAAATATGGAGTCGGTTTGACATGCCCTGTCGAGAGCACTCATCACTTGATGAGTATAAAGAGGTAGTTGTGTTTTACAACAACGATGTTTTCTGCATCCGTGATGTCTATGTGTCAATAAATCGTTTTCTTCGAGGTAATTCAGAATGTTCGAACACAGTGTATGTTCCCCTACTGCAAATCGACGTTATTGATGCGGGTCTGGAATTCAGTGGATTACTCCTACTTTCCTTCTTGGGTATTGGTGAGACTTGAGCAACTTTCCAGTATTTAGGTACGGAACTTTCTGTGAGGAGGCGGTTGTATATAATTCATATATATGGAGCTGTAGCATCAGCATAATCGGAAGTGAACTTGAGTGGGGTACAATCTGGACCGGATTAAGTGATTTAACCTGCTTTGCTACACCGTGGATGACTCTACTTCTATGTTTCTCATCTAGGCAGTTGTTCTCTGTCGGAATTCCGAAATATTTACTTCGTCTTCTTTGGTGAATTAGTTTCGGAAAACCTGTTTAATAACTGTGCTTTAGTGGCACTGTCATCAGTGACTTCGCCTTTGTTATCGCGCGGTGAAGGTACTGATTGCCTCTCGCCACTGGTGTGCTTTATGTATGACCTGTCGCTGTCCTCGATCGCTGTCAACTGTCCTCAGTGCCAGTGATTCGCCGCAGACACGCACTGCCGCAGCAGGAACACCTGTTTCTGGAGCTGAGCTGTGCGCCAAGTCTAAGACCATGGAAAGGGGTTGTTTGGACAAAAAAGTCTCCCTCCTCTGCCTCTCGCTAAAGGGTTAATAAAGGTGGCGTTCGGGTATTTAAGCTGCTGACTCACACCAGCTTACACCTCGGCACTTCCGAGGTGAACACGTACACAGAATCACTGTATACTTACACATATGGAACTTTTGTGCATTGTGGTTGGCTTTTTCTTTCACACATTTGCAACCACACGGACAACGTTTATATATTGGCTTTGGCAAGTATTTCGGTGGTTATGTCACTTTGTACGTATATCCACACACAACTTACAGAGCTTACTCATTAAATGCTGTCGTCGTATGTCTCCCTGTGGCCGCCACGCCTACAGGAGAGCTGACAGGCTGCTCCCTGCTGGGGACAGAGAGCTGTACCGCACCGTGGTCGTCGTATTCCACGCCAAGACAACTTGGTGGCCAAGGAATCAGGGTTGGAAAGATGTTTTGCTCTAAATGCAAGTCCGTCTGGAGACTACACACCATGTTCCTCGATGCTCAAAAACTCGGTGATGTTTTCACAATTCTTCTCTTACTTTCGTTTCTGCCCCTGTGTGGTCAACAGAGAACAGGCCATTGCTTCAGTATCTTTCTTTCGTCAGTGAACATTATACTGTTGTGTGTATTTTGTTAATTCACTAGGATTTATCTATAATGTCTGGTCTCACTTCAGACGTCTCTCCTGTATGCATTTTACATCTGTTTGTTACCAGATTTTTCTGACACAAAAATTAAAGATTTCTAAGACACAAATTAAAGATTAATATGATTAACTTAAATTGTATAGGCACTTAAGTATTTTGCAACCATACATAATTTTTCAGTTTATATATATATATATATATATATATATCTTGTGTACTTCGCCGTCGTAATTGTAAGTAAAAATGGATTACGCCTGTCACTATAGACTTTCATTTTGCCTCTACGCATCCACCCTTCAGTACCTGATCTGCTGACCATACAAAAGTACACTTTCAATGGCTTGCTTGTGCCATGTGTACTTGCAAATAATAATCCCTCTAAAACGTACGACCACTAACAGCCATAATTATTAGTCTGCAAATGGCGCAAGTACTGATATAATATTGTTTAATACAGTGTTCTCAGTCACCAGTAGAAATATCTGCAGTTATACCCATTATACACTCCTGGAAATGGAAAAAAGAACACATTGACACCGGTGTGTCAGACCCACCATACTTGCTCCGGACACTGCGAGAGGGCTGTACAAGCAATGATCACACGCACGGCACAGCGGACACACCAGCAACCGCGGTGTTGGCCGTCGAATGGCGCTAGCTGCGCAGCATTTGTGCACCGCCGCCGTCAGTGTCAGCCAGTTTGCCGTCCCATACGGAGCTCCATCGCAGTCTTTAACACTGGTAGCATGCCGCGACAGCGTGGACGTGAACCGTATGTGCAGTTGACGGACTTTGAGCGAGGGCACATAGTGGGCATGCGGGAGGCCGGGTGGACGTACCGCCGAATTGCTCAACACGTGGGGCGTGAGGTCTCCACAGTACATCGATGTTGTCGCCAGTGGTCGGCGGAAGGTGCACGTGCCCGTCGACCTGGGACCGGACCGCAGCGACGCACGGATGCACGCCAAGACCGTAGGATCCTACGCAGTGCCGTAGGGGACCGCACCGCCACTTCCCAGCAAATTAGGGACACTGTTGCTCCTGGGGTATCGGCGAGGACCATTCGCAACCGTCTCCATGAAGCTGGGCTACAGTCCCGCACACCGTTAGGCCGTCTTCCGCTCACGCCCCAACATCGTGCAGCCCGCCTCCAGTGGTGTCGCGACAGGCGTGAATGGAGGGACGAATGGAGACGTGTCGTCTTCAGCGATGAGAGTCGCTTCTGCCTTGGTGCCAATGATGGTCGTATGCGTGTTTGGCGCCGTGCAGGTGAGCGCCACAATCAGGACTGCATACGACCGAGGCACACAGGGCCAACACCCGGCATCGTGGTGTGGGGAGCGATCTCCTACACTGGCCGTACACCACTGGTGATCGTCGAGGGGACACTGAATAGTGCACGGTACATCCAAACCGTCATCGAACCCATCGTTCTACCATTCCTAGACCGGCAAGGGAACTTTCTGTTCCAACAGGACAATGCACGTCCGCATGTATCCCGTGCCACCCAACGTGCTCTAGAAGGTGTAAGTCAACTACCCTGGCCAGCAAGATCTCCGGATCTGTCCCCCATTGAGCATGTTTGGGACTGGATGAAGCGTCGTCTCACGCGGTCTGCACGTCCAGCACGAACGCTGGTCCAACTGAGGCGCCAGGTGGAAATGGCATGGCAAGCCGTTCCACAGGACTACATCCAGCATCTCTACGATCGTCTCCATGGGAGAATAGCAGCCTGCATTGCTGCGAAAGGTGGATATACACTGTACTAGTGCCGACATTGTGCATACTCTGTTGCCTGTGTCTATATGCCTGTGGTTCTGTCAGTGTGATCATGTGATGTATCTGACCCCAGGAATGTGTCAATAAAGTTTCCCCTTCCTGGGACAATGAATTCACGGTGTTCTTATTTCAATTTCCAGAAGTGTACAATGTATGTCTACATGTAGGAAGGTGAACGATCTGTACGTATAACTAACTACACACACTAAGCATTTGAATGTTATATACACTGAAGAACCAAAGAAATCTCGTGTAGGGCCCCGCGAGCCCGCAGAAGTGCCGCAACACGACGTGGCATGGACTCGACTAATGTCTGAAGTAGTGCCGGAGCGAACTGACACCATGAATCCTGCAGGGCTGTCCGGCTGTCCCTAAATCCGTAGGAGTACGAAGGGGTGGAGATTTCTTCTTAGCAGCACGTTGCAAGGAATCTCACTTATGCTCAATAATGTTGGTGTCTGAGGAGTATGGTAACCAGTGGAAGTGTATAAACTCAGAAGAGTGTTCCTGGAGCCATTCTGTAGCAATTCTGGACGTGTGGGGTGTCGTATTGCCCTTCTGGAATTGCCCAATTCTGTCTGAATGTACAATGGACACGAATGGATGCAGGTGATCAGACAGGGAGCTTATGTACGTGTCACCTGTCAGAGTCGTGTCCAGACGTATTAGGGGTCCCATATCGCTCCGACAGCACACGCCCCACACCATTACAGCGCATCGACCAAGTTGAACAATCTCCTGCTGACATACAGGGTCCATGGATTCCTGAGGTTGTCTCCATCCACTCGATACAACTTGAAACTAGACTCGCCCAACCAGGCAATACGTTTAGAGTCATCAACAGTCCATTGTCGTTGTTGACTGGTCCAGGTGAAGACTTGTGTCATGCTGTCATCTAGGGTGCGCTAGTGGGCCTTTGGCTCCGAAGTCCGTTATCGATGATGCTTCCTTGAATGGTTTGCAGCCTGACTCTTGTTGATGGCCCAGCATTAAAATCTACAGCAATTTGCGGAAGGATGGCACTTCAGTTACGTTGAGCGAAATGGTTATACGGGAAATTCCCCACTTCATCGCTACCTCGGAGATGCTCTTTCCCATCACTCCTGCGCCAACTATAACACCACGTTCAAACCCACTTACATCTTGATAATGTGCCATCAAAAGCAGCATAACTGATCTAACAACTACCCCTACCACTTGTTGTCAAAAATGTGTTCAAATGTGTGTGAAATCTTATGGGACTTAACTGCTAAGGTCATCAGTCCCTAAGCTTACACACCACTTAACCTAAATTATCCTAAGGACAAACACACACACCCATGCCCGAGGGAGGACTCGAACCTCCGCCGGGACCACACTTGTTGTCTTATACAAGCGTTACCGACCGCAGCGCCGTGATCTGCCTGTTTACATATCCCCGTATTTGAATACGCATGCCTATACCAGTTTCTTTGCCACTACAGTCTAGATAAATCATCATAAATCTCACTGTATACACAGACATACACGTTCTTTGCGTATTGCCTGTTAACTTTTCCTTCCATACATTTGTAACAACACGGAAAACGTTTCTGTGGTTATGTAGTTTTTACATATTATCTAGACATAACTTACTAGTCTTAATCATTAAATGTTCTTGTCATATGTCTTCCCCTTCAATGCACATGTTCTTCTTTAAAAGCACTGCTCGCAGTTAATTGTCTTCCTTTCATAATTATTGTTGGATATACGCAGACCAATGCACTACTTTTATTTGAGCCACGTTAATTACTTAAGGTTCGATTTTCGAGTTGTGTCCAGTACTGTGCATGCGTTCCATTGCCATTCAATCAAAGGAAGTTTTTGTATGTAAGATCTGTGTAGTGAAATATTTTTTTTTTATATACAGTATTTTTAGTTTCTCCATCTGGTGCGGACACGAATAAATCAGAAGGTTTTCCAACGTGTCATCGGGCTACATGCAGCATGTGAGAAGCATGTATTTGCCTAATTTAGTAATCACACTTGCAGCGAAAGTTCCTGTGCTTTGCTGCTGGTTTCTCAAAATGTGAGCCGCAACCGGAAACAGCAAACGTTTCAACTCGAGTGGCATATCTGCTGGAATCATTGAGTTGTGAAGCAACAGTATATCTTCTCCTGCAATGCTCCCATTTAAACGTGTGGTTTCAATGATATTATCATTGGAAAATCGTACTGGCTTTATGATTCGAAGAAGAATGTCAGCCAAGCAGATTTCCAGCGTTAAACCGTCCAACGGAAGGCCTGGCAAATGAAGTGAATTTAGGAATTTGGTTGAATTTTTAAGAGCTTCATTCTGATTCATTGCAGTATCAGTGTACAGATATATAGTCGCTTCGCCCGATACTTTGGTTTACATGCACATGAATAGGTATGTTTAAGGATGCGTAGTTCATGTTGTCCACATAAGGCAAAAGATTTTATGATGATTTGAGAGGAACGAAGATTACAGTTAACGTTCTAAATTACTTAGCTGGTCCTTTTTACTTGTCTCCAGTTCTTCTTGTCTAGGGATCGAATTCTTTGAAGATATAAATGTTACATCAGCTCCTCGCACTTGGTTTAAACCAAATACATTTGAAAATTGTGGTTGCAGCAGGTTTTTTACACAAATATATTTTCTCATATTGTAGTATACCATACAGAATTTTGATTTTTCGCATTAACGAAGCCGAAATTAAAGTGTTCGCACAAAAATACGTCCGATCACAGACATGCTTACGACTCTCTCACTCTGCAGAAGTAGCAATATTCCAAAGGGTTTACAATTTTGGTTAACAAATGAATTCTTACTACATTTATTTACGTAATTAATTTCGATTATTGTTTGATAAATGAATCCAGAAATCAACATAGAAAACAGTACAGGATTGCGTAATTAATTAGAAAAATTTTAAGTGTGACAATAACTCGTAATTTCAAATGTTTGTAAAAAAAATTATTTTAACTATTCATTCAGAACTAGTACTTATCGATTACGACACCGAAACTAAAATATTTTATGAAGTAATTGGTTCAAATGGCTCTGAGCACTATGGGACTCAACATCTGAGGTCATCAGTCCCCTAGAACTAAGAACTACTTAAACCTAACTAACCTAAGGACATCACACACATCCATGCCCGAGGCAGGATTCAAACCTGCGACCGTAGCGCTCGCGCGATTCCAGACTGAAGCGCCTAGAACCGCTCGGCCCCAACGGCCGGCTATAAGGTAATTCCGTTTCATAAATTTTAGCTAGAAATATTACATACTACGTATGAAATTATATGAAAGTTTTCAGAAAGGCAGCTGAGATAATATCGACCTGTCCAAGATTCGGAAAATAATACTGGTATCGACAAGTACTGTTATGGAAAAGTAATGCTGGAGGAGGATGTCCCGTTACATGTCCTCTTACTTAAGTTGAGGATCCAGTTCCGAACTGTGCGAACTGCGTTGGATAGAAGAGAGAAGCCATTCCTTTAGTAGGCTTAGTACACCTCGGTCTACAGTACCTGTACCTAAATATTTCCTTCTCCTGTTAAGACTTAATTTTTGTGTAATATTTAATAAGAGCGAGTTTTCCCTATTTCTAGACCTTGTCAGATAGAAAATTAGGTAGCAGATAATCGATCTTGGTGGCAAGGAGAATAATTTCATCCATAGTGCTTCCTACTTCCCGGATTCCCAACTTAATACCTAGGTTAAAACTGAAAACGCTCAGCCCACTGCGTCAAAAAGACTGCACGTGAAAAAATCATAGAAATATGCAGCCTGGCTTGTGTTTAAAGGTCATTCAGTTTCATAGTCCGCCTCCATGACTGAGTGATAGTTCGGCTCCCATAGCCATGACGCGCCGATATCTATTCGCATCCCGCCCGTCGTGGAGTGCATGAGCTCGATTTCTTTGTTTACTCCCCACCGCGGCTCCGTGCACTGCTCCCTGTTACGAGCGAGCCATGGCGCACACTGAACGCCGGGCAGCGACCAGGATCACTTTTCAAGTTGAATATGCACGGCTACGACCTTTTGAAAATGAGTTGTACGGAATGATCTTCGCTTGGACCCACGGGATGTAACTGACATTCACTTTTCCATTACTGTAAACATTGTAGATGTCAATATGTGCACCGAAGAATTGTGCACCGACATTGAGATCCACTACGTGCCAAACCTCAAGGACCCTGACGGACATGGAGGGGCCTCCATTCGATTAGGGTGTTTGAGCTCCCGATTGAGGTCCCCCCAGACATCGTCATGTCCTTCCAAGCCATATGGCAATGTATGCTGTCACCAGGCCGACAGATGGAAAACCTTTCATACCTAATCTGTTCTCAATAGTGTCCGTCAACTGAAACTTGAATTAGTGAAGCATGTACCTGGTTGTAGGACGATGCAGGGCCATCGTTCCATACGTCATGCATCCCCGGACCTGTGCTTACTGCAACTAGGAAGCACATTCCGCCAAATCTGCCCCTGGAGCTGGCCTTGAGAGACACCGCTCAACGAAGCTGCCCCCATTGCGACGTCCACTGTCATCCTGTCTCTGGTGCTGTGGTCACAGCACAAACTACTGATCTTCAGCACTACTCGCATGATCCATTACAAATGATGACTGCCATCGCAGAGACTGATCTGGCACTTATCACATCACTGGAACCAGAGCTGTTAACTGGAGGAGACACTCTCCTACCTAGCACCGATGACAACAACACAGAAATCGCTCCTAGTGATGTACCGACTTCTGCCTTTGCTTCTGTCAGCCATTGAGCCAATGGACAGTTGCTGCCATAACTCTGAAAAGCATGTTTGCAAACAAAAGCCTCAATGCAAAAGCCATAAATGGCACTGTGACCATTGGATGACTACCTTTAACAGATGGTGCCTGGTGAGGACCAAATGTCTGATGACGCCAAGTCCTCTGACACCTTTTCCCATGATTGCTTAATGTCATAATGACACAGTGGTGCCAATCCTTTTTGCGTGCATTCCAGGTGGCATAACTCTTTTGGTACCGACTCCACTTGTTTGCACAGCAGATGACAAAACATCTATAGTAATGAGCTTCTGGGAATATGAGGTAGACGATGACACCGCACTACCGCCTTGTGCTACCGAAGGGAGTGTCCAGACGGAGTTATAGGGCAGAGCAACAACACAGTGACTGACAATGCTACAGATGCCACAGCTTGTGTACCATGGACAGCCACTGTCAGAGTGCATGTAACGTCCCAGGTGGGCACAGGGACTAAATAATAATGAAAGTCCATGCTCAATGTCAACAGCACCAATGCGCGCCATAAACTGACGATGTTACAAGGCTCACAGAACACAGCAGGTGCACACATAGCCCTCCTCCAGGAGATCTATGTCATGTATTTCGTCAGGTCTTTCAGATACACCTCTCATGCCTAGGATTCTCCCTGACAGAAGCGGAATGGCACTCACTCTCCATGGCATCAGAAATGAAACACCTACACCATCTGCCAACTACACACAATATCAAGCCCTCTCCACGATTCATTAAAATATAAATGTCGTATGCCTAGGGCCTCCCATCAGGTAGACCGTTCGCCAGCTGCAAGTCTTTCGATTTGACGCCACTTCGGCGACTTGAGGGTCTATGGGGATGAAATGACGATGATGAGGACAACACAACACCCGGTCCCTGAGAGGAGAAAATCTTCGACCCAGCCAGTAATCGAACCCAGGCCCTTAGGATTGGCATTCTATTGCGCTGACCACTCAGCTACCGGGGGCGGACTTCCGACTCATTGACGCGTGGGAATAAGTACATGGCGATAGGGAGTATTTCACACACCATACCAGCAATTCCCATCCACATACACGGCATCTATCTCTCAAGCCCCATTGTTTGAGGAATATGAGCATCTGAAATATAGCCCATTGGTTTTTCCAACCATGCAGCCTATATAGGCACTTCAGCCTCTCGATGCCCTGGAAACTGAATGTATCTCTCCAACATGTGGCTGAATGCCGACAGCTCATGGAGGCAATGTGGAAATCCAGCACCCTCACGGCTTCCTTGAAGAGTGGAAGCATCAGTGTCTATTGATCCCTGTTGCTCCAGAACTCTGACATGAAGATCTTCACTTGACTTTTTACACCACACCTGAGAAGGGTTGCCTACTTTGTGGTCTCCCACAATCAGGCGTCTTTAGGAGGCAGTCACAACATCTGCACTGCCTTATGTCGGTACTGTAACATTACTGTGCTTATGCAGACATCGTGTCTGATGGGAGTCGTGGCCTACCTTGATTTCAGATATGCCTTCCATAGGGTTCATCACTCTTATCTGGCAGCATTGATGTAGAATATGGGATTCCCAGACAGCTCCGGTGCGCAACACCTTGGATCCTACATAATGATCGACTTATGCCATCCATCCTGGTACAAGGATTCATGTGGCAGATGCTCTTTCCAAAGTCCTGTACGTTCTCGCCATGGAACTATTACTTTGTAGCCTCCGCTAAGTCCTCAGTGAGTCTGTGGGTGACCTGGTCCTTGTCCTGCGCAACAGAAACGATGTTCAAGTAGCACTCAAGTGAGTGGAGTACAAGGGAATTGCTTCAGACACTGTCATTAACATTTGCAAATCTCACGCGTTGCCTATAGGACGTGGGCTGCCTGCTGAATGCATACTCTGCTGCACGTCCATGATGTGATAAGATGTCTAGGCATTGATTTTTACAGCCAACTTGGGGCGATTTGTCGCCCTCAACAATAGGCGCTTATTATGCTGGCTCCAGGCAGAGCTACTTTACCATTGACTCTGAACCCTGCACATCTAAAATGGACACAGTACGCAAACGTTTATGTTGCATCGCAAATCCTGCACATGGACCAGACTTTTCCCACCTCGTTCTCAATGGCTAGACACATGTTAGCGACATTGACATGTTGTTTAAGGTCAGCTATGAGTCCCCCACCCTCGTGAAGGGCAAAGGAGGCCTCAGTCTTTGTCATCTCCAACATTGAGCAACTGTCCTCTTTAAATTCTTTGATGTCAAGAGGTGGCAACGTATTTGGACTTCTGATGTCCCAACGCTCTTTTCCTGCTGGAGCTATTTCTTTCATGAATACATCTGGATCCTGCTTCTCCCTCCAAATCTACTGACGGCCAGGATAGTATATACCTCACTGCAATCACTGAAAGTGATTGAGGAGAAACAACCTCTTGTCTCGTGGAATACTGTATGGAGGGAAGTGCTGGCCCTTACTATTGCGTCAGATGTCAAGTCCATCTGATACATGATGGTTAATGGGTAGCAGGTTACAAAGTCGGTTCAACACTGGATACACCTCATAGTATCGCCATTGTATACCACATGTGGCCTACAATGACGGCTGTGAAGGCGAGGCGAGTGATGTTTGGCCTTTGGTCCAGGAGATGTCGACTTTCATTTCACACATGACTCCTGACATCATCACAGCCCAAAAGTTCTTCACAGACATGGACTGTTTCCTGTGGACTAAGACTCAATCAGGGGCTTGGATTAGCGGACACGCCGCCTACTACCTGTTTGGTGGTCGTCCCTCAATTTGTGGCAGTACCTTTGTCATTTTGCAGTTGTCAAGAACTCTAAGAACGAACAATATTTATCGAACATTCTCAAGGGTGCTTTCTGTAACCACCTTCGCAACTGGATCATACATGCCAGGAACAGTGACATACCTTCCTTTCTTCCATTTGACAGAATCTATCCCCTGAACAGTTATCACACACACTTGTGAAAAGATGTGCGTCAGTGATTTACTAACGCATCCATACCACCCAGATTATCTCCCGATGATGCTGGAGGCTATCGCCAGTCTTTGTGTGGATGTGCCGGTGCAACGGAGATAGCTTAAAAACACAAACTTCGTTGTATCCTCCTTTCCCCTTTGGTAGATGTTGAAGGTGTCTTATTAACTGGGGCTACACATGAAGTTGAGGAGATTTTTTTTTTTGGGGGGGGGGGGGTTCTTATTAAGTTTAGGATAAGAGTGGTGATGGCATTAACATCTTCTTTTCCTTTGTATGCCTAGGTATAGTCAAGAATGTGAGGAACATGGTAAAAAAAAGTGGTCAGTGAGGCATAGCTGACATTTCCTCCACTTAGGGACTGGGTGTCGTGTTGACTTCAACATCATTTCATCCCAATCGACACACAGGCGCCGAATTGACTTCACCTGAAAAGTCTTGCAACAAGTGGCTGGACTCCACACAGGTGAGGCTCCTGGCCTATCCACAAGCATCATCAATGTGTTCAGTTTTGTAGGCAATGAAATTATTAAATTTTACTGTCTAATTATTGCCACGCGGAGTGGCCACGCGGTTTAGGCGCCATGTCACGGACTGCGCAGCCTCTCCCGCTGGAGGTTCGAGTCCACACTCGGGCATGGGTGTGTGTGTTGTTCATAGCATAAGTCAGTTTAAGTAGTGTGTAAGTCTAGGGACCGATGACCTTAGTTTGGTCCCTTAGGAATTCACACACATTTTTCTAATTATTAGTTTGTGGGTTATTATTGCTGCTCTTGTTTTCTGCTCATTTGCACTACTTCATCCAACTAATTCAATAAAAAGAAATACCTCTAAAGGAGTAGTTGTGTACAAAGAACTGCATCGCCCATCTCTCACGATTTTTGTAATTCTGTGAGATAGTTTGAAAAATTTAAGCATCATTTCGTATATGATTGCTGTGGCTTTGCGGAAGTTCGTTGCCAATGTTATGCAATGTGTTGATTTGTCGGTTGTTATTCTTCCATTACAAATTTAGAACAACTGTGCTGCATAACGTTCAGGAAATGCATCATGTAGCTGTTTCTCATTGATATTCCTCTCCAAAGTCAGTTTTGCATATGTTTCTATAATACCGATAATTTGAGAAGTTCTTTCACTTCATCAGTGGCTTCTGAATGAGGTACAACTGATAGAGCTTTGTCAAGAAGCAGCAGACAAGAAGATGAGTGCGCCACCAAAGTGCTCTTCATTTTCTCTCAACTCTGAGAATACGATGAACTCTTTTTCGCTCTGTAGTGCATTCGTCCCTCATAATGAGCTGACGTGATTGGAGTTCTGTACCCATTACAGTAGTTTTGTGGGTACTGGATGGAGATTGAACAGTCGACAGTAATTTTGTTGCTGAAAGCGGTGTTTGGCCACTATCGAAAACAGTTGCTGCTGTTCCAGATGACGCAGCTGCAAGGGTACTACTTTGTTCCGACCATATGTTTTTCAAAATAAATGAAACGGACAGCGTTCTGATTTTGCCTCCTGGGGCATGTAGGATATACTATCAACGACATTGACTTGTAATTGCACGCATGGTTGTGTCATAGACTATATGTTGTTCTGGAAGCAATCCCAGAAGATTCGTTTGAACAGATGTGCCCAATTAGTTAACGTCACAGAGTGTTTCCCATTGCTTATTGCGAACGAAAACGTTGTTTGAGGCTCGATTCGAAGCAGCCATTTCCAATAGTTTGTTAGGGACTGAGAATCATATGTCGTCCATCGAAACCATTACCTCATTATAGAGATTTGGCGTGAATCGAATGTTCGGATTTTGATTATTAGAATGCATGGATGTTAACACTTAACTGGAAGCGATATTTTAACGAACATAACTATAATCGCGGGTCCAAATAGACCCTTGAATAAAAGTTCAACACAATCCCCATAAAAGATATAATTCATATGTAAATGCGTAATGATTGTATTAAAATAAATTTTATTTCCAATATAAATAAACTTTTATTGAGTAAAAATTTTACATTGGGTTATTTGTTTAACTTGAACTTCTATGTTTCATATTTTACAAAAATTTTTAGTATGTTACTTTGGAATGCTACATTATTGCAAAAAAAGGCTTACATAAAAAAACCTAGATATACTATAGGGTTTCTCATAACTTCCGCTTAACATAAATAACGACTCTACATGCCATCAGTCAGAAACAAAAATAATGAAAACGAAACATGGAAGTGTCCAAATGTTATCTATATCAGTACCTAAACGAAGAACGGAACTTGGTACATAACACATCTTTTCCTGCATGCCGTTTACAGATGAATTTAAAACAACTGTCGCATTTTTGTGATTGTTTGCTGTCACTTTTAGGACCACAGAAATAACGTTTTCCTCTTCTTCGTGATCCACGTTGATTACAAGGTGAATTTTCTGGTCATTGGTCATTTTGTGGTTCATCAGCTGCCCCTAGAAAATTATCTATCCTACTCTCAAATCTACTGAAGATGAAGAATCTTTCTTTCTGTGATAAAGGACCTTATCAAATTTAGTCTAATTTCTTTTATGTAACGATTACTTTTCATACGTTTTCACCATTTGATGCCTTCCATAATACGAATTCACTTGCACTCGCAATATTCAATGTTCTTCTAGAGACTGAATAATTGACGAATTTCTGATCTAATGTATCAACACCCGTTCATTCTCTTGTAAAATTCAATTATCTCAGGTTTTCCCCTATTTTCATTGACAGAATTCTCATGGTGCATTGATGAGGTCACCACTGCGCTTCGATCCTTTTTTGGGACATAAGATGCCAATGTTTTATCCTTAATGAAACCAAATAACGTAGATCCTACTACCCGTTGCTTATTGGTTAAAAATTCTGGTCTGTCAACGAGCTCCACAGGAGAAAACCCATTATCCGCAGTTATATTTCTATTTGTTCCAAATAAAGGTTCTGCAAGCTGCAGTACATTCTGTGTTGGAACTGAAAGTTGGCTTATTTTATTAGTAATTTCTTTGCCTGTTTAGATAAAAGCATTGTATAAACAGTGTGGTTTAGCGTCGCAAAGGCACTCAATCTTGATGCCATATTTAGCAGACTTCGAGTTCATATAAACCCTGAAAAAACATTTCCCTCTAAAAGGGCAAAGTAGTTCATCAACGCAAATATTGCGAGCAGCTATTTTTTTTTTTTTTACAGTTCAGAATTAAATTTCCAAATATTTCTGAGTGAGAATAGCGCGTTCATTAGATCTTGTTTCTTCCCTAGAATTCATATATTGAAATCTCAAAGCAGATAACAGCTTCACTGACATCGTTAATCTGAATATATCTCGGCTTGTTACATTAGTAGCCCATAAACTCTGTATGTCTTCATGGCCAGATTTCAATACACTTGATAATAGTAACAACCCAAAGAATGCTTTCATTTCCATAATACTCACATGGTTGGTGTAAGTAGCATTAGTTTAATATTTTTCTGAATATTCTGTTGTTTTCTGATTAGTTTGAATGAAAATATGTGCGATCATTTCATCTGATATCAGCAAATGCCATGACTGAATTGGTGACATGCTCCGTTTTTCAGGAACTGTATCGATGAGACCAGGCAGGTGAGTGATGATGATGTGGCTTCTGACTCTGGACCTAGCTGGTGGATGGGTAGACCACTTTAATCTATTTTTACCTAAAAAATATGAACTGCTTGACAGCCGGCTAACTCTCTCTACTGAATCACCAGACGATGAATTACTTGAAACAGAAGAAATTTCTTGTTATTCATTTTCATCGTCACTTATGTCATCGTCACTTATGTTCTCTTAATCACAAGGTTGAAAATCACTTACAGTTACAGTGAGGCCCCGCGGTATTCTGTGCCTCGTTTGAAAGGCGTTTATATTCCTTAAGGGCTCCCAAATAAGCGGAACGTAGTCTACCTGACCGTTTTCTCTTCTCAGTTGTTGGAAGGATATCGGTCTACGTACGCTGATTAACAGTAATCGTAAGCAAAAGCGTTATACATTTTTTGGGTGAGCGGTATACAAGCGGCCTAACCCGTCGGACGACTACAAACTAGGACGGCTTGCAACTGCTCTACTTTGTTGACGACGTTGCAACTTGTTCGCTGATGTTTTCTGTTACAGCGTAAAGTCAAGCGCCGGTCGTGAACAATAGAGAGGAGATGGCTGTGAGAAGACGTCGGCCAATCGCACGCTGGCCGACGCTTCTCCAGGACGACAACGCGAGAGCGGCGGCCCCTACGCGAAGACGACATTAGCGCCGCGCCCGACTGGTCGCGGCCCAGTTGAGTGGTAGCTTCAAGATCAGCGAGTTCTGTAGCAGCTTCGAGATTAGGCACTTGTACATCAGCGACCTAGGATTGTTTAAACTGAAAAAAAAATGGTTCAGATGGCTCTGAGAACTATGGGACTTAACATCTCAGGTCAGTCCCTTGACTTAAGACTACTTAAACCTAACTAACGTAAGGGCATCGCAGACATCCATGCACGAGGCAGGATTCTAACCTACGACCGTAGCAGCAGCGCGGTTCCGGACTGAGGCGCCTTTGCTTGCGACACTTCTGTGTAATTGACAAAGTTTTGTTATCTTTTCCTTTTGTAATAAAACTCACGAATACGATTTGTCTGAGTGTTACCTAGCGATCCGAGAAAGCAGGTTTTCTCGACACTCCATATTTGACGACTAGGCTGGATTTAACATTTTCCATGCGTAGTATGTTGACACGTGAGAGTAAAATTGCGGCTTATCAAAAGTAACGGCCATGCGTAGTGAGAAAAGTGCTGGTAACACAGTTCGAGGGGGTGACAATCCGCTTACACTGCATTTTCTGTATGTGAAAGACGCGCTCTGTCCATTTTGAATATGAACTGTCAAAGGAAAAACTACGTCAATCGTTGCTTGGAAGAGAAAAAAAATGTACCATACAGCTTCATTGCTACAGGGCACCAGTTAATATAGTTCGATTTTATTGATATTTACTTTCCATTGCCTCCGCTGGCCACCAAACTCCCCAGTCATGAACATTATTGAGCATATGTGAGATTCCTTGCAACGTGCTGTTCAGAAGAAATCCCCATCCTCTCGTGTGGACAGTCCTGCAGGTTTCATGGATGTCTGTTCCCTCCAACACTAGTTCAGACATCAGTCGAATGCCTACTCTGTCGTGTTGCGGCACTTCTGCGTGATCACGGGGGCCCTACACGAAAATGGGCCCGTGTACCAGTCTCTTTGGCTCTTCAGTGTGCGTCCAGAATGGGAAGGACATCCGTCGTGTTGGTACCACAGTGATTGCCTTGTTTTCGATGGAATGTGTTCCAGTATCTGCGGAAGCAGCTTATCTTCGGAACTCAACTTACTTGAGTGTACTTAGATGCAAATCAGTAAAACAGGGGGCAACGACGCAGGTCTTGAGAAACAGGCATCAAACGTTAATGTACCAAGAGGGCAGTTTTTATCCGGTTTTTCTTTTTTTTTTCTTAGTTAGCGTGGAACTTGAACTGACGATTAGTACACATTGCAAAGACTGGCTTGCCCATGGTTTAAAACGATGTTTATCTTTTAACACAATTTAGCGTAGGCACGCCACACCACTTTACACTTTCCGTAGATGATGTTCAGAGAACTGTAACCAATTTATTGCCATGAAGTTGTCGATGAAGAGAATGAAATGCGATTGAATGTAGAATTCGCAGAACACTTGTTCTTGTTAGTGACATGGTGAATGGGTGTAGATACAAATATCATCCACGTACTGAAGAACTTTGGCGTTGTGGATAAGTAGTCTTGAGGTCGGTGACATGAAGGGTGTATGGTAAGGGACTCAGTATCGCATCCTGTGGAATGCCACAAGACGTTACGCGAGGCCCATATGACACTTCTTTCTGTTCACTGATGTAAACGGTACGACAGGCTAGTAAATCATAGATAATTCGTAAAAGTGCGTGGTACAGCAGTAGTACAGTCATAAGCTCCTAAAAAATCAAGAAATTAAGCCATAAGGTACCCCCAAGTGAGCAAGATTTTTTCAGTGTCCATTACACCGGATGTGTTGTCAAAAATACACTCCTGGAAATTGAAATAAGAACACCGTGAATTCATTGTTCCAGGAAGGGCAAACTTTATTGACACATTCCTGGGGTCAGATACATCACATGATCACACTGACAGAACCACAGGCACATAGACACAGGCAACAGAGCATGCACAATGTCGGCACTAGTACAGTGTATATCCACCTTTCGCAGCAATGCAGGCTACTATTCTCCCATGGAGACGATCGTAGAGATGCTGGATGTAGTCCTGTGGAACGGCTTGCCATGCCATTTCCACCTGGCGCCTCAGTTGGACCAGCGTTCGTGCTGGACGTGCAGACCGAGTGAGACGACGCTTCATCCAGTCCCAAAACATGCTCAATGGGGGACAGATCCGGAGATCTTGCTGGCCAGGGTACTTGACTTACACCTTCTAGAGCACGTTGGGTGGCACGGGATACATGCGGACGTGCATTGTCCTGTTGGAACAGCAAGTTCCCTTGCTGGTCTAGGAATGGTAGAACGATGGGTTCGATGACGGTTTGGATGTACCGTGCACTATTCAGTGTCCCCTCGACGATCACCAGTGGTGTACGGCCAGTGTAGGAGATCGCTCCCCACACCACGATGCCGGGTGTTGGCCCTGTGTGCCTCGGTCGTATGCAGTCCTGATTGCGGCGCTCACCTGCACGGCGCCAAACACGCATACGACCATCATTGGCACCAAGGCAGAAGCGACTCTCATCGCTGAAGACGACACGTCTCCATTCGTCCCTCCATTCACGCCTGTCGCGACACCACTGGAGGCGGGCTGCACGATGTTGGGGCGTGAGCGGAAGACGGCCTAACGGTGTGCGGGACCGTAGCCCAGCTTCATGGAGACGGTTGCGAATGGTCCTCGCCGATACCCCAGGAGCAACAGTATCCCTAATTTGCTGGGAAGTGGCGGTGCGGTCCCCTACGGCACTGCGTAGGATCCTACGGTCTTGGCGTGCATCCGTGCGTCGCTGCGGTCCGGTCCCAGGTCGACGGGGACGTGCACCTTCCGCCGACCACTGGCGACAACATCGATGTACTGTGGAGACCTCACGCCCCACGTGTTGAGCAATTCGGCGGTACGTCCACCCGGCCTCCCGCATGCCCACTATACGCCCTCGCTCAAAGTCCGTCAACTGCACATACGGTTCACGTCCACGCTGTCGCGGCATGCTACCAGTGTTAAAGACTGCGATGGAGCTCCGTATGCCACGGCAAACTGGCTGACACTGACGGCGGCGGTGCACAAATGCTGCGCAGCTAGCGCCATTCGACGGCCAACACCGCGGTTCCTGGTGTGTCCGCTGTGCCGTGCGTGTGATCATTGCTTGTACAGCCCTCTCGCAGTGTCCGGAGCAAGTATGGTGGGTCTGACACACCGGTGTCAATGTGTTCTTTTTTCCATTTCCAGGAGTGTACTTCTACCCTTAGAAAATCCGTATTGCGTCTGGGGGAGCTTTTCCTGGTTCTTTAACCACCATTCTAATCTGATAATATACCTTACATGCGGTGACTTCTCGCTGGGGAACGAGGGAAATGGTGCATCCATTACTGCACAGTACCATGACCAATCCGCGTTCAGGACGAGCCATTTCAGACGTGACCTGTTGACCGTTACAGGGATCTGTGTGAACACTGATACAAGAACAGTGTCGTGACTCGATCCCACAGGATGCGAATAGCAGTCCATGCAAGGAACGAGGGAATAGAAAACAAGGTAGGCGGCTGAGGGTCGCTGACCCAGTAACAGGAGTAATGTAGTCGAATCGTCACTGAGAACGACGAGATTGAACTCCTCAAGAATCTTCATAATCTCGGCACCCAGTTTATCATGCAACACGCCTGCCCAAAATGTGTTGCGCTCGTTAAAATCGTTACAGAGTAGGAAAGGAGGTTCCAGCTGCTGTGCAATGCGTATGACTCGTCGGTGGAAATATACGACAGCAGACAGCCACAATGGTGATTCGACCAACTGGAGACGAGAACCTGACCGCTACCGCTTGAAAGCTGCGGTAGCGTCGTGGTACATCAGTACTGGTGTGTGGCACAGCACACCACTGGTGAAGAGCGCAGCTCCTCCTCGGTCTCCCTCTCTGTCTATTCAGTATACCTGATATCCCCAAAGGGGGCTGCAGTGTCAGGTTGAGACCTTGTATCAGAGATGGTTGCCAATGCTGTTTTCCACGTCCAAAGGCCTTGTGGGAGTACATTCTCGTTGGTGATCGCAGATAGCGCATTCCATTGTTGTACCAAAAATGCTGCCATAGCCGCTAGGAGTTGGGAAGGGCGTTAATCATTGTCATAGAGTCAATTATTCAAAATGACAGTCACAATCGCATTATTTATTTTGCCTCCAACCGATTTCAACCTGGTTGGCGGCAAGCGACCAAATGGAGTAAACTGCCCCGAAGATGACCCCAACGCGAGTTGAAACCGGTTGGCGTCAAAATAAATAATGCGATTGTGACTGTCATTTTGAATAATTGATTATATGTAAATTAATCGCTGTTTATCTCCATACACATATGTTGTCTAAGAATTGTCCTGTAGGCCGTATTTGTAAAGAGGCAGGTGACTGTCTCTTTCCAACTGGGATGCCAGTGGCGGTGCTGACGGTGTTTTGGAATAGTTTTGTTTAGCGATGGGCGGTTATGGAGCGAACCTTGAAGTTAGTGGTGGAATATCCGGGCATATTAGTGGAATGGTTTACCCGTGGTCTAGGGGTAGCGTCTTTGATTCATAATCAAAACGTCTTCGGTCCCAGGTTCGATCCCCGCCACTGCCTAAATTGTGATAAATAATCAGCATTGGCGGCCGAAGACTTCTGGCATAAGAAGTCAGCCTCATTCTGCCAACGGCCTTGTCAAAGAAGGCGGAGGAGCGGATAGAGGTTCAGGGCACACTCTTGTCCTAGGGGTGGTAAATTGCCCCTAAAGGCGGAAGAATCAGCAATGATCAGCGACATGAGGATGCAGAAGGCAATGGAAACCACTGCATTAAAGACACGTAGCGTGTATCCACAGGAAATGTGGCCTGTAATTGAAGAAGTGTCATGATGATCTCTCCATTGGCAAAAGATTCCGGAATAGTCCCGCATTCGGATCTCTGGGAGGGACTGCCAAGGGGGAGGTTACCATGAGAAAAAGATTGAATAATCAACGAAAGGATAACGTTCTACGAGTCGGGGCGTGGAATGTCAGAAGCTTGAACGTGGTAGGGAAACTAGAAAATCTGAAAAGGGAAATGCAAAGGCTCAATCTAGATATAGTAGGGGTCAGTGAAGTGAAGTGGAAGGAAGACATTTCTGGTCAGATGAGTATCGGGTAATATCAGCAGCAGCAGAAAATGGTATAACAGGTGCAGGATTCGTTATGAAGGGGAAGGTAGGGCAGAGGGTGTGTTACTGTGAACAGTTCAGTGACCGGGTTGTTCTAATCAGAATCGACAGCAGACCAACACCGACAACGATAGTTCAGGTATACATGCCGACGTCGCAAGCTGAAGCTGAACAGATAGAGAAAGTGTATGAGGATATTGAAACGGTAATGCAGTATGTAAAGGGGGACGAAAATCTAATAGCCATGGGCGACTGGAACGCAGTTGTAGGGGAAGGAGTACAGGAGAATATGGGCTTGGGACGAGGAATGAAAGAGGAGAAAGACTAATTGAGTTCTGTAACAAGTTTCAGCTAGTAATAGCGAATACCCTGTTCAAGAATCACAAGAGGAGGAGGTATACTTGGAAAAGGCCGGGAGATACGGGAAGATTTCAATTAGATTACATCATGGTCAGATAGAGATTCCGAAACCAGATAATGGATTGTAAGGCGTACCCAGGAGCAGATATAGACTCAGATCACAATATAGTAGTGATGAAGAGTAGGCTGAAGTTCAAGACATTAGTCAGGAAGAATCAATACGCAAAGAAGTGGGATACGGAAGTACTAAGGAATGACGAGATACGTTTGAAGTTCTCTAACGCTATAGATACAGCAATAAGGAATATCGCAGTAGGCAGTACAGTCGAAGAGGAATGGACATCTCTAAAAAGGGCCATCACAGAAGTTGGGAAGGAAAACATAGGTACAAAGAAGGTAGCTGCGAAGAAACCATGGGTAACAGAAGAAATACTTCAGTTGATTGATGAAAGGAGGAAGTACAAACATGTTCCGTGAAAATCAGAAATACAGAAATACAAGTCGCTGAGGAATGAAATAAATAGGAAGTGCAGGGAAGCTAAGACGAAATGGCTGCAGGAAAAATGTGAAGACATCGAAAAAGATATGATTGTCGGAAGGACAGACTCAGCATACAGGAAAGTCAAAACAACCTTTCGTGACATTAAAAGCAACGGTGGTAACATTAAGAGTGCAACGTGAATTCCACTGTTAAATGCAGAGGAGAGAGCAGATAGGTGGAAAGAATACATTGAAAGCCTCTATGAGGGTGAAGATTTGTCTGATGTGATAGAAGAGGAAACAGGAGTCGATTAAGGAGAGATAGGGGATCCAGTATTAGAATCGGAATTTAAAAGAGCTTTGGAGCACTTACGGTCAAATAAGGCAGTAGGGATTGATAACATTCCGTCATAATTTCTAAAATCATTGGGGGAAGTGGCAACAAAACGACTATTCACGTTGGTGTGTAGAACATATGAGTCTGGCGACATACCATCTGACTTTCGGAAAAGCATCATCCACACAATTCCGAAGACGGCAAGAGCTGACAAGTGCGAGAATTATCGCACAATCAGCTTAACAGCTCATGCATCGAAGCTGCTTACAAGAATAATATACAGAAGAATGGAAAAGAAAATTGAGAATGCGCTAGGTGACGATCAGTTTGGCTTTAGGAAAAGTAAAGGGACGAGAGAGGCAATTCTGACGTTACGGCTAATAATGGAAGCAAGGCTAAAGAAGACACTTTCATAGGATTTGTCGACCTGGAAAAAGCGTTCGACAATATAAAATGGTGCAAGCTGTTCGAGATTCTGAAAAAAGTAGAGGTAAGCTATAGGGAGAGACGGGTCATATACAATATGTACAACAACCTAGAGGGAGTAATAAGGGTGGACGATCAAGAACGAAGTGCTCGTATTAAGTAGGGTGTAAGACAAGGCTGTAGCCTTTCGCCCCTACTCTTCAATCTGTACATCGAGGAAGCAATGATGGAAATAAAAGATAGTTTCAGGAGTGGAATTAAAATACAAGGTGAAAGGATATCAATGATACGATTCGCTGATGACATTGCTATCCTGAGTGAAAGTGAAGAAGAATTAAATGATCTGCTGAACGGAATGAACAGTCTAATGAGTACACAGTATGGTTAGAGAGTAAATCGGAGAAAGACGAAGGTAATGAGAAGTAGTAGAAATGAGAACAGCGAGAAACTTAACATCAGGATTGATGGTCACGAAGTCAATGAAGTTAAGGAATTGTGCTACCTAGGCAGTAAAATAACCAATGACGGACGGAGCAAGGAGGGCATCAAAAGTAGACTCGCTATGGTAAAAAAGGCATTTCTGGCCAAGAGAAGTCTACTATCAAATACCGGCCTTAATTTGAGGAAGAAATTTCTGAGGATGTACGTCTGGAGTTCAGCATTGTATGGTAGTGAAACATGGACTGTGGGAAAACCGGAACAGAAGAGAATCGAAGCATTTGAGATGTGGTACTATAGACGAATGTTGAAAATTAGGTGGACTGATAAGGTAAGGAATGAGGAGGTTCTACGCAGAATCGGAGAGGAAAGGAATATGTGGAAAATGTGGTGTCACCGCTAGACACCACACTTGCTAGGTGGTAACTTAAATCGGCCGCGGTCCTGTAGTACATGTCGGACCCGCGTGTCGCCACTGTGTAATCGCAAACCTAGCGCCACCACATGGCAGGTCACAAGACACGGACTAGACCTCGCCCCAGTTGTACGGACGACATAGCTTGCGACCAGATGTACGAAGCCTTCCTCCCATTTGCCGAGAGACAGATAGAATAGCCTTCAGCTTAGTCCATAGCTACTACCTAGCAAGGCGCCATTTGTATCAGTGCTTATAGCTTACTAATATTCAAGAGAGATGTATTCCAACAAGAGAATAAAGATAAGTATTAAACGCATCTACGTACTTTTCCTCTTATTCATTAATAAGTCTCATGTTCCAGAACTTCAGGCCCGTCTGCGTTAGTTTAGCGTGCACCTAGCTACCTCATTGTGTCTAGACTGTATGAACTAGACACAACAGAAAACACTGATAAGGAGACGGGACAGGATGATAGGACATCTGCTAAGACATGAGGGAATGACTTCCATGGTACTAGAGGGAGCTGTAGAGGGAAAAGTGGGAAGGGAATGGGAGGCTGTCGTACACGATCTGAGTGTGTGTACTGTGAGCTACCAGTTACCCTTCCCGACGTGGCGTAGGCCCTTGTACGTTGTAGCTCTTGTTGATGGAGAAATACCACACATCGCCTATCTGAAACTGAGCGCTGACCAGAGCATTTTAAGCAAGGTGGAACCGTCGCCTTGCACGAGTCGCCACACCTGCTGATGCACTGGTTCGCCCAATGAGGAAAACGTCAGAAATTTCTACACGCGATCATAGAGGCAACCTAAGGTTCATAACACTACCGGTTCTTTCTGAATTAGTAATATACCCAAATGTTCCTCCTGAGAAAGGATTTTAATTTGACCGTGACTGTGTCTAATGGTCAAGGTATGGGACTATTTTCGTTTCTCTAAGCATTCCTATTGAAAGGAGGTAATAACAGAATAAACGAGACTAGAATCCCGGTTCCATTAATAATAAAGTAAACTGCGATTACGCACAAGGAAACGGTCGCCAGCCTAATTAGAAAAAGTGGTACCAAGAGCGAGCACCGTTTATAAAGGGAAAGTATTTGTGTGGAGTGTAGCGATGTATGGAATGAAACGTAGGCTATAAAGAGTTTAAACATGAAGGGCATAGAAGCTTGTGGTGTGAGATGTATTTCCACACCACCACATCTCATCACACAAAACACTGATTTGAGTACTGAAAGAGACCAAGAGTCATTTATTTGCCAATGTATAATATTTAACTATGCATTGTAATGATGTATTTTTGACGATTGACAAGGAGAAATGAAGCCAGCACCACTGACTCTCCTAAGAAACTATAGACTAACTCATCGAGCATGTAAAACATCGATATTAAAGACATACTCTGAAGACTTTTTAATATTAAAGAAAAAGAAGCGCGCAACCCATCGTCCACTGCTGGACGATATCAGTCTCTTCTTATCTCCTGTATAATACGGACGCACCATTACATAGGGGTCATTATTAGACTTGTCATTTGTTAAATCCTACAGATAAATACTGTCATTTTGTTTCATGTGGGACTAGCATACGTGAAAAACGCAGATTGGTTAATGAATGGACATTTCTACGTGATTTGTAAACTTTTCAAACCACTCAAGTTCTGTCATTGTTATTGACGTAAGTGTTAACATGTTATATGTACGTTAAGTCCAAGTTCGTAATTATAGTGTCAATTACCCTAAATTTGTGTTTGGTAAACCATTTACTTTCAATGTGCCAAGTTTTTTTTTTTACAGAGCCAACCGTGTCCGACGTGTCATTTCGCGGACAGAACAGTTGAGGCCGACGTTAACGTACTACTTATATTCCCCCCTTGTAATATTCCTCAAACTCAGTTTTAAAGTGGCCCTTAGGTACTTTTTCAGTGCGAGTGACGTCCGGAACTTTCTTAGCAAACTGTACTTCTTCTACCGCACATCGCTCGCACGAAGCCTCACTGTTCCACAACACATACCCAATGAGGAAGTACGAATAGAACTGGAGATATTAAAGACATACTCTGAAGACTTTTGAATATTAAAGTTCAATGCTGGGATTATTGCAGCACTTGGAATAGGACCTCGTTTAAGTAAATGATTGCGCATAAAATAAGAGTGCCAAACCCATTGTTTAGGGAACAAAAACTTATTATTTATTAATAGAACAGATAAGTGGTCTATGCAATTAGTCAGTACTCAAATGATTCTGTGAGATGCAGGTGGTGGCAGTGTCGATCTAATGTGGCTATTCAAAAAATGTGCCAAAAATATCCATGGCTCTTGCTGTATATTCTCTTCTTGGTACGGTATTTCAGTGCTAACCAGTGAATACCTTGAAAAATGAGCCTACGTTTTTCGACATCCGAGGCTACATAAAATAATTTTGTCGCTCTTCTTGCATCGTTCAGTTCACACTGTGTGAACACTTTGCGTGTTAGCCACCTATTTACTGTACGTGCAAAGGAGCCTTTCTTTCAAGTTTCAGACGATTACACACCTACTTCCCACTTCCATGAACCAGTGTTTCAAGTGAAATTTTAACGTTTCAATTCTTTCACAGACTATTAATTTTAGAGTTACATCAAATTCGAGTAGCAATACACTTACATTGTACACACTAATTTATCTGCATTGAAGCAACACGCTGAGTCCTCCCTACCAAATAAGTCACAAATTTCGCATCGTACCCCATATAACCTTACTTTTGGTAATAAGTGTGGTTATGGCAGTGAGTCAAATGATTTTATCGAAAATCCGAAATTACTGCATTTACCTTACTGCCTTGATTATGGCTTTAAGGATGTCATGAAGGAAATGTGAGAAGTGACAGTTTTAGAAATCCATACTGATTGGCAATGAGCTCCTTCTATTCAAGGAACCTCATTACGTTTGAGCTGAGAATATGTTGAAAAATCCTATAAGAAATGGATGGCAAGGATATTGCACGGTAGTTTTGTGAATGACTCCTGCTGCTCTTCTACTAGATGGGTGTCTTCTCGAACTTCTTCCAACTACAGGGCACTGTCATTTGTACTGGAGATTTACAATAGATTTTGGTTAAGAGAGGGGCTAAATCAGACTCAAATTCGGTGTAGGGTCTGATAGAGATTCCATCACCCTCTGGAGCCTTGTTAAATCTCAGCTGTTTCTCAACACTAATGACACTAATGGTACATCTATATCTGTCATCGTCACAAATTAGAGCAATACCCCACAATACCACCTCTAAAGAAACATTTCAGGATACTAATTCAGAGTTTCTGATTTTGCTTTGCTATTCTTAATTGCTGTCATTACCTGGTCTGCGAGTGTCTGAACACTAAATTTGGTACCAGCTTTACATAATACCGGCATTTTCTTGGTTTTGTGAGAGATCATTGCTATTCTGTTACAGTATTCTTAGCAGTAGTCTAATTATGAAAAATCCAGGATGGAATGTAACAATATTACAAGAACGAAAGTTTAACTCACCATAGAGCAGAAAGCTGAGTTGCAGATAGGCACAACAAAAAAGTCTCAGAGTTAAAGCTTTTGGCCAACGAGGCCTTCGTCAACAGTAGACATGCACACACACACACACACACACACACACACACACACACACATGACTGAAGTCTCAGGCAACTGAAACCACATTGTGAGCAGCAGCACGAGTGCATGGTGGGAGTGGCGACTGGGTGTGGGGAGAGGAGGAGGCTGTGGCAGGGAGGGGAGCGACAGTATGGTGGGGTGGTGGACAGTGAAGTGCTACAGGTTAGACAGAGGGCAGCGGAGAGGTGGGGAGGGAGGGGAAGTAGCAGAAACGCAGAGAAATAAAAAGACTGGGGGTGGTGGTGGAATGACGGCTGTGTAGTGCTGGGATGGGAACAGGGCACCTTACTGGATGGGTGAGGACAGTGACTAGCAAAGGAGGACGCCAGGCGGGTTGTGGGAACCTTTGTCAGTCACTGTCCTCACCCATCCAGCTCCTACCCTATTCTCATCCCATCACAACATAACAGTCATTCCACCACGAAAGACTGTCTCTCTATTTCCCCCCTTTTCTGCTACTTCCCTCCCCCTCCCCACCATTCCCATTCCCACCATCTAACATGCAGCACTTCACTGTCCGCCACCCACACATACTACCCCTACCCCTCCCCACCCCAACCGCCTCTTCACCCCCACTCTGTCGCCACTCCCATCATGCAGTGGTGCTGCTGCTCGCAGTGTGGTTTCAATTGCCTGAGAGTGCAGTCGTGTGTGTGAGTTTCGTTTGCGTGAGTACGTGTGTGTGTGTGTGCTTGTTGTCTATTGTTGACTGCAGCCTTAATGACCGAAAGCTTTAATTATGAGTCCTTTTGTTGTAATCTTAGTAGGTTAGACGAAATTCTCTTTCATCAGCCAAATACATCTCATTTAGCATCTTCCTACATGTAGCCCCACGTTTTGCCTAGCATTCATTGACCAGTTGTCTCTTTTTCTTTAGATGTTTCTTTAAAATGACTGCAGACTGTGGAGTGTCCCTCTTATCATGAACTGCTCTACATATGTACAAAGTGTACAGCTGAATGTTCTTATAAACCTGAATCACAATTTTTCTACATGTTTTTCTCCAGAGCTAAATATTTCGAGATTTGTATTCAAATAGGTCACAACTGCTTCTATATCTGGTTTGCTGAACATATATGTATTCTGCTACTTGTTTTAGTTGCCATTTGTACGTTGTAAATCATTGTTGCTTCATGGTCATTGATATTAGTTTCTGTGTGAGCTTCCTCAAAGAGATATGGTCATTTTGAGACTATCAGATGCAATATCACTAGTGGGCTCCCAAACAGTCTGTTTTAGTTAATTCTCAGACAACTCATTTAGAGGTGTTTCACCAGACATCTTGTCACCCCCATCTCTTACTAAACTGTCATTTTCTCAGTCGATTGTTGCACAATTAACATCTACTTGAACAATGAGAATGTGACTTGGAAACTTATGTAACAGTGCTTCGGTTTTCTCTATAATTTTTGGTTGCATCTGGAGTATATCTAGAAGTTGACAGAGGGACCTGATTCCAAATTAATGCCCACCGATGATACTGAGTCTTTCCCAGACAGCCTCACACGGAGTTTATGTTTCTGTTTTGGTTGGTACAATTTCTTTGTGACCTGGGACAAATGCCCTACTATCTCCATGTATATTTTCGATACACGCTGAAATTTTTATCAGTATCTCGCTGCTGTCAGTTCCGTGTTTCCACCAGCCTTCTGTATCGGGTATTATGTGAGCTCTACTGGGCCAGCTTCAAACCTGGCACGTTGTTATCAGTGCTTCAGAAGTTAATCACTTGAATTGTAATACTCTCGCCAGTATGTGATTCTTCTTTGGAACTATTACCGACACTTTCTGGTCCCTATCGTTACCTGGACTGGATGAAGAGTAGTCTAATCTGAAAACCGTTGTGTCCATTCCGCACCCTAACAGCTACCTGAGCAGCAGCCTCTGATGTGTACCAAACACCTGCCCCATTTAGGGTCCCCATAGAGTACTCAACCCCTTGACGCAAGTCCAAGAAATTTCAGGCTGCTTTGTCACAGAACCTTCGAACTCTGAGTCAGTAGTTACATTCGATTCAGAACGTGGGGGGGACGACCAGTTTTGCACTGCAGCAAATTGTCTCACTGAAATAAGATGAGTGAGACCACCATTCTCAACCTTCTCTGACGGTTGAATGATCCAAGTGTGGCCGCAGAGCGCGGTCAGCTGCCGGTAGCACCACGTTCCCTCAGCAGTTGACGGAATGACCTCTTCGGCAGGCTGAATAAGGCTTCCAGCCACGGACAGTGGGTACACTTAGTCTTCCCTCGCATCGTTTCTTGCATTTCCCTAACGGATACATTCACTTGCCGTACATTTGAACTCCCTAGTGTTAACAGATGCTATCCTTTCGTGTTTGCCTCTTCTTGACACTGCACATACCATATTACTCAACAACTGAAGTCAGTCTCACTGACTCAGTTTCGATTTCAGTGGAAGCCTGCACCTCCTATTTGTTGGTTAGGGTGATAGGTACCGCGTGCTGAGTCCTCCCTGGTCCCCGCTCTACTGTCCATGCAGCCTAGTCCTACCACTGACAGACCGCTTACAGCCAAGTGGATGGGCGGTGACAGATCATGTATTTCCTGCAGAAGCTGCTGACAGCCAAGTGGAAAATGTACTTCCTGTAGAAGCTGCTGACAGCCAAGTGGCTGAGCAGTGACAGATGATGTACTTCCTGAACAAGCTGCTGACAGCCAAGTGGATGAGTAGTGACACATCATGTACTTCCTGTAGAAGCTGATGACAGCCAAGTGGATCTGTGGGGACAGATCATGTACTCCGTGTAGAAGTGACAGCAGGAGATAGTAACAGGTATCTGTGGCATATCTGTTACATGACTGCTGGTAACTCTCCAGAAACACCCATATACAGCAGCTTCCAGGCGACTGATCTTAACTGACGAACGTCAGCTAACTCTTTCCACGTTCGAGGACGGTGTTCACAGTAGGGCTGCAGTGTGGCTGGTGTAATGTTTTACAGAACAGTAAACAAGTATCATTGGAGTAAACCTGCAGGTTCTTTTTTATGTTCTGGACCAGTTGATCTCCAAGTATAACTAGTTACCGTTAAGATCTGAAGCAGTCCGTACACAAATCGATGTTTCCTTTATATCGTCTATAAACGCTACTAATCTCGTGAAATTTTTAGAGATTGTAGTCGAAAACCAAATGAAAATTATCGTTAGTTTACAGTAAATGCAGACAATGGGATACATGTTACTTACAACAAGCGCTACACAAACACTGATTTTCTACGGCACATGTACTACACATCACTGGTAACTTGTGAAAATTTTATATAATTTACGGTTATTCACTTTGATAGACAATTAAACATGGGATAAATGTTTCTTTGAATGAGGCTGCTACTCCGATAATTTTTATGGAGGATAAATGTTGATCGCAATTGATGTTACAGCAGAAAATACGTTTCTGGTGGTACACAGCGCACGAAAACGGAATATGTTACAACTCAAGCAGGATTTAAATACAGTTAACACGAAATATGTTTAAAATTGATGTGAAGTTTTAGGACGTGACTCTTAGAGGAGAATTTATCTGTCATATCTGATTTTAATTGGACACGAAGGAAATAGAGGAAGTCGCTTTGTATACGAAATTATGAGTAAATAGCCATGGGAACTGCGGGATTCTCCAATTCAGCTGGCTTAGTGTCACATTTTGAACTTGCATGTCCCAGATGAAATCTGTAACATCAGTATGTCTCTAAAAAAAAAGTTACGGTGTGGAACATAACACAGCTAAGTAAACCATTGCGAAAATTTTACCGATACGTTTCACAGACAGATTAGTTTTATCACTTTAAGGGTCTATGGAATATTCAAGATGATTTTTTCAACTATGTACAAACTCTAGTGATTGATCAATGAGAGGATAAGGAACAAAAAATGTCTGATGATGCCCAGAAGTGCATGATCCGTATGCCAGAGACCATTTATTCAATCATACTTTGTTACAGAAGCTGCAGTGTAATACCATGCAGCTACAGTTACAGTATGCATGATATCCTCCTAGAGGGTGGTACTGTTTATCGCACGTCATGACCTAGGATGCAGGAAGTCGTGAAGGACGTACCCGAAATGATCAGACACTAGAGTTGGAAGAAAATGTAATCAGCACTGTGGAAGGCGACCGCCATCTCAGTAGCAGGCAGTGGACCAGCCTGTACAGGGTAAGCCACACGAGCGTGTGGGACATTCTCCATGACGACTGTTACTACCGTTATCACTTACAGTGTGTGCAGGGCGTACTAGCGACAGACTTTCCACATAGGGAACAGTTCTGTCACTGATTTGTTCACCAGGCAACCACGTTTCCGGGATCTGTGTTATCCATCCTGTTCACAGATGACGGCACCTTTACGTGGAGTGGTATCTTCAACTCTCATAACAGGCATCTGTGGGATGGTACGCAGAACGCCCATGGTATGGTGACAGCGAATCATCAGCATCGGTGCAGCCGGTATGTGTGGGCCGGGATAATTGGCGGCCGTATTTTGGGACCAGTCTTCCTTCCACATCGCCTAATAGGCCTGAACTATCGGCATTTCTTGCGCGCGTCTTTCTGGAAGAAGTGCTATTGATGATTAAAATGGTTATGTGGCTGCTGCACTTTGCCGTTAACGTCCAGACGCATCTCAATGGTGTCTTCCCTGGTTGAAGGATTGGAGAAAGTGGTCCAGTTGCATGGCCTGCTCGTTCACAGCATCTCAACCCGTGCGATTTCTGGTTATGGGGCCACCTCAGAAGTATCGTGCACGCGTAGCCAGTTCCAGATGTGGAGACACTGGAGCAGCGTATTCATCCTGCCTATGACGCTGTTCGTATGCAGCCTGGCTGATGTGAGACAGAGCACGCTACAGCGCGTATACACGCATGGATTGAGGCACATGGAAAGCATTTTCAGTACATACTGTAACTGTAGCTGCGTGGTACAGCGACTATTAGACTGCAGTCTTCGTAACAGTGTATGATTGAATAAGTGGTCTCTAGCGTGGAAATCATTCATTTCCGGACATAAGTTCGTTAGACCTTTGTTGTTCCACATGCTGTCAATGATCAATCCCTAGAGTTTGTACACGGTGGTAAAAAACACCCTGTATACGCAACATCATGACCAAATGGCATTCCAACTGGAGCTTTCTACAATACCAAAGGCAATGATACACTGATACCCAACGATGTTGCGCAGTTCCCTCGCAGTATTGTTATGACTGCCCTGTGACCCAAAGCAGTTACCCCAACAAGTTCACGCCTGTGTGTACTACGGATGGGTCACGCCCGACTCTGCCAGTTATGCTACTTGCATAGCAATAACGTCTGACGTGCGTATTGCCTATCATGCAGGAGCAACGAACTGTACTGAATACAAGTTTGTGCGACCCTTGGACGAGAGAGATTTCTGAACAAATGATGTATATTTATTTTATATCTTCTCTCGCTGTTCTAAAAATAGAACCTCTATATATTCAAGTAGGCCACTATTCTAGTGTGTATGAATAAGACAAGCAGGGAACAGGTGGCGCAGGCAGCTGGAGGGAAGCTCGCACACGTTCGCCTCCCCACGGCGCCGGCGAGGACATCTCAAACCAGAAATAAGGCTACCGTGATTAAACAAACTAGCACCAAAAGAACCACTTGGACCATGAGTAACGGATGAAACACTTACCTGAGTTGTCGGCTGTTAAACTATGTCCGGTGACTTCTGTATACGATTCCGGAAAATAAATTCGTAAAGATCTCAGTGCAAAACTTAAACATTTACTTCATTACTTCACAAAAAAATTGCTGTCCATTATCATACCCAGCCTCATAGGATTCGAAAAAAACATAATTTTTACCTGTAACGGAAACTGGGCGACTGTAGCCACAACATATGACCACCGCCACAAAAATGCGGATGAACCAACTAGCGTTTCTGCGGAACATCATGGAAGGTCGCAGGTGTCGGGCAAGTAAAAAACTTTTCCCTCAAAATAACTTCACCGAACACGCAGTCTGCTGAAGAACCTGAAATTTTACAAACAAGTGTAATCACAAAACACAATTTTTTACAACTACCTGTATAGTAAATAAAGAAGCGTAAATTAATCTGAACTACACCATTTTACAAGATGGATGTCATTCTGTTGTTCCGAATATACAGGGTGATTCACGAAGGTATGCAAATATTTCAATATGTTACTCTACAAGGAAAACTAAAGAAAAAAGTTCGTCTAAACACAGGTCCGCAAATGTTCAACTACGCAGTTACGGCTAATAAAATATTCTGCCTGAAATGTTCCAACTTCGGTAATATGAAGCCATCGCAAAACTGCACGAGGTTACAGTAAAGCACGATTTCCACTTATTTTGTTGTTCTTCATGTGGTGAAACTAATAAGAGATGCTCCAGGCGTGTATCTGCAGTAGTTTTTCAGAACATCCAGATAAGCAAAGAAGTAATTTCGTAAAATTTTTAATTTATTACTTGGCCCAATTTGTTTTTTAAATTGGAGGCGACTGCACAAAGTTTTCAGCACAAGTTGTAGAGAATTTAATTTTGAAATAATGATGGTAATAACTTTAACTGAAACTGTATGAATTTGTCAGATAATCTGCTTTTATTAATACTATATCACACGTGATTTCATGTTACAGCGGATAAAACAAAGCTCAGTGTTATGGAAGTTGTACAGTGGGCATACAGTTTCACAATACATTCACAATAAATATTCAAAAACGTGTCCACTGAGTTCAATGAATTCAGCTACACATGTATGAACTGATTTTGTTGCTCGTTTCAGTTTCACAGGGTTGTTCTTAATTTTGCCGATTGCATTCATAACGCGAGCAAGTAATGCCTCACGTGTTTTGACTATGTCCTCATAAACTATGTCTTTCACCCATCTCCAAACAAAAATATTCATTGGTGTTAAATCGGGCGATCTGAGTGGCCACAGACGTGTAGCAACTCGACCAATCAATTTATGGCGAAAATGTTCATTTAAATGTGTAGTGACGGGTTGGCGAAATGTGGAGGCGCGCCGTCCTGTTGAAAACACATTTGCGATCGCGTAGCAAGTGGAACATCTTCGAGCAAGCGGGGATTTTCTTCTTGAAGGAATTGTAAGTACGTCTCGCCAATTACACGATTTGGGAAAATTTTTTATTCGATTCACCAGATCAATGACAACGAAGTAAATGGAAATCATGCTTTACTTTTACAGTTTTGCGATGGATTCGTATTAGTGAAGATGCTAAATTTCAGGCAAAATCCTTTATTAGCCGTCTAACATTCTGCGTGGGGTCAGTTTGTTATATATCGTGTCTCCCTACCACTTTCGCGCAACGACGCTCTGAGCGTGTTTTTTAGGGAATTGACTAGTTTGAACCTGGGACCTGTTGCTGGTAAGGAGACGCCAGACCACACATGACATGTAGAGTTCAGAAGAGTTCAGTGAGACTAGCGATGATATAACCAAATACTTAATGATTTCAGCGTCAGCTCCACTGCACTCCCTGTAAAAGAATCTTAATACTAATTAAATTTAGTGGAAGGGGTTCAAGGCTTTCCTATTTTTAGTTAGCTGGTAAAATAACGTCGAAAAAGCAGTTAAGTTTACCGTTGGAAATTTTATTCTACTCACAAAACATTGTTTATAAATTGCACTATTGATAAAAGGAAATGTTTTAATACAGGATGATATAAACCAACTGCGTTCAACAAAAATGTGAACGAATATTCCCTGAATTGGTTTCCAAGTTCTACAATGGATCGAAGGATGACCTATACCATATCACATCTATAATCTAGATTTAAATTAAGTTTCATAAAAGAGAAAACTATCAAAATCGTCTACAGTGACCCTCAATTATCTTTAATTACTTATCTAACTTGTCGTAAATTACAGTGGCTGATGTGGCTTCTCAATAACTATATAACAGAAAAATCATCGCGTTTCAGATTTTTACTTCAAGTGGCAAATGTGAACACCATGAGCTTTAATTGACGATCGACACTAGTATTACGCAAAATAGGGTGTGTAACAGATGAGACTTCTGCAGTTCTGAGTGAAGCTTTATGCACTGTTATGCGGCATCACGTGCGTTCATTACCTTGTCGGTGTTCGTCAGGGGACGGCGGGCAGCACAGCTCCGCTCACCTCGCCATCTCGGAAGCAACTCTTTCCTAACTTCTCCTTACTACAATTTACCGAAATTGGTTTAAAAAAAACTATCTGGATGTCTTTTCATCTGACCAATCAGGGTCTCAATGTTAACCTTAAGCTCCACCTACAAAAATTCTATCCAATGAAAAACGTTATACTTTTCGTGGTGGGGCAATGTTTTTAAAGATTGCAACGTAACAGAGACGCAAAAAAGTCTCACTCTAAAAATTGCAGCTGGTGTGGTCCTTTTTCTGTTATCGTAAGATCTATACTGTTCTTCTGGAGGGTTCTATCTTTTAACATGGGCTGGGGGGTGGTCCTGACGTAACAGAGACGCGGAAAAGTCTCACGCTAAAACTTGCGGGTGGTGTGGTCCTAGCGGTTAGCTGGCGACGTGGGTGTCCCTTATCGTAGGGCCTTCTAGCTTAACACGGTTCTGCTCTCGGCTTCTGTTCTCGTTTCTCCCCTCGGAACTGCGTCTGTCTCATGGTGGGAAGGTATGACATGCATTTAGGCATTCTTGTGTTAGTCTGTGGTATCCCATTTGCTCACTCGTTACTCGTATTACTTTGGTTAATTTAATGTCACGATTTATTCGGAGCTATGTGACATACTACTGGATTTGCTTATAATGTCAGGGTTTTCATGGAAGGTGTTGGATTTTCCTGACACCTTACAGCCGTAACTCCATAACTAAACATTTGCGGACCAATGTTTGTATGAACTTTTTCTTTAGTTTTAGTTGTAGAATAACATATTAAAATATTTGAGTATGTTCAGGAACCACCATGTATACTGACTGATCAGCTGCACTGTTTAAGACAAATACTGTCGAAACCATTTAAGAGATTGTTACGATATTTGCACTTGATTAATTCTGAGAAACTTGTGTATGAGTGACGTATAGTCCCTTGTAATACTCATATTAATTGTAGGAGACGACGATCAACTTGGCTTTTTCAAATGAAACCATTGTGTATGTCAATACGAGGTGATTGGTATGCAGAGGGAGAGAAGGACGGGGCTGTGTCTCGCCTACAGCAGTGGCGTTAGCCGGCTAAAAGAACCCAAGGCGGCTAAGGACACGCCAGCGGGTACTTCCGAGCGTGGTGCTGGCGGAAACTGTACTCTAAGAAAATGTGTCATCCGCTTCCAAAACTATCGTGACTGTTATGTTATTTCACATGTGTGTACGAACAACTTACTTGTGGAAAGAGCAAACTCTCGAGTTTCACACGGTTTCAGCTAGGTAGCAGCAGTGTGCGCCCACTTCAGTTCTAATAAAAATGGTGTCGGGAAAACAGAAAGCGCTCTGTGTTCTAAGTTTTGGGGACTGCAGGTCAGTAATAACCGTTCAGCGCGACTTTTGTGTGTATCATCCTATAGCACAGAGCGTTAGACAACGGGATGAACAATTCCAAGAAACAGGTTGCGTGTGTAAAGGGAAATTGCCGGGCCGTCGCCGAGTGTCTGACACAGACGTCGAGCGCATCCGCCATAGATCCACAAGGAGTCCGCATTAATCCGTTCGCTGTGCAGCTAGACAGTTCAACATGCCTCCGATGTTCGTCTGGCGTGTGTTGCGTAGACGTTTACATACGAAACCGTACGAAATTCAGTTACTGCAAGCTTCTCGTGAAGGTGACAAACAACAACGTGTGGAGTTCTGGAATTCGTTCTTGGCAAGATGGAGGATGACAGTTTTCTGCCACGCTTAGTGTTCAGTGACGAGGCAACATTCCATGTAAATGGGAAGGTGGACCGTCATACTGTGAGAATATGGGGTACGGAACAGCCACATGAAATTGTTCAACAAGAGGGACTGTCCAAAATTGAATGTGTTTTGTGCAGTATCACGGGAAAAGGTGTACGGTGCCGATAATTCTGTTACAAGAAGTACATATCACGATATGCTTGAAAACGTTCTTATCCCACAGATTGATTTGGACGACTTCTGTAAAGTTTGGAAGGTAGGAGACGAGTTACTGCAGAAGTAAGGCTGTGAGGACGCGGCGTGAGTACTGCTTGGGTAGCTCAGATGGTGGAACACTTGCCAGCGAAAGGCAAAGGTTTTGAGTTCAAGTCTCGGTCCGGCACACAGTTTTAATCTGCCGGGCAGTTTCAGCATAATTGTTGTGTGTACAGAAGAACTTACTTGCATATGATATGCCAGATTACAGGAGCAGAACAGAGCTGTACACAGCAGGTTCAACAGTTTAGAATTGAAGACAGAGGACACTCAAGCGCGAATGACCTTTATAAAATCTCTTATTACCGACATGCAAACACAAATCGAAAGTTGGAATGACACCATGGAGGAAAACATTAAAGCCATTACTACTGCTTACGCAAGCGAGCTAAACTCAAGCGTACATGCAAAAACTGGCAGTGTTGTTTCCATGGTGGAATACGCCGATACCAATATTGGTAGAGACTTTACAGATATGCAGACCCAAGTCTATGTGTGTAAATCAACAGCGAGTGACTCTTTAAAGCATTACAATCATGATTCAAAGACAGTAGGCCAATTGACAGAAGGTGTCAGCCACATTGGCGAGCGAGTAGAAAACCTTGCTCAGCGAATATCCGATGTCAATATTGACAAAAGGATCGAAGATGTCACTGCAGGAGTAAGCACTACACTTAATAAGGAATTTGAAAAGTGGATAAAATCTAAGGATCAGTACATTGAGAGTATTGTACAATCTGATCTGAAGGCTGAAGTTAAATCTGCCACAGTAGACATCCTAACCGCTCCCAGTACTTCTGGTGACCGTTTAAAGAGTGAATTAGGAGAAATCAGACGAGCGTTCAGCCACGATCTTCCGGAATGGAAGCACAGGCTGACCAATGACAGAGATCAGCTGAAAAGGTAAATTGTAGAACTGCAAGGTGACAATCAAAGCGATTATTCACTACCGCCAGAACAAGAAACTCGTCAATATCCCGAGTATCAAGTACAGTTCTCATCAACTGTAAATAATACGCGCCATAAAGCTTCAACGTCACGTAGTCATACCGATCAACTGACACTCGTTGAACTATTGCGCGATGAGAGTGTGCTGAAACACAGAGTTTTCCAGCCTTTTATACCTAAAAAACTAAATATACATCGCGTGGTATTATTAAAATCATTCACAGGTGCTTTTCCAGAATCATGGAACGACAGACAGTGAATACATTTTATTAGGGTCTGTAAATGGCGAAGTATCAGTTTGGGGTACTAAAATAATAGACAAATGACACACCTACGCAGAGTTCAAAAGATTGGTTCAAATGGCTCCGAGCACTATGGGACTCAACATCTGTGGTCATAAGTCCCCTAGAACTTAGAAATACTTAAACCTAACTAACCTAAGGACATCACACACATCCATGCGCGAGGCAGGATTCGAACCTGCGACCGTAGCAGTCGCGCGGTTCCTGACTGAGCGCCTAGAACCGCTTGACCACCGCGGCCGGCAGAGTTCAAAAGAGATTTTTTTAATAAATTCTGGAGTTCTGGTATACAACAAAGACTCCGAAAGGAGGTCTACGCAGCCGAACCTTTCAACACCAAGGGAGTCGGTTTGAGGCGTTATTTCGAAAAATATCTACGTAAAATTCAGTATTGGGACACGCCCATTGAAACACGTATGTTGTATAGCAGCGATGGTGAGGCATGGTAAAAATCTCTGACCAGAGAGCTTGTTCAGCTCAGTAGCGCGTTAGCAGTAGTAGCGAGCTGTCTGTCGAGTGCAGTACAGTAGTCTGTCGGCAGTTGTAGCCGAGTGCAGTTGCGGTCGAGATGCGAGAGAGTTGAGTTGTGTGTGAGCAGTCGGCGGGCGTCGGCACCGCAATGGTCGAGATTCAGGATAAGGTATATTGTTAATCAGCATCGCGCTCAGCTAGTAATGTAAATTAACTGTTGTGTAAAAATCGCCCCCAATAATAATCTGATTTCAAGCAATTTTTTAACTAAAGAATCATTCGATTTCCTTCCATTTCCTTAAATAAAATTTCAGTTAACTTCAAAAAAAATAATTATTACGATGCATTTGCTCCAAGCTGTGGCGCAGAATAAGAGCAGATATTTCTCATGCAGTCATACTAAGGTAAGAAAATAATTCTGATTTTTGCACAGGGCCAAAGACCGACATTTCGGTTTAATTGAGTTTTGATTAACATTGTACTTTCATTATCATAGGATCATGTTTCATTATTTTATGGGAGCTTATACTTGGGTCAGATTGCTAATTTTTGTTTAATTGTCTTTGTCATTAATATTTTTGCGGGAAGGCTACGCTTGGCTCCATTTCCATTAACTATTGTCCTTTCAAAATTTCTGTGGGGAGGTTACACTTGGCGACACCCAGTCCAGGATCGTATTTCGTTGAGAATCTTTTGAAAAACAGTCAGATATCTGCTCTTATTTGCTTAGATATAATTAGAATTTGGCGCAACGCTTTTACTAATTTTGTAACTTTCTTTCCTCAGATCATCGGCAATTCGTTGCTCTGTTGTATTTGTGTGTTGCTTTTGCATTGTGCTTACTTCTTTTTGAATAATTGTGACTATTGTGAAAATGCCGCGAAAGACTGTGAATAATGTATCGCGAGGTATTTTGAATGAAATTACCGACTTAAACAACGTGACTGATAGTAATTGTGACACGCAGTGTAATGATGACAATGCTGCGTTCACTGACAATCAATGCGTTCCAACCACTAATGACGATTATTATCTTACTGATGAACAAACGAACTCAATTGTCTTCCCTGTTAATTTGACGACAATTGATGACGCGGGGCGCACTATTGTAATGAGCGCTGCCGAGGTTAACACACCCGGTTTGGAAAATTCAAGTAACGTGCAGAGAAATTTTGGTAATGAAAATGGACAGTGTACGGAAAGTACGACGGATCTATTTAATTCCGAAATAGTGTCTGACAGTGTACATCCGACTGAGAAACCTTTTTGTAAATTACAGAATGACCAAATGGTCACACAAAACGCGACAATGGCAGGTACGCGATCAAACAGCACAGAGAATAGAGTAGGCAAAATTACTGAGGATCAAATTATAGCAATATTACTACAAATCAAGAAACAACAAGACGACTTTCTCAAAAAACTTGATGAACAGCACAAACAACTTAGCGAAATGATTGATGAAAGTTTCAAACTGACGAATGAAAAACAAGAAAACCTTAATGAACAGAACAAACAAGTTAGGGAACAGATTACAGCTGTTACCGTTCAATGTCAGGACACTAAAGAACAATTACGTGTGGATACTGAGGCTTGTGCTAATAACAGTAATAAAGAAGTTGGCACTGTTGCACAAGAATTAAGTAGTACACGTGTAGGCACAAGAGAATCAAATAAAGACGAAATTAATGCAGTCACTGAACAACGTTCAGCAAACGCAACACAGATACACGAAATCAATGCAGTTACTGAACAATGCCCTAAAAACATAGTACAAATACGCGACGAGTTTAATTTAGAGTCACTGGAAGTTAAACACACTCTGAATACGGAAGTAAATAATAAAAGTGAACGACATAACAACCAAATTGACGAAAGTATTGAAGTAACAGAATTGAAAACTATTGCCGTCACCAATACGTTACAGAATCCGCCACGTTGCGAGCATTTGTCAGAGTCACGCAGCGCGTATAATGTGAGCAATTTACAGAGACTACGCGACTTAAAATCCGAAAAGCTACGCGACTTAAAAGCTGAAAAGCTACGCAAGTTGAAGTACGAAGTGACACAGACAAACAGATTTTCACACAAACCTGAACGTGTTCTCAAATTCAGTGACGAGAACGCAGATTATAAGCAATTTGCATTTGTAAGAAAATCTAAGGAACATAATAATGAGAGACTACAGATACACGATTTGAACTGGTTACGTCGATTTATATTTATACTTTCACCAGCTTGGTCTGTAACAGTGAAACAAACTTTGAACCTGATACGACAATTTGCTTTTGTATTTTCATTAGCATTGCCTATAATGCAGAAACAGAAATTAGCAAGAATACAGCAGTTTGTGTTTGGAATTTTACCGACATTGCCTGGAACGCAAAAACTAAATTTATTTGCAGAGCGTAATTGACCTCAGGGGATTCATTACGCTTTAATGAATATGTGCCGTAGCGAGCATAGGGCCCCGAGCTGTAGTAGTGCTGTTTCATCTTTAGTTTTCTGCACTGCTGCCTTCTCTTCTACTATCCTTTATATCTATCAAAATAGCTCTTTAACTATTGCTCTACCTAGTATTAAGAAAAATGTAATGAAAACCGGATATGACAAATTTTTACCGAAAGTGACCATTTTCATTAGGCACTCCAGAAACAGCGTAATTTTGATAACAGATAGAATCGTAATCATCAGTATGTGTAAAATTTTCAGCAGTCGCAACCACATTTTTTTGGTAACAATAGATGTTTTTCACCACAACGGCATGAAAGTCAGCCGCTTAGCATTCCTGACCAACAATGTACAAGCTTTGATGTTTCGCCGCGTGCACGTATAGTCCCTGATACAACAAATAGTAACGCACGGCAGCAAGGAAATAACTACGCACACAGAAGACAGTATTTCAATTCCTATCGCAATGCACCGTATAGGAACGACTATCACGACAGACGTAAAAATGATGAGCAGAATTATCAGCGTACATACAATAACAGTCGGTCATACCAACAGCAAAATCATCCGCAAGAACATATTCTAATGAATGAACCCGACAGTAGGTATCATCCAGAGCGTAACACGTCTGGAAGAAGTAATAGAACTGTTCAAATAGTAGAAATGCCACGCAATCCTCCTAATAATAATAACACGTCAGATAGAATCTGACTAGATACTGTACAGGACGCATCTTCCAATAACACAAGCACTACTTTAGACACGCAAAATGTTGTTCACGAAAATGTTATTACTTGCGACGATATCCGAGACACTCTTTTGCAGGAAAAACCAGTTGTTCAGAAAACCATTTCACATCCTGTCATCGAAATTAAAATTGGTTCATCGAAATTTTCAGCAGTAATTGATTCCGGATCACCTATGTCAGTTATAAATGAGGAAACTTTTAACGAGTGTAACAAAGAGAACACCTATCCCACATTACCTTTAGGCAAAACGAAAGTGAAAGGAGCAGTATCGAGTAAAGGTGTAGATGTTAAATTACAGACACATTTATCATTTTGTATTGGAGGTCATACTTTTCACTCAAATTTTTGGATTGTTCCTTTATTGCCAACAGACGTTATTTTAGGCATGAACTTTCTGGTACAACACGACGCAGTGGTCGATTTTCAAAATTCCTATTTAATGTTGAAGGACGAAAATGTACAATTGGCTTTACAATTTCAGCACTCATTATCGACAGAAGAGGAAACAATTAATCGCACAGAGGTCATTTCCGTGCTACGTAACATAGACTGTAATCCCACATGGTTCACGGACACGTACGTACATAACTATAATACTACAGACGAAACTGACTACGACGTAATGCAGATGATTTCCGATAAAGTTGAACAAAGCAGTGCAAATACAGACGATGAACGAACGCAATTACACAAAATTCTTTTACAGCAAGCTCCAGTTTTCGACAACATTCCTGGTACTATGTCCGGCTTTATGTATGAATTTCAAGTCAAACAGCACGATACATTTAAAGCAAAGCATTATCCCATTCCATATATCCACAGAGAACAAGTTAAAAAAGAATTGCAGGATATGCTCGACCAAGGAATTATTGAACCAGCAGTTAGTCCGTACATAAACCCGCTGCATATTGTTAAGAAAAAGGATGGCTCACTTCGCCTCGTACTTGATTCACGTCACATCAATGACATAATTATTAATGAAACAGATCGACCACAGACATTAGAAGAACTGCTACAGAAATTTTACGGTACAGCTATTTATTCCACATTAGATTTAAAATCGGGATTTTGGCAAATTCAACTTCATCCGAATTGTAGAAAGTACACAGCATTTCTCTGTTTTGGCGACTGTTATCAATTTTGCAAATTACCATTCGGCCTAACTATTTCTTCTGCAGCTTTTATTCGCGGTTTGAACACAATACTTCCGACAGAACTGAAAGACAGAATTACGACGTACGTAGACGACATTCTTATCGCAGAAGCAGCTTTTATTCGCGGTTTGAACACAATACTTCCGACAGAACTGAAAGACAGAATTACGACGTACGTAGACGACATTCTTATCGCAGAAGCTAACTGGTGTGAACACAATCTGATTCTTGAACGACTGTTACAAACTTTTCACGCTCAAGGACTCACAGTTAATCTTAGTAAATCGCACTTTGGCAAAACTTCTATAAAATTTCTTGGACACGTAATTTCAGCAGAAGGCATTGCGCCTGATCCGGAAAAACTACAAGCTCTACGTGACATTACTGTTCCTACGACAAAGAAGCAACTACGCAGTTTTCTGGGCTTAATTAACTTTTTTCGTAAATTTATTCATCACTCTGCTTTAGACATACCTAGATTATGCCAATTAACGGGTAAAAACAGTATTTGGTCTTGGGATAAGCAAGCACATTCTGAATTCGTGAACCTGAAACATGCTTTGTTGAATGCTCCACTTTTATCGCACCCAGATCTTACTCGAAATTTTTCTATTGCCACCGACAGTTCCAACACAGCTTTAGGCGTACACATTTTTCAGGAAATTGAAGAAGATGGCTCTACAGTAATTAAAAACATCGCATTTGCAAGCCGCATTTTGTCACCTGCTGAACGAAATTATTCCGTTACTGAACTAGAAACATTATGTGTTGTATGGGCTTTTACGAGATTTCGGCACTTCCTTTATGGCAGACATACCACCGTATACACAGACCACAGAGCTATACAGTTTTTACTTTCAGCTAAATTTACTCACGACAGATTAAGTAGATGGAAACTTTATTTGCAGGAATTTAATTTTACAATAGTTCACATTCCCGGCACACAAAATGTTATAGCAGACGCACTTTCTCGTTCTCTCAGCAACAATCAGCAAGACGTAGCAACCAACTTCTGCAAAGCAAATTTCAGCGTCATGTACATTCAGCAAGTTGCATTTGAAAATTTTATTTCGTCGTCATTGCAGGACATAGCACGAGAGCAAAGCAAAGACAATGTGTGGAAAGAAATTAAACACCTTTGGCAAGATAAGAATAATGTTACGATTAGGAACCACTACACTGTACGCAATGACATTCTGTTTCGCCGCTCTCATCCAGACAGCAACAATTGGTTATTATGCATTCCTGACGAACTTGTTAACAAATTAATCTGGTACACTCATTTAAGTTATGCACATTACGGAGCTAGAAAATGTTTTCTTATACTGAGACAGAACTGTTATTTTACAAATATGGAAAAACGTATACGACGAGTTTTAGCGTCATGCAAAATTTGCCAGAAAGCTAAGTCTGACACCACTTCACATATTCCTCCATTATACCCCATTATACCTGTTAAATTAAGACATATGGCCGCAGTAGACATTTTTGGTCCAATTCCGAGAACTAACAGAGGTTTTTGCTACATCTTTGTCGCTGTTGAACTCACCTCAAAATTTGTTACCTTCACTCCATTACGCAAAGCTACTGCTAAAACTGTTTCGAAAGCATTTGTAAAACATTTTCTATTTCATGTAGGGCATGTGATGAAAGTAATTTCTGACAATGGATCACAATTTCGTTCTGCTATATGGACACGCATGTTACGAGCTAGAAACATTTCTCCGATTTATATATCCAAGTACCACGCTTCTTCGAACCCTTGTGAACGAATAATGAAAGAAATTGGTAAACTGTGTAGAATATACTGCCACAAAAGACATGTTAATTGGGACACACATATACACTCATTCCAAGATGTAATTAATTCCATACCAAATGAATCCACTATGCTATCTCCGTCTGTTATACTGAAAAACGTTGAACCACCAAACAAAATTAAAGAATTAGTAACATTTCCTACATCTCGTCGATTACGACACCACGAAATAATTGACATTGCGCTGAACAACATCAAACGTGCCGCAGACCGCCGGAGAAGACAGCAAAAACAGGTTTGTAGACGCCGAGACTTTCACATTGGACAGAAGATATTAGTACGTACACACTATTTATCCAGCAAATTAAAAGGTAAGTGCAGTAAATTTGAACTTCTGTACGCAGGCCCATATCGGATTCGCAGCATTCCTCACCCCAATGTCGTACACGTCGAAACTCTGAGAACCAGGAAATCGAAAGGCAACCACCATTGGTCAAATATAAAACCCTTTATTGAGTGAACATACTTTATGATTTATCACGCCGTAATGCTATTTGCTAATTTTTATGAACATTTATGCAATTATATTCACATGACTAATTACTGATGATGACTATCGTATTTTTTCTTGGTAAGTGCCCGGCAAGGTAAGGTTAGCAGGTCGCTCTTCTTGTCGTTACACATCAGACCGTGCACATTTTCCATTTTTTGTGTGTATGATTGTTTTCCTGTTTTGTTTATATGCACTGTGAACTAGTTAAGGTATAACACACACCATTTGACTTTGACATTTTGCCCTATGATATCTCAACATCGTGACTGTTTTACATTTTCCTTTTTTGCTGCTGCATTATGATATTCTCTGTACACTTTTTGCCTTTAAACACTGTCTATGCTTTGAGATATTACGTTTTCTGTCATGTTATGCTGTATGCTTAATTGTGTCACCATTAACCAGTCACTATTTAATGGGTATATGATTTAAATGCAAGACATTAATCTTTGTTCATCAGTTTCAGAAAGAAATGGTGCGTAAAGGAAATAAATTAAACAGAAATGGGAATTTCACCTACGGAATAGATGAAAGAGGATACAAAACCTTATGAGGACGAGTAAATGGATCAGAATTAACAAGCATTAACAAGAATATACTATACACATCGCAGAATAGCAGTCTTAACTAATTTTTTCTTTCAGAATACGAAGCGATTGATGCAAGCTGTCAGACAGAACTACACATCTTAGTTTTAAGTGATGAAATATGCTAGAGATAAGGAATAGTTATGTAATGAGTAATGAACTGATTTCTTTGCAGATGATAATGAATGCTGATGAAGAGTAATGATGAAGAATATGGTACTATGAATAATGAAGTTTTTTTTCTTTACAGGTGATGACGATAATGAAGTTATGATAACATGGATAATGAAGTTTTTTTTTTTCTTTACAGATGAGGATAATGTTGAAGTTATGTATTTATGCTATGTAGTTATTTAAGTATTTGTTGCAGTTTGCTTTGACAGCAGGTGTTATATTGCATAGTAGGATGACTGAAGGTTTTGGAAAGGACAGCTATGGAACACATTTTTTTATACACATTTCACTACCTGTTAATTCGAAGTTCACTACTTTTCAGCATAGTCTACGTTTCTTCTTTCAGCTCAATAATCCATTTTGTATTTTTTTTTTCAGGAGAAGCTTTTCATGATACTTACTAAACTTGTTACTTATTATGCCTGTTATAATACTTGCATTTTTTTTTACCCATTTGTGTCTATCATTTATAAAGAGATAACCTTGCTACAGCTGACTCATGATGAATGACGTTACACATTTTTCATTTATAGGAACAAGCCAGAAGCAATTTTTTCTCTTATTTCTTCTTGGTTTCCCTTATAATTACCCAAAGCAGTGCATTGCTAGCACAAAAACAAAATGTATTACCAGTCCCATATAATGTCACTAGTTTATGAGAATTGTGAGTAATGCTGATCAGCTATGAATAATATGTCACCTGAAAAAACAATGCTTCTGATTACTGTATTGACATGATTACTCTATTGAAATGACTAATGATTATTTAATAATGCTTTGTAACTGGGAAAAGAATGCTAGTGATTACTGTATTGAGATGATTACTGTATTTAAATGACCAATGATTAATTAATAATGCTATGTAACTAGGAAATTAATGCTACTAATTACGCTTTGTAACAAGGAATTGAATTCTACTGATTATGCTCTGTAATTGGGAAAAGAATGCTACCGACTACTGTATTTAAATGACCAATGATTAATAATGCTTTGTATTTAGAAAATGAATGCTATTCATTGTTTTGTAAATAGGAAATGAATGCTACTGATTATGTTTTGTAATGCTACTAATTACGCTTTGTAACTAGGATATGAATGCTACTGATTATGCTTTGTAATAAGGAAACGAATGCTACTAATTATGCTTTGTAACTGGGAAAAGAATGCGACTGATTACTGTATTGAGATGATTACTGTATTTAAATGACCAATGATTAATTAATAATGCTTTGTAATTAGGAAATGAATGCTACTGATTACGGTATTGAAATGAGCAATGACAATGTTGTCTGTAAAATAATTAATGAACATTTTCTGTAATACTACATACATGGTACAGAAATGTTCAATAACTGGGCTATGGATACCGCAAACTACTTATGTAATCACTAATCAAGACTTAGTTAATGTCTTTCACCTTCTGACCTAACTACCTGAAATTATTGTAACATCCATTTGTCTTGTCCATCCTCATTATCATGGAGCACTATATTTGGTTTTTGCACTAATTCTACGTTGGTGTGCCGCCTCTTAAGAGCGTGGTGTTGACACGACATGCTGTCCACCACCTTAAGCGATGAAGACGTTATTATGGTCCCACTGTTTGGTGTACCTGGCATACTGCCAAATGATAGCATGGAATATTACTACGACGTTTCAGTGTCTTGATACGCTGATAAATACTTCTGGGAACGGAACTGCAGATTGTATCACTTAGTATTGTGATTCTGTGGAAAGATATGGACTTTCAGTGCAGCTGTGTGCAAACTAAAGTGCTACAACCATGATGCAATCCTTTCCTTTCCTATCCTAATAGTGAAAATCATTTTAGCTAACATCATTTATGTTCATGGCCTATACATTTTTTCGATTTGTTGAACTCCAGTACGAGTACACTTGTGTCACCTGTCGACCTGATTTTTTTGCCATTATGTATATTTGTTGTGAAAATACTAAAGACATTTTTCGATTTGTTCTGAAGTGCAGTATGTGTGCACTCTTGTCATCTATATTGTATATACTTTTTGTGATTTGATGATTTTTCTACCCTTGCGTTTATTTGTTATAAAAATGTTCAAAAATTTTTCAGTGCATGTGCACTTATGTGAATATGTTTTCAACTGAACTTCAGTGCCTGTGCACTCTTCTCAATTTTCGATATGATTTGTGTTCATTCTGCATACTTTTTATGATTTATGTCATTTGTTACTCATTGTATATACATTTCGTCTTTTGCTGATATGTTCTCCACTGCAGTGCATGTGCACTCATGTCCTTTGTCAACATGATTTTGTTAAAAAAAAAAAAATGCTACAGAATCTTACAGTGCGTGTGCACTTTGTTAATTGTCAAATAATTTGTATATACATTTTTCTGATATGTTTTGTACTCACATTTTGTACTACAAGTCAATATTTTGTAAATTGTAAAAGTTAATTAGTTACAAAAAAAAAAAAATTGTTACGATGGCAAGTCCAAATGACTCACCATCGCTGCCAAATTTTTTGCCCCCCCAGTGGAGGGTTATGAAACACGTATGTTGTATAGCAGCGATGGTGAGGCATGGTAAAAATCTCTGACCAGAGAGCTTGTTCAGCTCAGTAGCGCGTTAGCAGTAGTAGCGAGCTGTCTGTCGAGTGCAGTACAGTAGTCTGTCGGCAGTTGTAGCCGAGTGCAGTTGCGGTCGAGATGCGAGAGAGTTGAGTTGTGTGTGAGCAGTCGGCGGGCGTCGGCACCGCAATGGTCGAGATTCAGGATAAGGTATATTGTTAATCAGCATCGCGCTCAGCTAGTAAATTAACTGTTGTGTAAAAATCGCCCCCAATAATAATCTGATTTCAAGCAATTTTTTAACTAAAGAATCATTCGATTTCCTTCCATTTCCTTAAATAAAATTTCAGTTAACTTCAAAAAAAATAATTATTACGATGCATTTGCTCCAAGCTGTGGCGCAGAATAAGAGCAGATATTTCTCATGCAGTCATACTAAGGTAAGAAAATAATTCTGATTTTTGCACAGGGCCAAAGACCGACATTTCGGTTTAATTGAGTTTTGATTAACATTGTACTTTCATTATCATAGGATCATGTTTCATTATTTTATGGGAGCTTATACTTGGGTCAGATTGCTAATTTTTGTTTAATTGTCTTTGTCATTAATATTTTTGCGGGAAGGCTACGCTTGGCTCCATTTCCATTAACTATTGTCCTTTCAAAATTTCTGTGGGGAGGTTACACCATCTCAACCCAAGATGTCATCATGATCTTAAACAAGTCAAAACTTGCTGTGTCAATAAGGAAAAAAAATTAGTTAGTGAAGAGGACCAAAAAGCCTTTCTTTCCGTTCTTGACAATTTGGATATGATCTATGAGGACGTGCGTGCGAGTGCGCGGAATAATTACAATAACGGACCTCTCGCTTCGCAACAGCACGTAGCAAACTGTGTCAACGGAATGTCGTACCAGCATAACACGGGATAACCAAACGCTCAGCGTTACAGCAATCATAATAATTTCAACCGCTGCAATCGAAACCATATAGTAAATATCCAAACCAGAATAGATATAACCCGAATTCTCAAAACACATAGTGACAGTACGGCAATTAAACAATGAATCACAAAAGTAATAACCAGCATCCGAACAACAGGAAATATAATGGAAATTGTCACAAGGGAAAACAACAGTACAGTCAGCCAAGTCACTTCACTCCATCACATCAAATGAATTCTTTACAGCCTCAAAATGCGACATTTCCTCACCAACTTAACCAACAGTTCAGGAACAATAATCAGGACAATCCGTCGCATGCTTTTCTTATTACCGCCAGTCATAATAGCAAAGGAAATCCGACCATTTTTCACACGCAGGCGAACCAAGCATCAAACGCGATGTCAAATGACATGCAATTCAGTGATGCACAGTTCACATGGGACATGATCGCAAATTTTCAGCCTGGTATGACACAAAATACTAATCAAGTGAAAATAACTGACATTTAAACTCCACCCAAGTCGGAAAACCATTAGCAGCTTCTTTATGTCTCCACGGGGAAGCTGCGGAACAAAATTACAACATCCTGAAGTAACATTACACGACAAGCTAAGACAAGCTCTCATATCTTTAACCACTCATGCCAACCTACGAAAAAAGGCGCACGACAAACACATTACCAAAGTCTTATCGTATCATGTAAATGAACGAGTGCTATTAAAGACCGACTTCATACCATTTTTGACTTATCATAAGAATCGCAAGTGGCAGCACTTGTATGAAGGACCATTTATTATACTAAGAAAGCCGCACATTGGTTGCTATCTATTAGCTGACCCTGTGCCCTGTGTGTGGCCGAATAAAACTATAGTTTCATCACGCAGACTTAGAGAAATACCGAGTCAACCATTGAAGATCTCTGCTAAGTTAAGCCACTATATATATATATATATATATATATATATATATATATATATATATATATATATATATAGTCATTCTATGTGTGAAGTATAAGCACAGATGAGAGCAATGCACAGGACACCACCATGTCGATCTGCCTCCACAAGAGAAGTAATTTATGTGAGCATCTGAAATAAAATACGTTTATTGTAGGAAAGCAAGATTAGCTTTACATGTAAGTTTTAAGTTAATTGAGCAATGAACGGCCACAGCGAAAGAGCTGACAAATGAATAATATAGCACGGACGTGCTAAGTGCCACCTGCTACCACTAGTTTTAGGTACAGCAGAGCTCTCTCCTCTTTAGTGAAATAAATGAAAATGATCATTCGGACGAGAATGATTCTCGTAAATAAAAGTTCATTAAGGTCGTTAAGTCTTATGAGGTAAATGTTATGTTATGTATAAGAAGTGTTTGACAACAATTTTTATGAGAACACCTGTGAAAAGCAGGTGACACAGACAGCAGCTTAGCATATGAGAGTCAAATAAATCAATAACGATCCAGGTAGCAGGAAAGAAGTGCGCAACTCAATTACTTTTATTACAGTACGGAGAAAACTGCACCGCTCAGAAGAATTTTAAGGCACAGTGCAGATGAAATACTTACAAAGATCACTTATAAGTAAACTAATTTAGTACCAGAACAAGAGATAGCTAACAGATTCTGTTCGCTGCTAATGCATAGTGTAAGTAATTTTAGATATGTATAGAGAAATGCTTGGAGAGCTGAATCACACAATACTGAGGCTACCGTATCGATTTAATTACGCTTACTACTTGTCATGGAAAACTAGGGTGATAATGCACAACTTATGTTAGGCTCATTTCATACGTCATTAAAATTTTTTCTTCAGATCTCTTCACCCCATAAAAGTCTATTGTGTTTTCCTCTAATGAGTATCCTTATCAAAAGAGAAGTGAATTTTACGGACTGATTGCATGCTTGATACTTACAGACTGAACGTATGGATGGTCGTGACACTTTAGTTGTTGACAGGCTATGTATATTCTCCGAGAACCGCGAATTCAATTAACGATTGTTACGTGCAATTGCACGACAGAGAACACTAAGCTTCCCAATTTCCCTAATAGAAACTTGAACATGAACCGTTCATCACGTAAACGAAGTCACATTGACTATGTCTTCAAACTAACGACGTAATTAACACAGATAAAATAAAAGAGCTGAACTTGAGAAAAAAGTGGTTATTGCAAAAAGAAAAGAATAACAAGATTTCGAACAAGGTGTAAACCTAAAGTGCCTTGGAAGCACAAATTATGAATAAGAGACACGTTATTCGTCAGGTTTTGAAGTGACATAGACTATTTTTCCTTTGTAAATAATTTTTAGAAACAATATGTATACCGAATGTTAACTCTACTTTTTAGTAGAAATGCAGTCATCAACTAATGGAAACATATATGCTGCTGCGTGTGAACCGACTATAGACAAGCAATAAACGGACACGTATAAAACTGGTGCGTGTGAACTTTAACATGGCGGCCAAATACATGTGGACACGAAATAATAACAACGTGTGAACTGAAAAGGTGATAACTACACGGACACGTGTGGAATTCCACGTGTGAAGTAATGTTATAAGTACTTGTACCACGATGTAGAAAGCCGAACTGAGCAAGTGAGCGAGTTTTGTACGTACCGTAACCGGTTTATTTACGCCTTTCCACGGACACATTCTTCGACACAGCTGCGGGTGTCGCCGCGTCTGGCTGCTTCCGTAATTCCGAGTCGATGAAAAACTGTAAAAACTCACAACACGGCTAGTAGGCAACTAACGTTCCGCCTCTCTCGGAACACTGCTGCTAGCGTTGTGAAGCCGTCAAGTTACTGTCACGTGACTATGAGAAACGGACGTAACAGAGAGTACGCTGCGCACTCAACAAGCCACTTTCCTTTGCACAACGAGCGCGGGCGCCAAATGTGTTTCAAATACTTTCAATATAAAATCTGATAAAACCATGAGTTGAGCACTTATATACCTTATAAAACCACCAAGGCACTAATCTGAACTGTCTCAAACTCGACTTTGACAATTGCTGCCGGATTTATAGACCAGGCCAAGTAATAACGAAATCTTGTCGACCCAATTAAAACCAGAAAAATAAATAAATGCGAGAACTAAGCACTCCTAAGAGAATGAGACCTTATGTACATAAGCATTATTGTTATCCTTACCTAATCCACTTTTCTTTTAGACTAAGTTCTTAATAAGTAAGCACACTCTAATACAGATTTTCTCTGTATTTTTCATGTACGAGAACATGAATGGAAGCTCGAACATGTGTCAAGTGAAATAGAGCCGGCCACCAAACGGCTCAACACCTTGCAGAACCAGTCTTCCAGTTCCTGATCCACGACCTATTTCCAACGCACCATCACATACAGACAACCACTTCAACCTCCATAGTCAAAGTGATGCCCGGCATTTCCTCCACTGAAAGTGCAACCATTTTCCCTCACTCAAGTGCAGTGCTACCATATATACCCGAAGTTCTACCACTCTCAGTGCAAGTCATACCTACCCAAGTGTAGTGAAATATTTTTTTGCAGGTCATGAAAGCCGTAAATCAGTAAAGTGCTAATAGTTTACCGCAACAAATCTTCGTCAAGACCACGACAAAAATATTCCTGTAAATGTCACTCTAAAACAAGAATGTCAGTTGTTTGTAATATATTTTTCCAAGAGTGCACACTGCACACAGACTTTCTGCGAAGTGAAATAATTTATTTCTTTGTTATTTTTTAATGTTTATTATGCCATATATAATGTATCCATGTATGTGTATCTTTATCCTAACTTCATTGTCTCTTACCAAGAAATGAACATTTGTTATCCTTGCATAATACATTACAACGAGTACGGCTCAATTGTCATATAATTACTCCATGAGCAATTTACCATCAGTTTCATTCGTAGGAATATATTCAACTGTTATTCTATATGTCAACCACTTTGTCTAATGTCATATATGAAATCTATTGTAAAGAATTGTAGCAAGTAATACTAACTTGATTCACGAGGGCGATAATATTACGACTACGCGTGAATCGCGATGATCTTGACGGACTCATCGCGCCGGCCGCGGTGGCCGAGCGGTTCTAGGCGTTAAAGTGTGGAACCGCGCTACCGCGAATCCTGCCTCGGACATGGATGTGTGTGATGACCTTAGGTTAGTTAGGTTTAAGTAGTTCTAAGTTCTAGGGGACTGATGACCTTAGAAGTTAAGAGTTAAGTCCCATAGTGCTCAGAGCCATTTGAACAACGGTTTTTTTTTTTTTTTTTTTTTTGGAGTCATGCTCCTCACTCGGGAAGCAATGTAATATTAATGGATTTCAGTTACTTTTCAGATGAGGTATTTCTCATAAAAGAGAAGGACAGCCAACGAGCTGTAGTTCGTAAAGAGGCCAAGCATCACAGTGCAAGAGATAAGAAATAATTTTTATAATGTGCGCCTATACCAAGACGCGCGTCCAGCGTTTAAATACTCTACATAAACACTATGATACGCTGGGCGCAGATACTTAAAATCATTGCCGCAGTGCGTGATACAATAAGCAGCGAAACAGAAGAAAGAACAATCTTTCTTTTGTTAAGAAATAATCTAGAGACTTCATTACCCTTGTACTTTTGGTCGCCGACATGTTAAGACGTACTACGTAGCATTACTACCAATTGTATTTTTATGTAAAAACTATGTGAAACGACGAACAAACGTTTCGGTAACGTGGGTGAAGATATAATGTACTTACGCGCACGCAAGGACATTTAATTTTAAGAAGGAACGGACTGACAAAGCAGCGATTATTGGACTGCGCCATGTACAAAAGAAATATCAGATGTAAGTTATGTACTTATTCTGTTCTTGTCAGAGTCTGGAAGTTTCAAGCCAATTTGTTCAAGGTATATTAATATTTACGATGCAGTAATTTTCTTCTTATTCTTTTCTTACACTAAACAAAAATGATGTTCAAATTGTATATGAGCTTTGTACAGGTTCGCTCTCTATCGCAGTGTCTCGATTGTATTTGGGAGACCACTAATGTGTTCAACTTCCGATCTGCTAAGCTTTCTCTTACGAAATTCGACTAATTTGCTTTCATTTCCATTTTTATATTCACATAGGTCCCTTAGGTATTTTCATCGAAGAATCTGATAGCGTGAAGGCAATCCAGGTCAAAAGGTCAATTAAGAAAACCCCTTCGCGTAACCAATCAGTACGTCTCCTGATAGATGTAAGTACGCAATCAAGTGTTAGGTTTTATTTTGTCAGTAAATATTACCAACCAACAGTGACAGCATCACTATAATTATTTACTACTATTTCTTATACAGAATAAGCAAGTTCCTAACGCCAGAACAGGAAGTGAAAAATGGCTAAGCAGTGATGGCTACAGGACAAATGTATTTAGAGGTATACATCACTAGGGGTATGATAGATACCGCCTACAGGAAAATTAAAGAGACCTTTGGAGAAAAGGTGAATCTGAATGAATATCAAGAGCTCAAATCGAAATAATTCTAAGCAAAGAAGGCAAGGTCGAGAGATGGCGAGACTATGTAGAGGGTCTACACAAGGGCGATGTACTTGAGGGCATTATTACGGAAATGGAAGAGGACGTAAATGAATATGAAATGGGAGATAAGATACTGCATGTAGAACTTGATAGAGCACTGAAAAACCTACGTCGAATCAAGGCCCCGGGAGTAGACAACATTCCATTAGAACTACTGACAGCCTTGGGTGAGCCAGCCCTGACAAAACTCTACCATCTGGTGAGCAAGATGTGTGAGACACGTGAAGAACCCTCAGACTTCAAAAGGAATGTAATAATTCCAATCCCAAGGAAAGCAGGTGTTGACACGTGTCAAAATAACGGAACTATCAGTTTAATACGTCACGGCTACAAAATACTGACACGAACTCTTTACAGACGAATGGAAAAACTGGTTAAGCCGACCTCGGGGACGATCAGCTGGATTCCGTAGAAATATTGGAACACGTGAGGCAATACTGGCCTACGTTTCTAGCATTTGTAGACATAGAGATGGCTTTTGGTAATGTTGACTGGAAGTCTCTTTCAAATTCTGATGGTGGCAGTTGTCAAATACAGGGAGCGAAAGGCTATTTACAATTTGTATAGAAACCAGTTGGCAGTTATGAAAGGTGGCTACACTGAGCCACAGCGCCAGAGATCGCTAGAGAGCATTGTTCCGCCGCCTCCACTGGCAGTGATTATTGAGATGTCGGGTGGGCAGTGCTTGTCCAGGACTCGTAGTAGTCAGTTCGTGTTGAGATGTGCTAGTAGGGAGTGCTTGCTGAGATGTGATACTGAAAAGTTCTTGTTGAGATGTGGTAATAGCGAGTCGGTGTGGAGATATATTGTAATGATTAGAGTGATTTTGGTCAATATATGAAGGTAACGAAACTTGATTTATTTTTCATTATTTCCATGTTTTAAATAATGCGTCATTACAGGTTCAGTCAACAAAGCATCTGGCTTGTGTTCTTGTATTAGAGTGTAATTCTGGTTTTCTTGAGTAATTATGGTATTTTTATTTTCTTTAATTAATTCAGTATAAATGATATTTAAAATTTCTTGTGTTATTGAAGAAGAACCGTGCCAGATGCGTACGTTGAGTCATACTTCCACACACAGAACAGTTACACTTGTGCTTTGGTTTCGTAGGTTTTATAGTTGCTGGGGACTTAATTAATTAATTAATTGTGTAAAAAAAGGAAATAAACTAAAAAGGGTAACTATTAATTGAGTTTATTTATCAGGTAACATATTTCCACTTAGGTACGTACTTTGGACGTAATTTGCAGCTTGCGATTACGTGACTCATACTTTGTGCTAAATTTCATGTTCTATGAATTTACTTGTGAAGCGACGTGCTTGTGTACATTTGCTGATTTTGACAATTATTGATTAATGAACAGTGTTGTTACTTATGTATATTATGCATCGCTTGGCTGCACTGCCTTTTCACTGATGTCATATTTTTTATTATGTGCCTGCTGTACTTATTTATTTAAATTGTAATTGTCAACTGATTAATTGTGCTGACTGTGGTTATGTATGTAAGTTATATTTTGTGATTTATCTGCTTGCGCCTACATGTTTACTTATTAAGATTACATATGGACATATAATTGCTTATGCTGATATGATGCTAATGACTTGTTTATTACGTAAGATATATGTTTGCTGCTGTGCGTATGGATTGCATATTAACACATTTCCTTTTGTTGTCATAAGTACTCTTTAATTTGGTATATAGAAATGCTGATATACTGTGTACGAACATAGAGTTTAGGTTACACTGTGGTATTAATTATAGATTGTTCGCTTGGCAGAGCCTCGTTGTAGGGATTGTGCTGCATCCACTTGTTGACATTCTGTTCTCTACTGGTATATTTACTGGCTATTGCTTGTTTTGTTTATGCTCAGTGCCTGATATTTTTAAGATAAGAAAATGAACTGCAGTAATTCGACGAACGACATTAGTACAAGAAACTTCATAGAAGTCACATGAGCTGGAGGTTTTATGGAAGCTGTATAAATTTATGCTAATAGGAAGGAAGCTAACGACATGACATACCAACACTAGGTTAGACCATTGACAGTTATTACACTGCATTTTTCGTGAGTAATTGAAATAGGAAGTGACACTTGACACAAAAAATACTCCACATGTTTGCTTCTGCTATGATTCTTGAAGTGGTGTACACACTGTGAAATATTATGATCATTCACACTCCGTAATCGTACTTAATTACTGAGAGTTATTCGAACTAAAGTCTGTTAGAGGTCATGTATGCATTTCTTTTATTTAATGATGGACAAGGAACCAAAATGTATCTTATAATTTATAATGAGTAGAAAATTTGTGTCAGATGGATTACACAGAGGTTGTGTGTGGACACTGTGTCTTCGGATTGTATGGGATGCTGAATTGAAGTTTGCACTAAGATTTTGTCTGTACTTGTTCGAGGAGACTGACTGGAGGAAAGAGTTGTTATGGAAGTGAAATGATATTGGTGCTAAGGTTTATATGTAGACGTAAGAGGTATTATTGAAGTATTAAGATTAAGTGATGATGATGATTATTGGAGTTTTGGTGGATAAGAGGTGAAGTGAGGAGCATATTTTTTTTTTTTTTGCGTTGGTCTATATGGAACAAGGAGGATAAAGATGGCAGACTAGAACACTAAAGTAGCAGAAAGATTGTCTACACACACACTTTGTTAAATCACTAAGCAGTATATACTTTTTTTTGGAGAGAGGAAGTAATTGCATATCTTGGCTCACTGACAGTTGTTCAGCAACCGTACATTTTGATCTGGCTTGGCAAACATTGGTCTTGACATGATGACTATGACGCTGACTAACTATTATTGACTGTTATACATTGCTGCCACTACTACTTGATACACATGGTGAACATAAAATTTTGACAGAGTTACATTTACACAGTTAACACTATTTAATTACACAGTAGCACTTAATGTGGATGAAAGATGAGTGAGTGTGTTTTGTGTGTTTTCCTTTCCTAATCCTACCCACCTATCTCCTGAATATTATTTTATTTGTTGGTAGTGGCTTGCACTGACACCCATAAATATTATAGGTTTACTGGTATTTGTGTATTGTAATAGTTAATATGACAATTATCTGACATCATTTGTGTGTTTGTTATGATTTGTATGTTTAGTGTAAAAGCATTATATGTGTATTCAAACTATTGTTCATGCCTGAAATGTCTGATTAGTGTTGGGGCTGCACTTTTCAACATGATGTGTGACATTTAGTCATGTTTAATTTCTGCTGATGAACTGTGTGATCAGTGATAGTAAAAATTATGGACTGTTACTTGTACCTTTTCTACATGATTGGTGCCACTAGGACATGTTTAATTTCTGCTTATAAACTCTGATGAACAGTGTGATCAGTGATAGTGAATTTTATGGAACTGCTTCTGCTGAGAAATGTGACTTGTTGCTGTGTGTACCTGCTCAACATTGCTGGGTACCACTGATGGACTGCTTCTACTGAAATGATGTTGCTTCTTGCTGTCTGCACCTGGTCAACATTACTGGGTTCCACTGATGGACTGCTTCTACTGAAATGGTGTTACTTGTTGATGTCTGCACCTGCTCAACATTGCTGGGTGCCACTGATGGACTGCTTCTACTGAAATGGTGTTACTTGTTGATGTCTGCACCTGCTCAACATTGCTGGGTGCCACTGATGGACTGTTTCTACTGAAAAGATGTCACCTGTCGCTGTCTGCACCTGCTCAACATTGCTGGGTGCCACTGATGGACTGCTTCTACTGAAATGGTGTCACTTGTGGGTGTCTGCACCTGTTCAACATTGCTGGTGCCACTAATGGAACTGCTTATACTGAAATGGTGTTACTTGTTGGTGTCTGCACCTATTCAACATTACTGGGTGCCACTGATGGACTGCTTCTACTGAAATGATGTCACTTGTTGGTGTCTGCACCTGTTTAACATTGCTGGGTGCCACTGATGGATTGCTTCTACTGAAAAGATGTCACCTGTTGATATCTGTACCTGCTCAACATTGCTGGTGCCACTAATGGAACTGCTTATACTGAAATGGTGTTACTTGTTGGTGTCTGCACCTATTCAACATTACTGGGTGCCACTGATGGACTGTTTCTACTGAAAAAATGTCACTTGTTGGTTTTTGCACCTGTTGACCATTGCTGGGTGCTACTGCTGGAACTGTCAACTGCTCATTCTTGAGCTATGGAAAGCGTTTATGTGAATACTTGTATAAACTGATTTTTTGTGTATTACTGTTTGTGAAAAGTTATGAGACTCTTACCTGCACATATTCGTCATTGCTGACGCTATTGATTGAACTGTTTAACCACATAATACTTGTGTAAACTATTATGTAAAGTCACATGTATGAAAGAATTTGTATTGCTTACTATATTTTATATATTAGGTTATTGAAAGGTTAGTGCAAAGCCAAAATTTTATCTAGTTATATGATATTTACGCATTAATATTATCTTTTATTTTTTGTCTGTATTTTTCTTGACGAATTTGGTGGTATTTTCACCACCAATGCTGGCAAAAATACCATCAAATTCTAGCCGTGTAGGAAGGGCATATGAAAGGTGGCTACACTGAGCCACAGCGCCAGAGATCGCTAGAGAGCATTGTTCCGCCGCCTCCACTGGCAGTGATTATTGAGATGTTGGGTGGGCAGTGCTTGTCCAGGACTCGTAGTAGTCAGTTCGTGTTGAGATGTGCTAGTAGGGAGTGCTTGCTGAGATGTGATACTGAAAAGTTCTTGTTGAGATGTGGTAATAGCGAGTCGGTGTGGAGATATATTGTAATGATTAGAGTGATTTAGGTCAATATATGAAGGTAACGAAACTTGATTTATTTTTCATTATTTCCATGTTTTAAATAATGCATTACAGGTTCAGTCAACAAAGCATCTGGCTTGTGTTCTTGTATTAGAGTGTAATTCTGGTTTTCTTGAGTAATTATGGTATTTTTATTTTCTTTAATTAATTCAGTATAAATGATATTTAAAATTTCTTGTGTTATTGAAGAAGAACCGTGCCAGATGCGTACGTTGAGTCATACTTCCACACACAGAACAGTTACACTTGTGCTTTGGTTTCGTAGGTTTTATAGTTGCTGGGGACTTAATTAATTAATTAATTGTGTTAATGAAAATTTCCATTTCATTCTTTGTTGTTGTTCTATGCAGTCAGATAGCGTAATAATACGAGTCAGGGCCAACCGTTACGAGACTTCGTAAACGGACAGACAGCTACTAAAACAAAAAATTAAAATTATTTGCATTCTATTTTAATTAAGCCCCCATGCAGTTATAAGAGTTAAGGGGCATGAAAGGCAAGGAGTGGTTGGGAAAGAAGTGAGACAGGGTTGCAGCCTATCCCCAATGTTATTCAATCTGTACATTGAGCAAGTAGTAAAGAAAACAAAAGATAGATTTGGAGTAGGAATTAAAAACCACGGAGAAGAAATAAAAACTTTGACGCTTGCTGTTGACACTGTAATTCTGTGTGAGTCAGCAGAGGACTTGCAAGAGCAGTTGAACTGAATGGACAGTGTCTTCAAAGGATGATATAGGATGAACATCAAGTAAAGCAAAACGAGGATAATGGAATTAAATGACGTGATGCTGAGGGAATTAGATTAAGAAATGAGAAGCTTAAAGTAGTGGATGAGTTTTGCTGTTTGGGGAGCAAAATAACTTATGATGGTAGGAGAGGATATAAAATGTAGACTGGCAATGGCAAGGAAAGCATTTCTGAAGAAGAGAAATTTGTTAACATCGAGTATAAATTTAAGTGTCAGGAAGACTTTTCTGAAATTATTTGTATGGAGTGTAGCCATGTATGAAAGCGAAACATGGACGATAAATAGTTTACACAAGCAGAGAATAGAAGCTTTCGAAATGCGGTCCTACAGAAGAATTCTGAGGATTAGATGGTACATTATGTAACTAATGAGGAAGTACTGAATACGATTGGGGAGAAGAGGAATTTGTGGCATAACTAGACCAGCAGAAGGGATCGGTGGTAGGACATGTTCGGAGGCATCAAGGGATCATGAACTTAGTATTGGAGGGCACCGTGGAGGGTTAAAATCTTAGAGGTAGACCAAGAGATGAATACACTAAGCAGATTCGGAGGATGTCAGATGCGGTAGATACTTGGAGATGAAGGACCTTGCACGGGATAGAGTAGCATGGAGAGCTGCAACAGACCAATCTTTGTAATCAATCTTTGTAATGATGACCACAACAACTCGTTGCAGTTACGAAGAAGTTGTTTTAAGCGGACCAAGGTAGACCATTGGCTTGGTGCGGATGTTTGGTGACCTAAGTTGCTGAATCCGAGAGAGCGTAAAAATTTGTTCCACACAGTGCTGGCGTGTGTGACAACAGGTATAATTATTGGTCCACTGTCTTAATCTCTACATTAGCAAACTGTTTCGTTGTGTTCTGGACCCAAGATTAATTACTGTAGAGACTAGGCGCCTTTTAGCGTGCCCGTTTGATGTGTTAACTAATAAATTGAGCCAATAGGTCGCCAGTACTGATTTGTAACTACCAACTGTCTCTCGGACCGAGGACTGTAAATTTTAAATCATGTCAGATTCCTTGAACAATTGTCTTGGAAAACCTAATGAGTATAAGCAGCTCTTATTTCAGATTTTGCTTGTATAGAGCGTCTCCATATTGTTCATGAAGACATTTTGGTTTTGTTGTCTATGTATCTAGTAAATCTTTTGCCATTGGTTAGTGTGCTAAGAATTTATTTGACTACAAGCCTCATATACATTTAATTTCACTTATTGAGTCTTTCATTTTTTTGACCTATTATTTGATTCTGTTTGAATTTAACTGAATGCATCGCTCGGTGTTAAGTTCGAAGCAACCGCTGCTTGATGACCTTAGCGTAATTAGTACAGTGAAATTTTGTTAACGTTTGATAGGCTGTGGCTCATGTAACATGCAAAATTCTATAATGACGGACCTCTGTAATTTTTCAAGTTATCGAGTTTGTTTGATGAATTCGTATTGTGTACTAGACTGTTTCATTTGGGCACCAGCACCTTACCCCTCCAACCTAGCTCCCTGCCGCCCGAAGTATTGTACGCAAGAGATAAACCGAATGAGGTAGCACTGTCTTAAAGAGACTGGCCTTGTATTCGGGAAGGGTGGATGCTCCACTCTTCATCCACCCATCTAATTTAGATTTTCGTGGTATCGCTAAATATCTCAGGTAAATGCTAGGTTTATTCGTGCTATAAGGCCACGGTAAACTATTTGTCGCACTCTTGCCATTCTAGACATATAAGCCTGCGTATGTCTCTACATGCGAATTACCTTAATTTGTCGTTCTTAAATAGTAATAACAAGACTTGTTCAATATGACTGTAAAAAGTGATCTAGTAATAAAAAACTATTACCACTACTACTACTACTACTACTACTACTACCACCATTACTACAACAATACACAAATGCTAAAGTAGGCTAAGATACCTGTTCACCACATGCATAGCAGAGTGATCACGAGTGTTGTGGACACAGTGTAACATACTCATATTCGTTTCTCGGTTTATCAACATTCAGAGGTACAGTTTCCAGTCCTTCCTTGCATTCTAGAGATAATGGTCGACCTATCGTAGTCGCTAAGTAGCATAACTGCTGTTACCAAGAGCGTACCCAGTACCTGAGCTAATCGTCAATTCCTACTAATTTTGAGGATGGGGAAAATGTGGAGAAAACAAAGCACCATTTATTACGACGTGAAAACAAAAATTATGAAGAACAGTTTATTAGAGTCACATCTTTGTAGTAGGTACCTACTATACTAAATAACTCCCTGATAAGGAACCTATTTACCATGTGGGATCGACGTATTACTGTGTCCAACTCTGCCATAGCAACGCTGGTTACTTATTCAGTGGTAACAATCCATAGCGTCCCCAGTGAAATAATAAGAAAAGATTTGAAAAACAGTATTTATAAAGAAGAGGATTTAAAAATTGAATAATAAGTAGACACCAGCCGCTTAGGCGAACATACATTTTTCTCATGTATCCGTATTATAATAATTTCTCTGTGTAAGTTTCGAGGGCAAAGAAATATAAGAAAATGACCTAAAGAGACAAGATACCCTCTTTTGTTAATTTTTTAGTCGTCTTTACTTCTTCTCTTGTCTTGGTTGCGTATAGACGGACATCTTGCGAGTGCTGGCAAATGTAAGCATATTTGTACTAAATAAGCAGATAATATATTGATTTAATATTATTGTTCACTTTTAATTTTTAAGAGGTGATCCCGATTTCATGTCCGCCTTCCTTTGAATTAACCTGCATTCGAGTAATTTACAGTGCAACAATCGCAGCCAACGACGCCATTACGTGACTATGTTAACTTATAAAAATTAGCGGAAGCGAAAAACTCGCCAGCTATTAACATAATATATCTTTTCCTCCACTATCGCCCGACGTTGCAGAAAATACGTAGCTTTAAGATTCCTATTTTCAGTATCACAGCCGAGAGCCAGAGGCAGGACTGCGACTGCAATGCAATGGCTAACGGAGGTAAGAAGGAATACTCTCGCGCGTGAGTGGGCCGCAATTCTAATTAATAATTAAGGAATTTTTGCTTTAAAGTAAACTGACTAGCCGAGGAAATCAATATGAAAAGTTTATTCCATTGTTCAACTTAAACGCGCATGTTTTAAGATTCAGCGACTCTAACGTTCATTGGTTGGTTCAAATGGCTCTGAGCACTATGCGACTTAACTTCTGAGGTCATCAGTCGCCTAGAACTTAGAACTAGTTAAACCTAACTAACCTAAGGACATCACACACATCCATGCCCGAGGCAGGATTCGAACCTGCGACCGTAGCTCTCTCGCGGTTCCAGACTGCAGAGCCTAGAACAGCACGGCCACTTCGGCCGGCCCCCGTTTTCATAGCCTCCGCTTTTAAGTTTGGACAACACTGAGGAGACAGCCAAATTGAGGGAAGTTACACGCACACTATATACTGTACGTTGTGGAAGGAGTACGTAGAGACTCACCAGACACGTCGGGCGGCGCGGCAGCCAGTGCAGTGGTGGTCGGCAGCGAGACTCGCCTCTTGTCCTGGACTGGGCTGCCGCCTCCCACCCACTCTGTCCGCAGTTTTCCTCGAGACCCCCTCCCTCACCCCACTCCTCCCCCCTCCCCCCTCCGTACCGACAACGATAACTCTTGCATAGGTCTGACGTTCGAAGTATTTCTGCCATCTGATCTCAGCCGAAGCACTAAGAAATCTTGCTCTTACGGAAACTCAGTAAGTGAATTCAAGTCGCGTATCGTGTCACCCAGTGGCCACACTGGCACCGTAATGGAAGATGATGCACTCGGTCTTTCTAATACGTTTCACCGCAAAATACGGTCCCTCCTTCCAGTCACTGCAGAGACTGAGATAAGCGATCGCGGAACAGAGTGGCTGGACCCGCTTACTAGCACAAAGCCATGTGCGCCACATCATATGGTGTGCATTCCCGGCCTCAGTCCACTGAATTCTCACAGCGACGAACTTGCCCACCACGAGGGGTTCATTTCAGTGGCCTTTCTCTCTCCTTCTTCGAGATACGCACGTCGAACTGAAAATAGTTCTCTCTCAGGAAGCCCCTCGCACTTGTGGTCAACACTACGTCCAGCCATGACAATGCGCCCGGTCCAGCGATGCGCCATATGATTGATGACTAGATTTTTAGACAAACTACCTATTGGCTTCTGTCTCGGGTTGTTCTGATGATTTGACTGGCGTTTCACCAGCACGAGTGGCTTACATTGTCAAAGCTTCACCCTCCATTGCCGGTGGTGAGCTTGTGCACAAACTATCAAACCACCACCCGAGCCAGTAAAGAGGTATGATTAATACGTTCGTAACCCCAGAAGGACGAATATGTGAGCCGCACCACCTTAGACGCGAAATGCAACGTATGGAGAGTGTTCTCAGGGGCAACTGATACTCCACAATTTATATTAGAAGTGTAACAGAGCCAAACACTCAGCGTATTGTTCGCAGAGTAACGGACAGAATCGGCCGTATATTGCACAGACGCGGCGTAAAGATAACTTTCAAGATGACAAGGAAAATGAAAGAGTGTCTTAGATGGGCAAAGGGGAAAAGGGACTCACTTGCAATGTCGGGAATATACCGCATGCCATGCACATACGGAAAAGTTAATGTCGGAGTGACTGGACGATCAATCAACAAGAAAGAAAAAAGCCTTAAGGTAAACGGATACTGGCTTCCCGTACTGCAGCAAACGACCGTCGCAAGTCGCAAGAGGAGAACCGCACCGGAAATGACCGCGGAGAAGCCCTCGGGCGTTGGCGCGCCAGTTACATATAGTCTGCGGCTGCGAGCTCGACTCCAGTTCACCACCGGCAATGGATGGTGAAGCTTTGACAATGCCAGCCACTCGTGTTGGCGAAACGTCAGTAAAATCATAAGATTGAGAAGATCCTGACTGCTACGTTTCACACGCTGTTCCAAATAGTCCTTGGCCTTTCTTATAGCCTTCCAATAGGAGGAGTGTATAAAGAAGTCGATAATCGTATGATTAAGGGAGGGCGGAACCACATGAGGAGGCTCTTTGACACTGACTTTCTGTCATTTTTTTGGGTGGGAAGAATTAATTAGAATTTAATCAAATGTTGACGTCGTTTTATTCAAATTTCGAACAGTTATCCATTTGTTCGGCATAATTGAAGCTTTGTGTGTTTTGTACAATTCATTCCCCGTTCTTGACCATCGGAAGGGATGAATTTCCCTCGTTGAATAAGCCCGCTGCTAAAACGATGCCAATTCGACTTTTAGTCCGGAGTGCAAATGTTTAGGAACTAATCACCAAATAGTGGAATTAAACCTTTTGTTCGCATTTTGTGTGTGGTCACTAAACATCTCTCCAGGCTTTCGGAGGCTTTCCCGGCGTATGTGTTGTTTCCAGGGCTCTCGGGTGCCGAGTCGTATGCCATCGTTGAAGTCTCACGATATTTCGGTGAATAACCTTTCCACCATCTGATGATGGCGGAAAGGTTATTCATCGAAATTTCGTGGGACTTCAACGATCGCATCCGGGGGGAGACCTGAAAGCCTAGAAACATCTCTCCAGTAATTTATTCCTTCATAAATCTTCATATATTGGAAGAATTCCCTTTTGTTTTATGGTCATAAAATGTAAATGAGTGCGAATTTCGCTTCGAAATTTTGACAGCATATTCATGAATATTGAAGCTAACTGTTTATGGATTTGAAAAATAGGATTTTTTGATCTTCCTAATATGGTTTCCCCCCTTAAACGACGATTTGTGTAGGTGGAAAAGTGATTTTACTTGGCCCTTCACTGTTCTGTGGATGCGTACTGAATTTTACGCTTACATGAAATGATGCCGCACAACACGGTAATGGTTGGGTTACTGTGGATATAGTACGATGACCTAAAGCAGACTCTTTCAAAAGTCGAGAAATTATACCTCATCGGATATTCCAGATTTGTGTACAACAGAGACATCCCTACATCTTACTACGTGTTTACAGTGCCAACAGTTGTTAGGACCAGGAACCGTCACAAAAGAAATGAGTCGGAGTCTGTATCAGTATGGGTGAAAGGTGCTCTAAACTGTAGCATGATTAAAGTTGTTACATTATTACAGAAATTGAAATAAAGTGCCTTTCCTCTTACATGTCCTTTGTCCTTATCTATATTAAATAAACGAATTACACATTGATCTTGCCAAAAGTCGAGAAGCGCTTGTTCTTGGTGTTGTAGCTCTCTAGCACACCCTGGCATGCCTTCTGTGTTGGTCACCTCTGTGCTCCCCTGTCCTCCTCTACGTGGTGTTCTCTGTGTGACATCGAGAGGGACTCAGTCCCTGGCGTGGCGGCGTTATGCAGCCAGTCGGTGCGAGATAAGGTGCCTGTGTGTGCGCCAGACTGGGCACAGTCCGTGCAGCCCTGTAATCACGGCTGTTGTCATCTTGCAAGACGGGAATTCCGACTTTATATTTACCATGAAGATACAGAAGAAAAAGTGACATTTGGACAACGATTGTTTTCAAGATAACGTCGCGATTCTTGTTGATACAGAGGGAGAATCCACATTAGGAGGTTCAATTGCATAAATCGTTAGCTTAACTATCCAAGAATACTCTGTCAAAATTTCAAAGCGAAATTCGCCTTCGTTTAGAGTTTATGAGGACAGAACTGAGTGCACATGGGGTACAGGCTCAGGTAGTCCTGACCGCCTCAGCCCCACAGGCGCTTTGTGTACTGACGTGGCCTGGAAACGGATCTCCACCTTCGTATCTTTCTTTTCAAATAATGGTACAGAAGGTACCAGAAGCATCAGCACAAGGCATTATTTCTCTTATATTTCGGTAGATAGTCGCTGTACCTCACTTGGAGGCAGTTCTATCTCAGCCTTCAATGAGTGTCTTTGTAATTGAGACAAAAATGTCTTCGCAACCGAAAGGCGACCTTGTCTAAAGAACGCAGTAGTAAGCCGCTTGACAGAAAGTTCCACGAGAACCATCAAGACGATAAACAGAGTGCTAACAACGAAGCTCGAAGAGCTAGTGCGAAAAAAACTCGACAGTTCTACTGGTGAAAGTGTGACTGTGAATCTACTGCATTTTCATCGGGTCATCGGATTGTACGCTCACTCCATTCGAACCAAAGAAAGGTCGGAATGGTCGGAAAGCGTTGCTGCAAGCGCAAAACGAGGCCTATGAGAAACAAGTCCTGGAATCACAGATTAATTGGTAAGCATTTTACATTAGTGTTAACCTCCTTGAATTTATAGTTTCCGAGAATTAATTTCTCCATCCCGTTTATCTCGAAATGACTTTTTTCGCATTTCCGTTCAGTCTAACTCTAATAAAAGTATAGAACCGATCATTATGAAAATTTATAGTAAGATTTTTTATAAAATTACAAATTGTATGAAACAACTTGTGAAATTATATTATATTTTAATGTTATTTTACTTTGCATAATTAGAGACGAAAATAGTGAAAATCGAAGTAAATTGTTCCAATGCCTGCAGACATTTTAATTTTCATTATTTTCACCTGCGTTGACGTTCATACTCTTAGAACATAAGTTATTAATGTACAATCAAAACCTTTTTGATTTCATATGAAAATCGGAATGCCTAAGCTGTAAGCAATTCACTGCTCACAACCTTCAGCGGACATCACAGCGTAACTTCGTTATTTTTGGCTGAAATCATTCTAAAAATTCACAGAAATGAATGAAAATTGTGAAAATTTGATTGCGTTGTAATTAATTCTTCGCACCCAGAACAAAATCCCAAAAAATCAGTGTCAAACAACATCCTAATGTGGTTTCCCCCCCCCCCCCCATTAACAAATGATATCAAGCAATGATAAGAGATATAAACTCAAAACATCACATCCAGTAGTGTTGAATGCGCAAACGGCGCAATTAGGCGTTCTGTCCCCTATCTGTGGACGATGCATTTCACACTAGAGGTGGTTGTCTGGTGCTTTGGGATTGTACTTCGTACTCCACACATAAAAAAAAAAAAAAAGGTTTCGCGTCAGCCTGGTTCCCAGAACTCCTGAAAATAGTCGTTGACTGTGGGTATTGTATCACAGACACCGTCCCTATAACTGTTGAGATATGTCACTAAACCCACCCAAAGATGTAAACAACCATGAATGACCAGCGCCTAATAGACGGAGGGGGTCCGACAGACGATCAGTTCCACTCATTTCTCCAGTTCAACCATGCCTAGACGGTCAATACCGGGGTTCGATAGCGTCTGCGTTGTTACTTTGTACCAGCAAGGGCTCTTAATGGGGTAAGTATCTAGACATCTCGGAGTGAACCAACGGGATGTTCTTCGGACATGGAAGAGATACAGAGAGAGACAGGAATTGTCGATGACATGCCTCACTCAGGCCGCCCAAGGCCTACTACTGCAGTGGATGACCGCTATTTACGTATTTTGGCTCGGAGCTACCCTGACAGTAACGCCACCATGTTGAATAATGCTTTTAGAGCAGCCACAGGACGTCACGTTACGACTCAAACTGTACACATTAGGCTGCATGATGTGCAACCTGACTGCTGACGTCCTTGGTGAGGTCCATATTTGTAACCACGACACCATGCAGCGCGGTACACATGGGCGCAACAACATGCCGAATGGACAGCTCGGGACTGGCATCACGTTCTCTTCCATGATGAGTGTCGTATATGCTTTCAACCAGACAACTGTGAGAGACGTGTTTGGAGGCAACCCAGTCACAATTAATGCGATAGATACACTGTCCATTGAGTGCAGCAAGGTGGAAGGCCACTACTGGTTTGGGGTGGCATTATGTGGGGCTGACGTACGCCGCTGGTGGTCATGGAAGGAGCCGTAATGGCTGTACAATACGTCAATGCCATCCTCCGACCGATAGCACAACCATATCGGCTACATACGGGCGAGGCATTCGTCTTCATGGACGATAATTCGCGCACCCATCCTGCACATCTTCTGAATGACTTCCTTCAGGATAACGACTTCTCTCGATTGGAGTGGTCAGCATGTTCTCCAGACCTGAACCCTATCGAACATGCCTGGGATGGATTGAAAAGGCTGTTTATAGACGACATGACCTACTAACTACTCTGAGGGATCTACGCCGAATCTCCATTGAGGAGTGAAGCAATCTGAACCAACAGTGCCTTGATCTTGTGGATAGTATGCCAAGACGAATACAGGCATGCATCAACGCAAGAGGACGTACTACTGCGTATTAGTGGTACTGTGTGTACAGCAATCTTGACCACCACCTCCTGAAGGTCTCGCCGTATGGTGGTACAACATGCAATATGTGGTTTTAACGAGCAATAAAGAGGGCAGAAATGATGTGTATGTTGGTCTATATTCCAGTTTTCGGTACACGTTCCGGAACTCTCGGAACTGAGGTGACACAATTTTTTTTTATGTGTGTATATCGTGGGGCCAGTACTTCTTTTTAATGTGAACAAAAACCACGGTGTTTATTCCAACGCAGTGTTGCCCTCTCTTCTGCATCCTCCACACATTGCGCCGTCGGTGGACTGGACATTACGCATCGTTTGACAAGAGGCCAAACGGCGAGACGCCTGAGCACACTGCACGGCCCCAGGCAGCTGCTGCCCATTCGCTGTGGTCGCTGGCCCACAGGAGGTGTCCAGTCGTGAGTGCGGCTGTGGGAAACGTCTTCACTGTGAAGCGTCAGATTCCAAGTGTGCTCTCTGTGCAGTCCGCTTCTCTATGTTCTCTGGGAAACTTTTTGAGAATGGTACGTATTAACTGGCAGTAGCAACTCCTGTCGGCTTTGAAACCGACTGCCATTGACAACGTGTGGCCCTCTTATTGGGTCCCTGTCAGTTACGATCATGTTACGATCACTGTCCTTGCACCGCAATGCGTGGCTGCGTGTAATGTACCATTCCCCTTTGACACCTATGTACAAATGAACCAGCTTCAGACAACGTACGGACAGAGGCAAGTACAAACACGATAGGATCTTTTTGCCAATTTATAACGACCTGCCGTCTTGTGCTCATTGCATACAAAACGGCCGGCACTTTCAAATCGATTCGCTGCCTCTACTGAAGTTACGTTTTCCAGCATTTCTCAGGACTCCAGACTGGTATTTCCCGAGGTGGCCTTCTCTTCAGAAGATAACTCATGTCATATCTTGCAGCCATGCTGATGGTTCAATAGTATTCACACCATCACCTGCTTTCTTTAGTATTGAATTTTTGCATTATTTCCGATGTCTGAGGATATTCTGCCTGTCTCATTTGTCCTGCTCACCACGTGAAATAATTTGGTCATGTCTGGCTCTCCCGCGCGCTTCAATAATTCAGATGTAATGTAGGTCTACGCTAGGTTCATTGTTTCGAGTTCAGGACTTCCACAGATCTGTGAAATTATTATCCCAGTATAGTATCTCTTATCACATCTCCTCTTACTTCTCCTAGTCTTTCTGTAATGGTGTCCTCAAGATTTTTTTCCCGTTATATTCATTTGCTTATCCGCCATCTCTTTACCAAGCTACGTGTTCAATCCACCTTCATTACAAACTCAGTGCAGTCGTAATTCCACCTTCCACGTACGCCTGTACTCAGGTACATTTACAAACTTAGGCTTTCGCGGCCATGGTCACATTCAACAACATTTTTGTGGGTTTGCGACCGCATTGTCAATACATATAAAACTACCGACGGTTCCTTTCCTGTTGTAAGCCATACCTTCTTCACGGTATTTTTGTTTACTGCTGAATCAGAAAACATTGTTTCTTATATACCAGCAGACATGGCTGTTATCTACTTCTGATAGGCTGTCCGGTTTCCACCAATGAAAAGAAATAGAAACACCCATAGTGACTTCTAACATCCCTTCCCTTCATCCTAAACAGTCTCAAACCGTGGGAAAAGAAAGTTCTGAAGCATATCGAGATATGTGCTTCAGTGAACAGTGTTCTCGGCAAAGAAAAATGGACTGTACACCTTTTCCTGTGAAACTACACAAAACATATCAAATTTTGGAGAATTCCTGCCATATTGTACAACTTCATGTGGTTGTTCCGTGCCCCACATTCAGACGAACCCATGTACCAACAGGATGGGGCACAGCCACACTGGCGTCTTGAAGTGCAGAAATTTTTAAATCAAAGAATCGCCGAACGATGGAATGGTCGAATGATTCAGCCCTACATTACGACCCTACATGGTCAACGAACTTGATTGTATGTGATACTTCTTGTGGGGGTTTATAAAAGACTATATGTGCCTCGGTTATCAACATCAATGAATGAACTGAGACATCGCATAACACCAGCTGTGGAAGCTGAAACTCATGACTTGCTCGCTGTACAGTGGAACAATTTGAATACCAGATTGACATATGCCATTCACCTAAAGGGTGTAAAATGAACACCTATGAAAAGGTATGAAAAAAAGACTTTCTGAGTTTCCCGTTAATCAAAAAAGAATATTCATTGTGTTGTTCAGTAAGTAATGCCCCACATTTTTTTAAAAAGCCATTAATATACATAAACAAACGTCCTTGTTGCTGCATCACATTTTATGTTTGTTCAGTGTGCCGATGAAGCTGTGGCAGACGTCACACCCTTAGTACAGCGTCTAAATGGCGTCTACATATGACTCACGTTACAAGCAGCATGCTGTTATTGAATTCTTGTGTGCAGAAAAAGAAACCGTTGTTAACATCCATAAACGTTTGTGTGCAGTGTATGGCGATGCTGCAGTTGATAGAAGTACAGCTGGGTGATGGGTAAAGAAAGTTACAGCCTCAAGAAATGCAGAAACAGAGCTCCACCATCAGCCACGCTCGGGACGTCCTGTCACAGCCACTGCTCCAGACATGTTGAATCGTGAGGAAGCCATCATTCGTGCCGACCGGCGCAACACAACTCGACAATTGGCTCTACAATTGTTCGTCAGCATTGGAAGTGCGCCTGCAGTGATCGACACTCTGCGATATTGAAAGAGGTGCTCACGATGGGTTCCACGAGTGCTCACAGCGGACCACAAGATTCAAACCAAGGTCGTTTCTTCTGCATTGTTGGAGCGTTTTGAGACAGACGGAGAGGCCTTCGGATCGTTACTAGGGTCGAAGGCTGGGTGCGCCAGAAACAAGAAGGCAGTCCATGGTGTGGCATCATCCTCATTCACCACAAAAGAAGAAATTCAGGACAACGCCATCTTCCAGAAAAGTCATGGTGACACTGTTCAGGTATTGTAATGGCGTCATGCTCATGGATGAGATGCCTAGAGGGTCAACCATCAATTCAGGGGCGTACGTAAAGACTCTGAATACGCTCACGAACCGTTTCCGACGTGTTCGATCAGACAAGAAGCCAGCAGAAACCTTGCACCAACACGATAATGCACACCGACACAAAAGGCAGAGAACGTGGGAACACATCGCGAAATTAGAATGGACATCATTGTATCATCCAGACTACAGTCCAGACGTGGCACCCTCTGACTTCCACCTCTTTGGGCCACTTGAAGATTCTCTATGGGGAACACATTTCGAAGATGACGAGAGTGTCAATGATGCAGTGAAAACGGATTCGTCTACAGGACAAGAGCTTTCCCAGCAGGGATTACATGCTCTTCCACAACGTTGGCGTGTGGCCATTGATCGGCATGGAGGCTACGTAGAAACATAGGACTTGGACAATGTTCATTTATTTTGTCAACTAAATGTTCAAATGTGTGTGAAATCTTATGGGACTTAACTGCTAAGGTCATCAGTCCCTAAGCTTACACACTACTTAACCTAAATTATCCTAAGAACAAACACACACACCGAGGGAGGACTCGAACCTTCGCCGGCACCAGCCGCACAGTCTATGACTTCAGCGCCCCCGACCACTCGGCTAATCCCGCGCGGCTTGTCACCTAATTGTGGCTCTTAACAATAAATATGTTCTGAGAGAAATAATGTAGGGCATTATTTATTGAACGACCCTCGTATATGTATATTAGTTTCGAAAATGTTGTTCTTGTTGTGGTCTTCAGTCCAGAGACTGGTTGAATGCAGCCCTCCATTCTACTTTATAATGCACAAGCTTCTTCAGGTAACTACTGCAAAATACATCCTTATGAATCTGCTTAGTGTATTTATGTCTTTGTTATCCTCTATGGGTTTGGCCTCCACGCTGCCTTCCAACACTAAACTGGTGATTCCATGATGCTTCAGAACATGTCGTACCGACCGATCCCTTCTTTTAGTCAAGTTGTGCCACAAATTCCTCTGCTCCACAGTTGTGTTCAGTACCTCCTCATTAGTTATGTGATCTACCTATCTAATCTTCAGCATTCTTCTATGACACCACATTTCCAAAGCTTCTATTCTCTTCTTGTCTAAACTAGTTAGCGTCCATGTTTCACTACCATGAATCGCTACACTCCGCACAAATGCTTTCATAAAAGACTTCCTGACACTTAAATCTATGCTCGATGTTAACAAATTTGTCTTCATCAGAAACGCTTTCCTTGCCAGATGCAGTATACGTTTTACAAACTCTCTACTTCAACCTTCATGGGCTATTTTACTCCCCAAATAGCAGTACATATCTACTACTTTGTGTCTCACTCCTAGTCTAATTCCCTCAACATTATCTGATTCAATTCGACAACATTCCATTATCGTCGTTTTGCTGTTCCTCCTTTCAAGACAGTGGTTCAAATGGCTCTGAGGACTATGGGACTTAACAGCTGAGGTCATCAGCCCCCTAGAACTTAGAATTACTTAAACCTAACTAAGGACAACACACACATCCATGCCCGAGGCAGGATTCGAACCTGCGACCGTAGCGGTCGCGCGGTTCCAGACCGAAGCGCCTAGAACCCCTCGGCCACTCCGGCCGGCCTCAAGACACTGTCCGTTTCGTTAAACTACTGTTCCACATCCTTTGCTGTCTCTGACAAAATTAGAGTGTCATCGGCAAACCGCAAAGTTTTTATCTCTGCTCTATGGATTTAAAAAAAAATGGCTCTGAGCACTATGGGACTCAACTGCTGTGGTCAGAAGTCCCCTAGAACTTAGAACTACTTAAACCTAACTAACCTAACGACATCACACACATCCATGCCCGAGGCAGGATTCGAACCTGCGACCGTAGCAGTCGCACGGTGCCGGACTGCGCGCCTAGAACCGCGAGACCACCGCGGCCGGCACTATGGATTTTAATTCCCACTCCAAATTTTTCTTCTGTTTTCCAAACTGCTTACTCAGTATACAGATTGAAAGACATCGGGGACAGGCCACAACCCTGTCTCACTCCCCTCCAAACCATCGCTTTCCTTTCATGCCCCGTAACTCTTGTAATGGCCATCTGGTTTCTGTAAAAATAGAAAATAGCCTTTCGCTCCCTGTATTTGGCCCCTGCCACCTTCAGAATTTGAAGGAGACTATTCCAGCAGCACTGTCAAAAGCCTTCTCTAAGTCTAAAAATGCTAGAAATGTAGATTTGCCTGTCCTTGACCTACCTTCTAAGGTAATTCATAGGGTCAGTAATCAAAGATGTAGACTTGCCAAATCGGATTATACTTTCTGATACAACTTGTATAAGTAAAACGGTGAAATAATTTTACGTGAACATCTGTATTGAACATATCATAAAATATGCAAACAGAGGGCCTCTTTACATCCTTTTCCTCCTCCGCAGACCCGTTCTTGGAAGAACAGTCAACAAATCGTTGGGCCGCAGTTTCGGTGTTTGTTTGTTGCTCAACTGCACTTGTGGGTAATTACTTTTCACGAAAAAATAAATAAATAAACGTTGATAGCGACTGTTAGCGGTCGAGGGCAGTGGTTCGCTAGCGATATGGGGCGCCTCGCCTTCCTTAAATCGACGGCTTCCTACGTCACACCGATAAGGCGTGACTGGAGAGGCTGCTCCAGTTCGCAGAGGCGCAGCGTGTCGAGCGCGGTAGGAACGTAGCGGCTCCTTCGTCTCGTACTGTACTTGTTTCTTCTTTTTGTTTGCCAGCCCCAGGTCGACGATACTTCCCAACTGGGGCAAAAACTTGATAGTGGCATCTACCCTCCCCCCAACCCATCGTCTGTTTGCGAGAGGACGATAAAAATAAAAAATAAACGATTTTTGAAACATTGTAAGACGTGTATATTTCTATTGTCTATTATCAAATCACAATTTATGAAAGATGTTTATATTTTATTAATAGGATTAAGTAGGAATAATTATTATTTGTCATGTTGGAAATAATTGTGGTAGCAGGGAATATCTGCACCAAAGTATTATTGATATAATTTTAAAAAGGGATGGGGAAACCGCGTATGGATACATTTTAAGAAAAGAGCAGGAAAGACCGCCAATTGATACCTTTTGTAATGGTAGCAGGGATTGTCTGCACCAGAAAGCATTGTTAGCGGGAGAGACCGCACTTTAGCTTTCGTAGGAAGTCAGTAGTGAGCGAGAAGTGAAGTGAGTCGGTAGCAGGTCTGAAGCGAGAGGTTGAGAGGAGCGGTGTGCCTGCCAGCCACCAGCTATGAATTACAAGAGATTATAAACGGATGTACAGAGACATCAGCTAACTATTATCATAAGAGGAGCTAATATTATTGAATTATTTTTTTGAGAAACTCAAGACTACTGAAGGTATGTTTGCGCAATGCTAGTTGTAAGATTATTGTAAAAAGTATGTCCCATTTGAACGTTTGTAAAATCATTTCATTACCAACAGTAAATATTTGAAGCGTTTTCAGAATATAATTAATTTTTGCCAGCAATGTTGCATTACTGATTACAGTCCATCCCAAAAACCACCAACATAAAACTTAGCAAAAATTTTATTGTTGTCAAGAAAAAGTGTAACTATGAATTACGCAACTTCAGTCAAATTAATTAAAGAATAACGTCAGCTTTGCTATTAAAGAATAACGTCAGCTTTGGTAATAAATACAGCCACTTATTATGACAGCCCACCAGCAGTTAATAGAGTATAGTAAACCGGAGTAAGTATATTCATGTCGCCGTTCGATGTAGCAGTCAGAAGGCGATCCAGTAACAGTAAAAAAGGTAAGGAACAGTTTTGGGTTATTGCAGGTAATGACTGAGGGCCACGACGACGACACATTCTATGTTTCGTCGAAATAATCAGAAAATCACTTTTAATAAGCAGCAATTAAATTTGTATGCGAAGATTGAGAAAGAGAATAAATTTCAAAGGGAAGATTTCATTTGTTATTATTAAGCAAGAGATAGAAATCCTAAGGGAAGGTTACATAGGTTATTGTAAAAGTGAAGGTTATCATTAACAAAAGAGGTATAGAGGAGACGAGAAGGTTTCAACATGTGTTCATTTTTCAGCGCGCATCTTTCTGATGAGTTTGAATTATGAAAGACACACGTTCGAGGATACGTAAGACATGTTATTCGGTCTTAAGTCTGCCAAAGTGCAGTGCCACGCCTCTTCACACAGCAGTCTTCTCTCGCACGACGCTGTATTCCGCTCTATGCTATTCAAATTTGTATATTTTGTATTGGAAGCCATCAAGCGTATATTCAGGACAGTGGAAGTTGAAAAGTCCTGTGGTGCCTCTCCTGCTCACAGTCGACCGATTTGAGGCAGTCGTTTGTTTGCTTTCTCCTGTAGAGCCCATGTGATTTTGGTTCAGGTGGAATGAAAGTAACAAGATGATTTAGTGTAATGATTATTAAAAAAATTGATCCTGTTGTCACTTATATTGGTGCAATGAGCTGTTTTCAATCATGCTAAACTTGTAGCTTATAATTTGTTTGTATGAAATTATATTTGTGGAAATTAAGCTTATCATAAGTCTGCAGGACAAAAGTGTGTATTTTGTAACATGAAGACAATTCCGGGGAAAATATTCAAAATCGCTATAAAATACCAGATTTGTGTAATATAAATTTAAGTACTACAAATTGAATGGACTTAATAAAATGAAAGCGGCGAGAATTGCTAGCCTTGTAATACAGATGCTGGAGAAGTGATTTTTTTAAAGATTTTCTCCTCGTTCAGGGATTCTTTGCTTTTCGTAGAAGAAGGAAAATCTTTCAGCCGCAGATGCAGAGTCTGAGTCAAAGCAATTCGCGAACCTCATTGGTGAGTGACTTCCTCTGAGGAAAAAATAAAGACGCTGATTTTCCGGGTCACGGATCGGGGACGCTGTGTCGCCAGTGATAGGACGTGCTTCGCCTTCAGTGAAGCGGTGTGTTTTGAAATACAGTGTCACGTGGAGTAAGCGATAGCTCTGGAAGGCAGTCTCAGCCCGCGAGCACAGCAGGGGTGTCTGGCGACAGGTGGCTGCCCTGCACGAGGCGGCCCTGTGCGTCCTGTACTGATCTCCTTTTCTCTTTAATTTCAGATAATATGTTTCCGTCATTGGCGTGTGATATTATGTTGGCAATTTTCACATTACAGAACCGAATAAAACTAATTTTACCAAGACATTCTCATTTCGCCACTACAGGGTGTTTCAAAAAGAATATATTTACTTCGAGTGCATATATTTATTAAACCTTACGAAATACAAAAATGAAACTTTACACTCATATTTACAAACCTCTCAAGTTCAGATTAAAGAAGTTCAATATGTCCTCCATCAGTGACACGAACAGTAGCACATCGATACTCAAATTCCACCCATATTTGGGCAAGCATGTCCTTCGTCACTGATGTTACAGCAGTACGGATCCGGTTCTTCAACTTTTCCATGATCTGTTGGAGTGGTCGTACATACACGTTGTCTTCAACGAAACCCCACAGGAAGAAGTGAGAGGGTGTCAAATCCGACCCGGTGACTGTGGAGCCCAGCTGGGACATGCTAACTCGCCAGCTCCTTGACGTCCAATCCAACGGTTCGGTAGAGTTTCATTCCGATATTCACACACTTGGCGAATCCAGCGAGGGGGTGCCCGTGTTGTGGAAAAATGAAGTTGTCTTCGTGCAGTCTCAGAAACAACAAGTTTTTTAACGTAGCGAGATACTGCTGACCGTTAACCGTGTTTCCTTCAGAGAAGAATTGGCCGTAAACAGGTGATCGGCATATCGCACAAAACACATTGACTTTGGGCGAATCTCGTACACGTTCAGTGGCTGTATGCGGGTTCTATGGCCACAATTTCGAACATTGTCTTTGTTTACCTGACCACTAACACGGAAGGTCGCTTAATCACTGAACACGATGCGTTGTGCGAAAGTGTTATCATTGTCAATAGTGTCGAGAATCTCGTTACAAAATGCCACACGTTTGCGTCAGTCAACAGGGCGCAGATCTTGTAACAGCTGTAACTTGTACTGCTTCATAACCAACTGACGTCTCAAAACACGCCAAATTGTTGTTGTACGCAGTTGTAACTCCCGAATGGCATGACGAGTTGATTTTGAGAGACTGTGTTTGAAAGCAGATTGAATTCGTGCAACATTTACTTAGAGAACACGAGGGTGGACGGGACTCTTTGCTTTACGTACACATCTTGTATCTAGAAACTGCCGGTACCATCTGCGAATGTTCCGCCCATTCGGAGGATCAATTTGTTACCTCAACCTGAAACGTCTTTGCACTGTAATCACGGAACTGCACTTCGCAAACTCTAGAACTCAAAATGATTTCAGCTGTGGAGTAGCCATTTTAAACATATCACGCTTACCAAAGAAAACAGGAGACCACTGACATGTAGCGGCTATTAATATGAACTAGACTATGCATTCGTTTCTGCAATAGCTGAACCAAGGCGCAGCGATCGATAGTTTGGACAACATAATACTTTGTAATACATATATTCTTTTCGAAAAATCCTGTACTTTTTAAAACGCTTCGTCAGCGCCGATGTTTATGGATGCTGCTATTCTTGTGTCCGGGCTTGGGGCATATTTGCTTTCTCCCGTTAGAATTTTGAGTAGCAAAGGACTGATAATATGAACAATCGTTTACTCCGTGCTATGTTTCCCAACAGGGTAGCTCTTATTTCAACACCCTTTCCGCAAACGTGACGTCATGTTGAGGTCACACGCAATATCGACGGACGCATGATCGGCTATCAGCTTTCGGTAGCCTTCTGTACGGGCCACTGACAAGAGTTAATGTGCAAGCACTGAAGAATTTCAAAACCACGTCGTTCTTGGATAGATATATTATAATTAGTGCAATCATAAAATGTTACGTAATGATTTATCGATGGTTAATGCCTTCATATAAAAATGCTCTCTCAGATGTGAGATTATCGTCAATAATTTCCAGATTAAGTATGAAACACGTTTGTTTTATAATTTGTAGTATGTAGTTCTAAGTTAGCAGAGCGCTCATAATTTATTACAAACACGTCATCATTATCGTATAATGCAACTTAAGAACGCACCAACGATGTATACATTCAGGAGAAAATACGATGACCTGAGACAAACTTCACATGATTAACTGTTAGTGTAATAGATAACGGAGGGGTTTCTGGAGTCGAAAATTGTGGGTTCCCATCACATGACATGCAAATATTTTTGTCATGTTATCTTTGGTAGCACATTCTCCGACTCTCTTGCCAATGTAATAGAAGTAACTTGCGCAATAAAAGATGTTATTTACATTTTGTGTGAAGAAGACATAAATAGCAATTTCCGAGTGCGTGGCTATGCAGGAACATGTGCGAGCTTAAATTGCTGCGAGTGAAGCAAGTAACCATAACATCCATATTCCTTCTTCTCGTACATATTTTTGACTCTCTGTTTCCGAATAAGTGCCGTGTTTCGAGTATGGGGTTAGGCTGGAACCTAAGAGGAAAGTTTAAACTGCTGCGAGGGAATCGACGTGCAATACCATTCATATCCTTCCTTGTCACAAAATCTATAGCCGATCATGTGGTCGTCCATATTGTGACTGACTTCAAACTGAGGTCACGTTTGCGGGAAATTCGTGAAACGAGTTTTACCCTTTCAGACATGCACATAAAGCACACACAAATCTTGCCACCGATTATTCCTTTCAAAAAATAAAAATGATATGTGTATAGCCTGACAAAGTGCATTTCTTTCGTTACCTAATGCTCCATTTGGAAATCTCCACGACCAATGGTAATTTAAATTTATCAAACACCCATATGCGAAAAGCCACACATTCCTGGAATTTCTTAAGTATTACTAAATGTTACCAACGATTAAACTATGCTCACTGCAAAAATCCACCAGGCCAGTCCACGTTCTCCTACCATTTTTCTTCCTCTTCCTCTAATAGAATTCCACTCCTGCATCACAACTAAATTTTCGTCGCCATTAACCACTTCAATAATTTATCTCAACATACACTGCCTCACTCTCTCCACCAACTGCTGAGCTAGCAGGCTTATGAACTTGTACTCCTTTGAGGAGTGTTACATTCGTACATACCTTTTCCCTGATGATTCATTTGGTATGCTGCTGGTAGTAGGTTACCCACATTCAAATCCTCTTATTATTAGACCTGTTCTTGCATTAGCTCTATTTCATTTAGTGCTGGTAATCCCATACTGACCTGACTAGAAGTCTTGATCTTCATGCTACCGAATTTCACTTCTATCACTATATCTAACTTGAACGTATCCATCTCTCTTCTTAAATTATCTAACCTACATACCAACTTAAGGGCACTAACGCTTCGTACTCCGACCTGTAGAATGCCAGTTTCGTTCTTCTGACTACGTCACACTTTAGAGTAGTCCCAGCCTGGAGATCGGTATGGGCTATTATTTTACGTCCGTAATATTTTGTCTGAGACTGTAGCATCACCATTTAACGATGCAGCAGATTTACATCTTCTTGGAAAAATATAGCGGTTGTAGTTTCCTCTCGTTTTGAGACATTCGCAGTAGCAACACAACAAGGCCCTGTTGGCTGATATTACAAATACGAGCAAGACATTCCACCTTGGGAAACCGACGGTCCATATCACCTACAGATTTAATCATTTATGTTTCGTACCATAGTGTATACGGACAGTAAGTAATATTTTGTTAAATGCCATTCTTCGTTGTGTTTCCATTTTAGTGGACAGCAGCATATTTAGCAAAGGAGCAGCCGCGTGAGATGTGACGAACCTCGTTAGGTAGGGGTGCATCTTACTGCTATGCCTCGAGCATGTGTTCCACGTAAAACAATTTAGGCTAAAAGTACACTAAAGCAGGAACAAGATACTGATAAGTCCTAGAGCTAAAGAGGGAGCTCTGTCTAATTCCGTGGGCAGGCTTTTGGGCAGAAATTCAGTAATCGTGCTGGGCTGCAAAACCCTCGAGTCCCCAATAGCAAGCCGAACGACGCGCGAGTATCAGGTCAGGCACAGTTTACGCCATCGACAGTCATTTGTACAAAAATTACCGCGTTCGTTTAATGCGGGAGGTTAATTTTTCTGAAGTACTGAAGAATTTTTCAGAGTGTAAGGGTGATTCTTGTGAACGAAGTTTGAACCGGATGCATGAGGCAGTTAGCTGATGACTGTAATGTGAAGTTGCCACTGTATCAGTTGCTTCGGTAAATGAGCAGAAAAAAAGTCGCACTGTTATAAAAACATTTTAGTTTGAAGGATTGGGCAACCGAACAGATGAAAACTGAATCATGTCAAGTCCGAGGGACTCAGCACAGCGTGTACTGCTAGGAGCAGAGCTGCAGGCGGAGCGCGCTTCGGACACTTAGAGACTCCAGCAAAGCAGAGGATGGTGACGACACGCGTCATGTCGCAACACACAGTGGCTGACACGGGCTGATTTTCGACCGAGAATACAATGCAGTGTCGGGTAATGTTCAAAAATATCAACGCGCAGGAATTTTTCCCCACATCAAAGATGTAAAAGCTGTCAAAACATAGCACATGGGCCTTTCAAGTGTGCAATTGGAGGCTGGAACCATTGTGTTAGCTGATACTAAGTTGAGCAATATACTTAAAAGCCAGTGGCAGATCAATTGCTTTGCCAGTCATAGTTTCCTCTTTTCACTTCTTTTACTGGGCACTAAGGATTGATCATTTAGTGAATGAAACTATGTTCTGTTGCGCTTAAACATTTGAAACTGAGTCACATGCGACGTCAAAATATTTTAGCGTAACGGAATATAATTTCATTTACCGCAAGATCAATCGGTAGGGCCCACAAAAAAGAGAAAACTATAGATCGCAATAAAATTACTTTAATACATTTTAACCACAAGTGCATATCGCACAATGATTCGGATGGGACATGTGGAACCAACTCAGATTACCACCACTACATGAAATGCAAGAAATTAAGGAACAGGTCTAATAACAAATAAAAAAGTTAGAATGTGGGTAAGCTACTACCAGCAGCACAGCGAATTAATCACCATGGATAAGGTATGTACGAATGTAACACTCACCAAATGAGAACAACTTCATAACCCCGATATCTCAACAGTTGTTGAAGAGACTTAGGCGGTGTATGTTGAGATAAATTATTCAAGTGGTTAATGGGGACCAAAGTGTAATTCTCATGCAGGACTGGAATTCTATTAGAGGAAGAGAAAGAAAAATATTAGGAGAACATGGACTGGCCTGGTGGGTTTTTCCTGTCAGCATAGTTTAATCGTTGATAACACTTACTAATACTGAAGAAATTGTAGGAAGGTGTGGATTTTCACATATGGGTGTTTGATAAATTTTAAGTACCACTGGTAGTGGAGATTTTCAAATGGAGCTTTAGGTAATGGTTGACTGAAACGAGAAGAAATGAACTTTGTCATGCTGTAGAGATTTTGCTTTTATTTTTTGAAAGGAATTATCAGTGGCTAGATTTGTGTATGCTTAATGTGGATGTTTGAGAGGGTAAATCTCGTTTCACGAATTTCTCGCAATCGTGACGTCATTTTGACGTCACTCCCAATAGCAACGGCCCCATGATCGGCTATCGATTTGGTGACAAGGGAGGATATGAATGTTATAGCACCTCGATTCACTCGCAGCAGTTTAAGCTGTCTTCTTACGTAGGTTCCAGTCTCACCTCACACTTGAAACACGGCACTTATTCGGAAATAGAGAGAAAAGTATTTACGAAAAGGAAGAATATGGATTTTATTGTTAGTTGCTTCAGTCGCTAAAATTTAAGCTGTCCTCTTAATTTCCGACCTAACCACGCACTCGGAAATCGCTATTTAATCCATCCTCCGTTCACAAATCTGACACTATGTAAATAACATCGTTTATTGCGCAACATACTTGTATTACATTGATAAGATGGTCGCAGAATGTGTTAGCAAACGATAACATGAAACAATTATTTGCATGTCATGGGATGGGTTGGAAACCCACAACTTTCGACTCGACAAACCCCACCGTTTTCTATTATGCTAACACTAAATCATGTGAAGTTCGTCTCGTGTCCCGATCTCCATATTCTCTCTTGAATGTATACATGTGTAAGGGTCTACGGGTTGCACGCAGCTGTACGGTACGTAACACGTGCTCGCCAGCCGACCTATGAGGAGTGCCGACAGTCTGCTCGGTCAGTGCACGTGCGTCCGGCCGCCGTGCGGCGCAGGGAGTAAGCCACTGGCCGCCGTCTGCAGCGCGCCGTATAAAGTAGCGCGGCCTCGGGTGTAAATATGTCTCTCTTTCTTAGCTCACCATGGAGACTTGCAATACAACCATAATTATGTCAGACACAATGATGTGGTACGCCTAGAGTGCGCGTTTTATAATCAGCCTTTGTTAATAAAACTGTTTAAACTTACTTCTCGGCATTCGTGTATTGCCGCAACTGAAGGACCCACTGCTCACAAACCTTGACTAATATTTCGTCTAATTATCATCTGGGACAACAACACAAACAACCCCCTTATGGAAGTGGTGTCAGAAGTGGGATTATTACGGAAAATCTACTGTCCTGAAGAGGTGCAGCACAACGTGAACTTCGTGCACCAGCAGCAGCATGAACATCTTCCGACTACGCGGGGACATCCAGCGCTGGAATTCAGGTTGGTCTACTCCAGTTTGGCTACAATACTAAAGGCAGTGATGGATTTTTATTTTACATTTGAGTGACTCATTGGCGTTAAATTAGCCGAACTGACGCAATCCAGTCAGAGTAACGTCGTCGATCTACAAACTGTTATTACTGAACTGCAAGAAGAGATTCGGCAGTTAAAAGCAGAAAAAAAACAAGCGTAACATTCCGAGAGACTTGTCAAATGATAGTTCATGCAGTACAAGTACAACTACAATAAAGAATTTTTCATTATCGCCATCAGGACCAGTTTTTAGCGGGAAACCCGAAGATGATGTGAAGGTATTTTTTCGTATACTTGAAGGTGCCGCCCTGTTAGGATCATGGACAGATTCCGATAAGCTAGTGGTTGTCAAATTAAGAATTCAGGGAGCAGCACAAGATTTCATTAGTGCAGGGCCTACTTGCGTGAAAACGGAAGATTACAATGAGTTTAGAACGATTGTTGTTGAGAAACGTAAACGTAAAAACGCGATCGGATTTAACAGAGAGCAGCTTTACAGTTTGCGAATGTGACGAGGCGAATCTATCGAACAGTTTGCCGAAAGAATTCGAAACATCAACGCTCAAACGTACAAGTTAGTAGAAGACGAAAATCGCGTTCAGTTGTTCAAAGCCGACCAGAGAGCCATTGACACATTCATTCATGGGTTGCACGGAGGGGAAGTAAGCAAAGCTGTTAGATTGGTACGATGTAAAACGTTTCAGGAAGCAGTAGAATCAGCTGTTGGTTTCGTTGAAGCACTAAGACGACCGAATGGGATGCAGAAACAAGAACGCAGGGTTTACAACACAACAGTACAATGCTGCAAAATCACGGTCACAAGCGTAACGATTGTAAAAAGAATCGAATCTGCTATCATTGCGGGATGCAGGATCATGTTTCGAGAGATTGTCGCAACGAGAGGAAAGGTAATGCGAACAACAGACAATCGGCCAGATCTGTAAACGAGTATGTGGACGTAGGGGCGACCACTCTGTCGGCCCCCTGCTAGAGACAGTGATTCCTGTTAGTTCCAGCGAAAATCAGACCGTAAATGACTTCGTGATAGGTGCCGTATATCGTGGGAGAAACATCAAACTACTTATTGACACAGGAGCACAGACCTAATTTATGTGGTGTGACATAGATAAAGAGGTTAAAATTGAAACCACCGCTATTAAAAGTGCGATTTTTAAACAGAGGAAAACTACGTAACTATGGAGAAGTTGGCGTTGGATTAATTCTAGGCCAAGGCTAAGATGAAGGTGAAAATAAAGATAAAGATAATTACACAGCAATGGTGCAAGTAGTTTCAAATAACGAAACGCGGTACGACGGTGATTTTCTGTCCGCTAAAGAGGCAGAGATATTTGTCACAGAAAGAAAGATCAGACAAGGCGGTAACAACTACAATCTAGAAAATCGTTCTTCAGATCTTACTCAAATTAGCAGCTATATTGACGCTTTGGTAATGCACCACCCAAACGATGCATCATTTCAAACCGTCCAAGTCAATGTTCAAACTGATCAGCCTCAGCTAATTCCCAAGGGAACAGGAAAGACAATCTGTGGTGTCACCGCCAGACACCACACTTGCTAGGTGGTAGCTTTAAATAGCCGCGGTCCATTAGTACATGTCGGACCCGCGTGTCGCCACTGTCAGTGATCGCAGACCGAGCGCCACCACACGGCAGGTCTCGAGAGACTGACTAGCACTCGCCCCAGTTGTACGACGACGTCGCTAGCGATGCACACTGATGAAGCCTCGCTCAGTTGCGGAGCAGATAGAATAGCCTTCAGCTAAGTCAATGGCTACGACCTAGCAAGGCGCCATTTGTAACATTGCATGTATCTAAAGAGTCTCACTTGTATCGTCAAGAGCGATGTACCACAAGGATGGATTAAAGTATTACAGAAGCTACGTACTTTTCTTTATAGCATTCATTACGTATCCTGTTTCAGACTTCACGCCATCCTTCGTGAGCTTATAGCGTGCATTTCGGCCCCCTCAAACACACTGTGTCGGCACTCTTGTCGACACATCACAATCTACGTTGATCTACGTTAAAGTTAAGTCACTCTGAGGCAAGGAAGGAACTTGGCAATTAATTGAGCGATCCGAGAAAAGTGAGTTACTGGATAAAATACATTGTTATGTTGCTAGAAGTGTAGGTGTCGGTAATATGGTGAGACGGGATGTCGCAAAAGTCCCGGTTACAATAACGAATATGAGCGATGGGGATGTTGTTCTGCCACGAGGAACAAATGTTGCTGAAGTGTCGAGTGTAAGGAAAAGTGACGTAATACAGATTCCAGTTGAGGTAACAAGTGCTGCAGTTATAAACATAGATGTTTGTAGCAGTACCGTAAAATTATAATAAGGAGGGTAAGTTAATAATGAACTGAAGCCCAAGATTTGGAAGAACATTTGACACCTGATAAAGAGAATATTTTAGCGCCTGTTTTGTTGGAGTATGCAGATTTATTCCGAGAACGTGCAAATTTACCTGTCACTCATTCAGTTCAGCATCGTATTCATACAGGGAATGCAGCCCCAATCACACAGAAACCTTACCGAATACCATTCAGACAATGAGAGTCGGTAGAAGACGTGGTTAAAGAACAATTAGAAGCTGGAATTATAAAACCACGGGATCACCCACCGTAGTGTTCACCTGTTGTAATTGTAAATAAGAAATCAGTTTCTGGAGAACCACAGTTCCGTTTTTCTGTTGATTACCGATCTTTGAATGCTGTGACCACAACCGATATTTACCCCTTACCAAATTTAGTGGAACCCTTGAATTACTTGGGCAGATGTCAAATTTTTTCAGCATGTGATTTGACAAATGGTTATCACCAAATAACAGTGCATCCAGATGTTCACACAAATACTTCATTTGTAACAGCAATAGGAGTATGCAAGTATCTTCATATGACATTTCGACTTCGTAATGCTCCAGCTACATTTCAACGCCTGATATATTCAATTTTACCAGGGCTCACCCCAACACAAGCACTTGTTTACTGTGATGATGTAATAATTTTTAGTGAAAACATGAAGCAGCGTACTCAGAGACTACAAGCTGTTTTGAACCTATAAGAAGCGCAAACCTGTCTTTATCAGTAGATAAATGGCATTTTGCACAAAGTAAAGTTAACTATCTTGGTCATGTTATAACCAGTGAAAGTGTTCAACCTGATGAAAAATTAATTGAAGATGTAAAGAATTTTCCTGAATCACAGAATTTGAGAGAACTACAATCATTCTTGGGATTGTCAAATTTCTACAGACAATTTATTGCCAGTTATGCGAGTACAGCACGTTCAATGACACAGCTACTGAAGAAAAGAGCCACATTTAATTGGTCATCAGAGTGCAAAAAGGCAATGGAAGAACTTAAAATTGCTCTAACCACAGCCCCAGTGTTAGCCTATCAAGATATCAGTAAACCTTATATTCTTTTAACTGATGCATCCAATTTTGTCCTAGGTGCAATTTTGTCTCAAGAAGCTGATGGTGATGAACATCCAACAAAGCAGAATGTAATTATACTACTACTGAGAAGGAGCCTTGTGCTTTGTTTTTGGTACAACACATAACAGATGTTTCTTAACAGGAAGATAATTTACAGTTATTGCAGATCATGCCGCACTTAAATGGTTATTGAACTTAAAGGGTCCAAGTTCCAAATTAACAAGATGAGCATTAAGACTAAGTGAGTACCAATTTAAGGTTATATGCCGACCTGTGAATGCTGATGCAATGAGTGGAAAAGTCAATGTTTGTGTTACAATAAGTCGAGAAGAAGAGTTAAAGGCAGCTCAAGAATTTTGTCGAAATAGATGGATTATTGTAGAAAATCACTAGTCAAGGAAACCTCCTAGATATTCCAGAAAGCATTAAAGGGCAAATCATGAGAGAACAACATGATTCTTTACTACTGCGACATTGTGGTAAAAAAGCAACAAACATTAAAATAGTTCAAATGTTTTGGTGGCTGAGCCGCAAGAGCTGACTTTTCAAGTTTATTTCACAATGTGATTCCTGTAACAGACGGAATAATGTAGGAAAAAGTAGAGCACCATTGCAAGAAGTGCGAGAGACAAGCAAACCATTTGAATGAGTAGGACTAGACGTCATACGACCGTTGCCTATGACTAAAGATGGAAACAAATACTTATTGTCAATGTTAGATCATTTCTCTAGATACCTTCTCACGATACCAATACCTCATCAGAGCGCTGAGACTATAGCTACAGTTTTTGTAAGCAAATGGATTCTTAACTTTGGATCACCATTAAGTAAATCTAGTGATCAAGGAACGAATTTTATGAGTGGATTACTTAAACAGATTTGTAAGCTCATGCAAATAACTGAGTTAAGGACTACACCAGCATACCCTGAAGGAAATGGAAGAGTTGAGCGAGTCCACAGAACAATCATTAAAATGGTTAGCCATTGTGTGATCAGGGAACACTACAACTGGATTTCTGTTTACCTTACTTGGTAAGTTGTTACAATGGCAAAATGCACAGCTCAACTGGTCTAAGTCCATGTGAGATCGTCTGTGGAAGAAGAATGCATCCACCCTTGGACTTTGCGAGATAGACTGCCAGAATCAGCAATGAACATTAAGGGATCTAGCATGCAAGCTAAAGAAGCATGGAGGGGAGTGAAACAGCAAAATCATCAATCCTTTCTTCAGCAAGCAAGACAACGACCACCAAGCAGCAGTGCCACAGTATCGAGTTGGAGATCTTGTGTATCTGAGCAATATGGTGTTAAAGAAGGATCAAATAAAAAAGTTAAGAAGTTTTGGAAAGGACCATATCCAATCTTGGAGGTGTTGTCGCCAGTCACTCTTAAGCCTCAACAGCCCTTTCGTTCGATTGTCGTTCATGTCAATCGTGTAAAGCAATTTCTGGGTCGACTCCCTGTAGTATTCCAAGATGACGAGGACAGACCGAGAGGCAGATCTGCTCTTCTTAAACCCAGGAAACGAGAATCGCGAGGTAACGGTCTAGAATTCGAGGCCGAGGCATCACCAGGTCCCGAGCGATCCTGTTCCAGAGACCTCTGCAATCTGCATAAACGTGTGTAGGTGTGAGAGTGCAATGCATATGTTTATTTCAGCCATGTGTTTATGTGAATATGTTGTGAAAATTTTGTACTGAACTTATTACAACAGTGCACAAGTGAAACTAAACCTTTTATTCCACCAGTTACCACAAGAAACTCATCTATGTTCATTGTTAACTCTAGTATTTAGACTTAATTAACCATTGTTCATTTTTCTTCTAATGTTTCCTATGATAGCGTATTCTACTTATGCTGTAGTCGTAGTACCACAGAGTGCAGGTGTTTTGTTTGAAGCACTATCAAACATGGTAGTTTCAACAAGTAATTCAAAACTTGTCCTCAAGTACAGTCTGAGTGAAATCTAGCAACAGTTCAGTTCTGTAAAGAAACAAATTGATCTAATTCTTTCTGTTAAGGGTAATGATATAATTTTGGAAATGGGTACATCTTCGTGTAATAACTGGGTCACAGCCAGAATGCAGGCAGAGTCTACATTTACTAATTATGAACAAGAGTTTTACTGTTTTTAAAGCCTTTGCCACACAAAACTTTAATTAGATATAAACGTGCCTGGTTGGATTTTGGAGGGAGTATCCTTCGTACCATTATTGGTACTTTAACTAGTCGAGATCTACTGGAAGCTAAAAGCAAAGTATTAGCTCTTGCACAACAGTCCAGTACAAATTCAACTAACACCTCTAATGAAATTACCATATTAAAGAATATACAAAGAACTATTACTAACTACACAGTTTTCATTGAACAGATTGTAAAGCATTTTCTCTCACATTTCCACGTAATTCCTAATGAAATGAAAGCAAAAATCCAAGAACTGTTCCAAGGATTAAATTCTGTGAGTGCACACTTACATTTAAAAACACTTTTGTTAAGAATTACAGATAGTTTATCAAATGCTAGAACTGATGCCCTTAACTTAAGAACAGCCTTAGAAAGTAGTTGAAATGATTGTTTGAGCAGTGTACTACTGCATCCGGAACAATTTTTACAGATCCTACTATCAATTGAGCGAGAGGTAGATGCAACCTGTACTATGATTTACCCTGTTAACTATTACAATTTATACAATTACTATAAGTAAACCAGCACACACTCTTTAAAGATTGAGTATGAATTAACTGTTATTGCTTCTATGCCCACTGCTAGATCAAAGAATAATTTTGAAATGTGTAAGATTTATACTTACCTTGTGAAATGGAGACAGGCAGGGATTCAAGTAAGATACGTACTGAATGATTATCTACTGATCAGCGTGCATCGAAGATATTTTGTCAGTAAATGAAAATGATTTGCGTATGTGTAAACGTAGTCATAAGTTAATTTGCGCTGAATCAGAAGTATTCTTAGATAGTAGAGTGTATAGCTGTGAGAAAGATGTGTTTATGAATCATTCTCCAAGAGATGATTGCCCTAGAATTTTAATGCATCTTTATCATCCATTTCTTAAATGATGTTTGGAAGGTGTAATTGTCTCATTTAACTCCAACCTTGATGTCACATTTACATGTAAAAATTATGATACAACTGAGCTACCCTTTACACTCAAATTGAATAATAGTGGATTAATCTTGAATGCAACACATTGTGATTTATCATGTGAACTATTTTATATGCCTAGTATATTGCCTACTACATTTCATTCAACTGGGCATTGGCCATTAATGAGAATGTTATCTGCTTATTACAATGATTCGTACATATTAACATATGGAAAGCATTTCTTATCAAGGTTTTCCATTTGCAGTAATTTAATTAAGGATATCCAAGGAAATGTGATTTCTTCCAATAATGAGTTAAGCTTCATTGAAGCAGCAAACAGAATTAAGTCTTTCGATTCATTCAGTAATGTTAATGTATACTTGCTTTCAGTATTGTGTTTTTATTGCTTTTATTAAATTGTTTTCTTGTCAACAGCATTTGTCATGTATGAAATTGTCATCCTGAAGGCACGCTTCTCTGTACCGAACGTTGCTGTGTCCGCAAATTAAACACATGTTGCAATGCCTTCTGATGCCACAAATGGCGAAATAGATTCATAACGCCCAGGAAGTCGTTTTGAGCCACCTATGGTTGCTCTTCTGCTCTGGGGAGAGTGATGTATGGGTCAACCGGTTGCACGCAGACTTACGGTACGTAACACGCGCTCGCCAGCCGACCTATCTGGAGTGCTGACATCTGCTCGGTCAGTACACGTGCATCCGGCCGCAGTGCGACGCAGGGAGTAAGCCACTGGCCGCCATCCGCAGCGTGGCCTCAGGTGCAAATATGTCTCTTTTTCTTAGCTCACCATGGAAACTTTCGATACGACCATAATTACGATGTCTGACACAGTGGTGATGGGTGCACGTAGGATGCATGTTTTATGATCAGCCTTTGTCAATGAAACTGTTTAAACTTACTTCTCGGCGTTTCACATAGTGCCACACCTAAAGGACCCACTGGTAACAAATCCTGACAAATATTTCGTCTAATTATCACCCAGGGCAACAAGACAAACAAACCCTTATACATTGTTGATGCGTTACTAAGTGACATTTAACGATAATGATCACATTTCTGTAATAAATTTTCAGTACTCTGATGGCTTGAAACTGCATACTACTAATTATAAAACAAACGTGTTTCATGTTTAATTTGCAAATTATTGATGATAATAACTCACTTCTGAGAGAGCACTCTTATATGAAGCCATTAACCATCGATAAATCATTATGTAACATTTTATTATTGCAGTAAATATAATATATCATTCCAGGAACGTCGTGTTTTTGTAAATATCCAGTGTGTGCGCATTAAGTCTTGTCAGAGGTCTGTATCGAAAGCTAACGAAAGTCGATAGCCGATCATGCGGTCGTAGATGTTGCATGTGACGTCAAGATGACGTCACGTTTGTGGAAAGTGTGATGAAACGAGCGTTAACCTGTTTGGAAACATAGCCATAGTACATGAATGTTCATATCCTCAGTGCTTTGCTACTGAAAATTCGAATGGCTATTAGCAAAACTACTCTAGCAGCATTCCTAAACCTTGTCACTGGCGGAGCGTTTTAGAAAATAATAGCGAATTGAGAATGGCTTGGTAAAATTAGTTGTAATGGGTTCTGTAATGTGAAAATTACCAACATAATATTACACGCAACTGAGGAAAACAGGTCATCTAAAATTTAATAAGAAAGGAGATCAGTCACAGACGAACAGAGCTGCCTCGTGGGAGGCCATCACCTGTCATTAAACCCTCCTGCTGTGCCCGCTACGTTGCACTTTTGCTGGCTGAGACTGCCTTTCAAATGCATCGCTTACTTCACGCGATGCTGTATTTCAAAACACGCCGCTTCGACGTAGCCAAAGCCCGTCTTATCACTGGCGACCCAGCGTCCACGATCCGTGACCCGGAAAATCAGCGTCTTTACTTTTTCCTCAGAGTAAATCACTCACCAATGGAGTTCGGGAATGATTTTGATACAGACCCTGCGTCTGCGGGTGAAAGATTAGATTGTCGTTCTTCTTCGAAAGGAAAGAAGCTCTGAACGAGGATAAAATCGTAAAAAAAGCACATCTCCTGTATATGCATTACAATGGTATCAATTCTCGCCTCTTTCATTCTACGAAGGTCACTCCAAAAGAAATGCACACTATTTTTGTAAAAATACAGTTTTCATTCTGCATGTGTGAAAGTTTTACAGTGTGTATAAACATCCTTCCTGCTTCTGTTCAAACTTAGTTCTACCTGTTCCAGTGCGTAGCACCGTCACAGCGTGTCTTCAAGATGGCTGCTACACTTGACGTTCGTCAGAAGTGACGTGCTGTCATAGAATTCCTGTGCTGTGAAAACGAGACAGTGGGAAACATCCACAAGAGGTTGAAAAAGGTGTACGGAGATGCTGCTGTCGATCGCAGTACAGTTAGTCGGTGGGCGAGCAGGTTGCGTAAAGAAAGCGGGCACGGCAATATTGAGGATTGTCCTCACAGTGGAAGGCCTCGTACCGCGCACACTCCGGACAATGTGCAGAGAGTTAACGAATTGGTGACTGCTGACAGACGCATCACAGTGAACGAATTGTCACGCTACGTTCGGATAGGGAAGGAAGTGTTTGCAGAATACTGAAAGTTTTGCCGTTAAAAAAGGTTTGTGCCAGGTGGCTTGCCAGGATGTTGACAGTGGTTCACAAAGAAACAAGGAAAACGGTATACAGCGAACTTTTGGAACAGTATGAGAATGGTGGAGATGAATTTTTTGGAAGAATTGTGACAGGTGATGAAACATGGCTCCATCATTTTTCACCAGAGACGAAGAGGAAATCAATGGAGTGGCATCATGCAAATTCACCCAAGGAAAAAAAAAAAAGTCAAAACGACACCTTCTGTTGAAAAAGTTACAGCTACGGTGTTTATCGATTCCGAAGGACTCTTGCCTGTGCACATCATGCCAAGTGGAACCACCATCCATTCTGATGTATATGTGACGACAATGAAGATACTTCAAGCTCGACTGAGTCATGATCGACCACATCGGCAAAAGCAGGATGTTTTGCTGTTGCACGACAATGCACGGCCACGTGTCAGTCAAAAAACCATGGAAGCGATCGCAAAACTCGGATGAACAATACTGAAACACCCGCTTTACAGTCCTGACCTGGCCCCATGTGATTATCATCTCTTTGGGAAACTGAAAGACTCTCTTTGTGGAACAAGGTTTGAAGATGATGAGTCCCTTGTGCACGCTGCCAAACAGTGGCTGCAACAGGTTGGTCCTGAATTTTACCGTGGGGATATACAGGCGCTGGTTCCAAGATGGCGTAAGGGAGTTGAGAGGGATTGAAATTATGTGGAGAAACGAAAATATTGTTCCTAAAGGATGTATCTACACACTGTAAAACTTTGAAACATGTAGAATAAAAGATGGATTTAAAAAAAAAATAGTGTGCATTTCTTTTGGAGTAACCCTCGTATTAAGTCCATTCATTTCGTAAAAATTAAATTCATATTACTTAAAAGTGGTATATTACAGTGATTTTGCGTATTGTCTCTCGAACTTTCCCCATATATTGGAATGTTCAGCTTTTCATGTTACTAAATATACAATTCCTGCAAAATTATGAAAATCTTAATTTCTACAAGTATAATTTCATACAAACGAATTATGAGCGTGATTGGAAACTGATGAGTACATGGATATAAGCGACAAGAGACTCAAATTTTTTAATAATGATTATATAACATATACTGAACTATTTGAGAAGGTAATGCGGGATTTCAACAAAGAAAACATCAAGGGCATTCAAATTGATAATGAACACATTACATATCTGGCCTATGCAGACGACATTGCACTATTAGCATGCACACAAGAAGATCTGAAGAGAAGTATCCAGACCTTGGAGTTATTGGCAGCTAGGATCGGTCTACAAATTAGCTCTGAAAAGACAGAGTATATGACCATAGGAAGAAAGATCCAGAACTCTCAAGATTTAATTGTGAACAACACCAGGTATAAACATGTGAAAGAGTTCAAATACCTCGGATCATTTTTTACAGAAGTAACATCAACTGAAGCAGAGATAAAAGCACGACTGCAGGCGGGAAACAGATACTATCACTCTCTAGACCCTATATTAAAATGTAGAAGTGTCTCGCAACAACTAAAGCTACGGTAGTATAAGACATTAATAACGCCAGTAGTACTTTATGGTTCTCAAACCTGGAGCACTCGAAAACAAGACCTTAAGCGACTGCTAACATTTGAAAGGAAAGTCCTCAGGAAAATATTTGGACCAGTCAGAGATCAGACTACTGGAGAATGGAGAAGACGCCATAACACTGAATTAGAAGAGCTGTACCAGGAGCCTAACATCTTGGGAGTGATGAGAAGCAAAAGACTGCAATGGGCTGGACATGTTGTTAGAATGGAGGCAACAAGATGGCCCAAAATCACAATGGACTGGATCCCGTCAGGCAGCAGACCAGTGGGAAGACCTAGAAAGAGGTGGATCGATGGAGTGAGAGAAGACCTGTTGCAGCTGGGAGTCACGGAAAACTGGAGACAGATAGCAGAAGACAGAGACGGATGGAGAGCTCTAACTGTGGTGGCGCGCGGTCCTCTGGGCCTGATCGCGTGAAGAAGAAGAAGAAGAAGATACTGAACTATTTAACAAACGTACATAAGCGAGCATACAGTGTTGAGTCCTGCCTGGTCGTCTAAGAAACCTGCTTTCCTGTATCGCCAGACAACAATTACAGCAAATCGTATTACTGTGTTTTATTAAAAAAGGAAAAAATACAATACTTAACTTTATGTTACACAGATGTGTGGCATGCAAAGGGCGGCATGCAAAATAAGCAATGTTCTTTGGTATAACAGTTCCCATGTCCGTGTTACATAGACTGTACATGGAAAGTATCTGCTGCTACAGACGCCGCTTATCTTGAAGCTACTGTCCAGTTGGGCCGTGGCCAGTCGGGCGTGGCGTGCATAGTGGCCGCTGCTGTCGCGTTGTCGTCCTGGAGAGGGGTCGGCCAGCCTGCGGTTCGCTGACGTCTTCCTCACAAAGCTCTCTGCTCCGTCGTTCCCGACTGGCGTGCCGGCGCTTGACTTCTAGTCGACGAGCGACCTCGCCTCGCGCCCACCGCCGTCTGCTGCCGCTAAAGAAACCCTGAGAAACACAGGCAGCACCGTGTGGCGTGAAGCGCTGCCTGCGGCCTTCCTGCGGCGCCGGCTGCCGAGGAGGGAGGAGCAGGTGGAGGGCGTGGCAAGCAGTGCCCTCTAGGAGCGGTGTCCCTCGCACATGATCTGCAAACAAAATCTGATGATCATAGAACAACATTAAGTGTATTTACGTAATTTGATTAGTTTAAGTAATAGTTGAACAAACAGTGAGAAATCAGTTACACGTGGGGCAGAACGTGGCAAACAGGTTGTGAAAAGCAGCTAAAAATGACACCATTAGCTGACAGTAAGCCATTAATCGAGCTTCTCTGACTGACACCTGCGTGGAACGGAAAGAAACTTCTTAGCATAGCAGGGATCCACATGGCCGCTCTGAGAGGACCAATACACGGAATTTGCATTTGCGAGAAATATTAAATCGCAAAAATAAAGTTAAGAGTGGGGCACAGACGACGGGAGAACACATATAGAAAGAAAACACCGGAGGCCGCCGACAGCTTCTCGGAAAGGAATGCTTTCAGAATGACAACGGGAGGTCTTTGACAAGCACGAAAAACATTGTCCCTGTGTTTCTTTTTTTTTTCAGGATGGAAAACAGACCGGTGGAGAACACCGCTATTTTTAACAAATACTCGCATATCACGTGATGAAGGAGTGGAGAACTCGAGGTTCGATGTGAACAGTTCGTTTATGGGCGGACAGGAACGAAACACGAATGCTATAGGCCAGAAGGAAAGTAGTTTCCACCCTCCAATACGCTTCTCAAGCTTCATTCCGCCAAGAAACGACGCAAGTCGGCACCACAGTCAGCACTGGCCGCTACTACCTGTGGTAGGGGATGAACACAGGGTACAGTGGGGGAGAACGAAGTAGGTATACAGACCGGGACCCTGGGTAGGAGGAGAGGGTTCTTCAGACCAGGGCCACGTGTAGACGGAACACTTACTGTTCTGTAAGCCTACAAGAGTTTTTTAGTGAACACTTCTGTTCACAGGGTTTGAAAATCTCGTAACATGTCCGGAGTCGAGATTACAGATTTCGACCCGAGTTAGTCACATTCTGCGGAACAATTAAGAGGGCAGAGCTGTACACGCCGCTCAGTCAGGGCGAGTGGACATTGCCATTGGTTTAGCCTCCCGAAAAGTGAGGGTAGGTTTCCGACTGCTGACACAGCTGAGGCCAGAACAGCGTCGAGGTTGAGACGTCCGCACAGTGGCGACGCGCCGCCGCCATCAGACGCGACTGCCGGCCACAGCAGCCGCCGACAGAGCGCGCTGGATGTCGTGTTTCTCAGGCGCTCAGTAAGGCAGTCACTAACGTGTGCGTGCACTGCAGTTCTACTGGAGATCCGAGTTGTGTTACGTATTTTCCTTCCATTCACTTGCGTCCAAGCTAGCCACGTATAGTGTGTGTGTTCATAGGGCTTAAAAGTCGAGAAAGGTATCAGTAAATATATGTTATTGCCCAGCTAAAATAGCATAGACAATAGGGTAATAATGAAGTCTTGTGTAATATTTGGGAGGGTAAATTGTTTTGTGATCGTTGTATTGTAAGTTACGCTAGGGGTTCTTTTCTCTTGTAGAAACGCTTTTGAAAGGTTGCTATGTGTTCATGTATCACGATTAAGTTCATTTGTGAATTCGTCAGGATCTTCCTAATTATGCACGATTTTCCAATGTCACCAACTACACACTTTAACCCAATGCTTTTGCTGTTCTATAATAAAAAGATTTAGTGCAGGTAACAGTTGTTTCTGTGTTCTACAGTAGAGGGTATCCTTTCCTCACTGAAATATTTTAGGGCATGTGTGATGTCTGTTATTCTGATGTTTAATCGTGAACCAGGATCTCCTTACCTTGCAGGGCCTGAGGTCACAGACACGTTAGTTCTGTCAGATATCTCCGTCTGTGGCAAGTGGCAGCGTCCGGGGAAGTGCGTTACAACACAAGACGTTTCCAGGCACTCTAGCACACTCTATGTGAATGCGGTCAGGTAGGGCATCAAGAGGCTGCCGTTGTATGCGGGATTACTGTGGAAGGTAACGACAGTGTACTGGTAGCTTTCCCAAAACAACAAATATGTTAAATCATCAAATCTTCTACACAAGTAGAGAAGCTACCGTTGATAGTATACCTCTGGATGCTTTTCAGCAGTTATTAGAAATTATTGGCTGAGAGTCTGACATTCTGGCGGTTTTCATCCCAAAGTACTATAACAGATAGCTACTGCAAGACTGTAGGTTGATAATATGAATTAATACTGATTGTAAATGCTGTTACAAAAAGATTCAATGTATGTTGACATTGTTCCCATATATTATGCTTCACTTGCTGCACCTGCGATGCCGTCGAGCACCTGTGCTACAGTTCATGTCAGCACACCAAGTCCACGAGGCATACCTCGTGGGAATAAATAGAACGACAATAGAGCGTACTCTGTACCAATGCTTCACACGTAATAAAGATTGTTCTGACTCTATAAACGATCATTTTGCTCAGCTTTACCACAACATACAACTATGTATGCTTCTTTATTTATATACCAAGCTAGTATCGGATTTTCTTATCAATCAGATGGTTTCCTTGCCTGAAATCCTTGTCAATAATGTAGTAGAAAATCTCGTACTCTTTCAATCACTATAAGCAGGAATTATACGATGTTTACGCCACCCTATACAGGGTGTTTTTGTAAGAGCGTGCAAAAATATAACAGGGCATAGAGAATGTTCCAGTGAACAATTTGAGGTATGGAACCTGGGGTCGGGCAAGCCATCTTAAGGACGTATGGAAGCAAGCCTGTCCACCGCTTTGTCCAGCATTACTATTTTCCAGCTTATTTACAACTAACATGCATACTTGTTTATACGTACTGTGCTCTTTATTAACATGTACATAGTTTATCTCTTGCAAGAAAACAAGAACGACGAAGCTGATTCAAATGGTTTAAATGGCTCTGAGCACTATGGGACTTAACATCTGAGGTCATCAGTGCCCTAGAACTTAGAACTACTTAAACTTAACTAACCTAAGGACATCACACACAGCCATCCCCGAGGCAGGATTCGAACCTGCGACCGTAGCGCTCGCGCGGTCCCAGACTGAAGCGCCTAGAACCGCTCAGCCACACCAGCCGGCACGAAGTCATGATGCAGGTATAGTTTACTTTACCTGTCCATAAGGTGTCTCTGTTGTACTGTACATACATTGTCCCAAGACAGAATGTGCGCCCGCAGAATTTCCAGCTTGCCGGGGTAGCCGAGCAGTTCTAGGTGCTACAGTCTGGAACCGCGCGACCGCTACAGTCTCAGAATCCTGCCTCGGGCATGGATGTGTGTGATGTCCTTGGGTTACTTAGGTTTAAGTAGTTTTAAGTTCTAGGGGTCTGATGACCTCAGATGTTAAGTCCCATAGTGCTCAGAGCCATTTTTGAACAGAACGTGCTATGAATCAGCGACAGAGCCATTCATTACCCAGTGCCATACAGAGACGTACTGACGTGCACCTCGTGTATGGGGAAGTAAGCTGCAATGCTCTCGCTTCTGAAACATTGTACAGAGAACGATTCCCTAACAGGAATCATCCGTCGCGACGACTGTTTATTTCCCTCGATCGACGAATACTGGAGACAGGTTAATTGGAAAGCAGCAGCGAGGTACCTGGCAACATGAGGATCATAGCAGAGATATTTGCCAGGTTGCGTCATAAGTTCCTTCCCCGATGTTATACTTGCGTTGACGTTAATGGCCGTCAGTTTCAGCACATTTTGCCGGCCGAAGTGGCCGTGCGGTTAAAGGCGCTGCAGTCTGGAACCGCAAGACCACTACGGTCGCAGGTTCGAATCCTGCCTCGGGCATGGATGTTTGTGTTGTCCTTTGGTTAGTTAGGTTTAACTAGTTCTAAGTTCTAGGGGACTAATGACCTCAGCAGTTGAGTCCCATAGTGCTCAGAGCCATTTCAGCACATTTTGTAAGGTACAGTAGAAATGGTACGTTCATTGTGTCAACAACGGAATTTGGAGTTAACAGTAATTAATCTAAATAAAAAAGTACGCAGTAACGTGATTTTATTCGTATTATCTCCTTAAGCTGGCTTTTCCGATCCCAGCTTCGCTACCTCTAATTGCTCTGTGGGGCATCCTCTATGTCCCGTTAAATTTTTACATGCTCATACGGAAACACGCAGCAGATAGACTGAATACTTTATGGAGCTTCTGTCACTAAAGCAAAATAAATATACACAGAATTGAAGCATATTGTTTTAAGAGATAGGAAGAATAATGACATAATTCAGAAATAAAGAATTCCTCTGATTACCTCCGAAAAGTGAATGATTCAACAAAAGGGTTAAAGTAACAGCTGACACTAATCAGGAAGTCTTGATTTCAGTCATGATGTGGCACAAATTTAAAGCTGTCACCAAGTTCTATGACATTGCAGTGCAAGGTCAGCATCCATGACCGGTTAGCACTAATATCATTTCATTTCAGTGCACCTTCAGTTTTTTAATAGCGTCTGACATACATTTCTTTTCAGAGCCTTAAAGTAATTTAACTTTCAATCGCAGCTGAACGATGTTTTGGCATTATATTCTGGTTCCTGCCAATTGATATAGGATGATACATTGTTATAACATTTTACGCCAGTAGAGAGAGAAATATTTGAGCAACAAAGCAATGGAGATAATGGTTTCATGAATTATAAACGTGGAATATACAGGGTGGATCTAAAGTCTTCGTAAAATTATTAATGCTTATTTTTTAAAAGGCTATTAAATTTTCAAATAAGTAGTTTGTTACAAAAGAAGGAATAAACCACAAAAGGTTTGTAATGAGGTCCAAAATCTTCAACTTGTGCACCGTTTTTTGCTCGAAGAATGTCTAATCGATATTCGATTTCACGCCATACACTTGGCAACATTCCTAATGTAACACCATCAACAGCATATGTTATCCTTCTGCGATTTGACAAACTGATCTAGCATTTCGGCGTAGATGGTAGCTGATACTTTTGTTTGCACAAAACAGATATGGCCAGTGCCTTTGTTGTGGATTCAACCACGCCAACATTAATTTTAATGGAGTCCCTAACATGATCTAAGGCAATGTGTGGATTTTCAGAACCCTGTATCCTCAGACTATGGTTGTTAACTTCATATGTGGAAAGTAGCTTCATCCGAAAAAAAAGAATTTATTGAAATCTTTGCTAGTGTCGATTCGATCCAAAATCTTAGTCTGGTGTAAGGCGTGTCTTATATTGACCTTACATGCATAAAGGTGTAATCTGTTGTATAGAATTGTTCGCACTGTGGGGCTAGGAAAGTCTGATACATGGGATGTGCATCGAGTCGATCTGGAAGGGCTTCTCACTGACAGAGGGCTGCCCTGTTCACAGAAGATCCAATACACTGCTCTTCTGTTTAAACTTCATGTACTATTCAACAATACTCGTTTCCATCCGGTGCTTCTCTCTCGTATTGTTTTCGAGAATACTGCTGCTCAGTAACTGGATATTTCTTCTCGTGATAGCAATGAATACACTGTGCCTTGTCTTCATGTGGCGCCATTTCACTACAATAGCGATTGTAGTGCTCTCCACTCAGTTTCTGCCTGCAGTAAAGGTATGCGAACAATATGATATTATATTCTTTTACCACGAGCTACACATTTCTGTGTTCTACATTTATCTAAAACAAATGTAGATAGTTGTGGAAAGATTTCTGACCAAATATCTTTGTTAAGTATAACAAATTTGTTTCTCGCTTTGACATTTCTCTGATAAAACCGTAAGTTTCATGTGTCACTTGTTGGTATTCGTACATACAGTAATACAGAAACGTCAGTGCAACGTGTAATATGTGCAGGCAGGTCGCTCACATCGGCACTTCGATATGCACAGTTCATGACAGGTGCGTGGAACATCGCCGTCATACGGGCCTACAACAGCCGGAAAAATCGGCCGTAGCGTAACATTGCTTAAACGAGGGGCAATGTATGAAATCTGACGAAACTGTGAAAGTTGCCATTCTTTTATTGGTTTTTGGCGCATTGTCTATAAGGAGGCAATTCAATCAGGCAAGCGGATAATTTGATTAATAGAGACAATGTGTTTCTTCTTAGCAGGACGTGGAACCCTGTACTATCCCATTTACATCTACGAGGTTACTTTGCTAATCACAATAAAGTGCCTGGCAGAGGGTTCAATGAACCACCTTCAAGCTGTCTCTCTACTGTTCCATTCTCGAACGGCACGCGGGAAAAACGAGCACTTACATTTTTTCTGTGCGAGCCCTGATATCTCTTATTTTATCGTGTTGATCTTTTCTCCCTATGTAGGTGGGTGCCAACAGAATGTTTTCGCAATCAGAGGAGAAAACTGGTGATTGAAATTTAATGAGAAGATACTGTCGCAACGAAAAGCGTCTTGTTTTAATCATTCCCACTCCAATTCACATACCTCCACTATTTCACGACAATACAAAACGAGCTACCCTTCTTTGAATCTTTTCTTTTTCATCCGTCAGTCCCACTCGATGCGGATCTCACACCGCACACAAATACTCGAAAATAGGTCGGACAGACGTGGTGTCAGCAGTGTCTTCAGTAGACCTGTTGCACCTTTAAGAGTTCTGCCAATGAATCAGAGTCTTTGGTTTACCCTACCCACAACATCATCTACGTGATCGTTCCAATTTAAGTTATTTGTAATTGTAATCCCTAAATATTTAGTTGCATTTCCAGCCTTTAGGATTGTGTGACTTATCGCGTAATCGAAATTTAGTGGATTTCTTTTTGTACTCATGTGAATAACTTCACACTTTTCTTGATTTAGGGTCGATTGACACTCTTCGCACTATACAGATATCTTATTCGTTTTGACCATCTGATGACTTTACAAGACGATCTGCAGACAATCTAATAGGGCTAGAGGGCTATACTCAGATTGACTCCTATGTCGTTAATATAGATCAGGAACTATAGGGGGCCTATAACACTTCCTTATGGATCGCCGGATATTATTTCTATTATACTCGAATTTCCGTCTACTACTACGAACTGTGACTTTTCTGACAGGAAAACACGAATCCAGCGGCACAACTGAGGCGATGTTCCTTAGGCACCCAGTTTGGATAGAAGACGCTTGTGAGGAAATGTGTCGAAAACATTCAGAAAATCTAAAAATATGGAATCGGTTTGATATCCCCTGTCTGTAGCACTCATTACTTCATGAGTATAGAGAGCTAGTTGTATTTCACAAGGCATATTTTCTTAATCCGTACTGACCGTATGTCGATAAATCGTTTTCTTCGAGGTAATTCACAATGTTCGAACACAGTACACGTCCAAATACCGTACTGCAAATCGACGTTAGTGATATGGGCCTGTAATTCACCGGATTACTCGTAATTCCCTTTTTGGGTATTGGTGTGACGCATCAAAACAGAACGTTCTTCGGTGCGGCCAGTCCGAATGCTCGAAAATCTTGCGACATATCGTCGCCGCCGGTGTTCTGCTAAGGGAGGCGCCTGCCGGCCACTTTTCTAGGTCAGAAACAGTGATGGGAGGCCGTGTACGGTACGGATGCTCCCAGCACTCAGCCCTGATACGTATAATTTCCTGCCGCTTTCTACGTACGAGATAGCTGCCATTTCAGCTCCCCCTGATTATTTATACCCGTGAATATGTTTTTGATTACCAGTTTTTCGCAGCATTAATGATTTTCCGTCCATTTACACGCGTGTCTTTGGTGTAAAGTGGTTGGTTGGTTGGTTTTGGAGGAGGAGACCAGACAGCGAGGTCATCGGTCTCATATGGATTAGGGAAGGACGGGGAAGGAAGTCGGCCGTGCCCTTCCAAAGGAACCATCCCGGTATTTGCCTGGAGCGATTTAAGGAAATCACGGAAAACCTAAATCAGGATGGCCGGACGCGGGATTGAACCGTCGTCCTCCCGAATGCGAGTCCAGTGTGCTAGCCACTGCGCCACCTCGCTCGGTATTGGTGTAAAGTGGTGTGAGTTCACTTTTTCGTGATTATTTATACCAGTGACGATGTTTCTTACTATCTGGTTTTTCAAGATATGTGCGAGGGTCATTCATTTATTAACGAGACACACCAAAGTCAAGAGTCGTTTTGTTGGCACTTCCCGAATGATTTTAGAAATTCTGATGGAATGTTATCTACCCTTTCTATCTTATTTGATCGTAAGTCCTCCAAAGCTCTCTTAAATTCTGATTCTGATTCTGGTACTGAATTCCGTATCTCTTCTGAATCCATTTCTGTTTCTTCTTTTATCACATTATAGAAATCTTCCCCCTAACAGGGAGTTTCAGTGTATTCATTCCACCTATCCGCTCTCTCCTCTGTATTTAACAGTGGAATTCCCGTTGCACTCTTTACGCTATCAGCCTTGCTTTTAAGGTCACGGAAGGTTATATTGAAATTCTCATTTTCTGTGTCAGTCCTTCCCACAGTCATTTGTTTTTCAATTTCTTCGCATTTTTCAAGCATCCATTTCGTCTTAGCTTCCCTGCACTTCCTGTTTATTTCATTCCTCAGCGCCTTGTATTTTTGTATTCCTGAATTTCTCTGAACATTGTTGTACTTGCTTCTTTTGTCGATCAACTGACGTATTTCATCTGTTACCCATGGTTTCTTCGCACTTACCTTCTTTGTACCTACATTTTTCTTTCGAACTCCTGTGATTGCGCTTTTTAGAGACGTCCATCCCTGTTCAACCGTACTAACTACCGAGCTATTCCTTATTGCTGTATCTGGAAAGAACTTCAAGCGTGTCTCGTCATCCCTTAGTACTTCCGTATCCCACTTCTTCCTTACTAATATCTTGAACTTCAGCCTCCTCTTCGTCACTACTATACTGTGATTTAGTCTATATCTGTGCCTGGGTACGCCTTACAATCCAGTATCTAGCTGATATATTCCCGTATCAACCAGTCTTTTCCAAGTATACTGTCTCGTCTTGTGATTCTTGAACATAGTATTCGCACTATGCGACTTAACATCTATGGTCATCAGTCCCCTACAACTTAGAACTACTTAAACCTAACTAACCTAAGGACAGCACACAACACCCAGTCATCACGATATTAGATTTTCATCGCGGTGTATGTACTGCACTACTCTTTCAGTATATTCATATTTTTCTCTATTTATTCATCTTAAGCTTGCGATGTCGGCATGTATACAGCTCAACTATCGTTGTCAGTGTTCGTTTGCTATCGATTCCGATTATAGCGACCCTATCACTGATCTGTTCACCGTAACACACTCTTTCCCATACCTTCCATAACGAATCCTACTATTATAACATTCTCTGCTGTTGTTGGTATTACCCTATACTCATCTGCCCAAAAATCCTTGTCTTCTTTCCATTTCACTTCACTGAACTCTTCTATATCTAGATTGAGCCTTTGCATTTCCCTTTTCAGATTTTCTACCTTCCTACGACATTCAAGCTTCGGACATTTCACGTCCAGCCTCGTAGAACGTTATCGTTTCTTTGATTATTCAGTATTTCTCTTAGTCACCTCTTCTTGGTAGTCTCCCGCCCCCCCCTCCTCCCCCCCACCCCACCCCCCACCCCCCAGAGAACGAAATGGGGACTGTTCCGGAATGTTTTGACAATGGAGAGACCATCGTGACACTTTTTCCATTACACTCCCTTGGAATTTTGGACATATTTTCACTTCCCACCTTTCAAATTTTTACAGTCATCAAAACTATGACGCTGCTGTGAGCTGCAAATTAATGTCACACTATCTGTTATGAACTTCGTCATTATATACACACCATGGGGCGTGGGTCGATTACATTTGTTAAGAAGGTTCTTTCATAGTGTTGTGCATCTAAATAATAATTCTTATTCAACAGACTACTGCAGCCTACTCTTAGTGTGCTCCCTGCCGCCGTTGGATAAGCAGCTGCCAGCAGCAAGTCGTATACTCTTAGCTCACTTATTTGTTACATAGTTAAATTCTTAGTTTCTTTGCGTGTTTTTGGGTACTTGCATAGTTTAATTTATAAATTTCGGGCGTATTATAGTATTTGAGAGTTGTAGCATCGCGTTTTAGTACCTGAGTAGTGTAAAATCGCGTAGTCTCCTTCTGCCGCCGAGCAGTGTGTCAGCAGTGCGTAAGTAGCAGCATTACTGCATTTACTAGGCAATCTTGTATTTTAATAACCGTTTAAATTTTGTATCGAATTGTTCGTGCTCTCAGTAGACTAGTTCAGACGTTCTTTGCACAACAGTGTTTAGCATGGATAGGGACTGCGACTACTGTGTTCGGATGCGGGTTGAGTTGGCATCCCTTCGCTTCCAGGTTCAGGCAGTGTTTGCTTCGATCACACAGCTGGAGGCTGTGGCCAATGAGCATAACTGTGGAGGTCCGGACGGGTATTTGTAGGGGACGGCCAGCTCGTCCCACACATCCCCCGATCGGACTTTGGCTGTGGCTGCCTGGGATACTGCCCACATTGAGGCTGACTCTCACCTATGGCAGAGTGGGAGGTCGTATAGAGGTGTGGCAGGGGGCGAAAGACATTCCGGAGGGCTGAACGGAAGGCCTCTCCAGTATGTCTGACGAACCGGTTTCAGGCTCTGTCTCCAGCTGATACTATTCATCGGCTGGACATGACAGCTTGTCGTGTTCCAGAGGTGTCCTCAGTCTGCAATATCCGGGCGGTCGCAGAGGGTGGGCTTACTGGTAGTTGGGAGCTCCAATGTCAGGCGCGTAATGGCGCCCGTTAGGGATATGGCTGCAAGGGAGGGCAAGATAACCAATGTGCACTCCGTGTGCATACCGGGGGGAGTCATCCCAGATGTGGAAAGGATCCTTCCGGATGCCATGAAGGGAACAGGGTGCACCCATCTGAAGGTGGTCGCTCATGTCGGCACAATGATGTGTGTCGCTATGGATCGGAGGAAATCCTCTCTGGCTTCCAGCGGCTATCTGATTTGGTGAAGACTGCAAGTCTCGCTAGCGGGATGAAAGCAGAGCTCACAATTTGCTGCATCGTCGACAGGACTGACTGCGGACCTTTGGTACAGAGCCGAGTGGAGGGTCTGAATCAGAGGCTGAGACGGTTCTGCGACTGTGTGGGCTGCAGATTCCTCGACTTACGCCATAGGGTGGTGGTGTTTCGGGTTCCGCTGGATAGGTCAGGAGTCCACTACACCCAGCAGGTGGCTACACGGGCAGCAGGGGTTATATGGCGCGGACTAGGCGGTTTTTTAGGTTAGATGGCCTTGGGCAAGTACAGAAGGGGCGACAGCCTCAAAGGGTGCGGGCGAAGTCAGGACATGTTGGGACCAAGCAGCAGTCAGTATTGTAATTGTAAACTGTCGAAGCTGCGTTGGTAAAGTTCCGGAACTTCAAGCGCTGATAGAAAGCACCAATAACGATGTCGTTATAGGTACGGAAAGCTAGCTGAAGCCAGAGATAAATTCTGCCGAAATTTTTAGAAAGGCACAGACGCTGTTTGGAAAGGATAGATTGCATGAAACCGGTGGTGGCGTGATCTCCTCACCTTGCAGGATCTGGGTTCACAGTCACGTTAGATATCTCCGTATGTCGACAATTTTTCTCGAAGTATTTTACTACACTTGCACATTCCAAAATTGAATAAAATGCGGAGTATGATGAGCTACTCTTGCCAAACAAAGAGACTCAAGTACAGCAAATTGTTATGCAAATTGAATTTTGTAAATAAAAAATATAGCCTCTGCACTGTAACTGACACTATTGGATGATATGGCAAATCATCTTGCTGCTGACCTTTATTACTGAACGGTATTCTCCTTCTTATTCTGCATTATCTGTCCTTTCCAATCGCCATGTAGGGCACTATGCAGATAGTCTTCAGCTGAATGCTCACATGTAAAATCGTCACAAACCCCTCCTAGATCTCATCAGTTGAACACCTGTACCACCAAAAATTGGAATTTACCTCAATTTCTAACAGGATAACACATGAAACTGCCCTATGTCTTTCCACACCAGCACCTTTTCACAGACTGAGCTTTTTCCCACCTATTTTCGACTGGTGTAGGGGAAGGGAACTCTGGGAAGGGATGGAGAGTGGGGGAGGGCAAGTGGGAGAGGGAAAGTGGAAAAAGTGTGACGTTGCGACATCTACACCAGGGGGCAGGGGGGAGGAGTGGGGATCCATCATCTCGAAGAAATTAAAACTGTCCCAGGGCGGACACTATTCCCCTACTATTGTACGGTATGTGGGAGGTGGGAACTGGCTCAGGAAGTTTGATTAGTTGTTTAGTACTCTTATGCATACCTGCACGTTGTTCAGTTATCCTTCGTAAGCTTATAACAGTAGATATGGCGTTATTCACCTTACTGTGATCGTGTGTTAAGATGGCACTGCACGTCAACCACGCGGGTAAACATAGTAAATTATCCATCACTGAGTAATAATGTTATTTGATTTAGTCGGTTTACTTTTTCACAACAATAAAAAATGATACAACATGAAATCGCCAAGGATGCACGTCATCGAGCAGAGTCTTACGCAACAACCCTCCATCGCAAAGGTAGTGTGACGTGGAAGCAGTTACTCGGCCTGACATCGCTATGCCTCTCTTCGTTGCATTCAGTGAACTCGTACACGATGTGCATGTTGGCCAAATACCTACCAGAAAACCTATCCATCTTTCCGTGTATCTCTGCCGACGTTCAACGGACACCACTGGAAAAACAAACAGGAGTTAGGAGCGTGCCGTACCGTATGTAATCTTGAGGGCGAGATTTGAAGTAGGCATTAGTATTGTAAATAGCAGGTGCGCTGAATGAATGGAACAAGTTTGTCTCTAAGCTAGGCACACACCAAATTCTGTCGTACTATTGTGCATACTTCACTGTAAGAGATGTACAAAGCTAACTGCAGCAAAATACCAAACTAAATACAAAAACTCAGATAAATCTACCAGAAAGCATGAGTCCCTTATACCGAAACACTCAGAAGGTTTCCCAGAAAAACCTCTGAAAGTTTGTAGGTGGAGATGTGGTTCACACTGTATGATAAACTACTGGGTGTCTTTAAAATTAATTCATTCATGTAGTTTCGTGAAAAACTGTATGGCAGAAAACACTATCATGCCGGCATAATTATTAACGTCCATTTTGGGTATTTTTATTGTGAGTTTTCGTATTCCAAGTCGCAATAGTGCATGTGCTGTGAGATGCAAGCTACCTATGAAGTACTGAACTATGAAATATTTAGGAGAGCAATGCTTATCATAGAGTATTATTAGAACAATTTTGACAATGACACCGCATTTAGTTGCAGTTTCTTACCGGTAGCTCGTTGGTTCGATTAGGATGGCGGGTTTTGGATGGAGCGTAAAGACTGATTGCTTTAAACTAACGTTGACATTTGTAGAAAGTACTGTGCATTGCGTGTTACAAGCTTGATCACAGTTTTTGTGACTTTATGCCAACACATGAAACATCTGTTTTTCAAAGTGCTTACTTCAGTTACTTAGTGAATCTAGATCCGACATGTGAAGAAACCTACAGCAGAACAACACTCAACATTATACAGTTTTGTGACACGAATGTTTCAGTCGATTTTTCTACATCTTATCTTGACCGAATTAATGTTCGTCGCCCTAGACGAGAGACTATTTGTGGAACGTACAGGCCAAAATGAGCACAGTTACAGGAAGCTTAACACAGCCACCATGCCACAGGTTACCATCCACATGTCTAAAGCGGCCCTATTGCTTTAGTTGTTTCCTTCATATAATCAGAATATTTTTTTTTATTTGGGGGGGGGGGGGTGGTCATCAGTCTTCTGACTGGTTTGATGCGGCCGCCACTAATTCCTCTCCTCTGCAACCATTTTATCTCAGAGTAGCACTTGCAACCTACTTCCTCAGTTATTTGCTGGACGTATTCCAGTCTCTGGCTTCTTCTACAGTTTTTGACCTCTATAGTTCCCTCTAGTACCATGGAAGTCATTCCTTCGTGTCTTAACGGATGTCATATAATCCCGTCCTCTCTTTTTGGCAGTGTTTTCTACTTATTCCTTTCCTCTCCGATTTTCCGCAGAACCTCGTCTTTTCTTACCCTATCAGTTTACCTAATTTTCAACATTCGTCTGTAGCACCAGACCTGAAATGCTTCGATTCTCTTCTGTTCCGGTTTTCCCAAAGTCCATCTTTCAGTACCATACAGTGCTGTGCTTCAGACATACATTCTCAGAAATTTCTTCCTCAAATGAAGGCATATACTTGATACCTGTAGACTTCTCCTCGCCAGGAATGCCCTTTTTGCCAGTGCTAGTCTGCTTTTGATGTCCTCCTTGGCCGGCCAAAGTTGCCGAGCGGTTCTAGGCGCTACAGTCTGGACCCGCGCAACCATTACAGTCGCAGGTTCGAATCCTGCCTCGGGCATGGATGTGTGTGATGTCCTTAGGTTAGTTAGGTTCCAGTAGTTCTAAGTTCTAGGGGACTGATGACCTCAGAAGTTAAGTCCTATAGTGCTCAGAACCATTTGAACCATTTTTGTCCTCCTTGCTAGAGCCATCATTGGTTATTTTGCTGCCTAGCTAACAGATTTCCTTAACTTCATCACTCCAGATGTTAAGTTTCACGCTGTTCCCATTTCTAATGTTTGTCATTACTTTCGTCTTTCTTCGATTTACTCTCAGTCTGTATTCTGTACTCATCAGATTGTTCATTCCATTCAGCATATCTTGTAATTTTTCTTCACTTTCACTGATGGTAGCAGTGTCGTCAGCGATTCGTGTCGTAGATATCCTTTCACACTCAATTTTAATTCCACTCCTGAACCCTTCTTTTATTTTCTTCGATGTACAGATTGAGCAGTCGTGGGGAAAGTCTACACCCCTGTCTTACATCCGTTTCGGTTAGAACGCTTCGTTCTTGTTCGTCCACTCTTATTTCTCCCTCTTGGCTCTTTTACATATTGTATATTACCCGTCTCTCCCTATACCTTACCCCAATTTTTCTCAGAATTTCGAACGTCTTGCACTATTTTACATTGTCGAACGCTTTTTATAGGTCGACAAATCCTATGAATGTGTCTTGATATTCCTTTAATCTTCCTTCCAGAATCAATCGCAATGTCAGAATTGCCTGTCATTTGCCTTTACCTTTTCCAAGGCCAAATGCTCAATTTTATTTTCCATTCTTCTATGTACTGTCCTTGTTAGCAACTTGGATGCATGAGCTGTTAGGCTGATCGTGCGATAATTCTCACACTTGTTAGCTCTTGCTGCCTTCGAAATTTTGTGCATGATGTTTTTCCGAAAGCCAGATGGCATGTCCCCACACTCATACGTTCTGCACACCAACGTCAAGAGTCGTTTTGTTGCCAATTCCCCCAATGATTTTAGAAATTCTGATGGAGTCTACCCTTTATATCTTATTTGTTGTAAGTCCTCCTAAGCTCTCTTAAATTATTTTTCTGGTACTGGATCCCCTATCTCTTCTAAACCGACTCCTGATTCTTCTTCTATCACATCAGACGAATCTTCCCCCTCTGCATTTAACAGTGGAATTCCCATTGCACTCTTTATGCTATCACCCTTGCTTTTAAGGTCACGGAAAGTTGTTTTGTCGTTCTTACATTCTGAGTCAGTGCATCCAACAACCATTTCTTTTTCCATTTCTTCGCATTTTTCATGCATCCATTTCGTCTTAGCTTTCCTGGACTTTGTGTTTATTTCATTCCTCAGCAACTTGTATTTCTGTATTCTTGAATTTATCTGAACATTTTTGTACTTCCTTCTTTCATGAAGTATTTCTTCTGTTACCCATGGTTTCTTCGCACTTACCTTCTTTGAATCTACATTTTTCATTCCAACTTCTGTGATTGCCCGTTTTAGAGACGTGCATCCGTGTTCAACTGTACTGCCTACCGAGGTATTCCTTATTGCTGTATCTGTAGTCTTAAAGAAAGAGTGTTTCGACATCCGTTAGTACTTCCGTATCCCACTTCTTGGTGTATTGGTTCTTCCTTACTAATCACTTGAACTTCAGCTTCCTCTTAATCACTACTATACTGTGATCTAGTCTATATCTGCGCCTGGGAACGCCTTACAATCCAGTATCTGACTTCGGAATCTCTGTCTAACTATGACGTAACCTAGCTGAAATATCCCTGTATCACACATTCTTTTCCAAGTATACCGCCTCCTCCTGTGGTTCCTGGACATAGTATTCGCTATGACTAGCTGAAATTTAATACGGAACTCAGTTAGTCTTCCCACTCGCTCATTATTTGTCCCAAGTCCGTATTCTCCTGTAACCTTTCCTTCTACTCCTTCCCCTACGACTGCATTCCAGTCCCTCATGACTATTAGATTCTCATCGCTTTTTAAATACTGTATTACAGTTTAAGTATCTTCATATCTTTCTCTATCTTTATCTTCAGCTTGCGATGTCGGCATGTATACCTCAACTATCGTTGTCATTGTTCGTTTGCTATCGATTCTGGTAAGAACAGCCCTATTACTGATATGTTGATCATAACACACTCTTTCCCATACCTTCCTACTCATAACGGATCCTACTCCTGTTATACCATTCTCTGCTGCTGGTGATATTACTCTATACCCATCTGACCAGAAATCCTTGTCTACTTTCCATTTAACTTCACTGATACCTTCTATATCTATATTGAGACTTTATATTTCCCTTTTCTGATTTTATAGCTTTCTACCACATTAAAGCTCCTGACATTCCTGTCCCAGCCTCGTGGAACATTATCGTTTACTAGCTTATTCAGTATGTCCCTCATAGTCACCTCCCCCTTGGCAGTGCGCCACCCCCCCCCCCCCTCCTAGAGAACCAAATGAGGGACTATTATGAATTATTTTGCCAATGGAGAGATCATCACGACACTTTTTCAATTACAGTTCACAAGTTCTATACCTTCTGCATCCTCATGCCGTTGATCATTGCTGATTGTTTCACCTTTAGGGGCAGTTTCCCACATCAAGGACAAGAGAGTACCTTGAACCTCTGACCACTCCTGCACCCTCTTCGACAAGGCCGTTGGCAGAATGAGGTTGACTTCTTATGCCAGAAGTCTTCGGCCGCCAACGCTGATTATTAATCAAAACTAGAGTGATGGCGTGTTTCTAACCAGGGACCGAGGACGTTTTGATTACTAATCATAGATGCTATCCCAAGAGCACGGGTGCATCAGTATAAATACTGAATCTCTTTCCATAACTTGTCTGATATCCTCACCACATGGTCTGTTCTATTTTTCTGTCTACAGCAACACCTCATCAAACATATCATTTGTACTCAGTGGACCCTTTCTTTTATTCACATTGTCAGTGTCCATTCTTCTGCCTCGTGTTTCACAATATTTTGTACAAATAACTGGTACTGCCACTTCCCTGGAATTTTGGATGTATTTTCACTTCCCACCTTTCAAATTTTTACAGTCATCAAAACTGTGACACTACTGTGGGCTGCAAATTAATGTCACACTATCTGGTATCAACTTCGTCATTCTATACACACCATGGGGCGTGGGTCGATTACATTTGTTTGGAAGGTTCCTTCAAAGTGTTGTGCATATCAATAATAATTCGCATACAACAGACTATTGCAACCTAGCCGGCCGATGTGGCCGAGCGGTTCTAGGCGCTTCAGTGTGGAACCGCACTGCTGCTATGGTCGCAGGTTCGAATCCTGCCTCGGGCATGGATGTGTGTGACGTCCTTAGGTTAGTTAGATTCAAGTAGTTCTAAGTCTAGGGGACTGATGACCTCAGATGTTAAGTCCCATAGTGCTTAGAGCCATTTGAACTATTTGAACTGCAACTTACTCGTATTCTAGGGCAGTGAACCACTGTTTGCAGAAGTGTCGGTAGGCAGGAAACGAGTTGTAGGGAAGTTCGATGGGACTATTTGTAAAAAAAAAACCGCAGTTCTTGGTGTTAACGTTGCTGTCTTTGGATCACGGAGTCTTGGGTTCGATTCCCAGACAGGTCGGGGATTTTCTTTGGCACGGGACTGGGTGTTTGTGTTGTACTCATCATTTCGTCATCATCCGGGAAATAGCGAGACCAAACAGTGAAAAGTTTGGGCGCTCATAGCTATGCCGTTGAGAACCTCACAACACAAATTTTCCGTAAACCCAATTTGGATAAATATAAAAACCAGTATTGAAGGTAAATTGTGCTACACTTCATGTGGCTGCTTTCTTTATTAGTGCAGAGATCTCTGGAATACGATAGTGGGACTATTTTCTTTTTGCTGTCCACTCATGATACCAGTAGTAAAGGCTACTGCAGTTACAGCATGATAAACTGATTGTAACCATACAATAACGCTGATACGTCTGCTAAATATGCTGTCAGATAATTGTTACTCAGAAGTGGAAGACAATTTGAAAACTACGTCAGATAATAATTCACATATAGTTTAATCGACCGGTATTACTCCAAGAGCACTAATGGAATATAATTAAAACCAAGAGACAGTGATAGAAATACGATAACGTATGGTTGTCAAACCTCTCTGATGTATGTAAAAATAATTATAATAATGTATTCTAGTTAATATTTACCTGTAATTCTAGGAGAATTGTACCAAAACTATGTACCAAGTACTTGCAGATAATCTGACGATAGCTATTTATCATAGCAGGCCTATTGTAACGAATAAAACGATCTGCTGTAGCATCGCTTTTAGAAATATAATTACATATTGTCCTTGATAGACATACTCAATGCAGCAGGTACAAAAGACTATAAATTGAATCAGTAGTTGTGTGGAGTATACTCGGTGTTTTACTATACATTGTGCATTTGGGCTTATCAACATTTCTCCAGCAATATCCGCACTTTAAAAAGTGTTGAACTACATGGCAGTATATGCTTCCCATTGCGCGACATTGTGCGGCCGTTAATCCATTGCTGTCGGGGTATTCTGGGAGAAATGCGTGATGGAAATCCGTTCTGGTTGCCATGTATGAGGTCTTAATTCATTGATAATTAATCATTCAATGAGAATACACTGAGGCGACAAGCGTCATGGGATAGTGATATGCACTTATACAGGTGGCGGTAGTATCGCGTACACAAAGTACACTATGTGATCAAAAGTATCCGGACACCTAGTTGCAAATGACTTAAAAGTTCGTGGATCCCTCCATCGGTAATGCTGGAATTCAATATGGTATTACCCCAATCTTAGCCTTGATGACACCTTCCACTGTCTCAGGCATACGTTCAATCAGGTACTCGAAGGTTACTTCGGGAATGGTAGCCTGTTCTTCATGGAGTGCTGCACTGAGCAGAGGTCGGTGGGTGAGGCCTGGCACGAAGTCGGCTTTCCAAACCATCCCAATGGTGAAACTTCCTGGCAGATTAAAACTGTGTGCCCGACCGAGACTCGAACTCGGGACCTTTGCCTTTCGCGGGCAAGTGCTCTACCAACTGAGCTACCGAAGCACGACTCACGCCCGGTACTCACAGCTTTACTTCAGCCAGTATCTCGTCTCCCAACTTCCAAACTTTACAGAAGCTCTCCTGCGAACCTTGCAGAACTAGCACTCCTGAAAGAAAGGAGTGAAAATCTCATTCTGGAAACCTCCCCCAGGCTGTGGCTAAGCCATGTCTCCGCAATATCCTTTCTTTCAGGAGTGCTAGTTCTGCAAGGTTCGCAGGAGAGCTTCTGTAAAGTTTGGAAGGTAGGAGACGAGATACTGGCAGAAGTAAAGCTGTGAGTACCGGGCGTGAGTCGTGCTTCGGTAGCTCAGTTGGTAGAGCACTTGCCCGCGAAAGGCAAAGGTCCCGAGTTCGAGTCTCGGTCGGGCACACAGTTTTAATCTGCCAGGAAGTTTCATATCAGCGCACACTCCGCTGCAGAGTGAAAATCTCATTCTGGCATCCCAATGGTGTTCTATAGGGTTCAGGTCAGGACTCTGTGCAGGCCACTCAATTACAGGGATGTTTCGTGGTGTAATCACTCCGACACAGGCCGTGCATTATGAACAGGTGCTCGATCGTGTTGAAAGGTGCAATCGCCATCCCCGAATTTCTCTTTAACAGTGGGAAGCAAGAAGGTACTTAAAACACCAATGTGGAAAAGTGCTATGATAGTGCCACGCAAAATAAGGTGTGCAAACGCCATCCATGAAATAGACGACCACACCTTATCACCACCACCTCCAAATTTTACTGTTGGCACTACAGATGATGCAGATGTTCACCGGGGCATCCGCCGTACCCACACCCTGCCATCGGACCGCGACATTGTGTACCATGATTCGTCACTGCACACAACGTTTTTCCACTGTTCAATCATCCAATGTTTTGGCTCCTTGCACCAAGCGAGGCGTCGTTATTTATATACTGGCGTGATGTATGGCTTATGAGTAGCCGCTCGACCATGAAAGCCAAGTTTTCTCACCTCCCCCCTAACTGTCATAGTACCTGTAGTGGTTCCTGATACAGTTTGGAATTTATGTGTGATGGTCTGGACCGATGTCTGCCTTTTACACATTACGACCCTCTTCAACTGTCGGCAGTCTCTGTCAGTCAACAGACGCGGTCGGCCTGCACGCTTTTGTGCTGCATGTGTCCCTTCACGTTTCCACGTCACTATCACATCGGAAAAAGTGGACCTAGGGATAATTGGGAGTGTGAAAATCCCGCTTACAGACGTATGACACAAGTGACAGCCAATCACCTGACCACGTTCGAAGTCTGTGAGTTTCGCGGAGCGCCCCATTCTGTTCTCTCGCGATGTCTGGTTGCTACTGAGGTCGCTGATATGACCTGGCAGTAGGTGGCAGCACAATGCACCTAATATGAAAAACGATTGGTTTTGGGGTGTCCGGACACATATGATGACACAGTGTATGACAGGACAGCGCATTGTCAGAGCTGTCTTTTATACTCAGGTGATTCATGTGAAAAGGTTGTTGTCGCGATTGGCCCCACGGCGTTAATTAACAGACTTTGAATGCGGAATAGTAGTTGCAGCTAGAGTCGTGGGACATTATATTTCGGAAATCGTTAGGGGATTCAATATGGCGAGATCCAAAAGTCAAGACTGGGCCGAGAATACCAAATTTGAGGCATTATCTCTCACCACGGACAACGCAGTGGTCGCGGCCTTCACTTAACAACCAAGAACAACAGCGTTTGCCTAGAGTTGTCAGTATTATCAGACAAGCTAACCTTCGTTAAACGACTGCAGAAATCATTGTGAGACGTACGATGAACGTATCTGTTAGGACAGTGGTGCAGAATTCAGCGTTAATGGGCTGTACCAGTAGACGACCGAAGCAGGTACCTTTGTAAACAACTCGATATCGCCTGCACCACCTCTGTTGGAATATTGACATTAGACTTCTGGAAATCCGCGATCACATGAGTCCAGATTTCAGTTGCTAAGAGCGAACCCTACGTAATCATGGGCCCAGGTTGACAGCAAGCCGCTGTCCAAGTCGGGGACGGCTCCACAATATTGTGGGCTATGTTTGCATAGAGCGTATTGGCTCCTCTCGTCCAACTGAGCCGATCGTTGCCTGGAAACTGCTATGTTGTGCTGTTTGGAGACCATTTGCAGCCATTCAAGAACTTCATGTTGCCAAACAACAACGGAATTTTTATGGATGACGGTGTACCATGTCACCGGGGCACAAAAGTTCACGACTGATTTTAAGAATTTTCTGCACAGTTCGCGCGAATAACTGCCCTCCCAAATCGGCCGACATGAATGAAAAAATATGGGACATAATCGAGACGTCACTTTGTCACAAAACTTTCCAATGGCTACATTTCCGCAGTTTGTAACGTATATTCAACTAATATATGTAACGTAGCTACAGCCAAAATTGCCTGTGTTCGTCTGTGAAACTGGACTTGGTAAGAAACGTGAGCTGTCAGTAAGCGGAATGTAACCTGCATATAAGACTGTGTGCGTGTTGTATGAGTGTCAGATTCACTATCACTTCAGCCCTCAGCAGACCGTTACATGAAAAACTTAAAACTAACATTTGGATAAGCTATCTGACTGCGTATTTTAATATGAAAAACTACAGGAACAAATGAACCTGAAACAATACCCAAATTATCTGACTGCATTTTTGAACAAGAATTGAAAAGTGATGCAGAATCTGACTTGTGCAACGGAATGTACTGGATTCGAGTACATGACATGTTGTGATGAGTCAGTGTCTCTGGTTTGGCCCCAAGTTCTGCACTCACCTCTTTAGATGGCTGCCTTTTGCCATGTGGTTTACAGCAATGCACAGCAGTATGCAGCAGCAGCGGGTAAAGCTTATTGTTGCTAGGAGTAAATTTAATAAAAAGTAGTTTGCTCGGGCCCTGTAAACTACTAAATGACTTGTAAGAAGGGAATTAATCAATTAAGTCTATTGTAAATTTCAGAATCATCATCAACAAGTATTAATAATGACAATGACAAATGACATATGTGTCAATAATGGCTGAGTGTCAGATTAAAAAATTATTTCAGTTTCAGAATTGCGTTAACAATTAGTAACCACAGCATATTATTTATATGTGGAGAATATTTATTATTATTTGCTCTATGCCTTCTTTCACTGACAAGTGAAACTTGGGATTATTGCAAACTCGGACTAACAATCACGAGTCTAACCTTGCAATTGCTTTTGCGCTATGCTTGCGAATTTTACCTGGAATTCCATCTCCAAGCATAGTTAAGCCATCTAAATCTCTCCTGGCTGTACAAATGACATCAGGCCTCGAGTGTGGTGAGATCTGCCGCCACAGCCGTGAGGGCAGCGCGACACGCCTTCTGGCTCCGAGCCCTCGACCGACATCACTGTTTCCACTCCCGCAGACACACCTCGTCTCACAACAATGCGCTCCCATCTTTCGCCCTCATATTGTTACTACCGATATCTGAGTGCTTACACAATGGAAAGAATAGCGTTGAGTTGGATATACTGTTTCATGTAGTGGAGAGTTCTGACACACTCTTTACAAGTCAGTGGCGGCTGTAGAGGGAGCATGGTTCAGTATTTCGGCAGGGGCCTTCCAGCGACTTGTTGAGTCAATGCGACGTCGAGTTGCTACGCGCCGGCGAGCAAATGGAGGTGTGACACGGTATTAGGAGGTATCTCAAGACTTTTGTTACCTCATAGTGTTAAATGGTGAAAAAGTGTACGTTCTGTCTTAGTGACATATCACCTGTACACTGTACATACAAAATATGGGATGTAGAACGTAAACCATTAAGAGGTTAAGCCTTAGGTCTGTTCAGTCCGGGCAACTTATGCCTACATATCAGACTGATGAGCTGTCTATGACCGTGGCCCTTGTGATCGTCATGTAGCCAATAACTCCATCTGCTACTGCCACAGATGAATGCTGATGGTATCACCAGTTCTTTATTCGAGGTGCTACTCCACTGGCCTCAAGGGCTGGGTGGACCCTTTTCCAGACTTCCTGGCCTCATAGAAACACTGAGGTGGTTCCAGGATTCGAACTCTCTTCCTTCTGCACTGAAGGCAATGACGATAACCATTCGGCTATGCTGGCAGCAAAAAAATAGTAACTCATATATATATATATATATATATATATATATATATATATATATACTCCTGGAAATGGAAAAAAGAACACATTGACACCGGTGTGTCAGACCCACCATACTTGCTCCGGACACTGCGAGAGGGCTGTACAAGCAATGATCACACGCACGGCACAGCGGACACACCAGGAACCGCGGTGTTGGCCGTCGAATGGCGCTAGCTGCGCAGCATTTGTGCACCGCCGCCGTCAGTGTCAGCCAGTTTGCCGTGGCATACGGAGCTCCATCGCAGTCTGTAACACTGGTAGCATGCCGCGACAGCGTGGACGTGAACCGTATGTGCAGTTGACGGACTTTGAGCGAGGGCGTATAGTGGGCATGCGGGAGGCCGGGTGGACGTACCGCCGAATTGCTCAACACGTGGGGCGTGAGGTCTCCACAGTACATCGATGTTGTCGCCAGTGGTCGGCGGAAGGTGCACGTGCCCGTCGACCTGGGACCGGACCGCAGCGACGCACGGATGCACGCCAAGACCGTAGGATCCTACGCAGTGCCGTAGGGGACCGCACCGCCACTTCCCAGCAAATTGGGGACACTGTTGCTCCTGGGGTATCGGCGAGGACCATTCGCAACCGTCTCCATGAAGCTGGGCTACGGTCCCGCACACCGTTGGGCCGTCTTCCGCTCACGCCCCAACATCGTGCAGCCCGCCTCCAGTGGTGTCGCGACAGGCGTGAATGGAGGGACGAATGGAGACGTGTCGTCTTCAGCGATGAGAGTCGCTTCTGCCTTGGTGCCAATGATGGTCGTATGCGTGTTTGGCGCCGTGCTGGTGAGCGCCACAATCAGGACTGCATACGACCGAGGCACACAGGGCCAACACCCGGCATCATGGTGTGGGGAGCGATCTCCTACACTGGCCGTACACCACTGGTGATCGTCGAGGGGACACTGAATAGTGCACGGTACATCCAAACCGTCATCGAACCCATCGTTGTACCATTCCTAGACCGGCAAGGGAACTTGCTGTTCCAACAGGACAATGCACGTCCGCATGTATCCCGTGCCACCCAACGTGCTCTACAAGGTGTAAGTCAACTACCCTGGCCAGCAAGATCTCCGGATCTGTCCCCCATTGAGCATGTTTGGGACTGGATGAAGCGCCGTCTCACGCGGTCTGCACGTCCAGCACGAACGCTGGTCCAACTGAGGCGCCAGGTGGAAATGGCATGGCAAGCCGTTCCACAGGACTACATCCAGCATCTCTACGATCGTCTCCATGGGAGAATAGCAGCCTGCATTGCTGCGAAAGGTGGATATACACTGTACTAGTGCCGACATTGTGCATGCTCTGTTGCCTGTGTCTATGTGCCTGTGGTTCTGTCAGTGTGATCATGTGATGTATCTGACCCCAGGAATGTGTCAATAAAGTTTCCCCTTCCTGGGACAATGAATTCACGGTGTTCTTATTTCAATTTCCAGGATATATGGAACATTGTATTCGAACATTATGAACTACCTCGAAGCAAAGAGTCTATTGACACACAGTCAACAATGATTTACAAAACATCGTTCTTGTGAAACACAACTAGCTCTTTATTGGCATGAAGAGTTGAGTGCTATTCACAAGGGATTTGAGATTGATTCCCTATTTCTGGATTTCCGGAAGGATTTTGACAATGTACCACGCAAGCGGCTCGTAGTGAAATTGCGTGCTTATGGAATATCGTCTTAGTTATGTGACTGTATTTGTGATTTCCTGTCATAGAGGTCACAGTTGGCAGTAATTTGATGAAAAGTCATCGAGGAAAATAGATGCTATTTCTGGCGTTCCCCAAGGTAGTGTTATAGACCCTTCGCTGTTCCTTATCTATATAGACAATTTGGGAGATAATCTGAGCAGGCATCTTAGGTTGTTTGCAGATGACGCTGTCGTTTATCGACTAATAAAGTCATCAGAAGATCAACACAAATCGCACAGCGGTTTAGAAGAAATATCTGAATGCTTCGAAAATTGGCAGTTGACCCTAAATAACGAAAAGTGGGAAGTTACCCACATGAGTGCTAAAAGAAATCCGTTAAACTTCGGTTACACGATAAATCAGTGAAATCAAAAGGCCGTAAATTCAACTAAATATCTAGGAATTACAATTACGAAAAACTTAAATTGGAAGGAACACATATAAAATATTGTGGGGAAGGCTGACCGAAGACTGCGTTTTATTGGCAGGACACTTAGAAAATGTAACAGATCTACTAAGGAGACGGCCTACACTACGCTTGTCCGTCCCCTTTTAGAACACTGCTCCTTGGTGTTGGATCCTTACCAGATAGGATTGACGGAGTACATCGAAACAGTTGAAAGAAGGACAGCACGTTTTATATTATGTCGAGATATGGGAGAGAGTGTCACTGAAATGATACAGGATTTGGGCTGGACATCATTGAAACAAGGGCATTTTTCTATGCGACGGAATATTCTAACGAAATTTCAATCACCAACTTTTCCTCCGAATGCGAAAATATTTTGTTGACACAGGCCTACATAAGGAGAAACGATGATCACGACAAAATAAGGGAACTGAGAGCTCGTACAGAGAGATACAGGTGCTCGTTCGTTGCACGTTATACGAGGTTGGAATAATAGAGAATTGTGAAGGTGGCTCGATGAACCCTCTGCCAGGCACTTAAATGTGATTTGCAGAGTATCCGTGTAGATGTATATGTTGTTGATACTCCCCAAGTGAAGGTCAATAGCTGTGCAGCTGAAGTATGAATTCCTCATTATCTATAGGTAATGATAGCTTAACTTTTACAAACGTTTGATAGACATATTACGCTTTATCATTCACGGAGAGTCAAAGAAGCTGTTTAATTTCCATCAATATGGATATCAGCAACTCAGCTGACGGATCACTAACTTAATCACAATTATTTACTTGAATTATGGAAAAAGTATCAATTTATTCCCTGTAATTCTGTTATTACCGCCTCAGTTGCACCATTCTGCCTAGGGTGGGTTCCATTTCATGTCTATTTTTGTGAAATTTGTTTGACTGTCTTGTGTTCTTAGGTCACAGTTTCACTTTTGCCTGAATGGGAACTTCTACCCTTTTGACAACTTTATTTGGATGATGAAATGTGTGCATGATGAAATGAAGATGGTATCAATTTCATTTTTGATGTGTAACATATTCCATTTCCCATCCACGGACCATAGACTTTGACGTTGGCGCGGAGGTTTGCTTGCCTCAGCGATACAGATAGCTGTACCGTAGTTGCCACCACGATGGAGGGGTATCTGTTGAGAGGCCAGACAATCGTGTGGTTCCTGAAGACGGGCAGCAGCTTTTTCAGTACTCGTAGTTGCACGGGCAGCAGTTTGGATGATTGACTGACCTGACCTTGTAACATTAACCACAACGGCCTTGTTGCTCTGGCACTGCGAACGGCTGGAAGCAAAGGGAAACTACAGCCGTAATTTTTCCGACGGCACCTCTTTACTGCATGGTTAAATGATTATGGCACCCTCTTGGGTAAAATATTCTGTAGGTAAAAAAGTCCCCCGTTCGGATCTCTAGACAGGAACTACTTAGGAGGACATAATTATCAGGAGAAAGAAAACTGGCGTTCTGCAGATCGGAGCGTGGAATGTCAGATCCATTAATCGGGCTGGTAGCTTAGAAAATTTTAAAAGGGAAATGGACAGATTAAAGCTGGATTTAGTGGGAATTAGCGACGTTCTTTGGCAGGAGAAAGAAAACTTCTCGTAAGGTGAATACAGGGTTATAGAGGTAATGCAGGAGTAGGATTAATAATGATTTAAAAAATAGGAGTGCAGGTAAGCAACTACGAAAAGTATATTGAATTCATTATTGTAGCCAAGATATACACAAAGCCCTCGCAGTGGTTGAGACAGGGTTGTTGCCTATCCCAAATGTTATTCAATCTGCATATTGAACAAGCGGTACATTTTCTGCGGTTCATCACACTGCTGACTAGGGCACCCGCCCTGCCAGAGTTGCGGCACCTGCAGGCGCTCTGCCGCTGTGACGCCTGGTGCAGGGAGAGGCACAGACGACGGATGGAAGGCAAAAATTGAAAAAGGGAAAATATGCTGCAGCACCCTGCAATGTCACCGTGAAGGTCTATTTTACCCCACACATCGTAATGTGTTGTGGAACTACAGTTTTACAGCTCTGTTGGGACATGTGTTACTAACGGTTTTCTACAATTCGTTGTAAATAAACGTAAACCTATTATATTGTTTCATATCATGCGCAAACGATATGGTGCAAATATTGGTACTAACGCCATGCTATGAACACACTAGCTTTCAAACCATCTCTACTGCTGACACATGTAAATTTAGTCTGGGATCAGAACTAAGTGGTGTGAATATTGCTATTAATGTCATGTTATAACAGAGGTCGCCAATTAATGCATCGTCTGCACACACAGAAGCAGTCTTAGATTTGAAGTGAAAATGCATTCTAACCATAGAGTTCATATGCCAGTAATGTGGATGTGCCACACACGTGTTCTGTCTTCTTGACACCAGTGTGTATCAGTAGCTCACGCGCACTCTTTGGTTCCAGCGAAGCGAAGCTCCGCTGGTCAGCTGTAGGTGCCCGAGCACAGGGTATTTTGGGCACATGAAGGACAATTTTACATGACCGATGCAGAATTTCGTGGTCAGAGTCATGGACGCTGAGGGGGACCTATTATTGCTGTGTTTGCGGTTGTTGGACTTTGCAGAGTCTTGGATTGTAGATGACCAATGGAGCTGTGTGATTAATACATCAGGCCTTAGGCGGAAGGAAAATGGTTTGGACTGCCCGATACTGCGATTCTTGTAATTAACTGTGACACTTGATATGTCTCACCAAGTACTGGTTTCACATCGCAGTAATCCATCGCATTCTGGTTCCACCTCTATCTTTGTTCAGTTAATGTTCTCCTCTATGATTTTGCTGGCGCCTTTACCTGGTCAATTTGTACAAAGTTTAGCAGTTATATATTGCATGCAGTGGTGGAACTTCAGATACATTTCTGTGTGGTCAATTCATGGGCTGTGAGAGTAACTGATCTTCGGTGTTAACTGCAGATTTCGTTAGTTGTGATTGATTTGTGTTAGTATTCCGCGCTTCTCTTACAGACCTATGCTCTGGTTTACAATATGTTTTAGAGTGAGCCAACTTTTCTGAGAAAACTATTGATTTGGCTGCTTGTTATTTATTTTTGTTGTTGTGTACTAATTCCTACTATTCTTGCGAGTGACTTAAGATCTAGTATAAATGTCCATTATTAAATAAAAATACGAATAGTACAGGCCTAAGCCAGGTTTTATGACCAAGGTCATTACTTGTCTTAAAGAGGAGTCTGGCTAACTTCAGAATTGTACTAATCCACGTAACACTGTTTATCCACCGTCACTCATTCTTTGTTCGTATCGTAATTGAGGTATTTGGATATGTTACGTTTCCTTTAATAGTAACCGTAGGCCAGTGTGTATTAATTGCATAGTGAGCTTGTTTACTCTTCCTCGTGAGCCTCCTACAGGTATCCAGCGTAGTGTTAACTTTACTCTGTTTGTAACCTGTGGAGCGCTGTTGGCTGTTGGGCACTACTCTGCCCAACAAGACTTCTGCTAAGTCGTTCCAGTTAGAGCAATTGGTTACTTAAGTTTATTTTCGTCTTCTTTTTATATACTAGTTTCACACAATATGTAGAAGTTTATGTCAAATTATATGTATGGTCACATTTGACCGACATATATGAAGTTCCTTTTCATACATTCATTTATTTACAGAGAGAAGTTAAGTAAGAGCGCCTTATCTGATGCCTCTTGACCAGCTAAAACGCACACATCAAGAAAAGCTTTGCATCAACTCGGTTTCGGAGAGTTTCGGAATATGTACAGAATGTGGAATAGAGCTCAACATAAACATCATTTCCTCCCTTTTTATTGCCCATAAAAACCACACACTGCATGTTGAACCACCATAGAGCGAGACGTTCAGAGATGGTGATCCAGATTGCTGTACACACCGGTACCTCTCATCCCCAGTAGCACGTCCTCTTGCATTGATGCGTGCCTGTATTCGTCGTGGCACACTACCCACAAGTTCATCAAGGCACTGTTGCTCCAGATTGTCCCACTCCTCAATGGCGATTCGGCGTAGATGCCTCAGAATGGTTCAAGGGTCACGTCGTCCATAAACCGCACTATCTATCCCAGGCATGAGCGATTGGGTTCATGTCTAGAGAACATGCTGGCCACTCTAGTCAAGCGATGTCGTTATGCTGAAGGAAATCGGTACAAGATGTGCACAATGGGAGCGCAAATTATGGTCCATGAAGACGAACGCCTCGCTAATATGCTGCCAATATAGTTGCACTATCGATCGTAGGATGGAATTCACGTATCGTGCTGCCATTATGGCCCCTTCCATGACCACCAATGGCGTACGTCGGCCCCACATAATGCCACCCCAAAAGAGCAGGGAACTTCCATCTTGCTGCACTCGCTGGGCAGTGTATCTAATGCGTTCATCCTGACTGGGTCACCTCCAAACACATCTCTGACAGTTGTCTGACTGAAGGCATATAAGACTGTTATCGGTGAAGAGAACTTGATGCCAGTCCTGAGGGATGCATTCACATATTGTTGGGCCAAACTGTACCGCACTGCATGGTGTCATGGTTGCAAAGATGGACCTCACCATCGACATCTGGAGTGAAGTTGTGCATCATGCAGCCTATTCCACACAGTTTGAGTTGTAACACGACGTCCTGTGGCTGCACGAAAAGCATTATGCAACATGGTGGTGTTGCTGTCAGGGTTACTCCGAGCCATAATCCGTAGGAAGCGCTCATCCACTGCAATACTAGCCCTTGGGCAGCCTGAGCGAGGGATGTCATCGACAGTTCCTCCTCTCTCTCTTTATATCCTCCATGTCTGAACAACATCACTTTGATTCACTCTGGGACGCCTGAACACTTCCCTTCTTGAGAGCCCTTCCTGACACAAAGAAACAATGCGAACGCAATCAGACCGCAGTACTGACCGTCTAGGCAGGGTTGAACTACAGACAACACTAGCCATGTACCTCCTTCCTGGTGGAATGACTGGAACTGATCAGCTGTCGGACTTCCTCCGTCTAATAGGCGCTGCTCAGACATGGTTGTTTACATCTTTGGGCGGGTATAGACAACTCTGAACAGTAAAATAGACTGTGTCTGTGATACAGTAGCCAAAGTCAACATCTATCTTCAGGAGTTCTGGGAACTGGGATGATGCAAAACTGTTTTTCATGTATGTAATTGGCCTAGGATAACATGTAAGCATAATCTTAAATTACTCTAGATGGGATACAGCTCTGAGCATTGTTTGATAGATTGTTACATTGTCTCTTAAGCTAGGATTAATAATATTTTACCTTTTATTTCTTTAAATTGTCGTGATCTTACCTTTTCCAATTTGTGCAGCATACTACATGGAAGAACCAGTCAGTAATTGTTTTACGAAATATGATTTATTTTCATGTATGTGGACTCCTTCAATGAAAATTTCTGTGTGTGTATGGCTTATCATGAATTTTGGAAATTGTTGCATTGTGAACACATTTGAATCTCCGCAAGACATGGATATAATTAGTGAGTGTGTGTTTCTCTTGTAAATGCTTGTCCTTGGCAAATAAGAAAATTCTTGATGTTTTTAAGAGGTGCTGTATTATCTTTATGGTATTGTAGGAGGAATGGTTTGTTTTGAGTAAACATTGCTATCTTTTCCACAGCTACTGTGATACTGTATTACAGTATTCTGAGACACAAACTAAGCCTCTGGGGTTTCCTTGGGGATGACTGATGTTCCTGCTCAATACAATGTGCTCTTTTTCTGTTCAGACGACTCTCTTTGGACTTTCATCATAACTGTTTACTTTAAGTCATACTTGGCCGACCTGCACTGGCAGTGTTTACAAACTGCACAGTTGGCTCAATAAATGAATTGTTCTTGATTAAATTAAAGATTTATTGTTACTGTGGTCCAACAACTTACCGCAACAGTACAGCGCCTTACTGACAGACTGGAGGTGGTGTTATTTGTAATAGCATATTCTTACCAATTACTTTACAATAATGAATTTAGTTAAAAACATGTTTATTATTAATGATATACGTTTCGATTATTGTTGAGTTTTCATGGAAGGAAACTCGCTTCTTGCTACACACATTAGTTTATATGAATCTCACATTGTCGCTACTGTTGTGATTTTGGTAGACTAGCGTTGTTTTTACTTCAGAGGTGTGTATTGTACTGCTAGTCTCGTGTTATCCTGTCTATCCAGTGTTGGTGGTTGAACTGCCTGGCGCGGTCCACTGGGGTTTTCCCCTTGTGATTCCTGGCCCCACTGTCAGCCCCTGCATCGAGTAGTGCAATCGCCTCCTCTGTGCGGCCATGCTCTGCCGCGAAGTGCAGCGGCGTGTCCCCGTCCACATTCCTGGCATTGGGGTCTGCAGAGGCCTCCTCCAGCAGCCGCACCACGGCCGGCCGGCCGCCCCATGCAGCCCAGTGCAGCGGCGTGTTCTGGACCCAGTTCCCGGCGTCCACCTCCGCGCCAGCCCCCACCAGACAGCTCGCCGCTTCCACGTGACCCTGCCAGGCTGCCCAGTGCAGCGCAGTATTCTTGTTCCCATCCGTCGCACCCACATCAGCCCCAGCTGCCAGCAGCATCTGCAGCTCTTGCACTGCCCCATCGCTAGCTGCCTTCATCAGCCTCCTTCCTTTCTCCGCTGCCGAGAGGGTCCTACACAAAACACAGAAATTCTCGTACTTTTGTTCAAACACACACTTCTGATGAAGAAACGTATCAGAGTGGTACAACTGTAACCAATTCTATAACTCATCTCTCTGACAACTGATAAATCTCCCTTCTGTGATACAGAACACTGCGAAAGTTGTTTTATATTAACGTACAGATTCACAGTTACGTCATCCTCTCAAATTCTTCATGCACTCTCCACAAAAAATTCCTACACTCCAACTCTCAAGATGCAAAGTTATCACATTTTGTCACTTTAATTCGTGATCGTTAGTTTTTTGACCTTAGAATTCAGTCGTTATAGAAGTTGTTGCCTTCCACTTCGTTCAGCCATTACTACGTCTCTGTGTGCAGCAGTCCTCTCTGAAACTTGCAAATGTGACAAATAATGCTAATGACGTCTCCTGCTATTTAAAGAGAAGTTTCTGTTATTACAGGAACAAAAGTAAACCCAATTATCAACAAGTTTCTTGACACAAACTCGTCAAACAGAGAAAGCTACTGTTAACCAGGAAACCATTTAGTAGTTACGTTTCGGATACAGCAATAATACCAAACTGGACTCCTCTACCACTACACACAATCACACTCATTGACAGATGCACATACACACAGGAACTAACACAAACAAACAAACACACACACACACAGAAACATACACATAGAGAGACAAAGAGAGAGAGAGACAAAGAGAGAGAGAGAGAGAGAGAGAGAGAAAGAGAGAGAGAAACTTTCGTCTTATATTCCTCTGGCTGTGATGCTCCTTAAGGCGACAGCGAGACCATGAGAGTAAATTAAAGTCTAATGTACTTGTCTCGATATGACAACCGTTGGAAAGTAAATCTTGTTTCCTGGGAAGTGCGGAAGTATGTAATTTACATGGGGCAATCTCGCTAGGACGGGTCTAAACGAAAATACCTACTTGCTGATACAATGCACTGTGCGGCATGTGCTCAGGGGAAGAATTTAGTAACATTTTTTGAAACTAAAGTCAATTAAGAAGTAATTATTTCCATTATTCTGGTAAATGACGTATTAAAATAATGAATCCAATATCCGCTGATCGATAAAATACATAATTCCTTTTTCTAGAAATATTTTGGGCAGACAGATTTGCAAATGTTGCTGATTCTATTGAAAATCATACAGTTGACATACTCAAAACTCATTTTATAGTTCTGATAACTGCATCAGATAATAATGGATGTTTTCTATATAGAGAGAAACAGACGTGAATCCTGAATGACTGTACAGGAACGAACAGCTCTGAAGCCCTTTTGACTCCCACAGTGCTTAACTTGGTGTGGTCCTGGTGAAGGCAGTGTATTTATGTTTGCCTCGCACACATGTTTGAGTGTGTGTGTGTGCGTGTGTGTTTTGTGTGTGTTTGTTTTGTGTGTGTGTGTGTGTGTGTGTGTGTGTGTGTGTGTGTGTGTGTATGTGTGTGTGTAGTCTGGTGAAGGTGTACCCACGGTGTGACACTGAATGTTTGAAGTAGTGCTACTTTGTTTTTAAATGCACAGATCACTGACAGACGTCAAAGTCACATCTCCAGATTCGAAAAACTCCTACAGATGAGAGCCAGACTCTGAGCTGTTTGGGCAATTTAATACGGAGCTGTGGAAGCTGCTTCACAAACAGGCGTTAATCTATCATTACTGGTACTTTAATGGTAATCATTTATAACCTGACCAGAATCAGTGACGATTTAAGACACTTAATCTACTACGGTTTCTCATTACTACTGAATATTTTATGGAACCCCCACTTTAATTACAGCTCGTTGCCTCATGAGTACACCCAGTGCATGATCCCCTCTCCTCCAATCCAACAGATTTTCTGGGTGGACAAGATGCTGCAATTCTATATTCTGTTAGATCAGTCGTATGTGGGCCTCTGTGCCACAAAGTGTTTCGCTGTTAAAAAATGATCCGCTACTCTGTACTCTAAATCTGTTGCTGAAGCTGCCACACACAACTTCTACAGAGCGACGAGTCTTTGCCTTTCATATGTGTGGTTATTGGGGCTGGTAGTGGTACCACGCAGCATGGGCGTGCCTCAGCTATGAACCGTTGATAGCCACCTATACTCGAGTGATCTCTGATGGGGTGTGGTGTAGCAGGCAATTTGTTGAGTGGTGTTTCTAGCACTGATATACAATGGATATGGTGGAGACCTGCCAACCATGCCCAAAATTGCATGCATGAAAATGAAAACTACACGTCATAAGCTTTCCTAGCATTTTCATATTTTTGACAAATATTACATACATATAAACTTTGTTAGTAATAATGAGTCACTCCCAATTCTTTCAGTATTTAGCAGCGGTCCTTCCACTGCCCAAAAAATTTCCTAACAGAACACAGCCAGTGGTGTGTCACTTTCTATGTAATGACAGCCTCCTCAAGACTGCCTTTAGTGTCACAATGCTACAGTACATGCAGATGTAGGATCTCAAACCATGGGACTGACTGTGCTCCCATAAATTAAAAGTTTGCTCTCTGCATATGGATTACTGTACGTAGAATACTAACAGGAAATGGGGTAACTTATGATCCACTCTGAAATGTATGAATGACTTTATAAAAAATTTGTTATACTTAACGGACTTTTAGCTGAATGATTCTCAAAACAGTGTTTTTCATTTATAATTTTGGCACACAATTTTTCCTCTCTAGTGATGAAAAATAATGTTTCGCCTCATGAAAGTAGCAGGAACACAAATCTACTATAAAAATATAATGTTATAGTAAGTAGTTTTGAGAGGCACCCGGCTGGGGCGGCCGAGCGGTTCTAGGCGCTACAGTCTGGAACCGCGCGACCGCTACTGTCACAGGTTCGAATCCTGCCACGGGCATGGATATGTGTGATGTCCTTAGGTTAGATTGGTTTAAGTAGTTCTAAGTTACAGGGGACTGATGACCTTAGAAGTTAAGTCCCATATTGCTCCAAGCCACTTGAACCATTTGAGAGACAGTATGTGCCATAAGCAATAATTGAAGTGAAATTAATCTAATGCACTAAGAAAGAAGAAGCCAATCACACTGAAAACAATGAACATGCACTGAAGTGAAATGATATCCTGGAAAACCACTCAGAAAAGTTGAACTTGCAAAGTAATGTAATAAACATTAGTGACAGTTTAAATTTTGTTTCACATCACGACCGCAAGTTAGATTTCCTGCTTAGCATGAACAGACACTTTAACAGATTTTTTACTTTCATTTTGAGAGACAGTTAATAGGATTTCTTTTCTTTAAAACAGTGATTTAGTGCATTAGTGATCAGTATATTTCGGTTTAGGAATGCACTTGAAGCCGGCCGCGGTGGTCTAGCGATTCTGGCGCTGCAGTCCGGAACCGCGGGACTGCTACGGTCGCAGGTTCGAATCCTGCCTCGGGCATGGGTGTGTGTGATGTCCTTAGGTTAGTTAGGTTTAAGTAGTTCTAAGTTCTAGGGGACTTATGACCTAAGATGTTGAGTCCCGTAGTGCTCAGAGCCATTTGAACCATTTTTTGAATGCACTTGAATTCCGTGTGTTTGTAAGTTGCTCTGTTGGTGAACATGTTTTTTCCACCATGCAGCTCCATTCATCGTTTGTCTACTATTCAGAATTGCAGGCAAAGTAAACTTGGAGGGATAGGAAACTGTATAATTTATCTGTGACGGGAACATTATCACAAATTACCTCCTACCTGCTGGCTCTGAGTTTTGTGGTCAGCAAGGGATTATTTAGATTATTCTCTGAAAAAAAAAAAACTGTGTCCAACTAATACTCAGAAACAGAATCTAGCTTGTGATTTATTAGATCTACATTGATCGAAGTGTATCTGCTATATGCTTCATATGGAATGAGAATGCATCTGGACATAGCAATAATTTCTTGTCTTTCGTGACGTTCAGTTCCATGGTTTGAAATCCAACATTTGCATGTCCTGTAGCATTGTGACACTAAAGATGGTCTTGAAGGTGCTGTCATTACACATAAAGGAATACACCACTGCCTGTGTTCTGTTTGGAAATGTTGTGGACAGTAGAAATACTACTGCTAAATACTTTTATCAATGGTATAAGTCTTCATGAAAGTTACCACTTGTATCTTATAAGTAATTTTTGTGTCACAGACGTCTACCCTTTCAAGCACTGACATACGGTTATGTTCCTAACTAACTCAAAGCGTATTGTAAATTGTGGGAAAATACATAAGATCCACAAGCATCCTCTCGTCTGTTACATTTATGGAGATGATATTTAGGCTAGTTTTATGAGCTGGAACTGTTTCATAGTCAATTACTGGTCTTGCTGTTCAAACGTGTGCAGTTTTCTGCAAATTTTAGTTCCTGTTGAACTGCAAACTGATTTATGAGCATTTTCCTTACATATCTTCTTCATCTTGGAAACCTGAAGTCCTTGTCATATTACGAGATGTGATTTAAAATCAGTAGCATGTGATGTTGCTGGCAGCAGACATCCCATACTAATCTGGGTATAGTGGTGTCATAAGATGCTGACTAACGATGACTGTGGATGCCTCGTTAATTATAACACTGTATATCATGTTACTCATTCATCTGTTAAATCGCATTTTGCTCACAGTCATATTAAAAATTGTTTTTCACTCAGTCATATGCATTGTCAAACCCAACTATCATTTTCGCTGGATGTGATTTACAAGCTGCGGTCTGATATAAAATATATATGTACATTCTGGCAATATATCTGACATGTTCCCAGCTATAGTACTACGAAAACTGCATTGAGCTCGATTCTTTATGAGAAGCAGTTTTAGTTGGTTGGTTGGTGTGGGGAGTAAAGGGGTCAAACTACGCTGTCATCTGTTCCTTTCCCAACATTCAAACAGCTCTCGGGTTAAAAACATTACCAAAACGATTTCGGGAAAGTAAAAGGAGAAAGACTGACTCGAAATTACACTGAAGAAGAAAACAAAAAAGGCTAACAAAAGGGGAAAACGTAAACTAAAAGAAAAAACAGTGTATGGTATCAGCATAACATAGCAGATGGCCAGGACTGGGTGATCACGACAGAAATAAAGGATGAGCGAGCCACTCTGCAACACACGAAAACCTCCAGCCTTAAAGACAAGGCTAGACGAACTTGGACAGGGAAAATACGAACACCAAGGCTAAAAAACAGCAAAGAAAGAGTGAGGAAGAGTTAAAATAAAGGTAGATTGTGTGATAAAAATTCCCCTCACAAATAAAACGTAAAACGATGTCAACCGTTAAGACATTGACTCCCAACACCGTTAACAGTGTTATGGGAAGGTTAAAAGTCCACTGCAGAGCAACTAAACTAAGGCAGTCCACTGAGATGAGGACGACAGTCAAGTGGGACCTACAGCAACACTGAGGTACGTCCTAGCGACGGAGGAGGTGTCTATGAGTATGCCAGGTGCGGCCGATGTGGGGTTAGCAAAGTACAACAGACTCCCTGCGAGTAGCATGCATGGATGATTATCACAGATTCGTATTCTCCTTGACAACACATAGTTTATTTGGTGTACTGACCGTGTGTCATTCAGCATCCCAGATCCTGAAAACTTTACAGCATAAGACCAACTGGAGATCAGTCTCCAGTGGGAAGATCTCCAGAGTTGGTTTACTGGTAGCATGTTTGGTCAACCTGACAGCAAGTTCACTGCCCAGGATCCCAGCATGTCCTGGGGTCCTAATGTAGGTCACTGAATGTCCGCTGTCGCCGAGGGCACAAACGGACTGCTGGATAGTTAACAGCAAAGGGTGGTGAGGGAAGCACTGATTGAGAGCTTGTATGCTACTTAAAGAGTCACTAGAGATGACGAAGGACTCACCTGTGCAGGAATGGATATGCTGAAGAGTGCGAGAGATAACTACCAACTGTGCAGTGAAAACACTGAAGCAATCCAGCTAGGAGCTCTGTTCAGCATGTCCAACGTGAGCATAAGCGAAGCCAACAAGAGCCATTGAGCCATCTGTGTAGACTGTTTCTGAGTCCTGGAACTCACCAAGAATAGAGAAAAACTGCCATGGAGGCCACAGGTGGAACTGAGCCTTTTGGGCTTTGCCATAGGTCCAGACGAACCAGTGGCTGTGGTATGGACCACGAAGTGAACACATAGAAAAGTGATAGAAGGAAAGTGTCGAGATCAGTAAGAAGCAAACACAAACTGCAATTGGCGTCCCCAATCTGCGCTGCTGTTGTCAGGGATGGGTAGCCATATTAGGGAAAGGAGATCATAATTTGAATGGTAAGGCGAATAATGAATATGGGCAGTATAGTTCGCAAGCAACTGCTGTCACCTAATTCGCAATGGAGGAACACCAGCCTTTATTAGGACGCTGGTTTAGGAAGCTCCTGTCGCACAGTGGTGTATAGAGTCCAGCAGTTGGAATGCTGAGGGCAAAGCAGAACCACACACCAGGCATCCATAGGAAAGAAGGGACTGCAAAGTGCTTTGCACAGCTGCAGCAGTGTAGGGCGATCAGCACCCAATTCGTTGTTGTGCAGGCATTGAATAACATTAACATGCTGCCAGCACATTTTGTTAAGCTGACGAAGATGGGGAAGCCAAGTTAAAAAAGTATAAAAGACCAGTCCCAAAAAGCAGAACGTCTCCACTACATTAAGTAGTTGGTCATCAAGGTAAAGTTCCTGATGGAGATGGCAGTACAACAAAAACAGAAGGGCATGACACAAGTCTTGGCAGCTGAAAACTGAAACCTGTGAGTGAGGACCCACTGCTACACCTTTTGTATGACTTCCAGCAGTCGACGTTCAGCCACCAACAGAAGAGGAGCAAAGGGAAATACAAAAATCATCTGCATATAGGTGGGGAGATATTGAGGACCATTAACGATGATTAAAAAGATTGGAACGCTCAGGACTCAGCCATTTGGGACCCCATTCTCTTGGGTGTGAAGCGAACAGTGTGAGGCACCAGCTCGAGCTCAGAAATGCGTAGCGACAAAAAGTTCCGTATAAAAATCGGGAGCGGGCCCCAAAGACACCACTCACGCAGAATAGAGAGGATGTGGTGTCGCCAGGTGATATTGTAGGCTTTCGTCAGACCAAAAAAGGCGGAAATCAGGTGCTGACGCCAGGAGAAGGCCAATCAGATGGCAGTCTCCGGGTAGAGTAAGTTGTCAGTGGTGGAGCGAACTCGCCAAAAACCGCCCTGGGAGGGAGCCAGAAGACGCTGAGACTTGAGGAGCCAACACAACGGCCAGCTCACCATACATTCAAGCAGCTTGCACAGAACGTTGGTGAGGCTGATAGGACGATAACAGCCCAAATCTAGCAGGTTCTTACCAGGCTTTAGCACTGGGATGATCATACTTAACTGGCAGTGCGATGGGGAGTCGCCATCGCTCAAGATTCAGTTGATGATGGCAAGGAAGTGGCGCTGATAATCCACTCACAGACATTTAAGCTTTTGGGAATGGATGTAGTCTGCCCCAGGGGTTGAGTCAGGAGAATCGGCAAGGGTCCTGAGCAATTCCCACTCACTGAAGGGAGCACTATATGTCTCGGATTGGTGTGGAGCGAGAGATAGGAATTGTCGTTTCACCACGATTTAATTGTCAGATGCAGAGATGCGAAGATAATGATCCACAAGACATTCTGCAATTACATGTGGATCGGCATATACAGCTCCATCTGTCGAAATTCCATGTATACCTGAAGGAGTCTCATATCTGTAAAGGCATCTGAGCTTGGTCCAGACCTGGGAAGGAGAGGTTTTTGTGCCAGTGGTGGAGATGTATCGTTCCCAATAGTCCCATCATTCAATGATCTGACAGACCCGGACACAATGCATTTTGAGGGCAATGAGGTGCTCTAGAAATCAATGGCGCTTATGATGTTGAAGGGCCCACCTACAGTCTCTAATGGCCACAGCGATTTTGAGTGACCACCAAGGCACTGACTACCACTGGGACAACCTGAGGAACAAGGGATTCAAGATTCAGCTTGGGCAACAATGGTAGTAATGGTGGTACCATGCAAAGGAGATTCAACAGTTGTAGTGCCCTTGAAAGCATCCCATTCAGCCTTGGTAAGAGCCCATATGGGCAAGTGTCCAGGCGATGCTGGGGTAGGGACAGAAAGAGTGGAAAGTGGTCACTACCACACAAGTTGCCATGAGATCTCCAGTGGATATAAAGGAGCAGACCAGGACAGCAAACCAAGGGATCAATGGCTCAGTATGTGTCAGATGCCACACTAAAGTGAATGGGGGCACCTGTAATGAGGAGGCAAAAGCCGAGGTGAGTTAGTAGATCCTCGACAGTCTTACCACACCAGCAATCTTGGTTCCACCCCAAACAAGGTTGTCGTTGTTGTGGTCTTCAGTCCTGAGACTGGTTTGATGCAGCTCTCCATGCTACTCTATCCTGTGCAAGCTTCTTCATCTCCCAGTACCTACTGCAACCTACATCCTTCTGAATCTGCTCAGTGTATTCATCTCTTGGTCTCCCTTTACGACTTTTACCCTCCACGCTGCCGTCCAATGCTAAATTTGTGATCACTTGATGCCTCAAAACATGTCCTACCAACCGATCCCTTCTTCTAGTCAAGTTGTGCCACAAACTTCTCTTCTCCCCAATCCTATTCAATACCTCCTCATTAGTTACGTTATCTACCCACCTTCTCTTCAGCATTCTTCTGTAGCACCACATTTCGAAAGCTTCTATTCTCTTCTTGTCCAAACTAGTTATCGTCCATGTTTCACTTCCATACATGGCTACACTCCATACAAATACTTTCAGAAACGACTTCCTGACACTTATATCAATTCTCGATGTTAACAAATTTCTCTTCTTCAGAAACGATTTCCTTGCCATTGCCAGTCTACATTTTATATCCTCTCTACTTCGACCATCATTAGTTATTTTACTCCCTAAATAGCAAAACTCCTTTACTACTTTAAGTGTCTCATTTCCTAATCTAATTCCCTCAGCCTCACCCGATTTAATTTGACTACATTCCATTATCCTCATTTTGCTTTTGTTGATGTTCATCTTATATCCTGCTTTCAAGATACTGTCCATTCCGTTCAACTGCATTTCCAAGTCCTTTGCTGTCTCTGACAGAATTATAATGTCATCGGCGAACCTCAAAGTTTTTACTTCTTCTCCATGAATTTTAATACCTACTCCGAATTTTTCTTTTGTTTCCTTTACTGCTTGCTCAATATACAGATTGAATAACATCGGGGAGAGGCTACAACCCTGTCTCACTCCTTTCCCAACCACTACTTCCCTTTCATGCCACTCGACTCCTATAACTGCCATCTGGTTTCTGTATAAATTGTAAATAGCCTTTCGCTCCCTGTATTTTACCCCTGCCACCTTCAAAATTTGAAAGAGAGTATTCCAGTTAACATTGTCAAAAGCTTTCTCTAAGTCTACAAATGCTAGAAACGTAGGTTTTGCCTTTTCTTAATCTTTTCTTCTAAGATAAGTCGTAAGGTTAGTATTCCCTCACGTGTTCCAACATTTCTACGGAATCCAAACTGATCTTCCCTGAGGTCGGCTTCTACCAGTTTTTCCATTCGTCTGTAAAGAATTCGCGTTAGTATTTTGCAGCTGTGACTTATTAAACTGATAGTTCGGTAATTTTCACATCTGTCAACACCTGCTTTCTTTGGGATTGGAATTATTATATTCATCTTGAAGTCTGAGGGTATTTCGCCTGTCTCATACATCTTGCTCACCAGATGGTAGAGTTTTGTCATGACTGGCTCGCCCAAGGCCATCAGTAGTTCTAATGGAATGTTATCTACTCCCGGGGCCTTGTTTCGACTCAGGTCTTTCAGAGCTCTGTCAAACTCTTCACGCAGTATCTTATCTCCCATTTCGTCTTCATCTACATCCTCTTCCATTTCCATAATATTGTCCTCAAGTACATCGCCCTTGTATAAACCCTCTAATACTCCTTCCACCTTTCTGCCTTCCCTTCTTTGCTTAGAACTGGGTTGCCATCTGAGCTCTTGATATTCATACAAGTGGCTCTCTTCTCTCCAAAGGTCTCTTTAATTTTCCTGTAGGCAGTATCTATATTACCCCTAGTGAGACAGGCCTCTACATCCTTACATTTGTCCTCTAGCCATCCCTGCTTAGCCATTTTACACTTCCTGTCGATCTCATTTTTGATACGTTTGTATTCCTTTTTGCCTGCTTCATTTACTGCATTTTTATATTTTCTCCTTTCATCAATTAAATTCAATATCTCTTCTGTTACCCAAGGATTTCTACTAGCCCACGTCTTTTTACCTACTTGGTCGTCTGCTGCCTTCACTACTTCATCCCTCAGAGCTACCCATTCTTCTTCTACTGTATTTCTTTCCCCCATTCCTGTCAATTGTTCCCTTATGCTCTCCCTGAAACTCTCTACAACCTCTGGTTCTTTCAGTTTATCCAGGTCCCATCTCCTTAAATTCCCACCTTTTTGCAGTTTCTTCAGTTTCAATCTGCAGTTCATAACCAATAGGTTGTGGTCAGAATCCACATCTTCTCCTGGAAATGTCTTACAATTTAAAACCTGGTTCCTAAATCTCTGTCTTACCATTATATAATCTATCTGATACCTTCTAGTATCTCCAGGATTCTTCCAGGTATATAACCTTCTTTCATGATTCTTGAACCAAGTGTTAGCTATGATTAAGTTGTGCTCTGTGCAAAATTCTACAAGGCAGCTTCCTCTTTCATTTCTTCTCCCCAACCCATATTCACCTACTATGTTTCCTTCTCTCCCTTTTCCTACTGACGAATTCCAGTCACCCATGACTATTAAATTTTCGTCTCCCTTCACTACCTGAATAATTTCTTTTATCTCGTCATACATTTCATCAATTTCTTCACCATCTGCAGAGCTAGTTGGCATATAAACTTGTACTACTGTAGTAGGCATGGGCTTTGTGTCTATCTTGGCCACAATATTGCGTTCACTATGCTGTTTGTAGTAGCTAACCCGCACTCCTATTTTTTTATTCATTATTAAACCTACTCCTGCATTACCCCTATTTGATTTTGTATTTATAACCCTGTAATCACCTGACCAAAAGTCTTGTTCCTCCTGCCACTGAACTTCACTAATTCCCACTATATCTAACTTTAACCTATCCATTTCCCTTTTTAAATTTTCTAATCTACCTGCCTGATTAAGGGATCTGACATTCCACACTCCAATCCGTAGAACGCCAGTTTTCTTCCTCCTGATAACGACGTCCTCTTGAGTAGTCCCCGCCCGGAGATCCGAATGGGGGACTATTTTACCTCCGGAATATTTTACCCAAGAGGACGCCATCATCAAACAAAGTTAGGGGCATTAAAATCACCCAGAAGTAGGAAAAGTGGGGGTGGAGGCGAGAGATGAGAAATTAGTGCAGCTAATACATGGTGCAACACTTCACCGTCTGGAGGGACTTATATCTTGCTGATGGTAATTTCCTGCATTGTCCTCACAGTTTCCAAAAGTGTTTCAAGGGGGAATAGGTTCGCTACAGACATAGACATAGATGCAGACTCCACCTCGCAGTCTGTCACAGTCAGTACAATTTTTGTAGTACCCCTGTCAGGCACAAAGAGCTGGGGTCCAAATCACAGGAAACAACGTTTCTTGAAAAGCAATGCAAAACGCAAGTCTAATGCTTAAAAGTTGTCATGATTCAGCGAGGTGGGAGAAAAAACCGCCACAGTTCCACTGGAGCAATAGGTTGTCAGTCATTTGGGAACACATGAAGGGATCAAGGAGACAGTTTATGCCTCAGTGTGACCATGAGTGCTGGTATCCAGGACTTGCGTCTGAAGCGTCAGCACGATATAGGACCTTGAGCGATTCTACAATCTGCACCTCGTCCTCAGACCTGGAACTGCTAGGGACTGGTGGTGTTAGGACCACTGGTGACCCATGGTAAAGTTAGCTTTGAAACGCGCGCCACAGCACGTAGCGTCAAGCAGTTGCCCTCCGTTTTCTGGCGGTGGCGCCGTTATCGCAATTGAAGGCTTCGGTGTCTCCCTCTAGAGGGAAAGGGGAAAAGTGGACTGTTCGCGTCGGTTTAAGATGTGGCTGTATGGGCTCTTGTGGAGAGTTGGCAGTTGCGGCATGAAGAAGCACTGTGAGACTTAGCATCTGATATCAATCCCCTAGAACGTAGAACTACTTAAACCTAACTAACCTAAGGACATCACACACATCCATGCCCGAGGCAGGATTCGAGCCTGCGATCATAGCAGTCGCGCGGTTCCGGACTGAAGTGCCAAGTACCGTTCGGCCACCGCGGCCGGCCACCTGCGGGTTTATTCGACTGTTAGCCTCTGCTATGTCTGTGAAAGTCTAAGGCACCAATGGTTGTACTGTTTAAAATGCAGGGCACTAAGACCTGATTCATTTTCTCGCCTGCCATAACTAGTATTACTAGACTCACATGTAAAAGGTACTCTAAGAAAGAAGAAAAAATTCCTTTTTCCTCGTGGTAAGAAGTAGTCAATTGCATAAGGAATTCCTGCTCATCTGGAAGCTCTGACTTACGTAAATTTGTGTTTATATATATATATATATATATATATATATATATATATATATATATATATATATATGGCTATAATCAAGCAAGGTTGTTAATGAAACTTCCTGGCAGATTAAAACTGTGTGCCGGACCGAGACTCGAACTCGGGACCTTTGCCTTTCGCGGGCAAGTGCTCTACCAACTGAACTACCCGAGCACGACTCACGCCTCGTCCTCACAGCTTTACTTCTACCAGTACCTCGTCTCCTACATTCCAAACTTTACAGAAGCTCTTCTGCGAACCTTGCAGAAGATTCAGTATAACTGTCACCCTTATTTAGCCTTCCTGTGCATAATTCTGATTAAATTTATGTGTGTGTTATCTCTACATTTACACAACACTGTGCTCTCGAAAATTATGGACTATTGTTTTGTAAGAGTGGAGGTGCCGTCTGATAGCGAGCCAGATGTGTTCCATCAGGTTGACACCATGCAAATTATATGGACGAGACAAGACGAGTTCAGTATCATTCTCCTCCACTCACTGTACCACAATCCTCTCTTCGTGACAGGGTCATCGTCGTTGAGGAAGACATAAAGCGTGAAAATGTACAGGTTATCTGCATTAGTGTACAGGTAATCCTCAGCTGTCATGGTGGCATCGGTTACAGATGTCATGTAAGCCCAGATGATTACACCCACCCCATAGTCCAGCTCTCACTGTCCAGCATATATGTTGTGCATCTTTTGGGTAACTATTCACCTGGATGATGGCATGTCTGGAGATTGCCATCAGCATAATGTAACCAAAAGAACATGATTCATCCTACCAGACCATACGTTTCTAGTGATCCACTGTCCAGTCTCGATGAGCCTGCTCCCACTACAGTGGTAATGACTGTTCTGGTGTAACCACTGGCGCCAGAACGAAGACAAAGAACGCAAGACCAGAGAAGGCAGTGAAACGACATGGGCCAATGGTGCACTGATTAGGACCGCACCATGACTGGAGTGACAACTGCAAGAAATGAATATAGGCGCCGCTCCTGCCAGCCTCGGCCAGACATTAGTGGACAGCATTAGCATGGCCTAGCAGAGACTGCTACGAGAACTGATATTTGTGATCAACAAACTGAGAGACATACTTGCCTGAACATTGCATATTGCACTAGACTAATTTATATTGCATTTCGCCCATCGCTTGCGACTCCTTTTTACATTAAAGTTAAGTATTGTCAATCTGCTTTAACGAAGTAAAACTATTAAAGTTATTTGCTTGAATTGTTGTATAGCATTCTGAGAACGCAGCATCCATTAGGCACCCTACACAAGACGAGAGGACAAGATCCAACAATGATGCTTTAATTCTGTCCACAGGCAAACTTGTATCAGGTCATATAGTATGAATATTCACATTCAACAACTTGTGTCAAACTTTGTGCTGTGAACCACTTGTGCCGGCACCAGAATTATACTGTGTCGCCAGATCTGCAACAAATCACCACTTGCCCTGCTGTACAAACCTCTGACCTCGGTGTTCTGAGATGAGTTGTGGGCGCTCGACACATCACTATCTGCTCTTGGTTTCACTGATTTCCAGCCACTTTCTCTAGATGCCGAAGACACTGGCACGTTCGAAGCCTCTCCGTTTCTGAGGTTATCATTCGTAGGCACTTAGTCTTTCATAGCTTGTGATCTTTTATGTAAGGTGTTTTACGCGTTCGCACAGCTGTCAGCGAGAAAGGTCTTAACTTTCATCTACCTGTACATTATTGGAATCATGCATAACAAAAGTCTTCCTCGACACACGTTCTGCTCTCTTCTTGATATACTTACTAACACAATTCTCGACCATTCTTTTAAATTCTGTCGTAATTTGTTTTGTGTTCTGTTCTAACATTTGTTTCCTTCTCAAGTAGTTCCCTCATCGCTTTTTGATATTTTATTGGGACTGCGTCCCTCAAGCTTTCGTAACTCTATAAATTGGTATAATTCCTTTTCTGTTACGTACTTTACCGAAATTCCACTAATTTTGAATATACTACATACAATATATTTTAAAGTATTTCCTCGACAGTATGTACACTGTGTTTAACAATATCGTATGTTTTGCGGTGTGCATGTTTGCTTGTCACCTCAAGCAGAGAGGTACCTGGCATTTCTACAGATTCTCGCTGTGGTCTGTCTCTTTAATAATTTTTTCGATTCTTTCTTCTCGTTGGCTGTTAGCATGCACCTCTTTTTGTGTTACATCACCTGCATTACTTTCATGCACGACATTTGGCAAATGCTTGTCAGTTTCCAGTTCGTGATGTAACTTCAGAATAAGTGTTCTGTCTTCCATGATTACGTATTACTGTGTGTGTATAGTCCACCTATGGCGTACGAGGCTTTTAAATGTAAATTGGATCCACAGTTTATGCATGCCCATGGCTGACTGTCCTGGTTCACCAAAGCACGAAGTACTGGAATCTCTGTGGAGCAGGCGTTGTGTTTCCTTAAATTCACTTACGGACTTTGTACCAAAATATATACTTTACAAAAGTTCTTTCGCTCCCATATATTATCCCCTTGAATAATAAAGAAATTCTTATGTCACACAATATCTTATTGTATTACACCTTAATTATATTAAGAAGGCATGTTGAACACTGTCATTGTTGCTAATTGTGGGCATGTATACGCATTGTTCACGTGCAAAATTCATTGTCTTTGACTTTAACAGTAAGTGCATTGGCAATGAAATCAGTACATGGCCCTGTGCATGCGCTACAAACATATGACACAGCTTTCTTGGAAGCCTTACTATGCTTCGCAGCAGGTGCATAAACACACTGCCTGTGTCCAGTGGCCTATAGAAGCACAGTGAGGCTAGGACAGAGGAGCATGCTACTCAGAATGCTGCGTGCTTTTGGCACCACGTCAGTAGAAGCCTTGTGTGTGGATCTGGGGTCTTGCCGCATTGACGTCATTATCTACCACAGAGCGGTGGTGTGCTGGGTCAAGAGGGGTACACACTACAAGATTCCACGAATAACAGGAGAAAACATTGTAGACATGAGTCAATTAAATAACTGCCACCTTGACACCTGAAAAATGGGCTGGGAGATGACCGACAAAGGTCATCGTGTTTTCTCCGTCTTCCACAATTTACAGGTACAGCTTCATCACAAGCATACGGATCCACCCATGCCATTGTTCACATTGCGACTGGGCTTGAACGGAGTGGGCCTTAGCTAAAGTACTACATGCACGTGTGGGGCATATAGGTCTCCTGAACATGTGACATTACATTCAACACCCTCACACATATAAGATCTGTAACAGAGCATAACGACATCAAAGAAATGCTACGAGACCCACACAAATAGTGTGCTCTAAGCAACGCAACTGTTAATGTTTCAAGAACACTGCACGAAATCTACAGACGAGGGAACTCATATGGCAGATCTCAGACAAGCACATAACAACCACAACAACACGATCCTTGGGAGGACACAAACTCAGACACATCACAGACATTGATGTAGATGCGGGCACAGAAAATGACACAAGCACAGCAATAACATCATATTATAAGAGGTTCAATAGCTAAAACAGACAAAAAAAGATAACTATCAGAAAGGAGGCATCGCATGTGATTTTTTCATTTACCTGATATGAATTTTCAATACAACAGTTAAAAACGGGAAGGAAAACGACTAATTGAAGAACTGAGACACTCATTACATCTAAGGAATATGCTATATGGTGAGGCAAATCTTCAAGTTTAAGTTCTGTGGTTCGACTCCAGCCTATGACACTGCTTAAAGATAAAAACATCATGCTCACAAACATACAAGATAACAGCACACATACGACATGTATATGGGTAACTACATCTAGCCATTGCAACACAACTAGTGCAATAGTACACCCTAGATAAGATCTAATAAGTGTCACTACTCCATAGACAGTATAAACAAATACACTCGCAGTCACTCATGATATATTTCATTTAGTAACGTTTCTGCCAAGGCCCTCCCACATGGAATGGCAAGCACACAAATCATAATTTATATGTTATATTTTGTTTTAAAAGTAAAATGATATTTGGAGATCATTCCTTTCCTATGTTTCTATTTTCTGTTATAAATTACTATCATTTATTAATACTCTATTTCCTACAACCAATGTAATTTACTTTGTAATTCATTGTTATTACCCTCCTTTTATAGCTCAAAACTAATTTTACTAGTGATGTAGAACAATGCAGTATTATATGTAAAATTGTATAATGCACGACATGATTTTTAAAATGTCAGGTAGCAGGTCTTTAAATACGTAACAAATGTAATGCAATGTGCACTCACAGTTTTTCGTGAAGTCAACTACCATTATCTGCTACCACCGACAATCGATTTGCGTAAAGATAAGTCGATATCAGGATGCATTTTCGCAGAAATTTCCCAATGCTGAATCAAGATCTGTACCCATAACACCTGTGAAACACCGTCAATTGCAGGAATTTGTTTACAGAAGACGTCATACGCCACTACACACGACTCCACCCGACCACACGCGCAGCAGGATTGCCTGATTAGCACGAGCAGCCATCTTGACCATTATGTAGTGACCACCGAAAATTTGTCCCATACTGGCTGTCGAATACGGACTTCTCGCTCATCACAAGCAGTCGCCTTTACTACTAGGCTGCCTCACCACACGACTGCACGTGTGACTTAAAGTTTCATTTAGGCTGATGTTCCAAACAAATGATTTCCAAGGACTACTGCCAGCCGATCTCATATTCAGCTCTCGTGGCAGACTGAACTTCCGTCTCTTACAGACGCCATTCATCCAATGGTGCTATTCGGGCATATACTGTCAAACGCAATTATAGTTTCTGCAAAACAAACATGGAAATAAAACTGACAGCTGAAAGCTTGAGTCAAGTGAGGTCGTTTGATAGGATGGCCAACTAGCTTCACTCTACAACATTCCATAACCTTATTCTGCTGATGGATATTAGTTTTACGTCTTTTCCTTCATAATGACCCATCATCATTTCCTTTTGACGACCATAACTAACTTGTACATAATTATTTATTCGCATTAAAGTAATATTTTTAGTTATAATGCATAAATGTAGCTGTAACACCAATTTTATACAAATTTACTTTAGGAGATGGGAAACCACCACTGATAAGATAACTTTCACCTGACAGACCATTCACTACATTTGGAGAGTAAAAGTTGTTTATGGTACCTTTGTCAAATAACTGCATGGATGGACCAACTGTGGTCTGAACAGGTTGTAATTCACACTCTGTTCCCAGAAAAATATCTCGAGAAACACTATGATACATGCTTACACAAACATCAAAAATTAACAAATAAAATGCCGTTTCTTGACAATTGTAACTTCTATTTTATCGAAAAATACAATAAAGTGAGATTCTGTTTTTGGATAAGATCACTTGGCTAACGCCCTCATAAGTGGTATGATGAATGTGGAAATCGTGCATGTGTAGCGACAGTACTCACCGCAGGAAAGAGACGGAAGCATCGTCAAATGTGGGAGTGGGGCAGGTAGCTGTGTGCTTTGCAGCTGGAACAGGAGCCCTGCTGCAGTTTTTGTGGCCCATGTGCAGCTGACTGGTCGGGGTGACCTCGCTGTCTCCAGTGGCTGGAGTGCTGTGCAGAGACACAGGGTGTGGTCACTCTGTACACACGGAGGACAGAGGGCAGCCTACTGCAGACAATGCTGCTGAGAATTTGTCCAGACACAACTAACAGAACACACACTTTCAACATCAGTAGTGGGTCCTCTGAGACGAAGGACTTACCCCTGTGCTAATCGGTTTAGCCCCCACACTAGTAGCATCGCTTAGCAAACAACAGGCTGAATAAATTAAAGTACAAATAAAAGGTACATGCTAAGGTCAACATTTAGGTTGAACTGATATGACAACTAGTCATCAGCGTAGTTTAAATACATAAAAACAACATTCCCACAGAAATAAAAATGGAAATAATCTTTACATGTACAACTTGTACCATTATCATCAGATCGTATCGGTAGCTGTTAGGGACTTGGCTGTAGGATGCGCAGCTGGTAAATTACAGAAGAGCAGATTCTGAACTGTGCACCAAAAGAAATTTAGAGAAGCAAGGGATACAGATGTGTGATACTGTGCAGCTATTCCCTTATTACATTTAACTGTCACCAAAATAGGCAAGTAAATATATTTGTTTCACATTAGCCAACGAGCACTCTCAATAAACTAGCGAACATTGAGCAATGAGTAAGATAAAAAAGGCAAACAGCAGCATTCTATTCATACACTTATGCGTGATATCTAGTCAGAAGTTGTTATTCGAATGAAAATAGAAATTATGTTTAATTCTTATATTCTATATATACAGTTCTATCAGACTGTGACAAGAAGATTTCCTGTAGAACCAAGGAAAGAGTTGGATTTAAATTAAGGAGACATGGGTTACATAACACAGGAGACAATGCAATGTTGTGTAAATACGCATTAAATCATTATCAGTCATTAAATGTGACTAAAGTAAGCTGTGGTTGCTACAAGTGAGGAGAAGATACAGGTCGATGAGTGGAAACTCTATCAGTGATGGAAGCATACATAGGGTGTTCGTAAATTCTCTTTACAAACTACTAGGACTTGTAGAGGGGGGAGAGAACGTAATATGTTGAACAGGAACCCCGTCTGGAAGTGTACTGTATGCATTCTACGACAGTTTGAGTTCACGTGTTTAAATCATTCACTTCTGCTTCAAGAAGTGAATTAGGCATGATGTAATACAGTTATTAGGTAACAGTCCGAAAGTAAACACAGCTAAGCATCCATTTATCAGTTCCACACACCTGTTTGCATTAACACTTAAACATTACCTTCTGCATGTACAGTACGCTAGCTTGATCTTTTGTTTTGGAGTAATGTGAACACGTAATATTTAAGTGATAATACAAAAAAGGAGGCTTAGCTGATAAAGGAATCTTTCGTTGTGTTTCTTTCGAATTGTTATCTAGTAACTGTACTGCATCACACCTAACTTAGCTGCTCAAGCAGAAGTGGATGAGTTAAACATCTGAACTGAAACCGTCGTAGGAGGGAAACGGTTTGTTTCTGGACATGGATTCCAGTACTCACTCCCCTCTACAAATCATATAAGTCTCTAAAGGAAATTTCTGAACCTACTGTACACACACACACACACACACACACACACACACACACACACACACACACAAAACATCTGCAAAAAGCAAATATGTGTGAACTATTGGGCATTAGGATTTTATGGTGCATTTGTTCAGTGATACAGCATACAGAAAATGATAATGAGACAAAAGGTCTTATGAATACTCATATTGTGGGAGATGTATCAGTAACTGCAATGTATGGGCTAGGGAATGTCCTAACACTGTGAAGTTCTTTGGGCAGCCTTTAGAAACAGCATAGAGAACTACAAGCAAGGCTGCCAGGTTGGTAGACAACTGACAGATGTTCCACCAAGAAGCAAATACAGTGTTTTGACTAATAAAACCACCTCTCCTAATGTGCTAGAGAATGGGAATGTCCAAATTACAGCACATATCCTTTGGAACAACGGAACACAAGGCGAAAGGAAATGGGAAGCGTTGTGTGGATCTGCGCATTTTGTGGATCTTTCTGGGTTGCGGAGACTGGTCTGTTGTCTCCTGAAGTGGCCGCAGGCTGTTTGAGGAGTAAGTACCTACAGCTTCCTGCAGACGTACTTGTGTCACGTCCTGAAACGGATGTCTTCCTCATGATTCGATTCAGCACCGCACCCTTCTTCTTGGATTCTAGCACACATCTTAAGACCTGTATCTAATAACACTCTACTACTTGGGGAGAATAAACAAAGTTTGTTCTGTGAACCGTAGGTATATTTCAGAAATGAACATAGAAAGTGAAGGAGAAACATAGAAATCAAACTGCAGTAGTGATGTGGAAATAGCGATCAGTCTGACCGTCTTCTGTACAGCACCTATTTTTTTCCAAGGTTTAATTTTTATGTCATGACAACATCAGAGATGGAAAGTTTTAAATTCTTTTCTGATCTCTTTGAACTGCGCTGCAGAGTTCCTGGTGTTAACGCCGGACTACACGCTTGTTGATCAACGCCATCCTTCCTTTATGCAGCATATGTCGGTTGTAAGTATCTCACTGTGAACACCAGAAGAGACAGCAGACAACAATATATGTAATATTGAGTAAAGAGATTTTGGTGAATTGCACAGCACACAGAATAAAGCCTGCAGGTCGCTGCCATGGCTGCTGACACTACACATCGTTGTGTCTGGTGTACATCTGTTGTGAGCAGCACATCACTGTGTCCACCCCACTGCTGATACAGCTCCTACCCTCTTCACAGCAATATACCGCTTATTCAGATACTTTACACCAGAACCTATAAGGCTGTTGCACATATGCATTTCAGCACATCTAATGGCCGCAAATAATGATAAAACCATTTATAAATCTACGAATAATTAAGTTCTCCAATGATTTTTTTAACCTAACCTATCCGGTAATAAACCCAGTTGGATCTAGTACTTCTTTAATTCTAACAGGTGTGAATATTACTGAACTATCAGTTTAACAAGTAACAGCAGAATAATAATAAACACGAATTCTTTACAGACGAATGGAAATGGTAGAAAGCGAGCATGGGGAAGACCAGTTCGGATTCAATAGAAATGTTGCAAGATGTGAGGCAATACTGACCCTACAACTTATAAGATAGATTAACGGTAGGTAAACCTACGTTTGTAACATTAGCGGACATAGAGAAAGCTTTTGAGAATGTTGACTGGAATACTCTTTTTCAAATTTTGAAGGTGGCAGGGGTCAAATAGAGGGAGCGAAAGGCTATTTACAATTAGTACAGAAACCAGATGGCAGCTATAACAATAGACAGGGTTGACAGGAAAGCAGTGTTTGGGAAGGGACTGAGACAGGGCCGTAGCGTATCCCTGATGTTATTCAATCTATATATAGAGCAAGCAGTAAAGGAAAAAAAAAGAAAAATTAAGAGTAGGAATTAAAATCCATTGAGATGAAATAAAGACTCTGAGGTTTGGCGACGACATTGCAATTCTGTCACAGACAGCAAAGGACCTGGAAGAGCAGTTGAAAGAAAAGGACAGTGTCTTGAAAGGAGGATATAAGATGGACATCAACAAAAGCAAAAGGCGGATAATGAAATGTAGTTCAATTAAATCAGGTGATGCTGAGGGAATTAGATCAGGAAATGACAAACTTAAAGTAGTAGATGAGTTTTGCTATTTGGGGAGCAAAGTAGCTGATGATGGTCGAAGTAGAGGGCATATAAAATGTAGACCAGCAGTGGCAAGGAAAGCGTTTCTGAAGAAGAGATATTTGTTAACATCGAGTATAGATTCAAGCGTCAGGAAGCCTTTTCTGAACGTATTTGTATGGAGTGTAGCCATGTATGGAAGTGAAAGATGGGTGATAAATAGTTTAGACAAGAAAAGAATAGAAGCTTTCGAAATGTGGTGCTACAGAAAAATGCTGGAGATTAGATTGGTAGATCACAGAAATAATGAGGATATACTGAATAGAATTGGGGAGAAGAGGAATTTGTAGCACTTGACTGAAGGAAGGGATCCGTTGGTTGGACATATTCTGAGGCATCAAGGGGTCACTGATTTAGTATTGCAGGGCAGCGTGGGGGGTTAAAACTGTGGAGGGAGACCCAGACATGAATATATTAAGCTGGTTCAGAAGGATGTTGGTTGCAGTAGGTACTGGGAGATGAAAAAGCTTGCACAGGATAGAGTAGCATGGAGAGCTCCTTCGAACCAGTCTCTGGACTGAAGACCACAACAACAACATTAAACTAACATGAGAAATCAATGAAAGCATCGCGAGATATCAGAAAATGTCTGTCAGTGATGGTGTATTTTGCTGCACAGATACACGTAAAGGAGCTGGAAATACACGCACACACACAGAACTACACAGGACTGGACAACGTAGACATGCTTCTCTTGTATTTACCTGGTTTCTGCTGGTGGCTCAGACAGCAGCTTGAGCACTTCAATGAAATCTTCAGGCTGACAATGTAGCGCATCTGCCCAGCCCTTCGTGGCCATCACGTACATAATATGAGTCTTTATGAAGGCGGCGGCGGCCTTCTTAAGGGTGCTATAGGAGTTCCGAATAGCGAGCACAGCTGTGGCCACCGCAGTCTCAACAGACAGCTGTGCAGCCAACTGCTGCTCGCACTGTGCCTTCAGGCCTGACAAGCCGTACTTATCAGCCGCGACCAGCAGCTGGGGGGCCATTCTGGCCAGCTGCGGGGCCTGCAGGGTATACATGTAGGCCACGAGGTGGCGCAGCAGCGGGCCCCCCACGTCTGGGACTGCGGCCTCCAGCGTGCCGTGGCTAAAAACAGCGGCGATCACGGGACTCCTGGCGGCCAGGACGGCCCTGTGCGCTGCCAGACGGGTGTCGCCCGCCACCAGAGTCACCACGGCGCTGCCTCCAGCGTCCAGCAGGGTGCCCAGGTCCACAGCTGCAGCCTCTTTCACCTCCTGGACCTGTCCTGCTGTGGGCGATTCTGAAACACAGCGTCACTGAGTAGACCCTCCCCCTTGCACAGCACCCTCCGTGTGAGAACATGCTTGAACCACAACTGGATCTGCGTCAACCATCACTTCCTAACACTAAAAGAACCAGACTTCGCCAAACCCCTGGTAGTACCATGTGGGTCATTTTTGACCCGCAGTAGAAAACCACCATTTTGTTCGTATTTGGGTGGTATTTTAAGCGTCTTCATGTTGACAATACGTCTCTAAAATGAACAGTACATGGTCAAATATAAATTTTCTCTAAGTAAACATTTTTTTTTATTTTAAATGTTACAGAAGAAATTCCACAATCTTTCGTAAATTTGGTAAAGCAATGTTGTAATGTTTTTCTTTATAAAAAGATTGAAACAGAATCAAAACATATTGTTTATGTGAGTATTAATAGTATTTTTCCTTTTATAGAAGAATAAGATAAGCACCAAATATTTGTGAAACATTCTGAAAAGCAGTAGGTGACTAAAATGCTCTGCATTTTTTGTAGTTATTGCAATGAAGGAAATAAAACATAAGAACAAATAACTTCAGCCTATAATTATAGATATTTAAGTATATTTAAGAAAAAGGACGTGACAGAATTGCCTACTCAGCGATTCAGAAAGCCGACAACAGTTTTTGCTCGGCATCTTTTGCACACGTACTTGTTGCACTTGACGTTTTATTTCCCTTTGTTGTTTTGTTGTCTGCAGGAAACCTGAATTTGAGAAGACCTTCTAATTCCTTATTGGCCATTGGCAGTATCGAGTGGCTGTAAGGGGAGACTGACTTTTGTCTGCAGTATGTAAGAGGCAGCGAGGTCATCTGCTACTCTGAGGATAAGGTCCCGACCGGAAATCTTCTGAGAGGTACATAACTTAAAAATTGTGCGAGCGTTAATCATGGCGAGGTCAAGGAAAAGACACTTACAGAGCATCGTTGTGTAACAACTCGGAGACTGTAGTATCTAGCGATTTGGTCAAAACCATCGACTCCATCCTTAGTGTCATTATAAAACTTCACTGTTTCTGGAAGTTACTTCTCAGAATTCTCATTCTTCTGACATCCAGCATGCATGTTACTCAGGATACGGATATCTTTTACGTTTTCCCATCGTAATCTGTGAGAAGATGGTCGCCTGACTTGTGAGTGTGTTGCATACAGTGTGTCGTCTCCACTTCAGCGCTCATCTGCCTGTTTAATGGAGGTGAGGAAGCTGTCAGTCGTGACGTTCCATAAGGGCGACGCGACTGACATCTGCTGTAGTGTAAGAGAACTGTTAGCAGTGCTCCAGACAGTAGTGTAGGAGGGGCGTTGGGATTCTGCACTGTATAATATGTTGTCTCGAATGAAAAACAGCCCACAGTTGCACTAAATTTTGTTTCTTTTAAATCTGGACCGTGGTTTCTGCTATAATAATATAGCCTTCTTCAGAACTCATACACACAAATAAATGAATAATCTCTTAGACCAGCAGCTGTGTCAAGACCAATAAAATAGTTTCAAGAGGCATAAGCCTGTTTCGAATATAAATAAAATTACATATGGCAACGTATGTCCTCCGCCACTACCTCTGTTATACTGTCACTGCCACGATGAAAATAATGAAGTATAATATGTCACATGTTATTTTGTAGTTTTGCAGTGTTACTTCGCGTAGGTCTGCACGTCGCCAGTCCATAGAAAACGGAAAGCCTCGCTGATATAAAGTATCATTCGACAACCGAATACTTTGTATTTAACGTTCTTTTTGGCCCAAAGTATAATGTACCCTAACAGCTCGCGAATAACGTCGAGGCGTGCCCAGATCATATTTAGTGACAGAAAACCGGTATTACTGATATCAAACTGTGCGTTAAATAGGTATGGGTCAAAAATGACCCACATCGTACTACTGGTATAATAGATAAATTTTTCGTACTTCTAGGTGAGTGAGCTAGGGGGGATGAAATTTTGGTAAGTTGTACAATCCCATAAATGATTGAAAGTCACGGGAGCGTTTGGTCGTGCGATGATTATAGAGGCGGGTAACGTGGGTCAAAAATGACCCACATAGTACTCCTAGTAGGAATATTGCTCTTCACAAGTCAGCACAACAATACGACATTCTTCCTGTGTCAAAATAATGAGTCACGTGAATACCCACATATCCTTAACGACACCATTTGATCCAGCACATCTTAGATTCCACCTTAAATGAGGTGGACAAAGTCATGACGAAACTGTATTACTAATGGTTTGTGACAAAACGACGACAAATCAGCGTCCGAGTACCTGTCGTGGATGGCCACGTACTCTGACACCTTGTTGCTTATTTAGGAAATAAAATCGCTGGAGGTGTAACGAGCGAGGAAAAAGTAAGAATCAGAACAAAACCTGGAAAAAAGATGTTAGCCTCTAAAACTGACTGGTAACACACCAGAAAAATGCTTCCAAAAGCGTGTTTGTAGTGTTGCATCTTGTAAATGTGAGACCTGGACTCTGTGATATAAGGAACTGTAAAACGTAATACTTTTGAAATGTGTTGTTAAAGGCACACCGTGAAAAGTCAAAGGGACTAATAAGATAACAAACAACGAAATCAATAAAATAATGCTGGCTAGAAGGGGTTTGTTGATTATCTGTTTAGGTGCAATGGACATTTATATATCATCAGAAAAATACCAGAGGAAGTCCACGGTTGAAGTTCGAGAATCAAACTACGAGAGATGCCTGCTGCCACATCCACACAGAGGTAGGAAAATCATGGGATAGCGGTATGCACTTTCACATATGGCGGTAGTCCGGCATACAAAAGGTATGAAGCGGCAGTTTAATGGCCGAGCTGTCGATTGTATTCAGGTGATTCACATAAAAGGTTTCCAGCTTGATTATAGCCGCACTACGGGTATTAATAAACTTTGAACACTGATTAGAAGGTGGAGGTAGACAAATGGGACATTCCATTTCGGAAATCGTCAGACAATTCAACATTTGGAGATCCACGGCGTCAAGAGTATGCCGAGAGTACCTCTCACCACAAACAAGGCAGTGGCCGACGGCGTTCATTTAGGGGCCGGGAGCAGCGGCGTTTGTCAGTTCTAAGAGGCAAGGAACACTACGCGAAACAACCGCAAAAATCAATGTGTGACATACAATAAACGCATCTCTTAGGACAGTGCAGCGAAATTACGTTAATGGGCTATGACAACAGGTGACCAACGTGAGTGCAACTGCATAACAGCACGACTTCCCCTGTAGCCCCTCTCCTGTGCCCGTGATCACATTTGTTGGACCCTAGACGACTGGTCTGACTGGATCACGAAGTCCAGGCCCAAGCTGTCAACAAGACACAGTGCAAGCTGGTGCTAGCTCTATACTGGTGTGGACTGTGTTTACATGGAGTGGACTGGGTCCTCTGGTCCAATTGAGCCGATCATTGACTGGAAATAGTAATGTTTGGCTGCGTGGAGACAACACACGATTGGGCTGTAACTATGAGATAAGTATTTGATCGCTAAGTATCAAAAAATTTGATTACCACATGAAGCTACAACAATTCCAAAACTTTTCTGTGCCTAATGCAATTTATATATTTCCCCTCACTTTGCAAATTTGCCAATATCGTACATTCAACTTTATTTAGTATACTCTGCCAAAGAGGACGGTGTTTTCTGTAAGTACTGTTTGTTTTTCGCTATGACAAATCTGGTAAAGATAGTAATCAAAATGTTACAGCCCTGGAAAACTCCAAGTTTCTGGTGTGGAAGCATGATCAATATTTCAACATCCAGGCGTGCAGTACTTACTATATAGTTACTCTAATCCACGGTCAAAATTTTGTTCACATGATGATGAACAAGACAAAAGATATGAAACATCGCCAGGACCAAGGCTTGGTGGAGCAGGTGGGAAGGAAACAGAAAAGGGCTAGACCCTCTCATCGATGTGGTGATTATCTGTGGATGTCAGGAGATTGCATTAAGGCCCCCTTAATGACTTAGATCCTACTGAAGTTGACAAACAAGATGACAAGTACATGGGTAACTTTCGTGCAATTATAAAGCATGTTTCAGAGGACAGGCCTATGACTGTGCTGCATCTACGTGGGGGAATTCCTGTGGGGTTTATGCATTCATACAACAGAACTACCCTTTAGCTGTTTATTCTCACTGTGGAGCTCATAATTTCTGCAAAATCCATCTCTTTTTCGTTATTGAGTATCCCAGTTGAAGCAAAAAATTTTCTTAGTTTCATTATTGTCCGTTCGAAAGGCAAATTAACTGTTTGTCACAATTTATAATTACAATCTGACTATACCTCCGTTTCAGAACAAAATTCAACTCTGTGGATTTGACTCCACCTAAATCCCTGGAGCCGGAACTAAACATTGAAATGACCAACACTCGGTGAGAGCTATCAGAAGCCTACTTCTCGCCGCTACATTGTCGTCATCGATGGCGTATAGACAATAGCATGAATCAGCCAACTCCCGTCGATGGGTACTGTCCACAGTGATCCCTGGGTTTCCTTAAATAGTTATTCTCCAGGAAGAACTGTGCTGTCCCGTTCTAACTCGTGACCGGATACGGGCACGGTCTTGTGATAAGGCCAGCGACCTCTTACTTTTGCCTGTCGAGATATCTATTGGTCTGTAGTTCTTAGTGCGCCTTCTGAAAATCTTGCGTGGCAGCTATGGACTGTATGAGCGTTACATTCTGTGACATACATGGTACAACCGTAATTCATGTTGCCGCTGCCCGCCCTTCTCCCCCAAAAGTGCATCTAGGCCACAGCAGGCCCTGGAGGCCTCGACCGTGTTGGAGCATTCACCATTCTGGGGAAGGGGGGGGGGGGACTGGATCCACTTCTATTCATATGGGATGAGAGCGTGACGAATTGTGGCTGCCCACAGGAGGTCTTGGGTGGGGGAAATGGTAGATGGCGCAAAGAGAGTCGCATTACAGGCGTCTGGAGTGCAAGAAGGAGTTATGGCACCCATTAGTAGTTTGGATCCATGATGGGCCCATACTTCATGGATATGCCAGCAGCGACAGCCTCTTTGCAGCAACTGAAATTCAAACATTGCCTGCCCAATCAAATGGAGAATAAAGGGAGGGTGTCTACAGCTGCACTGGATCCTGCAAAGAAAACCTACACCATCCATTGATCCAAGAAGGCATGGGGCTGTTCTGATTCTAGGGAAAATGGTGATTTATGAGGTTGACCATGTGGACTGATGAAACTAAATTGAACAGCAAGAATCAGAATTCTGCTGATGATAATTGGGGCCATTGTCAGTGACCAAGGCTTGTGGGGCACCTTTAAGGGCGAACAACCATGCAACAATTTGGATCGCCTTCACTGAGGTTGTGAATGGCATGAAAAACACAAAGGAGAACCCACTGCTCACATTCAAAATCTGACGCCACACAGATCCAAGGAATGGGCCAGCAAAGTCCAAATGAAGACAGGACCAATGAGTCACCATTGGAGGCGATGGAAAATACTGACAGGCGGGCACAGCTTGCTTGTTTTGACATGTGAGGCACTCTTTCACTATTCTCGCATTGTCTCCATACCCTTCCAGTCGATGTATTGCTAGGAGAGTCAAAATGACTTCCCAATGCCATAGGTTTCTGGGAATGAGGACCTGAGCGTGGCCCATTGCGACCTTTATCAGCACAATGTGATGCAAGGATAAAGACTTTTGCTGCGTGCTACAGAAGGCTTGGTCTGGTTACATGAGAGATTACTTTGTCTGCAGGCCATCTTTCTGTTGTATAATGAAAAACCTCCTGGAGGACATGGCCTGTCACTGTGTGTTATCCCACAAGGCGTGCATCAATTGGAAGATAGGTCTTTGGTGATGGCAGTCTCTCTGTCCTCATGAAAACAGACTTCTGGACCCTCATGAAATTCTGGGTTCTGGCTGACATGAAATCGCGATAGGATATTGGCATTGGCGCCATTACGGTGATATTGGATACCATAGGCATATCCTGAGAGAAACAGAGCCCACAGTGGCAAGTTGCTGAATACTTGAAGAGTCGCATTAGAGGCTTATGATCTGTCATGAGTGTGAAACGACGGCTATAGATGTAGGCATGGAAGCGTTTGCTGCCAAAGATGATGACCAAAGCCCCCTTTTCTATGTGGTTCCTCTGTCCTGCTGTAAGTGTCTTGGATACAAATGCTGTGGGTCGCTCCACGCCATTATCAATATGGGACAAAAGTGTGCCAGTCAGCATCAGCCACTAATACCAATGGTTTCGTTGGATTGTATGCCATGAGACAAGTCGGTCGAAGAGGGCCTTCTTCAGGTTTTGGAACACCTTATTACATTAGGATGGTCACTTCCAGGGAACTCTGTTACAGAGCGAGTGGTGCCAGAATCGCTGAAGCATGAGGCATGAATGGTCTATAGCAGTTTGGCTGACTTAGACTTCGGCTGGAATGCATCTATCGAGACCAGTAATTTTTGGATGGCAGGCACACAATGTGGTGTAATCCATATGCCTGATGTCCTGAAGATGTGTCCTAAATATTCGACCTGGTGGATGGAAAAAGAACATTTGCCAAGATAACAACGAAGGTAAGCTTCTGTGAATGGGGAGAAGAGCAACATCAGCTGTATACTTTCCAACAACCAGAAAATTGTCAAGGTAGCTCACGGTCCCTGAGACGCCCTTTAAGTGTTGCTCATCCCCGCCCCCCCTTTAAACCATGGACCTTGCTGTTGGTGGGGAGGCTTGCGGGCCCCAGCAATACAGATGGCCATACCATAGGTGCAAACACAATGGAGGGGTATCTGTTGAGAGGCCAGACAAGTGTGTAGTTCCTGAAGAGGGGCAGCAGCCTTTTCAGTACTTGCAGGGGCAACAGTCTGGATGACTGACTGATCTGGCCTTGTAACAATAACCAAAACGGCCTTGCTGTGCTGATACCGTGAACAGCTGAAAGCAATGGGAAACTAGAGCCGTAATTTTGCCCGAGGGCATGCAGCTCTACTGTATGGTTAACTGATGATGGTGTCCTCTTGGGTAAAATATTACAGAGGTAAAATAGTCCCCCCTTCAGATCTCCGAGCAGGGACTACTCAAGAGGACGTCGTTATCAGAAGAAAGAAAATTGGCGTTCTACAGATCGGAGTGCGGAATGTCAGATCCATTAATAGGGCAGGTTGATTAGAGAATTTAAACAGGGAAATGGATAGGTTAAAGTTAGATACAGTGGGAATTAGTGAAGTTCGGTGGCAGGAGGATCAAGACATTTGGTCAGGTGAATTCAGGGTTATAAATACAAAATCAAAGAGGGGTAATGCAGGAGTTGGTTTAATAATGAATAAAAAAATAGGAGTGCAGGTAAGCTACTACAAACAGCGTAGTGAAAGCATTATTGTGGCCAAGATAGACATGCAGCCCATGCCTACTACAGTAGTACAAGTTTATATGCCAACTAGCTCGGCAGATGATGGAGATATTGATGAAATGTATGATGAGATAAAAGAAATTATTGAGGTAGTGAAGGGAGACTAAAATTTAATAGTCACAGGTGAATGGAATTCGAGAATAAGAAAAGGGAGAGAAGGTAACATAGAAGGTGAATGTGGATTGGGGATTAGAAATGAAAGAGGAAGCTGTCTGGTAGAATTTTGCACAGTGCATAACTTAATTATAGCTAACACTTGGTTCAAGAATCATAAAAGGTTAGATACATGGAATAATCCTGGAGATACTAGGAGGTATCAGATAGGTTATATAATGGCAAGACAGAGATTTAGGAACCAGGTTTTAAATTGTAATACATTTCCAGGGGAGGATATGGACTCTGACCACAATCTATAGGTTATAAACTGTAGATTGAAACTGAAGAAACTGTAAAAAGGAGGGAATTTAAGGAGATGGGACCTGGATAAACCGACTAAACCAGAGTTTGTACAGAGCTTCAGGGACGGCATAAGGGAATAATTGACGGGAATGGGGGAAAGAAATACCGTAGAAGAAGAATGGGCAGCTCTCAGGGACGAAGTAGTGAAGCCAGCACAGAATCAAGTAGGTAAAAATACGTGGGCTAATAGAAATCCTTGGGTAACAGAAGATCTATTGAATTGATGAAAGGAGAAAATATAAAAATGCAGTAAATGCAGTAGGCAAAAAGGAATACAAACGTCTCAAAAATGAGATCGACAGGAAGCGCAAAATGGCTAAGCAGGGATGGCTAGAGGAGAAACGTAAGGATCTAGAGGCTTATCTCACTAGAGGTAAGACAGATACTGCCTACAGGAAAATTAAAGAGACCTTTGGAGAAAAGAGAGCCACTTGTATGAATATCAAGAGCTCAGATGGAAATCCAGTTCTAGGCAAAGAAGGGAAAGCAGAAAGGTGGAAGGAGTATATAGAGGGTCTATATAAGGGCGATGTACTTGAGGACAATATTATGGAAATGGAAGAGGATGTAGATGAAGATGAAATGAGAGGCACGATACTGCGTGAAGAGTTTGACAGAGCACTGAAAGACCTGGGGTCGAAACAAGGCCCCAGGAGTAGACAACATTCCATTAGAACTACTGACGGCCTTGGGAGAGCCAGTCCTTACAAAACTCTACCATCTGGTGAGCAATATGTATGAGACAGGCTAAATAGCCTCAGACATCAAGAAGAATATAATAATTCCAATCCCAAAGAAGGCAGGTGTTGACAGATGTGAAAATTACCGAACTATCAGTTTAATAAGTCACAGCTGCAAAATACTAACACGAATTCTTTACAGGCGAATGGGAAAACTGGTAGAAGCCGATCTTGGGGAAGATCAGTTGGGATTCCATAGAAATGTTGGAACATGTGAGGCAATACTGACCTTATGACTTATCTTAGAAGAAAGGCAAACCTACGTTTCTAGCATTTGTGGACTTAGAGAAAGCTTTTGACAATGTTAATTGGAATACTCTCCATCAAACTCTAAAGGTGGCAGGGGTAAAATACAGGGAGCGAAAGGCTATTTACAATTTGTACAGAAACCAGAAGGCTGTTATAAGAGTCGAGGGGCACAAAAGGGAAGCAGTTGTTGGGAAGGGAGTGAGACATGTTTGTAGCCTCTTCGTGATGTTATGAAATCTGTATTTTAGCAAGCAGTAAAGGAAACAAAAGAAAAATTCGGAGTAGGTGTTAAAATCCATGGAGAAGAAATAAAAACTTCGAGGTTCGCCGATGACACTGTGATTCTGTCAGAGATAGCAAAGGATTTGGAAGAGCAGTTGAACGGAATGGACAGTGTCTTGAAAGGAGGATATAAGATGAACAGCAACAAAAGCAAATCGAGGATAATTGAATTTAGTCGAATTAAGTCCGGTGATGCTGAGGGAATTAGAATAGGAAATGAGACGCTTAAAGTAGTAAAGGAGTTTTGCTATTTGGGGAGCAAAATAACTGATGATGGTCGAAGTAGAGAGGATATAAAATGTAGACTGGCAATGGCAAGGAAAGCGTTTGTGAAGAAGAGAAATTTGTTAACATTGAGAATTGATAGAAGTGTCAGGAAGTCGTTTCTGAAAGTATTTGTATGGAGTGTAGCCATGTATGGAATTGAAACATGGATGATAAATAGTTTGGACAAGAAGAGAATAGAAGTTTTCGAAATGTAGTGCTACAGAAGAATGCTGAACATGGGAAAATCACATAACTAATGAGGAAGTATTGAACAGAATTGGGGAGAAGAGGAGTTTGTGGTACAACTTGACAAGAAGAAAGGACCTATGCAAGACACCTTTTTTCTCTTGTTTCACCCATACATGTTTCAGCACTTTTGTGCTATCAGCAGTGGGTTCATTTTTATTTTAACTGTAAATTTGTTGTTATCATATTAACATTTTCGTCGTTTACAACATTATGTAAAAGTTGCATTTATAACTTAATTGGCATTGGCGAAAAATAACATACCTTACATTATATTATTGTCCTCTTATTTTGGTAGCTGTTATGCTACACAATATACAACATGTCATCTGCAAACAGCAAAACATAATTTATTTTCTATTTGCTATGTATTTACGAATGGAAATAAGACTATCATGTTTTCTTTCTGTAACTTACAGTTTTGAGGTTGTGGTATGTTTTCCTGTTTTGTTGGCGAAGTAAATAGGCTTACTTCTTTGCCTGTGTTCGTGTGGTAATGCAGTTTTTCGAATACTCAAAACATAAGCAGAGTTTTCGCTGCCATTACGTGTTGTTGTGGCTGTGTGGCGTTCATTTGTTTCGCAGCGTGTTCTGCTAGCTGAGGCGCGCGAGTTTGAATTGTATTTGGTGTTAGTTGTGTGTGGTTTATGTGGGTTTGCTTGTGTGTGATGAGTACTGGGGCAGAGAGAGAGAGAGAGAGATTGTGTGTGTGTGTGTGTGTGTGTGTGTGTGTGTGAGAGAGAGAGAGAGAGAGAGAGAGAGAGAGAGACTGAAAGAATGAAATAAAGAAAGAAAGAAAAGAGAGAGGATTTGTGTGTGTGTGTGTGTATGTGTGTGTGTGTGTGTGTGTGTTTTACTTGTATAGTTCTTCTATTGTGGCGAAGAGAGTTTTGTTGCACAGTGATGTGTATTCATTGAGTACTTTTTTTCCTTGGGCTATTGATTTTTGGATGTGGTAGTTTTCTTCTATAGTTAATTTTTGGTATAGGCTGCTGCTAGTTTTTAGGATGTGAAGGTCAGTTTCAATGTTTGTTGGGTGGTGGTTGTGTGCTACCAGGTGGTCTGCAAATGTTGAGTGTGTGCTATTGCTTTTCAGTGCTCTGAGGTGTTCATTATATCTGGTTCTGAAGGTCCTGCATGTTTGGCCCACATATACAGATTGACAGCAGTTGCAGGTAAGTTGGTAGATGCCAGACTGGCTGCATTTGTCAGTGTTGGAGGTAATTCTTCCAAGTCTGCTCTGTATTGTGTTGTTGGTTCTGTATGCTATGTTGAGTCCTTGTTTCTTTAGTATATTACCCACCCTGTGTGTGGCTTTGTTGTTGTAAGTCATTATGTGCCATTTGTTGCTTACTGTCTGCCGATTTGTTGTGTGATGAGTTGTGTTTGTATGTGTGTGTGTTTCATGGTTATGTGCTGTTTGTTTTTGTATTTTGTCGTTTATTTTGTCTACTCTCTTTGCATCATATCCATTCTCCTGTGCAATTTGTTTTATTGTGTTCAGATCTTGTGTGTAGTCATGCTTATTCATGGGTATTTTGTTCAGCCTGTGAAGTAAATATCTGAAGCTGGCTTCTTTGTGGGTTATGGGGTGATTGGATTGGTTATGAATAATGGTGCTGGTGAGTGTGGGTTTTCTGTAGATTGTGAATTCATGTTTGTTGTTTCTCTTGTGTATAGTGAGATCTAAGAAATTAAGTTTTTCATCTGTTTGTGTTTCTATGGTGAATTGTATTTGTGGGTGGATGGAGTTTATGTTATCATGAAGTTCTTTTATGCGGGACAGTGGTTCATCTATTAAGCAAATTATGTCATCTACGTATCTGTACCAATATATTATTTTGTACTGTTTTGGTATTACTATTTTGTCAAAGATTTGTTTTTCTATCTGGTTGAGGAAAATGTCAGCTAGGAGGCCACTGATTGGGGATCCCATGGGTAGTCCATCTTGTTGAAGGTAAAATCTGTTGTTGAATGTGAAGTAGTTCTGTTCTGTGATGAGCCTAAGTATGGCTAATATTTCTTGTATGTGTGTTGTGGGTATGTTTCCTTGCAGTTGGAGGTTTCTTTCTATTATGTTGATGGTTTCTTCTGTTGGGATGTGTGTGTACATTGAAATTATATCAAATGAAACCAATGTTGCTGTGTTTGGTATGTTTTCATTTTTTATTTTTTCTATTAAGTCACTTGAGTTCTTTAGCCTTCTGTTGTCAGTGTATTTGTATATTGTCTGTAGCAGAGTGTGTGTGTGTTTGGCTAAGTGGTATGTTGGTGCTTTGGTGAAGTTGATTAATGGACGTATGGGTATTCCAGGTTTGTGAACTTTAGGCAATGATTTTAGGGTGGGGGCCTTGGGATTTTTCTGTATCATTTTTTTAATCTGTGTTTCTGTGAAAATTGTTTCTATGTTTCTCAGGGTCTTCTGTAACTTACTTTGGTATCGGTTTGTTGGGTCACTTGTCAATTCTGTGATGTTGTTGCTTTGGATGAAGTCTAATGTTTTGTTAATGTATTCCTGTTTGTTTATGACTACTATTGAATTACCTTTGTCACATTTTGTGATGATGGCATTTTCTTGTGTTAATTTATTTTGTAGTTTTATGTAGGTTTTTTCTTCAGGAGTCCTAGTGTTTTCTTTTATGGTGGTTTTGTTCTCTTTGATTATATTTCTTATTTCCTCAGCAACTAGTTCTCTTGTTAGGTTTGCATTAAATTCAGGTGTGTTTAGTGTTTCTTGTTGCTTTATGATGTTTTCAGTTTCTGTTATGATATTTTCTATTGTCCTATGTGACACCATTGTGTTAATGTTATGTTTGGGACCCTTTTCGAGTAGGCTGCTTTCTTGTTCAGATAATTTTATGTCTGTTAGATTAATCACTCTTTTGTGAAAGGTGTGTTGGCTCTATTGGTGGTGGGATTGGTGGGTGTTTGTGTGATTTAGCATTTTTGTGAGTTTCTTTTGTTGGATTGTCTGTTTTCTGCCTATTATGGTCTCAGTGTATGTTCTAATCCTGTATATTAGTTCGTCAAAAAATGGTGGGTATGTTATGTGATTAGCTAATTCTAAATGCAATCTGTATAATTCAATATTCAGAGTCTGCTTTTTGGAATGCAAAGACCGGATTTCTTGCTTAGCCATACTTAGGCTCATCACAGGCTGTTTGCAGATGACATGTTGTATATTGTGTAGCATAACAGCTACCAAAATAAGAGGACAATAATATAATGTAAGGTATGTTATTTTTAACCAATGCCAATTAAGTTATAAATGCAACTTTTACATAATGTTGTAAACGACGAAAATGTTAATATGATAACAACAAATTTACAGTTAAAATAAAAATGAACCCACTGATGATAGCACAAAAGTGCTGAAACATGTATGGGTGAAACAAGAGAAAAAAGGTGTCTTGCATAAGGCGGAACTTCTCATCCCATTTTCTTAGCAAGCACGGAGACAACAAGAAGAACTGCACCACAAGATGAAGAAAGGACCGGTTGGTAGGACATGTTCTGTGGCATCAGGGGATCACAAATTTGGCATTGGAGGGCAGTGTGGAGGGTAAAAATCGTAGACCAAGAGATGAATACACGAAGCAGATTGCAGATTGCAACCTCCAATTTTTTGGAGGTACTATGTTGTTGTTGTGGTCTTCAGTCCTGAGACTGGTTTGATGCATCTCTCCATGCTACTCTACCCTGTGCAAGCTTCTTCATCTCCCAGTACTTACTGCAACCTCCATCCTTCTGAGTAAGTACTGGAAGATGAAGAAGCTTGCACAGGGTAGAGTAGCATGGAGAGATGCATCAAACCAGTCTCAGGACAAGACCACAACAACAACATAGTACCTCCAAAAAATTGATGTAACTTCGGCGATGTCAAACGGAAGCTATGTGTATTGGAGCAATCCAAAAGGAGTGGCTATGATGGTTATGATTACAGTCTTCTGGGAGCCGTTACGCAGTGTGAGGTGGAGATAAGCATCATGATGGTAATTTTTGGCAAATAAGCATAATGAAGGTCATTTTTGGCAAATACCATAGACCCTGCGAGATGTAAACAGTGTCCTGTAGCATGGGAGTGGTATATCTGACGACTACAGACTGGGCATTCACAGTGTCCTGGAAGTCACCACAAATGCAGCCAGCGCCTGATGGTTTCTCCACAGTGAAATTGGAAGGGCCCATTGGCTGTGTGTTACTGGGATGAAGACGCCCTCATCCTGAAGATGTTGCAAGTCCTGTTGATGCTTATCCTGGTATGCAAACTCGACGCTACAGACCTTAAATAATTTTGGAGCTGCAGTAGGTGTAAGGTATATATGGAATCCCAGGATGCTCACTGGCAGAACACTGGTCCTAATTTAACCAAGATGTAGGTGGTGTAGGAAGAGGCCCAGGGCTTGGACTGCATCAGAGGTGGCGCAGAACTCAAGCCCCAAGGCATGGAATAAGTCTATGGTGGATAGGTTTGAGACCTGAGGTGCCACAACCTTCAGAATCCAAGCTGGAGCTACTGAGGCGCCACAGTAGCGTTTGCTATAGAAAAGTCCTCAAATAGATATGTCCTGTAACAGAAATGGTGTTGTTACTGAAACTACATAACTTTGTTGTGAAGGAGTGCCTGGAGGAGACTTAATGGCTTGTGTAGCCCAGTCGATTACTGTAGCTGATGACCCAGTGTCAGTCTGGAATCTGACTGGCTTGCATTACAACTTAGCTTGTATAGAAAGCAACTGAGTAGACTGCAAGAGTATAGCCTGTACCAGTGTCGCTTCTGTAAAATATGGCTGGGAAGAATATTCCTTAGTGTCGCCCAGTCACCAGTCCACAGACATAGAAGTGGAGGTGTGGCAAATTTCAGCTTTGTAGGCACACTAACACCTAGTAACACAATTCACCTTGTGGAAATGGCATTGAGGACTTTTCCAGACTTGGGCTACAACCAATGTTGCATAGCTTCCAATTTGGGTTATGTGGCAAATACCAGAGTTGGGTCTTCGATAAAAGCTGCTGCTGTGGCAGCCTGCTCAGAAGCTCGAATGATAGGAAGTCATGAGATGAGCAATGGATCTTTGAGGTTCAGAAGATTCTATTGGAGGTTTTCATCAGGAATGTCAGCTAAAATCTTGTCACAGATGAGAGCTGATGCACAAGGGATGCATTGTGGCACATGGGGACCAGCATTCCTGGGAGAGACCCCGGACCCTAGCTATTGATTTAGGAATGTAGATTCTGACAGCTAAAGAACTTGCATTGATCCGCAGCAATGTGTATCTGAGCATTGAAGTTTTATACAGCTTTCATGCGTTCATGGGTGGACTATGGGTGCATGGTTTATGCATTGGCGAGGCCTTTCGATTTGAATTGACACTGTCCACCTTGAGGGACTCCAGTTGGCCACAGGTCGCTATAGGGCCAGTCCCATACCCAGCCTATGTGCTGAGGCTGGGGGGTCACCAGCAGCTCCACCTAGTGCATCAGGCATGCAAGTTCCTCACAGCTCCAACTTCACCCACACTCTATAATGTTGCTCATCCCCCTAATTTCGAACCGTTGAAGAGCCACAATGCCATTTGCGATCCACGTGCACCATGTGCTGGAGTCCCTCAGTGTGGAGCCAGTACTGCCCCAAACCCAGGGTTTTAACTGCCTTGGTTACTGGAGAGACCCAGAGTGATTTTAGATTTGGGGCGCTACAAGAGAGATTACACTCCTGCTTCCGCTTTTAATGACATATTTTCTGACATTTTACCTGGGCACCACAACAATATAGCTGTTTTTATGCATGTATCGCTACGGAGGGACCCTGTTGGTTGCTCTTGTTTTTTTTTACAGATCTTGCCCTCAAGATCATACTGCGTTAAGCGTTTACTGTCTTTTATGCAGAATTTTATGCGATCTTGCGGTCATTGGCGTAGGTGAGACGTTCTTCCAGTGATAAATTTCTTGTCTCATCCGATTTTCTAAGTTCCCTTCACTCTGTGAAACTTTTGTACTCAGCAGGGAAGCTAGTCCCCCCTCCATCTACAACGACTGGGGATTTAGGTGTCCTTTTGCTGGGTACCAGGACACATCGGAATTGCGAGGAACGAAAGGACAGATCTGGCAGCCAAGAGGATTGTCTCGATTCTCAAGTATTACAGTGTGCCATCCTCCTGTATGCTATCACCTCGATGTTGAGCTTAAGAGTCTTGCATCTGTGGGAGGGTGAGTGGCTGGAGGAGACTTTGGTCCACAGAGAAAGCTCTGTTCTGGAGAACAGATGTAGCGTAGGTGCATAGGAAACACGACAGAACCCAGACGACAAGTGCTGCATTCCACTTGGTAATGTATTCAGGAGTTAAGAAGAATCAGGATACTTGTATAGAATTCTTCGACCTAGGAAAAGCGTTCTACAGCGTGATATGACTAGAAATACTCGGAAATTTGGGTATACAATAATATGTATAGGAACACAAAAGAAGCTATAAGAACGGAAGACTATGAGAAAAGAGATGTGCTTAATGAGGGTGTAAGGTAGTGAAACGGTGTTTCTCCCCCACTGTCTAATCTGTACATTTAGGAAACCGTAATGAACATAAAAGACAAATGTAGGAGTTGGATTAACAGTCATGGTTATAAAGTGCCATGGGGAAGGTTCGCTTAAAACATTACTGTCAGTGAAGACCAGGAAGAATTATAAGGTCTGTTGTATGGAATGGGGAGTCAAATGAATGCAAATATGTACTTAGTGTGAACAAATGAAAGATTAACGTAATGAAGAATACCAGAAATGAGATTAGCGTTAAATTTAACGTCAAAGTCTGGGATCACAAAATAGATGAAGGAAATTTGCTTCCTTGAAAGCAAAATTACAGATGAAGGACAAAGTAAGGCGGATTTAAGAGGCAGACATACAGGGGGAAAGATGGCTTTCCTCCGTCGAAGGTGTCTACTACAACCAAACATAAGGAAAATATTTCTAAGATATTACGTCCTGGTATGAATTTTCAACATGGAACGTGATATAACCCATTCTACTCTGAAGGTAAGAGGTTGGTACAGGGAGGAAGTCGCGACAGTGCATCAGACTAGGCAGAAGGTAAATGACACAAACTGAACAGGTACATGAGATGCTCAAATGTCACTGACATTAGACTTGCAGTGTATTCCTACAACAACTAACTCCCAATATTTTACATGAAAGTTATGAGTCACCTGTCTGTAACCACTGGGTAACTCAACCAAACCATCCTTTCTTCAGAAATAAGCATCACATGATGTGGCAGTACATCATGTAAACAGCTGAAAACCTACTCTGGGGAACTAGATGGAATACACAGATTTCACTCATGTTTTAATGCAACACTTCACCACAGTATTTGTCTTATCAAAATGAAATACACCATCATATGAACTCATTAGAAAAAGGTGCCCTACACAAAATTCCAGGGAACTCTAATTGGATGTTATAAATGTGGAGAACCTCAAATTATTAAAATAATTAATTCATACAATCAAATGTATTGAATGCTGTGCAATTAGGAATAAAAATAATTTGGCTTTCAGAGGAATATTCCTATCTTTGTATTTGTGTATACCTTAGAGCGTTGACACAGAAATTGTTTTTCTGTAAATACCTTGTGTGATTTGACTAAAGCCTTTGTGCTGTTCAGCCTGCTATTAGCAATTATAAAATCAGTAACTCATCAGTTAACCGGCTAAAACCTTGTCCCATCACAGGAAATTTCTGTGGCATCAGGACAAGGAGTTACATTTTTGTATAGCCTAGCGTTCCCTTATGCTTCGAATTTCTGGTAACAATCTGCACACAGCAGGCGTTAATTAGGTGTGAAATTAAATTAATGCTTACAGACGACACCAACGTGGTTACTTAAAATTTATGATCTACAGACATCAATTACGTCCCATTCTTGAATGACATTTTGTTTACCATGTGGTTCCTTTGAAACAGTGTACATATCAACTACATACTGCTACGAAAATGTAGACCAACTTGTAGTTAATTTCTGTAACGTACTGTTACAGAAAGTAAATAGCAATAATTTGATGGACATTCACTCAGATGACAATCGTAATAGGGAACATTACATATCTCACACTGTGAAGAGGTAACTCGACGGGTTTTGGTTTATTATTGATTTAGTAATGTTACTAACAAGAGAATCATAATGCTACTGGTATAGTTGTAGCATGTGCCACGTAACTGGTTCTTACAGGCATACCTGTCTTCCTAAAATAACCATTATTTCCAAGAAAATAGAAACTAATATGTTGTTCAAAATAAATTGAAGGAGTAAGTGCTACAAGTCATCTATATAGATGGGAATACTTAACACTCCTTTAAAATTTACTGTTTGTGCCCATGTGAAGGTTCTATGGAACTCTGTTTTACATGAAAGCAAATGTTCAGCTGAACCACAATGATGACATCCACTATTAATTTAAAAATTCTGCCGCTGATAAAGGGACACGTTGGAAGCAAACGTACCATAATTTTGAACCCATACCTCAATGAATTTAAACAGATAAGAAACAGGGATATAACGTAGTCAGCACAAGCATTACAGTTTCTGATGGGTACCTCCTGAGATGATTACCATTATCAGATTCGTGTTTTTAATTGGTTACATAAATATTGTGAACGTGAGAAGGTTTTTCTGTAGTCAATATAAATTTATGCAAGGCGGTGTACAATGTACTACCGTAATCCTGGAAGACATGTCAAATACCTGTATACCACGACTACTTATGTGAAATGATGCTGTTTAGCTTCGTCTATTCATGTGTTATATTGATCTAGATGGGACCACTAAACCTTTATGAAAATAATTCAGAAAAAGGCTATGATTACCACTCTCAAGGCCTACCAACACGTATGTAACACATATGTAAACTGTATTCCAACTCATACCGACTATAAAAGCAAAAGTAATAATATAGAAACTCAGTGAAGTTAGAGATTTTACACATAATAATCAAATCAGTTATTAAATCATCAAATAAGCCTAGCAATGAGATAAGTTTGTACTGCATGAATTTCTTGAACCATGAAAAGTTTCTGGAAGTAATGGAAAATAATGACACTTACCCTGATTGTCAGTTCCAAAGTGGTAGACTGTGAGTACAGGATCGAATCCTGAAACACAAATATATGAAATACGTAATGAACATATTGAATATGTTTTTCATTACCTACTAAAACTGGTTATTCATTATCATATACAGACTTACGTCAATTTACACAAGTAAAATCTTTACCTGCACTGGGATGAGAGTCGCTATAATCGGCAGCTGTGAGTACTGCGACAAAAATAAAGATGAACCAACTAACGCTTCTGCAGAACATGACGTAAGGACAATGCTGTCAGGCCAAATAAACAACTGCTGGAGAATCTGTAAATTTATGAGTAAATATATCTCCACAGTTCATTTACTTTCAACAAACTGGATTGAAAATCTAAATTAATATAATAACCTAATTTGGATTACGATGGTTAATGGGGAGACCACACTAGGAGGTTCGAAAAATCCAGTTTTTATAATATAAATCGTTAAGCTACCTATCCAAGAATACTCTGTCAAAATTTCAAAGCAAAATTCGCATTCGTACAGAAGGAAATTCTTCCGATATAAGATTTATCAGGCGATGAATTACTGGAGAAATGTGTAGATGGCCACACACAAAATGCTAATGAAACTTTTAATTCCAGTATTTGGTGATTAGCTCCCAAACACTTGCACTCCGGATTATGAGTGGTTGATTTGGCGTCGTATTTAGCAGCTGGCTTATTCAATGAAGGAAATTCATCCCTTCTGATGGCCATGAAAGAGGCAGGAATTGTAGGAGACACGTAAAGCTTCAGTTATGCCGAACAAATGGGCAACCAGCGCGTATGGCGGCAGAATCCACGTAGTTCATTGAATCGAAGGAAAGTCGGAAAGCTAGGAAAGCACTGCAGCAAAGTGAAGCCTGTGAGGAAGAAGAATGATTACGATATGGCGCTGGAATCGCAGATCAATTGGTAAGCATTTTACACTATTGTTGACTTCCATGAATTTCCAGTTTCCAAGAATTGATTTCTCAAACGCGTTCATCTCTAAATGACTTTGTTCACATTTGCGTGCAGTCTAACTCAAAAAGTATTCAATCAATCATTATTAAATGTGATAGTATGATTGTGTATAAAACTACTAATTATATGAACCAACTTATGAGGAGATGTCATGATTTCACGGGTATTTTTCTTCGCCTAAATGGAGAAAAAAACGTGAAAATCACAGTAAATTGTTCCAACGCCTGCACAGTTTTAAATTTTCATTATTTTCACCTGCATTGAGGCTCATATTCTTACAAAATAAGTTAGTAATGTAAAATCAAATCCTTTCTGATTTCAGATGAAAATCGGAATGGCTACACTGCACGTAATTGGAGAACTATACTCACAATCTTCAGCAGATATCACAGAGCAACTTTGTTATTTTGACTGAAATTAATCAAAAAATTCACAAAAACTCACGGACTTCGAACATCGTCTGGCGATTAGACGTCACTTTTATAATACGTCTGTATGAGAGACTTCCACACTCCTACACATCCCTAGGTCCACTATTTGACATGTGATAGTGAGGTGGAAACGTGAAGCGCCAAATACAGCACAAAAGCGTACAGGCCGACCTCGTCTTTTGACTGACAGAGACTGCCGACAGTTGGAGAAGGTCGTAATGTGTAACAAGCAGACATCTATCCAGACGATCACACAGGAATTCCGAACTGCATCAGGATCCACTGTAACTACTATGACAGTTAGGCAGGAGGTGAGAAAACTTAGATTTCACGGTCGAGCGGCTGCTCGTAAGCCACACATAACGCAGGTAAATGTCAAACAATGCCGCGTTTGCTGTAAGGAGCGTAAACATTGGACGACTGAACAGTGGAAAAACGTTGCGTGGAGTGACGAATCACGGTACACAATGTGGCCAGCCGATGGCAGGTGTGGTTATCGAGAATGTCCAGTGATCGTCATCTGCCAGCGTATGTAGTGCTAACAGTAAAATTCGGAGGCGGTGGTGTTATGGTGTGGTCGTGTTTTTCATGGAGGGAGCTTGCACCCCTTGTTTTTTGCGTGGTACTATCACAGCACAGGCCTATATTGATATTTTAAGCATCTCATTGCTTCTCACTGTTAGAGAGCAATTCGGTGATGACTATTGCATCTTTCAAAACGATCGAGCACCTGTTCATAATGCAGAGTCTAAGGCGGCAGTAGAAGACAATAACATCCCTGTAACGGACTGTCCTGCACAGAGTCATGATATGGGTCCTATGGAACACCTTTGGGATGTTTTGGAGGACCGACATCATGCCAGGTATCACCGAAAAACATCGATATCTCTCTTCAGTGCAGCACTCCATGAAGAATGTGCTGCCATTCCCCAAGAAACCTTCCACCACCTGATTGAACGTATGCCCGAGTGTGGAAGCTGTCATCAAGGCAAAGGGTGAGCCAACACCATATTATATTCCAGCATTAGTGATGGAGAGGCCACGAACTTTTAAGTTATTTTCAGCCAGGTGTCCGAATACTTTTGATCACATTGTGTATTTTCAAGGTCAAAATCTTACATGAGTCATCTCGCATATATTAAGAGAGAATCAGGCACTCCCTCATACATTACTCACTCACTGTCTTTATGTACAACAAAGCATTTGCACAGCATTACACAGAATGTTACCAGTTTCCTGTATAGTGGTAAAGTCGAAACCAGTTCACAATAATTGTACAAATCGCACCAGTTGTGGAAGTGCACTGTGTCAAGAATGCGAGAGAAGAGCACTGGCAGAGATACCAACATTATGGTACATTTTGAAAATTACGGAGTACACGAGGTCTTGTCCAGGCTGGATTTGAGGGACGTTCATCAGTCTGTTAGTGAAGTACTGGTGCAGGAAAGAGAGAAGAAGGTAGCGCGCGTTTAGAGAAAGCTGGTTTCTGGTACCAGAGAGCAGAGAAGGGAACAGTCGGCAAAGTGCGATCAGCTACGACAAGAGGCTGCAAATACAGGAGGGTCTGCTCTGCATGGCGACTGCGTCACAAGAGGGCGACTTGAGTGTCCTCTGCTCCACAGGACGCGCCCAGTGGCAACATGTGACCCCTTTCTCAAGCTTCCCAAATGGCTGTGGGGTACATTCAGCAGAGGAATGAAATCGTACCCTGTGAACGGATTTTTCTAGATAGAGCCCCATATGCTATGCAGGGTTCTATATCTACATCTACATCTACGTGATTACTCAGCTACTCACAATAAAGTGCCTGGCAGAGGGTTCAATGAATCACCTTCAAGATGTCTCTCTACCGTTCCACTCTCGAATGGTGCGCGGGAAAAACCAGTACTTAAATTTTTCTGTGTGAGCCCTAATTTCTCTTGTTTTATAGTGATGATCATTTCTCCCTATATAGGTGGGTGCCAACAGAATGTTTTCGTAATCGGAGGAAAAAACTGATGATTGAAATTTCATAAGAAGATCCCATTGCGACGAAAAACATTTTTGTTTTAATGATTCCCACTCCAATTCACATATCATTTCTGTGGCACTATCTCCCCTATTTCGCGATAATATAAAACGAGCAGCCCTTCTTTGAACTTTTCAGGTGTCATCCGTCAGTAGCACATGATGGGGATCCCACACCGCACAGCAATACTCCAGAATAGGGCGGACAAGCGTGGTGTAAGCAGTCTCTTTAGAAGACCTGTTGCGCCTTCTAAGTGTTCTGCCAACGAATCGCAGTCTCTGGTTTGCTCTACCCACAACCTTATCTATGTGCTCGTTCCAATTTAGGTTATTTGTAATTGTAATCCCTAAGCATTTAATTGAATTTGCAGCCTTCAGATTTGTGTGAGTCATCGCGTAATCGAAATTTAGCGGATTTCTTTTAGTACCCACGAGAATAACTTCACAGTTTTGTTTATTCAGTGTCGATTCCCATTTTCCGCACCACACGGATATCTTATCTAAATCATTTTGCAATTCGGTATGGTCATCTGATGACATTGTAAGACAATAAATGACAGCATCTTCTGCAAAGATCCTAAGACGGCTACTCAATTTGTCTCCTATGTCGTTAATACAGATCAGAAACAATAGAGGGCGTATAACACTTCCTTGGGGAACGCCGGATATTACTTCTGTTTTACTCGATGTCTTTCCGTCTGTTACTACAAACTGTGACCTTTCTGACAGTAAATCACGAATCAAGTCGCACAACTAAGGAGATATTACATAGGCATGGTTGGAAGAAGCTTGTGAGGAACAGTGTCGAAAGCCTTCTGTAAATCTAAAAATAGGAATTCCCCGTCGACAGCACTTATTACTTCCTGAGTAAAACGACCTAGTTGTGTTTAAAAGAACGATATTTTCTGAGTCCATGCTGATTATGTGTCAATAGATAGTTTTCTTCTCGGTGCTTCATAATGTTCGGATGTACTGGTTGGTCACATAGGAACTGCAAGAACTCATGCTAGTTTCCAGGACAGCAGCTTGGATGTAGCTATATGTGTAAAAGAAAATTTAAAGTATACATACACGGTGACTAACATAAAATTTGCGGATATGGAAAGTGCTGTTGATGCGCAGTTATCACATAATGTGCAGGTAGTCAGGGGCCCGTATTGTTGGCCCATAAAAAGTTTGTAATAATATTTATAGAATGTATTTTTTGTGCAAAAGTACACTTTTTGAATGGAACAATTCTTATTGACATTAAGAAACTAAAAATAGCGTAAATTATAATGTTAGTTGGTTTGTTGCAGGATTCTGGTGCAAGCTGCTTACAATATAAATACTTTGTAAAGTTGCCACACTGTCACTTGTACAATACCTGTGGTAGTACACACTAAAGGACAACGTAAATGCATGCACTAGTTATGTGCATTCTGGGCAGTAACGAGGTAACTGTCCATCACAGGTTGTGTTCAAAATGATCACCAGCAGTGGCAGAACACGTTTCCTACCTGGTATGAAGCGACTGCTGCACACATGCTAGCGTTTCGTTGAACATCTCCGAGCAGGCTGCAGTTATGCGTCGTTGCGTATCATCGGGTGTAGTTGGTATGTCCTTGCAGACAGCGTCTTTCAGCTTTCCCCACAGAAAAAGTCAACAGGCATCAAATCTGGAAAATGGGGCACCTAACGTACTGGTCCTCTGCACCCAATCTAACGTTTTGGAAACAATTTGTGAAGGCATGCTGTAATACTCCACGCACTGTGTACTGGACAGCGGTCGTACTGGTAACACAGGTTCCTCTCTGCGTGCAGAGGAAAGCCTTCCAGTATCTGTGGGAGATGGTTTGTTACGAGGCTGTGATAGTTGCGCGCATTCAGTGTTCTATCTATGAAACGCATGCCTATGATCTGACGGTTTACTATCCCACAGCAATGTTAACACTCCATGGGCGCTGATGTTTCACCTGAGAAAGCCAATGGGGATAGTCAACACACCAATAGTGCACCTTTTTGTGGTTTACCTGGCTTCACCACTAAACAAAGCACGTGATACATATGGAGTACTAGTCGCAATTCCCATGTATAGAAGTTAAAACTATTCTTATAATTGTTTCCATGGAGCTCTTCATTGAGGTAGATGTAATGGGGATGGAATTTAGGCTGATGGAGAATGTGTAGGACACTTGCCTGACCCATGTCACTTACACATGCGATTGCACAGGAGGTAATGTGTTGACCAACTGCAACAACAGCAAGAACATTAATGTCCCGTTCTTCTGTCATCACTTGCTTCATTCTGTTACGTTCCCTAGTTGTTACACTATCACTTTCACAAAAAATGGCTCTGAGCACTATGGGACTTAACATCTATGGTCATCAGTCCCCTAGAACTTAGAACTACTTAAACCTAACACCCAGTCATCACGAGGCAGAGAAAATCACTGACCGCACCGGGAATCGAACCCGGGAACCCGGGCGCGGGAAGCGAGAACGCTACCGCACGACCACGAGCTGCGGACATCACTTTCACACAACTGATTGAGAAGATGGTCGAGATTGGGATCCTGCCGCATGCACTGTAACAGAACAAACTGCGTTCTTCGTGCACTCTCCATGCACCATGAGCATGTCAGCTTTTTCTGCACTGATAAATCCCATGAGCTATTGCTCAGACTCTCACGTAGTAACTGATAGCAGTGCACTAAAGGAACACACAAGCACGCTGTAAACCAACATAACAACATCGATCTAACAACTACGCAGGTTGAATGGCACAAAGAAGTGTCAGTGTGGAAACTTTTCACAATGTCATATCCCATAAGTGGCTCGCACTAGACTTCTGCAGCAAACAGCACCGAAATTCTAGTTTACCCTATTTTCAGTTTGTTACTGGCAATAAGATTTGTTTCATTTGAAAAATTGCAGGTACAGAAAATACACTTTCTAAGTGTTATTACAATCTGTGTATTGGCTAACAGTACGAGGCCCTGGCCTCGAATTCATTCTGTGAAAACTGCACATCAATAGCTCTTTCCATTTTCATGATGTTTGCAGTGCAAGCTTCAGATGGTTCACCCTGCAGTCGCCATACAGAGCATCACAACATGTAAATCAAAAGAAGAAAATGGTTTCTAGCCCTTGACATGTACGCCACCCAGTATTATAGGTGTGTTGTGGGAGTATTATCAACTTGTTTAGTCATCACGTTTAATAGGGGCTACATGTCTGGGTGGGTATGGTTGGGGAGAGGTTGAAATACATAGAGAAGGGAATGGAAGAGAAAGGGGCAGATGGTGATGGATGGGGATAAAGAGGGATGGAAAGAGAGATGGAGCACCAAGTGATGAATAATGAGAGCTTTATAGCGTGAACTCACGAATCCAGTCGCAGATGATACTCCACAGGAATGTAATTTTATTAGAAGCTGGTTGTGAGGAACTGTGTCAAAAGCTATCTGTAGGGCTAGAATTATGGAATCAACTACAGGTCCTCTGTCGATAGCAGTAATTACTTTGGGTGGACAAAAAGCCAGTAGGGTTCCATAAGAAAGATATTTTCTGAGTCAGTGCTGTCCATGTGCCGATGATTCAAGGTACTTTATAAAGTTGGAACAGCTGGTATATTCCAAAATCTTACTGACTATAATGTCCGTGATATGGGTGTACAGTTTAGAGTACCAGTTGTATGTCACTGTTCCCACAATTTCACTTGCAAACCTGTATGGCATATATATTGCATACATCTCCGCCTGCACACTGTCTTCATCCATCTCCTCCTCACCCGTCTGTCCACTCCTATACCCTCATCATTTTCCATCTTACAACTACTCACCTACACTATCCATCTGGCTCCTGCAACCCCCGTCTCAGTTCATCTCATTCTCCCTCTACCTCTGATTATCTCCTCCATTTTCTCTCTCTACATCTCCTCCTCCTCCCTCTCGCTCTGTCCATCTTCTCCACCCGCTCTCTCCATTTTCTCCTTCCCCTTTTCTCACTGTCCACATCCTCCTCCCCACTTTGTCCATAGCCTTTCCATCATTCTCCCTCTCCATCTCTTCCTGCCTCCAATCTGTTATTCCATCTAAATCTGTCCCCTCTCTATATCCATTTCCTCTTGCACCCTCTCCCTTTGCATCTCCCATCCTTCCCTATCCATCTCCTCCTGGCCTCTTTCTCTTATCCATCTCCTCCTGCCAGTTTTTCTTTCCATTATCTCCTACACCTCTCTACCTTTCTGTCCTCATCTCCCTCTTCTCCAAACCCATCTCTTCTTCACTGGCCACTGTGGCCGAGCAGTTCTAGGCGCTTCAGTCTGGAACCATGCGGCTGATACAGTCGCACGTTCGAATCCTGTCTTGGGCATGGATGTGTGTGATGTTCTTAGGTTAGTTAGGTTTAAGTAGTGCTAAGTCTACAGGACTGATAACCTCAGATGTAAAGTCCCATAGTGCTTAGAGCCATTTTGAACCATCTCTTCTTCCCTACATTTTTTCCTCTCCTCCTGCCCATCTCTCCCACCCATCTCCTCCTGTCCCCCACTTATCTACCCCAGCCCCCTCTCCTCATTCATCTACTCCCGGCCACTCAATGTTCACCTCCTACCACTCCCATTTCTCTTTGTCTTCTCCTGCTCCTTTTCTCTCGGTCCATCACCTCCTATCATCTCCCCCTGCCTCCCCCTGCCCATCATTTCCTGGTCCCTCCCTCAGTCCATCCCCTCCTCTGTCCATTTCGACATTCCCCAGCCATGCCCACCCACATATGTAGCCCTCACTAAACATGTCGATAAAGCAGGCTGAAAATATTCCCACAACAAACATATTGTGGATTGCCGCTTACACATCAGGGACTTGAAACCAATCACTGCCCCTGATGTCATGCAAAGAAGATCGATAAACCAGGTCAGTTCTACTTGATCCCAACACACTGTTGTTCAGTACAGCCTACGCACTGTAAAACCATTTCGTACAGTCGATCAGTAGGCTTCACAGCAAAGCAGGTTCCTAAGGCCAGCCACAACTATACAAACACAACATGCCTATTATACGGAGCAGCTGATATGGCATGAGCTGACAAAATACAATATGGTCCATATTGCTACAAGACAAGTTGTGATGATGCTCATACAGTCATGTAGTTTGTTTGTTTGTCATATTTCGGTGAAATGGGTCCAGGGGTTTAATGGGAGATCATATGCAAACACTACGTGAACAAAAGCATCCGGACACCCCCATAAACATAAGTTTTTTATATTAGGTGCATTGTTTGCTACGTACTGCCAGGAACTCCATATGACCGACATCTGTAGTCATTCGTCACCGTGAGACAGCAAAATGGGGCGCTCTGCGATACTCACAGACTTCGAATGTGGCCAGGTCATTAGGTGTCACTTGTGTCATACGTCTGCACGCGAAATTTCCACAATCCTAAATATCACTAGGCCCACTGTTTCCAATGTGATACAGCACAAAAACGTACAGGCCGATCTCGTCTGTTGACTGACAGAGAGCGCCTACAGTTGAAGAGGGTCGTACTGTGCTATAAACAGACATCTGCCCAGACCATCATACAGGAATTCCAAACTGCAATAAGGTCCACGACTACTATGACTTAGGCGGGCGGTGAGAAAACCTGGGTCTCGTGGTCGAGCGGCTGCTCATAAGCCAAGAATCACGCTCGCAAAACTGTACGAGGTTAAAGTAAAGCACGATTTCTATTTATCTTGTTGTTACTGGTCTGTTGAATCTAATAAAACATGACCCAGACGTCTATCTGCAGTGGAACGTCCAGAGAAGGCAAGGTTGTTGTACAAGTAAATTTGTTTACTTTTCATTAAGAATGTAGAAACGTTTATGTCATTGTTGGTTACCATTAGTGAGTTGTTTCAGTCGTTCCCTAACCTTCAAACGAGTTAGTTTTCTGTACTGTTCAGTCAAAGAACACAATAAGAACAGTGTATTTAAGTAAAACCATATAGTAACTGTTATAGTTCGTAGATTATTTCTGAAATAGGGATGCCTTTCAAATTTACGACGTTTGAATACGCCGATATAGTGTTTATTTATGGAAAATGTGATGGCAATGCTACGGCTGAAATTAACGAATATCGCGGACGTTATCAATCTCGGAGGATTCCGAATGGACGAATCATTAGTGGAGTATTTCGAATGTTACAGAAGACAGGTTCTCTACCTAGCGTTCATAATCAGTACGAGAGCTCGACACGTGAAGACAATGATGAAGATATTATGGATGCTGTTCAACGTAGCCTGGGTTCAGTACACGGCGTATCTCTCAACGACTAGGCATTTCACAATGTAAGGTATGGTGTAGACTGAAGTATAATAATGTGTGTCTCTACCGTAAACAAAAAGTGCATCATTTACACCCGGGAGATCCTGCCCTTCGCTTGGAGTTTTGCAACTGGTTAAAAACCAATCGACAGTTACACAAATACGTTTTATTTATTGATGAGGCACTGTTTACTCGAGATAGTATAAACAATTTTTTTAACGAGTACGTATGGTCTGAAGGAAACCCACAGGCAACAGTGCAGCGCAATTTCCAGCAGCGATTTAGCATAAATTTGTTGTCTGGTATAATCAACAGACACTTTATTGGACCATTCATTTTCCCAGGACGTCTAACTGGCATGTCGTACTTACAATTCCTTCAAGAAGAAATGCCCCACTTGCCCGAAGATATTCCGCTTGCTACGCGACTGCAAATGTATTTTCAATATGACGGCGCGCCTCCACATTTCACCAGCGCAGATACTGCACATTTAAATGAACATTTTCCACAGAAATGGGTTGGTCGTGGTGCTACACGTCTGTGGCCACCCAGATTGCCCGATTTAACACCAATGGATTTTCGTTTATGGGGATGGATGAAAGGCATAGATTATGATGACTAAGTCAATAAACGTGAGGCACTACTTGGTTGCATTATGAATGCAATAGACGAAATTATGAACAAGTCTGTGAAACTGAAAGGAGCAACAAAATCTGTTCATACACGTGCAGCTAAATGCACTGAACTCGGTGGAGACATTTTTGAACATTTATTGTGATTGTGATTGTATTGCGAAATTTTATGTACTTTGTACAAGTTTCTTAACAGTGAGCTTCGTTTTTTTTCGGTTTAACACGAATTCACGTGTGCTGTGGTATAAATAAAAGCAGATTATGTGACACATTCATACAGTTCCAGTTAACGCTTTTACCACAAATTTTCCAAAATTAAATTCTCTACAACTTCTGTTGAAAACTTTCTGTAATTGTCTAGAACTTAAAAAAAACTAATTGGGCGAGGCAGTTAACAAATTAAAAATTTTACGAAATTACGCCTTTGCTTCTCTGGATATTCTGGAAAACTGGGACATGTTTTACTATATTGACCAGACCAATAACAACAAAATAAATGGGAATCGTGCTTTACTTTAAACTCGTACAGTTTTGCGACGGCCTCATGTTAACGAAGTTGCTAAATTTCAGGCAAAATTTTTATTAGCCGTAACCCTGTAACCAAACATTTGCATATCTTCGTGAATCCCCCTGTATATTAGGACTGTATGGCAGTATTCCAGCAGATCTCTACTGCTTCAGTTGTCGAATCTGACAAGTTTGCATCAAAAGTAGCATGCCCTCGGGAACCTGTTTCTGTGGCACACAACATGTAACAATAATTAGTGTGGCCAGTGGCTCCATTACGTAGACTACGCCGTAAGAATCAGTAGCTGCTGAAATACGTAGATGACGTGAACCGATACCGGAATGCATATCAAGAGCTATTGCGCTAGAGGTGGTAGAAACATGTGAGAAAATTGTATTAAAACTCGGTACCACCTCTAGCTACTCTCGTTTTCATAGATACCGATTTTAAGGAGGGTACCATTGAGAACAGGAGACCGTCAAGTCGAGGAAAGTGATACGCTGAGCACACCGCACAGTGCTGGAAGAAGCACAGAGAGACTTACCAGATGTGTGAGTTCTGCTCTGTGCCGCTGCAGCCATTGTAGTGGGCTGTCGTGAAGACAGCCTTTTATCCATATCTTGGCCACTGCTGGACTGGGTTGACACCTCCCACCTTCTCTGTCCCCAGCCTGCCCTCTGCTCCAGGACCCCTCCCCCTCTCACCCCTGCCCCCCGCCCCCCCCCTCCACCAGCCCCTCATCAAACTTTCTCGGCGTCCGACGTTGGAAGTATACTTGCGCAACGCCTCGCAGCACTGCCCTCAAGGGCACGTGATGATCTTGGCAACCGCCCTGCTGCTCATTCTGACTTCGCGGCATCTTCCAGTACGACTCCGTGTTAGCCAGGTACCTGCTCACCGCGGGGTGCTCACATCAGAGCCTGTTCCAGTCCATCCCCTGACAAGCACGCCATGAGGATGCAAATACCGTCAACACTGCGTGTACCCTTGACAGTGGCCTCCATTCGGCTACGAAGGAAATACACGGATTTCGTATGATATGCACCAAATGATGACTACATCTGTAGAGCTACTAGTCGGGGGTGAGCTGCGATCACACGCTGTTCCAGGAACTCGCAGACTCGCATTTCTATGGGACTAAGATCGATAGATTTAGTGGGGCTATTAAGATGTGATCGGGTTCCTGAGCGTCTGTCAAGAGGGGAACGTATCCATTCAGTCCTATGAATGTGGCTGTTGTAATCTATCGAAATGGGAGTGTCTACAGCATGCTCATCAGGAAGTGCAGAAGTGAGTGGTAAGGTGGTAGAACAGTAAGCAGGGCACACGGGCTTCTGGAGTGGAATGTTGGCGTCATTTGTGGACACAAAAATTTATTCTCACGACGTTAATTAAAACAGAGCACTGTTAACAACACAATGCTTAATTAGCATTTGCAAATTGGGATGATCTACACCGGTTATTCAATTGAGTAAAAGCAATGAGAATAATTCAAAACATAATTTTAAAGAGAAACAGCCTCATGGCCACAACTTTAAATTAATAAGAAATTACTTTACACAAATGTAACCGTATCATAACTACAGTTCTGAGCTCACTAATCACTTGTGAATATGAAAAATTACAATTTGTAAAAGCTATTTGCTTTCAAAACAAATACTCAAATAGCAAGGTCTCATAAACACGTGAATTAACTATTATGGAAAACATTTGCCAATATGATGTTACAATAGCCTGAAAGATTTATACAGCAATCAGCACCCTCTCGACGTTTGGCCTTCACATCGGCCACGCGTCTGAATTCCGTGCTCGAGAGCTAAAGTGACACCAGCAGGCAGGAGGGCCTGCGCAAATCAATAACGGCTTCTAGATCACACAAACCCAGTATTAAAACACAGTTCACTAAATTCCTAAAACCAACAGCCAAGTACTGGGTAGAGCCAAACGCAGGACGAGATGTTAAACGTTATAGTGTGCCAATCCCAGTTACTGTTAAAGCAATAGTTCATTACATAGTCTCCAATGACGTCAAATTTCACTTGATATATTTTTAAACCACAACTAGTTCAAGGTGATAATGATCAGACAATCCGCACACATCGTTAAAAAGCAAAGCGCCATTTGAAGATGCAAAGTTGTTACTATTACAGTTGCCAACGACAATGAAGTTGGCAATTCCAATTTAAATTGGCGGCTCGAGTTTTATACAGAGAATAAGCTTTGACTCATAAAATTGACGACTTAACGTATTAACAATGAGACCTGCAGTCTCATGTGCTGCTGGCTACCAAGGCTAAATGTCCAGTGTATACGGTTCTCTTAGCAAAGTTCACTCGCAAACTTGTTGAAATGGCCAGACACACAGTGACAGCAGCAATTAATAATAGGTTTGATGCCTGCTGTCATTAACGAGGTGTGACACTCGTCTTGCTTCTTACGATCACTGTCCCCACGTCGCATTACATGGAGGTGAACGTTAAGACACGTTGGGCAGTCTGCTTTGGTATACACTCAAATCAGCCACCTTTATTGAAGTTGTAGTCCTACCTCATTACACAACTTCCCTTGATTGTTTCTGATGAGGTCGTCAGTCTTTTAATTTCTGTATAACTACAGCAATCTCTATCCATTTCAACGTACCTACTTTATTCAAGCCTCTGTCTCCTTCCACAACTATTACCCCCATTGTCCACGTATCTTTCCACAATGGAATCGACAATTCATTATTGTATCAAGACGTCTCCTATCAACCAGCTTCTTCCTTTACTCAAGTTGCGTCAAAAATTTCCTTTCCCTCAATTCAGTTAAGTACTTCGTCACCTAATCAAATGAAAGTATATGGTTCCAGAGATCTCTTCAAGTCTGAAACATATGTGTTATATATACTCCTGGAAATGGAAAAAAGAACACATTGACACCGGTGTGTCAGACCCACCATACTTGCTCCGGACACTGCGAGAGGGCTGTACAAGCAATGATCACACGCACGGCACAGCGGACACACCAGGAACCGCGGTGTTGGCCGTCGAATGGCGCTAGCTGCGCAGCATTTGTGCACCGCCGCCGTCAGTGTCAGCCAGTTTGCCGTGGCATACGGAGCTCCATCGCAGTCTTTAACACTGGTAGCATGCCGCGACAGCGTGGACGTGAACCGTATGTGCAGTTGACGGACTTTGAGCGAGGGCGTATAGTGAGCATGCGGGAGGCCGGGTGGACGTACCGCCGAATTGCTCAACACGTGGGGCGTGAGGTCTCCACAGTACATCGATGTTGTCGCCAGTGGTCGGCGGAAGGTGCACGTGCCCGTCGACCTGGGACCGGACCGCAGCGACGCACGGATGCACGCCAAGATCGTAGGATCCTACGCAGTGCCGTAGGGGACCGCACCGCCACTTCCCAGCAAATTAGGGACACTGTTGCTCCTGGGGTATCGGCGAGGACCATTCGCAACCGTCTCCATGAAGCTGGGCTACGGTCCCGCACACCGTTAGGCCGTCTTCCACTCACGCCCCAACATCGTGCAGCCCGCCTCCAGTGGTGTCGCGACAGGCGTGAATGGAGGGACGAATGGAGACGTGTCGTCTTCAGCGATGAGAGTCGCTTCTGCCTTGGTGCCAATGATGGTCGTATGCGTGTTTGGCGCCGTGCAGGTGAGCGCCACAATCAGGACTGCATACGACCGAGGCACACAGGGCCAACACCCGGCATCATAGTGTGGGGAACGATCTCCTACACTGGCCGTACACCACTGGTGATCGTCGAGGGGACACTGAATAGTGCACGGTACATCCAAACCGTCATCGAACCCATCGTTCTACCATTCCTAGACCGGCAAGGGAACTTGCTGTTCCAACAGGACAATGCACGTCCGCATGTATCCCGTGCCACCCAACGTGCTCTAGAAGGTGTAAGTCAACTACCCTGGCCAGCAAGATCTCCGGCTCTGTCCCCCATTGAGCATGTTTGGGACTGGATGAAGCGTCGTCTCACGCGGTCTGCACGTCCAGCACGAACGCTGGTCCAACTGAGGCGCCAGGTGGAAATGGCATGGCAAGCCGTTCCACAGGACTACATCCAGCATCTCTACGATCGTCTCCATGGGAGAATAGCAGCCTGCATTGCTGCGAAAGGTGTATATACACTGTACTAGTGCTGACATTGTGCATGCTCTGTTGCCTGTGTCTATGTGCCTTTGGTTCTGTCAGTGTGAACATGTGATGTATCTGACCCCAGGAATGTGTCAATAAAGTTTCCCCTTCCTGGGACAATGAATTCACGGTGTTCTTATTTCAATTTCCAGGAGTGTATGTGTGTGTGTGTGTGTGTGTGTGTGTGTGTGTGTGTATGTAGACTGGAGCGAGAAATGAAAATTCATACCAAGGCCAGGATCTGAACCTCTCTGGCCGGCACACTAGGCAGCTGTGCTGGTCAGTACGCCACCCTGCCACAGTGGGTTTGCAGAACAGGGTGCACTACCCTTGCATGCTTCAATGTTCAATTAAAGTTCCCATTCCTACCAAACGGCCTCAGGTGTGAATATGGATTTGGTTTAGGGAGGGAGGTGCTCTAGGATAGTCTGTGGAGTTGTGCAAAGCCATTGTGCCAGCGTGGCGTAGTGGTTACTGCTTCTCCGAAGTGCGCAGGATCCTCATTTCAAATCCCTGCCTTGGTACAAATTTTTGTCTGTCTCTTCTATCTTCTTCATTTGTTATTCACTCCATCATACCTTCAACATTTTTTTAAGTAGAACCATGCTGTAAAAGCTTATATTCACTTCTTGTCTGATCTGATAATCATCCACGATTTACTGCCAATCAAATACCTACATGTCATACTCCCTAACACTTAAACTGATATTACACCTTAACAAACACCTCTTCTTCAGTATAGCTTTCCCTGCTATTGTCACTCTACACTCTATATCCTCTGCACTACAGTCTTCATCAGTTATTTTGCTGTCCAAACAGTAAAAGTCATCTACTACTTTTAGTGTATCATTTCCTAATCGAATTAGCATGGCACTGCCTCATGTAATTCTGCCACACTTAATTGTCGTTGATTACTAATCTCGATGTTCATCTTATAATATATCATCAAGTCGCTATCCATTTATTCCAAGTGCTCTTCCAAGTCCTTCGCAAGCCTTATAACATTAGGATGTCGTAACCATACTTAAATGTTTTTATTTTTTTACCCTGAACTTTAATTACCTTCTAAAATATCTCCGGATTTTACTTCAAAGCTTGCTCCACGTACAGACTCAATAGAAGCGGCGATTGTTTACAATCCCGTCTCTCTCCATTCTCGACACTTATAACCACCTTCTTGTTTCTGTACTTAATGTGAATAACCTTTCACTACGTACAGTATCTGATCAAAACTATCTAGACACCCGGTTCATAATGACTTACAAGTTCGCGGCGCCCTCCATCGGTAATGCTGGAATTCCTTTTGGTGTTGCCCCCCCCCCCCCCCCTTAGCCGTGATGACAGCCTACACTTTCGCGGGCATACCTTCAATTAGGTGCTAGAAGGTTTCTTTGGGAACAGCAGTTCATCCTTCACAGAGTGCTGCACCGAGGAGAGGGGTCGATGTCGATCGCTGAGGCCTCATACGAAGTCGCGTTCCAAAACATCTCGACGGTGTTCCATAGGATTCAGGACAGGGCTATGTGCTAGCCATTTCATCCCGGTTCTTGTCGTGTAACCAATCCGCCACAGGCCGTCAATTATGAACGGGTACTCGATCTTGTTCAAGGATGCAATCACCATCCCGAATTGGTCTTCAACAATGGGAAGCAAGACGGTGCTTAAAACATCAGTTTAGTCCTGTGCTGTGATAGTGCCACGCAAAACAACTAGGGGTGCAAGCCCCCTCCAAGAAAAACACCACCACACCGCAACACCACCGCACTACTCACGCTGGCAGATGTCGTTCACTGGGCATTCGCCATTCCCACACCCTGCCATCGGATCTTCACATTGTGTACGGTGATTCGTCACTCCACACAGCGTTTTCCCACTATTCAATGTTTACGCTCCTTACACCAAGCGAGGCGTCGTTAGTCATTTACCGGCGTGATGTGTGTCTTATGAGCAGCCGCTCGACCCTGAAATCCAAGTTTTCTCACCTCCCGGCTAACTGTCATAGTACTTGAAATGGATCCTGATGGAATTTGGAATCCCTGTGTGATGGTCTGGATAGATGTCTGCCTATTACGCATCACGACCCTCTTAAACTGTCGTCAGTGTTTGTAACTCAACAGACGAGTTCGGCCTGTACGCTTTTGTGCTTTACGAGTCCCTTCACTTTTCCACTTCAGTATCACATGGGAAACAGTGGACCTAGGGATGTTTAGGAGTGTGGAAATTTCGCGTACAGACATATGACACAACACCTAATCACCTGACCACATTCGAAGTTCGTAAGTTCCGCGGAGCTCCCCAGTCTGCTCTCTCACGATGTCTAATGACTACTGAGGTCGAAGGTATGGAGTACCTGGCAGTAGGTGACAGCACAATGCACCTAATATGAAAAACACACGTTTTTGGGGGCGTCCGGATATGTTGGATCACAGAGTGTATACAGGGTGTTTCAAAAATGACCGGTATATTTGAAACGGCAATAAAAACTAAACGAGCAGCGATAGAACTATACCGTTTGTTGCAATATGCTTGGGACAACAGTACATTTTCAGGCGGACAAACTTTCGAAATTACAGTAGTTACACTTTTCAACAACAGATGGCGCTGCAAGTGATGTGAAAGATACAGAAGACAACGCAGTCTGTGGGTGCGCCATTCTGTACGTCGTCTTTCTGCTGTAAGCGTGTGCTGTTCACAATGTGCAAGTGTGCTGTGGACAACATGGTTTATTCCTTAGAACAGAGGATTTTTCTGGTGTTGGAATTCCACCGCCTAGAACACAGTGTTGTTGCAACAAGACGAAGTTTTCAACGGAGGTTTAATGTAACCAAAGGACCGAAAAGCGATACAATAAAGGATCTGTTTGCCAAATTTCAACAGACTGGGAACGGATGAACGTGCTGGAAAGGTAGGGCGACCGCGTACGGCAACCACAGAGGGCAACGCGCAGCTAGTGCAGCAGGTGAGCCAGCAGCGGCCTCGGGTTTCCGATCGCCATGTTGCAGCTGCGGTCCAAATGACGCCAACGTCCACGTATCGTCTCATGCGCCAGAGTTTACACCTCTATCCGTACAAAATTCAAACGCGGCAACCCCTCAGCGCCGCTACCATTGCTGCACGAGAGACATTCGCTAACGATATAGTGCACAGGATTGATGACGGCGATATGCATGTGGGCAGCATTTGGTTTACTGACGAAGCTTATTTTTACCTGGACGGCTTCGTCAATAAACAGAACTGGCGCATATGGGGAACCGAAAAGCCCCATGTTGCAGTCCCATCGTCCCTGCATCCTCAAAAAGTACTGGTCTGGGCCGCCATTTCTTCCAAAGGAATCATTGGCCCATTTTTCAGATCCGAAACGATTACTGCATCACGCTATCTGGACATTCTTCGTGAATTTGTGGCGGTACAAACTGCCTTAGACGACACTGCGAACACCTCGTGGTTTATGCAAGATGGTGCCCGGCCACATCGTGGATTGGCCTCCCTATTCGCCAGACATGAACCCCTGTGACTTCTTTCTGTGGGGACACTTGAAAGACCAGGTGTACCGCCAGAATCCAGAAACAATTGAACAGCTGAAGCAGTACATCTCATCTGTATGTGAAGCCATTCCGCCAGACACGTTGTCAAAGGATTCGGGTAATTTCATTCAGAGACTACGCCACATTATTGCTACGCATGGTGGATATGTGGAAAATATCGTACTATAGAGTTTCCCAGACCGCAGCGCCATCTGTTGTTGACAATTGTAACTACTGTAATTTCGAAAGTTTGTCTGCCTGAAAATAAACTGTTGTCCCAAGCATATTGCAACAAACGGTGTATTTCTATCGCTGCTCGTTTAGTTTGTATTGCCGTTTCAAATATACCGGTCATTTTTGAAACACCCTGTATTTCATCTCAGTGTCTTTGAGAACTCGAAGAGGTATTTCAATCAACATTGTCAAAAAATTTCCCTAAATCTACAAACGCTATAACAAAAAGTTTGCTTTTCTGTTCTAGAGAAAGTTGCAGGGTAAGTGCAGCCTGGTGTATGCCTGCATTTCCTTGGAGCATATGCTTATCTCCCCTGACATGGGTTTTTTGTCACTTTTTCCATTCTTCTATAAATAATTCGTCTGAACATATGGCGACTGTACCTCACTTAATTTGTGGGTCTGTAGAATTTTCACTTGTGAGCATCTGCATTATGTGAAATAGGAACTCTCACATTCTTCCAGTGGTCTGAGGATATTTCGCCTGTGCCTGTCAACACTGATATTGACTATTGATGACTGGAAACATGTTGACCGGTCGGACGAGCCACGTTTAAAATTGTATCTAGCGTCTAGACGCCGCCTCATGAATCCATGGGCCCTACATGTCAGCAGAGGTCTGTTCACTGTTCTATAATGGTGTGGGGCGTGTGCTGTTGGAGTGATATGGGACTCTTGATATGTATAGATACGACTCTGACAGGTGACACGTATGTAAGCATCTTGTATGATCACCTGCATTCATTTCTGTCCATTGTGCATTCCGACGCACTTGGGCATTTCTAGCAGGACAATGCGACACCACCACACGTCCAGAATTGCTACAGAGTGGCTGCAGGAACACTCTTCTGAGTTTAAACACTTTCGTTGGCCACAAAACTCCCCAGACATGAACATTACTGAGCATATGTGGGATGCCTTGCAGTGTGCTGTTCAGAAAAACTTTCCACCCGTTCGTACCCTTACGGATTTATGGACAGCTCTGCAGGATTAATTGGGGTCAGTTCCCTCTAGCACTACTTCAGACAATAGTGGAGTTCATGACACGTCGAGTTGCGGCACTTCTGCGTGTTCGCTGGGGCCCTCTATGAAAATAGGCAGGTGTACCAGTATCTTCAGCTCCTTCAGTATATATGATGCAATTAAGACTTTTTGTAATTTTGCGATAAATGCTGTAGATATGCTAATGTTAATAGCTGATCTTCCCAAAATCCATATATATTTGCAATTAATATGAGAAAAATAAATATAATATATCATGTTGTTGTTGTTGTGGTCTTCAGTCCTGAGACTGGTTTGATGCAGCTCTCCATGCTACTCTATCCTGTGCAAGCTTCTTCATCTCCCAGTACCTACTGCAACCTACATCCTTCTGAATCTGCTTAGTGTATTCATCTCTTGTCTCCCTCTACGATGTTTACCCTCCACGCTGCCCTCCAATGCTAAATTTGTGATCCCTTGATGCCTCAAAACATGTCCTACCAACCGATCCCTTCTTCTAGTCGTGCCACAAACTTCTCTTCTCCCCAATCCTATTCAATACCTTCTCATTAGTTATGTGATCTACTCACCTTATCTTCAGATTTCTTCTGTAGCACCACATTTCGAAAGCTTCTATTTTCTTCTTGTCCAAACTAGTTATCGTCCATGTTTCACTTCCATACATGGCTACACTCCATACAAATACTTTCAGAAACATCTTCCTGACACTTAAATCTATACTCGATGTTAACAAATTTCTCGTCTTCAGAAACGATTTCCTTGCCATTGCCAGTCTACATTTTATATCCTCTCTACTTCGACCAGCATCAGTTATTTTACACCCTAAATAGCAAAACTCCTTTACTACTTTAAGTGTCTCATTTCCTAATCTAATCCCCTCAGCATCACCCGATTTAATTTGACTACATTCCATTATCCTCGTTTTGCTTTTGTTGATGTTCATCTTATATCCTCCTTTCAAGACACTGTCCATTCCGTTCAACTGCTCTTCCAAGTCCTGTCTCTGTCTCTGTCTCTGACAGAATTACAATGTCATCGGCGAACCTCAAAGTTTTTACTTCTTCTCCATGAATTTTAATACCTACTCCAAATTTTTCTTTTGTTTCCTTTGCTGCTTGCTCAATATACAGATTGAATAACATCGGGGAGAGGCTACAACCTTGTCTCACTCCTTTCCCAACCACTGCTTCCCTTTCATGCCCCTCGAATCTTATAACTGCCATCTGGTTTCTGTACAAATTGTAAATAGCCTTTCGCTCCCTGTATTTTACCCCTGCCACCTTCAGAATTTGAAAGAGAGTATTCCAGTTAACGTTGTCAAAAGCTTTCTCTAAGTCTACAAATGCTAGAAACGTAGGTTTGCCTTTTCTTAATCTTTCTTCTAAGATAAGTCGTAAGGTTAGTATTGCCTCACGTGTTCCAACATTTCTACAGAATCCAAACTGATCTTCCCCGAGGTCCGCTTCTACCAGTTTTTCCATTCGTCTGTAAAGAATTCGCGTTAGTATTTTGCAGCTGTGACTTATTAAACTGATAGTTCGGTAATTTTCACATCTGTCAACACCTGCTTTCTTTGGGATTGGAATTATTATATTCTTCTTGAAGTCTGTGGGTATTTCGCCTGTCTCATACATCTTGCTCACCAGATGGTAGAGTTTTGTCATGACTGGCTCTCCCAAGGCCATCAGTAGTTCTAATGGAATGTTGTCTACTCCCGGGGCCTTGTTTCGACTCAGGTCTTTCAATGCTCTGTCAAACTCTTCACGCAGTATCTTATCTCCCATTTCATCTTCATCTACATCCTCTTCCATTTCCATAATATTGTCCTCAAGTACATCGCCCTTGTATAAACCCTCAATGTACTCCTTCCACCTTTCTGCCTTCCCTTCTTTGCTTAGAACTGGGTTGCCGTCTGAGCTCTTGATATTCATACAAGTGGTTCTCTTCTCTCCAAAGGTCTCTTTAATTTTCCTGTAGGCAGTATCTATCTTATCCCTAGTGAGACAAGCCTCTACATCCTTACATTTGTCCTCTAGCCATCCCTGCTTAGCCATTTTGCACTTCCTGTCGATCTCATTTTTGAGACGTTTGTATTCCTTTTTGCCTGCTTAATTTACTGCATTTTTATATTTTCTCCTTTCATCAATTAAATTCAATATTTCTTCTGTTACCCAAGGATTTCTATTAGCTCTCGTCTTTTTACCTACTTGATCCTCTGCTGCCTTCACTACTTCATCCCTCAAAGCTACCCATTCTTCTTCTACTGTATTTCTTTCCCCCATTCCTGTCAATTGTTCCCTTATGCTCTCCCTGAAACTCTCTACAACCTCTGGTTCTTTCAGTTTATCCAGGTCCCATCTCCTTAAATTCCCACCTTTTTGCAGTTTCTTCAGTTTCAATCTGCAGTTCATAACCAATAGATTGTGGTCAGAATCCACATCTGCCCCTGGAAATGTCTTACAATTTAAAACCTGGTTCCTAAATCTCTGTCTTACCATTATATAATCTATCTGATACCTTTTAGTATCTCCAGGATTCTTCCAGGTATACAACCTTCTTTTATGATTCTTGAACCAAGTGTTAGCTATGATTAAGTTGTGCTCTGTGCAAAATTCTACAAGGCGGCTTCCTCTTTCATTTCTTCCCCCCAATCCATATTCACCTACTATGTTTCCTTCTCTCCCTTTTCCTACTGACGAATTCCAGTCACCCATGACTATTATATTTTCGTCTCCCTTCACTACCTGAATAATTTCTTTTATCTCGTCATACATTTCATCAATTTCTTCATCATCTGCAGAGCTAGTTGGCATATAAACTTGTACTACTGTAGTAGGCATGGGCTTTGTGTCTATCTTGGCCACAATAATGCGTTCACTATGCTGTTTGTAGTAGCTAACCCGCACTCCTATTTTTTTATTCATTATTAAACCCACTCCTGCATTACCGCTATTTGATTTTGTATTTATAACCGTGTAATCACCTGACCAAAAGTCTTGATCCTCCTGCCACCGAACTTCACTAATTCCCACTATATCTAACTTTAACCTATCCATTTCCCTTTTTAAATTTTCTAATGTACCTGCCCGATTAAGGGATCTGACATTCCACGCTCCGATCCGTAGAATGCCAGTTTTCTTTCTCCTGATAATGACGTCCTCTTGAGTAGTCCCCGCCCGGAGATCCGAATGGGGGACTATTTTACCTCCGGAATATTTTACCCAAGAGAACGCCATCATCATTTAATCATACAGTAAAGCTGCATGTCCTCGGGAAAAATTACGGCTGCAGTTTCCCCTTGCTTTCAGCCGTTCGCAGTACCAGCACAGCAAGGCCGTTTTGGTTAATGTTACAAGGCCAGATCAGACAAGCATCCAGACTGTTGCCCCTGCAACTGCTGAAAAGGCTGCTGCCCCTCTTCAGGAACCACATGTTTGTCTGGCCTCTCAACAGATACCCCTCCGTTGTGGTTGCACCTACGGTACGGCCATCTGTATCGCTGAGGCACGCAAGCCTCCCCACCAACGGCAAGGTCCATGGTTCATGGGGGAAGAATATATCATATTTGAGTAAAATAAATTATCTGAAATGAATAGACTTAACAGAATGAGAGAGATGAAATGTAACAACGTGAAACCATACCAGTGCAATGAGCACATCATCAGACATTAAGATACAATTATTTTTGAAGGTTTTGTGGCCGGCCGCGGTGGTCTAGCGGTTCTAGGCGCTCAGTCAGTAACCGCGCGACTGCTACGGTCGCAGGTTCGAATCCTGCCTCGGGCATGGATGTGTGTGATGTCCTTAGGTTAGTTAGGTTTAAGTAGTTCTAAGTTCTAGGGGACTTATTACCACAGATGTTGAGTCACATAGTGCTCAGAGCCATTTGAACCATTTTGAAGGTTTTGTGGAACTCCTTTCGTCGTGGAATGACAGTCGAATTATTTAGTTGTGGTTTCGCAGCTTGCTTGAAACCACTGGCCAGCTGCACTGATGAGTGACTTTCCACCAGGGAAACACTCAGGCGCTCCCTGGACTCGTCGCGGGTCAACAGCGTAGGGGTCGCCAGCGATAGCGCGGGCCTCGCCTTCACCAGAGCGTGCCGTTTTGCGACCAGATAACACGAAGTAAAGGAGAGATCATTTCTTGTTGCCGTTCTAATGAAAATTCGAATGGCAAAAACCAAAAGAACAGCTTTAAAACAAGAACAAGTGGAGCAACGAAGTAAATGAAAAAAACACAAGTCTTGACATTTTCCAAGAAGGAAATTAGAAGCCATCATTGCTGACGTCAAGCTGCTGTTGAGTTATGGAACAAGTTTTATGCTCACGTATCACGTACTCTCCTTGAGTGTCACAGCGCTGTAGACATCGGCGGCCAGCTTTATTCCTCCTAGTTTACTGACTTCAGGAAGTCACTTGGGGCAGTGCCGCCTCTCCGTTTGCTGAGGAAACAAGACGTCGCCGGTCAGGGGACCAGGCTCAAGCCTTCCCTGCGGCCAGAGTTCAGCACGCTGCTCTTAAAGGAACTACATCGTCAGGTGGAAAGGTGATTCCAGTCGCATCAGAAGGACGTGTCAAAGGACCGATACTGTTAACATTACATACCGTGTGTTTCCGTAAGGTCGAACAAAAATTCAACAGGACATAGAGATTGCTCCACTGAACAATTTGACGTATGGAACCTGGGGTCTGAGAAACCAGCTTAACAAGATATGGGAGTATACTCGTCCACCGCTCTGTCTAGTGTTACTGTTTTCCAGCCTATTTGCAACTAACATGTGTAGATGTTTACTGTTGGCCCTCTGAATTTTACTGTTGGCACGACAAACGCTGGCAAAAGACGTTCACTTCGCATTCGACATACCACACCCTGCCATCGGATTGCCAAACTGTGTACTGTGATTCGTCACTCCACACAGCGTTTTTCCATTGTTCAATCCTCGAGTGTTTACGCTCCTTACAGGAAGCGAGGCGTCGTTTGGTATTTACCGGTGTGATGTGTGGCTTATGAGCAGCCGCTCGAACACGAAATCCAAGTTTCACTCACCTCTCACATACCTGTCGTAGTACTTTCAGTCGATCTTGATGCAGTTTGGAATATCTGTGTGATGGTCTGGATAAATGTCTGCCTATTACACATTACGACCCTCTTCAACTGTTGGCGCTCTCTTTCAGTCAACAGACGAGGCCGGCCTGTACGCTCTTGTGCTGTACGTCTCCCTCCTCGTTTCCACTTCACTATCAAATCTGTAACAGTGAACCTAGGGATGTTTAGGTATGGGGAAATCTAGCGTACAGACGTATGACACAAGTGACACCCCAATCACCTGACCACACTCGTAGTCTGTGAGTTCTGCAGAACGCCCCATTCTGCTCTCTCACGATGGTTAATGACTACTGTGATCGCTGGTATGGAGGACCTGGTAGTACGTTGCAGCACAATGCACCTAATTCCAAAAACGTACTTTTGATAACATTGTGATTTTTTTTTCTCTTCCTTTTCCTACACTCGAATACCAGTCCACTACCAAAATTAAATTTTGCTCTCCATTAACTTATGAATAATTTCTTTTATTTCATATTAAATTATTTCATTTTATGTATCATTTGCGAAGTTCTGGATATTTTTGAACACATTCTAAGTTGGTATCTGAAAGAATCATAAGTTGTTTTCGCATGTATACATAATCTAAGTGATATCTCTACCAGGGAATTTCCTCGCGTCTAGAAATAAAAACAGAGGACGGTGCTATACGAGCTGAGCCGAATAAACCCGAATTGGTGAATGCTATTTGCAGTTTGTTTATGTGGTTGATTGGAAGTGCGAATTATCAGCGTTATTTTATTAGTTAAATCCATAAATTCAGACTATCAGAGTGGAAATAACTGGTAAGACGGATTACATATTATACTTCTGCGCTTATCCAATAAAAGGAAATTTTGAGAGAAAATTTTTGCCAGATCGCTACATTACCAGTTGTACACTCCCCGGTTAGCAGTCGCATTAAGTTCTGCTCTCGGTAGAGAGCGGAAAACGAGTCGTACGAATACGTAATGACGCCTGAACGGGGAACAAACGCACGATAATTGAACCTGTGGTGCTGGCAGGGATACTGAAATTAACCAGAGAATAAGCTTTCACAATGGAAGGATACTTACAGAATTTTTGATGAAAAGATTCTTTTTAGAACGAGAAAGGAGAGGAAACGGCGACACCACACAAATTATGTGGAAGAATATGACGACTGCAAATTTATATAATAGATTTGGTAGTACTATTTTTCGATCTCATGAACGAAACGTGATACTATTTCTTAATATAAAACTTTCTGCTTGTAGTAGGCCTAATAGGCATTTGCTATTGATACTTCGTGAATTATGCTGTCATGTTACTTACGTAAGCGAGGTAAATAAAAATGATCATTTGTGCGAAAACAGTCTCACTTATTTGGTGTGTGTTACAATTGCAGCAATATTAGGAAGGGCAGTTCATTTTATCTAGCAGACAGTGGAAAAATAGACATAATCAAGTCGAAAAACCACACAAGTCTTGAGTACTACGCGTATTAACAGCTTTTACAGTATTAGAAGACGACATCTTGATTTTGCATATAGCAGACCGTTTGACGGACTTTTATGAGGTAATAGATTTTTTCACAGGATGGAAGGCACGCCATGGAAATCTGTAGCAAGATTAGAGACAAAAAAATTCTGGGACCTAAGGATAAAGAGATGTGTATTGTTTTGATGGTCTCTTATTTTCACTGTTTTTTTTTTCTTCCTTAGGAGGAGGCAGGATGTGAAACCGAATGACTAGAAGCAAGAAAGGCACTAGAGGACATTTTATTTTCCACTGTCCTGAATATACGTTTGATGGCTTCCACTGCAAAATATACACGATCGAATTCCACAGAGCAAAATACAGTGACGTGTGATAGAAGAATGCTGTATGAAGAAGCGTGGCACTCCAGTTCAGTTTGGCATACTTAAGACCGAATAAGTTGTCTTACAAATCCTCGAACATATATATTTTATTCATCAAACCCTCGAGAAAGATGCGCATTTCAAAATGAACATATGTTTGAATAATTTAATCTTTTTAAATTTTTTACGTTATATCACAAACACTCGAGGTGGGGAGGGGGGGAGGGGAGGACGGGTTCCACTACGTTCCTGCCTCGCTCGCCATGTTGTAACTCTGCGAACTGAAACAGCCTCTCCAGTGCACCGCGCTTTGTCGGTGTGACGTAGGGAGCCGCCGACTTAGCGAAGGCGAGGCGCCGCATATCGCTTGTGAACCTGTGCCCTCGACCGCCAGCAGTCGCTATCAAAGTTTATTTTTTCTTTTCTGAGAAGTAATTACTCACCAGTGCAGCTGAGCAACAAACAAACTGCGAAGAAGGGCGCTGCTCATGAGGAAAAAGACGTAAAGTCACTCTCTGTATGCAAATTTTATGATATGTTTAATATACAGTTCACGTCAAATTATATCGCCGTTTTCATTATACAGGGTGTATGAAAAAGAATCATCCGATTTGGCACGTCTACATTTTTGAAAGTAACAAAGATATAGGAGGTTGGTTCAGTAAGTAATGCCCCACATTTTTTCCTCAGAACGTATATATTGTTAAGACTCAGAATTTTGTGACAATATAATTCAACATGTCTTGTTCATGTCCTATTTTTCTGCGTAGTCTCCATCACGATCTTTGGCTGTACCCCAATGTTGTGGAAGAGCATGTACTACCCGCTGGTAAAAGCTCTTGTCCTGCGGGCGTAGCCAAGTTTTCACTGCATGATGACACTCTCGCCATCTTCAAAGTGTGTTCCCCGTAGAGAATCTTCAAGCGGCGCAAAGAGATGGAAGTGCGGGGGGGGGGGGGGGGGGGGTTGAGGTCTGGATGGTAGGATGGATGCCGCAGTGATGTACAACCCAGTTTGGCGATGTGTTCCCGGGTACTCATACTTATGTGCGGGCGTGCATTATCGTGTTGGATCAAGATTTCTGCTGGTTTCTTGTCCGATCGGACATGTCGGAAACGGTTCTTTATTCAGAGTCTTCAGGTATGTCAATGAATTGATGGTTGAATCCCTTGGCATCACATCTACCAGAATGACGCCATCACAATCCCAAAATACTGTCATCATGACTTTTCCGGCAGAGGGGGTTGTCTTGAATTTCTTCTTTTGTGGTGAATGAGGATGATGCCACTCCATCGACAGCCTTTTTGTTTCCGGCGCCAAGTGGCGCACCCTGCTTTCGTCACTGGTAACGATCCGTGACAGAAAGGTCCCTCCGTCGGTCTCAAAACTTCAGATGAAATGGCTTTTCTTTTAATCTTGTGGTCCGCCGAGAGCATTCGTGCAACCAGTCGTGAGCACCTCTTTTCATATCCGAGAGTCTCGATCACTGCAGACGCACTTCCTGTGGTGACCGACAACTGTAGAGCCAGTTGTCGAGTTGCGTTGCGCCGGCCGGCACGAATAATGGCTTCCCCACCACTCAGCATGTCTGGAGCAGTGGCTGTGACAGGACGTACCGAGCATGGCTAATCATGGAGTTCTGTTTCTGAATTTCCTGAGGCTGTAACTTTCTTTACCCATCGACCAACTGTACTCCTATCAACTGCATCATCGCCAGAGACTGTACGCAAAATTTTATGGATGTTCACCCCAGTTAGTTTTCCTGTACACAAGAATTCAATAACAGCACGCTGCTTGTAACGTAAGTCGTATGTGGACGCAATGTTGACGCTGTACTACGGCTCTGCCATCTGCCAGAACGGTTCGAAACTTCACCGGGCACAGAACAAACATAAAATGTGAAGCATCAACAAGGACATTTGTCTTTCTACATTAACGCATTTTCCAAACAAAATGTGGAACATTACTTACTCAGTGACCCTCGTACAATGAATTTCCTTTTTTCATTAACGGGAAACTGAAAAAGTTTCTTTTTCATACCTTTTCGTAGGTGTTCAGTATGCTTCCCTTGACATGATGGCAAATGTCAATCCGGTATTCAAACTGTTGCTCACTGCAGCTAGCATGTCTTGAGTTACAGGTTCCACAGCTGCTGTCATGCGATGTCTCGGTTCATTCACTGTTGTTGGTAATGGAGGCACATGAACGGAGTCTTTCATAGATCCCCTCCTGAAATAGTCACATACAGTCAGGTCCGGTAACCTTGGAGGCAAGAGTGTAATGGTGAATCATTTGGTCCATTGCGACCGATCCATCGTTCAGTGAACCTTTGATTTAAAAATTCCCGCACTTCCAGATGCCAGTGTGGTGGTGCCCAATCCTGTTGGTAAATGAAGTCGTTCGAATCCAGTCTCCAACTGTGGGATAGGATCGCTCACAAACATATCGAGGCTTATGCTTCCTGTAACAGTGTTCTCGGCAAAGCAAAATGGACCGTACATCTTTTACCGTCTAACTGCACAAAACACATTAAAATTTGGAGAATCCCTCTCATGTTGTACAACTTCATGTCGTTGTTCCGTACCCCATACTCTCGCAGCATTACGGTCCACCTTTCCTTTAAATGGAATGTTGCGTCGTCACTTAACACTAAGGGTGGAAGAAAACTGTCACCCTCCATCCTGCTGACAACGAAATTACAGAACACACGTTGTTGTTTGCCACCTTCACGAAGAGCTTGCAGTGGCTGAATTTTGTACGGTTTCACGTGTAAACGTCTACGCAACACACGCCAGACGGACATTGGAGGCATGCTGAGCTGTCGGCCTGCACGGCGAACGGATTTCTGCGGCCTCCTTGTGAAACTGTGGCGGATTCGTTCGACGTTTGTGTCAGACACTCGCAGATGTCCCGGCGATTTGCCTTTACGGAAACAACCTGTTCCTCGCAATTATTCGTGCCATCGTCTAATGCTCTGTGCTCTAGGAGGATCCACACCATACCCAGTACGAAAGTCACGCTGAAAAGTTATTACCGTCGCGCACTGCACAAAACGTAGAACACAAAACGCTCTCTCTTGTCTTTACTAGAACTGAAGTGGGTGCACACTACTGCTACTTGGCGAGAACCATGTAAAGCTTGAGAGTTTTCTCTTTCCATCAGTACATTATTCACGCACGTATCTCAAGTAACGTAATAGTTGCATTTTTACCGGGTCATCGAATTTTACACTTAGTTGATTGGAATCGAAAGAAGGTCAGAAAACTCGGAAAGAACAGCTGCAAGCGCAAAACGAAGCATATGAGGAAGAGGAAGGGTTACTATTTGCTGCTGGAATCGCAGATTGATCGGAAAGCATTTTACATTATTGTTAACTTCCTTGAATTTCTAGTTTCCGAGAATTTATTTTTCAAAGGCGTTCATCTCGAAATGACTTTTCTGACATTTGCGTGCAATCTAACTCAAAAAGTACAGAACCGATCATTATGAAATTTGATAGTATAATTCTTTATAAAATAACGAAATATTTGAACCACCGTGTGAAATGATATCATGGTTTTAAGGGTATTTTTCTTTGCTTAATTAGAGAAAAACAATCCTGAAAATAGAAGTAAATTGTTCCAACGCCTGAAGACATTTTAATATTCATTACTTTCACCTGCACTGAGCTTCATATTCTTAGAAAATAAGCTATTAATGTAAAATCAAAAACTTTTTGATTCCAGATGAAAATTGGAATGGCTGCACTGCACGCAATTGGAGAACTATACTCACAACCTTCAGCGGACTTCACAGCGTAACTTTGTTAATTTTGGCTGAAATTATTCAAAAAAATTCACAAAAACTGTTCGAAATATGAATTAACTGATATAAAAATTGCTTAAAATTCTGATTAAATCTTCCCACCCCAAAAGAATCTCGAAAATTCGGTGTCAAACAGCTTCCTCATGTGGTTTCCCCCCTCAAAGATTATCGACATCTTTATACACTTTCAGCCGCGAACGCCTTCTCCTTCAACAGGAAGGATATAGAAAAGGCCAAGGAGCGTTTGGAACAGCGAACGAAATGAAGCAGTCAAGATCTTCTCAATTTTGTAGCTCTACAAATCTAGTCATCAAATGTAGGGCGCATCGCTGGACCGGGACCACTGTCATGGCTGGACGTAGTGCTGACGGCAAGTGCGAGGCGCCTCCTGAGGGCGAGTAATTGTCTGTCCGGGGTGAGTATCTCGCAGAAGGAGAGGGAAAGGCCACTGAAATGAACACCTCGTGGTGGGCAAGTACGTCGTTGTCGGGGAATGGAGTGGGCAGAGGCTGGGAACGAACAGCATCTGATGTGGCCCACGTGGCTTTCTGCTAGTCAGAGGTTCCAGCCACTCTGTTCCGCGATCGCTCATCTCAGTCTCTGCAGTTTCGGTGTTCGTGCGATGATTGAAAGGAGGGACCGCATTTCGCGGTGAAACATTTTAGAAATACCGAATGCATCACTTTGCATTACGATGCCAGTATGGCCACTGGATGACACAATACGCGACTTCAATTCATTTACTGGGTTTGCGTAAAAGCAAGATTTCTTAGTTCTTCGACTAAGAAGAGACGGGAAAAATACTTCGAATGTCAGACCTATGCAAGGGTTATCGTTGTCGGTGCGGAGGGGGGAGGGGGAAGGAGTGGGGGGGAGGGAGGGGGTCTCGAGGAAAACTGCGGACAGAGTGGGTGGGAGGCGGCAGACCAGTCCATGACAAGAGGCGAGTCTCGCTGCCGACCACCACTGCACTGGCTGCCGCGGCGCCCGACGTGTCTGGTGAGTCTCCACGTACTCCTTCCATCAACGTACAGTATATACTGTGCGTGTAACTTCCCTCAATCTCCTGTTCTCAGTGTTGTCCACACTTAAAAGCGGCGGGTATGAAAACGGGGAAAAACTAAAGTGAGACCGAGCTGTTTTTCTCTTTTCCCAACTATTTTCCTCTGCCTGTAGCGTGACACCTCTTATTATGAACTCCTGCATTGTCTCCTGTCAGCTATGATCTTTGGTAAATACTGATTCTTACAGCACAATGGAAATAATGGTGCTACTAGCAGTAGCTATTATTGTCCCGAGTTGCACGGTTTTGAAAGTGGTTTCAGAACGAATGTTGCTTTTGATGTACACTTGTCGGACCTAATTGACAACTGAAGCAGGTGAGGCTTCCGCAATGAAGTGGGACAAGCATGTAACGGCAGTTGTGGGGAAGGCGGATAGTCGTCTTCGGTTCATTGGTAGAATTTTGGGAAGATGTGGTTCATCTGTAAAGGAGAGCGCTTATAAAACACTAATACGACCTATTCTTGAGTACTGTTCGAGTGCTTGGGATCCCTGTCAGGTCGGATTGAGGGAGGACATAGAAGCAATTCAGAGACGGGTTACTATATTTGTTACTGGTGGGTTTGATCATCACGCGAGTGTTACAGAAATGCTTCAGGAACACGGGTAGGAGTCTCTAGAGGGAAGGAAGCGTTTTCGTGAATCGCTACTGAGGAAATTTAGAGAACCAGCATTTGAGGCTGACTGCAGTACAATTTTACTGCCGCCAACTTACATTTCGCGGAAAGACCACAAAGATAAGATAAGAGAGATTAGGGCTCGTAGAGAGGCATATAGGCAGTCATTTTTCCCTCGTTCTGTTTGGGAGTGAAACAGGGAGAGAAGATGCTAGTTGTGGTACGAAGTACCCTCCACCAAGCACCGTATGGGGGATTGCGGAGTATGTATGTAGATGTAGATGTAGAAGTTTTCACTCCGCATCAGAGTGTGCCTAAGTTGAAACTTCCTGGCAGAGCACTTTCCCGCGAAAGGCAAAGTTCCCGAGTTCGAGTCTTGGTCCGGCACATAGTTTTGATCTGCCAGGACGTTTCAGGCGACAGTTGCTGGAACACTTCTACAGAGTGGTAATATGCGTAACATCTGTTTGCCAGCAGGAAGAAATTCAGATGCTCTGGGTTCATATATGTTTTCACTAAACTAAGTAACAACATGGAGGAAATCTGGATGTTCACTTTATGTGCAGGCTGATTCCAGAAGTTTACTCAGCAACGTTGTGCACAACAGTAGGTGTTCGAAACGACGACTAATTGGAACGCCTGCAACCTTATCTGTGCAAGTATGTGACGTACACGATGCCACATATCCCAGTCACTAGATCGAATGGGGAGACCAATTTGCATGTCTCCTGCGCTCCCCTCATCGGAAGCCTCTTAATGTTTTTTATCTCTTTTAATATCAACAACATCGTCTGCATGACACGGTGTCTGTAAAAGTTCAGTTTCGTTAACACATGTTGCCGTAAAATTTACAGTCCGTCACTCAAGTTGGATGGCGTCACTTTATTTGATGTCACACTTTTGGGGTATGTTGACATTAAATAATTTGTGCAATACTTAATCAGTTTATTACTTCCCATTCGCTCAAGCACCAAGTCGGTACACACTCAAGTTCTATATCAAAGTCTGCACCATTGCTGTAGTTCAAAGTCTCACTCTATTTCTCAGACGAAATACCTCTTTTATTTCGTACACATTCTCTCTTAGTGTAACGTATACCCGTGTTCTGTAACAACTATTGGTTCCTTCTCGTACTTCCCTTGTCTGCACACTTCTTCTTGATAATCTTATATCGTTTCCGTCGATAAACAGGTTAAATTTGAGTTCTTGGACCTTTTCTCTTTCCTTCTGTCTTCTGACTTCTCTGTCGATAATTTCGAAACAAATAATGGTCTCTCCACACATTTTTGTATTTTAATGCGACAGTGCTGCTGTGTTACTTTGCTGGCTACTTTACCTCTTCCTTAGTCCCTGGGTGCTCAAACTACTTCCACTGCCTGCGTGCTATAGTTCTTTTCCCTCCGACTATTACTAAACTCTTCTGAGTAAAATCATTACTTTCCCTACTAATAAAACAAGACTCTCCTTCGGCACACCTTTACATAACCACATCCCTGGTTCAGCTAACTCGCTTTCGTCTTAAAAAAATTTGCACAGGTTAAAATTCTCATATCGGACTAAAGTATTCTCTTTGACGCACGAAGCAATAGGAATTTTATACACACTGCGTTTAATTTAGTTTAAGATCTGAAATGCATACTTCTGTTGGCAGCAGGTAATTATTGCTTGTCTGAAACCTCACTTTAAAGTCGCTGGAAGGCGATATAGTTTTATGAGGATTAACAACAAGAGTGTGCCTTTTACCGATGTCTTTATGGGACCTCGCACGCCATTTTCCCCCATTCCGAGGTCAGTTTAATTCCGGCGACACCCTGCGATTTCTGTTATGTAGGTCAGACTCCACCAATGGAGAAAGGATGCCATTTAATACTACATCTAATTTATTTCTCTGTAAAACTTTGTTGCCCTCACAGTCAAACACTTTGGCAACTTCACAAAATATACAGCGAGATCTTTAATTTTGCTTACCTCGGCAATCGTTCAGTTTCTGAGATTCGGTAGTGCTTTCTCTATACAGAAATTTTTGCGAAAGGCTGTTAAGAAGTTGTGGTCAGCCACAAAAATCAGTATTGTATCCGAGCCACATTCTCATACAGTTTTGAAAAGAATTGAAGGACTCTAATAGGTCTGTAACAAATTTCGATTATCTGCACTTTTCAAAATGGTTCAAATGGCTCTGAGCACTATGGGACTTAACATCTGAGGTCATCAGTCCCCTAGAACTTAGAACTACTTACACCTAACTAACCTATGGACATCACACACATCCATGCCCGAGGCAGGATTCGAACCTGTGACCGTAGCGGTCACGCGTTTCCAGACTGAAGCGCCTAGAACCGCACGGCCACACCAGCCGGCATCTGCATTTTTGCTGATTTCTGTTTCCACACATCATTGAAGTCTGTCAGGAAGTATGGCCCCAGTCATTAAATGATTAGATACAGACTTAATAACTCAGGACCAGATTAAAATAGAAATAAATCTATTGCGCCTGTATTGGGTTTGTTCCCACTTTGAAGAAGTAACCATAATCGCTATAGCAGAGATTGACACGGTTGAGGGTCGGCCCCACATGGCAAGGAGGTTATGAGGGAGTTATTTATTTTAGTAGGTACCTACTACGAAAATGTGGCACTGATAAACTGTTTTTCATAATTTTTTAGTTTCTTGCCTAATAAATTGTGATCGCTTTCTCCACACATTCCCCATCCACAAATTTAGTAGCAATTGCCTCTTAGCTCAGATACTGGGTATGATTTTGGTAACAGCAGTTATAGCTGTATGGCGTGCTACGTAGCGACTACGATAGGTCGACCATTATCTGTAGAAGGCAAGGAAGGACTGAAAACTGTACCTCTGAATGTTGATAAACTGAGGAACGAATGAGGTAATAAGTCCAGACGAATATGTTTCACTGTGTCCAGAACACTCGTGATCACTGTGCCTTGCATGTATTGACCAGGTATGTAAGAGTACTTTAGCACTTGTGTGTAATTGTTGTAGTAGTAATGCTAGTAGCAGTAGTAGTAGTTTTTTTATTAGTAGATCACTTTTTACAGGCATATCGGACACGTCTTGGTATTACAATTTAAGAACAAGTGAACGAAATTCACTGATAGAGACATTAGAGGCTTATAGGCGTAGAATGGAATAAGTGTGACAAGTAGTTAGCCGTGGCCTCATAGTAGGAATAAACCTAGCATTTACCTAAGATGGTTTACGGATACCACGAAAATCTAAATTAGGGTGGGAGAACGAAGAGCGGACCATCCACCCTCCCGAATATCAGGCCAGTCGGTTAAAGACAATGCTACCTCATTCGGTTTATCCCTTGCGTACATACTTCAGGCAGCAGGGAACTCGGTTGGATGGGTAAGGAGTTGGTGGCCAAATGAAACAATCTAGCACACAATACGAATTCATCAAACAAAGTCGACATCTAGCAAAATTACAGAAGTCGGTCGTTAAAGAATTATGCATGTCACATGATCACAAAATTTAAAGATACTTATTACTCTGAGATCATCTAGCAAGATTATTCATACTTCACAGAGTTTAATTTCTGATAAATGTGTTTCATAAGCTTGCAATGTAACGAATTTTTCCATACCCGATTTTACTGTTATTTGACAGAAACGCTCTGACAGTCCAAGATATTGTACAGCTATATCACACAATTCTCTGTCCATACTTTAGGCAACATATTCATTCACTGATGCCGCCATTGTAGTAACCATTTTTCTATTACTGACCAACTGGGACGTCCCAAAACTCTGAAGAATATTTATGAGGATGCTACCAGTTTCATTTATGATACCTGTGTTTATGTTTATGTCTTTACACAACAATATGTAGACTTTTGTACCTGAGATGTTAGCTAGTACTTCTGTTAATTTAATGAGAAAAGTGTCCACACTATCACTAGGATATCGATACGCACACGTGGTGGTTAATTTCTTGGCGTCATTAGGCCCTGTCCATTCAATTGCCGATATATGAGAGAGTTTTTCTTCACTTACCGTACTAAGCCCATATCTTGATTCGAACTGTGATGTCTTTCTGAAATAAGTACATGATCCTACACAATTTGTAGTAGTCATACAATAAGAGTCTGTCCTTTCATGCAACGAGAATTTTACATGTTCGATTTCTGAGTCTCCACCCCAATGCTCAGTTACAGAGAATACTGTGTAGTTCAACAGCTGAAACTCGAAATTGCTCTATTTTATTTTGTATCTATTGCATGTTTCGGTGAACGTTTGTTAAGTCTGTGAAGTGTCCTATATTACTTTTCTCGTTGGTCTCTTTTCCTTACGATGTGTAGAAGGTGTGTTACAATCTATCTTGTTCATGATTGATTGAAAATTTTCTAAATTACTGGAGATAGTATTTAGGCAGGGGAACCTTTTGTATGGACTTGCCTAACAAAGACCTGTTTCTACTGCCAGTGACAAACGGTGTTTCACAACGCATCGCATCGCCCAAGACCCATCCGCTGTACCAATCTTCTCGTCCCAGTTCTGTTCAGGTGTAGGACATCCCTAGCGAAACCCTGTCTACTGACAATGCTGGAAACCACCAGAGCAACATGTGCAAAGTCATCTGTCATCAGTGCAGTCTCTAACCCCATATTAATCCACTTCCGAGCAACGCTCATGTGTAGCCATGGCCTTTAGCCTCGATACTGACTACTTCGATGCTGCTCTCCACGCTAATCTGTTCTTTGCAAACCTCAATATGTCTGCATAACTCTTCTAGTCTACATTCGTTTCACTCTGCTTGCAGTATTCAGTATTAGATTTCCCTCTACAAATCCTACCTCCCACACTTCCCTATGTTAGCAGAGAGACCGATTCCTTTATGCCTCATTATTTATCCTGTCAATCGATTTCTTCTTTTATTCAAGTTGTGCCATAAATTACATTTTCTTTCAGTTTGATTCAGTAACTCCTTATTTGTTATTCCATCTACCCATCCAATCTTCAACGTCCTCCTGTTGCATCACATTTCGAAATGTGCTATGATGTCCTTCATCATCATCATCATCATCATCATTTAAGACTGATTATGCCTTTCAGCGTTCAGTCTGGAGCATAGCCCCCTTATAAAATTCCTCCATGATCCCCTATTCAGTGCTAACATTGGTGCCTCTTCTGATGTTAAACCTATTACTTCAAAATCATTCTTAACCGAATCCAGGTACCTTCTCATTGGTCTGCCCCGACTCCTCCTACCCTCTACTGCTGAACCCATGAGTCTCTTGGGCAACCTTGCTTCTCCCATGCGTGTAACATGACCCCACCATCTAAGCCTGTTCGCCCTGACTGCTACATCTATAGAGTTCATTCCCAGTTTTTCTTTGATTTCCTCATTGTGGACACCCTCCTGCCATTGTTCCCATCTACTAGTACCTGCAATCACCCTAGCTACTTTCACATTCGTAACCTCAACCTTATTGATAAGGTACCCTGAATCCACCCAGCTTTCGCTCCCATACAACAAAGTTGATCGAAAGATTGAACGGTGCACAGATAACTTAGTCTTGGTTCTGACTTCCTTCTTGCAGAAGAGAGTAGATCGTAGCTGAGTGCTCACTGCATTAGCTTTGCTACACCTCGCTTCCAGTTCTTTCACTATGTTGCCATCCTGTGAGAATATGCATCCTAAGTACTTGAAACCGTCCACCTGTTCTAACTTTGTTCCTCCTATTTGGCACTCAATCCGTTTATATTTCTTTCCCACTGGCATTACTTTCGTTTTGGAGGTGCTAATCTTCATACCATAGTCCTCACATTTCTGATCTAGTTCTGAAATATTATTTTGCAAACTTTCAATCGAATCTGCCATCACAACTAAGTCATCCGCGTATGCAAGACTGCTTATTTTGTGTTCACATATCTTAATCTCAACCCGCCAGTCTATTGTTTTCAACATATGATCCATAAATAATATGAACAACAGTGGAGACAGGTTGCAGCCTTGTCTTACCCCTGAAACTACTCTGAACCATGAACTCAATTAACTGTCAACTCTAACTGCTGCCTGACTATCCATGTAAAGACCTTTAATTGCTTGCAAAAGTTTGCCTTCTATTCCATAATTTCGTAGAACAGACAATAACTTCCTCCTAGGAACCCGGTCATATGCCTTTTCTAGATCTATAAAGCATAGATACAATTCCCTGTTCCACTCATAACACTTCTCCATTATTTGCCGTAAGCTAAAGATCTGGTCCTGACAACCTCTAAGAGGCCTAAACCCACACTGATTTTCATCCAATTTGTCCTCAATTAATACTCGCATTTTCCTTTCAACAATACCTGAGAAGATTTTACCCACAACGCTGATTAAAGAGATACCTCTGTAGTTGTTACAATCTTTTCTGTTTCCATGTTTAAAGATTGGTGTGATTACTGCTTTCGTCCAGTCTGATGGAACCTGTCCCGACTCCCAGGCCATTTCAATTATCCTGTGTAGCCATTTAAGACCTGACATTCCGCTGTATTTGATGAGTTCCGACTTAATTTCATCCACCCCAGCTGCTTTATTGCACTGCAATCTATTGGCCATTTTCTCCACTTCGTCAAATGTGATGCTATTTCCATCATCATTCCTATCCCATTCTACCTCGAAATCTGAAACATTACTGATCGTATTTTCACCTACATTAAGCAACTATTCAGAAGATTCCCTCCATCTGCCCAAGGCATCCACAGGATTCACCAGCAGTTTTCCTGACCTGTCCAAAATACTTGTCATTTCCTTCTTACCTCCCTTTCGAAGACTGCTAATTACACTCCAGAATGGTTTTCCAGCAGCTTGACCCATAGTCTCCAACCTGTTTCCAAAGTCTTCCCAAGATTTCTTCTTGGATGCTGCAATTATCTGTTTGGCTTTGTTTCTTTCTTCAACATAACTTTCTCTGTCTACCTGAGTTCTAGTATGTAGCCATTTTTGATACGCCTTCTTTTTCCTTTTACAGGCTGCCTTGACTGTGTCATTCCACCAAGCTGTTTGCTTCATCCTACTTTTACACACTACTGTTCCAAGACATTCTTTAGCCACTTCTAGTACTGTGTCCCTGTACCTTGTCCATTCCTTTTCCAATGACTGTAATTGACTACATTCAACGAACTGGTACCTTTCTGAGATCGCTGTTATATACTTGTGCCTGATTTCCTTATCCTGAAGTTTCTCCACTCTTATCCTCCTACATATGGACCTGACCTCCTGCACTTTCGGCCTCACAATCCCAATTTCACTGCAGATTAAATAATGATCAGTGTCATCGAAGAATCCCCAGAATACACGTGTGCCCCTCACAGCCTTCCTGAATTCCTGATCTGTTATTATATAGTCAATGACAGATCTGGTTCCCCTGCCTTCCCAAGTATACCGGTGAATGTTCTTATGTTTAAAAAAGGAGTTTGTGATTACTAAGCCCATACTGGCACAGAAATCCAAGAGTTGTTTCCCGTTCCTGTTGGCCTCCATATCCTCTCCAAATTTACCCATAACCTTTTCATACCCTTCTGTTCGATTTCCAATCCTGGCGTTAAAATCACCCATGAGCGGAACACTGTCCTTGTCCTTTACTCTAACAACTACATCACTGAGTGCCTCATAAAAACTATCCATCTTATCTTGATCTGTCCCTTCACAATGCGAATATACTGACACAATCCTAATTTTCTTGCTAGACACTGTCAAATCTATCCACATCAGTCGTTCGTTTACATTCCTTATTGCAACTACGCTGGGTTCCATTTCTTTCCTGATGTAAAGCCCTGCACCCCATTGTGCTATTCCTGCTTTGACTCCTCACAGGTAGACCTTGTATTCTCCCACTTCCTCTTCTTTCTCACCCCTTACCCGAAAGTCACTAACAGCTAAAACGTCCAGCCCCATCTTACTTGCAGCCTCTGCCAGCTCTACCTTCTTCCCAGAGTAGCCCCCATTGATATTAATAACTCCCCATCTCATTACCATTTGATTGCCAAGTCGTATCTTAGGAGTCCCTGGTGTGTCAGTTGGAGGTGGGACTCCGTCACCTCCAAAGGCCCGAGGCGTTTTGCTCTGATTGTTGCATTTAAAGTACCAGGGAAGCAGGTTGCTAGCCTTACCTGCCGCGAGTCCCATTGGGTTTTACCCCTAACGGTTGAGGGACTAACCGGTGGATTTGATAGTCTTTGCCGTATGAGCACGAAGGTGACCACGACTCAGAATATGTCCGAGATGCCCAGCCTTATTCCAAAGTAACTGGTATCCCGACTGTCGGGACCACTTACTTGGCCACTCATACGTTGCCCGTGGTTCATGAACTAGGACGTGACTACAGGAACCCACACCATGAACCGATGTCCTTGTCTGAACTATTTAACGTCCATGTTTTACTTTCATTCACGGCTGCACTGGTGACAGACATCACTAACTGTCACTTAAATTGTTACCAGCAACTAACACTAAAAACTGACATCAGATCTTAACAGATTCCTCTTTTTCAGTAATTCCTTTCGTGTTGTTTCCAGTCTGCGTTTTATATCCCACCTATATCGGGCATCAACAGTTATTTTCCAGTCCGTATAACAAAGTATTTCAACTACGTTTAGTGACTCATTTCCTAACCCAATTTTCTACTCATCACTTCATTTGATTCGACGACATTTCAGAACTATTGTCACACATTTATTGATGTTCATTTTATAACCTCTTTTCAAGACTGTATCCATTACGCACAACTGATCTTCCAAATCATTTGCTGTCTCTGACATAAATAGAATTTCATCAGATAACGTCAATTTTTTTATTTCTTCTCCCTGAATTTTTGTTTCTTTTGCTAGTTTATCCTTGATTTCTTCTCAAGACGCTCAATGTGTACATTCAATTACGTACGCTATAGGCTTCAAAGCTTGTAACTGCAGTCCAATTTCTGTACAAGTTGTAGATAACGTTCCATTTCCTGCAAAGAGACAATTCCAAATCTAGCAACGCCTCGCTCCTGAAATGACATACTGTACATTCCTTCTAGAAGAGGAGAAAATTGTTTCGTATTGTCTAAATAGAAACAGGTTGACATTCTGTCAGATCCAGTGGCTAATCCTCTGTTGAGTGATTTCAGTACTTTTTGTGTCCAATGGACATGTATTTCGATACCTGTCATTCAGACGTTCGCTTGACGAATTAAATAAGGAACGACCGTAATATCTTCCTAAGCGAAACAATTCTGAAAAAAGTTTTGTATGTCGGTTATCTCTGTCATCCCGCATTTAGATGCCATAATGTGGGGACATATCACTTCAACACTTTCACTGACTTAACAGAAGGAGAAAACTACTTAGCATTTTATTTGAAGTCAGTTGTCTAACAATTTATAGATTGTTTAGCGAATTATTGAGAAATGGACAGCCGGCCGGAGTGGCCGAGCGGTTCTAGGCGCTACAGTCTGGAACTGCGCGATCGCTACGGTCGCAGGTTCGAATCCTGCCTCGGGCATGGATGTGTGTGATGTCCTTAGGTTAGTTACGTTTAAATAGTTCTAAGTTCTAGGGGACTTATGACCTCAGCAGTTGAGTCCCATAGTGCTCAGAGCCATTTGAACCATTTTTTGAGAAATGGACAAATAAAACGGTAGGGCTAATAACGCTGACAAACACAATAGGATCATAGTTCAAAATTTATAAATATTTATTGATGTTACTGAAATATCAGTGAATGGTGATCTCACTTCAGTGTGAATTAAAAGCAAAGTCATTAACAAATAATCATAAATAAAGAGAAGTACAGCATAAAAGCAAAACATATGCAACAGTCTTATTTCTCAAATCAGTAATTGCCAAAACCTATGTGCAAACCGTAAATTGGTCACAAACTACGGGGCGTGCACGCACTTTATTCAATACGTAAACGTCACTACAGGTATTCGAATTTAGGTTATGACATGGTCGATACGCCTGGCATCATTGGCGATGATGTGGTGCACACGAATAGCGGAATTCCGCACGACACGCTAATGTGTCGGAACGTCGATGCTGTCGATGACCTGAATGGTTTGTTTTGAGCTCAGCAGTGGTCTCGGAGTTACTGCTGTAGACCTTATCTTTAATATAGCCGCACAAAAAGGAGTCGCATGTGTTCAGATCCGGAGAGTGTGGAAGCCAATCGAGGCGCATGCCAGTGGCTTCTGGTTACACCAGAGCTGGAATGTGGTCGCCGAAGTGCTCCTCCAGGTCATCAGACACTCGCCTGCTTCGATGTGGTCGAACTCCGTCTTGCATGAACCACATCTTATCGAAATCACGGTCACTTTGGATAATGGGAATGAAATTATTTTCCAAAAATTTTATGTACCGTTTGATAGTCACCAAACGAATATCACAGCGATTATTCCGTGACTGGACATTGCACATCACACAGTCACCCGTTGATGGTGAACAGACTTCTCGATCGCGAAATGCAGATTCTCAATCCCCCAAATGAAACCATCCAAATGAAAGTGGGCTCCGTCTGTACACCAAACCAAACCAAACGCATACTAATTCCCATTGTGTCCCGCGGCCAACCGTGCAGTTTGAACCTCCTAAGGCAAACCGTTCGTGAGTTATGGCTATTTTATTTCATGTACTTCAATAATTTTCACCTTGCAAGTTCACTTCTGCATTGATGCTCACAAGTACGAAGCTAAAGTTCCAACAAATACTCCAAACTAAATGATGAAAATTGTGTTCAGAGTATTCCAAATTGTGCACGAAGGTAAAGTGTGGGGCAGAGCTCAGAAAATTAAGAGAAGTCCAATGCTCTGCACCCAGAAACAGTTCGCGTTAAATCGCACGGCTATATCGCCGACCAGATCTCTTTTCAGATTTACCTCTCGTGAGAACACCGGAACGAACCTCCAAGACAGGAAGCTGCCGAAACTCAAAGGACGGAAAGCCAAAAACTGGAAGACGCAAAGACAACACGCGCAAAGATTCACGCCTTTCCTTATTCTTTGTGGCATCGCCTAACACTAAGTCGACGTTTAACACTGAGAAATATTCAGATTTAATGTTGTCCCACATAGACACTATACATTAAATTCAAGTCAACACGGTCATTTTGTGGCCATGAGCTGTTGAATATTACCTAAGATATTAACGAAAATGTAAATCATATACAAATAAGTTCTTCTGTACCCCAACAATTATGCTGAAACTTCCTGGCAGACTAAAACTGTGTGCCGGACCGAGACTCGAACTCGGGAACTTTGCCTTTCGCGGGAAAGTGCTCCACCATCTGAGCAACCCAAGCACGACTGACGCCCCATCCGCACAGCTGTACTTCTACCAGTATCTCGTCTCCTACCTTCCAAACTTTTCAGAAGTCGTCCAAATCAGTCTCCATCTGTGTGATAAGAACGTTTTCAAGCATATCGTGATATATACTTCTTGTAACAGAATTATCGGCAAAGAAAACTGCACCGTAGGCCTTTTCCCGTGAAACTGCTCGAAACACATTCAATTTTGGACAGTCCCTCTCATGTTGTACATTTTCATGTGGCAGTTCCGTACCCCATATTCTCACATTATGACGGTCCACCTTTCCATTTAAATGGAATGTTGCCTCGTCACTGGACACTTAGCGTGGAAGAAAACTGTCATCCTCCATCTTGCCAAGAACGAAATTACAGAACTCCACACGCTGTTGTTTGTCACCTTCACGAAGAGCTTGCAGTAGCTGAATTTTGTACGGTTTCGTATGTAACCGTCTACGCAACACACGCCAGACGGACATCGGGGTCATGTTGAGCCTTCGAGCTGTGCGACGAACAGACTCCTTGTGAAACTATGGCGGATGCGCTCGACGTCTGTGTCAGACACTCGACGACGGCCCGGCAATTTCCCTTTACACACACAACCTGTTTCTAGGAATTGTTCATCCCGTTGTCTACTGCTCTGTGGTATGGGATGTTCCACACGAAAGTCGCGCTGAACGCTTATAACTGATCCGCACTCTCCAAAACTTAGAACACAAAGCGCTTTCTGTTGTCCCGACACCATTTTTACTGGAACTGAAACGGGCGCACACTGCTGCTGACTGGCTGAAATGGTGTAAAACTCGGGCCTGCTCTTTCCAGAAGTAAGTTGTTCATACACATATGTCAAATAACATAACAGTCACGATAGTTTTGAAATCGGATGACGCACTCTGATTCACCCTATGTTTCTTAGAGCAAAGTTCCCGCCAGCACCACACTCGGAAGCACACGCTGGCGTGTCCTTAGCCGGCTGAGGCTCCTCTAGCTGGCTAACGCCACTGCTGTAGGCGAGACACAGCCCGTCCTTCTCTCCCTCTGCATACCAGATCAGCACGTATAGACATATACTATGGTTTCATTTGAAAAAAGCGAAGTTGATCCCCGTCTCCTGCAATTAATTTGAGTATTACAAGGGACTATACGTCACCCGTACAGCAGTTTCTCGCAATTAATCAGGTGCAAACATCATAACGATCTCTTAAATGGTTTCGAAAGTGTTTGTCTTAAACAGTGCAGCTGATCAGCCAGTATACATGGTCGTTCTCGAAGATACGCAAATATTCCAATAACGTTATTCTACAACTAAAACTAAAGAAAATGTCCATATAAACATTGTTCCGCAAATGTTAGTTACGGAGTTACGGTTAATAAAGGATTTTGCCTCAAATTTAGCAACTTCAGTAATATGAAGCCTTCGCAAAACTGTAAGGGGTTTAAGTAAAGCATGATTTCTATTTACTTCGTCGTCAGTGATATGGTGAATCTAATAAAATATTTTCCCAGCACGTCTAACTGGCGAGACGTACTTACAGTTCCTTCAAGAAGAAAAGCCCCGCTTGCTCGAAGATGTTCCACTTGCTACGCGATTGCAAATGTATTTTCAACATGACGCCGCACCTCCATTTTCGCCAACCCGTCACTACACATTTAAATGAACATTTTAGCCAGAAATGGATTGCTCGAGATACTAGACATCTGTGGCCACTCAGATCGCCCGATTTAACACCAATGCATTTTTTTTGTATGGAGATGGGTGAAAGACATAGTTTATGAGGACAAAGTCAAGACACGTGAGGCATTACTTTCTCGCGTTTGAATGCTATAGGCAAAATTAAAAACAACCCTGTGAAACTGAAACGAGCAACAAAATCAGTTCATACATGTGTAGCTAAATTCATTGAACTCGGTGGACACGTTTTTGATCATTTATTGTGAATGTATTGTGAAACTGTATGCCCACTGTACAACTTCCTTACCACTGAGCTTTATTTTATCCGCTGTAACATGAATTCACGTGTGATACGGTATTAATAAAAGCAGATCATCTGAAAAATTCATACAGTTTCAGTTAAAGTTATTAGCATCATTATTTCAAAATAAAATTCTCTACAACTTCTGCTGAAAACTTTGTGCAGTCGCCTCCAATTTAAAAAACAAATTGGGCCGAGTAATAAATTAAAAATTTTACGAAATTACTTCTTTGCTTCACTGGATGTTCTTAAAAACTGGTGCAGATACGCGCCTGGAGCATCTCTTATTAGTTTCACCAGATGAATAACAACAAAATAAATGGAAATTGTGCTTTACTGTAACCTCGTACAGTTTTGCGATGGCTTCGTATTAGCGAAATTGGTAAATTTCAGACAAAATCTCTCACTATCCGTAACTCCGTAGAGGAACATTTGCGGACCTGTGTTCACACGAACTTATTTCTTTAGTTTTACTTGTAGAATAACAAATTAAAACCTTTGCATACCTTCGTGAATCACCCTGTATATTCGGAACAACGGAGTGGCATCCATCTTGTGAAATGGTGTAATTCAGATTAATTTACGTTTCTTTATTTACTATACAGGTAGTTGCAAAAAAAAGTGCGTTTTGTGTTTACACTTTTTCGTAAAATTTCAGGTTGTAGGCAGACTGCAAGTTCGGTGAAGTTGTTTTGAGGGAAAAGTTTTTTACTTGGCCCGACACCTGCGACCTTCCGTGATGTTTCGCAGAAACGCTAGTTGGTTCATCCGCATTTGTGTGGCGGTGGTCATATGTAGTGGCTACAGTCGCCCAGTTTCCGTTACAGGTAAATATTATGTTTTTTTCGATTCCTATGAGGCTGGGTATGATAATGGACAGCAATTTTTTGTGAAGTAATGAAGTAAATGTTTAAGTTTTGCACTGAGATCTTTACGAATTTATTTTCCGGAATCGTATACAGAAGTCACCGGACATAGTTTAACAGCCGACCACTCAGGTAAGTGTTTCATCCGTTACTCATGGTCCAAGTGGTTCTTTTGGTGCTAGTTTATTTAATCACGGTAGCCTTATTTCTGCTTTGAGATGTCCTCGCCGGCGCCGTGGGGAGGCGAGCGTGTGCGAGCTTCCCTCCAGCTGCCTGCGCCACCTGTTCCCTGCTTGTCTTATTCATACACACTAGAATAGTGGCCTACTTGAATATATATATAGGTTATATTTTTAGAACAGCGAGAGAAGATATAAAATAAATATACATCATTTGTTCAGAAATCTCTCTCGTCCAAGGGTCGCACAAACTTGTATTCAGTACAGTTCGTTGCTCCTGCATGATAGGCAATACGTACGTCAGACGTTATTGCTATGCAAGTAGCATAACTGGCAGAGTCGGGCGTGACCCACCCGTGGTACACACAGGCGTGAACTTGTTGGGGTAACTGCTTTGGGTCACAGGGCAGTCATAAGAATACTGCGAGGGAACTGCGCAACATCGTTGGGTATCAGTGTATCATTGCCTTTGGTATTGTAGAAAGCTCCAGTTGGAATGCCATTTGGTCATCATGTTGCGTAGACTGGGTGATTTTTACGACCGTGTACAGACTCTATCGATTGATCGGTGAGCGGATATGGAAGAAAAAGGTCTACCGAACTTATGTCCGGAAATGCATGGTTTCCACACTAGAGACCATTTATTCAGTCATACACTGTTACTAATACTCGCTGTACCGCGTAGCCACGGTTACAGTATGTACTGAAAATGCTTTCCATGTGCCTCAACGCATGCGTGCATACGCTCCGTACCGTGCTCTGTATCACACGCTCACACCGGCCAGGCTGCATACGAACAGCGTCATAGGCAGGATGAATACGCTGCTCCAGTGTCTCCACATCTGGAACTGGCTACGCGTGCACGATACTTCTGAGGTGGCCCCATAACCAGAAATCGCACGGGTTGAGATGCGGTGGACGAGCGGGCCATGCAACTGGACCACCTTCTCCAACCCATCAACCAGGGAAGACACGAATGAGATGCGTCTGGGCGTTAACGGCAAAGTGTAGCAGCCACATAACCATTTGAATCATCAATAGCACTTCATCCAGAAAGACTCCCACAAGGAATGCCGATAGTTCAGGCCTATTAGGCGATGTGGAAGGAAGACTGGTCCCAAAATACGGCCGCCAATTATCCCGGTCCACACATACCGGCTGCACCGATGCTGATAATTCGCTGTCGCCATACCATGGGCGTTCTGCATACCATCCCACAGATGCCTGTTATGAGAGTTGAAGATACCACTCCACGTAAAGGTGCCGTCATCTGTGAACAGGATGGATAACACAGATCCCGGAATCGTGGTTGCCTGGGGAACAAATCAGTGACAGAACTGTTCCCTATGTGGAAAGTCTGTCGCTAGTACGCCCCGCACACACTGTAAGTGATAACGGTAGTAACAATCGTCATGGAGAATGTCCCACACGCTCGTCTGGCTTACCCTGTACAGGCCGGTCCACTGCCTGCTACTGAGATGGCGGTCGCCTTCCACACTGCTGATTACATTTTCTTTCAACTCTAGTGTCTGGTCATTTCGCGTACGTCCTTCACGACTTCTTGCATCCTAGGTCATGATGTGCGAGAACCGGTACCACCCTCTATGAGGATATCATGCACACTGTAACTGTAGCTGCATGATATTACACTGCAGCTTCTGTAACAAAGTATGACTGAATAAATGGTCTCTGGCATACGGATCATGCAGTTCTGGGCATCATCAGACATTTTTTGTTCCTTATCCTCTCATTGATCAATCACTAGAGTTTGTACATAGTTGATAAAATCATCTTGAATATTCCATAGACCCTTAAAGTGATAAAACTAATCTGTCTGTGTAACGTATTGGTAAAATTTTCGCAATGGTTTACTTAGCTGTGTTATGTTCCACACCGTAACTTTTTTTTAGAGACATACTGATGTTACAGATTTCATCTTGGACATGCAAGTTCAAAATGTGACACTAAGCCAGCTGAATTGGAGAATCCCGCAGTTCCCATGGCTATTTACTCATAATTTCGTATACAAATCGACTTCCTCTATTTCCTTCGTGTCCAATTAAAATCAGATATGACAGATAAATTCTCCTCTAAGAGTCACGTCCTAAAACTTCACATCAATTTTAAACATATTTCGTGTTAACTGTATTAAAATACTGCTTGAGTTCCAATATATTCCGTTTTCGTACGCTGTGTACCACCAGAAACGTATTTTCTGCTGTAACATCAATTGCGATCAACATTTATCCTCCATAAAAATTATCGGAGTAGCAGCCTCATTCAAAGAAACATTTATCCCATGTTTAATTGTCTATCAAAATGAATAAACGTAAATTATATAAAATTTTCACAAGCTACCAGTGATGTGTAGTACATATGCCGTAGAAAATCAGTGTTTGTGTAGCGCTTGTTGTAAGTAACATGTATCCCATTGTCTGCATTTACTGTAAACTAACGATAATTTTCATTTGGTTTTCGACTACAATCTCTAAAAATTTCACGAGATTAGTAGCGTTTATAGACGATATAAAGGAAACATCGATTTGCGTACGGACTGCTTCAGATCTTAACGGTAACTAGTTATACTTGGAGATCAACTGGTCCAGAACATAAAAAAGAACCTGCAGGTTTACTTCAATGATACTTGTTTACTGTTCTGTAAAACATTACACCAGCCACACTGCAGCCCTACTGTGAACACCGTCCTCGAACGTGGGAAGAGTTAGCTGACGTTCGTAAGTTAAGATCAGTCGCCTGGAAGCTGCTGTATATGGGTGTTTCTGGAGAGTTACCAGCAGTCATGTAACAGATATGCCACAGATACCTGTTACTATCTCCTGCTGTCGCTTCTACACGGAGTACATGATCTGTCCCCACTGATCCACTTGACTGTCAGCAGTTTCTGCAGGAAATACATGATCTGTCACCGCCCATCCACTTAGCTGTAAGCGGTCTGTCAGTGGTAGGACTAGGCTGCGTGGACAGTAGAGCGGGGACCAGGGAGGACCCAGCACGCGGTACCTATCACCCTAACCAACAAATAGGAGGTGCAGGCTTCCACTGAAATCGAAACTGAGTCAGTGAGACTGACTTCAGTTGTTGAGTAATATGGTATGTGCAGTGTCAAGAAGAGGAAAACACAAAAGGATAGCATCTGTTAACAGTATCAAGTTCAAATGTACGGCAAGTGAATGTATCCATTAGGGAAATGCAGAAAACGATGTGAGGGAACACTAAGTGTACTCACTGTCGATGGCTGGGAGCCTTATTCAGCCTGCCGAAGAGGTCATTCCGTCAACTGCTGAGGGAACGTGGTGCTACCGGCAGCTGATTGTTCTCTGTGGCCACACTTGGATCATTCAACTGCCAGAGAAAGTTGAGAATGGTGGTCTCACTCATCTATTTCAGTGAGACTCACAATTTGCTGCAGTGCAAAACTGGTCGTGCCCCCCACGTTCTGAATCGAATGTAACTACTGACTCAGAGTTCGAAGGTTCTGTGACAAAGCAGCCTGAAATTTCTTGGACTTGCGTCAAGGGGTTGAGAACTCTATGGAGACCCTAAATGGGTCAGGTGTTTGGTACACATCAGAGGCTGCTGCTCAGGTAGCTGTTTGGGTGCGGAGTGGACACAGCGGTTTTCAGATTAGACTACTCTTCATCCAGTCCAGGTAACGATAAGGACCAGAGAGTGTCAGTAATAGTTCCAAAGAAGAGTCACATACTGGCGAGAGTATTACAATTCAAGTGATTAACTTCTGAAGCACTGATAACAACGTGCCAGGTTTGAAGCTGGCCCAGTAGAGCTCACATAATACCCGGTACAGAAGGCTGGTGGAAACGCGGAACTGACAGCAGTGAGAGACTGATAAAAATTTCAGCGTGTATCCAAAATATACATGGAGATAGTAGGGCATTTGTCCCAGGTCACAAACAAATTGTACCAACCAAAACAGAAACATAAACTGCGTGTTAGGGTGTCTGGGAAAGACTCAGTATCATGGGTGGGGATTAATTTGGAAACAGGTCCCTCTGTCAACTTCTAGATCTACTCCAGATGCAACAAAAAATTATAGAGAAAACCGAAGCACTGTTACATAAGTTTCCAATTCACACTCTAATTGTTGAAGTAGATGTTAATTGTGCAACAATCGACTGAGAAAATGACAGTTTAGTAAGAGATGGGGGTGACAAGATGTCTGGTGAAACACCTCTAAATGAGTTGTCTGAGAATTAACTAAAACAGACTGTTTGGGAGCCCATTAGTGATATTGCATCTGATAGTTTCAAAATGACCATAACTCTTTGAGGAAGCTCACACAGAAACTAATATCAATGACCATGAAGCAACAATGATTTACAACGTACAAATGGCAACTAAAACAAGTAGCAGAATACATATATGTTCAGCAAACCAGATATAGAAGCAGTTGTGACCTATTTCAATACAAATCTCGAAATATTTAGCTCTGGAGAAAAACATGTAGAAAAATTGTGATTCAGGTTTATAAGAACATTCAGCTGTACACTTTGTACATATGTAGAGCAGTTCATGGTAAGAGGGACACTCCACAGTCTGCAGTCATTTTAAAGAAACATCTAAAGAAAAAGAGACAACTGGCCAATGAATGCTAGGCAAAACGTGGGGCTACATGTAGGAAGATGCTAAATGAGATGTATTTGGCTGATGAAAGAGAATTTCGTCTAACCTACTCAGACTACCGAGTCGCAGATAGTCACAACAAAAGGACTCATAATTAAACCTTTCGGTCATTAAGGCTGCAGTCAACAATAGACAACAAGCACACACACACACACACACACACACGTACTCACGCAAACGAAACTCACACACACGACTGCACTCTCAGGCAATTGAAACCACACTGCGAGCAGCAGCACCACTGCATGATGGGAGCGGCGACAGGGTGGGGGTGAAGAGGCGGTTGCGGTGGGGAGGGGTAGGGGTAGTATGTGTGGGTGGCGGACAGTGAAGTGCTGCATGTTAGATCGTGGGAATGGGAATGGTGGGGAGGGGGAGGGAAGTAGCAGAAAAGGAGGGAAATAGAGAGACAGTCTTTGGTGGTGGAATGACTGTTATGTTGTGATGGAATGAGAATAGGGTAGGAGCTGGATGGGTGAGGACAGTGACTGACAAAGGCTCCCACAACCCACCTGGCGTCCTCCTTTGTTAGTCACTGTCCTCACCCATCCAGCAAGGTGCCCTGTTCCCATCCCAGCACTACACAGCCGTCATTCCACCACCACCCCCAGTCTTTTTATTTCTCTGCGTTTCTGCTACTTCCCCTCCCTCCCCACCTCTCCGCTGCCCTCTGTCTAACCTGCAGCACTTCACTGTCCACCAACCCACCATACTGTCGCTCCCCTCCCTGCCACAGCCTCCTCCTCTCTCCACACCCAGTCGCCACTCCCATCATGCACTCGTGCTGCTGCTCACAATGTGGTTTCAGTTGCCTGAGACTTCAGTCATATGTGTGAGTTGCGTGTGTGTGTGTGTGTGTGTGTGTGTGTGTGTGTGTGTGTGCATGTCTACTGTTGACGAAGGCCTCATTGGCCAAAAGCTTTAACTCTGAGACTTTTTTGTTGTGCTTATCTGCAACTCAGCATTTCTGCTCTATGGTGAGTTGCAACTTTCGTTTTTGTAATATTGTTACATTCCATCCTGGATTTTTCATAATTTTACTCCTACTAAGAATACTGTAACAGAATAGCAATGATCTCTCACAAAACCAAGAAAATTCCGGTATTATGTAAAGCTGGTACCATATTTTGTGTTCAGACACTCGCAGACCAGGTAATGACAGCAATTAAGAATAGCAAAGCAAAATCAGAAACTCTGAATTAGTATCCCGAAATGTTTCTTTAGAGGTGGTATTGTGGGGTATTGCTCTAATTTGTGACGATGACAGATATAGATGTACCATTAGTGTCATTAGTGTTGAGAAACAGCTGAGATTTAACAAGGCTCCCGAGGGTGATGGAATCTCTATCAGACCTTACACCGAATTTGAGTCTGATTTAGCCCCTCTCTTAACCAAAATCTATTGTAAATCTCCAGTACAAATAACAGTGCCCTGTAGTTGGAAGAAGTTCGAGGAGACACCCATCTAGTAGAAGAGCAGCAGGAGTCATTCACAAAACTATCGTGCAATATCCTTGCCATCCATTTCTTATAGGATTTTTCAACATGTTCTCAGCTCAAACGTAATGAGGTTCCGTGAATAGAAGGAGCTCATTGCCAATCAGTATGGATTTCTAAAACTGTCACTTCTCACATTCCCTTCATGACATACTTAAAGCCATAATCAAGACAGTAAGGTAAATGCAGTAATTTCGGATTTTCGATAAAATCATTTGACTCACTGCCATAACCACACTTATTACCAAAAGTAAGATTATATGGGGCATGATGCGAAATTTGTAACTTAACTGAGGATTTATTTGGTAGGGAGGACTCAGCGTGTTGCTTCAATGCAGATAAATTAGTGTGTACAATGTAAGTGTATTACTACTCGAATTTGATGTAATTCTAAAATTAATAGTCTGTGAAAGAATTGAAACGTTAAAACTTCACTTGGAACACTGGTTCATGCAAGCGGGAAGTAGGTGTGTAATCGTCTGAAACTTGAAAGAAAGGCTCCTTTGCACGTACAGTAAGTAGGTGGCTAGCACGCAAAGTGTTCACACAATGTGAACTGAACGATGCAAGAAGAGCGGCAAAATTATTTTATGTAGCTTCGGATGTCGAAAAACGCAGGCTCATTTTTCAAGGTATTCACTGGTTAGCACTGAAACACCGTACCAAAAAGAGAATATACAGCAAGAGCCATGGATATTTTTGGCACATTTTTTGAATAGCCACATGAGATCGACACTGCCACCACCTGCAACTCACAGAATCATTTGAGTACTGACTAATTGCATAGACCACTTATCTGTTCTATTAATGAATAATAAGTTTTTGTTCCCTAAACAATGGGTTTGGCACTCTTATTTTATGCACAATCATGCACTTATACGAGTTCCTATTCCAAGTGCTGCAATAATCCCAGCATTGAACTTTAATATTCAAAAGTCTTCAGAGTATGTCTTTAATATCTCCAGTTCTATTCGTACTTCCTCATTGGGTATGTGTTATGGAACAGTGAGGCTTCGTGCGAGCGATGTGCGGTAGGAGAAGTACAGTTTGCTAAGAAAGTCCCGGACGCCACTCGCACTGAAAAGTACCTAAGGGCCACTTTAAAACTAAGTTTGAGGAATATTACAAGGGGGGAATATAAGTAGTACGTTAACGTCGGCGTCAACTGTTCTGTCCGCGCAATGACACGTCGGACACGGTTGGCTCTGTAAAAAAAAAAAAACTTGGCACATTGAAAGTAAATGGTTTACCAAACACAAATTTAGGGTAATTGACACTATAATTACGAACTTGGACTTAACGTACATATAACATGTTAACACTTACGTCAATAACAATGAGAGAACTTGAGTGGTTTGAAAAGTTTACAAATCACGTAGAAATGTCCATTCATTAACCAATCTGCGTTTTTCACACATGCTAGTCCCACATGCAACAAAATGACAGTATTTATCTGTAGGATTTAACAAATGACAAGTCTAATAATGACCCCTATGTAATGGTGCGTCCGTATTATACAGGAGATAAGAAGAGACTGATATCGTCCGGCAGTGGACGATGGGTTGCGCGCTTCTTTTTCTTTAATATTAAAAAGTCTTCAGAGTATGTCTTTAATATCGATGTTTTACATGCTCGATGAGTTAGTCTATAGTTTCTTAGGAGAGTCAGTGGTGCTGGCTTCATTTCTCCTTGTAAATCATCATAAATACATCATTACAATGCATAGTTAAATATTATACATTGGCAAATAAATGACTCTTGGCCTCTTTCATCACTCAGATCAGTGTTTTGTGTGATGAGATGTGGTGGTGTGGAAATACATCTCACACCACAAGCTTCTATGCCCTTAATGTTTAAACTCTTTATAGCCTACGTTTCACTTCCATACATCGCTACACTCCACACAAATACTTTCAGAAAAGACTTCCTTACACTTAAATCTATACTAGTTGTTAACAAATTTCTCTTCTTCAGAAATGCTCTTCTCGGCATTTCCAGTCTACATATTATATCATCTCCATTTCGACCATCATCAGTTGTTTTTCTGCGCAAATAGCAAAACGCATCGACTACTTTAAGTGGCTCATTTCAGAATATAATTCCCTCAGCATCACGTGATTTAATTCGCCTAAATTCCATTACCCTTGTTTCGCTTTTGTGACTTTCATCTCATATCAATCTTTCGAGACACAGTCCATTCTGTTCTATTGCTCTTCCTACTCCTTTGCTTTGTCTGACAGAATTACAGCGTCATAGGTAAACCTCAAAGTTTTTAGATCTCCTTTCTTGACTTTATTTGCTCACGCAAATTTTTCTTTGTTTTCATTTATTGATTGCTCAAAAATAGCAATTGAATAAAATCGGGTATAGGCTACAAACCTGTCTCACTCCCTTCTCAATCCCTGCTTCACTTTTGAGCAAGGATAGAAAATGTTTCAAGGACAAAAGTTTCCAACAAGTAAGCTGATCGAAGAACCTCTTGTAGAAGTTAGTATTGCTCCACAGTTAATAATTGTTCACTTGTAATAATCATTCGGTGTCTGCCTTAATATATATGTGTTGTTGTGAGCCACTTGTTGCAAAAATGGTTAGTATCCTTCCGTGTTGTTCAAGCAAAACTTCTGTTACATTGCTTGATAAATTGTGCTACTGCTTGGTGTCTTATTTCCAAAACATAATTTCAGTACCAAATAAAGTCAATCCCAATACTTAACTCCCTCTATAAACGGTGCTCGCTCTTGGTACCACTTTTTCTAATTAGGCTGGTGACCGTTTCCTTGTGCATAATCGCAGTTTACTTTATTATTAATGGAACCGGGATTCTAGTCTCGTTTGTTCTGTTATTGCCTCCTTTCAATAGGAATGCTTAGAGAAACGAAAATAGTCCCATACCTTGACCATTAGACACAGTCACGGTCAAATTAAAATCCTTTCTCAGGAGGAACATTAGGGTATATTACTAATTGAGAAAGAACCGGTAGTGTTATGAATCTTAGGTTGCCTCTATAATCGCGTGTAGAAATTCCGGACGTTTTCCTCATTGGGCGAACCAGTGCATAAGCAGGTGTGGCGATTCGTGCAAGGCAACGGTTCCACCTTGCTTAAAATGCTCTGGTCAGCGCTCAGTTTCAGATAGGCGATGTGTGGTATTTCTCCATCAACAAGAGCTACAATGTACAAGGGCCTACGCCCCGTCGGGAAGGGTAACTGGTAGCTCACAGTACACGCACTCAGATCGTGTACGACAGCCTCCCATTCCCTTCCCATTTTGCCCTCTACAGCTCCCTCTAGTACCATGGAAGTCATTCCCTCATGTCTTAGCAGATGTCCTGTCCCTTCTCCTTATCAGTGTTTTCCACATATTCCTTTCCTCTACGATTCTGCGTAAAATCTCCTCATTCCTTACCTTATCAGTCCACCTAATTTTCAACATTCGTCTATAGTACCACATCTCTAATGCTTCGATTCTCTTCTGTTCCGGTTTTCCCACAATCCATGTTTCACTACCATACTATGCTGAACTCCAGACGTACATCCTCAGAAATTTATTCCTCAAATTAAGGCCGGAATTTGATATTAGTAGACTTCTCTTGGCCAGAAATGCCTTTTTTGCCATAGCGAGTCTGCTTTTGATGTCCTCCTTGCTCCGTCCGTCATTGGTTATTTTACTGCCTAGGTAGCAGAATTCCTTAACTTCATTGACTTCGTGACCATCAGTCCTGATGTTACGTTTCTCGCTGTTCTCATTTCTACTACTTCTCATTACCTTCGTCTTTCTCCGATTTACTCTCTAACCATACTGTGTACTCATTAGACTGTTCATTCCGTTCAGCAGATCATTTAATTCTTCTTCACTTTCACTCAGGATAGCAATGTCATCAGCGAATCGTATCATTGATATCCTTTCACCTTGTATTTTAATTCCACTCCTGAACCTATCTTTTATTTCCGTCATTGCTTCCTCGATGTACAGATTGAAGAGTAGGGGCGAAAGGCTACAGCCTTGTCTTACACCCTTCTTAATACGAGCACTTCGTTCTTGATCGTCCACTCTTATTATTCCCTCTAGGTTGTTGTACATATTGTATATGACCCGTCTCTCCCTATAGCTTACCTCTACTTTTTTCAGAATCTCGAACAGCTTGCACCATTTTATATTGTCGAACGCTTTTTCCAGGTCGACAAATCCTATGAAAGTGTCTTGACTTTTCTTTAGCCTTGCTTCCATTATTAGCCGTAACGTCAGAATTGCCTCTCTCGTCCCTTTACTTTTCCTAAAGCCAAACTGATCGTCACCTAGCGCATTCTCAATTTTCTTTTCCATTTTTCTGTATATTATTCTTGTAAGCAGCTTCGATGCATGAGCTGTTAAGCTGATTGTGCGATAATTCTCGCACTTGTCAGCTCTTGCCGTCTTCGGAATTGTGTGGATGATGCTTTTCCGAAAGTCAGATGGTATGTCGCCAGACTCATATATTCTACACACCAATGTGAATAGTCGTTTTGTTGCCACTTCCCCCAATGATTTTAGAAATTCTGACGGAATGTTATCTATCCCTTCTGCCTTATTTGACCGTAAGTCCTCCAAAGCTCTTTTAAATTCCGATTCTAATACTGGATCCCCTATCTCTCCTAAATCGACTCCTGTTTCTTCTTCTATCACATCAGACAAATCTTCTCCCTCATAGAGGCTTTCAATGCTTTCCACCTATCTGCTCTCTCCTCTGCATTTAACAGTGGAATTCACGTTGCACTCTTAATGTTACCACCGTTGCTTTTAATGTCACCAAAGGTTGTTTTGACTTTCCTGTATGCTGAGTCTGTCCTTCCGACAATCATATCTTTTTCGATGTCTTTACATTTTCTCTGCAGCCATTTCGTCTTAGCTTCCCTGCACTTCCTATTTATTTCATTCCTCAGCGACTTGTATTTCTGTATTCCTGATTTTCCCGGAACATGTTTGTACTTCCTCCTTTCATCAATCAACTGAAGTATTTCTTCTGTTACCCATGGTTTCTTCGCAGCTACCTTCTTTGTACCTATGTTTTCCTTCCCAACTTCTGTGATGGCCCTTTTTAGAGATGTCCATTCCTCTTCAACTGTACTGCCTACTGCGCTATTCCTTATTGCTGTTTCTATAGCGTTAGAGAACTTCAAACGTATCTCGTCATTCCTTAGTACTTCCGTATCCCACTTCTTTGCGTATTGATTCTTCCTGACTAATGTCTTGAACTTCAGCCTACTCTTCATCACTACTATATTGTGATCTGAGTCTATATCTGCTCCTGGGTACGCCTTACAATCCAGTATCTGGTTTCGGAATCTCTGTCTGACCATGATGTAATCTAATTGAAATCTTCCCGTATCTCCCAACCTTTTCCAAGTATACCTCTTCCTCTTGTGATTCTTGAACAGGGTATTCGCTATTACTAGCTGAAACTTGTTACAGAACTCAATTAGTCTTTCTCCTCTTTCATTCCTCGTCCCAAGCCCATATTCTCCTGTACTCCTTCCCCTACAACTGCGTTCCAGTCGCCCATGGCTATTAGATTTTCGTCCCCCTTTACATACTGCATTACCGTTTCAATATCCTCATACACTTTCTCTATCCGTTCATCTTCAGCTTGCGACGTCGGCATGTATACCTGAACTATCGTTGTCGGTGTTGGTCTGCTGTCGATTCTGATTAGAACAACCCGGTCACTGAACTGTTCACAGTAACACACCCTCTGCCCTACCTTCCCCTTCATAACGAATCCTACACCTGTTATACCATTTTCTGCTGCTGTTGATATTACCCGATACTCATCTGACCAGAAATCCTTGTCTTCCTTCCACTTCACTTCACTGACCCCTACTATATCTAGATTGAGCCTTTGCATTTCCCTTTTCAGATTTTCTAGTTTCCCTACCACGTTCAAGCTTCTGACATTCCACGCCCCGACTCGTAGAACGTTATCCTTTCGTTGATTATTCAATCTTTTTCTCATGGTAACCTCCCCCTTGGTAGTCCCTCCCAGAGATCCGAATGGGGGACTATTCCGGAATCTTTTGCCAATGGAGAGATCATCATGACACTTCTTCAATTACAGGCCACATTTCCTGTGGATACACGCTACGTGTCTTTAATGCAGTGGTTTCCATTGCCTTCTGCATCCTCATGTCGTTGATCATTGCTGATTCTTCCACCTTTAGGGGCAATTTACCACCCCCGCCTTCTTTGACAAGGCCGTTGGCAGAATGAGGCTGACTTCTTATGCCAGAAGTCTTCGGCTGCCAATGCTGATTATTTATCACAATTTAGGCAGTGGCGGGGATCGAACCTGGGACCGAAGACGTTTTGATTATGAATCAAAGACGCTACCCCTAGACCACGGGTAAACCATTCCACTAATATGCCCGGATATTCCACCAGTAACTCCAAGGTTCGCTCCATAACCGCCCATCGCTAAACAAAACTATTTCAAAACACCGTCAGCACCGCCACTGGCATCCCAGTTGGAAAGAGACAGCCACCTGCCACTTTACAAATACGGCCCATAGAACAATTCTTAGACAACATATGTGTATGGAGATAAACAGCGATTAATTTACATATAATCAATTATTCAAAATGACAGTCACAATCGCATTATTTATTTTGACGCCAACCGGTTTCAACTCGCGTTGGGGTCATCTTCGGGGCAGTTTACTCCATTTGGTCGCTTGCCACCAACCAGGTTGAAATCGGTTGGAGGCAAAATAAATAATGCGATTGTGACTGTCATTTTGAATAATTGACTCTATGACAATGATTAACGCCCTTCCCAACTCCTAGCGGCTATGGCAGGATTTATGGTACAAGAATGGAATGCGCTATCTGCGATCACCAACGAGAATGTACTCCCACAAGGCCTTTGGACGTGGAAAACAGCATTGGCAACCATCTCTGATACAAGTTCTCAACCTGACACTGCAGCTCCCTTTGGGGATATCAGGTATACTGAAAAGACAGAGAGGGAGACCGAGAAGGAGCTGCGCTCTTCACCAGTGGTGTGTTGTGCCACACACCAGTACTGATGTACCACGACGCTACCGCAGCTTCCAAGCGGTAGCGGTCAGGTTCTCGTCTCCAGTTGGTCGAATCACCATAGTGGCTGTCAGCTGTGGTACATTTATCCGACGAGTCATATGCATTGCACAACAGCTGGAGCCTCCTTTCCTACTCTGTGACGATTTTAACGAACGCAACACATTTTGGGCCGGCGTGTTGCATGATAAACTGGGTGCCGAGATTATGAGGATTCTTGAGGAGTTCAATCTTGTCGTTCTCAGTGACGATTCGACTACATTACTCCTGTTACTGGGTCAGCGACCGTCAGCCGCCTACCTTGTTTTCTATTCCCTCGTTTCTTGCGTGGACTGCTATTCTCATCCTGTGGGATCGAGTCACGACACTCTTCTTGTATCAGTGTTCACACAGATCCCTGTAACGGTCAACAGGTCACGTCTGAAATGGCTCGTCCTGAAGGCGGATTGGTCATGGTACTGTGCAGTAATGGATGCACCATTTCCCTCGTTCCCCAGCGAGAAGTCACCGCATGTAAGGTATATTATCAGATTAGAATGGTGGTTAAAAAACCAGGAAAAGCTCCCCCAGACGCAATACGGATTTTCTAAGGGTAGAAGTATTTTTGACAACTTCACATTCGGTGCAATGGACACTGAAAAAATCTTGCTGACTTGAGGGTACCTTATGACTTAATTTCTTGATTTTTCAGGAGCTCTTGACTGTACTACTGCTGCACCTCGCACTTTTACGAATTATCTATGATTTACTAGCCTGTCGTAACGTTTACATCAGTGACCAGAAAGAAGTGTCATATGTGCCTCGCGTGATGTCTTGTGGCATTCCACAGGATGCGATACCGAGTCCCTTACGTCCCTTACCATACACCCTTCATGTCACCGACCTGAAGAGTACTTATCCACAACGCCAAAGTTTTCAGTACATGGATGATATTGTATCTACGCCCATTCACCATGTCACTAACATTTCATCCTCTTCATCAACAACTTCATGGCAACAGATTGGTTACAGTTCTCTGAACATCATCTACGGAAAGTGCAAAGTGATCTGACGTACCTACGCTAAATTGTGTTAAAAGATAAACATCGTTTTAAACCATGGGCAAGCCAATCTTTGCAATATGTACTAATCGTCAGTTGAACTTCCACGCTAACTCAAAAAAAAAAAAAAAGTAAAACTGCCCTCTTGCTACATTATCGCTTTATGTGTGTTTCTCAAGACCTACGTTTTACTGATTTGCGTCTAAGTACACTCTGTTGCCCGCAAATACTGGAACACATTCCACTGAAAACAAGGCAATCAGCGTGGTACCAACACGACGGATGTCCCTCCCATTCTGGACGCTCACTGAAGGGCCAAAGAGACTGGTACACGTGGCCATTATCGTGTAGGGCCCCCATGAGCACTCAGAAGTGCCGCAACACGACAGAGTAGGCATTCGACTGATGTCTGAACTAGTGTTGGAGGGAACAGACACCATGAAACCTGCAGGACTGTCCACACGAGAGGGTGGGGATTTCTTCTGAACAGCACGTTGCAGGGAATCTCACATATGCTCAATAATGTTCATGACTGGGGAGTTTGGTGGCCAGCGGAAGTGTTTCAACTTAGAAGAGTGTTCCTGGAGGCACTCTGCAGCAATTATGGCCGTGTGGGGTGTCGCATTGTCCTGCTGGATCTGCCGCAGTCCGTCGGATCGCTCAGTGGTTGTGAATGGACGCAGGTGATCAGACTGGATGCGGTTGTCTCTGTGCCCGTACACGTCTGTCCACTCAATACAATTTGAAAAGAGACTCGCCAAACACGGCAACATGTTTCCAGTCATCAACAGATGAATGTCAGTGTTGATAGGCCCAAGAGATGCGTAAGGCTTTGTGTCCGGCAGCCATCAAGGGTGCACTAGTGGGCCTTCTACTGTAAACCCCCTATCGATGATGTTTCAATGAATGGTTCGCATGCTGACACTTGTTGATGGCCGAGCATTGAAATCTGCAGCAATTTGCGGAAGGATAGCATTTCTATCACGTTGAATGATTGTCTTCAGTCATCGTTGGTCCCGTTCTTGCAGGATCTTTTTCCGGCCACATCGACAGCGGCGACGTGATGTTCTACCGGATTCCTGATATTCTCGGTACACTCGTGAAATGGTCGTACGGGAGAATCCCGACTTCTTCGTTGCCTCGGAGATGCTGTGTGCCTTCGCTCGTGCACCGACTATAACACCACGTTCAAACTCACTTATATCTTGATAACCTGCCATTGTACCATCAGTAACCGATCTAACACATGCGCCAGACACTTGTCTTATACAGGCGCTGCCTGTTTGCATGTCTGTGTATTTCAATACGCATGCCTATAACAGGTTTCTTAAGCTCATCAGTGTACAATGACAAACGTTCCTAAGAGAATATTTGGAGAGCATCGGAACAGTAGCTCAGGAAACGCAAATTGGCCTGCACACCCACCGAACTTCTATATATTTATCCGTGGCAAAAATTAGAGCGAAACATCTGTGATGAAACACCGACGTCTCCCGAAAATATGAAATGCTTCGTGACATGGATCCATACTGCCGTTAACTCCAGATGAAATTCTACGTGCCGTATTGTTTCTCCAGAATCACTTTATTACGTATAATGAGCTCAAGGCCCGTCTTAGCAGCTTCTCCCTGTCTAGAGGAGATATCCCAGTTCATCACGCCCGACCAAGTTACCTGCGTCGACCGACTGCCCATGCGTTCGCCTCCAAGTAGCACGAAAAGGCGAAGCTCCCTTTGATCGTTCTGTCGGTTCGCACCAAAAAAGCATATTTTGTTGCGTTTTGTTGCCAATCACGGCAGAATAAAGTTCCTAGAAACTCTCAAACCTCTCTACCAGAAGAGTTTGTCTTGCAAACTCTCTGCACAATTCCTTTGAATAACCTGGTGGGATTGCTAAACGTCTGTAAGAGAGAATGTGGACTGTAGTTACCACTCTGACAGAAGAGGAAGAATGGGGAAGATACCTTCAAGTCCGTCGAGAACCAGTAATTTCTGAAACTACGTAGAACTCTTTTGCTGTTGTCGCATGTGGTAGCTTAATGTGGCTCGAGTTGTGCAACCTTCGACATATTAGTGGCTCATGTGTTCCATCATGCCAAAACACCTTAAAAATGAGCAACGGATGCATTCATAAATCTGACAGAATGGCAATTGCAAAGCACTTTCGTAATAAGCAATTGGAAGGACGGCATTGTAGGAAAGGTGGTCCACATATGTGGCTATTCATCGAACTAGCTTTCCATACCCGAAAACGGCGGTTCAGCTTTACGTAACCTGATTCATGCGCATATTCGTCAACTGATTCGGTGGCACATATTACAAAAACAAACGCCACACGATAACTGAAACATATATATGAATGTTTCTTTATTTGTCCCTCCTTCGATTCCATACTACTCGATCTTTTGCTATTAAACTTTGCTGATTTGTTGTGTATCAACAAACGGAGATTTCTCAATTGTATTAAAGTTGTCGAAGAAAAATCTAGAAACTGGATGTGTCGAGAATAAAACATGCCAAGAATAAACAAGAGCAATTAATGAAAAAATTAAGCAAACATTTTGGCAGCCGTTAACACACAATGGAAATGTAACTGACAGGCATCTCGGAAGTTGCCAACTTTAAACTGAATGCAAGTGGCCGAAGGCGAAAACGCTATCCGTCTGTGCAGGTACGTCAACATTGAGGAGTTACCATAGACACGTACTCAAATTTTATTGTCGAATAGGTGGTGCGCGTGGCCTTTTAACATATTTGTGTGTGTCACATTGTTCAGCGGCAGTTCTTGCGTTTCCGTATGTACGAAGTATGTGAAGTGAGTGGAACATAGATATAGACATTTCTGTCCGTGTGTGACGTAACAGGTGGTGTTAATTATAAACTTCAAACTACAACTCGGAATAACACAACTGACACAATTTTCTCTTCTTTTGACAAACTAATTATAATAGTTTCCGCGAAGTAATACTTTCACTATCAAGCGAACCAGATGATGCAGTCGTTAGCAAATTTTCTTATTCGGGAAGATGAAGATTTCGAACCTGCGCATCCAGATTTAAGTTTTCGTGATTACCTTGTCGCTTCTGGAAAATACTGGAGTGGTTCTTTTGAAAGGCAATTGCCGGATTTCTTCCCCGTCATTGAAACATTCCGAGCGTGTGCTCTGTCTCTAGTGACCTAGATCTCGACGGGTTTGAGCCCCAATTTCCTCCCTTTCTCTTTTAAATCAGTTACGCCATCTTTACAACGAGCTGTTGGTCAATGTAGACCTCCAGCACCGAAGAAAAAGGCATCACGAACCGCAGAAACAAACGAGCACCTTGAAGTAAAATTGGAAAGCGATCGACTACGCGCTTTTAAATTCAGATGAGCACTGCATACCGATCTATATCTTGGTACATTACACTGTGGCGCTAATTTTGATTTGAGGCATCACACAGAATCTGATAATTGAACTTGTAGTGCTCTCTAAAATGAAACACCAGCAATACACAAAGCAGGTGGATAAGCGAAATAGACGAAATTACATTCATCACCCTCAACATTATCAACGTTAGTACCAGGTGACATAAACCTATCGAACATTTGTATGCAGAAATGGCCATTCAGGTTATTTTAACATATTCACATGCAGCCATTCATGGGACGAAGTAAAAGAACTTAGGTTCACTGGAGGGTCATCAAATGAATGCCATAATATTTTCTGACTTTATACAAACATTAGTACAATTCACGTATCCAAATGACATTACCCGGTGCAACATGTATCATGTGTGAAAATTCTATCGCAACATTGAAAGTACAAGGGAAAATTTATCATCTTACAGGATCTCTACTAGCGTAGACAAATGAAGATACAAATTATTTCCTATTTACTTCATGGAAAACACTCATGAATATCTTTGTTAACGTTCTCAGTTCAGTATAGATGCTAAAGGAGAAACTGTCACTGCAGTACAAATTTTATTCGATCTACAAACGAATTAAAACTATAGTTCACATCTGGCCTTGAATGAATGCCTGCTGATGCTACAAAGTTGTAGCTAGAGCAGGCAGAACACCTGTCAGCCAACGCGAAACTGAAAACATAACTCCAACAATTAATGAAATAATGACAGTTACAGCTGGTGCAGAGTTAAACTCGCATGCTCGCAGAGAATTTAACTAACTTGATGTAATTCTTCTTCGCAGATATGACGATGTTAATCGAGTATCCAAATCTCATCTCTCATACGAAGGATTGCAGTATCGGAGTGTATTTTGACGAAGAGAACATTGATGTTTTCACAATATCAAATGGTTCAAATGGCTCTGAGCACTATGGCACTTAACATCTGTGGTCATCAGTCCCCAAGAAATTAGAACTACTTACACCTAATTAAACTAAGGTCATCACACACATCCATTCCCGAGGCAGGATTCGAACCTGCGATCGTAGCAACCGCACGGTTCAGGGCTGAACCGCCTAGAACCACTTGGCCACCGCGGTCGGCCACAATATAAAGCTAAGAAATTGAGAGAGTGCTAAGGAAACAAATAAGGAAATTAGAGCTACGAATTACTATTCACATCGATTGATGGTTCGTGGAAAAGCTGAAAATCAGATCTTGAAATGTCAACAATTGTTCCAGTAATACATTCGATTAAATTTAGCCAAATGGCGTTCCAGAGAGTTCCCTTATTTACGTCAGTCAGTCGTTAATGGTGGCAACGGAATGCCAATGAGCTGGGAAAAACTGTCATATTAGTGACAAGGCTTTCCACTGCACATGCATGATACGCGCAAGGTACAATGACATTTGTTTCCACAAATGGCCACTCAGCTTATTTTAACATATTCAAATGCCACCATTCACGTGAAGTAAAAGAACTTAGGTTCACTGGAGGGTCATCACATGAATCTCATATTATTGTCCGCGCGTGACATTATACAGACATTGAAATTCTGAATAATTTTCATTGTCGATCATCATGGTTTTGGAGAGACACGCTGCTGCATGTATTCCGTTGAACGGCAAAGTAGATGAGTATCACACGAATACATTTTGATTTTATTGGCCACAAAATCGAGGCCACTTCAAACTCATCAGCAGAAGCACAAAAACCAGAAGTCGACATTGACCCATATCTAATGGAAGCCTTCAAGAAAAACATGATTTGTAGTCCATATGAATTCTGCAACACCAGTTCTCCTTACATGCCTCTCGGAAAATGCAGGAAAAGTAACGAAAGATGACTGTCGGCGAGACTACACCTGGCAATGACGGATACCAATTTTGTCGTCGACCATTGACTGAAGATACCAGACAATCGATCACTTTAATAAAACTATATAACAATGATACATAAGTAGTTAATCATTAGGAGATACCAGAATCACCGTCTTCCGCGAAAACGTGCAAGCCTCACACCAACAGCGAATAGTGCAATTTGGCAAAATGGATCAAGTACATTTGCGAACCAGGCTACAAAATGAGTGATAGGGCAGTGGAAAGCATATATCAATAAAATCGACCAATTTTAACTGGTACCCTGTAACAATGAAGCTGTATAGTGCATTTTTTTTCTCTTCCAAGCCACGATCGACATAGTTTCTCCTTTGATAGTTCAGATTCAAAATGGACAGAGCGTGTCTTTCACATACAGAAAATGGCAGTGCAAGGGGATTGTCACCACCTCGAACTGTGTTACCAGCACCTTTCTCACTGTGCATGGCCATTACTTTTGATAAGACGCAATTTTACTCTCACGTGTCAACATATTACGCATGAAAAATGTTAGATCCAGCCTAGTCGTCAAATGTGGGGTGTCTAGAAAACCTGATTTCTCGGATCGTTAGGCAACACTCAGACAAATCGTATTCGTGAGTTTTATTACAAAAGGAAAAGATAACAAAACTTTGTCAATTACACAGATGTGTCACAAGCAAAGGCCGACATGCAAAATAAGCAACGATCTTCAGTATAAACGCCGACTGCTGTGGACGAGTGATTCTAGGCGCTTCAGTCCGGAACCGCGCTGCTGCTACAGTCGTAGGTTCGAATCCTGCCTCGGGCATGGATGTGTGCGATGCCTTTACGTTAGTTAGGTTTAAGTAGTTCTAAGTCATGGGACTGACCTGAGATGTAAGTCCCATAGTTCTCAGAGGCATCTGAACCTTTTTTTTTTTTAGTATAAACAATCCTAAGTTGCTGACCCCCCCCCCATGAACCATGGACCTTGCCGTTGGTGGGGAGGCTTGCGTGCCTCATCGATACAGATAGCCGTACCGTAGGTACAACCACAACGGAGGGGTATCTGTTGAGAGGCCAGACAAACGTGTGGTTCCTGAAGAGGAGCAGCAGCCTTTTCAGTAGTTGCAAGGGCAACAGTCTGGATGATTGACTGATCTGGCCTTGTAACAATAACCAAAACGGCCTTGCTGTGCTGGTACAGCGAACGGCTGAAAGCAAGGGGAAACTACGGCCGTAATTTTTCCCGAGGACATGCAGCTTTACTGTATGATTAAACGATGATGGCGTCCTCTTGGGTAAAATATTCCGGAGGTAAAATAGTCCCCCATTCGGATCTCCGGGCGGGGACTACTCAAGAGGATGTCGTTATCAGGAGAAAGAAAACTGGCGTTCTACGGATCGGAGCGTGGAATGTCAGGTCCCTTAATCGGGCAGGTAGGTTAGAAAATTTGAAACGGGAAATGGATAGGTTAAAGTTAGATATAGTGGGAATTAGTGAAGTTCGGTGGCAGGAGGAACAAGACTTCTGGTCAGGTGACTACAGGGTTATAAACACAAAGTCAAATAGGGGTAATGCAGGAGTAGGTTTAATAATGAATAGGAAAATAGGAACGCGGGTAAGCTACTACAAACAGCTTAGTGAACGCATTATTGTGGCCAAGATAGATACGAAGCCCACACCTACTACAGTAGTACAAGTTTATATGCCAACTAGCTCTGCAGATGACGAAGATATTGAAGAAATGTATGATGAAATAAAAGAAATTATTCAGATTGTGAAGGGAGACGAAAATTTAATAGTTATGGGTGACTGGAATTCCAGTGTAGGAAAAGGGAGAGAAGGAAACATAGTAGGTGAATATGGATTGGGGCTAAGAAATGAAAGAGGAAGCCGCCTGGTAGAATTTTGCACAGAGCACAATTTAATCATAGCTAACACTTGGTTTAAGAATCATGATAGAAGGTTGTATACATGGAAGAACCCTGGAGATACTAAAAGGTATCAGATTGATTATATAATGGTAAGACAGAGATTTAGGAACCAGGTTTTAAATTGTAAGACATTTCCAGGGGCAGATGTGGACTCTGACCACAATCTATTGGTTATGACCTGTAGATTAAAACTGAAGAAACTGCAAAAAGGTGGGAATTTAAGGAGATGGGACCTGGATAAACTGAAAGAACCAGAGGTTGTACAGAGTTTCAGGGAGAGCATAAGGGAACAATTGACAGGAATGGGGGAAAGAAATACAGCAGAAGAAGAATGGGTAGCTTTGAGGGATGAAGTAGTGAAGGCAGCAGAGGATCAAGTAGGTAAAAAGACGAGGGCTAGTAGAAATCCTTGGGTAACAGAAGGAATATTGAATTTAATTGATGAAAGGAGAAAATATAAAAATGCAGTAAATGAAGCAGGCAAAAAGGAATACAAACGTCTCAAAAATGAGATCGACAGGAAGTGCAAAATGGCTAAGCAGGGATGGCTAGAGGACAAATGTAAGGATGTAGAGGCTTATCTTACTAGGGGTAAGATAGATACTGCCTACAGGAAAATTAAAGAGACCTTTGGAGATAAGAGAACCACTTGTATGAACATCAAGAGCTCAGATGGAAACCCAGTTCTAAGCAAAGAAGGGAAAGCAGAAAGGTGGAAGGAGTATATAGAGGGTCTATACAAGGGCGATGTACTTGAGGACAATATTATGGAAATGGAAGAGGATGTAGATGAAGATGAAATGGGAGATATGATACTGCGTGAAGAGTTTGACAGAGCACTGAAAGACCTGAGTCGAAACAAGGCCCCCGGAGTAGACAACATTCCATTGGAACTACTGACGGCCTTGGGAGAGCCCGTCCTGACAAAACTCTACCATCTGGTGAGCAAGATGTATGAAACAGGCGAAATACCCTCAGACTTCAAGAAGAATATAATAATTCCAATCCAAAAGAAAGCAAATGTTGACAGATGTGAGAATTACCGAACAATCAGTTTAATAAGCCACAGCTGCAAAATACTAACACGAATTCTTTACAGACGAATGGAAAAACTAGTAGAAGCCGACCTCGGGGAAGATCAGTTTGGATTCCGTAGAAATACTGGGACACGTGAGGCAATACTGACCTTACGACTTATCTTAGAAGAAAGATTAAGGAAAGGCAAACTTACGTTTCTAGCATTTGTAGACTTAGAGAAAGCTTTTGACAATGTTGACTGGAATACTCTCTTTCAAATTCTAAAGGTGGCAGGGGTAAAATACAGGGAGCGAAAGGCTATTTACAATTTGTACAGAAACCAGATGGCAGTAATAAGAGTCGAGGGACATGAAAGGGAAGCAGTGGTTGGGAAGGGAGTAAGACAGGGTTGTAGCCTCTCCCCGATGTTATTCAATCTGTATATTGAGCAAGCAGTAAAGGAAACAAAAGAAAAATTCGGAGTAGGTATTAAAATCCATGGAGAAGAAATAAAAACTTTGAGGTTCGCCGATGACATTGTAATTCTGTCAGAGACAGCAAAGGACTTGGAAGAGCAGTTGAACGGAATGGACAGTGTCTTGAAAGGAGGATATAAGATGAACATCAACAAAAGCAAAACGAGGATAATGGAATGTAGTCAAATTAAATCGGGTGATGCTGAGGGGATTAGATTAGGAAATGAGACACTTAAAGTAGTAAAGGAGTTTTGCTATTTGGGGAGCAAAATAACTGATGATGGTCGAAGTAGAGAGGATATAAAATGTAGACTGGCAATGGCAAGGAAAGCGTTTCTGAAGAAGAGAAATTTGTTAACATCGAGTATAGATTTAAGTGTCAGGAAGTCTTTTCTGAAAGTATTTGTATGGAGTGTAGCCATGTATGGAAGTGAAACATGGACGATAAATAGTTTGGACAAGAAGAGAATAGAAGCTTTCGAAATGTGGTGCTATAGAAGAATGCTGAAGATTAGATGGGTAGATCACATAACTAATGAGGAGGTACTGAACAGGATTGGGGAGAAGAGGAGTTTGTGGCACAACTTGACCAGAAGAAGGGATCGGTTGGTAGGACATGTTCTGAGGCATCAAGGGATCACCAGTTTAGTATTGGAGGGCAGCGTGGAGGGTAAAAATCGTAGGGGGAGACCAAGAGATGCATACACTAAGCAGATTCAGAAGGATGTAGGTTGCAGTAGGTACTGGGAGATGAAGAAGCTTGCACAGGATAGAGTAGCATGGAGAGCTGCATCAAACCAGTCTCAGGACTGAAGACCACAACAACAACACAACAAGTTGCTGATGTGCAAGTGCCTAACCTACAAGCTGCTACAGAACTCGCTGATCTTGAAGCTACCACTTAACTGGGCCGCGACCAGTCGGGCGCGGCGCTAATTCGTCTTCGCGTAGGGGCCGCCGCTCTCGCGTTGTGATCCTGGAAAAGCGTCGGCCAGCGTGCGATTGGCCGACGTCTTCTCACAGTCATCTCCATTCTATCGTCCACGACTGGTATACCGGCGCTTGACTGTAGCAGAAAACATCAGCGAACAAGTTGCAACGTCGCCAACCATGTAGAGCAGTTGCAGCCGTCCTAGTTTGTAGTCGTCCAACGGTTTAGGCCGCTTGTATACTGGTCGCCCAAACAATGCACAATGCTTCTGTTTACGGTTACTGTTAATCAGCGTACGTAGACCGACATCCTTCCAACAACTAAGCAGAGAAAACGGTGAGGTAGGCTATGTTTCACTTATTTTGGAGCCCTTAAGGAATATAATCGCCTTTAAAACGAGGCACATAGGGCACTTCGCTCTGTGATGCAGCGAATATTGCTCAACCATAGCAAAAACACACCTTATCTGCAGTAAAGTTCACGTCATGCTTAACCGGAACCGTGGGTCATTTAGGACACGCCGGCAAGAATAAAACCGTCTAACAACGGAAACACATGGAGTTTTCTTCGTGTGCTACCCCCCCCCCCCCCCTTCCTTAGTTTACTCAAAAAAACGCCAATATTAGAAGAATACACGCTTTTGAAACCCCGTGCCACAAAATAGTCGCGCACTGCGCTTCGTTGGCGTAGTGAACGCTATGGAGAAATGAGGCTGCACAAAATAGCTGTGCCCTGCGGCGTGGTGTCTACCCCCACCCTCACTACGTGTGCAACGGAAGTGAGTGCTAACTTGCCAACCGTTGCGGAATTCCGCTAAGCGTATTGGAGTTTTTTGGCCTTCGTGGCGTAGCGGCGAAATTCTGGAATTGTTAAAAATGTAGTGGAATTCAACTTTCTTTGGCGAAATGTAAAACCCTCGCAAATTTTCACTGCCAAGTACAAAACATGTAATATATGAACGGGAATGCAGGTACTTTCTCCATCATGACAGACATTAAAAATGAAAGACTTACTAAGCTACTCGCAGAAACGTTAAGTGACTTGTTGAAAGTATGACTAGACATCCAAAAAAAAGAACCGTTATTGATCATTATTATATTTCGTACGTAATTACGGAGGGACATTTCCGTAAGTTTGAAAAACGTATCAAGTATTATCTGAGAACTGAAGGTGATCAAAATATTGCTGCATCAACAAATTCATATATTTCACTGTGATTTTAATAAACATTGAAACGTTTCACACACACAATGCTAAAAAAAACCTTGTAAATTAACTCCTTACGCCTTACTCAGTTCAGATTCCATATAAAGAGGAAAATTACCTGTCGGATCAAACGACAATTACTATATTAACAGCAACTATTTGAATGAAGCACGATATTCAGGTCCACCACTGGACATTGTCGTCCAAGCTGTCGCTGATCGTTAAATGCCCCAGCTGGAAAGATATGGAATATATTTGTTTATAGCTTAAATTATTTATTTAGCATGTATATCGTCAGGAATTATGTAGACTATATCATAAATTACATTTGAATCTGTAGTGGAATTTGGATGTGCTAATAGCGGAATTAACTTATTATTGGCTGGCAACATTGAACGGAATAAATCCAGTGTGTTCTGTAGCTTCCCCTTGGGCAGTCACAATTAGAGTGACGAAGTTTCGGGCGTAGCATGTTAAGCCAGCTTAAACTGTGCGTGCGTGTGTTTAGTTGTTAAAAGAGTCGCGTTTGAAAAAAAAAACTATGAAACGGACAAGACAGAAATCCCTTCTGTTTTTTTTTCTAAAAAAGAGACACAGAATTCTGATGCACTTGTTTCGAAAGAGAGTGGCATGTCACCACGTGATGTGGAATCTCAGCATGAAGAAGCGGGACCATCCAGGAAAACTGAGGATGAAGCAAAGAAGGGTGAGTCTCCTATTAACCATTATAAAAAGGGTTACATGATTTTGAGCCGCAGTTTTGCAAAAATTAAGAAGAACCTTCTAGTTTAACATTTAATTACAAATTAACAAATGGGCCTATTGCAAAATACGTTATACCAATTTTTTCTAGTTTAATTCTGCGTTAGGCTATTATATGAGAGAATTTGGTTATAATGTTTAATAACTATTTTCTACTTAAATTTATACTAACAATTGCCTGGATTATGGGCGTTTTCCCTAGGAACTACTCACTTCAAAACTCTTGAAACGTGTTAGTCTCATCTTCATGAAGTTTCATGTGGTTACAGGCACATGTATTGGCAGAGTGAATCTCAACTTCAGGAATTATTCAATCACTTATTGAAAGTTTCTTATAATTTTTCTAAAATAAGTTTTCCATGGACAATATAAACATAGAAAGCGTGTGATTGTTTTGGAGCTCTCTTTTTGTGGTACCTAATCTTGAAACTACGATCACTGAGACTGTACAGTGTGGTATAATTTAATGAAGTTTAATAATGAATAATAGTTGCAACTTTGTCCATGTTGAAGTAGCTTTTCTGCCAGCAAAAATGGTGGACTGTTCATTGGCTGAAAAGTAAATGTGACAAACAGTGGCGGATAAAAAAATTTTGCACCCCTGGTGGTGCAACTAGATTGTGAAGAAATTATTAGTAAGTTATCAGCAAGACGTAAAAGGCTAAATATAATACTTTAAATTAAAGTAATTAATGTTTATTTTTAAATTAACTTACGACCTGAAGTTGCAGCAAAATGCCAAAGTGTCACAATTTAAATACAAAGAGTAATATAATAATATTATTGCGTAATATAAATGATTAATAATGATATTCAAAAATATATAATTACCTTCAATGTTAGCTTAGAATTAGCTGATTTTTCATAAATAAATACCTCAACAGCTACAATACATATGTTTTATTTAAAGACGCTTGCATGAATTAATGTTTCTCTACAGTTATAGGCGCATGTAATATGGATGCTAACGTATTTGTGGGTTTTTAAATTTCTGCTTGATTAACTATTGGCGTTAACAGCAAAATCTGTTTATGTGGTGGGGCGAAGACAGGTTTACCTTCTTAAATGATAGTGTTACACCCCCCACCCCCATGCAAAAGCTGTAGGTACGTTCCTGTCTCAGTACATTGTGAGGTGCACCAGGAACAGGGAGCTCGCTACTTGAAATTTACTGAAAGCCCAATGTGACCCACGATTGCAGATAAGGGCTTCTTTTAGTCAGTGTATATTGAATTATTTTGTGGGTTTCAAACACTTTGTTCCCAGAATGCAGCAGAGTCTCACCGAAAAAGAAATCTGTGAACTGTTATTAGACGAAAAATATTCAGATACAGAACCTTTAAGCGATTTTGAACCTTGAGATTAAGAGAACATAAGTGACGATGACATAAGTGGCGATGAAAATACACAGCAAGAAATTGCTTCTCATTCAAGTAATTCATAGTCTGGTGATTCAGTAGAGAGAGTTAGCCGGCTCTCAAGTAGTTCAAGTGGTCTACCCATCCACCAGCTAGGTCCAGAGCAGAGGCCACATCATCATCACTCACCTGCCTGGTCTCATCGATACAGTTCCTGAAAAACGCATCATGTCACCAATTCAATCACGGCAGTTGCTGATATCAGATGAAATGATCGCACATATTTACACTCACACTAATCAGAAAATAACAGAATATTCAGAAAAGTATTGAACTATTGCTACTTCCACTAACCATGTGAGTGTTATGGAAATGAAAGCGTTCTTTGGGTTGTTACTGTTATCAGGTGTATTGAAATCTGGCCATGAAGACATACAGGGTTTATGGGCAACTACTAGAATAAACCGAGATATATTCAGAATAACGATGTCAATGAAGCGATTTATGTTCCTGTTATCTGCTTTGAGATTTCAATACATGAATTCTAGGGAAGGAAGAAGAACTAATGAAAGCGCTACTCTCACTCCGAAATATTTAGAAATTTCATTCTGAACTGTCAAAAAAATAAAAAGTAGCTGCTCACAATATTTGACAGTTGATGAACTGCTTTGCTCTTTTAGAGGGACATGTTTTTTCAGGGTTTATATGAACTCGAAGTCTGCTAAATATGGCATCAAGCTAAATATGGCATCAAGATTAAGTGCCTTCGCGATGCTAAAACACATTGTTTATACAATGCGTTTATCTATGTGGATCACGAAAAAGAGGAAAATATTGTTTATGTGGTCATAAAACTGACAGCAAACAATCACAAAAATGTGACACATGTTTTAAATTCATCTGTAAATGGCATGCAGAAAAAGAAGTGTTGTGTACCAAGTGTCATTCTTCGTTCATGTACTGATATAGATAACATTTGGACAGTTACATGTTTCGTTTTCATTATTTTTGTTTCTGACTGATGGCATGTAGAGTCGTTATTTATGTTAAGGGGAAGCTGTAAGCCTTTTTTGTAATCATATAGCATTCCAAAGTAACATTCTAAAAATCTCATAAAACATGAAACATAGGACTTAAAGCTAGACAAATAAAAGAATGTAAAATATATATTTGAAATAAAATTTATTTTAATACAATCACTATGTATTTTCATATGAATTATATCTCTTAGGGGGTTTATGTTGAATTTTTATTTAAGGTCACCCACAATAATATGACGTTGACTAATTAGCACATTTGTTGAAACGAATGTTCTGGGATTGGTTCCAGAATAACGTATAGGCTATGACACAACCATGCATACAATTAGAAGTCAATGTCGTTGATAGTATATCCTACATGCCCCAGGAGGCAAAATCAGAACGTTGCCATTTCATTTATTTTGAAAAACATATGGTCAGAATAAAGTCGCACCCTTGCAGCTGCGTCATCTGGAACTGCAGCAACTCCTTTCGATAGTGGCCAAACATCACATTCAGCAACAAAACTATTGTCGACTGTTCAGTCACTGTGATATCTTGTAAGGGATCCGTGATCCCACGAACATTGATGCTAGTATCCGACGCCCAGGTTGATAGTAGACAGGAGTCGATTGTCAAGCGCTGCAGTAGGCAGTGAGACTAGTGTCGAGTGCGGAGTACTATTGGAGAATATCGAGTGAGAAGTGGTGAACCATGGACCTTGCCGTTGGTGGGGAGGCTTGCGTGCCTCATCGATACAGATAGCCGTACCGTAGGTACAACCATAACGGAGGGGTATCTGTTGAGAGGCCAGACAAACGTGTGGTTCCTGAAGAGGGGCAGCAGCCTTTTCAGTAGCTGCAAGGGCAACAGTCTGGATGATTGACTGATCTGGCCTTGTAACAATAACCAAAACGGCCTTGCTGTGCTGGTACTGCGAACGGCTGAAAGCAAGGGGAAACTACGGCCGTAATTTTTCCCGAGGGCATGCAGCTTTACTGTATGATTAAATGATGATGGCGTCCTCTTGGGTAAAATATTCCGGAGGTAAAATAGTCCCCCATTCGGATCTCCGGGCGGGGACTACTCAAGAGGATGTCGTTATCAGGAGAAAGAAAACTGGCGTTCTACGGATCGGAGCGTGGAATGTCAGGTCCCTTAATCGGGCAGGTAGGTTAGAAAATTTGAAAAGGGAAATGGATAGGTTAAAGTTAGATATAGTGGGAATTAGTGAAGTTCGGTGGCAGGAGGAACAAGACTTCTGGTCAGGTGACTACAGGGTTATAAACACAAAGTCAAATAGGGGTAATGCAGGAGTAGGTTTAATAATGAATAGGAAAATAGGAACGCGGGTAAGCTACTACAAACAGCTTAGTGAACGCATTATTGTGGCCAAGATAGATACGAAGCCCACACCTACTACAGTAGTACAAGTTTATATGCCAACTACCTCTGCAGATGACGAAGAAATTGAAGAAATGTATGATGAAATAAAAGAAATTATTCAGATTGTGAAGGGAGATGAAAATTTAATAGTTATGGGTGACTGGAATTCCAGTGTAGGAAAAGGGAGAGAAGGAAACATAGTAGGTGAATATGGATTGGGGCTAAGAAATGAAAGAGGAAGCCGCCTGGTAGAATTTTGCACAGAGCACAATTTAATCATAGCTAACACTTGGTTTAAGAATCATGATAGAAGGTTGTATACATGGAAGAACCCTGGAGATACTAAAAGGTATCAGATTGATTATATAATGGTAAGACAGAGATTTAGGAACCAGGTTTTAAATTGTAAGACATTTCCAGGGGCAGATGTGGACTCTGACCACAATCTATTGGTTATGACCTGTAGATTAAAACTGAAGAAACTGCAAAAAGGTGGGAATTTAAGGAGATGGGACCTGGATAAACTGAAAGAACCAGAGGTTGTACAGAGTTTCAGGGAGAGCATAAGGGAACAATTGACAGGAATGGGGGAAAGAAATACAGTAGAAGAAGAATGGGTAGCTTTGAGGGATGAAGTAGTGAAGGCAGCAGAGTATCAAGTAGGTAAAAAGACGAGGGCTAGTAGAAATCCTTGGGTAACAGAAGAAATATTGAATTTAATTGATGAAAGGAGAAAATATAAAAATGCAGTAAATGAAGCAGGCAAAAAGGAATACAAACGTCTCAAAAATGAGATCGACAGGAAGTGCAAAATGGCTAAGCAGGGATGGCTAGAGGACAAATGTAAGGATGTAGAGGCTTATCTTACTAGGGGTAAGATAGATACTGCCTACAGGAAAATTAAAGAGACCTTTGGAGAGAAGAGAACCACTTGTATGAACATCAAGAGCTCAGATGGAAACCCAGTTCTAAGCAAAGAAGGGAAAGCAGAAAGGTGGAAGGAGTATATAGAGGGTCTATACAAGGGCGATGTACTTGAGGACAATATTATGGAAATGGAAGAGGTTGTAGATGAAGATGAAATGGGAGATACGATACTGCGTGAAGAGTTTGACAGAGCACTGAAAGACCTGAGTCGAAACAAGGCCCCCGGAGTAGACAACATTCCATTGGAACTACTGACGGCCTTGGGAGAGCCAGTCCTGACAAAACTCTACCATCTGGTGAGCAAGATGTATGAAACAGGCGAAATACCCTCAGACTTCAAGAAGAATATAATAATTCCAATCCCAAAGAAAGCAGGTGTTGACAGATGTGAAAATTACCGAACAATCAGTTTAATAAGCCACAGCTGCAAAATACTAACACGAATTCTTTACAGACGAATGGAAAAACTAGTAGAAGCCGACCTCGGGGAAGATCAGTTTGGATTCCGTAGAAATATTGGGACACGTGAGGCAATACTGACCTTACGACTTATCTTAGAAGAAAGATTAAGGAAAGGCAAACCTACGTTTCTAGCATTTGTAGACTTAGAGAAAGCTTTTGACAATGTTGACTGGAATACTCTCTTTCAAATTCTAAAGGTGGCAGGGGTAAAATACAGGGAGCGAAAGGCTATTTACAATTTGTACAGAAACCAGATGGCAGTTATAAGAGTCGAGGGACATGAAAGGGAAGCAGTGGTTGGGAAGGGAGTAAGACAGGGTTGTAGCCTCTCCCCGATGTTATTCAATCTGTATATTGAGCAAGCAGTAAAGGAAACAAAAGAAAAATTCGGAGTAGGTATTAAAATCCATGGAGAAGAAATAAAAACTTTGAGGTTCGCCGATGACTTGTAGGGGACTTGCACCCCTTTGTTGTTTTGCGTGGCACTATCACAGCACTGACCTATATTGATATTCTAAGCACCTTATATATATAAGATGAACATCAACAAAAGCAAAACGAGGATAATGGAATGTAGTCGAATTAAGTCGGGTGATGTTGAGGGTATTAGATTAGGAAATGAGACACTTAAAGTAGTAAAGGAGTTTTGCTATTTGGGGAGCAAAATAACTGATGATGGTCGAAGTAGAGAGGATATAAAATGTAGACTGGCAATGGCAAGGAAATCGTTTCTGAAGAAGAGAAATTTGTTAACATCGAGTATAGATTTAAGTGTCAGGAAGTCTTTTCTGAAAGTATTTGTATGGAGTGTAGCCATGTATGGAAGTGAAACATGGACGATAAATAGTTTGGACAAGAAGAGAATAGAAGCTTTCGAAATGTGGTGCTACAGAAGAATGCTGAAGATTAGGTGGGTAGATCACATAACTAATGAGGAGGTACTGAATAGGATTGGGGAGAAGAGGAGTTTGTGGCACAACTTGACCAGAAGAAGGGATCGGTTGGTAGGACATGTTCTGAGGCATCAAGGGATCACCAATTTAGTATTGGAGGGCAGCGTGGAGGGTAAAAATCGTAGGGGGAGACCAAGAGATGCATACACTAAGCAGATTCAGAAGGATGTAGGTTGCAGTAGGTACTGGGAGATGAAGAAGCTTGCACAGGATAGAGTAGCATGGAGAGCTGCATCAAACCAGTCTCAGGACTGAAGACCACAACAACAACAAGTGGTGCTGGAAAGACGGACAAGAATGCTGGTCGAGTAAAATTCACCAGAATATGACGAGTGAGCACGTCCCCCTGATCGTCGTGGGGTTGACCCTCACTAATACCGATTTGCGAGTGATATGAAACAGAAAGTGACAAGTGCCGAATTACGTGTTTCGCGTCAACCGCGTCGGCCAGCAACAACCATGGATTGCAGTAGGGATTGTTGTGAAAGTTAAACATCAGCATTGCGTGTGGCGAAGTACTGAAAATCAACAACCAATAAAAAGATATAACTGTGATTAGACGGGTAAGGTGAAGGTAGTAACTGCCTCAGCATTTGTGTGTTAGTAGGAAATCAATTTGTACATCGCAACCTTTGTGGTCCTTAATAATAGACAAACTTTCTATCATTTCCACTATTCAATCTCAGAACAGCCGCACTCGGTTGAAATACCCCCGAAACCAACAGAAAAACCGATAGCCTTTCTTCCATTAAGCACACGGTCATATAATCGTAATAATTAACTGTTTGGCGGCTTCGGTAAATTACACAAAATCCAATAAGGAATTTTAATCCGGGGTGTTTCAATCTCCATTAAGGAGGGGGTTATGTTAGTGGAGGTAGACCAAGTGTACAATCCTACGCCATATGGTGGATACTCTGAGTCCAGCCATCTCGATTGACGTCACGGTCGCCATCCTGGATGACGTCACGGTGGCGATCTCTGGTGGCGACGATGTGAACTAAGTCAGTTGGAGTCCAGACTCAGTGGCGCACGCACTTGTTTGAAACTGGCTAAATAATAAAGACAAGTACATTTTTACCACCATTTTAATAGATGTGACCCATTATCATGTTGGAATTTGAACTTCCCGCCATTTCCTGTGGGAGGGCTGGGTGGGTTAGTGGAGGTAGCCCAATTGAACTTCTTCCCGCCAAAATCCGCCATTTTGGATGACGTCATTGTGGCGCTCTCAGGTGGCAACGATAACATCTATACCAGTTGTGCTCTAGAGCTCGTGGCGAACACACATGCTTTAAAGTGGTTAAATAATAAAGAGAAGTTCCTTTTTCCCGCCATTTTTCTTGATGTGACGCATTATCCTGCTGGTATTTGAATTTCGGGCCAATTTTTTTTTTTTTTTCTGGAGGGTTAGGTTAGTGGAGGTAGCCAAATTGACCTATCTTCCTGCCAAAATTCAAACTTGCCGCCAAAATCCGCCATCTTGGATGATGTCATGCGCTGTTGCCAAGTCTACAGGCCGCCATCTTGGATGACGTCATGGCCGCCATCTTCGATACACCTGGCACAATGGAAAATGTGGCCACAGCAGACTTGGTTCTCTACTGCCCTGATACATTTGGACACGAATCTTGACAGGTGACACGTACATAAGCTTCCTGTCTGATCACTTTCATCCATTCGTGTCCATTGTACATTCCAACGGACTTGGGCAATTCCAGAAGGACAATACGACACCCCACGCGTCCAGGATTGCTACAGAGTGGCTCCAGGAAAACTCTTCTGAGTTTAAACACTTCCACTCGTCAGAACACTCCCCAGACATGAACATTATTGAGCATAAGTGAGAATCCTTGCAACGTGCTGCTCAGAAGAAGTCTCCACCCCTTCGTACTCCTGCGGATTTATGTACAGCCCTGCAGGATTAATAGTGTCAGTTCCCTCCAGCACTACTTCAGACAGTAGTCGAGTCCATGCCACGTCGTGTTGCGGCACTTCTGCGTGTTCGCGGGGAACCTACACGAAATTTCTTTGGTTCTTCAGTGTATATAACGTTCAAATGCTTAGTGTGTGTAGTTAGTTATACATACAGATCGTTCACCTTCCTACGTGTAGACATACATTGTGTAATGGGTATAACTGCAGATATTTGTACTGGTGACTGAGAACAGTGTACTAAACAATATTATATCAGTACTTGCGCCATTTGCAGACTAATAATTATGGCTGTTAGTGGTCATACGTTTTAGATGGGTTATTATTTGCAAGTACAAATGGCACAAGCAAGCCATTGAAAGTGTACTTTTCTATGGGCAGCAGATCAGGTATTGAAGGGTGGATGCGTAGAGGCAAAATGAAAGTCTATAGTGACAGGAGTAGTCCATTTTTACGTACAATTACGACGGTGAAGTACACAAGATATATAAAAAAACTGAAAAAAGTATTTATGGTTGCTAAAACCTTAAGTGCCTATACAATTTAAGTGAATCTTATTAAACTTTATTTTGTGTCTCAAAAATCTTTAATTTTTGTGTCAGAAAAATCTGATAACAAAAAAATGGGTCAAATGGCTCTGAGTACTATGGGACTCAACATCTTAGGGCATAAGTCCCCTATAACTTAGAACTACTTAAACCTAACCTAAGGACAACACACGCCCATGCCCGAGGCAGGATTCGAACCTGCGACCGTAGCAGTCCCGCGGTTCCGGACTGCAGCGCCAGAAATCTGATAACAAACAGATGTAATATGCTTACAGGAGAGACGTCTTTCGTTATTCAGGAATGAGACCAGATATTATAGATAAACCGTAGAGTATTAACAAAATGCACACAGCAGTATAATGTTCACTGACGAAAGAAAGACAATGAAGCAGTCGCCTGTTCTCTGTTGACCACACAGGGGCAGAAACGAAAGTAGGAGAAGAATTGTGAAAGCATCACGGAGTTTTTGAGCATCGAGGAACAGTGTGTGTAGTCTCCAGACGGACTTGCATTTAGAGCAAAACATCTTTCCAACCCCGATTCCTTGGCCACCAAGTTGTCTTGGCGTGGAATACGACGACCACGGTGAGGTACAGCTATCTGTCCTCAGCAGGGAGCAGCCTCAACGACACCAACATTTAATGCGTAAGCACTGTAAGTTTTGTGTGGATTTATGTACAAAGAGACTTAACCAACGAAATGTTTGACAGAACACAAAATATAAACTTTTCCTTGTGATTACAAGTGTGTGAAAGGAAAAGCCAACAGCCAATGCACAAAAGAAGTGTATATGAGTATGCAGTGATTCTGTATACCTGCTTCAATATTGCCTATATGTGAAAGGGAAGTCCATGGTGTAAGCTGTTCTCAATCAGCAGCTTAAATGTCCAAACGCCACCTCTATTAACCCTTTAGCGACAGGTAGACGCGAGTGCATATTTCGTCCAAGCTATTCCTTTCCATGATGTTAGACTTGGCGCACGGCTCAGCTCCAGAAACAGGTGTTGCTCCTGCGGCAGTGCGTGTCTGCGGCCAATCACGCACTGAAGACAGTTGACAGTGATCAAGGAACAGCGACAGGTCATACATAAAGCACGCCAGTGGCGAGACGCAATCAATACCTCCACTGCACGATTAACAACGGTGAAGTCATTGATGACAGTGCCACTAAAGCAGAGTTATGAAACACATTTTCCGAAACTAATTCACCAAAGAAGACGAAGTAAATATTTCTGAATTCCGATAAAGAACGACTGCCTAGATGAGAAACATAGAAGTAGAGACATCCACGGTGCAGCAAAGCAGGTTAAATCACTTAATAAAGGCAAGTCCTCCGGTCCACATTGTATCCCACTCAGGTTCCTTTCCGATTATGCTGATGCTGTAGCTCCATATTTAGGAATTATATACAACTGACTGCTCACAGAAAGTTCCGTACCTAAATTCTGGAAAATTGCTCAAGTCACACCAATAGCCAAAAATGGAAGTAGGAATAATCCGCTGAATTCCAGACCCACATCAATAACGTCGATTTGCAGTAGGGGAACATACACTGTGTTCGAACATTATGAATTACCTCGAAGAAAACGATTTATTGACACATAGACATCACGGGTGCAGAAAACATCGTTGTTGTAGAACACAACTACCTCTTTATACTCATCAACTGATGAGTGCTATCGACAGGGCATGTCAAACTGACTCCAAATTTTTAGATTTCCAGAAGACTTTCGACACCGTTCCTCACATGCGTCTTCTAACCAAACTGCATGAATATGGAAAATCGCCTCAGTTGTGCGACTGGCTTCGCGATTTCCTCTCAGTAAGATCACAGTCCGTAGTAATAGACGGAAGGTCATCGAGTAAAACAGAAGCAATATCCTGCGTTCCCCAAGGAAGTGTTATAGGCCATCTGTTGTTGCCGAGCGGGGTAGCCGCGCGGTCTGGGGCGTCTTGTCACGCTCCCTGTGACTCCCCCGTCGGAGGTTCGAGTCCTCCATCGGACATGGGTCTGTGTGTCGTCCTTAGCGTAAGTTACTTTATGTTAGATTAAATAGCGTGTAAGCTTGGATGACCTCAGCAGTTTGGTCCCATAAGACCTTACCACAAATTTCAAAGTTTTTCCCTCCGTTGTTCCTGAACAATATTAACGACATAGGAGACAATCTGAGTATCCCTCTCAGATTGTTTGCAAATGATGCTGTTATTTACCGTGTTGTTAAGTCATGACCAAAACGAACAGCAAAATGATTTAGATAAGATATATGTATGGTGCGAAAAGTGGCAATTGAAGCTGATAAAGAAAAGAGTGAAGTTATTCACATGAGTGCTAAAAGAAATCCAAAGAAATTTTGATTACGCGATAAGTCACACTTAATATTAAGGCTGTAAATCCAACTAAATACTTGGGGATTACAATTACAGATAACCTAAATTGGAACGATCACATAGATCATTTTTTGCTTAGAGCAAACCAAAGACTGCAGCCGAGGGGCATGAAAGGAAAACAGTGGTTGAGAATGGAGTGAGACATGGTTGTAGCCCATCCCCAACGTCATTCAGTCTATGTACTGAGCAAGCAGTAAAGAAAACAAAAGAAAAGTTCAGAGTAGGAATTTAAATCCGAAGAAGAAATAAAAGCTTTGATGTTTGCCAATGACATTGGAATTCTCTCAGATAGAGCAAAGGACCTGGAAGAGCAGTCGAATGGAACGGACAGTGTCTTCAAAGGAGGATAAAAGATGAACTTAAACAAAAGCGAAACGATGATAATGGGAAGTAGTCGAATTAAATAAGGTGAGGCTGAGGGGATTAGATTAGCAAACGTGGCACTTAAAGTAGTAGATGACTTTTGCTATTTGGGGAGCAAATTAACTGATGATGGTGGAAGTAGAGAGGATGTAAAATGTAGACTGGCAATGACAAGGAAAGCGTTTCAAAAGAAAAATTTGTTAAAATCGAGTATAGTTTCAAATGTCAGGAAGTCGTTTCTGAAAGAATTTTTATGGAGTGTAGCTGTGTATGGATGTGAAACATGGACGATAAATAGTTTATGCAAGAAGAGAATAGAATCTTTCGAAATGTGGTGCTACAGAAGGATGCTGAAGATTAAATGGGTATACCATGTAACTGATCTGGAGGTACTGAATAGAATGGGAAGAAGAGAAATTTGTGGCACAAATTGATTAGAAGAAGGGATCTGTTCGTCTGCCTTTTTTTGAGGCATCAAGGTTATCACCAGTTCAGTATTGGAGAGCAGCGTGGAGGGAGGCCAAGATATGAATACATTAAGTAGATAGCGGTAGGTACTTTGAGATGAAGGAGCTTACATAGGATACAGCAGCATCAAACAAGTCTCTGAACTGAAGACAACAACAACAACAACATTTTTACGATAGAAATCAGGAAGGAAAGTTATTCATACAGGATGACAATTCCAGATTGAAATTTTCACACTACAGCAGAGTGTGCGCTGATATGAAACTTCCTGGCATATTAAAAGGGTGTGCCGGACCGAGACAAGAACTAAAGACCTTTGCCTTTTGAGGGCAAGTGCTCTACCATCTGAGCTACCGAAGCAGGACTCACGTCCCCTCCTCTGGGCTTCAGTTCTACCAGTACCTCGTCTCCTACCTTCCAAACTTCACATAAGCTCTTCTGCGAATCTTGCAAGGCTAGCACTCCAAAAAAGAAAGGATATTGCGGTGACATAGCTTAGGCACAGACTGGGGGAATGTTTGCAGACTGAAATTTTCACTCTGCAGTGGAGTGTACGCTGATATGAAACTTCCTGGCAGGAGTGCTAGTGAAGTTTGGAAGGTAGGAGACGAGGTACTGGCAGAACTGAAGCCCAGAGGACGGGACGTGAGTCGTGGTTGGGTAGCCCAGTCGATAGAGCAGTTGCCCGCAAAAGGCACAGGTCCTGAGTTCGAGTCTCGATCTGGCACACAGTTTTAATCTGCCAGGAAGTTTGAGAGTGACAATTATTGACCTACATGAAATGAAATCGTCATAGCTTCTGAACGGTTTGCTTTATGACGTTCAAATTGTACTGTTGGCTGCGGGGGATGATGGGAATTAGTTTGCGTATGCACGTGCGCCTTGTTGTTGTCGGCTATGTGCACGAGAAAACGTCACGGTACAGCGTACCTGAACATATACCACTTGTGAAGGCCTACTACACGAGCAATAACAGCCCAAATGAGGCTCAAAGGAAGTGGTGTGACCGAGATCAAGATGAAGACAACCGGTCCGTGTGTGCTAAAAATCAAGAATATGATTCGCAAGTTTGAGAGAACGGGTAGCTTTCATGCTAACAGTGTTCGCAATGTCGGTGGACCGAAACGGATGGAAACGCCTGAAAACATCAAGACGACAAGCGCTGTGTTTCAAACCAGCCCCAGGAAATCTATCAGACGAGCTGCACAACAGCTGGGAATAAACTGGGAGGCACTGCGACGTATAGTTGTTGAAGACATGCGTCTTTTCCCATACAAAATTCAAACTCCTCAGCCATTAAGCCAGAGGGCCATGGAACAGCAGTTTTGTTTCGCCTACACTCTTGTCTCCAGAATTGACGAACAGGACTTTGATGTGAATATGGTTTCGTTTCGCCCCTATGCCCACATTTATTTGGATGGGTTCGTCAATAAGCGAAATTGGCGCATTTGGTGGACTGAGACTGCGCATTCGGTGATCGAGAAGTCTCTTCACCCTCAACGGGTGACTGTGTGGTGTGCAGTCTCCAGTCACGGAATAATCACTGCAATATTCTTTTGGTGACTACCGAACGGTACATAAAGGTTTTGGAAGATGATATCATCACGATTATCCAAAGTTACCCTCATTTCGATAAGATGTGATTCATGCAAGATAGTGCTCGACCCCTTCGAAGCAGGGAAGTGTTTGATGTCCTGGAGGAGCATTCTGGGGACCGCATTCTGGCTCTGGTGTACCCAGGAGGCACGAGCATGGGCCTCGATTGGCCTCCATATTCTCTGGATCTGAATACATCGACTTCTTTCGGTGGGGTTGTATTAAGGTCAAGGTGTACAGCAATAGCCCAGAGACTGTTGCTGAGCTGAAAACAAACATTCAGGAGGTCATCGCCAGCATCGACTTTCCGACACTTCAGCGGGTCACGCAGAGTTTCGCTATTCATCTGCGCCACCTCATTGCCAATGACGGCAGGCACATCGAAGATGTCATAACCTTAATCCGAATATATGTAGTGACGTTTACATTTTGAATAAATTGTAACACGCCGAACTTTGTAACTAATTAACATTTTTTTTCTTCTTTATATACAGTCAGCCAGAAAAATGTATGCACACCATAAGGAACGAAAACTATTACTTATGTGTTTATTTTACAACTAATAATTCATCACATATGTTGTACAACTTTCAGCTTAGCATAGGGTTACTTTAAGTGTTAAAATGTTTACAGTCGGCGGGTATACACATAGCAGAATGACGAGCGGTCGTTAAAATTCTCTAAGCACTATGGTACTTAACATCTGATGGCCTTACTCCCTTAGACTTAGAACTACTTAAACCTAACTAACCTAAGGACATCCCACACATCCATACCGGAGGCAGGATTCTAACCTGCGACTCTAGCATGAGCGCGATTCCGGACTGAAGCGCCTAGTACCGCTCGGCCACAGCTTCCCGCTCGTCGCAACTATGTCGGTCACTGTTACAGTGGAGATCGCTGCACATGTCGCTGTAATCTCCTGGCGAAGTTCCTCCAGCGTGCAAAGTTCCTCCAGTTCGCCACAAGTAAAAGTCCGTAGGTGTTAGATCTGGCGACTGTGGAGGGAACTCAATGGGTCTTCTTCATCCAGTCCAATGCCACAGCCGTGGGACACGATGGGAATTAGAATGCCCATCGAACACCCCATGTTGTTGTCGGCCACTTTTATTTGTATGGTTTCGTTAGTAAGTGAAATTGGCACGGTTGGGGGCTGAGAGTCAGTATTTGGCGATCGAGATGTCACTTCACCCTCAATGGGAGACCGTGTGGTGTGCAATGTCCACTCATAGATTATCCAAATTTACCATGGAGGTGCACTTTTGGGACAATTCTGGTTCTGATGCAGACAGAGGCCACTAGCATGGGCCTAGATTGTATTCTCCCCCTTCCTAAGTACGTGTTCGTTGAATAAATTAAAGATAATTGTTTATAGTACACCACCCTGCCGGACTCATTTGTGAACATGCGTAGAACCTGTGTAGAGTGCACTCCAATGGAAGTCTTCTCTTTTATTATACAGCTTCCACATAACATATCACTCTCTATGCATATTCCTACTCTCTCCTGTATCTCAAACTTTATTTGGCCATTTTACATCATGAGACATTTCCTGTATACCTACCAAAGCTATGTATTTACAGTTTCAAATTAAGTTTAATGATATTACTCCTTCTTGGATTCTTCGTTTTTTTCCAAATCCAAACTGACTTTTTGATAATCGTGTGTCAACTGGTCGAAGACAGTGGAAGCTTTTATTTGATAAGGCATTCACAACTAAGCTAAGACTTCGGTAATTTTCGTATTTTAAGACATTCCTCCTTTAAGGACAAATACCGTATAATGTTTTTCTAGAATATGAGGGCAAATTCCCCTGTTTCTATATGTTACGATAGGGAATATTTAACAGATTTCTAATTCCAATTCTTCCACGTTCGACAAATTCAGTTAGAATGTTGTCTTTCCCATTGCTTTCTTGTTTCTCGGATTTTCAGAGCTAGCTGATAGAAAATAAGTGCTATAAATAATAGTAATTTAAAATGTCAATTAAAGGATCAACCTGATCATCTAACGTAGTAACTGGAACTGTGACTATTTTCAACGCTAATAACAGCTTATAATGAAGAACTCACAAGAACAAAGGTCAGTTATCAGTGCCATCTGCAACAATTTGGTAGGGTGTCATCAATTAACAAAAGACGGAAAAAATGTGTGTTGAAAATATGGCATATTCCCTATGACTGGCTCTGACATACCCCCCTACAGTAATGGCTTTATCCCAGAGTGCACACTAGCTAGAGCTCCACCTCCCCCACCCCACCCCCTTACCCTCCCAAACACACACACTAAGTCATCGTCTTTAGCAATTAACTAAATTCCACTAAGAAGAATATTTCCTTTGAAAATTTTTATTTTGAAGGTGATGAAAGGTAAATGATACTTGGCATTTGTAGACGTTTTATTAAACCTCAGACTAATGTGTCAATTATACAATTGGTACTTCTTATTTGTAATGATGTAGCCATTCTCATTGCGTCTAAGACTACTCAAAAATGGAAGTTAGCTAACTCTCTGCAGTGAAGTTGTGCACTTATTACAAAACTTGTTTCCTCTACACCACTTCTCTCTCTATTGACACTTGTGTCACCCTCACCCTGCACCTTTACTTAAAATCAATCAAGTGAAAATTCGTGCACTCTACTTACTGTTTCTGTATCACTTGATTGCTGGACTCCTTACTTCTGCAGTGTCAGAAATCGAACGATTTTAACTTGCCAACGCTTTGAGTCTGACTAGGTGTCACAAACAATAATAAAAATAAAGTACTGTAGACATCTTACACTACAATAGTAGCCACTACATAGTAAGTGTTGAGTTGAAGATTAATATTTTTTCGTTTATTATTATGAAGTGAGTGATGACGAAATTTCTGGTCATTTGCTACAAATTTTTATGAGATATTGAAATATATGTGATCTATATGTCTCGATTTCTCCATCATGGTACAAAGTGAAAACTACTGTGTGCAGCAGGAGGATTATGTGTGGAAGATGAAGTTCATATATTCGTTTGACAAGCTGTAGCATGCACCACTTGTGTCATTCATTTCTTCTATAATTTAAAAATAAAAATTAATTAATGTTAACTTATGTAATAACTATTACATTGTTGTGAAATAGTAATGATAAACATGATCCTTTAGAAATAATTAGTATTGTGAGCGAAACACAGTTGGACACAGTTGTTTGTACCCCACATAAAATTTAATTTTATCCACTGGGGGAGGGGGGGGGGATGGGGCCGTTATGCCACTACCCTACAAAATATTGGGTGTTGTCATGTTGGAATATGTGAGAAGTTCAAGCTATGCCCGCCACCTCTATATAATTTTTCTAGAAAGTCATTCCAGATTGTGACAGCAGTTAGTTGATCCCCTGTATCAGTTCCTGGAGAGAAACATGCTGGGCTAGCAGTTAAGGGCAGAGGGATACAGATTTCAGACATAAAATATCATTGTTTTCTTAAATAAGTGCAGAAATTGGGACTGTGTGTTGAATAAAATATGCTCTTAGTTTTGTGCTAGATCTCCATTTTGATACTTTGAGCAAGTAATTGTACAAAGAGAAATGATAGGCAGCCTGTATTCCTTCCGTGGCATTTTTTACAAGCAAATGGGGAAGTTTTAAGAGGAGATGTAATAGATTTTCAAAAGTATTATTTCCTTCATCTACACACTTTAATCTATGTTGTGTGTGAATTTTATCCTGATGGCAGCTTTATAAATGCCTTTAAATTGATAAAATGATTAACTCTGCACTGGTAGCCAATCCCACCTTTCCCTTGGGAAACTGTGTTCCAGAATCCCTCACAGTGGGACGAGTTCAGGAGGCTGAGGAGGCCACGGCAGTTGATCTGGGTGCCCTGCTGGACGCCGGGGACGGCGCTGTGGTGACTCTGCTGGCCGGGGACACGCGGCTCGTGGCTCACAGGGCTGTCTTGGCCGCCAGGAGTCCCGTGTTTGCAGACATGGTCCGTCGCGTCACTGTAGAGGGCAGCAGCAGCCAGCTCGTACTCTCGGACACAGAGGGTCCTGTGCTGCGCCAGTTGCTGGCATACCTCTACACCCTGCAGGTGCCTCAGCTGCCCAGCATGGCCCCACAGCTGCTGGTCGCCGCCGACGTATACGGCCTCTCGGTACTGAAAGCGCACTGTGAGCAACAGGTGGTCGCCCAGCTGTCTGTCGAGACTGCGGCAGCTGCAGGTGTTATCGGGATTAGGCATTCCGCCAACAGGCTGAAGCAGGCCGCCGTCGCCTTCATAAAGGCCCACATGCTCCGTGTGATGGCGACGCAGGGCTGGGCTGAGGCTGTAGTTAACGACCCACAAACCATTGTGGAGTTGACTCATCTGATTGCAGAGATTGTGTACAATTCTACGTTACACAACGATAAGTGTGTGTACTGCCAGGCCTACAATGTCCACCACAAAGTTTAATTAGATGTGCATGCGCAGTAAAATACACTACTACTGATATCCATTTTCTTGTATACAGTATGTGATCAAATGTATCCAGACACCTGGCTGAATATGACTTACAAATTCAATGAAACCCTCCATCAGTAATGCTGGTTTTCAGTGTGGTGTTGGTCCACCCTTAGCTTGATCTCAGCTTTCACTCTCGCAGCCATACGTTCAATCAGGTGCTGGATCGTTTGTTGGTGAATGGCAGCTCATTCTACACGGAGTGCTGCACTGAAGAGAGGTATCGATGTTGGTCGGTGAGACCTGGCACGAAGCTGGCGTTCCAATATATCCCAGATGTGTTCTGTAGCGTTCAGGTCAGGACTCTGTGCGGGCCAGTCCTTCACAAAGACGTTACTGTCATGAAACCACTCGGCCACAGCCCATGCATTATGAAAAGATGCTCTTTCATGTTGAAAGATGTAATCGCCATCCCCGAACTGCTCTTGAACAGTTGGAAACAAGAAGGCGCTTAAAACATGAATGTAGGGCTGTGCTGTGATAGTGCCACGCAAAACAACAAGGGGTGTAAGCACCTTCCATGACAAATACGGCCATATCATAAAACCACCGCCTCCGAATTTTACTGTTGCCACTACACATGCTGGCAGAGAGAGTTCACAGGGCATTCGCCATACCCACACCTTTCCATCCGATTGGCACATTGTGTACCATGATTAGTCACTCCACACAACGTTTTTCCACTGTTCAATCGTCCAATGCTTACGCTTCTTACACCAGGCGAGGCGTCATTTGACATTTACCATCGTGATGTGTGGCTTAAGAACACCCGCTTGACCATGAAATCCTAGTATTGTCACCTCCCGTCTAACCGTCATTGCACTTGTAGTGGATACCGACGCAGTTCCGATTTACCGTGTGATGTTCTGGATAGATGTGTGCCTATTACAGATTACGACCCTCTTCAACTGTCAGCAGTCTCTGTCATTCAACAGATGAGGTCGGCCTGTACGCTTTTGTGCTGTATGTGTCCCTTCACGTTTCCACTTCGCTATCACATCGGACCTACGCATGTTTAGGAGTGTGGAAATCTCGCGTACAGACGTATGACAAGTGAGACATCAATCACCTGACCACATTCGAAGTCCATCAGTTCCGTGGAGTGCCCCATTCTGCTGTATCACGGTGTGTAATGTCCACTGAGGGCGCCAATATGGAGTACCTCGCAGTAGGTAACAGCACAATGCACATAATATGAAAAATGAATGTTTCTGGGGGTGTCCAGATACCTTTGGTCACATAATGTATGTCATACAAATGCCGGAGTTGTCTTCATGCGATTGTCACACACTAACTGAATAGCTTGTCTAAATGCTCTCAAGGAACACGCATGCTCGAAGTAAGCAAACATAAAGACATTGTACTTCGCAACTAAGCAGGTTGAATGCCACAAACAAGTGCCGATGTCGAACATTTCAAATACGGTATCTCGTAAACGACTCGTACTTGGATCCTGCAACAAACACCACTGACATTCTGAACTACGCTACTCTTCGTTTGTTAACGTCAATAGGAGTAGGTCTAATTAGAAAAGTGTATCTTGTCACAACAAATACACTTCCTAGGTATTAGTACAATCTATGGATTGGCTAACAATACGAGCTCCAGACTACCAATCCACTGTATGAAAACAGCAGATGAATAGCACTTTCAATACCTGCAATATTTCTGGAAGAAGCATTAGGTGATTTACCCTATATATTGGCAAAATAGTAAAATTTCTTCCATACTGACACTCTAACCTGGATCCTGGAAGTTGTTAAGGCCACTGCTCGCATAAAGTGGGAAATCCAGGTTCGGGTCCCAGTCTGGCACAAATTTTCTAATGTCATCAGTAAATTGCAGAGTGAGAATCTCATCGTATTTTAACTGCAAACACATTTCTTATGCTAAATACAGCTGTGAACTGCAGCAGGGTCTGTTCCTTCAGACATGCATCCTTGTCTGAAGGACATGCTATAGGGGGTTTTTAAACACAGGCACTGTAAGTAGTATTCATATGCCCAGGCAGAGGTCGTGGCAACAATAAGTAAGTTTCTTCCTGTGTGAGAGTTACAGTGATTGTTCTACAGCAAGACATGGAAACTCGCGGTGATATGTGGAGTTTTAGGTCGGTCACTGAAGCATCCTCGCATAGATGACGTTGTTCGGCGATCGTATTTGCACATTGGGAAATTCAGATTCCAGTCCAGGTCTGACATCAAGCTTTTGACATCACCAGTAAACTGTACAGTTGGAGTCTCATCGAATTCACGATTGTGAATACGTTTCTTGTTCTTCACGCAGCTGTAGCTCACGCAGTACTTGTTTCTTCAAACATGCAATGATGTCTGAAGGCCATTTCACAGTAGAGCCATAAACACAGACACTGGAAATAGAAATAGCACTTTCTGATGGCTCACAATGCTTTCGTTGAATTCTAATAACATTTTCATCAAATCTTTTGTTGGCAGATAAGTTAGCAAGAAGAGAATCATGCAATAGCCAAGATTTCCATAGCTACGTGGATTATTTAGGTCTTATTTGCAGTCAACATTTCTATTGAATTGCATGTGTACAACAAGCTGTTATTTACGTTAGCTCCTGAAATGTTTGAAGAAAAAGGAAAATTAGCTGTGGCCACTGCAGGTTCCGTTCTAGTGATGGACACAATGATGGACTGCTCAGATCACAGACAGACACCACAGTGACATGTGCTGTTGGCAGCTAGGGAAAGCCCGCTCTGTTCTCTGTGCTGTACATGCTACCCTAAACCTCTTCCTTCAAAGTACCCTCTGTTCTCGTTTGTTGTCTCCCCTGCTTCTGGGAATGAGATACCTATAAATGGCGTTATACTGTGTAAAGTGAAGGTGAAGAAGCTGAGCAAGTCTCTCTCTCCTTACCAGGACCAGGGAAACATCTACACTATGTGGTGAAAAGTATCCGGACTCCCCATAAAACATACGTTTTTCATATTAGCTGCATTGCGCTACCACCTACTGCCAGGTACTCCATATCAGTGACCTCAGCAGTCATTAGACATCCTGAGAGAGCACAATGGGGCGCTTCGCGGAACTCATGGACTTCGAACGTGGTCAGGTGATTGGGTGTCACTTGTGTCATACATGTGTACGCGAGATTTCCATACTCCTACACACCCCTAGGTCACTGTCTCCGATGTGATAGTGAAGTGGGAACGTGACGGGACACGTACAGCACAGAAGCATACAGGCCGACCTCGTCTGTTGACTGACAGAGACCGCAGACAGTTGAAGAGGGTCTTAATGTGTGATAGGCAGACATCTATCCATATGATCACATAGGAATTCTAAACTGCATCACGATCCACTGCAAGTACTATGCCAGTTACGCGGGAGGTGACAGAACTTGGATTTCATGGTCGTGTGGCTGCTATTGGCCACACATCATGCCAGTAAATGCAAACAATGTCTCGCTTGGTTTAAGGAGAGTAAACATTGTACGACTGAACCGTGGAAAAACGTTGTGTGGGGTGACGAATCACGGTACACAATGTTGCCATCCGATGGCAGGGAGAGGGTGTGGCGAATGCTTAGTGAACGTCATCTGCCAGTGTGTGTAGTGCCAACAGTAAACTTCGGGGACGGTTATAATGAAGAGCAATTCGTGGGTGGTGATTGCATCTTTCAACCCGTTCAAACACCTGTTCTGAATGCACGGCTTGGGACGGAGTGGTTACACCTCAGTAACATCCCTGTAATGGACTGGCCTGCACAGAGTGCTGACCTGAATCCTACAGAATTTCTCGTGATGTTTTGGAACACCAACACCGTGCCAGGCCTTGCCGACTGACAAAGATACCTCTCCTCAGTGCAGCACTCCATGAAGTATGGGCTGACATTCCCCAAGAAACCTTCCAGCACCTGATTCAACGTATGCCTGCAAGAGTAGGAGCTGTCATCAAGGCTAATGGTCGGCCGACACCATATTGTATTCTAGCATTACCTATAGAGGGCGCCACAAACTTGTAATTCAATTTCAGCCAGGTGTTTGGATACTTTTGGTGTATCTTAGAATGCTGCAGCACAGTTGAAGGTGTGCAGCAACGTATTTTAAATTCCCCATTCGTGATGTTTCCATTCTGTAAAACCTGAAATCTTCGTTGTAGTGGTCAGTCACATTAGTCGCTACACCCATATCAGTACAACAGTTTTGTGTGTTGTGTATCTCCCTTTTACTTTCTAGGTATATATGTGGGTTTCGCTGACAATTTCTGTAACAAAATTCATTAACTCTAAAAAACTATTCGAGGGGAATTAGAAAAAACTTTTTTGAAGTTTACTAATCTCTAAGGAATATGTTGTCATTCTCAATCGGAGTATATTTGGAACATCTCCCTTGAAGAAGATGATATGAAAACATAATTTCTAAACACCACATGACCACCTCACAAGAAAGGCGACTGGGTTTCATAACAGCTCTGCCGCTTCAGGCAGTTCCACATAATGCTCTGTCTTCCTTCACATTTCCTTCCCGCTTCTAGTCTGTTCTTTCCCATGATATTGCCATACTTCAGTGCACTCCCTTGTGCAACACACAAAGGAAGGCGCTTTTTTGTGTGAAAACTCCGTACTTGGCTCTTTAGAAGAGGGTCTGTCAAATATCTACTGACCAGTCTTTGCTTAATTTTCCCTGTGGTTTTTGTAAATATTAGTCCTGCAGTGTTTTCTTCTGGTAGAACTTAGTGTTTTCCTTTTCTGACCTGTTCCAGTTATTGGTCCATCCCCAACCTCGTCAAAATGAAAGAGATCTTTAGATACTTCTATTCTTTTTTATGAACATATCACATTATAAATACTCACTACAATGCCAGTGACTAGTAATTATCATAAATTACTTTTATTTTTAGATATATCTGAATATTTATGCACCACTTATTGAGCTGCTTCAAAAGCTGGAATTCATATCCTTCACATAATAATCCTTACACTCAATTATTCATTTCTCATTTATTTTTATTGTTACAGAAGTGTATTCCATAATTTTAAACGAAAATCAAGGTTTGAATGAAAATGCTTATCGCCACAGCCATGTTTTCAAGATGCCTATTATTTACACATTAAATTTAAATATGTAATTCTATCTGAATTATTTAGAAGTAAAGTTGGAAAATCCACTTCTTAACTTAAATAGCATGCATGTCACAAGACCCAACCAGTATCTACTTCATTGCCTCAAGCTATGTACACTATTGCATTGTAGCTATTCATCTGCTTACCATGACAACCAGTTCACACACAAGTATCCATCCACATTACGTGCATATACATGAAGCCTCTCTTCTTATGTCAATGGTAAATTCATCGCCCAGTTTCGTCGTGAGAAATCACAAACGTTAACCAACACACACACATACAACTACAACTGCCAAAAGTAGAAATTGCCACATCTTCAGTAACATAGTTCTCATTTGATACACGTATCTCCAACCAGTTACTGCCATTGAACACCGCTTCTACATGTAGCATTGTTTGCAGAGCTCTGGAAATGCTTGTATTTTTCCGTGACAACACTTACTTCATAAGCACCACTTGTAAACTGCACGTCGTCCAAACACCAGCCACAACTTTTTCACTGGTTATCACACTACATACAAATTTCCATCAACTGGCATATGTAGCATAGTTCCTTTGTCTGTGCATTGCACTTATGTTTAAATTATTATGCACTAATATAACACACACACACACACACACACACACATACACACAAACTCACAGACACACACACACCTTTGTCTGTGCATTGCACTCATGTTTAAATTATTATGCACTAATATAACACACACACACACACACACACACACACACACACATACACACACTCACACACAAACTCACAGACACACACACACACACACACACACACACACTCACTCACTCACTCACACTCAAACACTTCAGTGACTACCTTGCAGTCTCCAGATATTTGCCTGTATCTTCTTCTAACTTGAAGAAGGCACAATGGACTTTCTCTACTGTCTATGTGAAAGCATGATTTCATGAATCTTTACTGAGATATATTTGGTGCATTGCCTTATGTAACCTATTTCTCATGGTTTTCAATCATATTGAATCATTCTTGTATCCATGGCATATACTAATACAGTCTGATAAATATCATTACACTGAACCTAGTAACAAAACCAAATTCTTGATTTCAGTGAGAGAGACAACCTGTAATCAGCCCTTAAGCATATATATATATATATATATATATATATATATATATATATATATATAAAATTAATGTGTCTGCTTATTATGCTGATCATACTCATAGACTTGTTCAGCCTCTCAGCCAGGTACTATTCAACGTTCACCTGTTTCGTGTGAGTGCTCATTGGCCAGTGTGAATCAAATAAATCTATTGGCCGAAGTTTCAATTCTGTGATAAAGGTTTTAATGGAAGTTAAATTATTACTGCAGTAGCTTCGTAATATGACAAATACTGTGCTCCATTTTTCTCTGAATTTTCTTCCCCAGTCATTTCAGAAGTATCGGTCACCATATTTACTGTGTGTTCCCCCTACCGCCCAGTCTGTAGCATATGACCTACAAACACCATCTGCTGGACATAGTAGCAAATTAAGTAAATTTAAACGTTTTGCCAATCTAATTTCTGAGTGATTGTAACTTGGTATGTTAAACTGCTAGTATGAGGAACTCATGAGAGGCAGTGTGTAAACTGATTGTCTCACTAGGTAAGTCATTTATCTTAGTGGAATAGTCGACTCACTGTCGCCTTTGGCTGTATTGGTCCCGTTATCTGTGGATGGACAGCTGCCCTGTGGTCCCTGTGTGAATACATGTATCGGAACAGTCTACCTCTGCACTGTGGGCCAGCCACTGGACACAGCAGGACCAACCCCCAATATACAGCCACACAGTGAGCACAGCGGCTGAGGCCGGACCCTCGTCACAGCTGTGCAGACCACAGTCCCCACTCAGGCCCCGTCTGTGGCATGTCGTGAGTTCTGTCACTACATAAGCATATCTTTAAACAAATTAGAGGAGGGTGGCGTTAGCGAAGTGTTATGGCGAAAAAATCGAATTTTAGTTTCTAAAAAGCAGAGATGGCAATGGTTAACAGTAAACTTATTGTTTTAATCGTTGTCAACATCTTTCTTTGCATTATGTTCATTCAGTGTGGTAGTATGGGGATTGTTTCCTAAGCTAAAATTCTTTTCCAAAGTTTCTGTATTTATTAATGTAGTGGATGGAGTTCTAGTTTCATTGTTGGTTATATATCTCCCAAATTAATCTTGAAGGGAATGGATGTGGAAGTATGTTGCTGGTGCATTGCTATATGAGATGAACATAAATTTATGGACTTTACCAGCTGCAAAAGTGGAAGGTAGAGTCTGCAGAAAGTGAAGCATGTAAGACTGGAAAGATAACCTCCACGTAGGACTATGAACATCACTTCATGTGGAATTAATGTTTAAATATACATTACATCAACAAGAACTGAAGTATCTGGAAGGGCTAACGAAACTAAATGATACTTCACAGGTTGAGACAGTATGTGACATTATATCAGTCATTGAAAAACCCAATCAAATTTACACAGAACTTAGTGGCATGAACCGATTTATAATTTGGCATTGCAACCACACTTACCTGGACACATGCGTTGGTCCTGTTGGGAAGAACATCCTAAAGTCATTATATCCTCTCTTGAGGCAAAGTGGCCCATATCCATTGCAATTCGTCCTTGATATCACGGTTACTACGACTGCAATGGATTGACACCCGACATGATCCTACTTGTTAGATCTGGATGTCTTTCGGGACATGGGGGTATTTCAGCGTCATGCAGACAATTCATGGAGATACATCCCATGTGTGGGTGAGCATTTTCCTGTTGATTGTTGATGTCACAACACTGTTGCAAGAGAGGCAGCAAATAGGGACACAGGATGTCAGTGGCGTACCATTGTGCTGACAGTGTCCTCAGTCAGTATGGGTCTTGAGCTGAGGTCACACCCAGTGGTTCCACACACCATGACACCAGAAGTAACACTGCTGCACGTCTCCAGAAAACAGGAAGAATGCGACCTCTACCAAGGTCGCCGCCATAGTGTCTGACGATGCTCATCTGGTCCAGTACAAAATGAGATTCATTGCTGTAATGCCAGTAGTCTATGCATTATATTCACAGCACCACCCCAGTAGTAGCCTTTTCTGTGTTGGTAGTAATGACAGCTACACATGGCTCAATAATTCCACAGTCCATCTGCTAGTAGTCTCTGACACCAATGCAGGGACGAGGAAGACATGCTCATGGCCTTAGGGACTGTGAACAAAACAATACATTACTGTGATTGGCTGGTCCAATAACAGAAGTGTTAAGGGAGGTGACCACGAGCGTATCTAAGAAGATTACAAAAATGAGTGAAATATAAGTGGTACACTTTTATCGGTTGCAATGCTGTCTCGAGGCAGTAAAATATTGCCGGACATGATAGCGTGGCCAATTTGGCTCCAAACCTGGAGAGACCCTAGATACTTCTGTTAGTACAGGGTGGAGCAAATGAAAGTGGCCTGGGGGATTGGATACGATTGCACGTGAATATATGCATCTAGCCACACCCTGAGACATGCACGCCATGTGATCCACCACGTGATCCACATCAGTTCAGATTGCAGTGCGGGCTGTGCCAGTGTGAGTGGAGCAGAGCAAAGGGGGCGATGGTACTCGCAGTGGAGCAGCAGGCGTTCGTTGTGAAAAGTTATGTGAGAACGAAGTCATGGAAACGGTATGGTCAGTTGTTTTCTGCGAAATTTAGTGGTTTTAAAGTGTGAGCAACGAGTCCCATGCAACGCTTAATCCGAAAGTGCTGTCAAACAGGATCTGTTTTGAACCAGTCAAAAAAAAATGCCTAAACTCCCCTGCACACCACAAAACATGGCTGCAGTGCGCCAGAAAATATTTCAGAGACCTACCAAATCAATCCAACACCTGTCACAAGAGACCATGATATCACACTGATTATGCAGACCTGCATATTCAGGGTGGTCCATTGACTGATTGGGCCAAATATCTCACGAAATAAGCGTCAAATGAAAAAACTTGTCTAGCTTGACGGGGGAAACCAGATGGCGCTATGGTTGGTCCACTAGATGGCTCTGCCATAGGTCAAACGGATATCAACTGCGTTTTTTTTTTTAAGTAGGAACCCCCATTTTTATTACATATTCGTGTAGTACGTAAAGCAATATGAACGTTTTAGTTAGGCCCCTTTTTTCATTTTATGATAGATAGCGCTGTAATGGTCACAGACATAGTATTTTAAATTAAAATACAGAACTTAAGTACGTTTAAACATTTTATTGCGGTTGCTCCAATGCGATACATGTACCTTTGTGAACTTATCATTTCTGAAAACGTATGCTGTTACAGCATGATTACCTGTAAATACCAGATTAATGCAATAAATGCTCAAAATGATGTCCGTCAACCTCAGTGCATTTGACAATACGTGTAACGACATTCCTCTCAACAGCGAGTAGTTCGCCTTTCATAATTTTTGCACATGCATTGACAATGCGCTGACGCATGTTGTCAGACGTTGTCGGTGGATCACGATGGCAAATATCCATCAACTTTCCCCACAGAAAGAAATCCGGGGACGTCAGATCCGGTGAACGTGCGGGCCATGGTATGGTGATTCGACGATCAATCCACCTGTCATGAAATATGCTATTCAATACCGCTTCAACCGTACGCGAGCTATGTGCCGGACATCCATAATGTTGGAAGTACATCGCCATTCTGTCATGCAGTATCATCCCGTAATTTCTCTTGTGCCCAATGGCAGAACTATACACGACGTTCAAAGTCGTCGCCATGCAATTCGTGGTGGACAGAAATATGGAACGGGTGCAATCGATGTTGATGTAACATTCTCAACACCAACGTTTTTGAGATTCCCGATTCCCGCGCAATTGGTCTGTTACTGATTCACTTTCCTTAAATAACGTAGGCTAACTATCCGGCGAACGGTCCGGACACTTGGATAATTTCGTCCAGGATACCGAGCAGCATTCATAGCACACGACCATTTGGCATTTTCATCACAATAGCCATATATCAACAAGATATCGACCATTTCCGCAGTTCGTAAACGGTCCATTTTAACATGGGTAATGCATGACGAAGCAAATACCGTCCGCACTGGCGGAATATTACGTGATACCACGTACTTGTACGTTTGTGACCATTACAGCGCCATCTATCACAAAACGAGAAAAGTGGTCCACCTAAAACATTGATATTTCTTTACGTACTACACTAATATGTAATAAAAGATGTGAGTTCCTATTTAAAAATACGCAGTTGATATCCGTTTGACCTATGGCAGCGCCATCTAACTGGCAACCATAGCGCCATCTGGTTTCCCCAGTTCAAGCTAGACGAGTATCTCTTTTTGTAGTGTTTTCGTTTGATGCTTATTTCGTGAAATATTTGGCCTGGTCACTATCAATGGACCACCCTGTATATCCCTATCTCATGTCTGTTGGTCATGTATTAAAACCAGCAGATGTTCCTAAGCACCTCCATATTTGTGAATGTCCATTCACTGAGATAACAGTGAATGGCTTGGACATGGATCTTTTCTTTATGTCTGATGGAGACTAATTTCCGCTGAGTTGTTACGTCAACTAACAGAATCACAGGTCTTGGGTAGCAGAGAGTCAGCAGTACTTCCACGAAACACCTTTGCACGATCATAAGGTTGGATTCTGGTGTGCAATGCCTGCACGCAGCATTACTGGTTTCACCCTCTTCAATCAGCTGCTGACTTTGGCCCATCACATTGCCAACGTTTGGGAGCTATTTGTGGCAGCATTAATGGAGGAGGGAAAGGCGTTCAGTTACTTCCAAGAAGATGGAGCAACTGGTCATACAGCAAGCTGAACCTTTGAGCACAGATATGCAATTTCATGATTCACAGTTGTTAGCCTAGGTCAGTCTGGTTGGGGCCCTACCTGGCCATCTTTGTCACCAGATCTCTCAGTGTGTTATTACACTGCACAAGAGCCCACAAGAGCAGAGTCAATCACAACAACCCTCACAGTCATCAAGAACTGCAGCAGAACACTCCAGATGAGACTGCAGCAATTCAAGCATCCAACCTTCGATCCGCCTTCAGCAACCTACCGACCAGGGGGCCCAAAAGAGATGAATGGTGCTCATTTTCAACAGCTGCTATAGTCATCTTAGTGCTGCATTTACTTTCCTCTGTTGTATTGCTTTGTACTATAGAACTCTAATCTCTGGCTGCTTTTATTTGACCCCACCTTCTAATAAATTGCGTGTGTATGTGCGTCCACCTTAGACTACAGTATATGGAAAGAGCAAAGCTATACAAGGCAGTAAGATAGTAACCTTTCTCTCTGAGTCAGAAAATATAATGTAATCTTTTGTAACTGCAGTATAAGTATTTGTATTAGTGTTAATATTAGTAACAACTGTCAGTAGTAACATAGCAGTAACAGTAGTAGTTGTAGCTTCTAGAGAAAATTCATGGTGATGTAGTAGAGGCTTTCAATAGTTGTAAGAGTTATATTGTTTATTACTGCAATTACAGTATCAGTTCTCATTGTAGTGTTAATACCAATATGTAAAATGAAATAGGAAAATTAGGCAAGATGATTTGAAATAACGAATGCGTCTAAAATCATGGCGGCTGCAGTGTAACACGTGTTAAGTTCGGCTCGCGAAATTTAGTTGAATTCGAAGGTGTTCTCGCAGGTGGTGTTGTCTAGTACAAGTGGAAATCGTGTAAACAACAGTGTTCTGTGCAGCAGTGCTATTTTTTTTCTGTGCTCCGCCAATATCTTCGATAAAATGGTAAACAGAAGAGTGAACAGCAGCGCGTCCAGCAGCGGGGGAGCAGCAGGTGCGGCGGGCCCGCTCTTGGCGGAAGGTGCGGCCGCGGCTCCCGGTATAGCGGAGCTGGTCCGCTCTGAGGTAAACGCTGCGCTTCGCGATAAAAACAATCTCGATCTGATAGCAGGCACTATATCAGATACTGTAACGGCAGCAGTATTGGCCAAAATGCGTGAAACTGTTGAGGCCAATACTGCCGAAATTACAGCACTAAAAAAGTCTGTGTCTGAATACGAGAAAAAGGCACGAGAGTTGGAAATGAAACTATCTGCCGCAACAGACGAACTAGAACAGTACCAAAGGCGAAATAGTCTACGACTGTTTGGAGTAGTAGAAAATAAGGAAGAAGACACGGACAACCTGCTTATACAGGTTGCGCGTGAAAAATTAGGCGTTGAAGTGACCAAGGCAGACATTGACAGGAGCCATCGGGTGGGACGAAAACTACCAGGTGCCACCAAACCTCGTCCAATAATAATTAAATTTATCTCGTACCGAAAAAGGGCAGAGATCTTTACCCAGAAGAAGAAGTTAGCAAGGACAGGGCTTACAATAAGGGAAGATCTGACACACGAACGGCTAAAGATTTTAAACAGTGCCATATCCCATTTCGGTCTTCAGAATGTGTGGACTCAGGATGGCAGAGTAATCATTAAGACAGCATCTGGAAAGAAGACAGTCACAAACATGACAGAACTGAATAGTATTAAGTGAAGCTACTCGAGCCAAAAGTGCAAACTTAACACCATTTGCAAATTGTAACAGCCCTATACTCAGATATAGTCTTGTAATTTTATTAATTTTTTAATAATACCCATATTTGTACCTTCAACTAATTGTTTTTGTAACTGTATTAACTTTTCACTATATTTTTTGTGTCTGTAGCTCTAACCATTACTTAATTTTAGTTACTGCTAATACTTTTTTTCATTTTCTCAGTTTATTCTCTTCCGTTCTGAATTAGTTCTATTGCAATTATTAGTCTCTCCTTTAGTTCATTAATCACCCATCTCTTCGGTTTAAATTGTTCATAACAAAAATCACTATCAGTATCACTTTAGCAAATCTCAATCTAATTGTAGCTTCCTACGATAATCACTACCAGTATCACTTTAGTAAATTTCAATTTAATTCTAGCTTCCTACGATAATCTATTAATTATTAAGCTTACTTCTCTCTGCTGGCAGCATCGGCCTCTTAAATCACTCCCTTTTCCCTTATTTCCACCCTAAGCTGTTTCAAATACGCTAATTACATTTCTCCTCTTACGACAGAGGATACACAGTGACACACAGCCGTCACTATTTTGGTTATTCTCCTTGCACCGAATACCACTAATCCATTTTCTATACTCCCGCAACCTCAGGAAATCTCTAGCAGTCGCCTTTCTTTCGGCACTCGCGGTGTCACACACAGGGCGCGCAAAATCTCGGACACCCCTGTGTTATGTCACTTGGCGGAAGCAGCGGCCAGTGCCCCTCGCGGCAGGTAGTGCCTAACAAAGGGACAAACCTTCTGCCACCCTGCTCCAGGCTGCTCAGCGGAACGCGTCAGAGCTTTTAGCAGCTCACTGCAACATCCAGTCTTTACCTGCACATTACGAAGAACTTAGCCTCCTCTTCAACCAACTAAACTACCACGTAATCCTCTTATCCGAAACGTGGTTGAAACCACACATATCCTCTGCATCTATTCATCTCCCAGGGTACACATTTCTTAGGGCAGACAGATCAAAAAAGCGAGGTGGCGGGGTCGGCGCATATATACGAGCAGATCTCAAAGCGAAAGTCTTATGTACGTGAAATCCTGCTGAGGAAAAAGAGGCTGAATTCATGTTCATTGAAATAAATATACAAAGTCGGAAATTCTTGACTGGCGTCGTGTACAAGCCGCCAAAAATAAGCTCAATGAGTTCCTTCCAGTCGGAATTACATTCACTTCAGTGTCAATACGAACATGTAATCGTAATGGGTGACTTGAACATAGACCTGCTAAGAGACACTCCCTCCGCAATAAACCTAAGAAGACTGCTTAGTTGCAATAGCATGAACAATCTTCCATTACAACCTACACACCATACGGTACACAGTCATACTCTTATAGACGTAATCGCAACGAAACAGACTGACAAAATAAGAGATGTTGGTCAAACATCGGCCCCTGGCCTCTCAGCACATGATGTAATATTCCTGGCCTACTCTGTGCAGCCCCCAAGGATCAAATCGCGTTACATAACTTGTAGGAACATGAAACGTATTGACCTTGACGCTCTAACAGCCGATTGCTCAGAAATCTCATGGCATCAAATAATCAGAAAACCCACAATCGACGGCAAACTTAATGAACTTGGTGATAAACTCACTGCCCTCTATGACAAACATGCACCTGTGCGCACAATCCGTGTAAGAAAATCTGCTCCATGGCTGACAGCTGAATTACGTCAAATGATGACTAACAGGGATGCTGCCCACAGGCGTTTCAAGGCAGATCCGAAACCCGAGCGTTTCGAAGAATATAGAAAGCTACGGAACAGAGTGAAACAATGCATTCGCAATGCTAAAATCAGGCACGCTCGCTCCCTTGTATGCAGCGATCTGACGCCCACGACTCTATGGAAGAATCTCCGTAGCTTGGGGGTCGGAAAGGCAAAATCGGAAACTACTTTTCATGTGTCAGCTAACGAATTAAATGAATTCTTCTCTGCACCTCTGAATACCAGCACAGCTGATAATTACCGTCCACAAGAATCCCTAAACAGGATAACTAACAACGATACCTTCCATCTAAAACATGTAACAACAAATACGGCAAGAAAAGCAATAATGAGAATCTCTTCTGATGCAATAGGCAACGACAGTATCGGTATAACCATGATTAAGAATGTTGCCGATATCTTAGTGCCTGTCTTAACTGACATATTTAATTTTTCCCTCGTGAACGGAATATATCCCACTGCATGGAAAAGAAGCCTAATTCGACCCATCCCTAAGATCGAAAACCCGCAACTGCCTAGTGATTACCGACCAATTAGCATACTGCCTGCTGTTTCCAAAGCACTTGAATATATTGTTCATGACCAAATCACTGAACACTTGCATGATTTCAGCCTATATGACAATTTTCAATCCGGTTTCCGTAAACATCACAGCACAAACACTGCTCTAATTAAAGTAACTGATGACCTGAAATATGTCATCGACAATCGAAAGGCAACAACATTGACGCTACTGGACTTCAGCAAAGCTTTTGACACTGTTAACTTTGACATATTGCTCAGAAAAATGCAACAGCTTAATTTCTCTGATAGTGCAATGAGATGGTTTGAAAGCTACTTAAAAGACAGACAGCAATGTGTTGTCTGCGTAAATGAAAAATCTTCCTGGAAACATGTTTCCTCGGGAGTGCCACAAGGATCAGTCTTAGGACCACTTTTGTTTTCTTTATATGTCAACGATATTTCGTCGGTTCTGTCCTCCTGTAAATATCATTTCTATGCCGATGACCTCCAGCTCTACCTAAGCGTCAGACCTGAAGATGTAAACACTGCAATCGCTCAGATGAATGATGATCTGTCTTCAGTAGTGACATGGGCGAAAAACCTGGGGCTTAAATTAAATGCAAAAAAGACGCAAGTAATCTTAATAGCCCATCAGAAATTAATAAGTTCAGATTTCCGCGAACGGCTACCTCCTATTCTGCTCGACGGTACTCCAATACCATATCAGAAAACAGTGAAGAATTTGGGTGTAACTTTGGATGAGCATCTCAACTGGGCGGAGAATACAGTCGCAGTGTGCCGAAAGACGTCTGCTTGTCTCTATGCTCTCAAAAAGTTTCGGAACATATTTCCACAGGACTTGAAACGCCAGCTCGTGCAAGCACTCGTTCTACCGAACCTCCACTATTGTGATGTGATTCAACAAGGTATGAGTAGTGAAAACAAAAGACGGCTAGAGCTAACCATGAATGCCTGTGTGCGTTACACCTGCAACATTCGCCGATACGATCATGTTAGTGCTTCATACTCCGAGCTAGGGTGGCTGCGGCCGGACAAATTGCGTGACTACCACACTCTATGTCTACTCCACCGACTCTTCGTCGCGCAAGCACCCCAGTACCTTGCTTCAGAGATCAAAAACCTGTCATGTCATCATAATCGAAACACGAGGTCACTCTTATTTGGTATCCTAACTGTGCCCACTCACAAAACAAAAACTTTTGCAAATTCCTTCTCAGTTGCCGCTGTCCGCCTCTGGAACAAACTGCCCCTTACCTTGCGCAAAATTCAATCTCCTGCTGCTTTTAAGAAGAAGTTGAAGCATTTCCTACTATTATCATCCTCATAAAGTTCACCACAAAATTAATGTACAAGGGCAATCCCCTCATCTGTCAAATAGCAAAGCTAGCGTCTCCTATCTTGCTCCTGAGATGCCTTCCTCTTCATCTGTCTCTATTAGCCACGCAATATTCTTTTCCTTTATATTTCCTTAATTATGTTTCATCATGTCTCTTTATTCTTCTCCTCCCTTCACCATAAGTCTCACTCATACTCCCTGCTGCCAGCACTCCTACCTCAAATCTGTCTGTTCAATAATGTCTAATTATAACAGTACTTGTGATCTAAAAATATAAACTCTATATGTATGTATTTTTCCAGGTGTACCTTTCAAATTGTTTATTTTACTTTTTGTACTAGATGTAGTTTAACATGCCTACTAAAACATATGAATGTAAAATAAGTAGAATGCCTGGTTAGATGTAAGAGAGGGCCTGATGGCCCTAATCTTGCCAGGTTAAATAAATCAATAAATAAAATAATTAAATAAATAAATTATGTAGAACACCACATCGATATCCATATAAATGTTGGGCCATACTAGTAGACAGAAATAAGGACAGTGAAAATCTGATATTTTAGACATGTTGTTGTTGTTGTGGTCTTCAGTCCTGAGACTGGTTTGATGCAGCTCTCCATGCTACTCTATCCTGTGCAAGCTTCTTCATCTCCCAGTACCTACTGCAACCTACATCCTTCTGAATCTGCTTAGTGTATTCATCTCTTGGTCTCCCTCTACGATTTTTACCCTCCACGCTGCCCTCCAATGCTAAATTTGTGATCCCTTGATGCCTCAAAACATGTCCTACCCACTGATCCCTTCTTCTAGTCAAGTTGTGCCAGAAACTTCTCTTCTCCCCAATCCTATTCAATACCTCCTCATTAGTTACGTGATCTACCCACCTTATCTTCAGCATTCTTCTGTAGCACCACATTTCGAAAGCTTCTATTCTCTTCTTGTCCAAACTGGTTATCGTCCATGTTTCACTTCCATACATGGCTACACTCCATACAAATACTTTCAGAAACGACTTCCTGACACTTAAATCTATACTCGATGTTAACAAATTTCTCTTCTTCAGAAACGATTTCCTTGCCATTGCCAGTCTACATTTTATATCCTCTCTACTTCGGCCATCGTCAGTTATTTTACTCCCTAAATAGCAAAACTCCTTTACTACTTTAAGTGTCTCATTTCCTAATCTAATCCCCTCAGCATCACCCGATTTAATTTGACTACATTCCATTATCCCCGTTTTGCTTTTGTTGATGTTCATCTTACATCCTCCTCTCAAGACACTGTCCATTCCGTTCAACTGCTCTTCCAAGTCCTTTGCTGTCTCTGACAGAATTACAATGTCATCAGCGAACCTCAAAGTTTTTACTTCTTCTCCATGAATTTTAATACCTACTCCGAATTTTTCTTTTGTTTCCTTTACTGCTTGCTCAATATACAGGTTGAATATCATCGGGGAGAGGCTACAACCCTGTCTCACTCCTTTCGCAACCACTGCTTCCCTTTCATGCCCCTCGACTCTTATAACTGCCATCTGGTTTCTGTACAAATTGTAAATAGCCTTTCGCTCCCCGTATTTTACCCCTGCCACCTTCAGAATTTGAAAGAGAGTATTCCAGTTAACGTTGTCAAAAGCTTTCTCTAAGTCTAGAAATGCTAGAAACGTAGGTTTGCCTTTCCTTAATCTTTCTTCTAAGATAAGTCGTAAGGTTAGTATTGCCTCACGTGTTCCAACATTTCTACGGAATCCAAACTGATCTTCCCCGAGGTCCGCTTCTACCAGTTTTTCCATTCGTCTGTAAAGAATTCGCGTTAGTGTTTTGCAGCTGTGACTTATTAAACTGATAGTTCGGTAATTTTCACATCTGTCAACACCTGCTTTCTTTGGGATTGGAATTATTATATTCTTCTTGAAGTCTGTGGGTATTTCGCCTGTCTCATACATCTTGCTCACCAGATGGTAGAGTTTTGTCATGACTGGCTCTCCCAAGGCCATCAGTAGTTCTAATGTAATGTTGTCTACTCCCAGGGCCTTGTTTCGACTCAGGTCTTTCAGTGCTCTGTCAAACTCTTCACGCAGTTTCTTATCTCCCATTTCATCTTCATCTACATCCTCTTCCATTTCCATAATATTGTCCTCAAGTACATCGCCCTTGTATAAACCCTCTATATACTCCTTCCACCTTTCTGCCTTCCGTTCTTTGCTTAGAACTGGGTTGCCATCTGAGCTCTTGATATTCATACAAGTGGTTCTCTTATCTCCAAAGGTCTCTTTAATTTTCCTGTAGGCAGTATCTATCTTACCCCTAGTGAGACAAGCCTCTACATCCTTACATTTGTCCTCTAGCCATCCCTGCTTAGAAATTTTGCACTTCCTGTCGATCTCATTTTTGATACGTTTGTATTCCTTTTTGCCTGCTTCATTTACTGCATTTTTATATTTTCTCCTTTCATCAATTAAATTCAATATTTCTTCTGTTACCCAAGGATTTCTATTAGCACTCGTCTTTTTACCTACTTGATCCTCTGCTGCCTTCACTACTTCATCCCTCAAAGCTACCCATTCTTCTTCTACTGTATTTCTTTCCCCCATTCCTGTCAATTGTTCCCTTATGCTCTCCCTGAAACTCTCTACAACCTCTGGTTCTTTCAGTTTATCCAGGTCCCATCTCCTTAAATTCCCACCTTTTTGCAGTTTCTTTAGTTTCAATCTGCAGTTCATAACCAATAGATTGTGGTCAGAATCCACATCTGCCCCAGGAAATGTCTTACAATTTAAAACCTGGTTCCTAAATCTCTGTCTTATCATTATATAATCTATCTGATACCTTTTAGTATCTCCAGGATTCTTCCAGGTATACAACCTTGTTTTATGATTCTTGAACCAAGTGTTAGCTATGATTAGGTTATGCTCTGTGCAAAATTCTACAGGGCGGCTTCCTCTTTCATTTCTTCCCCCCAATCCATATTCACCTACTATGTTTCCTTCTTTCCCTTTTCCTACTGACGAATTCCAGTCACCCATGACTATTAAATTTTCGTCTCCCTTCACTACCTGAATAATTTCTTTTATCTCGTCATACATTTCATCAATTTCTTCATCATCTGCAGAGCTAGTTGGGATATAAACTTGTACTACTGTAGTAGGCATGGGCTTTGTGTCTATCTTGGCCACAATAATGCGTTCACTATGCTGTTTGTAGTAGCTAACCCACACTCCTATTTTTTATTCATTATTAAACCTACTTCTGCATTACCCCTATTTGATTTTGTATTTATAACCCTGTAATCACCAGACCAAAAGTCTTGTTCCTCCTGCCACCGAACTTCACTAATTCCCACTATATCTAACTTTAACCTATCCATTTCCCTTTTTAAATTTTCTAACCTACCTGCCCGATTAAGGGATCTGACATTCCACGCTCCGATCCGTAGAACGCCAGTTTTCTTTCTCCTGATAATGATGTCCTCTTGAGTAGTCCCCGCCTGGAGATCCGAATGGGGGACTATTTTACCTCCGGAATATTTTACCCAAGAGGACGCCATCATCATTTAATCATACAGTAAAGCTGCATGTCCTCGGGAAAAATTACGGCTGTAGTTTCCCCTTGCTTTCAGCCGTTCGCAGTACCAGCGCAGCAAGGCCGTTTTGGTTAATGTTACAAGGCCAGATCAGTCAATCATCCAGACTGTTGCCCCTGCAACTACTGAAAAGGCTGCTGCCCCTCTTCAGGAACCACATGTTTGTCTGGCCTCTCAACAGATACCCCTCCGTTGTGGTTGCACCTACGGTACGGCCATCTGTATCGCTGAGGCACGCAAGCCTCCCCACCAACGGCAAGGTCCATGGTTCATGGGGGAAGATTTTAGACATACCATGTTATAATGTTCAAAATAAGAAAGAAATAAGAGAAAAAAAAGCTTCACATATTTGAGGTACCTAATAGTTTCCCGAGAGCATGGCAGAGGATGTCCTGAGGTGGTATTGTGTACCAAAACCAGTAACCAGTAGGCTAAATGAAAACTGCTACTAAGGACTAAAACATAAACACTCATCAGCCAGAACATTATAATCACCTATGTAACAGCTGATATGTTCACCTTTGCAATGGATAGCAGCAGTGACACATCATGGTCTGGAAGGGAATTGGCACCACACTGCCCACACAAGGCACCTAATTCCCAATAATTCCTCACCAGAGGAATGAGCACTTACGCCACGTCGAGGCACATCCCAGATGTGTTTGATAGCATTCCCATCTGGTGAGTTGTGGGACCAGCACATTAATTGAAACTCGCCACTCTGTTCCTCGAAATACTCCATCACTTCCATTCCTTGTGATATGGTGCATTACCTGTTTGAAAAACGCCACTGCCATCGTGAAACATGATCCTTATGAAGAGGAGTATGTGGTCTGAAACAAGTGTATATTACTTGTTGGCCATCATGGTGCCTTGACCAAACTCTACTGGACCTATGAATGTCAAGGTGAATTTCCCTAGAGCACAATGAAACCAGCGCCAGTTTGTCTCTGTCCCACAGCATAGGTGCCCAGGAGCTGCTAGTGGTCAAGTGCCCATTTCAGTCATAGTTGCTGATGTCATGGTGTTAACATTGGCAAATGTATGGGTTGTCAGCTGCAGGGGCACACTGTTAGGAGTCTTGAGGGCACTGTGTGTTCAGACACACTTGTAGCCTGCACCGTCTGTCGCGTTCTACCAGTCTGCCTGGCCTTCAACATTCGCGATATGTAATGAGGGATGGCAACCCAACCCCATGACGTCTGGACATAGTTTCACCTTGGTTTCACCACATGTCGAAGGCACTCACCATAGCGCTCCTCGAACACTCAACAAGTCGTGCATTCCGAAATCCTCATGATGAGCGTTCAGGTCATCATAAAATTCCCTCCTTCAAACTGAGACATATAGCTTACCTCCCCCTTCTACAGATGGACAGCACATTTGCTGATCCTACATCGACTGTGCATGCGTCTGACTAGCAGTCATTCCTCGTGAAGTGACGCTGCTATTGCCAGTACACGTTTAATCGATGATAGGCAGGTGCTCATAATGTTCTGGCTAATGAGTCTGTTATTTATAAATTGCAATGATCGCTGTTCCACCCGAGAGGGTATTGAGAAAATGACATAAATAAACCAATAAATGAATCTCTGAACCAAAGTGCAGGATAACACATTGCTGATAAAAGACCATTATTTGGTCTCAAATGGTAGGCACAGTTGTAAAGGGGTCACTGTGAGCCCAGTATGCAATATAGCATTCTTCCCTTGTCTTGACCAGACATGATAGACTGTAACCTTGACAACGATAATGCCTGCCCTCGTGGTCATGTGCAACTCAACACTGCTACATTGTAACATCTAAATGCCCCAAAATCTTATTGCTGCACAATTAGACCAGCCATGCAACTGGAGATCAAGAGTGGAGCAGCTTCCAAATTTTGTCAGCTGCAGATAACACATGTGTAGAAAGTGTCTCTGTATCCTTCACAAGTATCACACAACATCTGACACTGTTCACGGGCATTATATAAACGTGCTGTGGTGTCGAGTCTACCAGTCATGGAGATTTGAAACCCTGATCAGTTACACTGCAGCTGATGGCGTGTTTGTGTAAGAAGCCAGAATGACATCTCACCGCTTTTTCGGTATGCTTCAATTTATCTGTCACGCATCGAGTTATATATTCTGAAACAGTGACTTGTAACAGTACACTTGTTTCAAACGGTGTCTTCATTCTTCTTTGGATTCACAGACTGAATAGCGTTCAGTTTTGAATTCGAATGTGACACCTTTTATTTCACAGATAAGAGAGACATCAGAAACTACCGACCTGTTTCACTGCTTCTATCATTTACCTAAATTTTTGAGAAGGTGATGTATTGTAGAAGATTATCTCACCTTGGCAACAATAATATTGTCATCAAATCACAGTTTGCCTTTCAGAAGAGGTGCTCTACTGAGAATGCCATTTAAATGTTCACACACCAGATAGTACAAGCATTAAATAACAAAACAGTACAGGTGGGTATTTTCTGTGACCTATCCAAGGCATTTGATGGTGTAAATCATAATATACTGCTAGATAAATTTTGTACAGTTGATGGTGTAGTCAACCAATGGATCTTATCATATCTAACCAAAAGGTTGCAAAAAGCTGTATTTAGTAGTAACTAAACCAATAGATTTCAGGGACATAATTCTGACTTATTGGATATCACATGTGGGGTTCCCCAAGGCTCAATCTTAGGTCCACTACTGTTTCTCATATATGTTAATGATCTACCATCTAATGTACAGCAAGCAGAATTAGTTCTTTTTGCAGATGACAACAGTATTGTTATCACTCTCAGTATTAATACAGACCTGGAAGAAATGGTAAACAAAGTTCTCAAAAGTATCATTGTTTGGTTTTCTGCAAATTGTCTCACCCTGAATTTCACAAAGACACATTATATACAGTTCTGCAGCTCTGGGGGTTACTGCATCAGTGATAAGTGTAACACATGGTGGTGAAGTAATACATAGGGCGGAAATGTTTAAAATTCTTAGGTGTCCATATTGATGAGAATTTTAATTGGAAAAACATAAATTTTGGAACTCCTAAAAAAAACTTAGTTTAGCTACATTTGCACTTAGAATCATAGCAAATTTAGAAAAGAGATAGCCGGCCTGAGTGGCCATGCGGTTCTAGGCGCTACAGTCTGGAGCTGAGCGACTGCTACAGTCGCAGGTTCGAATCCTGCCTCGGGCATGGATGTGTGTGATGTCCTTAGGTTAGTTAGGTTTAATTAGTTCTAAGTTCTAGGCGACTGATGACCTGAGAAGTTAAGTCGCATAGTGCTCAGAGCCATTTTAGAAGTTGACATATTTTGCTTCTTTTCATTCAGCAATGTCGTATGGAATAATGTTCTGGGGTAATTCATCTTTAAGAAAGAAGGTCCTCATTGCCCAAAAACGAGTTGTAACATTAGTATGTCGCGCTCACGCGCGATCGTCTCTTAGCCATCTGATTAAGGAGTTGGGCCTACTGACTACCGCTTCACAGTATATTTAATCCCTCATGAAGCTTGTTGCAAACAATCTACTACAGTTCAAAAGGAACCATGAGGTACATGATTACAATAATAGAAGAAAAAATTACATTCATTACTGAACATTAAGGTTTTCTTTAGGTTGCCATTAAGGTTTGAACCAAAAACTTTGACCACTTACCCTGTGATATAGAATGTCTAACAGACAGTATGGTAAAATTAGGAAATAAATTGAAAAAGTTTCTGCTTGAGAACTCCTTCTACTCTGTAGAAGACTTTCTATGTTTGTAATTTGTAAAAGGTTATCGGTGGGAACTGATAACTCAATCTGTATTTCTTGTTACCATTTTGGGGAAGAAGAATAGTAATTGTATGGTGATGTTTAGAGTACAAATAGACGTATAAATTAACTGGCAATTTGAATCTAAAATGACTCATTCCACGACCTGACTAAGTAACAAGCGTTTCTTTCTATTCACTGTGAGTGGGCAAAATTCACTTAAACATCTGAAAATTCGGTTACTGTCTTCTATCGTACCTCATTCGTTTCATATTATGCAACATTTATCAACGACATTGTACCTTGTAGACATACTGTATTTGGCTATTTTGCCACCGCCTTGTGAGGCATTAAAATACCATAATACAGAAAAAACTCGCAGTGCAGCTATTACGCGGTAATGGCGTACGAGCACTCTGTCTAAGACTCGTGGAAGTCTAACGACTTGATGGAACAGTAAGTGATAAGAATTAATCCCTACATGTTATATGTCTACTTCTAGTACTCATAGATCAACTTTTTCATTATACCATAAATACCGTACGCCTCAGTTGTCTTTGATGGCGAGTAGAGAGCGGCGAGACGGAAATGACGTCCCTTGTGACAGTAGTGTGCTTGGCAAAGGAGCAGTTCTGCGCTTTCGAATTTCTCTCGCTGTACACAGACATGGAGGTCGACTCCAGTTTTCGGCGCAGCATCCGCCTCACCCAGTGGTGACCCACGATGCAGCCGCCGGGCTGTCTGCCGTTCACCCAGGGGGCGACGCGACGCCTGGGGCGGCTGGCGACTTAGGCTGTCGTCATCCTGGCCCCAGGGCAGAACTGGCGCCATTCACCGTGTCATCTCACGTTACGCGAGCGTTGCCGTCCTTGTGTCGTTTTGGGTCACCAATAATGTTCGGAAGCGACATCCCACAGACTAACAACCTTGCACAACATCATATCACTGGCATAATTCATCTCCTTCTTGATGTATATCCCATTTCTTCGTGTTCTGGGATTATTTTCGCATCATTCTGACAGACAACAGCGACGAAAGAACCCAAAGAGATTTTTAGATACCTGTTTCCAATTTCTTCCCCCTATAGGCCGATTCCTGTCTTCTAAGCGGGTAGGAAGTCAAAAAATTTTTTAAAAAATCGACTTTTCTAAAATATGTCTGTTTTGTACAATACATCTTTCTGAATAGTTTGATGTATAAAACACATATATTTCAGTGATTATAAGGCACGCTATTTGGTCCTACGTGTACCAAGATGAAGCGCTACACCCCTTACCACAGACGTCTGCTGTCATACATACGTGTATTTCACTGTGTAGAAGTCGAATGTTTATATTTGCGCCAGAGATGGGCATACGTGTAACAAAGGACTATCTTGATGGCGGCACCCAAACACCAATGAAAGCTTTAATGAATGTGCATGGAAAAGATTGCCAAAAACCAATTTCTGTGTGGAAGAGATGCACTTGCTGTTGGTGTTTATGATGCAGTTACATGTTTTGATGATGGTGTGCAAAGCCGGATATATATTTTAGAGAAAATGGGAATCAAGGGCAAAGTGAACTGCATCAAAGCTTTATATGGGATGAACAGAGAGCGTGTAGTGAAAGCACGTAAATCATTTTTGGAAGTGATAAATTCGGAAAAAGTGAATCATAGAAAAGACGAAAACTGATTCACAAAATGGAAAAAACCCTCTTTATGGTGATGGACAGTTCTAAAAGATGCCAAATGCTGCCAGAAACTTTAATGGCCATTTTCTGCAAAACACAAATTTCTGTTCTCAGGTACATGTAACATCCAAAATAAATATCCCCTTCCTTTTCCAACGTGGTATCCTTATTAAACACAAACTCCTTGATGCAAAACTCTAGAATTTTCCATCTCTATTAAAAACTGTGGTAAAGTTTGAGATAATTAACTATAAAATTTGAGTTTTTTCTAAACATGAAGTTTAAAATGTAGCAGGTCATTCATTTTCTTGTAAGTTAAACAAAATCTAGAATTTCATACACCTTAATGTATGGATTGTATGCTGTGCAAAATTAATCGAAGAATCTCTCTTACTTATGAAGAAAAGTGTACCTATAGCAAAAAATGCAGCCAATAGTAAGTGAAAAAATTATAAAGTTCCACATGTAAAAAAAATTTATTTCCTTGTGTTTTTGATCTTTCACTGCTATGATTGTGAATCCTGGTCATGCTGACAAAAATTCTATGAATTTATTTGTAAAAATATAGACAGTAGAATTTAGTATCTTGTGGTGCCTCTTCTGCTCCATGTCGGCCCGCTTGACGTCCAACCCGCTTAACATACGAGCTACAAATACCATCTCATGACGGTAGTACCACATTAAGTGCATTTAAGGGTTACTGACATTCAAATTTTTTTTTGTGATATACGCTGTTGTGTATTGAAATTATGTTGACCAATTGGTGTTGTAAGCACAGTTGTTGAGCTTTGTACACATCTTATATTTATGCTTTACTTTGTACCAAATATTGTGTAATATGCTAGGCTACAGGTATGAGAAAATGAGGAGAAGGAAGATGAATGATTACCTGAATGCTGTCATTCATCTTGCGTGGGCCACTACTGTCGTTGGCAGTGTGTGTTCTATTATCTGTGTGTGGACAGTACCTCAGCTGTACAGTCTGTGGTAATCTGCCCACTGGACTCGATGTGAAAACCGTTTTGGAAGCAGTGTTCCTTCTGCGCAGCACGCCAAGCGCTGGAGAGAGCAGGACCGGCCCCTCCTCGCAGCCGCACAGTGGCCACAGCGACGACGGCCGGAGCCCAGCCACAGCTGTGTCCCCCACCTCTCCCCAGACGACTCCCCAGCCTGATGACGTCGCCATCTCTCTCCTGCGGTGAGTTCAGCCACTTAACGTGTAGACTGACCACAATCACAACGCGACATGTTGGGCAGTTAGCCAAGTGATAAAGTCAAGAAATCGAATGTCGCTATTTTACGTTTTTGACGAAGCAGAAGTTGTAGTTCTCGTATAAAGTTTTTCCTTTCATTAATTGTGACGTTCGACGAGGCAAGGATATAAGGGGATCCATACACCCCTCTACAGGTTTGTTACATGACTCGTTTTCAGTTCCTAACACAGCTGACTTGTGTAAGATAACACTAAATATTTCCCCAAAATTAACGACTGTGCTGGTGTGTTGGGAGCAATTTCAGTTTTCAGAGAAAACTCTGTCTAGTAATCTCGCAGAAAGCCCTAAGATGTTCTGGTAATACATTAAGCACACTAGTGGAAAGAAGCAGTGAATAACCTTCACTGTGTGATAACAATGGTGAAGTCACTGGTGACAGTGCCACTAAAGTAGAGTTATTATACATAGTTTTCCGAAACGCCTTGACCAAATAAGAAGAAATAAATATTCCTGAATTCCTATTAAGAATAACTTCAAAGTGAGAAACATATAAGCAGATATCCTCGGTGTAGCAAAGTAGCTTAAATCACTTAATAAAGGCAGGGCCTCCGATCCAGATTGTATGTGTCAGGTTCCTTTCAGAATATGCTGTCATAAAAGTTCCATATTTAGCAATTATATACATCAGCTCGCTCACAGAAATATCCGTACCTAAAGACTGGAAAACTGCTCATGTCACACCAGTACACAAAAAGGGAAATAGGAGTAATCCGCTGAATTACTGGCCCATATCACTAACGTCGATTTCCAGTAGGGTTTTGGAACATATGCTGTCTGAACATTATGAATTACCTCGAAAAAAACGATTTATTGACACATTATCAGCAAGGGCTTCCTGTGGAACACAACTAGGTCTTTATACTTGTGAAGTAATTAGTGCTATCGACAGGGGATGTCAAAAGATTCCATATTTTTAGATTTCCTGAAGGCTTTCCTAGCCTAACTGCGTGCCTATTGAATATTGCCTCAGTTGCGCGACTGAATTCGCGATTACTGTCAGAAAGGCGCCAAGTAAAGCAGATGTAATATCGGGCGTTCCCCAAGGAATTGTTATAGGCCCTCTGTCGTTCCTGATCTATATTAACGACGTAGGAGGTAATATGGGTAGCCCTCTTAGATTGTTTGCAGATGATGCTGTCATATACCGTCTTGCAAAATGATTTAGATGCGATATCGGTATGGAGCGAAAAGTGGCAATTGACCCTGAACAAAGAAAAGTATGAAGTTATTCACACGAGTACTAAAAGAAATCCACAAAATTTCTATTACGCGATAATTCACACAAACCTGAAGGCTATAAATTCAACTAAATACTTAGGGATTACAATTACAAATAACCTACACCGGAACGATCACGTAGATATTGTTGTGGGTAGAGCAAACGAAAGACTGCGAATCATTGGCGGAACACTTAAAAGGTGGAACAGGTCTGCTAAAGAGGCTGCTTACACTACGCTTGTCCGCCCTATTCTGGAGTACTGCTGTACCGTGTGGGATCCGCATCGGATGGGACTGACGAATGACATCGAAAAAGTTTAAAGAGGGGCAGCTCATTTTTTATTACCCCGAAGTAGTGGAGATAGTGCCACGGACATGATTCGTGAATTGGATTGGCAATCATTAAAACAAATGCGTTTTTCATTACGATAGGATCTTATCATTAAATTCAACTACCAGTTTCCTCCTCCGATTGTGAAAACATTCTGTTGGCACCCACCTAAACAGCGAGAAATGATCACCACGATAAAATAAGAGACCTCAGGTCTCGCACAGAAAAATTTAAGTGCTCGTTGTTCCCGCGCGCCGTACGAGAGCGAAACGGTAAAGACACAGCTGGATGGTGGTTCATAGAACCCTCCGCCAGGCACTTTATTGTGAATAGCAAAGTACTCACGTAGACGTGGATGTAGATGGTTTCCTATCTTATGAATTAACTATGAGGGGAGAAACCTTATCTTGGATTTCCACGATTATTCTCCCAACGGTATGATGAGGAATTCTCTCACAGGGTGTGTGGTAACACCGCAGCTGAGGGAGCGGAATCAGTTGAGATCCGTGGCTTATATCCTACTGCGAGAGACGTATGTGGCAACGTCTAGTGGCAGTTTTTGGGAATCATTCGTGGCAACAACAGCTTCAACGAAAGTGGAAGTCGGACCTGTCGGTGTCCTACTGATTAAGGCGGCCATTTTAGATCACGAAAAATTTTGTCAATCCTATTGTGTGGGCATGGTTGAGTGGAGATGGACACAGTAGCCATATGTCGAGAGCTGTAAAACCTTCTGTAGCTCAGGGAGTTTCACAGGCGACCTGACATAAATTTTTCTTTTTATTCATCGCAGACCAGTTTCAGTGTAAATTCGTCGTGACTTCACTTTTCTTATTTGAAATCATAGATCTATAGTGGTAGTCACCGATATTTGACTGACGCTTTGTAAAATAATCCTGTCTGATAGTGAACTGATATTGTTGCAGGACACATTTCAGTTGATACCTGAATTCTACAGGCCTAAAAGTGGCAATTCAGAGTATTCAAATGCCTTTACAATTAATGAGAGCAGAATCCAACAAGTTACTGGACAATAGATGAGTCTGACCTTACCAAGTAGTTTAACAATGAGAATGGGATCAGTAATGTTTCAGTGGACTTATGAAAACATATTCTCTCCCAGTGATTCAAGGATTTCGGGCTTTAATTACCTATTATGGTCAGCCACAGATGTACGATGTCTTACATTTAATGTTTGCACCAAATTGAGCAAATACTTCTCAGAATACTTTTCCCAGTCTAAAAGCTTTATGCACACAGGCAGTCAACAAAACATAATCCATGGGTCTGATAATATAGAAAGATACAGAGAATGTACGCTGAAATTTTATAAGATACTGATAGGTATTTACCCAATTTGTCGAATACAAATAGCATCAGCCATTTGACATAAGAAGACAACCAACGAGAAGTAAGTGTAGCAGGAAAGACTAAAGATAGAGAGATCAGCGAAGAAGACTGTGTAGATGAGCCAGAAACTCGTCAATGTAAGATGATGCAGCATAATCAATAATAATTAATGAATATGATGTCAGGCAACGTCTGTAAATTATGTTGTACGTACTAGACATAAAATTGGCAGAAGCTCAGGAGAAAATGAGCAGAAAACAAATTAGAAAATAAATTATTGTTGTTGGACAAGAGACAAGACATGGAAAGGAAAGAATGTTCCAGCATAAAAAGACTGACATAAAAAGAGGAGAAAGCTGGCTAAACAGCAACAGAGAAACATCAGCATGAGGATATAAAATATTAAGAGCAGGAAATGAAACATATTAAGACAATACTCGATAATGGAGTGAAAAGTGTGTTGAAAGAGAGCTAAAAAAGCCAGGATGGATAGCAGATCGTGCGTAACATGGTAGTAATGTGAATAACAATGTACGGGGAGAAGAGAGCCAAGGCTTCCTTTTTTCTTCGGTATCAGACGGCTGAGGTGGAAGAGGTCCTACATAAACATAGGCTTTGGGAGACTAAAAGCGTGAACAGCTTTAAACAAAAATAGTTTACAATCATAAATACACAGATGGAAAAGAATCACAAAACCAAAAACCTGTTAATATAGAATAGTGAAGCGTCGGGAATACATTTGCCAGGGTAACATATTTAACTGATTAACTCTGCAAGATCGCAAGTTAATGTAAGTGCGAGATAAGCCACTGGAAACGTGAAATGCTGGAGCACTGTAAGGAGGTCGAATGCAAGCGTGCAGACATGCATGCATTGTGTTGCTCAAGTATCGGATGTCAGTATTTGAAATGGAGTTCGATGCCTGATGCACTTGGTTGGTAAGTACAGGGACGATTAATGCTGTGGGTGAATGATGCCAGAGGAACTGTATGATGATGTCCCATATCTACTCTGTTGGAAACAGACCTGGTGATCGAGCGTGCCAAGAGACATGTCAACACTCTATAGAGTATGTTAGGTTACAAGAGCGGTAAGTGAGCGAGCGTTATCCTGTTGAAAAACTGCCCCTGGAATGCTGTTCGTTAATGGCAGTAGAATGGGTCGAATCACCAGATTGAAACAGACAAGGTGTGTGGGATAACCATGAGAATGTTCCTGCTGTCCCAGGTCATAACTCCAGATGTAGGTCCAGTGTGTTAACACACAGAAAGGCTGTGAGTTTTTTTCAGCTGATTTTATCAATAGACTGGGGGCTCTTCGTCTTAGCAGTGTAAAACTTCTAGTAAGTTTTGATGTCGTCTCACTTTTTACAAAAGTTCCTCTTGCAGATTTGACACTGATTGGTAGCATGTTTCCTATTGATATCACTGCTTTGTTCAGGCATGCTCTTTCCTCAACTTATTTTATGTTTAATCAAGAATATTTTGAACAGAATGACGGTGTCGCCATGGGTAGTCCTCTGTCTCCTTTGGTGGCCAACCATTTTATGGAGGATTTTGAAGAGGGAGCGCTTGAATCGGCTGCCCTGAAACCAACAGTATTTTGGCGGTATGTGGATGACACTTTCATAGTGTGGCCTCATGGAGAAGATAAATTAATGGAGTTTCTACATCACCTCAACTCCATTCATAGCAACATCCTGTTCACCATGGAAATAGAGAAAGATGGTTGTTTGCCTTTCTTGGATGTCCTGTTTCGAAGGAAGAATGATGGTTCTCTAGGGCATTCAGTTTACCGGAAACCCACTCATACTGATTTGTACCTGCAAGCATCGAGTTGCCATCACCCATAGCAAACCATGAGTTTGCTTAAAACACTTGTTCATAGAGCTCATACTGTCCCAGATCTAGATAGCTTACCTCAAGAACTCGCCCATCTAAAGACAGTATTAAGTGAAAATGGGTATTCCATCCGGCAGATTAACAGGGCACTAACAGTTAAAACTAAGAAGCAGGAAGTGAATAAAGAGGAGAACATGCCGGAACAATCTTTAGCTTTTCTTCCTTTCGTTGGCAACACGTGGTTTAAAATAGCAAGAATCCTCCGAAAATTTCAGGTAAAAGTAGTTTTCCGCCCACCATCGAAGATTGCGGACCTTGTGGGATCCGTTAAGGACAATCTGTTGCTACGAAAGGCCGGAATTTACAAAATATCGTGGCAATGTGGTATGGCTTACATAGGTCAAACCACACGCACCGTGAAAGAACGCTGCACTGAACATCAACGTTACACCCGCCTTTTGCAGCCAAGCAAGTCCGCTATTGCTGAACATTATATTGCTACTGGACATTCAATGGAGTATGAGAAAACAATGATTTTGTCCACAGCAACGTCTTTCTGGGACTCCATTATTAAAGAATCCGTAGAAATACGACTGGCGGAAAATCTGTTAAACCGTGACAGCGGCTACCAGCTGGACAGTGCATGGAATCCCATCATCTCCACGATTTGCTCAAATCGAATACGACAGAGTGCGTCGACGGCCGTGGCAAACAGCAACGCAGATGGTGACGGAGTTCCGCTATTCCACCATCGAGGGCGCTGCCGGAGGGCAGTGTGCTTCAACTACCAAGTTTTCGACTCATGCGCAGAATAGTTACAGCACGCTATATATTGCGGAACGGGGGCCGTTTTCGCCAGTCTGCGACGGCTCACCTGAAGATGACTGGCAGGTGCCCAGTTGAAATACCGTGCGACGTATTGAACGACCGGCTGCAAGCCCGAAATCTGTTTGAACACACAGAAAGGCTGGTTGTAAGCCCCGAAATGGCCTAATCAAAACATGGCCATTACAGCCAGCGAGGCTGGTGGTTTGGGATCAGTGAGACGCATGTTACAGGGCATCTGGTTCGGAGTTGCCTTTAAAGTAACCCATTTGTAAGAGTTCATTGTGTTACTTGGTAACACCTGCTGCTCAAACTGCTGCTGGAGTTGTATTACAATGCGCCAGAGTAATACGCAGAACACGATGGTCTCCCCTCTCAGTAGTCCCACGTGGCCGTCTGTAACCCAGTCTTCTTGCTACCGAAATTCTTCTGATCACCGCTGCCAGCAGGCATGTATAGTGGCTACATTACTGTGAAATATTTCTACATCACGGAAGGAACAACCAGAATCTCGTAGCCCTATTACAGACTTCGTTTAATCCCTATGAGATGTTGATAAATGCGTCTTTGTCGTCTCAAAGACATTTTTTCCCTACATAAACTCACTAAGTCCAGTCTCAAAATGTAACTAACGCTAAAGCCCGTTACAGCGTATAATTAAAGCAGGCTTCATTTGCTTCCTCACAATGGTGCTACTAGCACCACTCTTAAGCGACGTGACTGCCGCAAAAAGTCATCATCATTCAGATGTAGAAACACGCCTACCAACTTTCGTTAATGTCGCACACCTTTATCTTGGTGCTGCAGTCCTTCATTGTATGTACTATTTCGAAAGTAAAAGACGTTGTTAACAATGTTACCAAAATCTCAAAAAGTTCTTGAACGACTTACTTCACATTTTTACGCGATACTCTAATGAACGTTGGGACAGTGGTCATGAGATCAGGAGCTGCAGGTGATAACATACTGTTAGTAAATGCACTTGCATTGGTCATCTTTTGCCGCAGCCCATTGACGCCAAATTTAGCCGCACTTCCGAACAGATACGTTGGTAGTACCTTCTGCATTGATTTCTGCGGTTATTTCACGCAGTGTTGCTAGTCTCTTAGCACTGACCAACCTATGTACAAGCCGCTGCTTTAGGTCGCTATCTGAAGGCTGTCAGCCACAGCATTGACCGTGGTGGCAGGTAATGCCTGATATTTTGTATTCTCGGCACACTCTTGACACTGTGGATATTGGAATACTGAATTCCCTAACGATTTCCGAAATGTAATGTTTCATGCGTCTAGCTTCAACTACCGTTCGGTGTGAAAAATCTGTTAATTCTCGCTGTGTGGACATATGGTCACAATCACGTCGGAAACTTTTCACATGAATCACCTGATTACATATGATAGCTCCACCAGTGCACTGCCCTTTCATATCTTGTGTACACGATACTACTGCTATCTTCGTGTGTGCACATCACTTTTGCACAACTTGTCACCTCAATGAAAGTCATTTAGGATTGACATATGTACCATGTTCTAGGTAGCCAAGGCTAAATAACTGCAGAAAACTTAAGACAAAACTTTACACAAACAGTCGTAGGAATGACTGACACAGAATATAGAAAAGTCAAAATAATAATTACCATGGGAATTCCATTCCCAACGTCAGAAGAGAGAGCAGATAAATGGAAAGATTACATTGACAGCTCCTATGAAGGAGGAACTTTTCTGATGACATGGAGGAGGAAGCAATCTGTGTTGCCGTGGAAGATATAGAGGATGTACTGTTACAGGCAATATTTAAAAGAACTCTGGTCGATTTGATAACACGTAAAGCTAAAAGGATACATAAAATTTAATCATGACTACTGAGTTCACAGGGGAAAGTGGCACCCTACGACTATCCAAGTTAGAGTGTAGAATCAATGTACCGTTACACTTTCAGAAAAAAATAATCCACATATTTCGAGAGGTAACAAGGGCAGATAATTGTGAAAACAAAAGCGCAGTCGTCTTTGGAACTCACACATCCGAGCTGCTGATGAGAATGATATAAATAAGAATGGAACAGAAAATTGAGAAACTGTCAGATGACGGTCAGTTTGGTTTTAGGAGAGGTAAAGGCGCCAGAGAGGCAGTTCGAAAGTTGTACTTGATAATGGAAGCAAGTCTGACGAAAAGTCAAAACACAGTCAAAAGTTTTTGTACCTAGAAAAAGCATTCGACAATATAAAATTCTGCAGGATCTTCGAAAGTCTTACGTAAATGTAAGTAAGTTACAGGGAAAGACAGGTAGGTTACAATATGTACAAGAACCAAGAGGGAAGAATACTGGAAGATAAAGAACAAAGTGCTCAGATTAAAAGTGTGTAAGACAGGGTGCAGTCGTTTCCCCTACTATTCAATCTATTCATCGAAGAAGCTGTGATGGAAATATAATAAAGGTTCAAGCGTGGGATTCAGATTAACAGTGAAAGGATGCCTAAGAAAAAATTTGTTGATGACATTGCTGTTCTCAGAGAAAGTTGAATTGAATGGAGAGTCTGATGAGTAAGGAATATTAATTGAGAATGAACCACGGAAATAAATTTCTAATGAGAAGTAGCAGATATTGGAATTTTTTACATTTAAATTGGTGGTCATGAAGTAGACGATATTAAGAAATTCTGGAAGCAAAATAGCTCATGATATACAAAACAAGAAGGACATAAAAAGCATACTAGCAAAGGCAAAATTGGTACAACTAGCCAACATAATTCTACTACTATGAAACAAAGGTCATAATTTGAGGAATAAATTTATGAGAATCTATGTTTAGAGAACTACTTTTATGATACTGAATAGTAGACAGTGGCAAAACACTGGGACTGAGGAGACTACGGGCGTCTGAGATATGGTGCTAGAGAAAAGTGTTGAAAATTAGGTGGGCATGTTGGATATGGAATGAGGGAATACTTCGCAGAATTAGTGACATGGGGAAAGACTGACAAGACGAAGGGGATGTAGAAACTGAAGAGAAAGGCAGATTGGCCTACATCCAGGAGTTAATTGAGCATGTAGTGTGTATCGGCTATTTTGAGATGAAGGTTGGTGCAAGAGAGGAATTCGTGGCAGGCCACATCAAATCAATTGGATAACTACTGGCTAAAACAATTTCATTTGGCAGATTAATAAAAATTATTTGTATTTAATTGTCTTTAGTTCAGAAAGAAAGTTTTACACGTTATTCCTGAAGCTGCAACACACAGTTTGTAACATCAAAATGTAGGTGTTGCCATCACATGCAAATAACATGGCCCGTTTCTCAGTAGACATTCAGTTACATCGACAGATTCTGGACACTCATTAGTGAACATTAATAAGGCATATGTCTAAGTTTCATCTCTATGAAGGCTTTGACTCTGCTGAGGAAACTTTCAGTAATGGGTCTGAATTTCAGTGGAAAAATTAGAACCCATCCTTCCTCAACGTTGGACTCTTCAATCTGCAGCGAAGTCTGCTTCTAACTCATCCCAAAGCAGCTACATTGGATTTAGCTCGGAATTCATGGCAGAATAGTACATTCATGGAATGCTGTTGTCCACAAACTGTCACGTGACAGATAATGATTTATTACAAGGAGCACTGTCTTGCTAATACAAACAATGATACTGTATTGTATGCAGTACATAAAGCTGGAAAACGTGATTGATATGCTGTCGAATTTAGTGTCCTCTTAAGCTCAATAGGGGAATAATAACATAACCATGGATATACCCCATAATGTAACGCCACCTTCTCACTCCTTCACTTTTGGCATTACACAAAATGGCAGGTAATAGTCATCAACCAAAAACAGAACCTTCCATCGGACTGCCACAGGTGGTTCATCTGTCTGGACAATTCGTTTCCACTCATTCATCGTCCAGAGGCATTACGCTTTACACAGCCGTAAGTGTTGCTTAGTACTGACTGCAGATATGTGTGGCTCATTGGGGGGGGGGGGGGGAGCTACTCGACCATTTTACCCCCTTCTTTTTACCTCCCTGTGGACAGTCGTTATGCTGGCTGCAGTGTTTCATGCGATTTTTTACAACGACCCTCCATAAAGCTCCATGGTCCCTATTGGTCGGTGCATGGATCCGCCTCTTCTACCTTTTGCTATGGTTGTTCCTTTGCATTTCCATTCACAAGGGCTACTGTGTAAGGGTCGAAATATTACTGGTACATTTGTTACTCAGGTCACATTCGAAATTACTGAACCTCCCTGATGGACTCATTCTGCTATTTCTGATTCTCTGCTGACAACACATGTCTCTGCCTCCTTTTATACTGGCAGATCGTCCTTTCATTACATTTGTTGGTCAATCACACATTAGATAGAGGTGTTTAGATAGTTTTGATCCTATTGTGTAGCTTGTCCCAAATGTTATTCAATCTGTATATTGAGCAATCGGTAAAGGAAACAAAAGAAATATTTGGAGTAGGAATTAAAAGAAATTGCTGATGACATTGTAATTCTGTCAGTGACGTAAAAGGACCTACAAGAGCAGTTGAACAGAATGGACAGTGTCTTGAAAAGAGGATATAAGATGAACATCAACAAAAGCAAAACGAGGATAATGGAATATAACCAAGTTAAATTAGGTGATGCTGAGGGAATTAGATTACGAAATGAAACGCTTAAAGTAGTAAATGAGATTTGCTATATGGGGAGCAAAATGATGATGGTCGAAACAGATATGATATAAACTGTAGACTGGCAATAGCAAGGACAGAGTTTCTGAAGAAGAGAAATCTGGTAATGGCGAGTAAGGATTTAAGTGTCAGGAAGTCGTTTCTGAAAGTATTTGTATGCAGTGTAGCCATGAATGGAAGTGAAACTTGGATGATAAATAGTCTACACAAGAAGGGAATAGAAGCTTTCGAAATGTGGTGCTACAGAAGAATGCAGAGGATTAGGTGGGTATATAATACAGGGTGATTCAAAAAGAATACCACAACTTTAGGAATTTAAAACTCTGCAACGACAAAAGGCAGAGCTAAGCACTATCTGTCAGCGAATTAAGGGAGCTACAAAGTATCATTTAGTTGTACATTTGTTCGCTTGAGGCGCTGTTGACTAGGCGTCAGCGTCAGTTGATGCTAAGATGGCGACCGCTCAACAGAAAGCTTTTTGTGTTATTGAGTACGGCAGAAGTGAATCGACGACAGTTGTTCAGCGTGCATTTCGAACGAAGTATGGTGTTAAACCTCCTGTTAGGTGGTGTATTAAACGTTGGTATAAACAGTTTACAGAGAATGGGTGTTTGTGCAAAGGGAAAAGTTCTGGAAGGCCGAGAACGAGTGATGAAAATGTAGCACGCATCCAGCAAACATTTGTTCGCAGCCCAGGAAAATCGACTCGCAGAGCTAGCAGAGAGCTGCAAATTCCACAATCAACTGTATGGAGAGTCCTACGAAAAAGGTTAGTTATGAAACCTTATCGTCTGAAATTGGTTCGAGCACTGTCTGCAGCTGATAAGATTAAAAGAATCGATTTCTGTGATTTTATCCTTGCTCAAATGGAAACAGATGAATCTTTCGTTTCAAAGATTGTGTTTAGTGATGAAGCAACTTTCCACACTAACGGGAAAGTCAACCGTCACAATGTCTGTATATGGGGCACTGAGAATCCACGGGAAACAACTCAGTATGAACGTGACTCGCCTAAGGTGAACGTTTTCTGTGCCATTTCAGCCAATAAAGTTTTTGGTCCCTTTTTCTTCGAAGGTGCTACTGTAACTGGACTACAGTATCTGGAGATGTTAGAGAATTGGCTGTTCCCTCAGCTCAAACAAGAAGCACAACTACCCGAGGCAATGGATCGGCCGCCAGGCAGCCCGTGACAGAGCACTTCATCACTGGCCTCCAAGAAGCCCTGATCTTACCCCCTGCGATTTTTTCTTATGGGGGTATGTTAAGGATATGGTGTTTCGGCCACCTCTCCCAGCCACCATTGATGATTTGAAACGAGAAATAACAGCAGCTATCCAAACTGTTACGCCTGATATGCTACAGAGAGTGTGGAACGAGCTGGAGTATCGGGTTGATATTGCTCGAGTCTCTGGAGGGGGCCATATTGAACATCTCTGAACTTGTATTTGAGTGAAAAAAAAACCTTTTTAAATACTACTTGTAATGATGTATAACAGAAGGTTATATTATGTTTCTTTCATTAAATACACACTTTTAAAGTTGTGGTATTCTTTTTGAATCACCCTGTATAACCGATGAGAAGGTACCGAACATAATTGGGGAGAAGAGGAATTTGTGACACAACTTGAAGCAGGGATCGGTTGGTAGGACATGTTCTGAGGCATCAAGGGATAACAAATTTAGTACTGGAGGGCAGTTTGGAGGCTAAAAATCGTAATCAGAGACCAAGAAATGAATACACAAAACAGATTCAGAAGGATGTAGGTTGCAGTAGTTATTTGGAGATCAATAAGCTTGCACTCGGTAGAGTAGCATGGAGAGCTGCATCAATGCTGTCTCTGGCCGGAAGATCGCAAGAACCTGAACAGTGTATGTAAATGCTGTCAGGTCTTTAGTGTATTCACGCAGCCAAGATCCAGATTGCCTAGTAATTTGAATGGTATGAAAAGCGCATGAAATTCGATGTACACTGGTGTCCAAAATTAAAGCAACAAATTGAAGTTTTGCGAGGTTGCGTTTATTTTGCCGTAAAATAGTACAAACAGGTGATAGTAAAGTAGGGAAAATGTTAAGAACAAGTAACATCAACAACTACAATATGCATAAAGGTAGAAAAAATGTTCTTCGTTTTTTCCAACTTAACAGATTTGCAAACACAATCCAACAACTGGATAATGTGCTCAGCATGGGCTGTGACCACCTCTGGCTCATACAACCCTGACATCGACAAGGCAAGCTGTGAATGATGTCATCAATCTCATGTGGAGGCAATAACACCATTCCTCCTGCATCACTGCTCTCAAGTCTTATGGAATTGTTGGTGGATGCTTGTGTGATGCAACCCATCTCACTACTACATATATTTCGTATGCGTACTACAAACAATTTACAATAAATCCACACATTATAGAATAATTTGTCCTCTATAAAATTTACAATATTACAATGCTAATTTATAAAATAAAATTCACCGAAAACTATATACAGTATAATACAATTTTTTACAGTCTTTGTTTCCCTTTTCATTCTTCCAGAAGTCCACATATGCCCTCGCTACTTTGCTGCACGCCATCAGGTCTTGGGCCGTGCACGCTCTTGGATGGTTTAGTAATGGACATTGAAGCAGGTGGTTCATCGTCTGGATGTTCCCACACGGACACAAAGCACTTTCACTAATTCCCCACTTGTGCAGATTTCTGTTACATCTGTCCATTCTTGAACATAGCCTGTTCAGGGTTTTCCATCTCTCCCACACAAGTTCCGCACCTGATGACAGCACTTCCTCAGAATCGTGTGCATATTCTTGTTGTTCCTGCCACAGCCTTTTTCTAGAAGTTTTTGGTGAACCTGTGAGTGGTTCGGTTGAGTGGAGAAAACTACTTCTTGACGTAAGCCGTTTTGGTAGCATTTGGTACCCATGGAGCAGATGATGTTGATTTTGAACCTGTTTTGTTCGTTCAATTCTGCTCTGTATTGAACGTCGGACATTTGGCGGAGCAATTCCTGACAAGCAGTATAGGTGTTCTACTCTTGTTGGCTTAAGACATCCAGTAATATGTCTACACCTCTGGTTCAGGACAGTGTCCAGCTTGCAAACTCAGCAGCAGAGTAACAGAGTGCCATTGCGGTGGTGCGTAAAACTTTTGGATTAGGTCGAGATTTTGATGTTGTTAGCTTGCCAAGTAAGTTATTCCGTGATTGGATTTCTGCCCTGCTCTTCTCAATGTGCCACTTGAATGACAGTGTCCTACAAGAGTAACTCCCAAGTTCACTGGGAGAGGGCAGTGTGTTAATCTTGTGACATTCCACCAAACATTCAGTTCTTGTTTCGTCTCTCTGTTGTTAAGATGGAATAGGCGAGTCTGGGTCCTACTTGGATTGGGATTCAACTGATTTTCATTGTAATAGTTGGTGAGATTTTCCAGGTTCTTTGCTAGTATTTCCTCAGTATCCTTGTAGTTTTATGCCTGAGCTGCTATTGCCCTATCATCAGCATAAATGAAAGATCTTGACCACGGACTAATAGGCTGGTCATTTGTATAAATATTGAATAACATGGGGGCAATAACACTGCCCTGGGGAAGCCCATCATTTTGTAGTCTCCATCTGCTCTTGTTACCATGGAACTCAACAAAATACCTTCTGTTAAATAGAACTGATTCGAGTACAGCAGTCAATTGAGGGCGTTTTGTTGTTTTTTCCACTTTTGCAAAGAGATTTCTGAGGTAGAAGGTATCATATGCTTCCATAATATCTATAAACACGATCCCCATAGTAACTCTTTTCTCAAACCCATCTCCAATATAGTGGATTAGGCTGAGAGCTTGACTGGTACAAGATTTGCCATGCCGAAATCCTGCTTGCTCTTTTATTAGGATGCCCTCAGTAAGCTCTTTGAATCTGCTTAGTATCAAACAGTTTGTGTGTTGTACACAACAGAGAGATTGGCCGATAACTCTTAGGATCTTCTGGGTCCCTACCAGGCTTAAAAATTGCAGTTATTTTTGCCTGTCCCTAGATTTCAGGATTTCGTCCAGTTGTCCAACAGTAGTTCATAAACTCCAACAGCCACAATTTAGAGCGAACACCAAGACGTATCATCTGTTCATTTTCAATATCATCTACGCCTGCGGCCTTACCAATCTTTAAACTTTTGATTGCTTCTTTCAGTTCTGATATTGTAAATGTATGATCGAGTGTATCATTATTTTCTTCTTGGAAAGCATTTAGTCTACTCGTATGCCCTTTCTTCAGTCTGTGTTTCGCTTTACCGTTTTTCAGCGGTTGGGAGGCTATTTGGTTTGCTGTACCGCCAGCAAAGCCTGGTGTACCTGCAGGTATACCATCTAATTTTTGAGCAGTCTCTACGCTTTCCGACTACTGTCAGTCATGTTAATGCTTTCTACAGTGTGTTACCACTTCTGTCTTCTATTTTCAATCATTGTTGTTATGACTTCTTCGCCCGCCTCCATTGTTTATGGGGAGAATGGGTTGGCATCATAAAGACCACAATACGTTTCGTATTTCTCTTTTGTCTCTTCGCTGTAGCCTTGAATGTACGATTTTCTACATCCTCTTGTGTACTCTGCCGTGCACAGTATTTTAAAGCTTTAACAAACTCACTGAAGTTTTCTGGTAGAGGTGTGTATCTACGATATGCTCTATGGGATTCAAATTGGGAGATCGGGCTTACCATCCCAGGTGTGCAATATCTTCCATTTCCAAGAAAATGTCAATCTGCTGATCTCTATGGGGCATACCTTCATCGTCCATCAATACGAAGTGGTAGGCCACAGCACCTCGCAACGACGGCATATGAGGTTCCAAGATCTCGTCACGATACCTGACAGGAGTTGCCAATTCACCCATACAATGTCATGAAGAGGTGTTCATGTAGTCCACGTAATCACTGAGGACACCATTAAAGAACCACCCAGATATCAGTCTCTTTTGCACGATATTTGGGTCACGAAATCCTGTTCCACGTTCCCTCCATATGAAAATCCGTCGAGAATCACTCTCCAGACCATTTTGGGACTCACCTGTGAAGATAACATTGGCCCACTGTTCGGCCATTCGGTGGGATGTTGACGACTTCACTCTACACATTTCTTTCTATGAAGTGTCAGAGGTACATAAACAATGGGCCCCTGACAATAAGTCGCACTCTGGTGAGATCTTCTGTGTAACGTTTGCCTAGATACAGCACATCCAGTGCATCCTGCAAGGTGAGGTGCCAGTTGCTGTGTAGTAGTAAGGCAGTACCGTGATGCCCTTTTAACCAAATAACGGTCCTCCCTTTCTCGTATCAGATGTGATCTGCCCTCGAGATACAGTTTCCGTCTCTACGAACAGTCGCCACATCTGAGAAACAACAGTGCGATTCACATCAAGCCATCAGACCACATCAGGTTGTGACTGTCCTCCTCCCATTCTTCCTATGGCCCTCCACTGCGGAGAGCCTGGTATGCATCTTCTCTGCACCATACTGCACCATCTGTGACTGCGTCTACAGCGATTGCGGATGTGGGAGTACCCAGCAAACACTACCCTATTGCTAGCTGCACTGACTTCGTCGTGGGCGTGGTTGTCCTTTGACTGGAATGCTAACTTCCGTGTAGAACACGGTTGTGCAGATATCTGTTGACAGTTTGCATGATTACATCGTGAATTGGACACAGGACGGGAAATCGCATTTAGAAGCTTTAATTTTCGACACCAGTGCATTGCAGTAACCTTCTTGACTTTAAGGGACTCATCACAGTTCTGCTTTGGCCATAGTGTTTCATCCTCGGGCGTGTGCGTTTGGAGCTATTTGTAAGTATTCTCCTTTTGTTGCAGGGATCTTTCTGGAGAAGAGAAGGGCAGATTGCTGATTGCAGCAGCTAAGGAGGGGTCAGTGAGCAAGGTGCGAAGGTTGCTGACAGTGGGGGCGGACGTGGAGGTGATGGACGAGAACCAGCAGAACTCACTGCACTGGGCAGCAGCCAGGGGACACTTGGAGGTGGCGAGGCGTCTGCTGGAGGATGGAGCTGATGTCAACGCCAGGGACCGCTGGCAGAACACGCCTCTGCATCAGGCTGCATGGAATGGCCAAGCACCCGTGGTGCGGCTGCTGGCAGCATCCCCTGCCAACCATAACGCCAAGGATAAATATGGGAACACACCACTGCACGATGCGGCACGGCGTGGCCACCCAGACGCGGCGACTGCGCTACTGGAGGCAGGGGCTGACAGAGAAGTCAGGAATGACGATGGGGACACGCCGCTGGACCTAGCCAAGCGGAACAACCACCAGCGGCTAGTAGACATCCTAGGATCAAATATAGTGCAAACGACTGTGAAGTAAAATAGAAGAAGCCTTCTATGTGACCTTTGTTACTTATAAAATAAATAATACAGAAAAGTTTATCCTGCAGCCTTGGTTTGCACCCATATTTACATAGTACAACCAACGACCCAAGTACCATTGCACCAAGAGTGCTTATAGACGACTGTAAGTTCAAACGGGGACTCTCCTTTTGCTGAAAATTCAAAACAAACTGAATAATTCTCGATTACTAACGAACACCAGTTTTCTACAATATTTTTTTACTGAAAAATACTTTTTAGGTGCATGTTTGGTGCTATGTGGAACTTATATAAAACTCTTATAAATTTCCTTATATCCAGATTGCTGACACATAAGCTCTGTACTTAAATTACATCTTCATTTGAGATCTTTCACTGAATTTACTTCTGTACCTAATGTGCTGACAGTCCAGCAACTTGTGTCTGCAGTTAAAAATTGGTATTATTACCAGTACTTACAACACATTAGTTCCGATTCCAGACTGAATTTTGTTGTATACTGCCAAGCTGTCGACATCCGGTGGCCTAGGAAATCTCCTTCTCCGATCACTAGACAATACTTGTAGCAAATCGTAATAAACAGTTTTATTACGAAATGAATCAATCACATTACTTAACTCTGCAAGCAAAGGGCGACATGCAAGAAAGAAATCTCTTCAGCATACACAATTCCTAAGTCACTGGTCTTGATGTGACTAATCTCTGATATAGAAATGGCCGCGACAAGCTGGGAGTGGCGCGCATGTTCTCTTCCCCTGAAGGCCGCAGCTGCCGCGTTGTCGTTGTAGACGGAGGTGGGTCAGCGTGATATTGGGTGACGTCTTCTTCACAGCCCTGTCTGCTCTATCGTTCCCGACTGGGGTGACAGCGCTTGACTTTACGCCATAGCATTCCTCCCCCAAAACGACGGACCGTCGTCGTATAAGGAGCGCGACAACGAGAGGGAAGGCCGGAGCGTGGATGCAGCGATGGACTGGAAACTGTGGCTGCAGCAGACGTCAGGCTTCCAGTTGTAGCCCGCTATCTGGCCTGCGCTCAGGTGGAAATGTCCCCCGGAAAACGCACAAAAGGGCACGCATCCAACTCCTGAGACCCATAAGCAGATGGAGAAGCCGCAAGCTGCTGCGGCATTGGCGGGTCCAACTATAAGCGTATACCACAAGCAACCAAAAGATCCCACAAAATCTATGTGCACACATTGCCATGGTGATTGCGACTTAAGCCAAGAAGAGAATTTTTATGACGGAGCGAACCGATTTCCCGCACATGCGTGACGCTGTTCTGTTTGGCTGTTCGTACCCTGCCAAATACAATATCGACGATCTAACTGTTTCGTAATAATCCCCCAGAGTCAGTCCACTATCATTTTGAACAAGAATCACCCCTCACTTCATATCGAGGCTATGCCGACGTGCAAAGTATTGGCGCGCTACGGAGTTCTTAATGCTATACTATGAGCGAGGCAAATTGTGCGGATGTAGTTCAGCAGAACGTCCAAATCTGAATCAGCTTCCGTGGCCTGTGAAATTTTCCTGTTGTTCCGAGGAAAAGGTTGAAGCAATTCCGAATCCTGACCATCGATGTGACAACAAGATGCTGCAGAAGCGTCAAAGTCTGTATAAGTGTCAATCGTAAGACGTGAAACTACGTTCGCATTACCATGTTGATCTGTCATAAGATTTAGAATCTCATACTGATATTGAAATAACAACAAAGCCCATCTTTGCAATTTTTGGCCAGTTCGTATAGGTACATCGACGGTAAAGGCTTGTGATCCGTTACTAAGTAGCATTTCATGCCATACAAATAGTGGTGGAATTTGGTGACACCATGCACAATAGCCGGTGCCCCTCTCTCTATTCGTGAATAATTACACTGAGCTTTGGAAAACACTTTTGATGCGAATGCAACAGGCCTGTCTTTATCACCCAATCTATGGGAAAGAACTGCACCGAGTCCATAACAGGAAGCGTCAACTTGCAACACAACAGATTTGCAGGATCAAAGTGAACTAAGCATCGATCACTGAGTAATGCATCTTTAAGTTCTTGAAAAGCTACTTGGCACTCATATGTTCAAACAAAGGGGACATTCTTGCGACGCAAGCGGTCGAATAGAGCTCCAGTTTCTGCAGCATCCGGTATGAACCGAAAATAATAGTTCATTTTCCCTAAAACTGACTGCAATTCTGTGAAATTTCGAGGAACTGGCAGGTCTCGTATGGCTAACAAATGCTACTGAAGAGGATGTAAACCTTGATTGTTTATGACATGACCAACATAGTGTAACTCAGGTTTAAAAAAATCACACTTCTCCGGTCTATACTTCAGTCCTGCATCAGGTAACACGCAAAGCACGCAAATTTGCAATGTGTTCTTCAGGGGTACGACCTGCTACGACAATATCGTCTAAATAGTTTGAACAGTTTCGTACTTGAGCAGTCAGCTGTTCCAAATACCGTAAGAAAATGGGGGGGGTGAGGAGGCACTGCCAAAAGGCAAAAGCAAACATTTAAACAAGCACAAATGAGTGTTCACAATACACACTTTTTTGATTCTTCATCTGGTGGTGTTTGAAGATATGCATCGCGCAAATCAAAAATCGATATTTGAAACGTAGCGACCAGTGCCTAATCTATCCATGAGATCCTCTGGGAGAGGCAATGGATAAATACCACTCGCTGTTTCCAATTGACTGTAGTCTTAAAGCCAACACAGAGGTGAATGAGATCTGAAGGTTTGGGGAGCAAAACCAGTGGACTTGACCATTGACTAGCTTGTATGGGTGCTCGTTCTGAATTTGTGAATAGGTAGATAGAGCTTTCGACAATACTATTGTCGCAAATGCGGTAGGCCTGTCTTTATCAACAATTCTGTGCGAAATCGCAGCACCGATTCCGTGAGACGAAGCGTCAGTTTTCAATATCATTGGTTTGTGAAGATTAAAGTGAACTAAGCATCGATCACTGAGCAATGCATCTTTATGTTTGAAAAGATACTTGGCACTCATCTGTCGAAACAAAGGGGACATCCTTACGACGCAAGCAATGCAATGCAGCTGCGGCATGTGCAGCATTAGGTATGATCACAGTATAATAGTTCACTTTTCCCAAGGCTGTCTGGAATTCTGGCACACTGCAAGGAACTGACAAATCTCATAGGCTAACAAAGGCGACTGAAGAGGATGTAAACGTTGACGGATTATGGCATGACCAAGATACTGAAGCTCAGGTTTAAAAAAATTACACATGTCCAGCGTGCACTTTAGTCCTGCATTAGATAACACACAAAACAAAGCACACAAATTTACAACATGATTTTCAGGTATATGGCCTGCTACGACACTATCGTCCAAAGAGTTTGATCAGTTTAGCACTTGAGCAGTCAGCTGTTCCTAATAACATTGGAAAAGATCATGTGTGGAAGCACTGCCATAAGGCAAACGCAAATATTTAAACAAGCCCAAATGAGTATTAACTACACACACTTTTCGAGATTCTTCATCGAGCGTTATTTGAAGACACGCATCGCACAAATCAGTTCTTGAAAAGTAGCGACCAGTGCCTAATCCATCCAAGAGATCCTCTGACCGACGTAAGGGGTAAGTATCAATCACAGTTTGTGGGTTGTCCATGCACTTGAAGTCGAGACAGAGGGGAATGCGACCTGAAAGTTTGGAAGAAAAACCAATGGAGTTGCCCATTGACCAGTTTGCATGGGAACAATAGCTCCGCTAGCTTGCAGTTCTTTATGTCCAGCGGCTATTTTGTCCAGTAATGCAATAGGAACAGTTCTAGCCCAGAGAAATTTCGGTTGACCATTGTCATTTGGAGTAGGCTAATATGTGGAACAAAACTGTTAGCCTTGCCTAAACGTTCAGAAAAGAGCTAAGGGAATTCTTTTAGCAAACCAGCTACACTGTCTTTAGCATTGAATGCATTGACTGCCAACACATTGTACTGAATTTGAAAGCCAAACAAATCAAATGAATCAAAGCCAAATTAGTTGTCACAATTGCATGATTGTAGCACAGTGAAAGTTAAAGTTCACGAATGTGAGCGATACATGGCAGGCAAAGTACATTTTCTGAGAACGGGAATGTCTTGTCTGTTATAAGCCATCAGGTACATGCTAGCTTTATACAGGCATGGGGAACCTAAAATTTACGATTCAGCGATTTTACTGAGGCACTTGTGTACAACTGAAATTTCACATGTTTTCCGCTAATGTGCAAATAAACAATAAGTTTGCCCACAAACTTTTTGTGTGCACTGAAGAAACTGCACAGAAGAAACTGTTCGCTTGCTAGTTATGCTGATGCCTGCAGCAGGCTTTGACTACACTGCATTGATTACATGGGCCTTGTGATTACAATTTCGTTAATGTTTGTTCTGTTACATACATATGGATTGTACGTGACCTTTCTTTCCCAAGCATAACACTGTGCTTGTCTAGACAGGCAGTCTTAGCGTTTGTGAATAGCAACAAGGGCATGACTTTACTCTGTTTGCCTCTGTGGAGAGCTGGTTACGCTGCATAGAGAACTGTTTATTTGGCATGGCACTCGCAAGTGGCCGCTGCCTAATGGGCCTGTCGCGAGCAAGGGACTCAACTTGACAGATTGGCGGCTGCTTAAATTTATCAGCCGACATGGCACCTAAATTGTGCTGATCTAGTATTTGCACTACTTGCTGAAGAGAATGATCAGACAGTTTCAATGTCTGTTCTCTAAGTGTGACATGAGTTACATTGTACACGATCACATCACGTGACATAACATGTGTATATAAAGCACCACAACCACTTTTGAATTAACATTCCCTCGTCACACCATGCAAATCTGTTACCCACTCACAGTAAGTTGGTTCTGACCGTTTCTTCCAACGAAAGAATTGATATCTAGCTGCTACCACATTCACTTTTTGTTCATAATAGTTAATTAGCGAATCTACAACCTTATCATAGGGAAGTTCACTCAGAGTTGCGGTAGGGAATAATCTCTGAATGAGACAAAATGCAGCACTTCCTACTGTTGATAATAAATAATGAGGTTCCACAGTACCTGGTATGTTGTGAGCAATTATGTGGGCTTCAAACTGTTGCAACCACTCGAGCCATTCCTCTTGTTGTTAATTAAACTGGCGGAAAGGCAGTACGGCACTCGGAGCTAGAGGTGTGGTATTTTGCGCTTCATTTATGGCTTTAGGTGAGTAGCTGCTGTACTGGACTCAGTAGAGTTGCGATTTGCTGACTCTGAAACTGAAACATCTGTGTCAGCTGCGTTGCATATATCGCGAGCAGCTGTGCCGCTGGAGCAAGGGGTGGGAGAAGTGGGTTGCTCGATTTGGAAGAGAGAACTGCAATAAACAGACAAGGCAGGCTATAAAAATAAGTACAGAAGCAAAGAAAATCTCCGCAACGCCCACCTGGAAACACTGATTAGCGAAAACCATATGAGAGAAACTATTAACTCTGTGGTTCACGAATTTCACAGCAGTGGACAACTTATAATGGTCAATTTTCTGGCATTTTCAATCAGTCATGCGGCTGCAAATGCATGCAGCGCACAACACCAGTAGGGACTGCCGACTGCAGTGAACTGGATGCATTAGCAGCCTCAGGACTGAATGAAAATGCCGAAGAAGCGACCATTAACAGCTGTCCACTGTAGAGGATTCTATGCGTCACAGGGTTAAAGCAAGTAAACACACCTTTGAAAAGAAAAGCAAACGCAGAATTAAGGCGCCAGTGAAATAGAAAAGGAAATCTGTGGCCGCCAGGGACTGAGTTCCTCTTAATACTCATCGCCAATGTTGTATCATGCCTAGATGCCCAATATATTGTGCCTAGGGAACCTGCTTCTCGGATCGCTAGACAGCAGTTCAAGCAAATAGTATTAAAGTGCTTTACTACGAAATGAACCAATGGCAATACTTAACTTTCACAATAACACAGAAGTATTTCAAGGAAAGGGCGACTCGCAAACAAAAAATCTCTTCAGTATACACAATTCCTAAGTCACTGGTCTTGAAGTGCCTAATCTTGACGCTGTGGCCGCGACCAGTCGGGACCTACCCTGAAGTTCCCTTCACCCAGAGGCCGCTGCTGTCGCTTTGTCGTCAGAGAGGTGTCAGTCAGCGTGCTATTTGCAGACGTCTTCTACACATCCCTCCCTGCTCTAACGTTCCCGACTGGCTAGCCGGCACTTGGCTTTACACTGGAACTAATTGACTCATGTCAGAGACAGCAAAGGACTTGGAAGAGCAGTTGAACGGAATGGATGGTGTCTTGAAAGGAGGATATAAGATGAACATCAACAAAAGCAAAACAAGGATAATGGAATGTAGTCGAATTAAGTCAGGTGATGTTGAGGGTATTAGATTAGGAAATGAGCCACTTAAAGTAGTAAAGGAGTTTTGCTATTTGGGGAGCAAAATAACTGATGATGGTCGAAGTAGAGAGGATATAAAATGTAGACTGGCAATGGCAAGGAAAGCGTTTGTGAAGAAGAGAAATTTGTTAACATCGAGTACAGATTTAAGTGTCAGGAAGTCGTTTCTGAAAGTATTTGTATGGAGTGTAGCCATGTATGGAAGTGAAACATGGACGATAAATAGTTTGGACAAGATGAGAATAGAAGCTTTCGAAATGTGGTGCTACAGCAGAATGCTGAAGATTAGATGGGTAGATCACATAACTAATGAGGAAGTATTGAATAGGATTGGGGAGAAGAGAAGTTTGTGGCACAACTTGACCAGAAGAAGGGATCGATTGGTAGGACATGTTCTAAGGCACCAAGGGATCACCAATTTAGTATTGGAGGGCAGTGTGGAGGGTAAAAATCGTAGAGGGAGACCAAGAGATGAATACACTAAGCAGATTCAGAAGGATGTAGGTTGCAGTAGGTACTGGGAGATGAAGAAGCTTGCACAGGATAGAGTAGCATGGAGAGCTGCATCAAACCAGTCCCCAGGACGGATGACCACAACAGCAACAACATGTGCATAACATATAGCTCAGTGATTAATCTGTATAACTGCAGTGTGCCATCTGTAGCAATAATCAAACGAAGTTATGTGCTAATCATTTGAAAAGTGTAGCAGTTTATTTTAATGAAGAAAGAATTGTAGAATGACATATACACTCCTGGAAATGGAAAAAAGAACACATTGACACCGGTGTGTCAGGCCCACCATACTTGCTCCGGACACTGCGAGAGGGCTGTACAAGCAATGATCACACGCACGGCACAGCGGACACACCAGGAACCGCGGTGTTGGCCGTCGAATGGCGCTAGCTGCGCAGCATTTGTGCACCGCCGCCGTCAGTGTCAGCCAGTTTGCCGTGGCATACGGAGCTCCATCGCAATCTTTAACACTGGTAGCATGCCGCGACAGCGTGGACGTGAACCGTATGTGCAGTTGACGGACTTTGAGCGAGGGCGTATAGTGGGCATGCGGGAGGCCGGGTGGACGTACCGCCGAATTGCTCAACACGTGGGGCGTGAGGTCTCCACAGTACATCTATGTTGTCGCCAGTGGTCGGCGGAAGGTGCACGTGCCCGTCGACCTGGGACCGGACCGCAGCGACGCACGGATGCACGCCAAGACCGTAGGATCCTACGCAGTGCCGTAGGGGATCGCACCGCCACTTCCCAGCAAATTAGGGACACTGTTGCTCCTGGTGTATCGGCGACGACCATTCGCAACCGTCTCCATGAAGCTGGGCTACGGTCCCGCACACCGTTAGGCCGTCTTCCACTCACGCCCCAACATCGTGCAGCCCGCCTCCAGTGGTGTCGCGACAGGCGTGAATGGAGGGACGAATGGAGACGTGTCGTCTTCAGCGATGAGAGTCGCTTCTGCCTTGGTGCCAATGATGGTCGTATGCGTGTTTGGCGCCGTGCAGGTGAGCGCCACAATCAGGACTGCATACGACCGAGGCACACAGGGCCAACACCCGCCATCATGGTGTGGGGAGCGATCTCCTACACTGGCCGTACACCACTGGTGATCGTCGAGGGGACACTGAATAGTGCACGGTACATCCAAACCGTCATCGAACGCATCGTTCTACCATTCCTAGACCGGCAAGGGAACTTGCTGTTCCAACAGGACAATGCACGTCCGCATGTATCCCGTGCCACCCAACGTGCTTTAGAAGGTGTAAGTCAACTGCCCAGGCCAGCAAGATCTCCGGATCTGTCCCCCATTGAGCATGTTTGGGACTGGATGAAGCGTCGTCTCACGCGGTCTGCACGTCCAGCACGAACGCTGGTCCAACTGAGGCGCCAGGTGGAAATGGCATGGCAAGCCGTTCCACAGGACTACATCCAGCATCTCTACGATCGTCTCCATGGGAGAATAGCAGCCTGCATTGCTGCGAAAGGTGGATATACACTGTACTAGTGCCGACATTGTGCATGCTCTGTTGCCTGTGTCTATGTGCCTGTGGTTCTGTCAGTGTGATCATGTGATGTATCTGACCCCAGGAATGTGTCAATAAAGCTTCCCCTTCCGGGGACAATGAATTCACGGTGTTCTTATTTCAATTTCCAGGAGTGTATTTTAGAAAATTATTTCCAAATTGGTTTTACTTTTACGTGACTCGCAACTGAGCAGTAAAATCACAAACATAATGGACTGATTTACTTCCAGGAATATTACTTGAAAATATTATAATTAGCCTCGACCGGTTTATACTATATGAGCATGGACTCAAATATTGAAAATTATTGTGGACCTACGCAACACTCCTCTTACCTTCATATTCAGGCTGTGGTAGTCGAATCAAGGCTCTCGGCGTAAGCTGAAAAGTAAAATCTTAAAACTAATGTTGCTCTCCACTGCGGCTCATTGCTGTGAAAAAATGTTTGTTAAATGTTACAGTGTGTGTTCTCTGCGCTTCCGCTATGATTTCGCTTTATAGGTCGACTGCGAGGGAAAGTAGTAGTAACCCATCATCATCATCATCATCATCATCATCATCATTTAAGACTGATTATGCCTTTCAGCGTTCAGTCTGGAGCATAGCCCCCCTTATACAATTCCTCCATGATCCCCTATTCAGTGCTAACATTGGTGCCTCTTCTGATGTTAAACCTATTACTTCAAAATCATTCTTAACCGAATCCAGGTACCTTCTCCTTGGTCTGCCCCGACTCCTCCTACCCTCTACTGCTGAATCCATGAGTCTCTTGGGTAACCTTGTTTCTCCCATGCGTGTCACATGACCCCACCATCTAAGTCTGTTCGCCCTGACTCCTACATCTATAGAGTTCATTCCCAGTTGTTCTTTGATTTCCTCATTGTGGACACCCTTCTGCCATTGTTCCCCATCTACTAGTACCTGCAATCATCCTTGCTACTTTCATATCCGTAACCTCAACCTTATTGATAAGGTAACCTGAATCCACCCAGCTTTCGCTCCCATACAACAAAGTTGGTCGAAAGATTGAACAGTGCACAGATAGCTTAGTCTTGATACTGACTTCCTTCTTGCAGAAGAGAGTAGATCGTAGCTGAGCGCTCACTGCATTAGCTTTGCTACACCTCGCTTCCAGTTCTTTCACTATGTTGCCATCCTGTGAGAATATGTATCCTAAATACTTGAAACCATCCACCTATCCTAACTTTGTTCCTCCTATTTAGCACTCAATCCGTTTACATCTCGTTCCCACTGGCATTACTTTCGTTTTGGAAATGCTAATCTTCATACCATTGTCCTTACATTTCTGATATTGCTCTGAAATATTACTTTGCAAACTTTCAATCGAATCTGCCATCACAACTAAGTCACCCACATATGCGAGACTGCTTATTTTGTGTTCATATATCTTAATCTCACCCAGCCAGTCTTTTGTTTTCAACATATGATCCATAAATAATATGAACAACAGTGGAGACAGGTTGCAGCCTTGTCCTACCCCTGAAACTACTCTGACCCATGAACTCAGTTTACCGTCAACTCTAACTGCTGCCTGACTATCTATGGAAAGACCTTTAATTGTTTGCAAAAGTTGGCCTCCTATTCCATAATCTCGTAGAACAGACAATAACTTCCTCCTAGGTACCCAGTCATATGCCTTTTCTAGATCTATAAAGCATAGATACAATTCCCCATTCCACTCGTAACACTTCTCCATTATTTGCCGTAAGCTAAAGATCTGGTCCTGACAACCTCTAAGAGGCCCAAACCCACACTGATTTTCATCCAATTTGTCCTCAACTAATACTCGCACTTTCCTTCCAACAGTACCTGAGAAGATTTTACCCACAACGCTGATTAAAGAGATACCTCTGTAGTTGTTACAATCTTTTCTGTTTCCATGTTTAAAGATTGGTGTAATTACTGCTTTCTTCCAGTCTGATGGAACCTGTCCCGATTCCCACGCCATTTCAATTATCCTGTGTAGCCATTTAAGACCTGACATTCCACTGTATTTTATGAGTTCAGACTTGATTTCATCCACCCCATCCGCTTTATTGCACTGCAATGTATTGACCGTTTTCTTCACTTCCTCAAATGTGATTGTATTTCCATCATCATTCCTATCCCACTGTACATCGAAATCTGAAGCATTATTGATCGTATTTTAACCTACATTGAGAAACTCCTCAAAATATTCCCTCCATCTCCCCAAGGAATCAACAGGATTCACCAGCAGTTTTCCTGACCTGTCCAAAATACTTGTCATTTCCTTCTTACCTCCCTTTCGAAGACTGCTAATTATACTCCAGAATGATTTTCCAGCAGCTTGACCCAAAGTATCGAACCTGTTTCCAAAGTCTTCACAAGATTTCTTCTTGGATGCTGCAGTTATCTGTTTGTCTTGGTTTCTTTCTTCTTAATAGTGTTAAAAAAATTGGCAGCATGCTTTAATTGATCAGATATATAAAACTGAACATTACACAAAATGCACAAACGTAGAGTTCTATGATTTCAATATCAGTGAATCAAATCTAGAATCAGTTAACTCATATAATTATCTGGGGTAGCTGTTTGTAGGGATATGACCATAACGACCACAAAAGCACATTCACAGGTAAAATAGATGATAGATTCTTTTGCAGGATCTTAGGAAAATGCAGTCAATCTACAAGAAAACTGCGAACAAAACTTCTCTGTATGCATTCTTGAACGTTGATCTAGTATATTGTAGAAAATAGAAGTAACAGCAGGTATTAAATGTTTACAATAAGGACAGCACAACTAGGATTTTACTATAGTATCTTAATTTAGCAGTCCACGTAAGAATGGAGAGAGAAGAGAAGCTAGGGGTATCATATGATACAGTGGTAACTGTCTGCTGTCAGCTACCTCAATGGTTTCTACAGGGCAGGTGTATTGGAACAACACGGGTACTAGGACAAATTACAGTTATCCAAGATGGGGGCGATTACATCATCCAAGATGTCGGCGATGACGTGATACAAGATGGCGGATTTTGGCGGAAAGTTTGAATTTTGGCGGGAAAGTATCAAGCCCCCCTCATCCCAGAAAAATGGCGGGAAGTTCAAATTCCAACATGGAGCAGTCGCCTTCCCTCCTACATACACCTTGCGACAAAGTAGCGAAGTTGGGCTAGAGTCTAAGCAGAGTGTATGACCGGAAATCATGTTACTGGTAGTGCAATCATCTCGGATTTGTAGAGTATAAAAGGATGCATGACATCCGCATCTAATCAGTCTTCTGTGGTAGATGAAAGTGTCAGCATGGATTCCTCCAAAGTGCTTAACATTCCTCAACTATTAGGGAGGAGGACGAGACCAACTGACGAACGCTTTGGTTTATGGTTACTACTGGAGAACCTGGACAATCTAGTTTCTGACATTGGTAACATAAATTATACCGAAAATGGTACGCTCCTTAGCAAGCACTATTTAAGTGTGCTTCCTTTTATTACAGAACCCTTTTGCGATAACTTTGTGGTAGTTAAAATCTGTGATCAAGAGGACTGTCAGGAGCAGTTAGTGAAGGGACGATCTGTAATGTTAAAATAGGAGATGTGTGGCTCATTTAACTATTATCTACGTAGTAAAGTCTCCAACTTCGTCACCGCGAGACATGGTGTCAAGACGAAGCTACCATTTCTCCTACATGGAAGCGACAGTGTGATAGCTAGAGGAATTTTTGACAAAATCGTCAAGGAAGCACTGGAGACGATTTCGAAGAAACATAAGAATCCTGTGGCTATACCATATAAAGTGGAATCAGAGGACTTTAAATTGGATGTTCTAATGGAGGAGTTGCCCAGAATATTGTAGCAGCTACATGTGGACGATTATTACCTTTTGGATTTAGACATAACGCAAGACTTTGCCGGAATTTTTAATGAAATGGTGACGTGCGACTACCTAATATCAACCCACGACTTCTGCATGGAAGGAGACCATCAGGGAAGCAGCAATGTGATTGTGGACAACGATAAAACAGCTGGAACAGACTGTTCAACGTGGATGAGCTCCAATTGTAGGGTAAAGGTATGTAACAAATTTATATGTCAAATCACAAGTCCAGGAGTAAACAAAGTTAGAAGTTATAGATGGATAAAGTGTCCAGACACGAGCCCACAGGAAACTTTTACGTATTCTTTGGCTAAGGAGTATGGCATTACCAAGCTGGAGGCCACAATATACAACTACAGAATGGATCGTGTGTTCGAGTCAGTGCTAAGTTGTTTAAGTGTATTGGACACCAACAAGCAGTATTTACGATGTGCCCCACTTTACTCTCTGCCAATTGCATCCATGTGGTGTCAGCTAACTAAGAATTTACAGAACAGTTGCTGTGTGGTGTTTAACAACGTTCTAAAATTTGTCTACTGGGGTAATAAGAACACCCGAAGATTGACGGGTGTGCAAGTAAGTCTGCGGACACTCAAGACCGAGAAAAGCTTATAAATTATACTCGTCTGCATACAGTTTTAATTATCTACCTGTAAACTACGTGGAGATTCTTAACTCTGACTCCAACAAAGACAATATAAGTACTACTCAGAAGTGCTATGTCAGAGCAGGAGAAACTTATTTTTGTCAGTCTAGAACCCTGTCTAGAACCCTGTTCTCCACAATACAGATATCGCTGAATTGGGATTGGTTCCTACAGATAATGTTATACCTCACGTCTTAAGAAAAAGGACCAATGCATCAAACAGACTTAAACCATTCCCCATTACATAAATTAGTCCATTAAGTGCAGTTAATGTATTAAGAGCACGGAAACGAAAGCTGGATATGGAGGAACTCGAAGTAAAGAAAAGGAGACTGGAGTGTATGGAGAAGACAACTGTTATAAAGCAAGAATATAAGCTGCAATTGGAAAAGGAAGAAGCTATTGCCGATGTGCAGGCCAGGTTTACGTATGGATTGAAACATTCTGTATGGAAAAATCTGACTACGAAAGGGGAATACAAAATATTGGCATTTACGGTAAACAGCCATAGAAAATGGTCACATGTTGGAGTACTGGCCGAAATCGGTGGAATCGAGAACGTTTACTATATTAAGGGATACACGAAAAACGTGTTTATTAATCTCTATTCCCATTTGCATCGGCTTAAAAGGGATGGTTATATTCTATCTAAGTATGGCGTGCTGGATGTTGTCCACCTAGCAACAGAACAGCCATTTGCCAAGTTTAAAACTGATGCAATAACTACATTTAATGGCCACTCGTTTGCAAAAATAGTAAACTTAAAGTTCTATACAGGAATCCCGCAAGAATGTGGAGCAGAAGAGTTGCCGACATACACACAGGAGGACGTGGAACGCTTTAACAGCCGCGTCATGGAGGATATACGAGGAAAAATTAAAATCCCCGAATGCTCTCGCCTAGAAGAACTGCAGGAAGGAACAGGGCTAATAGTTAAAGCCATAAAACAAGTATTTTACAGGAAGAAAATTAGATATGTATTAGAATTCGAGAATATATCTTTTCTGTATTTGTCAAATTAGTGGTTGGAGAAAGAATGATTCTGATGTGTATTTAAGCTATAAGTTAAAAATTAAATTGGACATTATTAAAGCTACACCTAACAAAAATAAAGAAAGAGATGTTTTCTGTGTGTAAATGTATATGCAAAAGTTAATAAAAAATTTCTAAGACGATATTTACGTGTCTTACTCGCTAACATGCCAAAAATCATAAGACATTTCCTGCATACATCGATCTATGTCCCTGTATTTCGGATGTGGAAGTGAGCGGTTGGGTGACCTTGAAAAGTAGTTGAAAGTGAAGCGAACCCTATTTCTTACCTGTATGAATGTTTCGGCTGTTTGTGCATGCGCATGAGCATGTGCTGATTATAATATGCATCCTGGCTCCATCCCTCTGCATTGCAGAAATCTGCTGAACAGAATTCTTGTACTTATTCCTCCTATACTCCTCCATTATCATACTCTTTCATACGTGATGTAGTGAACTGTGGTTACAGGCCTCCCTCGAATGTCTGCATGTAACGCAGCTATTGAAAGGGGCTCTATCATTCACATTCATCTCGATGATCGAACACATGACGATGGTTTGACAATGACGGCTCAGCAAAGACGGAACGTGCACCACCAATTACAGTCATCTCAGTGGAGAAAAATAAATTGTCGCCATCTTGGATAACGGTACTCGCGTCATCAGCTGACGTCAAGACAGCGTCCTCTGTGTACCAAGCCACGTGGTGGATACACTGGGTGCAGCCATCTTGAATAACGGTACTTGCGTCATGATCTGACATCACGGTGGTGTTCTCTGGTGGCGACGATATGAACTAAGGCAGTTGGAGTCCAGACCTGGTGGCGAACACACATGCTTGAAATTGGTTACATAATAAAGACAAGTAAATTTTTCCCACCATTTACGTAGGTATGACGCATTATCATGCTGGAACTTGAACTTCACACCATTTTCCTGGGGGAGGGGGTCGTGACACATTACTGTAAAATTCAATCTTCCCACCAAAATCTGCCTTCTTGGATGACGTCATCACCACCATCTAGGATTACGTCATCGCCCCCATCTTGGATAACTGTTGTTCCAATACTCACCGGTGTTGATGTAGAAATGTTGTGCTTCCCAGCAGAGCAATGTATGGTAAATGGCAGACTGGTGTAATGTTATTAGACACATACGACCTAGATTTGCTAGCTAATTTAAGCAAAAACCTTGAAAAATAGCTATGTCTAAGCTTTAAATATCGTAACAAGTACTGTCACCAAGTTATTACTGAACAATAGGCACTACTTTCTAAAGCCGCTGCTGGGACTCCCTGCTCCGCCGATCTCTCGTCTGCTGCTGCTCTTTCTCGCTGTATTTTAATTTCATCTGCTTGTAAACTATTAAGGCTATAGTGATGACAAATATAAAACAAATTGTTCAGAACCATTTTGTAAATATCCTTAACAGTGTTTTTACACTTTTGGAGGTTTCTTAAACTTTCTTTGTAGATCTCATCGCACACGAAAAAAAAAGCTTTGGGTTATCGTTTGATAGTTATGTTTTTGGTATTGTTGCCATTTGCTTGAAGGTAATCCATATCATCCGTTTTAGCTTTCCATATGGTAAAAAGGCAAACAGACAGAAGACGTCGATTTTAAAGCAAATTTAAATACACTCCTGGAAATGGAAAACAGAACACATTGACACCGGTGTGTCAGACCCACCATACTTGCTCCGGACACTGCGAGAGGGCTGTACAAGCAATGATCACACGCACGGCACAGCGGACACACCAGGAACCGCGGTGTTGGCCGTCGAATGGCGCTAGCTGCGCAGCATTTGTGCACCGCCGCCGTCAGTGTCAGCCAGTTTGCCGTGGCATACGGAGCTCCATCGCAGTCTTTAACACTGGTAGCATGCCGCGACAGCGTGGACGTGAACCGTATGTGCAGTTGACGGACTTTGAGCGAGGGCGTATAGTGGGCATGCGGGAGGCCGGGTGGACGTACCGCCAAATTGCTCAACACGTGGGGCGTGAGGTCTCCACAGTACATCGATGTTGTCGCCAGTGGTCGGCGGAAGGTGCACGTGCCCGTCGACCTGGGACCGGACCGCAGCGACGCACGGATGCACGCCAAGACCGTAGGATCCTACGCAGTGCCGTAGGGGACCGCACCGCCACTTCCTGGGGTATCGGCGAGGACCATTCGCAACCGTCTCCATGAAGCTGGGCTACGGTCCCGCACACCGTTAGGCCGTCTTCCGCTCACGCCCCAACATCGTGCAGCCCGCCTCCAGTGGTGTCGCGACAGGCGTGAATGGAGGGACGAATGGAGACGTGTCGTCTTCAGCGATGAGAGTCGCTTCTGCCTTGGTGCCAATGATGGTCGTATGCGTGTTTGGCGCCGTGCAGGTGAGCGCCACAATCAGGACTGCATACTACCAAGGCACACAGGGCCAACACCCGGCATCATGGTGTGGGGAGCGATCTCCTACACTGGCCGTACACCACTGGTGATCGTCGAGGGGACACTGAATAGTGCACGGTACATCCAAACCGTCATCGAACCCATCGTTCTACCATTCCTAGACCGGCAAGGGAACTTGCTGTTCCAACAGGACAATGCACGTCCGCATGTATCCTGTGCCACCCAACGTGCTCTAGAAGGTGTAAGTCAACTACCCTGGCCAGCAAGATCTCCGGATCTGTCCCCCATTGAGCATGTTTGGGACTGGATGAAGCGTCGTCTCACGCGGTCTGCACGTCCAGCACGAACGCTGGTCCAACTGAGGCGCCAGGTGGAAATGGCATGGCAAGTCGTTCCACAGGACTACATCCAGCATCTCTACGATCGTCTCCATGGGAGAATAGCAGCCTGCATTGCTGCGAAAGGTGGATATACACTGTACTAGTGCCGACATTGTGCATGCTCTGTTGCCTGTGTCTATGTGCCTGTGGTTCTGTCAGTGTGATCATGTGATGTATCTGACCCCAGGAATGTGTCAATAAAGTTTCCCCTTCCTGGGACAATGAATTCACGGTGTTCTTATTTCAATTTCCAGGAGTGTATATTAGTTCAAGGTATGAATCTCCCAGAGTTTTTTTCGATAAGGCTTCTCAAAGATGGCCGTTACTAAAGTTGTGCTTCTTCAATGGAAACAGACTCCTATATCTCACGTGCTGACACTTGGAATAGAAAGCGCAGATATTTAGGAACACAGAGCTGGTACTGACATTTAGTCTGACATTTGCATGTTAAAATGTCGGCAACTAATCTAAGATCTCTGAAAATTTTGCTTATGTTTCTGGAACAAGAACAGCTGTTCATCTTTCCTCCTGTCCTGATACACTGCTCTAGGTTGTTCCCTTAATCTGCAGTGTGACGAGCATGTTACACAATGGCCTGTTCTGCACAACAAATCCTCTCAGAGACAATAAGCTCAATCTTGCTACTAAAGTAGGGGGCATATTTCCTCACTCTCCTCAACAATTCAATAGTAATGTCCACAGCTCGTGGTCTAGTGGCCTGCATTGCTGCCTCTGGATCATGGGGTACTGGGTTCGATTCCCAGCCCAGTTGGGGACTTGCTCTACACGGGGTCTGGGTGTTCCTGATGTCCTCTTCATTTCATCATTATCATCATCATCATTGGTGACAGTGGCTAGACTAGACTGCAAAAAAAAAGAATTGGACTATGTAAAAATTGGGAATTTGCATGGGCGCTGATGACCATGCAATTGAGCGCCCCCAAAACCAAACATCAACACCAAAAGTAATTTTGGCAGCATTGTCAGCGAACATCAGTCTTGGCAAACTTCACGCTCTAGCAGGTCCAGCTGTCAGGCTATTACTGTGCTGGGCTGGGTGGGCAGCAGCTCACTGCTCTCCCCTCACCAGACGGCCTCTGGCTGTGGAACACTCCCTGATGCTGCTGTGGTTTTCAGTCCCAGCTCTAGTCTGATGCTGTCCTCATCACTACTCTACCCTCTGTAGTTCCCTCCACTTCTGCATAGCTCTGAAACCTTCATCGATTCGACCCTGTATCCTGTAACCAAGCCCTGGTCTCCCACTGCAGTATCCATCACATCCCCCAGACCACCACAACTTTCCTCCATTACCAAACTGATGGTTCTTGATCCTGATCCAATTTAGTACTTCCTCAATAGACACTATAATAGTACTACAGTAATTGTTTATATATCTGGAACAGCTTTAAGGATTATTGTCATTCTGATGGGTATTCTACTTGTATAGACTTAATTTTTCTAAATGGATTCTTTACCAGTTCCATTTTCTCTGACTTTTCATAAATATTTCTTAGGTAGACGTCTGCAAAGAATTTACCCAATAGGACCATTCTGAAAAGTGTCCCAAACAATAGCTTTCGGACATGTCCAAAACTATTGCTTTTTATCACCCTAATTTGATTATTGTGTTCTGCAGATTCATTGTCGATGAGCAACGAAGCTTTGTTGCTCATTTGGCGCAGTTTGTGTGGCTGACGTTTCAGTTCTTTCGTAATGGCGGTTCACGGAGACGGTTTGTCTGATGAACAAATTTTAAAATATTTGATCTCAATGTCAGATGGGGAATACGAAGGAGAAGATCCTCATTATATTAGTGAGGCTGGTGAATTACGAGAAGACGACGCTGCAAGCGCTGTTGACGATGAGGAATATATTCCACCCATCAATGAAATCAGTGACTCTTGAGACAGCGCTGTTGCAACTACCGGACAAGAGCAAGCCGAGAAGCTGCAAACCAGTGTTGCTTCACCTACAGCAGGTACGTTTATATAGCCGTTGTACTATAATTTCATATTTTATCGCAACTGATATTTCAACAAGCGTTATAAATGTGTTCTATTTTTCTGTACTACAATTTGAAATTCATGGTTTTTGTAGTGAGCGAATTATTCTATTATATACAGTATATTTAGGTACATTAAATAACACTGTGCGCTTACCTCCAGCTAACAGCACTAGACGCGTTCGTGGCAGAGTGAAAGAAGAAATTCAGATGGAACTAAATCCTTCCGTTGGGAGTAGTGAGACAGCTAATGACGGAACAACGTGGACTGTTACACATATGAAAGCTGTTCCTGGAAGACATCCACAGTGGAACAACTTGAAGATAGCACTGGGACCTACAGGCTATGCAAAGAAGATTGCCAGGAAAGGTGTATATTGCAGTGCATGGAGACTGCTAAATGATGACAGGGTGCTACAAAATATAAAGGAATTAAAGATAATAGATCAAACCAAAAGCTACATGATAATAATAATAATGGCGTGTGACGAGGGCCTCCCGTCGGGTAGACCGCTCGCCTGGTGCAAGTCTTCCGATTTGACGCCACTTCGGTGACTTGTGCGTCGATGGGGATGAAATGATGATGATTAGGACAACACCCAGTCCCTGAGCGGAGAAAATCTCCGACCCAGCCAGGAATCGAACCCGGGCCCTTAGGATTGACAGCCTGTCGCGCTGACCACTAAGCTACCGGGGGCGGACAACTACATAATGATGATCAGACCATTAGCGTCGATTCAATAGAAGCCGAAATATCACTTATTTATTTACGATGCGTATATACAGTATATAAAAAAAAACTTTCTGTTGAAGCTGTTATGGTCAGATACATGGGGGCCAACATTTTTTCGTAACACAAAGATCAGAAATAAGTTCACCGAAGTATTTTGGTTTATGCGATTTGACGAAAAGATCACACGTCACATAGACTAAAGACAGATGGTTTTGCACCTGCTACCCCTACGTGGAATCCTTTCATTGCCAATTCCTTGGTGTGTTATATTCCAGGTGAAAATATCACTGTGGATGAGCAACTGTTTCCATGCAAGGCTAGATGCTCTTTCATTCAATACATGAGCAACAAAACAGACCCATTAGGAATATGGTTTTGGCTAGCAGTTGATACGAACTCTAAATATCTGGTGAATGGGTTTCCTCACCTCGGCAAAGATTAGAAGCGTCCCACAGGTGTTCCCCTTGCAGGGCATGATGCAACGTGTCTTATGCAGCCCTCTGTTTCCGCAGGAAGAAACATAGCCTGCGCCAATTTTTTCAAAACGACATGCCTTGCAGAAATTTAGAAACGTAAGAGTACAAGCATTGTAGGCACAGTGAAGAAATCTAGAAGGGAAATACCTCGATCAGCAAAATCTGCTGTGGCACCTTTGCACACAACTATTCTTTGTAAGTCAGGTGACATAACACTAATATGCTATCAGGAGAAAAAGAACAAAAATGTGCTTATTTTGAGTTCAATGCATGACACAGTAACTATCGATGAACGACATCTTAAAAAGAGTCAGTGGCCTATTGCAGTAGCACTAAGTATGGCGTTGACGTAAACGATCAAATGAATCGGCTTTGCATGGTGAAGCATGGATGCCGCAGATGACCCATGCAGCTTTTGCTCAATGCCTTGGATTTAGCAGCTATAAATGCTTGGGTACTCTGTAAGGAAGTAAAACGAGAAAAATTTAGCAGACATTAGTTTATACACAAATTGGCAGAAGGGTTGGCTTCAGCATATAAGGACACAAGGGTACAAAATACTCTTCCTCATACAGCATCACAATATCGCAGCATTCGGAAGACTGGTCAAATTGGAGGATGTAGAGGCAACAATAGAAGCAAGCATTTATGTTTAATGTGTGATATGTACGTTTTTGGACCATGTTTAGGCAATGCTGTATACTCTTGTGTGAGGTGTCCTACGCAGCAGGTGGTTCTGAATGAGTAAAAGCAGTGTTATAAATGTTTCCTCTACAATACAGGGTGGTCCATTGATCTTGATCTGGCCAAATATGTCACGAAATAAGCGTCAAACGAAAAACCTACTTGTCTAGCTTGAAGGGGGAAACCAGATGGCGCTATGGTTGGCCCGCTACATGGCGTTGCCATAGGTCAAACGGATATTAACTGCGTTTTTTTTTAAATAGGAACCCCCATTTTTATTACATATTCGTGTAGTACGTAAAGAAATATGAATGTTTTAGTTGGACCCCTTTTTTCGCATTGTGATAGATGGCGCTGTAATAGTCACAAACATATAGCTCGCAATTTTAGACTAACAGTTGGTAACAGGTAGGTTTTTGAAATTAAAATACAGAACGTAGGTACGTTTGAACATTTTATTTCAGTTGTTCCAATGTGATACATGTATCATTTTGAACTTATCATTTCTGAGAACGCATGCTGTTGCAGTGTGATTACCTGTAAATACCACATTTATGCAATATATGCTCATAATGATGTCCGTCAACCTTAATGCATTTAGCAATACGTGTAACGACATTCTTCTCAACAGCGAGTAGTGTGCCTTCCGTAAAGTTTGCACATGCATTGACAATGCGTTGACGCATGTTGTCAGGTGTTGTCGGTGGATCACGATAGCAAATATCCTTCAACTTTCCCCACAGACAGAAATCCGGGGACGTCGGATCCGGTGAACGTGCGGGCCATGGTATGGTGCCTCGATGACCAATCCACCTGACATGAAATATGCTATTCAATACCGCTTCAACCGCACGCGAGCTATGTGCCGGACATCCATCATGTTGGAAGTACATAGCCAATCTGTCATGCAGGAAACATCTTGTAGTAACATCGGTAGAACATCACGTAGGAAATCAGCATACATTGCACCATTTAGATTGCCATCGATAAAATGGTGGCCAATCATCCTTCCTCCAATAATGCCGCACCATACATTAACCCGCCAAGGTCGCAGATGTTCCACTTGCGCAGCCATCGTGGATTTTCCGTTGCCCAATAGTGCATATTATGCCGCGTTACGTTACCGCTGTTGGTGAATGACGCTTCGTCGTTAAATAGAATGCGTGCTAAAAAATCTGTCATCGTCCCGTAATTTCTCTAGTGCCCAGTGGCAGAACTGTACACGACGTCCAAAGTCGTCGCCTAGCAATTCCTGGTGTATAGAAATATGGTACGGGTGCAATTGATGATGATGTAGCATTCTCAACACCGACGTTTTTGAGATTCCCTATTCTCGCGCAATTCGTCTGCTTCTGATGTGCGGATTAGCCGCGACAGCATGTAAAACACCTGCTTGGGCATCATCATTTGTTGCAGGTCGTGGTTGACGTTTCACATGTGGCTCAACACTTCCTGTTTCCTTAAATAACGTAACTATTGAAACGTCCCCTTTTTAACAATTTATACAAGACTGTGCTTAACCTGACACACAATATTTTTAGCGCAACGCAATCTGACTTTCAAAAAAATCCCTACGAAAGAATGGCCCTGACTAACATTAAACTATACCTTTCACAAATCACTAAATCACTTACCTCACAAAAATCTTCGTTACTCCCACTACTGCAATACAGAAGGCGCCACTACTGCCAGCTAAATAAAAGTTTCAAACTACGGAAGGCACTAACTACTGATAGGGATAGTTAGCAAATGAAAGATATTAATAGAGAACAAACAATGTATTTACCTTGATATCATCATATATAAATATAGCAGTTCATGACAAATTTCAAAACTCTGCCATCTCTCTCCCCACATCCACCACTGCTGGCGGCTCACCTCCAACTGCGCAACGCTACGCGCTGTTCACAGCCAGCTGCCTAACACTACAATGGCGAGTATTACAATAATGCAAAGCAGCCACATACTGCACACAGCACAGCCAGTGATTTTCATACAGAGGTGGCGTTACCAATAAAAAAACCTAAACAGCCTACTTACATAGCCCCCATGCTCCCCACAAAAAATTTTACAAATTGTTTTGGGCACTGGGCAATACATATTTGTTAAAATTTTTCATAATCGTAATTACAATAACAAAGAAATCAAATGCACACACTTATTGATACAATGTTGGTCAAAAGCTAAAATTTTCTCACAGTCCATAAAGATAGTTCTCATCATTCATCATAATAGTAATTACAGTTTTTTTTCACAAAGTCTCATTAGTAAAAGAAATTGCACACAGAAGTAGTGGATTTCCATGCAGTCTTGAAGAAGTAGTGTTGTCCTTCCAACGGAAAGACAGTGCTGACTCTTGACATGCAGACAGGTCATGGGCCGCAACAGAGTAAACCCACAGCGGAGTCAGTCGACGTTTTGAAGAGTATTGGTGGGTAGGTCATCACAAAGCAGACCCACTGTAGCCCTGGTAGAGATTACGGTATTGGTGGGCCACCAGAGGTGCAGACCCACTGCAGTCCTTGTAGAAATAATGGTATTGATGGATCATCAAAGATGTAGACCCACTGTAGTCCTTGTAGAGATAATGGTACTGGTGGGTCATCAAAGATGCAGACCCACTGTAGTCCTTGTAGAGATGGCCAGCAGCCATCTGGTGTGACTGTGCAGGTGCACAATCACCATTGAAGAGTCTTGCGGATAATATAGGAAGTCCATAAACCACCACTTGTGCACTCACAAAGTTTTTGGAATTGTCCTTAGAACCAGCAATGCTGTTATCCAGTCCCTTGCTGAATTATTAACACACGTGCAAACACTAACAGTCCCTACTTCTCACATATTGTCCATATACTATGACCAACAGAAATGTGTGCAGTGAAATGGAACTTACAAGTTAATAATATGATGAACTGGTGTCAATTACAATTTTATAACATAAGAATACAATTACAAAGGTACAAAATACATCATTAAAGAACATAACAATACAGATAACATTTGTAGTAACAAACTTTACAAAAGAATCGAAATAGCATATACATCAGTGTTACAGGAATTATGACATAAGTGAATATATAAAATAATGAGAATAGTTTTCGAAACATTCATTTCACACATGAGCATTAATACAGAACAGAATAAATAATGTCTAAACATCTTTACAAAGAAAATAACATAGTATTTGAAAAATTCTACAACATAAATCTTATTAGCTAAACACATAAAGACAGGAAAAAGACAAATACACAAGGGTACACAAACACATAGTGGGATAACACACGGAAAGGACAGGGTTTGTTTTACTGCAGTATTTTGCAAACAAAACTTTCTTTACTTCTCAGAGATCTCCCTTCGTTCTTCATTATTTCCAAAACTGCTATTTATACCTGCTTTCTGTACTTTTCTCGTATAGCCTCTCAGTGCATTTCTTCAAATTCATCGCTACTCATTCTCTTATAGGCTACGCTCTCTTAAGCTAACTTAAATCTACTGAGCTCAGATGCTAAACTAAGGGACGAGGCAATGCAGCAGCACATAAAACGATTAATACAAACAGCAATGAAAAAAAATGGAAATTGTCAAAGCAAGCTGCAGTAAATCTAAATTACCAAGCAATGCAAGGTTACAACTAATATGAGCCAATGTGCAGCAACAAGAAAAATAAATCAGTAGTAAAACTAGCTTAACAGAGTAATACAAAGTTAAATTCAGTAACACTATGCCTGGCAAACAGCAGATATCTAAACATGACATAGCTCAAGCAGAAAAAAATATTACACTAAAAATGGCCATGTCTAATACCTATGTCACATCTTAACCCTAGAGTGATGCATCACGAGAACTTACACTAGCAGATAAGTTACCAAATCGTAAAGAAATTATTTATGCAATTCCTGTGAAGGGAAATGTCTATTTATGTGCCCTCGTTTTCTTGGAAGTAGATCATAAATTTCTTATTGACTGGATCTTAATATTCATAATATATATAGCAGTTCATGACAAATTTCAAAACTCCGCAATCTCTCTCCCCACATCCACCACTGCTGGCGGCTCACCTCCAACTGCGCAACGCTACGCGCTGTTCACAGCCAGCTGCCTAACACTACAATGGCGAGTATTACAACAATGCAAAGCAGCCACAGACTGCACACAGCACAGCCAGTGATTTTCATACAGAGGTGGCGTTACCAATAAAAAAACCTAAACAGCCTACTTACACTATCCGGCGATTGGTCCGGACACTTGGATGACGTCGTCCAGGATACCGAGCAGCATACATAGCACACGCCCGTTGGGCATTTTGATCACAATAGCCATACATGAAAACGATATCGACCTTTCCGCAATTGATGGTTCAAATGGTTCAAATGGCTCTGAGCACTATGGGACTTAACATCTTAGGTCATCAGTCCCCTAGAACTTGGAACTAGTTAAACCTAACTAACCTAAGAACATCACACACATCCATGCCCGAGGCAGGATTCGAACCTGTGACCGTAGCAGTCCCGCGGTTCCGGACTGCGCGCCTAGAACCGCGAGACCACCGCGGCCGGCCGCAATTGATAAACGGTCCATTTTAACACGAGTAATGTATCACGAAGCATATACCGTCCGCACTGACGGAATGTTACGTGATACCACGTAATTATACGTTTGTTACTATTACAGCGCCATCTATCACAAAGCGAAAAAAGTGGTCCAACTGACATTCGTATTTCTTTACGTACTACACGAATATGTAATAAAAATGGGGGTTCCTGTTTAAAAAAAACGCAGTTGATATCCATTTGACCTATGGCAGCGCCTTCTAGCAGTCCAAACATAGCGCCATCTGGTTTCCCCTTTCAAGCTAGAGGAGTTTCGTTCTTTTTAGTTTTTTCGTTTCATGCTTATTTCGTGAGATATTTGGCCCAGTCACTATCAATGGACTACCCTGTATATTGTGCGTTTCAGATATTTGTGATAAAACATGGTTTTCTCTTCTACAGAAAGTTATTCATTCCACATTGTGTTACATAATATTTTGATTAATTTTAGATTAAAAATTTTCATTGTACCATGCGATTCTACAGAACGATCTAAAATTGTATCGTGGTAAACTGTGTAACTTGTCTGAAATACATTCTCTTCTATTAGTGTAAAGGCTTATTACATTTACTGGTTGGGACAGAGCTCAGCATCGTGCAGTAATGTCTCACATTGATTGGTTGGTGGCTGTAGTAATTGTCATTCAACTAATTAGTATTTATTAATAAATGATACATCTTGACTGAACTTACTGGAGGCTCTATCAGTTCACACCACGAGCTGCCAATCATCATCAGGTCACATAAATATTTTCATAAAATGATTGAAGAAAAGCGTTAGTTATCAAGTGAGATGAACAATAAAGATTAATTTTGGGTTAGCTCACTATGTTGTAATACGACCATTTATTAATCTCTTGTTGTAGTCAGTGAGACAGTTGTGAATTGCACATTGTCTAAATGGTGTAACTCATGCTTCTAATTCAACTACACGGCCTTATATCATGACCTACAAGATTCGCATTTTAGATCAAAGTATTCATACAATACTCGTTTGTAGTTGTGATCCCGGACAACTCAGCAGAGTCAGTGATAACCATGGGCAGCGAGTGCTTAATACCGTGCCCCCAATTGAGTAACTACACTCTGGAATGCATAAAACATTTCACATTATTTATAATATACTGTATGGCGCCAGAAATCTTAGGAAGTCTTAAATTCAATGTACCTGCTGCCACTCAGCGTCAGAAAAAATTTGGCTGAAGGCTATAAAAATATGTCTTTGTCATTATTAAGATACGTATGACACTACAATCTTTAACTGGACTGGATATGTGCTTTTAACATTTACGATATTCTACTAGTGACAATCGCGGGGTTCAAGGTTGGATTTCACTTATTCCCTGGATTTACTGGAAATGTGCTCCACATTTAGGCCAGTTTTAAGGAAAAATCAAAGGTCAAAAACCCCAAGCGAATTAGAACATCTCACCAAAGTTATCACTTTCTGTGTCATAACGAGATATTGCTGTGATAATGACTTCTGATCGGCTATTAGAACTTTAAGACGGACACTATCAATTGTATACTTTATTTAATTTTTATTGAGTTTTGCGATGATTGCATCAGTTGTACTTTCATTAGAATGCAGGCAAAGCAGTAGACCATTCCTACAGCTAATCAGTCTTCTCCTCTGGGGATGGAAATACTTGACTCTTCACATCACTACATCACTGTGTCATTGGCGATATTGTCGGTTGGGTAACGTTTGAGATCGATTGTTGAACATTCAGAAGAGCCATAGTGGATTCTCAGCTATGGGTGTATGCCATTTTGTGACAGCAACACTCTCAGGGACGGACAACACAACTCGAAAAGGTGCCCAGCCTGACATGATGCTGTATTACATCAATATTTTAAGATGAGTACAAGCAAAAACTCATGTTAGTGCCCTTTGAAAAGGAATCGATTAATACATCGCAGTGGTGTTTCCTCAAACAATTTAACTTTGAAATATTGTCTTTACAGGATTTATGTTAAGAGCAGTTATTTACATGAATTGGTAGTTTCAGAATACTGATCATAAAACTGTCCAATATCAAGCAACATGCCGGTCTCTGTGGCCGAGCGGTTCTAGGCGCTTCAGTCCGGGACTGCGCTGCTGCTGAGGTCGAAGGTTCGAATCCTGCCTAGGGCATGGATGTCTGTGATGTCCTTAGGTTAGTTAGGTTTATGTAGTTCTAAGTCTAGGGGACTGATGACCTCACATGCTAAGTCCCATAGTGCTTAGAGCCATTTGAATCATTTCAGGCATCATGTTGACATTGCCACACCACTTACTTTCCTTCTTGACTATTTTTCGACCGTGACTGTCTCAAGAACCATGTTAAAGAGTTTTTTTTAAATTACCGCTACCAGTCACAAACTTTGTCAACTATTGTATTACTTATTTATTTAGCGACATGTTTGGAGGGTTAACCCTCATCTTCAGTTAAATGGCACTAAAACAACAACTTTACAATAAGGTCATACTGATATTACATAGTCTTTTCGTAAATGCTATGGTCATCCTGTGGAAGAAGAGAAAACTTAGTAAGAGGCGATGTAACTTTGGAAGCTGGGCTGATGTTTGCAAGAAAATGTTGTGTAACACTCAGTCACTTTTTTCTTGTGGCGTGGCAGTCTCATTGTGATGTGTTGCGGTGTATACATTTCCGTGAATCTTTTGGTCACTGTTCACAAAATGTCACTAATATAAAATAAAAAAAGCCTTTACAATCTTTCCTTCTGCTCGATATTCAGTTTTAGGTTTTGTGCATTTACAGTACGGACAGAAGTGTCTTTCTAAGCGGCAGAACATCAGAAGTGACTTATAAAAGTTCTCAAATGAGCCACACTCACATTCCTCTTCTTTTGCCACAACACAGTTCCATATGAGGTGATTCTCGAGGAGCAGGGTAGACACACATAGCATCAGCTTGTAAGCAGTCAATGAGCACTTCACATTTTTATTCCCACGACGCTGCCCATAATATGTTCATCACTGATACATCCTGATTTCACATCAGCCTAACAGTCAAATGGTTCAAATGGTTCTGACCACTATGGGACTCAACTGCTGTGGTCTTCAGTCCCCTAAAACTTAGAATTACTTAAACCTAACTAACCCAAGGACATCACACACACCCATGCCCGAGGCAGGATTCGAACCTGCGACTGTAGCAGCAGCGCGGCTCCGGACTGGAACGCCTAGAACCGCACGGCCACCGCGGCCGGCCGCCTAACAGTCAGCGATATGTGATTTGAGAACTGTACTGTGTGAGGTCCCCTCCAGCAGTTCTACACAACTCATTGTCCCTTATCAGTTACATACAGTATTTAATTTAGACAACCCCCAAACCACTTATAAACTCCGTTAGTTGAATATACTGTAAGTGCAATCATGTTTTCCCAAATTCCTTTACAGATATGCCTATTATTTCAGTAGCATCCTCAACCTCTGCATATGGCAACGTCTTTGTACCCCACACTTGCCAGCCCCCACGGCAAACGAACTTAGTTGTTTGGCTACAGGAATGGCTTCTACAGAGTGCGATCTTTATTCTGTACTCACTCCTATGACATATCATACTTGTATTAAGGTCATAAATTCAGACCCAAGTTAGCTCGCCTAACATGAAAAAGTTCTTCATATCTGTTTACAAAAAACAGAATATAAGATAGGCAAAATTCCCTAGCTAGACAAGATTCTAAAAGAATGGAACCTTCAAAATCCAGGTAAATTCTCTCTCTCTCTGTCTCTCTCTTTCTCTCTCTCTCTCTCTCTCTCTCTCTCTCTCTCTCTCTCTCTCTCTCTCTCTCAGTATGAAAGAGGGGAACAAAAAATTCCTGTTACTATCACTAAATCACTACTCTCAATGGTCACCATTTGTCTGTGTTAGTCTCCACAAGATGTGCTCTGTGTGACCGCCAGCCATTTCAATGCATCCTTCCATCCTACATCAGATGGAATCATACATTCGTTGGTACAATTCTGATTGTTGCCAGATTGTGTCGCAGATATTGAACAAGCATTCTCTTAGTGTATCGACATAATTTGTGGCACTGCATATGGCAAGGTCCTCACAGATCTTCAAAGCCAAAAGCCCACAACATTAAGGTCAAGAAGCCAGGTAGGCAAAGGTATTGGTCCTCCCCAAGCAATCCATCACTCCTCAAAGATTCATGTTAGGTAATACCTCACCTAATGCATGTACCAACATTCTCCAGCAACACATGTAATTGGTTCCAAAGAAAGTGACGATTCCTAGCACAATTCAGTGTGTGGTGTATAACGTAAGGACATAGCACTCTCCTCCAATGGATGTCTGCCTAAATGTTGATACTAAATGTGTGGTGGTGTCACATATCTTCAAGCTCACATGGGTTGGTATTGGCCTATATGTGTGTATATTATGGCAATTTATGGTACCATCTCTTCTGAAGCCCAGTCCATTAGTTAACAACACTTTTGCTGTGAACTACAGTATACCATGCCATGCATATTTGGCAACATAAAGGTTACATGCCCATAAGCTGTTTTCATCTGCCTGCCAGAAGGAGAAGAGCATATGTGCCATCTCCTACGCAGAGTAGTAGGCCACGCCTCCTTTGGATACTGTACATGCAGTGACAGAAATGCAAACAAATTACAGGAATGTACTGCCCTGTCACAGCAAACAATGCACCATACGAGCCCTACAGATACACCAGATGAAAATAACATACTTGACCAATACATTACATGCTGTATCATGCTGCGGAATACTGTAAATGTTCTTGGGTTTGAGTGGATGCTTCATACGAATGCAAACAAACTGTGTTGCAAAAATGTCTAGTACATATGCTGTTTTCTCATTTGTATTGTGTAGAAGTATATGGTGGGCAAGATATGCTCTTCGTAAACGCACACAGGCCATGACGCTAAAGATAAATGTTTCTGGGAACATTTTTTCTTAACTTGGTGCATACTACACCCTCTGCAAATGTTTGAATCTCTCGCCCTTTATATACACATACTAAAAGTTAAGTTCTGATACTTCTATTGGTGGTTGGGTATGATGTACTGAACCCATTACATCAGTATTTACATCATTTGTTGACTAACAATTTAGCAATTACAAATTGTATGTTTTTAGGATGGGTAGTAACTCCAAGTACTTTTGGCAAGAGCAAGCCATAAATTATTATTATCTCCTGGGCAGTAGGTAGGTGCTGAAGTATAGACATGTGGGCCCAAAATGAGTAGTCATTATAGAGTAACAGGGATAATCCGCTTAGAGGTGCAGCTACAATCATGTAGAAAACACCAGACAATAAATCATATGACATGTTAGTGCGACGACTGTTCATTGCAGGGAAAAAGCAATCACTTTATTGCTGTGCGTACTTATTAAGGCACCACATTTAAAAGAATCTGCATTTGTACACAGCACACAAAATTACTAGAATATGTAGAAGGGAGTGAGTATGTAATATCTTGAATAGGAATTCATATCCCGAAATGAACTGTTCTATCACAGTTTCACTTCAGATGAGTAACGTGTCCACATCTGCTGAGGGGAAGAGAAAAGTCTCAGAGTTTTCTTGTCCTGGTATGCTACAGGGTAGGGAGGATGACGTGCACAGCAACTGATGGTCACTTGATGTCATTAATGTCATATGCAAGGTATGCTATATAAAACTCCTGCAGAGACAGAGGAAGGTATGCTGGCACAAGTTCTGGACACTGCACTAGAAATTAAAGAGACACTAGGTGGGAAGGAGATTGCATACCAGAACATGCTTCATAAGCACAATGTCTGTAACAACGCAGGTGGTCGCCACATCAGGCACCTGTTGTAATGCATCAACAGTGTTCTGTGCATACAGCATGCTGGGTTGCTTTTTCTTTCGGTATTATGTAAACATTTCAGGTTAAAATCCTAATACAAATCAATGTACTTAAATAGTAAATTCATGTCTCGTTATATTTCATTTCGAATTGTTACTTGATAACCACATTGTCTCTCGGATCATTCAAATCGTCAAGTATAAGTGGATGGGTTAAATATCTGAACTGAAACTGTAATAGAAGAGAAACAGAATGTTTCCAGATATGGGTTCCTATTCTACATATTATGAACTCCCTCCCCTCTACAAGTCCTAGAAGTTTGTAATGGATAGTTCCAAACACCCTGTATACATATGAGTTACATTTCTGAGAGAAGAATAATTAATTATCTAGAAGCACAAGTTATTAACAGAGTCTGTTGAAAAAACAGACCAGTTCTCATTACATAAATTCTTAACTACACGAAAATGAGATATACATTTGATTATGCTGCAAAACCATTTAAATTCTTTTTGTCCCTTTACAACGCTGCATGGGTCTTATACTTCCCAGAAGTTTCATTCCATTGTGCCCTCTCGTTTACTTTCCTTCTCCAACCTCTAATTCCTAGGGCCCTGGAGTTTCCTTCCACATCATTTAGTCATCCCTTGGTCTCAACATAATAACAAGAAATCCACCTCACATCACCAGCTATGATTATTTTAAAGAACATGGCTGTGGGACGAACTTGGCGTCAACAAGAAGCATTCCAAGTTGCTGTGTGAGGAATTCGTGACATGATCCAACTGAAATGCTACATTCATCTGCAATCTCTCGGACAATCAGTCTTCTATTGACAGGCACAATTTCCTTCACGTTCCTGACATGAGCGTCGTCGGTAGGCGTCGAAGGACGTCCTGGACGAGGATCATCTTTAACTTCCGTCCAGCCGTTCTTACACCATGTGAACCATTCGTAACGCCGAGTACAGCTTAACTATTCATCAGCGTAGGCTTCCCGCATCACTTGGTGTTTCTCTGTAAAGGTTTCTTGAGTTTGACGTTAAATGTAATGCAGACGCGTTGCTCCTCTAGCTCTGCCATGTCCCAATTCACACACTGTAGGACACAACTTTCTACTCACTACAGCACTGAACCATAACTAACGGACGTACAGCAATGAAACTTCAGCAGTTACACGTTTAACATAGGCGTGTTCAGGGATGCCAACCCAATTCGTTCCAGCACAGCACTGGTCCGAAATTACAAACGTTACGGAAATTTTTTAACCCTAGGACTAACTCTGGGGTCATAGGTGACCCCAATCATCTTTACTGTGGATAAAATAATATTTCTATTTCTTGTAAAAATCCAGAATTTTATGACTTTTACCACACAGTATTGTAGTTCTCTCACAAAATTTTTTAGAGCGCTTGACGCAACATTTAAATCAATACTTAACAAAAACTACTGTTGGGGTCAATTATGACCCCAGATAGATTATATGTAACATTCATAGAATGTATAGATTATCAACTATCAATCTCTTTCTTAGGTATTTTGAGTTGGTAACACTGAATTCAGGTGTTATTCAGGTGTTACTCAGAACTAACCTCAAACTGGAAGTTCGTTTGTACGTTTGTTGTTGCAGTGTAATTTCAGCATGGATGGAACACGTTTTGCTCCTGGCTATAGTGTAGAACAAGCTATGGAAGACTTATTTCGTAGCAGTAGTGATTCAGAAGGTAGTGACGCCGAAGATGATGGAACAGAGACACAGGTAGACCAAAGTGATGAAATTTGTTTACATGAATTAGAAGAAAATGATATTCTTGCTGAAAATGATGACAGTGGAGAAGATGAAAGTGCAGTACTGGTAAGCAGGGGTCGGGATATTGCATGGAGTACAAAAGAACCATCAATTCGTAGATTTCCAATCCGCAACATACAACGATTTTCAGCAGGTATTCCTAGTACAGTTAGTGTTAGCTCAGCTGTTGACTGTTTCAGGCAGTTTATTACTAATGAATTGCTGGATATAATAGTTCAGTTCACAAATCAACGAGGAAATGAATTGAAAGTGTCTGGACAATTAGTTGACTGGCGTGATACAGACAGATGCGAGCTTCTTTCATTTTTAGGCTTGCTGATGCTGTACGGCGTACAGAAGAGCCGGGGGAAACCTATTGACGAATTTTGGGACTCTGAATATGGCACTCCTCTATTCCGTGCTACTATGTCGAGGAGACGATATCAGGACATTCTGCGTTCACTTCGTTTTGACGACCGCATCACAAGACTTGAAAGGAAAGAGAGGACTGGAAATAAGGCTGAAGCTGTACAGGAAATATTTGATTTGTTTGCCGTGCAATGTCAAACATCATTTATACCTTCCAGCAACATTACTGTTGATGAACATCTTTGCGTATACAGAGGTCGGTGCAGTTTCAAGGTCTACGTTCCTTCAAAGCCAGGAAAGTATGGCATCAAGATATGGTGTGCAGTAGACTGTGAACATGGTTATCTGACAAATCTTCAAATGTACACTGGAAGGAGAGGTGATGTGAGAGAAGTGAATCAAGGCAAGAGAGTAGTCTTAGATTTAGTGCGTCATCTGGCTGGCAGTGGTAGGAATATTACCACTGACAATTTTTTCACGAGCTATGACCTTGGCCAAGAATTGTTGAAAATGAAGTTGACACTTGTAGGTACTCTACGTTCTACAAGAAAAGAAGTCCCAAAAGAGTTTTTGCCTTCGAAAACTAGGGAAGAATGCACTACCAGGTTTGCATACAGTGGTAAAACCCTATTAGTTTCGTATGTTCCAAAAAGAAATAAGGCTGTGCTACTCCTGTCAACACAACATCAATCATTTGAAGTGCCCAAAGAAAACAACTTGAAACGAAAACCAGAAGTAGTGTTGTATTACAACTCAACAAAATCAGGTGTTGATACGCTAGATCAAATGAGCTCTTACTATTCTGTGAAAAAGGGTACAAAACGTTGGCCATTAGCAGTATTTTATGATCTTGTCGATCTAGCTGCACTCAATGCCTACAGACTCTTCTGTGTTGCTGTTGAAAAAACAGAGAGACGTCTTTTTCTAATGAAGTTGGCCAAAGAAATGGCAAAGCCCCAAGTGGAACGTCGTTTGAGTTTACCGCAAGCAAGGAACAAGGATATTATTAGCAGTATCAAACGGTGTGGATTTGATGATCTGTTAGACAATGGACATCCCGACATAATACCCGACAATCAGAAGAGAAAGCGAGGCAGATGCTCCATTTGCCCCCGATCAAAGGACACAAAATACAGTTCAACATGCAAAAAGTGTAACAAATTTGTTTGCAAGGAACATTCTGAAATAGTTACAACTTGCAAAATATGTGCAGATGACTATGGTACGGATTCTGGTTAGAATTATGTTTCCTATTGAGTTGTTCATCACATTTTCTGTACATTTGAAGCCATTGTGAAACATTTATGAGTGAAACAAATTATGACTTAGAGTAATATTGTAACTTCTGATATGTAATTACTCTGCCATATGTAATTTAATTCTACTATGTACATACCTGTTAAAAAAGCTGTGAAATGTGTCTAAATAATAAATAAAATGTAAATAAACAGTATTAAACGAAAGTACATTGTTCTCTGAATGATTAGTACACACAGTCAATTATATATTGATTGGGGTCATGTGTGACCCCAGATGGAGTATTAGGGAAATTTTAGCAGAGTGAGTCCTAGGGTTAACAGACCTCATACAGAAAACGACAGCTCAGCAGAAACCTATGTCCCACTGTGTGTGTGTGTCGGAAGACACTACAGAAGGACCCTCTGTTATCTCGACTTACATAAACCATGTGTGAGACAATCTGGATTCCCAGCCCCCCCCAATCTGACGGTTTTCTTATCGACGAACCCAACCAAATGAGGTGGGCTTCGTCGCTAAGACAAACCACGCATGCGCATACTAATTCCCATCTTGCCCCGCGTAAACCGTTCAGAAGTTGTGACGACTTTGTTTCATATAGTCGAGTAATTGTCACCCTGTACCTACATTTCCTTAGGTATCGACTCTACAACCTCGGACGCTTTTCCCAGATCTGCAGGTACACTGAAAATGTGCTGTTTTTCTTTATTTACTTTCCACTACTAAACTAAATGCCAGAATACCCTCGGTCATACTTTTTTATCTCTCTTTTAATACAGAATTGTATAAATAAACATTTTTAATCAAGAAATGGGAAAGGCTGGTGGGATGAGCTGCTGACAGCGGAAATCTGGTAGAAATCTTATGGTTAACTAAGTAGTGTTAGTGTGGGCTCACGCAAACACATAGAGCGCCATTCCTGGCTGTAAGGGTGAACTGCGCAGCCTCTGCCCCTACAGTAGAGCACCGACCCGAGCGTACGAGAGTCATACGGAAGGATGAGCGGGAGAGGCGGAGAAGATTCGATGAAGGGTTGCGCGTTCAGCCACGGGATCGTTCACTAGTCGCGAGAATCTTACAAAGATCCTCAGCAGACAGCAGTGGCAGTTGCTACAAGTCAGGAGAGGGCTCCTGTAGGAAGTCCGAGAGAGCGCGATCAAAGAAGAGACGGAAAACGTATCACTTCCTCCACATGTAACTCAGCACGACCAGAAAATCAGAGACGTCAGAGCTCATACGAATGTTTATAGGAAGCCATTGTGCACATGCACCGTTCACGAACGGAACAGGCGACGGGAGTAAACAATCATAGAGGTAGCAGAGATACCCTCCGCCACACACCGTAAGCGACTAACGGAATGCTGTCGTAGATATGGAAGAGGAGGCAGTGATCGTATTGACGCTCGACACAGGAAATACTGGGCAGCCTTTGATAAAAACCACAGAGTCCACATGGAAAACACAAACGCATTTAATAAGAGGAGCCTTTATAACTCACTTCAAGCCTACTACTGAGAGAAATACCACAACTCATCTTACCGACGTTGCTGGTATCACGTCGTTATTTGAAATATTTATGTTAGTTTGACAAAAACACCTGTTAAATAAACAGGTGGTGCCTGTTCTTTCGGTGATGTCCGGTAGAACAGACACCACATATTCATGGAAGCGACAAAGCAGTTCGTATAGGAACGCGTATTCAAACACAGAGATATGTAAACGGGCAGACTATGGCGCTGCGGTCGGCCACGGCAGTATAAGGCAGCAAGTGTCTGACGCAGTCGTTAGATCGGTTACTGCTGCTACAATGGCAGGTTATCGAGATTTGAGCGTGGAGTTATAGTCGGCGCACCAGCGATGGGTACACAGCACCTCTGAGGAATTTCCCGTGCGACCACTTCACGAGTGTATCGTGAATATCAGGAATCCAGTGGAACATCAAATCTCCGACATCGCTGTGGCTGGAAAAAGATCCCGCAAGAATGGTACCAACAACGACTGAAGAGAATTGTTGAATATGATACAAGTGCAGCTCTTGCGCAAATTGCTGCCGATTTCAATGCTGGGCCATCAACACGTGTCAGCGTGCGAACTATTCAACGAAACGTTTTTGATATGAGCTTTTGGAGCCGAAGGCCCACTCGTGTACTCTTGGTGACTGTGCGACACAGCTTTACACCTCGCCTGGACCTATCAGCATCGACATTGCGCTGTTGATGAGTGGAAACATATTGCCTGGTTGGACGATTCTTGTTTGAAATTGTATGGGGCGAATGGACATGTACGGGTATAGAGATAGCCTCACGAATCTATGGACCCTGCCTGTCAAAATGGTTCAAATGGCTCTGAGCAGTATTGGGCTTAACATCTGAGGTCATCAGTCCCCTAGAACTTAGAACTATTGAAACCTAACTAACCTAAGGACATCACACACATCCAAGCCCGAGGCAGGATTCGAACCAGGGATTGCAGCGGGCGCGCAGTTCCAGACTGAAGCGTCTAGAACCGCTTGGCCACAACGACTGGCCCCTGCCTGTCACCATGGGAATGTTGAAGCTGGTGAAGGATGGTGGGGCGTGTGCGCTTGGAGTGATATGGGACCCCTGATACATCTAGATACGAGTCTGATAGGTGACACGTAGTTAAGCATTGTGTCTGAACACCTGCATCCATTCATGTCCATTGTGCATTCCGACGGACTTGGGCAATTCCAGCAGGACAATGCGTCACCCCACACGTGGAGAATTGCTACAGAGTTGCTCCAGGTACACTCTTCTGAGTTTAAATGATTCCGCTGGCCACCAAACTCACCAGACAAGATTATTGCCTTGTAATGTGCTGTTCAGAAGAGATCTCCACCCCCAGATACTCTTAGGGATTTATGGACAGCCCTGCAGGACTCATGGTGTCAGTTCGCTCCAGCACTGCTTCACACATTAGTCGAGTCCATGCCACATCGTGTTGCAGTACTTTTGCGAACTCGCGGGGCGCTACACGATATTAGATAGATGTATCTCTTTCTTTGCCTCTCCAATGTATACGTAATTAAGGTGAGACGGCCAATGATCTCCTCAGTGCAGATGCACACCAAGCCCGAACTCTTACGGTAATCGGCAAAATGCCGCGAGTAATGTTCATAATTGGGAAGGTGCTCTAAATTATTAGTATGTGGATAAGTTGAATATTTCGGTTGGACAGAAGGCATGTTATGTCAATTCGTGCAGTTGCAATGACCAGCACATCTGGGAAGTTTAATGATCAGAAAATCTACCTAGTAAGCTGGAGACTCGGATACAAATCGCAGTCTGCCACAAATTTTCAACTTTTATCATTGATTTGAATCAATACAGGCTGCCAGCCAAGGTCTGTAATTCCTTAACACCTATTAAAGTTAGTACTACAGTGCATATTTGTTGTCTGAAAAGGAAAGAAGACACGATGTCAATTACCAATAAAACAATGCAGAAAGTTCTAAAAATTAAGAGACCCTCAGAAACTGCCAACTTGTCTGTAGCTGAGATTTTTCATCAACTGAGAACATGTCAGGAAAGTGTTATCTCTTGATTCGTGTGACTAGTGAAGTGTAGCGGTACCAGTTAGCTTTATCAGGCCATTTATCAATTGCCGTAGTGCGTCTAAGTACATTCCTCACGTCACAATGACATGAGCTCTAATTCATATTAGCCACACGTTGTAGAGGTTTCAATTATTTGCTTTCGAAAGCAGCTATGATCTGAAGTTCCTGTGTTTAGAAAATGATGGTGAAAGAGCAGAATAAGAAGCGGTTTTAAAACAAAAACAAATGAACAGTGAGAATCGTTAAGTTCAGGAAATGAGAAAATGAGTGAAGTTGTAGAAATGTCACTATTAGCTCTTTAAAGCTAATATGTCTCCCATAAAAAAGTGGAAGAAACGGGAAAAAGAACAACAGGAGAAGACGTGGACACAGTCATATTCAAGATGGGACTCGCTCCATTATAAGAGATGGTATGAGGTGCATACATAAAGTAAGCTCCAGCGCTGAGATGGCTTGAGTTGTGTGATAGATGTCCACGCGAAGGAGTAGAGACGGGACGTGAAACCGATAATAGTTTAACGGGCAAAAATTCTAACAATCAAGGAAATAAGGAGCCACTGGGATCGAGCGAGGAAGCAGGGCCAAGTGCTGGTGGAAGTAACACAACACCTTACTTCTAATGCGTTTATTAAAACTAGCTAAAATACAATGTACAATCTGCCAAGATAATGTAGGGAGAATCAACATTAAGAAACTAGTTCATCAACAATTTAACATTGTACCACGCAACATAATACTGCGTATGCCTTAAGGGCTGCAATCACAAAGAAAGCCTGAAGGGCCAAATTAACAAGATAAGAAAATCTTAAAAATATCAACTGGAAAATAACAAGTGCTTATTAACAACTCGACCTTAAGGGCCAGGTAATAAATGAAATTAGTCAAACAAATTCTGCCATAAATAATTAATGGCCAGGAATTTATCAGTAAGCCGGCCTTAAGGCCCTAAGTACGCTGACAAGGGAGGTTAAGTATTAAAACTGGATTTCAAAGCCTTAAGGGCTGTAGAACTTCCAAAAGGGGGGCCTGAAGGGCCAATTCATCAAGGTACTTAATAAACAGCTCAGACTGAAGGGCTGGCCGATGGTTGAGGTTAGGCAAGTTCTCAAAAATAGAAGGCAAATCAACAAGTTTATCAGTAATCGAGCCCTAACGACCATAGTACATTTAGAATCCACATTAAGCATTAAGAACTATCATACAGCGAAGCAATTCCCTAAAACTTAGCAAGCTTATATAAATCAACTAATACTATCCAGCTTAAAACCTAGGGACAACAATACATGCATATACTTCTAAAAGGTAAACTTGCATAAAATCTAAATTTAAAATGCAAACAATCGCACACCAACATGGCCAGCAAATTTACAAAAGTTTAAGCACAGTTGCTGAGTATGAAATACAAGCAGCTGCAAGGCTACCAATCAGTCATCGTGCCCCAATATCATGATTTGAATCTTCAGGTAGTACGAAACAGGAAAAATACAAGGCGAGCCCCAAAGAGGAATGAAATGATGCCCTTCAATTACAAATCATTAAACCGCAGCGTAAAGCTTCCACATTTCACAAATTGGCGTAAAAGCCACCAGCTCAATCGACACTGCTCATATAGGCAAACATGCAAATAAAATTCTCTAACCCTGTAAAACTTTCAGTCTAAAAGGGGGCTGATAATAACATACGGTATTAAAACAATCTTTAAGATAAACGCATGCACCAACAACTTTAAAGGTGTGCAGACCCACGTACTACACAAACTTCTTTTCTTTCTCTCACATACATAGAACACGTAGGCTTGGAACTGACTACCAAATTGGTCACAAGAATCAATAGATAGCCACCAATACATCGGTACCTAATTAGACAGTCTCCTAGTGTGACATGACAGAGCAACCGTTCACATTGACAACCTTTGATTCAACATGTTCTACTATCCTCGTTGTACAGCATCGACCATGCCCGGAGTGCCTACTGCAATTTTAACCAAGCAATTCACGCTCACGTCGACGCCTAACCGAGGAACCAGCCCAGCAGTACAAGAACAACCCCTACACACTCGAAGTCAAATTCCGCAAACGCAGTGCAGAACTAACATTCAACCTTTTCCTTCATAGGTTCAGAACCGACGAGCTAACCGGTGGACGGAAAACACACAATGTCGGCGGCAGCAACATCAAGGAAGTCGCAAACACCACACTAATACAAGGCAATAGCAAGTCAAAAGCACAACGGCAATAGCGAAATATACCCAACTTCAGTCCCGGAGGAAAACCTGCCGCCCTCAGTGCTCAAAACATTCCCGGAGCAACCGTCCTCGGCGACTCCCACTATTCTCCGGAAGAGCAACATCACAGCTCCTTATCTCAATTGTCTTCCGACAAGAACAAGCATAATCGGAGCTAACGGCTTCTCCAAGTCAGACACGCTATGCCGTAGAACCTCCCGGTGGAATGAGCCGGCCGACACCAAACAAACCACCGCAAGTAAGATAAAGAAGCACTTCTGGAGTCGATGGCGTACTGCCTCGCGTCACGACTCAGTCACTCCAACCCACCGACCTAGGGGGCGGGGCATGGGACGAGGAGAACAGACGGCGCCGCCACGCGGAATAGCGCCGGCGGGAAGCCAAGGCGTAACTAGGGCGCTGTTTAAACGAGACGGAGGGAAAAAAAAAAGGTTCAAATGGCTCTGAGCACTATGGGACTTAACATCTGTGGTCATCAGTCCCCTGGAACTTAGAACTACTTAAGCCTAACTAACCTAAGGACATCACACAACACCCAGTCATCACGAGGCAGAGAGACGGAGAGAAGCTCCTCTCAAATAATATAGTGCAGTTGTAGTGTTGCGACGGCAATGGTTACCGCACAGTGCTAGGACAAAATGGTTGCCCTAACACTGTCTCCCACCAACTACGAGGTTCGTGCAGTTATCCTATGTTCGCATGCTCGGAAGCACACTCCTGCAGAGATTCATCGCTAGGTGTGCTATGCGTGCAGACACGACACTATGAGCGACAGTACTGTCAGTAGATGGTGCAGGCGATTCGCTGGACGAACCAGTATTCACCACTTCAGTGGTCGGTGGCCGACCGTGCCTGGTGACACCAGAACAGCTGGAAATGTGTGCGGCGAGGAATTTTGCAGAATCGGCGCTTCAAATTTACTGAACTCTCTCGTCAATTCCCAAAACGTCTCGTTCGTTGTTTCCCAAAATTGTCTCCCACTTGCTTGGTTTTCGTAAAGTGCGTGCAGGATGGTGTCAAGGCAACTGAAACATAAACACAAAACTAAAAGTCTGGCTCTAGCATTGGTACTCCTGCAGCAGCACGCAGAGAAAGATGACTAGTTGCTCAACCATGTTGTCGCTGGAGAAGAGACAGGCGCATCGCATACCACACCAGAAACAGTACAGGATTCTCCTTAGACGAGGCATCACAACAACGTTTCACCAGGCAACGTCTGTCAACTGCTGTTTGTGTATGAGAAATCGGTTGGAAACTTTCCTCATGTCAGCACGTTGGAGGTGTCGCCACCGGCGCCTATTTTGTGCGAATGCTCTGAAAAGCTAATCATTTGCATATCACAGCATGTTCTTCCTGACGGTTAAATTTCGCTTGTGCATCTTCGTGGTGTAGCAATTTTAATGGCCAGTAGTGTATTTCTTACCACTGTTGCAGCCCTACGATGACTGCCGGCTTACGACGAAATTTAAATTGAAAATTTTATTTTCTTTGCAGTTTTTATTTTCATATTAAACATAAACAAGCGGAATATCAATTAATATTAATTATTTTGCTGTTCACTGAAGGATCCAATGTCTGTTACCACTTTTCGAGTAATGCTAATTCGAAGACAAGCTGTTACGTTGAAGTCTGCCAGTGAGCTTCTGTGGGTGGATTTCCTTCTCTTTATCGCGTAAAAAAGCAGCATCTACTTGTAAGTCTAAACAGCGACGTAATCTTAGCTACATATTTGAAATGTTGTACAACACTACTTTAGGTCAACTGGAGTCTAGGAGACCTCTTTCGCTATGAATCTGCTCATCCAACGACACATGCAGGTGTATAAGTTCCTGCTGTAGCAGAGTTTCCACACTGTCAATATAGCCCGAAAATCAGTGTAACTGCGTTATCCTTTGCAACGTGAAAAGTAGTATGGGAACTTGACCCAACTGCAGATTCAATCGCTGAGAGTTCCTCCTTAAAACAAAAATTTATTTTCATAGTGAAAATTTTGGGCAAATTATTGAGATGTTTCCTTCTTTGATCCCGTACTTCTTTGTTCAGTCATACCGCTTAAAAGCGAATTCTTTTTTAGCTTCTCCACTTCGACTTCTCCGTGTTTGCCATCCAAGTGTACATAATCATTTGCACTGAAATGTATTGTACTGCACTTGTAAACAGAATTTATCTGTCGTGTTCAGAGTTCTGAAGCATATTAATAAAACAGTCATGATAAGTTAATCATGACTCCATAGCATATAACAAACATGTAGATTAGGCATCCTGCACTGATACGTTAATGTTGATCTGTCTGACCGCTTTGATTTTCTAACCCAACATCCATGCTAGCTTTCATCCCTTTAAAGACAGCTACACTCCGTTTTAAGGAAGATTTCTGTCTAAAACTTCCATTTCATTTAGAAAAATTTACTAGCTACTCATCCTTTTGGAGAGTTGACTTTTAAAACCCAAAGCTGTTTGGCTGCATTCGAATTACAAGTGCGTCTAAGAAATATTTGAAATACTGACTGCATAAGGGGCTGTGGCACACCGAAAGACGCCAAAAATAATTTCTGCTTTCTATCAGCATCAAACACAACCATCTTTACTTTGGCCTTGGCATAACTCAGACTGCGAAAAACAAGTTGCAAGATTTCCGGGGAAACTGAAGTGAAACAATTGGCAGCCAGTGAAGCCAATCTTTGGAAATCCGTTACTTTCTCTATTGAATGTGGTAAATAAATTTTGGTAATACATTGAAGTCCTGTTCATTACAGTGAATAAATTCCAAAGACATTGGCATTAGCTTACAATCAGATATCCGTTCCACTGCATCTCCTCAAGAAGACCGTGAGTAGATCTTTATCAAGAAAATTCAAGGGAAAGGTTACCCTGCTTTTGAAATGATAGGAAGAAGCCTCATGTAACCAGGAAGGGAAACCCCCTTGGTGCCAGTGAATTTTAAAGGCTATTCGTCTTGTACCAACATTTAAAAAAAAAAAAAAAGTTTTTTGCTTCTCTGAGTACCAACATTTTTATTATAAATACTAACCAACTTGACTGAAATTTTTGCAGAAAGTAGTCTGGACGTGTTTACATACTTCTGCGTATTTATATTGTAGAAATTGTAATTTGTTTATTTCATCATCACGTTAATGTATCGATAATTAAAGAAAATTTAAAGCTGAAAATTGAAATAAACGCTGAAACCAAATTACTAATATTTCTCATGAAATGAATGCACGAAACCATTGAGGTATGTCTTGTGGATGTACCTACAGAATTCGGCATGTGAAAATTGTGGTGTCAGTAACAAAAGTTGGTTTTCAAGACCACCATTAAAATCACATTAAAAGTTCAGAACTCGAAAAGCTATGACGCTGTGTACTTCAGAACTTAGGTACTGCTACATCTTTTCACAATACACACGATTTTAAAATGTCTTATGCTATTGGGAAAGTGGAAGACAAGATAAATTTTTGATTGGAGTGTACGCGTACGCACCGCCCCATGAAAACTGTGTGTTCGTATCTAAGGCTACGCCGAAATTCATTGTACTCATTCCTCTGAAGGCAGCACAGTATTTGCACTTCTCATGTGCTACCAGTGGGCCGTGCTGCGGCACGTAAACTGTACAGCGAGTGCTCCTAGTGGAACATCCCCTTAGAAAAATTTATGAATTACAGTGCTGATAAACCTGTTACGTTATTTGATTTTCTAGCAGCTGAGCAAAACTGAACCTACTCAGACATTTCTCTCTTTACTTATTCTGATCATCACTAAACGGACACACAATATTTTTTTAGCTCAACGCAAATCTGACTTTCAATAATTCCTACAAAAGAATGGTCCTGTCTAACAATAACCTATACCTTTCATGAATCACTTACCTCACAAAAATCTTCATTACTCAAACTACTGCAATACAGCGAGTGCCAATACCGCCAGCTAAATAAAACATTCAAACTACTGAAGGCACTAACTACTGATAGGCTTAGTTAGCAAATGAAAGATTTTGATAGAGAACAGACAATGTATTTACCTTAATAATATTCTAAAGTCATCATATATATATATATACGGGGTCAGTCACCTAACGTTACCGCTAGATATATTTCGTAAACCACATCAAATACTGGCGAACCGATTCCACAGACCGAACGTGAGGAGAGGGGCTAGTGTAACTGTTTAACACAAACCATACAAAAATGCACGGAAGTATGTTTTTTAACACAAACCTACGTTTTTTTTAATGGAACCACGTTAGTTTTGTTAGCACATCTGAACATATAAACAAATACGTAATCAGTGCCGTTTGTTGCATTGTAAAATGTTAATTACATCCGGAGATATTGTAACCTAAAGTTGACGCTTGAAACCTCCGACGTTCAGTTGCGTGTTGTAACAAACACGGGCCACGGTCGGCGAGCAGCATCTGCAGGGACATGTTTACGATGACGACCGTGTTTACGAGTGTGGCTGTAGTGCACTGTTGTGGTTTGGTCTTAACTGTCGCAGTGTCCGCATGTAGCGCTTGCTGCTATTGTTATTCTGCATTCGTCTCCGCTCGGAGACCAACTGTAGTACACCGTGTTACCAGACGTCTGTGATAGTGTGGTGTTGTAGGAACTGTGACCATGGTGTATTCGAGCTCTGAAAAGGCGGAGATGATACTCATCTATGGCGAGTGTCGACGAAATGCAGCTGAAGCCTGCAGGGTGTATGCAGAACGGTACCCGGACAGAGAGCATCCAACGTGCCGCACATTGCAAAACATCTACCGCCAACTGTATGCAACAGGTATGGTCGTAGCACGCAAACGGGTCCGTAACAGGCCCGTCACAGGAGAAGCGGGTGCAGCTGGTGTGTTAGCTGCTGTTGCCATGAACCCACACACGAGTACACGGGACATTGCGAGAGCCGGTGGACTGAGTCAAAGTAGTGCCATGCGCATACTGCATCGTCACCGCTTTCACCAGTTTCGTGTGTCGCTACATCAGCAATTACATTGTGATGACTTTAATCATCGAGTGCAATTCTGTCAATGGGCATTAACAGAGAACGCGTTGCAGATCTACCTGTTTACCGATGAAGCGGGTTTCACAAACCACGGGGCAGTGAATCTACGGAACATGCATTACTGGTCCATGGACAATCCTCGCTGGCTCAGACAGGTAGAGCGACAGCGACCGTGGACTGTAAATGTACGGTGCGGAATCATTGGCGACCACCTCATTGGTCCTCACTTCATTGCAGGGGCCCAAACAGCTGCAACATACATCGCGTTTCTACAGAATGATCTGCCAACGTTGCTCGAAAATGTCCCACTGGAAACGCGTCGACACCCTTGACAGGATGTTCGACGGGCGTTTCATAGGACGTGGAGGACGCATAAATTGGCCAGCCCGTTCTCCTGATCTTACACCTCTGGACTTCTTTCTGTGGGGTACGTTAAAGGTGAATGTGTACCGTGATGTGCCTACAACCCCAGAGGATATGAAACAACGTATTGTGGCAGCCTGCGGCGACATTACACCAGATGTACTGCGGCGTGTACGACATTCATTACGCCAGAGATTGCAATTGTGTGCAGCAAATGATGGCCACCACATTGAACATCTATTGGCCTGACATGTCGGGACACACTCTATTCCACTCCGTAATTGAAAACGGAAACCACGTGTGTACGTGTACCTCACCCCTCATGGTAATGTACATGTGCGTCAGTGAAAAAGACCAATAAAAAGGTGTTAGCATGTGGACGTAATATGCTGTTCCAGTCTCTTCTGTACCTAAGGTCCATCACCGTTCCCTTTGGATCCCTACGTAATTCGGTGCTCTCCGATACACACGATCGAACAGCGGAGGAGTGGTACTCAAGCGTCAACTTTAGGTTACAATATCTCCGGATGTAATTAACATTTTACAATGCAACAAACGGCACTGATTTACGTATTTGTTTATATGTTCACATGTGCTAACAAAACTAACGGGGTTCCATTTAAAAAAACGTAGGTTTGTGTTAAAAAACATACTTCCGTGCATTTTTTTATTGTTTTTATTAACCAATTACACTAGCCCCTCTCCTCACTTTCGTCAGTATTTGATGTGGTTTACGAAATATATCCAGCGGTAATGTTAGGTGACTCGCCCTGTATATCTTTTTTTTTTTTTTGTCAGTTTGAAGGTGTATTTTTTGGTAGAATTATCTGTTATGTATGTGATGTTTATTCCCTGACTTTTTAAAATGTTGGTGACTTTATGTGTGAATTTGTATCTGTAAGCAAATTTGTGTTCTCTCACATACTTTCTTGATTGTTCGGTGTAGTGTGTAGTTGTTGTGGTACTGATTGTGTTTGGTTGTTTTCTGATGTTTTCAGTGGTTTTGTGCTTTCTGCTTTTATTTTACTTTTAATTTTGTTGTTTATGAATAATTCATATCAAACCAAAAGTGTAACATAACTCCATTATCGATTCTGATGATGCCTTAAACCGGGAAAAACCGAAACGCGTTTCTGAGAATGAAATACAGTGCAGCAATGGAAGTCGTTTTTATTTTCAAAACAAATATCCGTCTGTTTATTTTGCGGAGCATAGCGGCTTCGAATGCTGAAATGTCCAAATTCCTAAGGGACCGAACTGCTGAGGTCATCGCTCCCTAGACTTACACAACTACTTAACTAACTTATTCTAACAACAACACACGCACACATGCCCGAGGGAGGACTCGAACCTCCGGCCGGAGCGGCCGTGCAATCCGAGACATGGCTCCTCTAACCGTGAGGCCACTCCGCGCGGCTCGCGGCTTCGAGTGGGCAACAAATTACCGAATATCGTCACAAACAGACATCCGTCTCTTTTGAAAATTCGGTACAAGTTATCCTCGTGTTCAGCACCTCAGTTCCGACAGCGAAATGTGCCAACAGAAACGGCGACATTTCAGTTAAGTTGTCGACGGGTGGGCGAGTCACACAGGGCTCGGTACGCGAAAGAAAGGCCCCCATCCGCTACTGTCCCGGGGCAGCTTTCTGGAAACTCGAATATGACACTCAGTGTTTCAATGAGGCGTTCAGTCCTTCTGACAGTCATAATGGGAACTCACACTTTCAGCTAAAACAGGTCAAAGCAGAATTAATGCGAACGAAAGAACAGCAAATTAGAGGGCCAGTTATTCGGGAAACGCCGGCAGGGAATTTTCCAGATGAAAAACTCGCATCGTACCACTTTCAACATGACAAGCACAGGTACCAGTAGTAGTTCCTTGCTTGTAGTCAACATGACAATGGCGATCGTTTAACAATTGAAACCGCCGCAACTGAACACGTGCACCCATACTTCGCAGATCTCTCCACACACAGGCCGCCTGCGATGTCGTCCCTGTTGCTGCAGGTTCGAACCTCAGTCACCTCGGAGCACAGCCAATGCCCACAAGAGACAGTTGTCAAGGATGACCTAAGGCAGATTCCCAACGTGCCAAAAATGAATCAACAGGTAACGATGACATGCCCATCCGATTTTTTCACACATATCTGGACGTAACTGGACCCACTGTTACAGAGATTGGATTGAAGTTGCCGCTGCCTTCCAAATTCCTGCCGTACTCCTCGAAGGGATCATTGCACTTCCACCAAAGAAAACTTGTGGTCTCACGGTGGGAGATGTTCACCGAAGCTCTCACCTAACTGCAGACTACAAACTCTTTATGATACGTTTCGTGCCAGTACTGAAAACCACAAGTGCATTAGTCTTTACCGAAACTGCGGAGATCTATAGAAGAAGATTTGCCAAGTCGTTTGAGGGTACAGGGGTGTGGCAGCACACGCAGTAAAGAACACGTGTGACGTCAGCAGTTCTTCTGGTCGACTTCCTTAAGGCTTACGATTATGTCAACCGTGAAGACATATGGCATAACTCTTGCACAAACTAGCTTTGCGCGAACATTTTACAAGCTCAGTACGGAAGAGGTTAACCAGTACAGTTGTACAATACCTGTCAGTAATTCGAAAACACGTCCTGTGACAACTGCTAGGTCTGTCAGGCAAGGCCATACGCTGTCAACGCCTCCGTATATCTCAGCCTTGGATCATTTTCTTAGTATTGTCCACAAAACACTAAATGACATTTCAATAGAAAAAACCAAACGTAATGTAACAGCGTATGCCCGAGATGTGGACGTCTCTCTAAAAGACGAATCTGACCTTAATCTAGTCTGACCTCTAATGTTTCTGACTCAACAGGTAAAAGGGACAACAGTAACCAAAACGTTTCTGCTGGCCACTGGAGCAAGTATTGAAGACGCCGAGCATTCCTTCACTTCAGTGGTCGAAGTGAGCCAGCGCGCGGTCTGTGGCGCCGGTATAAACAGGTCGGACAACACCAGTAGCCTTCGGCATATCTCCCGACACATACAGTCACGTTTCGGCCGAAATCGGACCATAACTGGTGCAATTATGGCCTTCCTCCACCGTTTCCAATGCGAAAACGAAATTACGTGTGTGAGAGACGATGAAATGTGGCTTTGTTTGTACTGCACGCTGCTCTGTTACAACTTCGATTGGATTCAGGATATTGTCGCTAAATGCCATAAACGCGCTGTTAGAAAGATGCCGACAATGCAGAAATATTCTGTGTCCACAACTGAAATGCAGGCAGTATGTGACGTCCCCTTCGTGAGGAGGTGTCTACGGTGAACATCGGCGTGTTTGGCGATGGCAGTAACGGAGATGCGGAACTGGGATGTTTTCGCTCTACTGATGCGCGTATATTGTCCCAAAGCGCCGCAACGGCAGAGAACAACAGAACAAGGGTGTGAGGAACGTGTCGAATCTACTGCGACAGCGTATAAGATGGCGCTGTCTTATCACGGCGACGGTGTGTGAGATTGCACGTGAAACGGTACGAAATGCTTAACGCATTTTCTACCGCCGTGTCTGGACGTTTCTGGGCCGAGCCGAGACGAGACGTGGCGCTGTCAGTTTCGGTACAGACGGAGACACCGGTACCGCACTTTCCCCGTTTCCACTATGCGAGAAAACATCCACACATGTTAAGACAGACACTCGGCTAAATAAGTGGCCCTCAGTTGCTCAGCGACACACGACGGTAGGTCTGCGGATCGACTGTTTCGTTCAGACCAGTGCTTCGATATAAACTGTGGTGTCACCGCTAGACACCACACTTGCTAGGTGGTAACTTAAATCGGCCGCGGTCCTGTAGTACATGTCGGACCCGCGTGTCGCCACTGTGTATTCGCAAACGTAGCGCCACCACAGGGCAGGTCACAAGACACGGACTTCACCTCGCCCCAGTTGTACGGACGACATAGCTTGCGACAAGACGTATCAAGTATTCCTCTCATTTGCCGAGAGACAGATTAAATAGCCTTCAGCTAGTCCATCGCTACTACCTAGCAAGGCGCCATGTGTATCTGTGCTAATCGCTTACTACTATGCAAGAGATGTATTTCAACAAGAACAAGACTACATTAAAGTTAAGTATATTAAAATCTCTCTTCTTTTCTTTATAGTTTTCATCCAGTCTCCTGTTTCAGAATTTACGCCCGTCTGCGTTAGTTTCGCGTGCACCTAGCCACTCATTGTGTCGAGACCTTAGGGAATCGACACAACATAAACAACGAAAATTGTAGTTAGATTCTAACTCCTGGAGCTTACGGACGAACTGTTGTGGAGGCAATAAGTCAAAGCGAGCGCGGGATAACGGGCAGGCTGGTGAAAGCATTTGAAAGCCAGACTTGAGTGGTCGAACAGATCCGAAATTCAGCCATCGCAAAACTCAGACTGCAGCCTGGTTAATCGCCCTGTCCATTTGTTTCGACACGTTCAACATGTGGGCGACGTACCAGGCCCTCGACACCAGAAAGACGCTGGGTAGCTCTGATTTCTGAATTAGGTTCAGCTTGCGTATTGCGTGTCTGTTCGTTACAGCCCTGACAGTAGTCAGTATTCACAGCCAGTTTAGTGCTACCATGTATGGCATCTGCACACCGAGCTGCTCCTCTGTGCAGGTCCGCGTTTATGGTGACGGCTAATACATTCACGCATGGTAGGTTTTAATTTCGATACTAGGATTTTTACAACGAGTTTGCAATCGTCATTTAGGAGGGTTATTGGACGAAGATCTCCGGCTCTATGACTACATGTTTCCTTTGGTACAAAAATAATCATTTCCTCCAAGAGAATTTGGGTGGCAGCAATAAGTTCATTCACATTCCCTGTAAAACAGGTTCCAATAACGTCCCAATACGTTTGATAAAACTGATTTTGGCACACGTCTACATCCACGTCTACATGGATACTCTGCAAGCCACACTTAAGAGCTTGGCAGAGGGCTCATCTAACCACCTTGACATTAGTTCTCTGTTATTCCATCTCGAATACAGAGCGGAGAAAACGAACGCCTACATCTTAGCGTGCGACCTCTGATGTCCCTTATTTTATTACGATTATCATTTCACCCTATGTTGGACAGCAAAATATTTTCGCAATCGGAGGAGAAAGTTGGCGACTGAAATTTCGTGGAAAGCTCCCGCCACAGCGAGAAACGCCTTTGTTACAGTAATATCCACCACAAACCCTGTACCATGTCAGTGACACTGGCTGCCCTATTTGTAGATAAGGCAATACGTGGTGCCCTTCTTTGAACTTTTTCGATGTACTCCTTCACTCGTACCTGGTAAGGATCCCACACCGCTAGCAGTACTCCAAAAGAGGGCGGCCAGCCGTATTGCAGGCAGTCTCTTTCCTACACGTATTGTGTCTTCCAAGTTTTCCGCCAATAAATAGTAGTCTTTGTTTCGCTTTCGTGATAATATTTTCTCTGCGTTCTTTCCAACTTACGTTGTTTGTAATTGTAATTCCTTGGTATTTAGTTGTGTCTATGGCCTTCAGATTTGATTGATTTATCGTGTAATCGAATCCTTTTACCACTAATGTGGATGATATCGCCAATAAATAGTAGTCTTTGTTTCGCTTTCGTGATAATATTTTCTCTGCGTTCTTTCCAACTTACGTTGTTTGTAATTGTAATTCCTTGGTATTTAGATGTGTCTATGGCCTTCAGATTTGATTGATTTATCGTGTAATCGAATCCTTTTAGCACTAATGTGGATGATATCGCCAATAAATAGTAGTCTTTGTTTCGCTTTCGTGATAATATTTTCTCTGCGTTCTTTCCAACTTACGTTGTTTGTAATTGTAATTCCTTGGTATTTAGTTGTGTCTATGGCCTTCAGATTTGATTGATTTATCGTGTAATCACACTTTTCATTATTTACCGTCAATTGCCAATTTTCGCACCATACACATGTGTTTTCTAAATCGTTTTGATCTCCTGATGCCTTTACTGGGCGATAAACAACAGCATCATCTGCAAACAACCCAAGACAGCTGCTCCAGTTGTCTCTAAAATCGTTGATATAGATAACGAACAACAGGGGGGCTATGACAGTACTTTGAGGAACGCCAGAAATCACTTCCGTTTTACTCGATGACTTTCGGTCAGTTAGTACCAACTGTGACCTCCCGGATAGGAAATCAAAAAATACAGTCGCATATCTGAGACGATATTCGATAGTCACGAAAATTAATTTCAAGTCGCCTGTGAGGTAAAGCGTCAAAAGACTTGTGTAAATCTAGAAATACGGAATCAATTTGAAATCACCTGTCAGTAGCACTCAACACTTGGTGTGAGTAAAGGGATAGCTGTGCTTCACAACAGTGACGTTTTCTAAAGCTTTGTTGACTGTATGTCAGTAGACGTGTTGATTTGTATTTTGCATATTACGTGATAAATTGTCTGAAGTGATCACTGTCAGCTGCGACTTGTGGGTATTCGATGTGTTTAGAGCTGAGTGAGGTCTGAACCTGCGGTAACGGGGAAGACACTGCACAAGGGACAGTCGGGCTGTGGGCGGAAAGATACACAGAAGGTGAGCGGACGTGTTTAGTTACAGCGGTTTCCGCTGTTAGACAATCGCCATTCTGATGCTGAACACATGGAAGGAAGCTCTTGTGCATTTTGTGTTTTGCCTTTTGAAAGTGCTTCCGTGCGATACTTTCATTTGGAAAATTTCCTGTAGGCCTTGCCTAACAACTGGCGCTCCCATCTGCTATGTTTTGAAGCGCATTAATTCTGTTTTGGTCTGTTTAAGTTGACAGTGTGGGTCGCTGTTACCACTAGCAGAAGGCCTAGTGACATCTGAAACAGTGTTTGTGAAGTTCGACTGCAGTTTCTCTTCAAAAAGCATCATCCGAACAGCAGCTGATGAGCGTCTTTCGTACTGCAGGCCTGGTGAAACTCGCCCACCGGACTGTGACTGGGTTTAAATTTTGCCGTTTGTGTTGACAAATTTTCATGGTATCGATGATTTCGGAACGGACGTCCTGAAGAGGAAGGTAACTGGTATTGAATTTCTAAAGAGAAGCAGGTCTCTGTGTGATGGTAATGTTAATTTTAGACGCATGTGGAAGCCACAATCGTCCGTAAGCTACGCAGTCAAAATTTCAACTTGAAGCCACAACATATGATTGTAACTGCTGTGTTCAAAATTCATAAAGGAACATGGCTGAAGCGAGTAGTGTACTCATCACAGATCACTCTGGCGGTTTTTTTAGGAATCTGCTCACATTTTCCAACATTTCATATTTGTTTCTCTCTTTGTTTCTTTTCTTCGTACTCCAACTACGTTCCAACCCAATACTTGAAGTCATTTTACATTTTGCAATCACATGTTCAGAAATAGCAACAGTTCAACTACGTAAAGAGAAACGTAAGATATAGTGCATTAAGTAATCGGTAGATGGCATACGAGTATAACCACCATTGAAAGGGCACTACTCCAGGAGTAAAGCCCTTTCATAAATGATGCTGCCGTAACTGAGTCGCACCGACACATTTGCAGTATCGGGAATATAAAGTCCTCCTCATACAAAAATATGTATCTATGTGTGTAGGATCTGTTACTGTTCTTAATTCATTTTGTCAAAATTTGGAGTATGGGCCTTTCAAAACTGACTGTATCAGTATCAAATGTACCCTCTTAGGGTAGACAAGACAGATCAAGACGTGACGCAGTTGTCAACAATACACGGCTCTCGTCATCGGCCGACGCCGTCCCTTAGCAACGGTTTGAGTGGAAAGGCGAGCAAGACGACTGTTCCTGTCCCCGTTCCCAGCAGAGTCTTAGAAAACAGACAAACGCGGCAAGAGCGCGCAGCAGCGGCAGCGGCCTGTGGCGAGTCACCAACCAGCCTCTGGTCTCTGTCTGCCAAAGCACGGCCACCGACATGACTGCACCTTTCTGCGCATGCGTAACATTAATTCTCGACTCGTGCGTGTTTAATAAACGTGGACATCATCGACACAGCAGTCATATTTAGAACAATTTAATTTTACAAACCGGTCGAAATGATTATTCATACGAAACTGTCTAGAGCAGTTTGTGTAGGACAATCATCAATTTTATTTAGCTTTTAACTACAGGAAGATCAGGCGTCTGCAAATTAAAAAAGCTCCTACAAAGCTGCCTTGCCAAATGCTTTCTTCATACGCTCGTTTAGATAATGCTCGACGAGGTTAGCACATCATTGTGGCTTGCTGAAACACACGTCCTCCATGGACCTATCGTAAGACATAATTTAGTCTTACTAGATTTTCCACCGGCCTGTAGATGAATTTCAAGTACTATTTTGGTTCAATTCTAGTGGCCTGTTCCACCAGTCAGCTTTGATCAGCGACGTCTTGTTTGACATCATCGGTCTACGATGCGAAAGATCAATGGGTTTTAGTGCCTGACGTAAAATGTGCCGTTTACTGTATACACGTCGCAGTTTCCCAGTGTGTGGTTGGGCAGTAACCTAAGGGCACAGCTTAAACTGCTGCTAGTGAATCAAGCAGCAATCGTGTTTCTAATCTTGCTTCTCGTAAAATATTTGACTGCTTCTTTCCCAATAAGACATGATTTCTGAAGGTGAGGTGAGGCAGGAATCTAAGGGGACAGCTTAAATTCCTGAGAATACAACGATCGGCAGTCTTATTTACAATCCTCATTCTCGCGAATACTTGGCTGTATTTTACCACAAACGGCACGTTTTGTGAGGGTGAAATCAGGTAGGAACCTAAGAAGATAGCTAGGCCTACACAGGTAAATTGTAGTTATTTTCTCTGACACTTCAGAGGTGTGTATTTTTTTCGGTTCTTGTCTCTGTCCTTGAGTTATCGAGGTGAAGTTTAGTTGTCGATTCCACAATTTCTTATTTGTCGCTGTAGCACAGAATGTAACGACAACAATAGAAATCCTGTAACGAAGACCTGCATCCACCTACTACAGAAACGCTGAAAATAATGAAACTTGAACTCGTGAATTTTCCTTACCTCTGTAGGTTTTGTCCTTTGAAATGACAGCAATAACGTCAGCAAAAACAAGATATTTCATCTGAGATCTTCCTTTTCTTTGTTCTAGATGGATTCCTTAAACGTTTTTCTCTTGTACTTCTCTTACTCCCTCTCTCTCATGCCCTTCTCTGAGATCGCATTGAAGAGAATCGGTGAGAGCCCATCGCCGTGCCGGACTCTTGTGTTAATTCGGAAGGCTTCAGAAATTTCTCCTAGGAATTTAACTTTTTTAAGTTGTGTCTGTAAGTGTCTTGTTTGACTGACTGTCCGCTAATTTTGTCAGTACCTGCTTCTTCCAATGTTTTTTGAAATCAGCGAATGTAACGATTGTATTGAGGTATCGCATTGTTCTCATCCTGATGAGAATTCTCTCTGGGCAAAAACTATTTTTCCTCAACCGCACTTGGTAGCCGCCGGTTGTGTGTTCTGCTTGGTCTTCTGTCTTTCTCAGTAGAGGCGTCAGAATGGAGCTGGGTAAGTGTGTGTGTCTGTCCTGTCTCCCTTCTTATGTGGCGGATGGATTATCGCTTGCTTCCAGTCGTCCGGTACTCCTCCATCCTCCCAGCAGTATTTCGTAACCTCGTAAACGGTTTCAGCTGCCCCCTCCCTCCTAGTTTTCACATCTCAGCCAACATCCCGTCTTCTTCTGGCGCCCCTGTTGTTCTTCTGCTGGCCAGTGTATTGTCCAGTCTAATGAAGGACAGTGGCTCTGAAGGTGGCTTTTCCTTTTGAGGCTGTCTGAAAGTTCCTCGCAGTTTAGAAGATTTTTTAAGTATTTTGCTAGTAATACAGAGTTCTGTTTGTTGGTAATCAGTTGGCCTTTTGAATCTTTGAAGTCCACCTGCTTGTTCCTTGTTATTACTTCTTTGAAAACAATATAGAATTCCCTTGCATTGTTCTGTCTGAGGTCTGGGTCTATACGCTTCCCATATGTTACTTTTTATGTCATTTTGCCATTATTGTGCTAGATTTTAGTTTGTCCCCGCCCGAAATCCCCACTTTCCCGTGATATGCGATTAGATTCAATAGTTATTACTAAGTATTACTGTTATTCCATAATATTCCGCTAAATATGTCAGGAGCCATTACACGCACGAGGCGGCTACACGGGTAGCAGGGGCTGTGCGGCGTGGACTGGGCGGTTTTTTATGTTAGACCGCCTCAGAGAAACACAGAAAGGGCTTCAGTCTCAATGGGTGCAAGTCTGACGCAGGAAGAACGTAGATCCAGGATCCATCGTTATAACAGTTGTAAATTATCCTACCGTCATTGGCACAGAAAGCTGGCTAAAAATGGAGATAAGTCTAGCCGGAATTATTGCAAAGGACCCGACGGTGTTCAGAGAGGATAGCCTAACACAGAGTTCGCGGTGGCGTGTTTGTTGCTGTTAGAGGTACCCATAGTTTATCTTTTAGCGAAATTGAAGTAGATAGTTTCTCTAAGTTAGTATGAGTTGAGCTCACTCTTGGCAACCGGAATAAAATAGTAACTGGACCACTTGCCGACCTTCCAGCTCAGATGAAGCAAGTTGGCAGAGCGCTTGCCCGCGAAAGGCAAAGGTCCCGAGTTCGAGTCTCAGTCGGGCACACAGTTTTAATGTGCCAGGAAGTTACGTAAGTGTTATTTGCAAAGTATCCATGTAGATGTAGACGTAGATTCCGAGTTTACTACGAGTGATATTGTAGTGGGGTTTAAAGGCCGTCTATGGTTCTTTCATTTGCTCGCGTGAACTGTGACAATAATTTATTTAATGCATGTTTGTTTTTGTTGGGAACATTCATATTTTACACTTTGATGCGTTATATGTATGGTAGTTTATGTTTTCTCCTTGATCTTCATTATGTACATCGTTGAATAAATGGTCTCTAAAAATGCGTGTTCCTAGCAATACGGTGTATTGCGTATTTGATTAAATGGTCAACTTTATAATCTCACAGAGGACGAATTAGAGTCAATATCTAATAGTTTTTCATGTTGTTACTTACTTTTCTTCTACCTCAATTTCTTTGTGATATAACTTGTGGCTATTCAATTAATCGCGTGAGCTCCTATGAAATTGTATTGTGTGTATGTGTATTATCTTTCTTTTCTGCGATACATTCTTTGGTTTAGGAATAAACCTCATTGCCTTCAGATGTAGCGTTGTGACTTAGATATGATGTCGGTCCAAGCCATAGAGTAGAAAAATCTCTGGAGTGTGCACTGCACGATACGCACGTTGTCAGCATTAAGCTGAAATTATCACGTGATCTCGTAATCACTCTTTTTAAGACCAGTTCACCTCGGCCATTGAGTCCCGTCACATTAGGTCAAACATCCCACAATGCATTTCAAATGGCGGCATTCATACAAGTCGTCAACAGACCGTCACGTCTCGTCTCGTCACGGCAGGTTTCCCGGGAAGGAAATGTCGACAATATCATCGTCTGCCAACATCGTAAGTTAACCTATTTTGCCGCATTCACCTGTATTACGGTAGTTGATATTGTGCTTTTGTATCTTCTTAATCTTTATTTTATTATTGTGCTTTATTTTCGTGGCAACTTGTAAATGTTTCATGCCGACTTGGAGGTTTTTTGCATTTGATGTTTTTACACAAGCAGTGTGAGATATCCGAAAGCGACAAAACTATTTAGGTTTGACAGTAACAGCACAGATGCCCACTTTCCCACACCACAGAAATGTCGACGTTTTGAAATGTTGTTTCACGTCTCAGCACAAACGAAACCGATCAAGAACATACCTTATGAGGTTTTCTTTGGCCATTAACAACCTTGTTTCCTCAGTTGCAATACTATACTCTCACACAGACTAAGCGAACTGACGCGACATGACGTGACAGACAGTGTGAACACACGCTGACGTGACGGTGCAGTGAGGCGACGCCAGCTCATTTTACTCATCTAAGCTGAGAGAAGAATTTATTCCAGGTATCGAATGCAAATTGTTATGGCGTCTACAAAACACCTGTCCAAATACACAGCACATACGAAGGGTCTCTGTCGGTACTAAGGATATGGCGGCATTCCAAATTTGTGGGACGTTTTACGGACAGACATACGCCGCCCCGAAAATCGAATCCGTGCATCCGAATGTTGACTCTGTGGTCAAAGCCGAGGGTGAAACGGGACACTAGAATTTATTCATTGCTCTTTTACCGTTTGTGTACCATTAAGTGAGGCGTCTTTATCGTCCTTGCGCCAATGAAATTCGCATCCTTAACACCAGTGCAATGCTGTCACGTTATGTTGGCTTCTCGTCTCCCTGGAACTGAAATAGTAGAGACTGCACGGATTCGAGCTGCCGATACTTTGATTCATTTCGCTGTCGACTTTGGCAAAGCCAAATTCTCGTAATTTTCTGTAGTATGGTATGTATGACACACGGACGTGTTTCTCATTTAAACCTGTGTATGATGTGGGTATTCCGTTTGGCATGGTGTCACATTTTCATGCTATGAACATGCTGTTTACACCTTGTAGACACAGAAAACACTGATCTTCGAAAGATGTATTTGTAAGTGTATTCACAGAAAACATAGTTCCTCCAAAGATGTATGATTTTATGTACCTATGATCTTCCTGTGAACATGTGTTATCGTACAGGGACATACAACCTATACTATTCATCTTTGGGCATCAGTCAATCAGTATCTTCCATAGTATATTTTCAGACCAAATTCACTACACATCTAACTACTGTACTAATGTTCATTCTGTGGCTCAATTGTTTAATGACTGGAAAACATATTTGCTACCTGTTTGTCACAGATTTAGACGATTTGGACTTTCTGCACGCTGTGACACTCATTTCAATAGACCTTCACGATGACTTCACTTAACAATGTCTGATTATACCCAGTGAACCTGATAATGACTTAAGGCCAAAATCATGATATTAATATAGGACAAGGAAGTCTGTACAGTCAGAAGGCGGAAATATCATTCAAAAGCTGTGATCGTCGTTGATTAATGCTGTGTTTTATTTCAGTGATATGTAACATACAGCAGTGAGCATCATCTACCTGTGACCTCTTACACACTTGTGCATCCTATTATCTGATAGGTTCGCCGACGACGAGTTCATCTATCAGCCTACACATGAGCAATATCTCGCTGGCAATGTCACGAGCAGTTGTTGCTAATTATTGGTCACAAAACGCACCAGCGATTTATATGGCAATTTTAATCAGTAATTCGAACGCCACTAAGTCTCGAACACCTGCTATCGGAAATTACCTGGAGTGATGATCAAAACGTCGTATGTCCGTTAATACTCGCAGAGAAACAAGAGTTGAAATGTATTAACGTTGTTTTGGGATGTTACCGACTGGAAATTGTAACATCTCAATTAAAATCGTGTTCAGACTTTAACTATCTGCTCTTCTTCCTTTTCCCTTATCTCAGCATTTCTAAGTAGGGCTCAGGATTAACTCATTGCAGCTTATATGTATTATGGGTATTTTATGCTGTACTACATTGTTGTCAGTTAATTTTTCTCAAAATTTCCCTGGAAAGAACTACTCGTGACAATTCAAACCTATTCGTGAAAAATGCGTGTTTCTCCTAACTCATACATATTTTTAAAGCATAATATCTAGGAACCCATAATGGAGAGAAAAAATCGTAGATGCAAGTTTGCAGAAAAATGCTCTACAAAATCTATTGACGCTGCGTTTACCGAAATTTCCACTGGAATAAAGACACATAGGGAAAAAGATTTTGTCGCGATTTCGGGTGGTTGTTCGAATGTGACCACATGCACAAGTCCACTCTAATGTCGACACCTTAGACTTTACAGCAGGGGTAAGTTAATATAACATACTAAAAATTTGGAACTACCGGAATAAATGCGATCGCGGATTACTAATTGCATTGAGCTACAGGGTATTCGGAAATTCCTGTTGCAAATTTCTAATACTTGTAGATGGCAGTGACTTACGGCTTGTCTCCAGCTGTTGAATTCACCCACTTTCACTTGAGAAACTGATTTATGCTTTGTTGTTGTGGTCTTCAGTCCAGAGACTTCTCTGATGCAGCTCTCCATGCTACTCTATTTTCTGTGCAAGCTTCTTCATCTCCCAGTACCTACTGCAACCTACATCCTTCTGAATCTGCTTAGTGTATTCATATCTTGGTCTCCCTCTACGATTTTTACCCTCCACGCTGCCCTCCAGTCCTAAAGATGTTTTATCTGCGGACCACGGGAACAAAAAGGACTCCGGCCGAACACGCGGCTGAGTGTTGTCTAAGCACAGTCTAGACTTAACACCACACAGGTGCCCGTTTTTCTTATGCACAGCGACGGCAGCGCCCCAAGCGGACAGTAACCTGCACTCCTGAAGACGATAAGGGATGAGAGCGGCTAGTATCGTGTGTGACGACTTACAACACAGTTTTCACAGGAGGCAGCGTATGTAGTGCAGTAAAAATCGGCATTAACTTAAAAAGTACGCCGTATTTGTCTCTCTTTAGTTTGCTAAAGACCTCGGGAGGTACACAGTGGTACATTAAGCGGGGTTTACAGGGGCACGTATCGGTCGCGCACGTTCACTTACACGAGTAAAGGTGCGCGTGCGGGCGCCCAAAATAGCACGTCGTAGCAACTGGCGCACGTAGAGATGAAAATTGAAACCAGGTGTACCTAGTATCTTGGCCTCGTTTCGACTTTATCCATTTACCTACCTTCGTGCAAAATTTGTCCAACTTTGAATTTCCTAGTGTGACTTACCTTCTTTTTTTGCATTTTCCTTTTCTCAGCTGCCTTTTTTGTATTAGTAATTGCAATGTCAATCAATTCACGATGACGTAAACATTGTGACTTGGGGAAACAAGTTCTTTATTTTGACTGGCGGATTTTTATTCTTCAAAACTGAATGTGGCGAGAGCAAAGTTGAATCATTATGAATTCTATGAACGGTGTGCTGAAATATCTGTCCCATTCAGTGTGTTGTTTGGTTCGTCTGTTGCTGCTTCACAAGTGTCTACCTTGGCTTTGATTCTTCACCTGTGTTGTCGAGAGCAAAAGATGTGTCAGTGAAAAATTGTGTATACCATTGTGTATTGTTTGTGTGTGGAAAAAGCTCCAATCTGCTAATTTCCTGTTGCTTGATGGAAATGCTCTGCTGAAACTTTACTGTTAATCTCTTGAATTAAACAAAGTTGTCCCTGTGCTTTAATGATCTGCCAAATAATGTTGTTCATGGAATTGCCCCTCTGCGCTGATAATTTTCATATCAAACAGATCGTGAAATGGAAATGTCTCACCTCGTAATGTAAGTGCTTGGGAACGCAGTGCTTGCTGCTCTCCACGCGCCAGTTGCGAATTTCTGACTAAAGTTGCAGAGAGCTTATTGGCGATGCTCCAGCCAGCAAGTAAACTACGTTATACACACCACTGAGTGAGAGAGTCCTTTAAATAAAAATGACTTGGACCGAGGATGTGGACAATGCTCTTAGGTGAAATATGCCTTTAACAAACTGTTTTTACATTATCTGATATATTATTAACTGTATGAAATTTATGTTACAACATGCACTTACATTGAAAAAGGACAACATTTATGTCAAATGCTTACTCTCACAATTGTTAGAAAAATAATTGACAGACATGAAAAAACCCCTACAGTGAAAATTAAACAATTTTTAATGAAAGATCTCAATTTCCTTCACATGGCTGTCTGATTCAACAATGAATCTAACTACGCGCGACTGCAGTGCTACAAAATAAAAAAAAAATGTTTCCTTTATCCCAGCAGCGATGACAAAAACCAACAGACCTTCCAGCGACACAGTTGCTGTGAGCAAAGACTGCGAGCGAATAATAAGCGACTCAGAAGTGTATCTCAGCGTCTGAGCTATACGCAGTACGTACAAAATCCAGAAGTGCAAATAACAGACTCCCAGTAGACCTGTTCAGTGACAGGTTTGTTCTCCTGCTCTTTCTCGGCAGGTTAAGCTGTGTATTCTGGCTGCCACCATTTACTCTGCCACCTGCTGGGCTTTAACTCCAAATGAAGATGAGCTACTGGAAAACTGGTGTTGACATATGGCCAAATAAGTACTTCCGTCTTTCATCTGGTAAGCGATTACATCTTATTATCGATTTTAATATTACATCCTGGAACCTCGAATGCTGTCTACAGATTCCTATATGAAATGTAGCAATGGGTTTGTTCGCCTTCTCTTTATCAGCAGGTTAATGAGCATCTTATGGGTGCCGCCACTTAACTCTTCCATCGATTGCGTTTTATTTGCAAAGGGGTCTTCCCTGTAAAGCTGGCTTTCAAATGTAGAGAACTGATTACGACCTTCTTTACTCTGGTAAGTAATTACATCTGGTTAACATATTTACTATTACGTTCTATATATTGAAAGCATCACCTCGGTTCCGAGAGTTCCGGAAACTGTACATTTCCGCCCTTTCACGAAACCCACATATTGCATGGTGTGCCACCATACAGCGAGACCTGCAGAGGTGGTGGTCCAGATTGCTGTACACACCGCTACCTCTAATACCCAGCAGCACGTCCTCTTGGATTGATGCCTGCCTGTATTCGTCGTGGCATACTTTCCACAAGTTCATCAAGGCACTGTCGGTCCAGATTGTCACACTCCTAAACGGCGATTCGGCGTAGATCCCTCAGAGTGGTTGGTGGGTCACGTCGTCCATAAACAACCTTTTCAATCTATGCCAGGTATGTCCGATATTGTTCATGTCTGGAGAACACGCTGGCCACTCTAGTCGAGTGATGTCGTTATGCTGAAGGAAGGCATTCACAAGATGTGCACGATGGGGGCGCGAATTGTCGTCCATGAAGGAGAATGCCTCGCCAATATGCCGCCGATGTTGTTGCACTGTCGGTCGGAGGACGGCATTCACGTTTCGTACCTCCGTTACGCCGTCTTCCGTGACAACCAGTGGCGTACGTCGGCCCCACATAATGCCACCCCAAAACACCAGGGAACCTCCACTTTGCTGCACTCGCTGGACAGTGTGTCTAAGGCGTTCAGCCTGACCGGGTTGCCTCCAAACACCTCTCAGACGATTCTCCAGTTGAAGGCATATGCGACACTCATCGGTGAAGAGAACGTGATGCCAATACCGAGCGGTCCATTCGCCATGTTGTTGGGCCCATCTGTACCGCGCTGCACGGTGTCGTGGTTGCAAAGATGGACATCGCCATGGACGTCGGGAGTGAAGTTGTGCACCATGCAGCCTATTCCGCACAGTTTGAGTGGTAACACGACGTCCTGTGGCTGTACGAAAAGCATTATTCAACATGGTGGCGTTGCTGCCAGGTTTCCTCCGAGCCATAATCCGTAGGTAGCGGTCATCCACTGCAGTAGTAGCCCTTGGGCGGCCTGAGCGAGGCATGTCATCGACAGTTCCTGTCTCTTCGTATCTCCTCCATGTCCGAACAACATCGCTTTGGTTCACTCCGAGAGGCCTGGACACTTCCCTTGTTGAGAGCCCTTCCTGGCGCAAAGTAACAATGCGGACGCGATCGAACCGCGGTATTGACCGTCTAGGTGTGGTTGAACTGCAGACAACACGAGCCGTGTACATCCTTCCTGGTGGAATGACTGGAACTTTTAATATTTTTTGTGGAATCTGAATTTTAAAAACCTCTCTCACACCGGCCTGATTTAGCTTCACTGATCAGGATAGTAAAAAACAAGCGTATATTAAGGGAATTTTCATTCACAAAGCAGGCTTATCACATTCACACAGTTCAATACTGTTCTATCCTGATTAAATTGAGCTTAACTTAAATTCCATAAGGCAGTGAAGCAATTTCGAAGTCTCGGTGCGACGAAAATTGTCAGTCGATCTCCTAAAAACATTTGTAATAATTATTAACTTTCGGTGGTCACATGGGCAAGACCGGAGATCTGCTGGTAAGACGGTGTCAGCCCATTTATTGAAAGTAATAAACTGGATATCTTGAGCGTACAAAACGGCATGTTCGTCCAGTGTAACTCAGATGCTCCCCACTGATCCCGTGCAACACAGCGTAGTAAGCAGACACTGTCAGTAATAATCAGTTAAATAACACGCGAACACACTTACTTTATGAAACTTCCTGGCAGATTAAAACTGTGTGCTGGACCGAGACTCGAACTCGGGACCTTTGCCTTTCGCGGGCAAGTGCTCCACCAACTGAACTACCGAAGCACGACTCACGCCCCGTACTCACAGCTTTACTTCTGTCAGTACCTCGTCTCCTACCTTCCAAACTTTACAGAAGCTCTCCTGTGCAGGAGAGCTTATTTTAGTCTTTCATTATTATGAGAATGCATATTAATTCACTTTATGGCTCCCAGCCACAGAAATGTGTTTTGTTTTCATTTGACGTGGAAGCTGTAAAGGAAGAGAGACCGGAATATCACGAAACATACACACGGGTCACGTGGAGAATGACCCCCCACTGTAACTCAGCTTGCTCTGCGCATGCGCGAATCTGGCATTATTAAAAACGATTTCTGGGTAGCATCTGGCTACTCGCTGCTACTGCTCACACGGCAAACAGCCGCGCTTCAAGCATCCAGGAGCGGGAGAAGGCACTGCTCATACGTGAATTCAGCTCTGCGCATGCGCACGAACGCGCTGGCAACTGCTCACAGGAACCTCGGGCCTCCTACGTAGTCGCCGCCGCGCGTGCGCAGTGACGCCTGTTTCCTGGCGCTCCCTGGCAGCTGCTCAGACGGACGTAAGCAGCCGTAGGAAGACGAAAGGCCCCACAAAATTGTCGCCAGAAATAGAAAATACTTTTTTCGTTACAGATGTGACACAGGCTGAACTTAATTTAATAGTTATCAGCGTATGACGCGGAATGTGCAAAGTAGCTGTTTAGCGGAAGAGTGGAACTGTTTTCTGGCAACACTTCGATGGTTAATTCTGGTTGGGAAAGACGGTAGCTTTTTAGTTTCATTTCGTTCAGCTAAACACAAATCTACAAAGAAGAGGGATTTGCTTCGTGAAAGCGGAAGGAAAGCGTAATGCATTACAACTGTAACAACACTCATGTTGCCATTTTTCCAGATGTCGATGAGTCTGTCACTACTTTGTCTGTGGGAGACGTTGACCTTTCCACAAGTCCTGCACTTTCCAGCCGATTGACACAGGTAACAATGAACACTGAGCCATCCAGAGTGATAATGTATATTACCCTGTATAGAAATGTGGGTGCAGATACTGACTCAAAATCCGCCTCTTTACGTCTCTCAATGAAAGCGTCCTTTTATCGCAAATTCAGAGACTGGTTTCATTGTTCACGGTAGACTCACTGTGAATAGCGATCGTATTCTTTACATATCAAACGAAACGTACCAACACCGAAATTTGAATAATACAGTTTTAAGACCTTCTTCTCGGTACCTTCTTTATTATCTTTCTAGACGTGATTTTCTGCGATGTTTTCGAAGCGGGTAGTCCAACTTGGTGAAGCACAAATTCCTTCGCTCCTTATATCGTTAGCAATATCAGAAACCATGTCATACAAAATGGTGTTTCTGTCACTGATTGACTTTTCTATTGCTTCATAGAAATAGGTCCAAAGTTTGTATATTAAACGTCCCGATTATTAACGACCGGATTTCACGTTATTCTGCATCTTCCTATTCATCGGATTGGTTTCCATCAGGGCTACCAATGTGTAAGCATTCCTTACGACACACTTCTCAGCAAGTTCTTTCACCCCATACACCAACGCTTTCCGTACTTGCGGCATGGAAATTGTAACTCTTAAATTAATTTCGGAAACATTTGCTGGTCATCTACGTCACTATCGTTGGCCGTTTCATTACGAGAGTAACTGCCTACGATTTCTTCACTTCGGAGAACCAGCAGTCTGTTTTATGGAGCATTTCAGTCCCAAGGAACCACATGCTGCACTACTTAAACGCTCATCTGAGAGGTTAACAACAATTTTGTTCTTCACACAGTCCTTACAGGTGTTTGCCTTTGATGAGTGTTTCATTTTGATGCATTCAGTTGGCGCCAATCCTAAATCTCCGTAGCAAGCCGCGAAACATTCACGGCACTCCCTATGACCTGTGTGGCGAGACTGAATGCGAAGAATATTTTTAACACGAATTACGCTCATGAGGTGATGGTACAGATTTATTCTTTGTTGGGCGTAGTGTAGCTGTGGATAAATAACGAAACGTGTAAGCAGTGAGCGTGGCTCGAATTGTGTACGACGTGAGATCGACTTAACGGCATTACTTTCAGTTCTGGAGGACACGGTGTGTGTTTTGTCGTAACGTCTCACACCTCGCTACAGGCAGCAACTGGGTACAGGAGTGCGCTGTGTCCTCTACACAGGGTGTTCAGTACCACGGCGACAGTGTGGAAGATTGCGTGCGACGTGGTACGAAATGATTAACGCAGTTACTACCGCAATATTGGATATAAATAGCAGAGGACGCGAAAAACCAAAACTTGGGTCGGCGGACGAGAATCGGTGTATTAAAGAAGTACGGCCGTGTGGGCGTCTCTCCAGACATACAGAATTCACAGCTGTCGGCCGAAACCGGGCAATCTTTTATGCAAGGATGGCCTTCCTGGATTGTGTAGGATGCGGTAATGAAATTACGTGTGTAAGTGGTGGTGAAGTGTTGGTCTGTTTCTACTGTACTCCACTACGTTCCACCCTCGACTGGATTCAGGAGTTGATACTACCACTAAACTGGACGCTCACGCTTTTTGGAAGATGCCCATAATGCAGAAATATCTCGTGTCGGCAGTTAAATGAGAAATGGAAACGGGGTGTCCTATTTTCTGTGTCAATTTTCAAGTACTTTGGGCCACAAATCTGAATGAAGTTGTGAATTTGACAATTGCACTCAACCTCTGTAGTATCGGTACAACCATATTCGTTGTAGGTCTGTTGCCGACAGCACAGGTGTTGCTTCCTTTCACGGCAGTAGCAGGCAGTGTGTGTCGGGCGGTCTGGCTGTGTACTCGGCTGGAAGCTGGCCTGCCGTGTGCTGGAGACAGCGTTAGCTCAGGGGGATTCTGTACCGACATACGTCGAGTAATGGAAACATGTCCGTATTTCACATACTTGTAACTGTGTAGTTTGTTATTGTTATGACACTGCGAATGGCTGACGTTTGCAGAAGAAATTTCATATTGCAACATAACGTTTTGTCTCGTAAGTGAAAAAACTGTTATCAAAATAGTGTTTAGTGTTTGTACACCGTATACTGCCATTAGGTAGATGTAAGCTGCTGAGATACAACTGCGAAATTACTCGTAGAACAGAAGAAAATATCTTTGTAACATCGTGACATTAACTGGCAACCGGACGTTGGTGTCTCCGATCACGGCTGAATTTTGAATTGTCGAGTGCAACTGGAGCTCGTATCGCTAAACAGTGTTGCAAATTTTATATGCTAAGTGATAATCCCGATTTAGTTTCGGCCTCCCCGTCGCGTGGCCGGTATTCTCTCTCTCTCTCTCTCTCTGCTCGCAGCGCCCCTACCTCCTGTTCCCGCCACGCCCGCCGCTTCTGAGCATGCGCGGCCCTCGGACGGATTCGCTGCCCACATTCCGCGTCGCGCCCCCACCTACGACTTTCCCCGCGGCGTAAATGTCGCCCCCTGAAGCTACTTGTACGTGGATAAAAGTGCCGTAAACGTGTTTGCCTAAACCACCAGACCGAATGTTTACGCAGGTTTTCGTCACGTAGAGAGTAACGCAGCAAGTTACAGGTGTGTATCGCTTCCCACAAAGAACTCTTTCTTTGGCTCGAGTTCCACTGTTGACATTTGGATCTCTGTCATTTCTGTAGACTGTTCTCTCGTGTTCTGGCGTGCGCCGAGGCGCACTTGTATGGAAATCGGTGCCTCAAACTCATCGCTGTGATCCTACAGCGTACTGTACGATACTCTTCAACTCCTTCCACTGACACCCACGCTGTTTGTGCTGCAGAGGAAATTTTAGTGCTGACTGCTCAGGTAGTCTGAAGCCTGTTTCTCGTCGCTCTTGCTGAGCAGAACGACCTTCCCACCTTTCTTTGTATTCCTGTTTACAGTCGTCTTCAGTGATGCTGTAACGGCCTTGTGATCCACGATTCCCAGTTCTACCCCAACACATTCGAAAAGTTCGAGTCTCTTTGTTACCGGCAGGTCTAAGATGTTATCTTCACGTGGCAGTTCTCAGATTAATGGTTCGAGTTAGTTTTTGGGTAAAGCACTTGGATTAATTTATTATGATTTTCTGGCCCTACCACCAGTTTTAGCCACCTGAGTCTCCCTGTATACATGGCAGCATAAAGTTTCCACCTAAAACTATAACATGGCCAGCAAATTCACGCGAAATATTCTCCAGCTTCCGCTCAAACTGTTCCGCCACTGTTGCTGCTGAGTCTATAGCGTCCCATTACCACGTTTGATCCAACTTTAATGCTTGGCTTGATACCAATTATTTTACATTTGGGATCTCCAATGATCTCTCTAATGTAATCCTGCTTCTCACTGCTTTAAACACCAGCGGTCGACCTCTCTTTACGACCTACGTTGCGACCGGAATTTAGAATCTCGTTGCTACTGACTTCGCGTTTCACCCAGCTTTCTGTCCCTACTACTGTGTGGACATTGTTACCGCTTATAAGCGAGATTAGTTCTGAGAACTTTCCGTAGACGCTCCTGCAGTTAACTAATACCATGTTGAGACAGTGAGAACAATTCAAGACCAAGTTCTCCAGATTATAGCGTGCTGCATGCGTGACGGCGCTGGATCGGTTGTAATACACACGTCTCGAGTTGCGCGGATTCTGGGAGCAATGGCCGCCCAACGTCGGTCTCTCGCCAAAGGACGAAAAACCAGACAGAGCTCTTAACAGACGAGTAGTCCAAAGATATTTCTCGCACCGTCCCTGAGGACTAACCTGGCACGGCCTTTTACTTACCGAATATTCTAGAGTCCTCCGTTCCGAATCATTGATACATGGGAAGCATGTCAATAGAAACGGCAGAATTTCAGCTCCGTTCTCTATTGGTTCCTCAGTTACAGTAATCCTAGCGTGAGAATGAACCTTGTCCACTACAGTTGTGAAGGAGCTTTTAGGAAAACGAGGGCAATGCAATTTCATAATCTCAATACAGTTCAACAGAACTGTATAAAAACTAAATTTTGAACGGAAGTACGTGAAGGATGCGCTCGGCACTTCTGCTAATCGTAATTGGAACTGATACTTTGATCTGAAACTTATGAAAGCTGTTTACTCTTGTGGGCGTGAAGTTTTTCAGTCGATTTCAAACTGTTTGATGAGAGTACAACACATTCGCGACTGCAACAGGAAAAGGCTGAAACACCTGTGGTACTCAGACTTACCTCCGCCAAACACCAGAATGCATCTGTGAAGATATCACATCATTTCAGACGTTTCTGATCGGTAAATTGTTTCAGAAATGTGTTATTTGTCAATTTTTAAGCAGTTTGACACAAACTCAGATGCGTTAAATTTTGTGTTCATTTGCATTATAAATACAAAAGCAGTTCTGGTACAGTCATTGTTTCCATATCTAAAGATAAGAATTAACAGTATCCAGGGCCAACATTTTAATCTAAGTCATTAGTTTTGTAGACAAGTTGCGTATATAAATTACATTCAAAACGGCCTGCTCTCTCGCAGGCAAATTGTTTGATGAACTGCCTACAGGGGATTTCGCATCGTGTAGCGTGTCCTTCACATACATTTTTATACAGTTCTGCTGCCCTGTATTGAGATTTACGCATTTCGGTATCAAATTTCAACAATTTCTCAGATACCAGACAGACACTTTAAACGACGAGTTTAAATAAATACGAACACGTTTCAAAAGATATCACTTTACTTTTATCACAACATATATGCAGTGAATGCCGTTGTGTTTGTTGATGGAAAGAACACAAATGGAGTTCTGGGCTGTTTCCCCTCTGCTGAAGCGTGCCGTACCGTTGCAGTAATACCAGAGAACAACAGACGAAGGCCGTTAAAGGAGCGTTCCGAATTTTCGGCAGTCGCCGTTCTTCAGCGCTCTCTATCGCCGTCACCGCTCGTCACAAAATCAGACCTGATTGGTGCGTTTTGTAGAAGAGTTTGACTGCTGTAATTTCGTGCCGGGTTTCAACTTCGAGAAACGCATAGTCTTCTTGAAACGGACGAAAATCTGAGAAGAGAGTGAAAATTTTAAGGCTTTCTGGATCTTTCGTTGTGAAGCCGATCTCCTACAATGCACCAAACACGAAATTTGGATTTAGCATCACAAAACACGTAATTATAGAACCGCTGAGAAATGATGTTCCGCAGTTTAGTTATGGTACAACCTTCAGTTTTCTGCGCTTCATTCAGTTGCAGAGGTGAAAACAGACATACACACAACGTTGTATTTTAAGAATCTGCCAAAGGAAAGAGGTCTAAAACTAAACTTTGGAATATTTGTAGTTATTTAGCTCCATTACTTTGTATATTTTTCCATTTTCTTCGATGGCAGTTCGCTCAACACCGATTATGTTAATTATTTTTCCACTACCTCTAAGACATTTTTTGCACAATTAGATATCCGTTGCGTCATTTGAATTACATTTTCGAAATTATGGTTGAACCTTTCTTCACCTGATTGTTCTGTAGTCTCCTAGGGACTATCGCAACCTGTAAGGACTGTTCTATAACTGGCAATGCGAGAAAAAGAGATTACTTTTCCTAATATCAGCCTTTACTGTGCAGCTGTCAGTAAACATATACAGGGCTGATAATATTTCGTAATGATTTTCTCATGTAGGGTGTGGGTCGTGCAGCACTGCATTCAGACTCAGTTCTGGAGACATATTGTGCTGGAACAGCTGGAGGCTGTCAACCACAGACGTATCAGTAAAAACACGAAATGTAGAAATTACCCCAAAACTAATAACATACCACAAAATATTTCAAATATGAAACGATGTAACAATCATGGTGCCAAGGTGGACAATGTGTTTTGCATTATAGCACAGCACTGTAGCTATCAACGCAGCGCGCGAAATCACAATAGATTCTCCAGTTCCTGCATGGTGATTTCGCATCGTGTAGCGTGCTTCACATACTTCCGATCAACATTTAATTTTAAAACAGTTCTGCTGCCCTGCTCTGAGATTAACCCATTTACATATCAACATAAATTTTACCAGTTTCTCAGATACCAACCAGACATTTACATAAAAGAGTTTAAACAGGAACACGTTTCAGACTATTTGGCGTGCGGGTATTGAGCGATATGAGCAGTGAATTCCGGCGTGTTCTGACGATACGAGGAAAGGGGACGGAGTTCTGGGCTGTTTCCCCTCTGCTGTAGCGTGCTGTGGAGTTCCAGTGAACCGCAGTAGCAGACAACACCAGGTGGAGGGCGTCAGGCGCGTCCCGAACTTTCGGCGAGATGCATAACATGGCTCTCTGTTACCTCCACAAAGAGCGTTTAATATCACGGCGGTGTGTAAGATTGTGTCTGATATGGAAGTCGTAGTTGCACACAGAGCATCGAAACGTCAGCTTACATGTGCCGCATGTGGGGAAGATGCGGCATAAAGAAGCACTCGAGTTAACTGCGATACTTCCCCATGACGTTTCTCCTCTGTCTCCAGTACAACTGCTGTTTCTGAGAAACTCATTTAAAACGAAAGTGGCAGCTATGGAAAGTTTTAAAAGAAAATACCGGCAACGAGAGGGTCTGTGTGGGTAGGTGCCATGCATCCATTTGCCGAGAATTTGCCAGGCTTACAATGGGCGGTTGAACTTGCTAATAACATGGACTGCGGGAGCAACACATTGAACTAAGGAGCATTCAGAAGTATTTGAAATTATTAGCTGCAATAAACATACGTAAAGTTGTACAACCCGGAGAAACATATGTTTCACGTAGTATTAATAAGTGTCTCGCGGAAGAATTAAATCAGCTGAGAAATGTTGGGATACTATTTACGCAGGAAGTTGCGAAGTAGCAGAAAATATCGGAATATCACCTGAACTGAATGTAATGATTGATGACGGAGAGAAACGGCACGGCAGAAGAAAACGCTTTGTTGATGAAGCAGCAGGGAACGATTTAAACCATAGCTCGAGGAACAGTTTTCAGCTAAATGTTTGCCACGTTATTACACAGCTGTAGGGAACTTGACCGTACCGTGTGCAGCCACACGCAACACGGACACATTCCGTTTCCCGTGGAACTACGTGAGCGAAAACGATTCTCCGGTCCAAGAGCTTGTGGGAAACGACGAATCTTGCTACAGTGTAGACGTGAACAACGAAGGTCTCGGAGAAGAAATTTTACTGTTGAAAAGATTCGTGAAGGCAATATTGTGTGTGAGGATTTCTTCTGCGCCTTGTCAGTACTCTTTGTGAGTGAAGTTTGAGTGACGGCCTCACGGACTGTTCTGCCGTTTGCCTGCTGGCGCCTCACAAGCAGAGAGGCCGCTGACAGTCGTAGCAGGAGCCACGGACTGGCAGGGAGCGGCGAGCTGCGGCTGCAGCACGGCCACAGGGAATGAAGCGAGGTGACAGCAACTGAGTTGACAGGCGTACACTCTCCACTACACTTATTTACTCGATGTATGAGTCAAAGTAAGTGTAATTTTATTACCTGTAGCTCCACGACTTGCGTTAGCGTCTCAGCTGTGCCGTTGTGACCGACGAGTGTCGAGACTCCTGTGCGTCGTTGTGAAATTGCTTTCGTGAGCTGAAACTCGGGCCTCGGTGTTCTGTCTCGAATACAACTAGGATTACTTTGCTTGTTGCAATCTTTTGCGTCAAGTAGAGACAACAGTAGCAGATAGAGAGGATTTCCTTTACATCTGCTATGCGTCTCATGTTGTGGTCTGATTGTGTTTAGTTAAATGTAGACTGACAGTATGGTTCCAGATGTTAGTCGCATTATGTGGTGTGAATACCGCTACTAATATTTCATTGTTATTAAACACAACAGGTACGGTAGAGTAGAATGTTTGCTGAATATGGAGAAGTAAATTGAGTCTGGTATCAGGAGCAAAAATTGTCGTGATAGAACTGATATAGCGTCAATCTCGGTATGTTGCAAATTAGAATAGTCTGATGCAGCACCTTGTAGACTGGTGTGAAATACTTATCAGCGATCAGATATTATAGAGCAGTTGTGATTGTTCACAATGAACTGATGACTTTTGCCAAGTTTAGTCTGGAAGTGTACTCGAGACATTTTTCTTGAGAGAAGGATTGTCCGTTGTTACCTGAATTATTTTGCTGTTATCTGGAGTTGTCCGGGTTTTGCTACAGCATTGCTTAGAGTATTTGTGTGCTGTGTGTTACTCGAGGAGGCCTGAAATTAGTGAGTCGCAATAGGACTGAGTTTTTTTGGATCTTTATTTAAAAAATTATGAATGTTACTCTCCTACAAACTCTTTCAGTTCCTGCTTTTTGCACAGAGTTCGTTGGACTGTCTGCCACATCACAGCATCTCCACCAGGCGCCTCTGGTTGCACCGCCTGGCGACGTCCAGCGCTGTCCGCCCATCACCAGTTGTCGCCCCCCTGTCGGCCCCCGCGACGAGCAGCGCAGCCGCCACTTCTGCGTGGCCATTGGCTGCCGCACAGTGCAGCGGCGTCCACCCACCGTCAGTCCTGGCGTCCACCGCCGCCCCCGCCCCCACCAGCAGCCTCGCCGCCTCGACGTCTCCCCAGCCCGCTGCACAGTGCAGGGCGGTCCGCCCACTCCCGTCCCTCGCCGCCACGTCGGCCCCTGCGGCGATCAGCGCCCTCAGCTCCCCCACTGCCTGCTGCTTAGCCGCCTGGACCAGCCTCCTGTCCCTCTCCTCTGCAGAGAGGCTCCTGCACAAAACACACAAACTGCCACTCTCTGCTACAAACACACAACACACAGAATGGGGAAAACAGCCACACGAGGAAACAACTGTTGTGAATACAAATCTGTCCTGAAACAAACCTACCGTATCCCCCTCCTACAGTACAAAACAGTGCGCAATTGTGTGTATGTATTAAATTACAGCAAATCTGTTCTATCCCCCTCATAAGAAAATCTTCATTCATCGTCCATTACAAATAGCATTATACAACCTCTGAAAGAATTTCAATTACCACATTTTGTCACACTCATTCCTGCAAGTCAGCTCCTTCGCTCTCGGGACGCAACACCTAACCAGTCGCTCACCTCCACTACAGAACAGCCATCTTGCAGCTGATACTGGTCTCTGTCTGCAGCTTCACTGCCAGACGTCACACACAAGAAGAATCCCATCTCCTGGTTTTCAGACACACACTTTCCTGGTACGCAGGCAAAAAAATTTCACTGCAGTTACCGGCAGTTTTCTTGATTCAGCCTCACCAAACACTGAAACTTTCTGACACATAGACAACAATTTATTCAAAACATGTGAGAGATAAACACAAACTCGGCAACACCACCCCCATAAAAAAACTGTGTGTATGCGTCAGATTTTATGGCCTCATAGCACACGCACATGTATTTAACATGTGCTATCATGCTCAATCATCTGAACGATCTCAGTTGTCGTCCATCTTGATGTTTTTGCAGCGTAAGGACTGTTCCACAAAGTTCCTGGCGTGCAGCCGCATAAATTCAGTGGTTCGGTCCTCGGGTTTAAAAGAACGGACCAAGTGCGCCAGCGTCAGTCACCTCAGCTCACTCTGGAGATGGCGGGACGGTGTTCGGCCGAAATATTAGGAGAGGCTGAATTTATGCGGCTGCACGCCAGAAACTTTATGGAACGATCTGAATTGTGTTTCGCCTGATTTGTAATCAGTCCTCGTAACATTGTTCCTCTGCTCTGTTTTCGGTACAGTCTTTGCCTGTACAAAACGTTCACTGCATGAGGCCACAAGAGACAACTGCTCTGTGCGACCATCAGTTTAGATGCAAACTGACACTTCGGTAATGCAAATACCAGGAAACGTGTTATTGGACATTACACAGCCATTACGTTTGCATATTCAAACTTATTGTAATAAATGAAACCTCAGAAATCAGCATCCTCCTTTAAATGACACGACGAAAGTTTTCTCACTGCGCTACTATCCGGGAATGCAATCTAACAAGTAAAGAAGAAATATGTCAAGTATGGTTTCAGTCACAAGTAACGAAGAGTGTGCAAGTTCAAACTCGAAATGATCTGCCATAAAGTTTTGTGTTTCCCGGATATTCGAACGCAGCACTTGATCCGATGGTTAACTAAGCAGAATGAAACGTCAGAAACCGTCATTTTTAACCAGCAATGAGATGACAAACTGGAACCAGGAGACGAAAGTGTTTTGTGTAATGGGCATTCGGAACCAACACCTATCCACACTGACTTCTAGTCACGCATGGACGTTGAGCAGCGAAATGTGGACATGTCATAATTTTAAATACAATGATGAAAATTTTCTGCTGACTAGGAATGGAACCCTAGACACATCGTTGTTGACTACATACAAAGATACCTCGACTGTACTATTCTCTTTCACCAGTAGCTAGGAGTGGCATGTTAAACTGACACGACAGGACGAAAAGCTGCCCGTCTGACTTGGGACTCGAAACCAGTACCACCATTATTGTTAACAAAGCCCAGAGAATCGGTAAAATCAGAATAATTTCTCACATGTATTTTGCTGAGCTCATGCTGCAACTTAAAGTGACATGCCAGGATTCGAACCCAGGGATGTGTCTCTTGTGAATGTCTTTATGACTTTGCAGACAAGTGGAGACAACGAAGCAGTGGAAATGCATCACCTGAAAGTGATCAAACGTGGCGAAAAGGGAGATCTGAGTTCGAATTCCAGTCCATCGTCAATATTTTCCACGTCTCAGGCTCGAATACAGTAAAAGTCAAGTGCGCTGCGGCCTTGTACAGCAATTGGCTCATTGATTTAAAAAGATATCGCTTAAGAAAGGTGACTGGTGACAGAGTTTCGACCCGGCATGACTTCCGCCTCTGTCAGGACCCAACCTGTAGCGACTCTCCTCCAGGTTAAGAGAGGTGGGAGAGATGCTGCTTATGCTTGTTAAAAATGATTGCCGGATGTGAGAAACGAACCCAGACCTTCAGCATATGTAGCAAGAATCATTTCAACTTTTTCTTAACTAGCAACTATTACCACGAATTAAAATTCATGCGAGTTGCGGTATTCGAATCCACTACATGCAGACTAGAAACTCGCGCCCTTAACCCCTTTTCTTTCATTTAATTTTTTATCCATTCCGAGGTCTGGCCACGACGCCTCCCCCATACCTGTCACCGAGTCGCTGCGCTATTTTCGCGCATAATTCTTTTATTTTGTTATTTCTAATTTTTTTTAATTTTTAGCATATCATCTGAAAGACCATGTTTGCACACTAACTCAGCTGAGAGCGACGCCTTCCAAGTTCCGTGTTCACGATGGTTTGCTTTCCGATTTATTTCTCAACATCTTGTAACTCGCCCAGTGCCTCGGTTCCCGAGGCTCGTTTGGCAAGTTGGTCTTCTGCCATCCCCGAGTACTGCACGCGCTGGAAGCTCCGTGCTGCGATTCCTGATACAGCGGGTGAAGATGAGTGTAATGGAGAACAGCAGAATCAGCGCAGTCGCTTCTCGTTAAAAGGACTTTCGACATACGGAACGAAGTGAAATAAAGTGTACTAAAAAGTACCACGTGTTCTGTCGTGAGGACCAGCTTTTCCTCCGAGATTCCTTCAACACAAAATAGAGTGCTTCTGACCTATGTATTTTAAATTAGATTTCTGTTTCCTTAAAAATAAATAAGGCAGTAAGAAACACCGTTTAACACAAAAGAGCTTAAGGACGATTTGTTATGATGTTCTTGCGGTCACGCCTTTTTCTATTCAGTTTGCACACTGTAACACGTAACTGTATGTACTGAAACATGTTACGAAGTTCCTCTCGCAGTTTCCCGCCTCAGCGACGCACACGCCGCCCCGTGGCCCGCTTGTGGCCGGCGTGCGTGCGGCGACCCACCCAGCGTCCGCCCGTCTCCTTTCCCTCTGCTGGCAGGTGGTACGTTGTTTGTCCTCTTAGCCAGTTTACAGCATTCCTTTATTCACACGGCACGTCGCTACGATTCAAAAAAATTGTAAGGCAAGGTACTGGGAGTAGAGTTCGTGTTATCGTGGCTAACAATTATGTGATAACTCACCAGATGTCGTTCACTTGAGCGCGTACCAACCTCGCCTGCTATCAGGTCGTAATTCTCTCACGTGCTGCCGACCACCCAGGTGGACTGCCTCAAGTTTCACTTTGGTTGCTACTTTCCTGTTTACTGCCCTCTACCGAGTAGTTTTCACACTTGTAGGTAGATGAGGGGTGCTGATGTTTGTCCAGATGGCCCTCCAGCTGTAGTGTGGCTACTTTTGTACAGTCACGTTTCCGCTTTTGCTTCTCATTAATTCCACATACATGCTCTTGACTTACCATATTCGACGGCAAACTCTGGTTTGAGTATAACTGAGTTCGAATCAAAATTGTTCAAAATGATAAAAGCCATTGGCGACGTGCCGTACATCTATGGGTGGATTCGAGACAGTGGGAGTAATTTCATCTGGTGAGTGCGGCGTGAGGGTCGTCTGTGTCTTCTTCCGCATCTCCCAAAGTCGGCAATATTTAATCCCCCCCCCCCCGTTTCCGCCTGAGATGGTCAACGTGTCAAACTTTATCTTAAAAATATTACCACGAGTTACAAAATGACCCAAAGATGTCAGAAATCCTGCTGCTGTTTCACCTGGTATGGGTAAAACATGTGCCACACAGTTGACTTTAGAGACCATCTACATATGTGCAAAGTGTGGCCTTTGGATGTCGTCATGCCTTCTCTATGTTCTTTGACTCCAACTGGCACGCTGGCAAGCACTTTCTTAGAATTTGCAGCTGCAGTACGATTTACGTTAGAGCTGTAGTCCAGACCACAACTTGGACTGAGGTCTCGCATGTTTCGCAAAGATATTCCGCACCCCACATTCATGATGTGTGGTTTAGTGTTGGTTAGCTTTGAACCTGATGCAAGTTGGTATTTGTTGGTGACCTGCAACGCCTTCTGCGACTCGCTCTCGCCGGAGATCACGAGACCCCCGTCACCCGTGTATGACCTACACACGATATTGTGGCGGTATGTGTGTGTGTGTGTGTGTGTGTGCATGCGTGCAGCCCTCGTAGCTGTTTCTGCAGAGCGGCTAGCAGGGCCTCAGCGGCAGTGGCGAACGAGGCCCTCCACACAGGACCACCTCTCGTCGAACACAACTCTTTGAGTGCGAGCTGCCTTGTTAGCTGACCACTGATCATGATTTGCAAACTGCTGTTCTTCAACATTATACCAATTACCTGGACAAAATATTGCAGAAAATCCAGTACGGTCATTGTTTCAAGAAGGCACTGGTGACTCACCCTACCGAAAGCATTCCCGAAATCGAGCGACCTTATGGCGCATTCGAGCGTGTGAACATGTGCCGCAGCTACCATGTCGCTATATTCACGGACAGTTTGAATACTTTATCTGCCTCTACCCACCGTAGTTCGATACGGGCCAGTCACCTCATGCATTATCATTTTCACTCTCCAGGCAAGAACGCGCACCATTAATTTTGTAACCACCATTCAGGACAATAACTGATCTCAAGAGTCCCTTTAGTCAGCCATAGTGCCACTAGTGTCAGTGTCGTCGAAACTGCAGTCTCCGTCACGTCTGCTGTGCAGCGAGCTACCTTAATTTAAGTATTAACTGTATTTTTTTTACTTGTCACTGCTTCCTCCGTGTGTTTTTGCTTTTAGGAAGCTTTAATTGTCGAGTGCTAGTAATAGTGTTCCATAGATTTCGTGTTTGTTTTGAATACAGTCAGAGAGAGTCCCTTTAGTCAGCCATAGTGCCAGTAGTGTCAGTGTAGTCGAAACTGCAGTCTCCGTCACGTCTGCTGTGCAGCGAGCTACCTTAATGTAAGTATTAACTGTATTTTTTTTACTTGTCACTGCTTCCTCTGTGTGTTTTTGCTTTTAGGAAGCTTTAATTGTCGAGTGCCAGTAATAGTGTTCTATAGATTTCGTGTTTGTTTTGAATACAGTCAGAGAGAGTCCCTTTAGTCAGCCATAGTGCCAGTAGTGCTAGTGTTTTCAATACAGTCCTTAGACTGGTAGTGCTACTTCTACAAGAAATGTCTGGTAACCACAATTAAGTCAACTATCAGCCGCCTTTAGTGAATTAGCAGTCTAGTTAAAAGTTGATTAACTCTCTACAGTAAATTGATTTCTTAGGACGGATAGAATGTGTGACTGCTGTGTACGGACGCAGGGGGAGCTGGCCACTGTCCGCGAACAGCTGAGCGTGTTTATGGCCGCGGTCAGCCGTCTTCAGGCTGCTGCCTCGGAGTGTAGCGGCAGTGGGGAGTCTGGTGCGTCGCATGGTACACCCCAGGTGTACACATGCGTCACCCACTGTCCCTGCTGTCGAGACATCCTCGCGGGTACCGGGCACGGTTGGGCCACCCTCTTCCCAAGGGGAGTGGCGGGTTCAGCGGCGTTCGCGGCGCACGAGGCGGAGGGTAAATGTGGAGGCTGGCCGTGTGGCATCGCCCGCTCTGCCTGTGAGTGGACATGTGGCTGCTCCTTCAGCAAGGTCCGAGCAGGCACACGGGGGGAGAGGTTTATTAGTTATTGGGAGCTCCAACGTTAGGCGGGTGATGCAGCCCCTTAGGGAAATAGCGGAAAGGTCGGGGAAGAAGGCCAGTGTTCACTCTGTCTGCTTGCCGGGGGGTCTCACCGGAGATGTGGAGGAGGCCCGACCTGCGGCGATAGAGAGCACTGGGTGCACCCGACTGCAAACTGTTGCTCATGTCGGCACCAATGACTCGTGCCGTCTGGGTTCAGAGGTCGTCCTCAGTTCGTACAGGTGGTTGGCGGAGTTGCTGAAGGCGGAAAGCCTCGCTCGCGGGGTGGAATCTGAGCTAACTATTTGTAGTATCGTTCCCAGAACCGATCGCGGTCCTCTGGTTTGGAGCCGAGTAGAAGGCTTAAACCAGAGGCTCAGACGATTCTGCGGAGATCTGGGGTGCACATTTCTCGACCTCCGCTATCGGGTGGAGGAATGTAGGGTCCCCCTGAATAGGTCAGGCGTGAGGAAGCGGCTACAAGGGTAGCGGAGTAAGTGTGGAGTGCACATGTGGGTTTTTTAGGTTAGAGAATTCCCTCCCTAGGCCCGACAAGACCCCTCTTGAGACGCGACAAAGTAGTAGTAGGCAAAACGCAATGGGGAATAACAATATTAATAAGCTATTAGTAAACTGCAGAAGCGTCTATAGAAAGGTCCCAGTAATGCTCTCATTAATAAACGGTCACAATGCGCACATAGTACTAGGGACAGAAAGTTGGCTGAAACCAGACGTAAACAGTAATGAAATCCTAAACTCAGATTGGAATGTATACCGCAGAGACAGGCTGGATAGTGAAGGGGGAGGCGTGTTTATAGCGATAAAAAGTGCAATAGTATCGAAGGAAATTGACGGAGATCCGAAATGTGAAATAATTTGGGTGAAGGTCACGGTTAAAGCAGGCTCAGACATGGTAATTGGATGTCTCTATAGGCCCCCTGGCTCAGCAGCTGTTGTGGCTGAGCACCTGAAGGATAATTTGGAAACTATTTCGAGTAGATTTCCCCACCATGTTATAGTTCTGGGTGGAGATTTTAATTTGCCGGATATAGACTGGGAGACTCAAACGTTCATAACGGGTGGCAGGGACAAAGAATCCAGTGAAATTTTTTTAAGTGCTTTATCTGAAAAGTATCTTGAGCAGTTAAACAGAGAACCGACTCGTGGCGATAACATATTGGACCTTCTGGTGACAAACAGACCCGAACTATTTGAAATAGTTAACGCAGAACAGGGAATCAACTATCATAAACTGGTTACTGCATCGATGATTTCATCCGTAAATAGAAATATTAAAAAAGGTAGGAAGATTTTTCTGTTTAGCAAAAGTGACAAAAAGCAGATTTCAGAGTACCTGACGGCTCAACACAAAAGTTTTGATTTAAGTACAGACAGTGTTGAGGATCAGTGGACAAAGTTCAAAACCATCGTGCAATATGCGTTAGATGAGTATGTGCCAAGCAAGATCGTAACAGATGGAAAAGAGCCACCGTGGTACAACAACCGAGTTAGAAAACTGCTGCGGAAACAAAGGGAACTTCACAGCAAACATAAACATAGCCAACGCCTTGCAGACAAACAAAAATTACGCGAAGCGAAATGTAATGTGAGGAGGGCCATGCGAGAGGCGTTCAATGAATTCGAAAGTAAAGTTCTATGTACTGACTTGGCAGAAAATCCTAAGAAATTTTGGTCTTGTGTCAAAGCGGTAGGTGGATCAAAACAAAATGTCCAGACACTCTGCGACCAAAATGGTACTGAAACAGAGGATGACAGACTAAAGGCCGAAATACTAAATCTCTTTTTCCAAACCTGTTTCACAAAGGAAGAATGCACTGTAGTTCCTTCTCTAGATTGTCGCACAGATGGCAAAATGGTAGATATCTAAATAAACGACAGAGGGATAGAGAAACAATTAAAATCGCTCAAAAGAGGAAAGGCCGCTGGACCTGATGGGATACCAATTCGATTTTACACAGAGTACGCGAAGGAACTTGCCCCCCTTCTTGCAGCGGTGTACCGTAGGTCTCTAGAAGAGCGTAGTGTTCCAAAGGATTGGGAAAGGGCACAGGTCATCCCAGTTTTCAAGAAGGGACGTCGAACAGATGTGCAGAACTATAGACCTATATCTCTAACGTCGATCAGTTGTAGAATTTTGGAACACGTATTACGTTCGAGTATAATGACTTTTCTGGAAACTAGAAGTCCACGAGATCCAAGAGGGCCATAGACACAGGTTCCCACGTAGATGCCGTGTTTCTTGACTTCCGCAAGGCGTTCGATACAGTTCCCCACAGTCGTTTAATGAACAAAGTAAGATCATATGGACTATCAGACCAATTGTGTGACTGGATTGAAGAGTTCCTAGGTAACAGAACGCAGCATGACGTTCTCAATGGAGAGAAGTCTTCCGAAGTAAGAGTGATTTCAGGTGTGCCGCAGGGGAGTGTCGTAGGACCGTTGCTGTTCACAATATACATAAATGACCTTGTGGATGACATCGGAAGTTCACTGAGGCTTTTTGAGGATGATGCTGTGGTATATCGACAGGTTGGAACGATGGAAAATTGTACTGAAATGCAGGAGGATCTGCAGCGAATTGACGCATGGTGTAGGGAATGGCAATCGAATCTCAATGTAGACAAGTGTAATGTGCTGCTAATACACAGAAAGAAAAATCCCATATTATTTAGCTACAATATAGCAACTCAGGAGCTGGAAGCAGTTAATTCCATACATTATCTGGGAGTACGCATTAGGAGTGATTTAAAATGGAATGATCATATAAAGTTGATCGTCGGTAAAGCAGATGCCAGACAGATTCATTGGAAGAATCCTAAGGAAACGCAATCCGAAAACAAAGGAAGTAGGTTACAGTACGCTTGTTCGCCCACTGCTCGAATACTGGTCAGCAGTGTGGGATCCGTACCAGATAGGGTTGATAGAAGATATAGAGAAGATCCAACGGAGAGCAGCGCGCTTCGTTACAGAATCATTTAGTAATCGCGAAAGCGTTACGGAGATGACAGATAAACTCCAGTGGAAGACTCTGCAGGAGAGACGCTCAGTAGCTCGGTACGGACTTTTGTCGGAGTTTCGAGAACATACCTTCACCGAGGAGTCAAACAGTATATTGCTCCCTCCTACGTCTCGTGAAGAGACGGTGAGGATAAAATCAGAGAGATTAGAGCCCACACAGAAGCATACCGACAATCCTTCTTTCCACGAACAATACCAGACTGAAATAGAAGGGAGAACCGATAGGTACTCACGGTACCCTCCGTCACATCATCTAACTTAAAACTAACTTACGCTAAGGACGACACACACGCCCATCACAGAGGGAAGACTCGAACCTCTGACGGGGGCAGCCGCGCAGACCGCGCAGCGAACGGTGGAAAGTATCAACACAAAGGCATCAGACGTGACGAAAAGGGAGATCCGAGTTTGAATCTCAGTCCAGCACCGATATTTTCCACATCACATGCCGAAATAAACTAAGAATCAGCTGCCCAGTGATCTTGCACGATGAGTGGCACATTCATCAAAAAACACTCTCGCGTAAGGAAGCTTACTGGTGACTGACTTTCAACCTGGCATGGTTAGGGCTCTGTCATGGCCCAACCTATAAGGACTCTTGCGCAACAAGTAGCAAAGTCACGTCTCTTATGTCCGTTTGGAACCACAGTGCAACACTACATTTTTCGAATGACGTCACCAGAGGTGATGATGTGCTGTTTGTACTTCTTAAATTGATTGCCTTATGTGAGAACCTAGCCCCGACCATCACAAGAATCATTCCAAATAAACACCCGTCTGCACAGAGCATTGGTTCATGACTGTGTCGTAATGAAGGCCTTTCCGCACTAGTGGAAAATTCCGATTCCGTGGAGGTCGATTAAAACCTGTTCGAAACATTTCTTTGTTGGTCCACATCGACAGTCAGTGGCCACCTTGGCTACCTAAGGCGTGCTCCTGACTTGGTTCTGTTATCGCCGAAATAAGATCACGTTAAGAGGCAGCTGCACGAAAGGCCAACACGGTACAGTGCGCAGATTTCTGCAGGATGTGCCTCTCCACTTGCGATTCTACGCTCATACTATTTCGCGTCTATTCACAAATTTGTGTCAACCCAAAGGTCAGATATCGAACATACTCTCGTCTTTGGTTTCGAAATTTCATTTCGTCTCGCATGATTGCATTCCTGCAGATTTTATGGGGAGAGTGCTGAAGTATGTAAGCAACCACGGTAGATTATACCTAAAATCTGGACAAGTTTCTGTCAAAACTTAAATCGTGTTTGCAGCTGCTAGTAACATAATAATTGGTTGAATGAAAACGTGCACTTTTGAAATGCAGCAAACAGCTGAAACTAGCCAATAATGTGGATTTAAAAACTTCGTTTCAAATAAATTCACTGCCTCAGCGAGGAAGATTAATAAAAGCCAAATTTCTTTAGCAAACTGACAAAAAAAATAACTATTGTTCTGCAAGGCGATTAAGGTCCGACTGTCAGGAAGGTGGAAATAAAATAAATTCTGAAACTAATAACATATTTTAGTCTACTGTACTCTAATCAATGTATTTTACTTCGCTTGATAGCTCCCGGCCACGTGAGAGCAATAAACGAAGAGGAGACAGCAAAATCACTAAACGTAAACGCAGGTCACGTGGAGGTTAGCCACCTCCCCACCATAACTCACAAGGAGACGGCACGACCACGGGGTCGGGGATTTGTCCGAAATTTTGCGTGGTGAAAGAGGACCCCTTCAAGTCATTGTGGTATTATTTTGTGAATAGGAAATTTTCAACGAACTCCACACTACATTCCATTCATCTGGCTGATTCCCCTTCGTGTACCACTTGCAACCTGATTGACAGAGATGAGCAATTTGTCTGTGGAAATGCAAATAATAGATGGTTGTCAATCAGAAAAAATATTATCAACTATGCAGAGAAAATCGCCGTATTTGATAACGCCAACGTGCCTTTTATACCCGGAAGAAGAATTATACCCCACCTCAAAGAAAAATGCCGTCAACTGGTTGAAGGGACACGCGGTGTTTTACCTGCTGTCAAGTAAAAGGAGCAAAGGAGACTTTTGGACGTACATCTCCGACCAGCATCACAAGCTACTACGCATAAATAATTACTATGATACATACGCCAACTTCCTCAGAAGAATCGTCATGTGAACTCCATTTTCGTTTGTGCGATTCAGAACATGAAGAAACGAGAATTTAATCTTTGAAAAACAAATACCATCAAGTGACGAACATTACTATCTGATTTAGGCCTTGATTTCTTCTAATATGTCAAGGAACCTGTAATTTTCGTTTGTTTTATTACTTTTAAATGTTAGTTGATAATTATGTACTACTGTGGAATGTTATGACCAATTTTAAAAAATGGTTAGGGCTCGGACTCATATGCCAGAGGCCTTGGGTTCTTTTTCTTCTGTTTCATTTTCTTTTGTTATTCCACAATTATTAAAAAGTTTCTCAAACTGACATTATTTTAGCCCTAGAATGTAAAGTTTTTCATTCACTGAAAAATATTCGTGCTCGTTGTTCAATTTCGTTTCATGGGGTTTCAAGGTTTAAAGGGGCTTTGTAAGGGCCCCTTGGGATTATAACGGTCATCTGCGCATAGGACTGTGCGCGAGCCGTGAGAAGTAAACGGCAGTTTGTTTTTCGACTTCGTCGTGAACGGACATGCCTGTTTCAAATTTCGACGTGTTATTCCGATCCGCGGTTAAACACGACTGAAGAAGTTGCTGGCTCATCTGGAATAGGAGAAGAAATTCCTGAAGAGTCCGTTCATAGTGATCTATCAAAATTACGATTGAAGGGCGCAGTGGTGTATTATGAAAAGCTGTTGACGGAAAATATTTTAACTGCATCGACGTCTTCAGAAGAAATCTCTCACGATGCTATGTTATTGGCCGGAGAACTTTATAATTATACACTGGAACTTTTTGGCGCAAAAACATTCGTAACTGAAGAGGAATTAATTCACGCTCATGAGGATTGTGAAGAATGTGAGGAGAACGACGAACAGTTCGAAGTGCCACAAAATGATTCGTCTCCAGACGAATATAAACCGTCACCGAAAAGATTTAAAAGTGACATGATTCCCATAGCCTACAAAGTCGTGAATATTGCTAAAGCGCACCTCACGTGGTCCTTGGCGACGTTGGGAAAAAAGGATCCGGCAATTGAAGAGAAAAGAATCTTTCCCAATGGGAGAAAGATATTAAAAGTGGTGGTACGCGAATGGATAAATTTGAGGCGATAGATTCGTGGACCTACGACCGTTTTGTGGAAGCAAGACAGCAACATCATTAAGTCACGACAAGAAATTTACAGCAATGGACATTGGTTGCGGCTGCACAATTCGGCGATTTCAAATTCAAGGCGTCTGATCGATAGGTCACGGCATTTAAACAGAAGCACAGAATTTCACAACGCAAGATCACGAAACTGGTTTCGAAAAAAGAGGCGGCGTCAATGGAGGCCATCCAGGCGTCTGCGGAGGCCTTTCGTCGGCAGACGTGCCGGTTAATCCCTCAATACCACGACGAGGATTATGCGATACATACTGACCCAAAAGGGAAACACATGTTTTCTGCGTACAGAATGTTTTTACCGATGTAAAATATATCACTTCAAATTTAATTATAGAAAAAGATATTTACACACACACATTCGAATATTGTTTAATATTAAAAATTCTATTGTTTTACGATACCAATATCAATCTCACTGAAAAAGTAAGTAAAACAGTTTTCGTGAAAAAGTCGGATTTAAATAAAGTGACGCATTCGTACACCGCACAATATTCAATAACATTATCCGGAAAACTGCTCCCACATGTCTTCATATGCTTACAAGAAGCGACCGGTCGTTTCGGACCTCGTATTCACTAATTAATAGATGGCTATGGCAATACTTATACGAACGTCATCGTAACATCATCGCAGTCCGGAAAAGGAACAACAGTTTTATGCATGAATTTTCTCCGCAAATATTTAAAATCTTTCGTCGGGGAGAGTAAATATTTACTTCTCATTGACTCTTGGGGAGTTCAAACGATTCCGGAGACATATGATGCAATTTTTCAAGATGACGAAAATATGCCAACTTGGTCTCTAAAAGTCATACCTCAAAAATGCACTTCTTTGGTGCAAACTTGTGATGTTTACTTTTACAGGCAAGTTAAAAATTTCGTAAAGCACTTGCAAAATTGCAGCGCATTGTAACAGGAGAATCGTGAAATAATTCCCGGGAAGATTGTATCAAAATTCATTCTATAATTCTCCATCAATCATTGTCACCAATATTCCGAGACATGATTCAGTATGACTGGCTTGCCTCAAAATTATCAGAAACTAGGAACATTTTCGTAAATGTTAATGGGGCATGTTTTTCTACAGATTTATTGCAAACGCCCGTTTTTATTTGTTGCGCAAGATGTCGCAAAAATTATTGCTTTGTTTGTTTTTACGATAATTACCACTGCGGTTCTTGTTTATCATTATTATATGTATAAAAATTGAATGTTTCCCAATCGACTTTGTTATTCTGATTAAAAAACCAATGTTTCTCCTCATGTACTTTACAATGGAAAATGGAAAACCCACTGCCATGATTTGTGTTATTGGACAAAAAGAAAGAAATGACATAAATGAGGTGGCAGATAATTGCAGTCTTACATTACAGTGTTCACAGAATGAGTCTTTAGCAGTAGCACAAATTAGCACCTTCACTGTCACCTTCAACTGGCGGCAGTTCAGCACGCACATTTTCTTCTTCTGCAGCCTGAGGTTCATCATCATAATTTCATTCAGTAAATCCTTGACGAGTGTTCCTTCCAGGGTAAATTACGTGGACAGAGGAGCAGTCCCGAACAGCGACATCGCAAAATCCTTCACTGCCTTTTATGTTTGTCAGTTCCAGCCTTCTAAACGCATCCTTGGGGAGTTCAAGATATTCCTTTATATCAGACACCAGATGTTTGCCGTCATATTCTTGTATCTGCTGTACTACTGATTTATTTTTCATGTGCGACTTGCAGGTGAGGTTGGGGTCGGGAACGTGAACCCAACCCATTCCCTCTACTACGAATCCAGTTCCTAACCTATACTCATTCTTTTGAATACATTTCGGAGCATGTTACCATAGTTCTTATTGTGATTCTGATATTTAAGTATTTTCTCGAATTCATTTTCCATATTTTCATGTTTCCGTCTTTCAGCTAAAATCGCCTTTGCTGTAACATTTTTGTAGTTTAAAAGCTTTTTGCTGAGATAACTTAGTTCAAGATTATACTCCCTAATGTGTTTTAGCTTAAAACTTATTTTTTGTATATTTATCGGCGGCTCTACACTTTCTGGCCTGACAATGTCGTATAGTTTTGCTGTAGTGCACCCTGGATCATTACACATTATGCCCCATGTTCGTTTAACATACAATGCCATCGCTTTACACTTTATGTCAGACCCATTCCTCCATTGCGTGGATCCAAAACTGCTGTCTTTACCGGCACTTGAAACAATTCCCCTTTCCACAAGAACTTTGCTAAGGTGGACATGATCGCCTTCTCCACCATTGATGGAATGGGGAGAACCTGTGCTATGCAGTAGGCCTTGGATAAAATATACGTGTTGATAAACAGTATTCTCTGGAACTGGTCTATGCTACGTTGACAGTTTTCAATCAAAGCTCCCTTGATTTTTCTTGCCACCTCCCACCAACTTATTGCTATCATTTTTAAAAGGGGAGTTGTCAATGCTATTCCAAGGGCTTTGCTTTCATTAACATGGTTCACCCACTCAATGCGCAAGTTAGCAAGCCGCTTTACATCTAGAAATTTACTTTTGTTTCCATTTACCCTCGCAACTGGTGCGGAACAGTATTTTGCAAGTACCATCTCTAGTTGTGTCACATCTGTTTGGTCTCTGATGATTACGCCTGCATCGTCAGCCTAAGCGCCTACCACGGTCATGGTAATGCCTGTCAGCCTGTGCTGTAGCTGTCTCAGGGGAGGTTCCAGCGGTATGTCGAACAGGAGCATGGATAAGGGGCTTCCTTGGGTAACACCCCTTTTTATGTCAATTTGTTTTGTCAGTTGAGAGCTAACGGAGATTTGTGCAGCAACACCCATAGCCACGTTCTCGAGGATGTAGATGGTTTTTGGCAGGAAGTCCATTTGACGCATTGTCTCTATCAGGTATTTGTGATTAATTTGATCAAATGCCTTATGGACGTCTATGAAAAGCAGTCCACATTTTATGTTACTTGCCTGCGCTAGCGCAATGACATCGCGATACAAGGCCGCAGTTTGTACAATCGTCCTTCTGAAAGCACAAGTCTGCTGCCTTCTGAAAGCACAAGTCTGCTGTTGACCTATGATGTCAGCGGTGCATGGCGTAAAGCGCTTGTTAATTACTCTAGCTATAATTTTATAATCCGAATTTAAAAGCGAAATCGACCGTAGGTTGTTCATTTTTTTGCAGCATTGTTTGAACTCTGCAGGCACTGGCTTCCCCTGTAAGACTTCACTGACAATTTCGGTGAACTTTTCTCCTATTAGGGTCCAAAATCGTTTATAGAATTCAATGGGCAGTCTGTCAGATCGTGGAGATTTCCTAGCGGGTGAGCTGCACACGATTTCTAATACATCTTCCTTGGTGATGTCCGAAGAAATGTTATCATCTCCTCGCGATATTCATGGAAGATATGCACCAAACAGCTCATCGTATTCTTCTTCGTTTGTTTCCCCTGACGCATACATACGTTCATAATACACTGAGATCTCTGTAATTATTTCCTTCTGGGTGGTGAGTATGGTACCGTCGTCAATCTGAAGTTCATCCACGAAACTACTACTCTTGGCGTGTCTGACAAGGTGGTACAATGCAGCAGTCTCATCTTCAGTGACTGACTTTGCTTTGGATTTCATTTCAAGTCCCTCCAGTTTCTTAAGTTTCAGACTTGATAATTTTCCTTTTACTTGCTTGGTGTCTTTTAATCTTGTAGGAATTGCATCTGTCTGATCGTAGAGTTCCCTTAGCACGCTGCAGTAGAATTCTACAGTCTGTTTCCTTCCTCTGGCCATATCTGTACTGAAAGATATTAAAACTTTCCTTAGCTTCGGTTTCGCTCGTTGGGTCCACCATTCTATCACACTTGGAAAGTTGTTCAGTGAATGGAGACACACTTCCCAAGCTCTGGTTAGGGCATCTTCTAAGTCGTCTTCTGATAATAACGAAATATTTAGATTCCACTGGCTTCTTACTCTTCTGGTAGGTTGTGGTGTTAAACTTACGCAGGTCAACAACGCACTGTGATTGGAAAAACTAACGGGAACAGTTTCTGTTTTCAGTACTTTATCTGCTAAATTTTCCGATACGTAAATTCTGTCTATTCTACTACATGAATTTGCAACAATATGAGTGAAGTTCACCACTGTTGGTTATTTTATTTCCCACGCATCTTTTAAATCAGCAACGAGACGTCTCAAGTCAGTTGAGTAATTGAAGTTGGGGTTTGATCCTTTCGACTCAATACACAATTAAAATTTCCCCCTATTAAGTTGGAGGGGGTTTTTCCTCAGTAAAGAAATTACGCTTTCATTAAAGAATGTGGCTCTTGCAGCTTTATTACTGCTGCCAGAAGGAGCATATAAACTGACTATAGTGACTCCTGCTACGTTTATTCCAATACCTCACCCCGACTCTAATTTATCAACGTTATCTACGGGGATGCCTTCTCTAACTAAAATGGCCGTGCGACACTCGTCTCAGTGGAAATATTATAAAAATCGACGTAACTGGACAAATTTAATTGTGGGAATACCACTTCCTGTAGGAGAGCAATATCCGTCGCTGACTCATACAGAAACTGTTTCAGAGCAGCTATTTTAACATCCGACTGTATCCTATTAATGTTTAACGTGGTAATCGTATATGACTAACATAGGGGAGTGACCTTTTTCCCGCTAGTCTATCATTTCATGCCACTCCATGCCGGATACTTCCTGAGAATCTGACTGGAGACCACTGTCCCGGTTTGCTTTAGAACCTTTTTTTTTACTTTTCTTGCGATTTGCATCGAGTCTGGCCTTCACCAAATGTCTGCTCCGCCCACCCCCTGAGCAGTTTTCCACTGAGGGCGGTGTCGGTGGATCTGAGTGGCAGTCGTGTGCCACCGTCTCGTCTGGTCTGCCAAAGGCGGCGCAGACGCAGTTTGCAAACGTTCTTCCAACGCCCCGTCACTTCCATGATCACTTTCGTTTGCTGTTTGTGTGTTATTGCTGTAAAACTCCGCTTCTTCGTCTTGGGATTTGGGCTGTGACGTCGCCTGTTGTTGACAATCACTCGCTACCTCGTCACGTTTGGTTTCAGTTGCATCTGCGAGTGAATCTGTCTGCGTTGGTTGACGTACGGGTACTGCAGCGGCGCTGTTGCGTCACCAAGACGAGCGCATTGCCATCTAATGGTGCGCCCAGCGCTACAGAACGTCACTTTGACCTGTTCCGGTAATGGTGGCGGATTCGATTTGTCTACTCATGCACTTGAGACAAGAGTTTGAATCTATGCAGACAATATTGTGTGAAATCTGTGCTACTGCCGTTACAAGTTCGACGTCTCTTGTTAGTGGCTATACTACTTTTTCTAGCCGGATTGTCTGCAGTGTCTTTCCTGAGTAAAGGTGGAAATGCTTAAAGAGTATTTTGTGGCCCGTCGCCCACATTTCGCGTAATGCTGGAAAGGTCGCCACTCGTCATTGATTTTCGGTCAAAAGATCAGCCAATGATAACCTTTCACGCTGTTGTAAATTATTCTGCAATACAAACACTTTTTTTGGACAGTTTTGCCGGAGATGCGCACTTTCATATGTGACAAATCAAAGTCTGTTCATTGTATATTACGTGCGCTTTGTAGCCACAAACCAAAATATGAGATGGAATGTTGTGTTTGACATGCATATCGACAGAACAAATCTATGCTGGCTTGACCATCATTCATTACAAATTTGCCTGATGTCACCATATTTAGATAATACGTCTTTTAAGTAGCAGTTTTCTACCTCAGGGGGCAAATTAAATTCTCTGACTTGTTTATAATCAACATCAGCATTTGAAATGGTAACTCCACTCACCGAATTATCGCGATGGCGGAATTCGGCTTTTCCTTCAAATTTCTGCAAAATCCGTTCCAGCACCAACGAGGAAAGCAGCTTCACAAAAAAGCAGTATTGCTCCAAGTTATAATAAGAAGTGTGTGTCTGATCCGAAGTAAGGTCAATAACGTCAACGATCCAGTCATGAGTTTCCAGTTAACTTGGCTGAACATTACGGGCTGCTTTGTCAAATCCAAATCTTAGGATAAGCTTCCTAGGAAACGTGGTTGCCATGTCAGCAGTTAACAGCTCGCGAAAACAAGGAAACTAAAATGCTGCATCACCAGAATCAATTTTACACAACACTGTAACGCAGAGACTGAACGTAAAGTCGTAAAACCCAAACAGAAGCGCCACAGCGCGCCCGGTCAGGACGGCCGCAAAAGCCGCTATTCTGGTCCCAGACAAACGAAACTTTTGTGTAATTGCTTGTCTAAAGGCTATGAATGATAATTGACACCGCCCAAAGCACAACTGTCCGTAATAAAAATATATTTTTAAATTATTTAGCAGTGCGAACCAAACTGCAGTCTCTGTTTACGTTGCTACGCAGAGATACGACTACGATACAGGGGTTCACTTATGTCGCTTTGAGTACTAAAAACTCAACGGAATTGCCCATTGCTAGGCTTCTTTCGATGCGTTGTATTTACATTTGACTTTTTTTCCTGGAAGGGTAATCGGAAGTTTGCATCAGTGACAGAGTTACCGCCACAATCTTATCTTTACGGATACAGACTAACATTGAATTTACTTGCGTTATTGCAGTGCCTGTGGTATTCCGAATTACGGTGCAAAGTTCCTGTGCACCTCCGAAGGAACGGGCAAAGCGGTGACTACAGGTGCTGCGAAATACGAGAAACGCTTCCGCACTCGCGAATACGGACAACCGTCAGATGTACAGTGGAATGACGACAGTGAAAGTTTGTGTTGGACCGGGACTCGAAGTCGTGTTTCCCGCTTATCGCGACCGGTCGCAATATTGTATTTACTCGCCGACATCAGGCAAACGACTTCCAGGTAAAATGCCTCACCTGTACAGATGTACGAGTACACGCTATAGTCGCCGTCGTGCCTGTTCCATTGGAGACGCAGCAAGCACATGCAGCGGAACTTCGCACTGTGACTCGGAATAACACGGGCTCTGAAATGTCGTATTCAGTATACTGTACAAGTACGTTTAGATGAAACTTACACCAGTTGTCTTAGTAACGTTACTGGACCTGAATAAGTGTTACTAATCCGTACAAATATAAAAATACTAGTTATTGCTATTATATACGCGTGCCCTAATTGCTTTGTACTTTAGCATTTCCAACGACAGAGACCAATGTTAATTACACTAATGGGAAACGTCTAATTTTTCTGGAATGAAAAATTTTGTGAAGATCACATTAACAGCTATAAATTGTTTGCAGGCATGTGTTTGAGATCGACAGTGTTATGTAGAAATTGTCCCCACAAATCAAAATCTTTGAGTGCAACTGTGTCAAACAGAAGAAAAAATTGTATTTGGTAATGCAAGCTGCCAGTCCTACCTCGTACATTATGTTCGAACTTCGTCCTACCCAGTGCTGTGAGTATGTACTAACTTTAGAGATTTTTGGGCCTTGCGGGAGAGTTTAGAATTCCAACTTTCCTCGGCGCTAGCGGCAACAATCATTCGCTGAGGTAGCGACAAAGGTCTGTGGGCTGCATTAGACGGGGAATTAACGGAAAAGTCAATTCGGCTTCTGCATTACTACCACGTGAATTTGTGATTAATGTCTGAATGTGCTCACAATCAGTAATGTGTCACTATTCAAGTATGGTGCTGGTTTCGTAATTTTGTAGATAGTGTGCTGGCTTTCTAGTGACATGGCGGAATGTAATGATCATTTGGCATTGTTGGGCGGGAGGCCCCACGCGTGGGAGTTCGGCCGCCGTATTTCAAATCCTTTTCAGTTGACACCAATGATGATGACATGATGGACACACATCGTCTCGAGGCAGAGAAAATCCCTGACCTCGCTGAAAATCAAACCCGGGACTCCGAGCGCGGGAACCGAGAACACTACGGCAAGACCACGAGCTGCTGACGCTTGGCGGAATGTAGGCCGACGCCCGGGTTGGCGGTCATTCAGTGATAATGCATAACGCACCTAAGAAATGAATAATTTAAGCAGTGCTGGTGGAGCGAGGTTTGCCATCAAACAACATTATAAAGGGCGCGGAAAAAGAGTCTGACGAAAAGTGTAGGGTGGATGGACAGCATGAAACATAGGAATCTGAGTATAGCAACTGCAGGATCGCAACAGCTTATTTTCGGCGCTACCAGAGCATAATCTAAAACTGTCACGTGGACCTCTTTACTCAAAATAAAAGGTAATTCCCAGAAAATGTATACATAAACACAGTCTTTGGACTAACCAGCTGTCACGATGAGAACAAGATAAACTGAAAGCATCACATTCACATGTATCGTACTTAGGACTTCTTCAGAAATGAAAACAGTTACACGACCATGTGTCATGTATTAAAAAGGTCAAAGTGGAAATGAGTATGCAGAGATGTGGAAGTGCTGATCATGTGCGCACATGTGCGACAGCAAACGACAGTGACATCTGTTATTAGACATGTGTCCTAAATGAACGGCGGCGGCTCCACTTCCCTGTTTATGTGGTACAAGCAAGACGGCAACATACCCAGTCCCGTTTACCCCTGGTGTCCGAAACCTTGACAGAGAAGTACTGAGAAATGGCAGGTACTCTGAAAAAGCAAAGGACTCACCTCAGGGTGAGTGGCGGACTGCAACGCATTCGCATTGCTCGAGGCGGAGGGTCAATGTGGAGGCTGGCCGGCTGGCCTCGCCCGTTCATCCTGGCAGTGGGCAGGTGGCCGCTCCTTCAGCAGGGCCCGAGCAGCCACACGGGGGCAAAGGCTTGCTGGTTATTGGGAGCTCCAACGTTAGACAGATGATGGAGCCCCTTAGGGCAGTAGCGTACAGGGCTGGAAAGAATTCCAACGTGCACTCTGTCTGTCTGCTGGGGGGCCTCATCCGAGATGTGGAGGCGGCCTTGACTGCGGCTATCGAGTGTACGGGGTGCAGTCTTCTGCAAGTAGTTGCTCACTTCAGCACCAGTGATGCCTGTCGCTCGGGTTCCGGGCGGCTGGCAGATTTGGTGAAGACTGCTGGCCTCGCGCGTGGGGTGCAAGCAGAGCTATTTGCAGCATCGTTCCCAGAGTAGATCGGGGTCCTTTGGTTTGGAGCCGAGTGGAGGGTCTCAACCAGAGACTTCGTCCGCTCTGTGATGGTCTCGGCTGCAGATTTCTAGACTTGTGCTATTGGGTGGGAAATTGTGGGACGCCCCTAGATAGGGCAGGGGTGCACTACACAAAGGAAGCGGCTACTCGGGTAGCAGAGTACTGGTGGCATGCACATGGTTTTTTTTTTAGGCTACGCAGTAGTGCGAGGTGTCCTGATGAACACTCACCAGTCGACGTGCAGGCAGAGAAATCAGGACGCGCTCTGTGTAAAGACACTTCAGCTATCAAGATATTAGCAGTAAATTTCCAGTGTGTTCGGAATAAAGTTAACTGCCCACCAGGAAGCGTGTGGCGTGCAAATTATTCTCGGAACTGAGACCTGGCTGAACCCTGAGATAGGAAGTTCTGAAATATTTAGTGAGGGTTGGAATGTGTATCAGACAGACAGATTAGACACCGTAGGAGGTGGTGGTGTCTTCATTGCAGTCGACAGTTGTGTCTACTGAGGTCGAAGTAGAGTGTGATTGTGAAGTTCTCTGGACACGCTTAACAGGGCTAGGGGAAATAAAGTTAATTGTGGGGTGTTATTACCGGCCACCAGGTTCCACCGTCACAATTCTAGAATCATTCAAAGGGAGTCTACATTCTGTATCGCAGAAGTACCCAGATCATGCTATATTAGTCGGAGGCGACTTCAACCTACCTAGTATAGACTGGGATGTCTGTGGATTTGTTACAGGTGGTACAGACAAGCCGTCGTGTGAATTACTTTTGAACGCATTATCCGAAAACTGTCTTGAGCAGCTACATCGACAGCCGACGCGTAATGGAAATATTTTAGATCTGGTAGCCACGAACAGACCAGACCTTATCTATGGTGTCAGTGTTGAGACAGGGATTAGTGATCATGATGTTGTCATTACGACTATGGTTATGAAAGTTAAAAACTCGGTGAAAAAGGCTAGCAGAGTATTTTTACTAGAAAGAGCAGATAAGCAGTTGTTAGCATCCCACTTAGTAAATGAATCAACTTCATTGACTTCCGGTACGATGGACGTGGAAGTATTACGGGCAAATTTTAAACACATTACAAATCACGCATTGGACAAGTATGTGCCAAAAATGTGGGTTACGGACGGAAAAGACCCACCGTGGTTTAACAGCGCAATTCGGAGAATGCTCAGGAAGCAAAGGCACTTACACTCACGGTGCAAGAAAGATCGGGAGAATGAGGACAGGCAAAAGTTAGTAGAGATTCGTGCTGCTGTAAAAAGAGTGGTGCGCGAAGCATTCAACCACTACCACCGTCATACCCTTGTAAAAGATCTTGCTAAAAACCCAAGGAAATTCTGGACTTACGTAAAATCGGGAAGCGTGTCGAAGGCTTCCATCCAGTTACTCACTGATCAGTCTGGCCTGACAACCGGAGACAGCAAAACGAAAGCTGAAATTTTAAATTTAGCATTTGAGAAATCTTTCACGCACGCGGATCGTACAAACATACCGCCGTTTGAGTCTCAGATTCCCATATGGAGGGCATAGTGATAGACATCCCTTGGGTTGTGAAGCAGCTGAATGGGTTGAAAATAAATAAATTTCCAGGTCCTGATGGGATTCCATTTAGGTTTTACAGGGAGTACTCTACTTCATTGGCTCCTTACTTAGCTAGCTTTTATCGCAAATCTCTTGCCCAACGTAAAGTCCCGGGCGACTGGAAAAAAGCATAGGTGTCGCCTGTATATAAGAAGGGTAGAAGGACAGATCCTCAAAATTGCAGATCAATATCCGTAACGTCGTTTTATTGCAGGATTCTTGGACATATTCTCAGTTCGAATATAATGAATTTCCTTGAGACAGAAGTTGCTCTCCATGAATCAGCACGTCTTTAGAAAGCACCGCTCCTGCAAAACGCAACTTGCGCTTTTTTCACATGAAATCTTGCGAACCATGGATGAAGGGTATCAGACGGATGCCATATTCCTTGACTTTGGGAAAGCGTTTGTCTCGGTGCCCCACTCCAGACTCCTAACTAAGGTATGTGGATATGGGATTGGTTCCCAAGTATGTGAGTGGCTTGAAGACTTCTTAAATAATAGAACCCAGTACGTTGCCCTCGATGGTGAGTGTTCATCGGAGGCGAGCCTATCATCTGGAGTGCCCCAGGGAAGTGTGGTAGGTCTGCTGTTTTGTGTCTACATAAATGATCTTTTGGATAGGGTGGATAGCAATGTGCGGCTGTTTGCTGATAATGCTATGGCGTATGGGAAAGTGTCGTTGTTGAGTGACTATAGAAGGATACAAGATGACTTGGACAGGATTTGTGATAAGAATGGCAGCTAACTCTAAATACAGATGAAAGTAAATTAATGCAGGTGAATAGGAAAAAGAATCATGTAATGTTTGAATACTCCATTAGTAATGTAGCGCTTGAGATAGTCACGTCGATTAAATATTTTGGGGGTAACATTGCAGAGTGATATGAAGTGGGACAAGCATGTAATGGCAGCTGTGGGGAGGGCAGATGGTCGTCTTTGCTTGATTGGTAGAATTTTGGGAAGATGTGGTTCATCGCTTATAGAACGCTGGTGCGACCTATTCTCGAGTACTGCTCGAGCGTTTGGGATCCGTAACAGGTCGGATTGAGGGAGGACATAGAAGCAATTCAGAGGTGGGCTGATAGATTCGTTACTGGTAGGTTTCATCATCACGCGAGTGTTACGGAAATGCTTCCGGAACTCGGGTGGGAGTCTCTAGAGGAAAGGAGGTGTTCTTTTCGTGAATCGCTACTGAGGAAATTTACAGTCTATCCAAACGAACAGTGACAAGACGTATCAGTGCTATGGCCGGCAATCTGCACAGGCAGCTAGTAAATAAGGCAAAAGACTTTGTTGCTTTCTCTGTTATGCTTGATGAAGCAACAGATCTTACAGATACAGCCCAAGTTGTGATATACATATGAGGTGTCGATAACGCACTTTCTGTAACAGAGGACTTTTGGACTTAGTACCCTTGAAAGGGACTACTACAGGTGCGGACTTACTCCAAGCTGTCGAGAAAGCAAGCAATTGATGGTGTCGGTATGGATTGGAATCGGTGAGTCTCAGTGACCACAGATGGAGCCAAAAGCTAGGGCGCACAAATGAGACGTATGGAATTCACTGCATTCTGCATCGAGAGGCGCTTTGTGCAAAATCAGTAACTTTAGCAAACGTCATGCAAATTGTTGTGCATACTGTAAACTACCTGAAGACACATGGGCATAAGCATCGCCAGTTTCGGCAGTTCTTGGAGGAATTAGGAGCGGAGTACGGCGACATAGCTTACTATACTGAAGTACGCTGGATCAGTTGAGGTAAAATGCTGAAAATATTTTTTGATTTACGTTTGGTCATAGTAACATTCTTACATGAGAACGGAAAAAGTGAACCTATGTTGGAAGACCCTTGTTGGATATCAGGCCTTGCATTTCTTGTGGACATTACGTCTCACATGAACAGCCTGAACGTCAGTTTGCAAGGTGAAAATAATTTAATTTCTGACATGTTGGAAAAAGTAAATGCCTTTTAAAGGAAGCTTGCACTTTGGGAGCGCCAGCTAATGACAGAAAACACTGCACATTTCCCGACTCTTGGACTGGTCCATGAAAGTGCTAAATTGTAATAATTAAGGAACAATTTCGAGCACAATTTGCAGATGATACGAGTGTCTCCTGCCATTCGCCTCTTTGCTAGACCGTTCTCGTCGTCAGTTGAAGATGCTCCGAATGATCTACAGATGGAACTGATCGACCTACACTGCAATACAAGACTGAAGGACAAGTTCCTTGCAGTGCGAAGTTCAAAAGAATTCTATGAAAATTTTTCACAACAAGAATTTCCACGCCGGCACAAAGATGCCGCAAGACTTATGTCCATGTTCGGGTTGACGTATGTTTGTGAAAGGTTTTTCTAGGTGATGAAAATGAATAAATCAAGGTTTCTATCAAGCATAAGTGATGAAAATCTTCACAACTGCTTGCGTTCGTCAATGAGCTGAGCTTTTATGCCCGATATTAACTATATCATTCCTCATGACCAGTGATAAACGTGTTTGGATTTATTCCTTTCATTACTAAAAATTATTGTTTACTAACTGTGCATAATTGCATCATTCTGCTCCATGGTACATTACCAGGAAAATTGCTCATTAAACCGATTGTTCCAATGTATACTTACATTTAGGGTTTTTTTAATGTGTGAAGGGCTACGCTCAGCTGAAGTCGATAAACAATAACCTTCATCTAATTGTCGGTTATTATGCAGATTTTAGACAGAACTGGTAATAGTATTGAAATAGCAGGTGATCGAGAGGTCTGCGGTTATCATTCTGTTCAGAGGTCAGTGAGACAGAAATTATGTGGGTGTAACTGAGGGCACCGAGAATTAGTTATAGGAAACTTTGCATTAGTTTAATGTCATTTGAAATCATGAATAAGGTTCACTGTAAGTCGCTGACTGCTCTCTTTCTTAAATACTAGATCAAAAACATTACGCGCATTTGCGTGCTGTCACTGTATTTCTTGTCTTACTGGGTTAAACTGGTAACATAAAAGTAGACGTCTCAATGAGTAGACTGTGACAGTATTTTAAATGTTTTAATACGCAAAATACCTTCCCATGGTTGGCTTGCAAGCTGTGGAAAGAGCACTAGAATGCGCTGGTACAGATTACCCCAGCAAGTGCATAAAGCGACATCTGTGCATAAACATGCACTACATGAACGCTGGCGGCTGCGGCATGCACGCTGTGACCCGGAAGTTGCACATGTGCAGGAGCACCGCACGTGTGCAGAATTTCTGGCCGGCCCTGAGAAAGCAGAATTTATTACTATCTTAGAAAGCAACAGTTGATCATTTTCGGCTAACCCGGACTGGCTAATTTTGGATACTGTATTGCAACTCTGGATCATGATCCATTCTTTGTGGAACCGTATTCGGTACCTTTTTCTAAAAAACAGGACATACAGAATGAAACAGATAAGATTATGGAATGAGGAGTGATATAACACAGTAACAGCGAATATATCAGTCCACTTATCATTGTAAACAAGGATGGAGGAGTACATGTTGCCATTGATGCACAAACTCTAAACAAAGTAAAAAGAGGTGCACAGGCCTGAAAATCTGGACAAAATGTTGCAAAAATTTCATAATGAGGTATTTAACCAGTTTCGACATGACTGCTGGCTATTGGCAAATCCCATTAAGTCTAGAATTCCATGAATATAAGGCAATCCTGTTTACCGGGAAATGTTATCGATACAAAGTAGTTCCATTTGGACTGAATACCTCTCTGGCAGTGTTTATTAGAGCTCTGGACTTTGTGTTAGTGGAGGAGTTGAGTTCCAGGTTAACTATTTATGTAGATGATTTATTTATCTCCAATGAAAACTGGCAAAAAAAGCTCCAAACTGTTGCTCTTCAAGCAGGAGGCATCACTTTAAAATTATAGAAATGTGAACTTGTAAAATTAGAAATTAAATTCTTGAGCCATATAATTACTAATACCGGCATTTATAAGGACCTGGAGAAAGCTACGTGCCTTAGAAAAATTTCCCCCACCAAAAAATAGGAAACAGTTGTAAGCCTTTTTAGGTTGGTGTGGATTTTACAGAAAATTTGTTAAGGGGCAACCCTTCAATAATCCACACTTGAACAATCTATAAAAAGATTTAGTGCTTTTGTTTGGACAGATGAGAGTCGGCAGGATTGTGAATCTTTAAAGATTAAACTTTGACATGATAATGTTTTACATCACCCAGTACTGTCAGAGACTTCCAATATGAATACTGACAGTAGCATCTATGGGATTGGCATTGAAATTTTCCAGGAGATAAATGGCACAGGAAATTGAGCACATAGAACTATAGCTTTTGCCAGCAGGGCATTGACAGGAAACAAAAGGAACTACACCATATCAGAGGAGGTAGCCTTGGCCATATTATGGGACCTCAAGAAATTTATAGATTGGTGGGGTTTTAAGATCATCACACATTGACCACAAAGCTCAAACATTCCTTAAAGATTGTTGCCTTCTAAATGGCAGGCTCACCAAATGGGCTTTATACCTGCAACAATTTATTTATGAAATATGCTATGTAAAGAGTACAAAAAATTATGTGGCAATGAATTGTCCCAATGGTACTGATGAAGTACCCAAGGAATGCAATGGAGATGGAACTTTGCAAATTAATTACATGAAGAAGTTCAGGCAAAAATGAATTTGAACAGATTTGCAAAAGCATGCGATATCATCAAAATGAGCATCCAACTTTGAAATCTGTGAAAATAAACTTTGATTTTTAAAAGTATCTTGTATGAGAGGAAAGGCTTCATTACTGAAGAATGGATGGTGTGTTGGCCTACCCAATTTGATACAGAAGTCAGATAATTTTCACTATCATTGGGCCAAAGGAGTGTCTAGATAAATTGGCTAGTGTTATAGTGATTGCCAATAGTCCGAGTCGAAAGGTAACAATGTATTAGGTCTTGTGACATCTGCCAGGGAGCTAAGGTAACCAATAGAACTAATCAAGGCCCAATGCAGAACACATTACCTAAAGATACCATGGATTTACTGTCTGTGGACCTGTATGGACCCCTCCCCACAACTTCTGGTAATTGTAAATGTATTTTACTGATTTTGGAAGTATTTTCTAAATTTATAAAATTGCATCTCCTGAAAAAGGTTAAGAACCATTGGAAAACCCAGTGCAGTACTGCCCAATAATGGCCCCAATTTAATTCCAAAACCTGGAAAGATGGCATGCAGCAGAATGGTGTAGAAACTAAATATATTGCGGCCTACCATCCAGGCAGCAACCCTGTTGAACAGTATACGAGGGAAATAGCATGGTTATGTAGGACCTATTGTCACCATAACCACTGAGCGTAGGTTAGGTTACTGTGTTCTAGTGCGAACAGATGTCAAGAAAGAGTTTAGTAGGCGTTAAGGAAAGTTAGGTTAGCCTTAGCACTGCCTTGAGCTTTATTACATTGTTTGACAATAATTCCTAATTAGGCTGGTGACATATTAAGGCATCAAGGGATCACCAATTAAGTATTGGAGGGCAGCGTGGAGGGTAAAAATCGTGGGGGGAGACCAAGAGATGAATACACTAAGCAGATTCAGAAGGATGTAGGCTGCAGTAGGTACTGGGAGATGAAGAAGCTTGCACAGGATAGAGTAGCATGGAGAGCTGCATCAAACCAGTCTCAGGACTGAAGACCACAACAACAACAACACATATTAATATGTAATATTACGACTTGCTTTTGTGCTGGAGAACATCTGTTCCTCACCCATCTTTTTAGTGTTGGTTATACTCTGCTGGAGTGTTTTGAAATGAATCCCAGTCAAACAGATTGATTATACTGTTCCCATTACGTTATCTCACGGTCACAACTTTCTCAAAAATTCCTCATAGAGGTTTAATGTAATCACTGACTGCCATTTATGGTGGTCGGTGTTGCCATTACAAGCACTCCCTTTGGAGGAGCCCTCCTGCACCATTCCACCACATGTGGATGGCTGACTTGCTGCAAGGCTGTGCCCTGTGTTCTGTGACATTTGTATGGCTGCTTCGGTATCTTGGCATTTTCAGCTCTTAAGGAGGGAGGCAGAGCTTTAGTTGGTAAAGACATTTCCAGATGGAGTACATCACAACCAGACACACATTATAGAATCAGGTATTGGATTTTAAGGTGTACCCAGGACCAGATGTACAGTCAGATCACAATTTAGTTATGACAATGAGTGAAGTAAATTTTAAGAGAGTTGTTACGTGAATTCAGTGTGTAAATAAATAGGATACAGAAGTACACAGGAATGGAATGTGAATTTTAACTTCTATGAGTCTCTAGATAATGCGATAATGAATGGTGATCAAATGAATTTTCACGTCTGTCTATATAATCGATGAGACACAAATCATAACAACAGACAGCCAGAAAGAGACATCCAAACACTACAGATGTGACCAAGTGCTAGTAAGTGCGATAGCTTACGCACAATGAGCTAAACAGCTCATGAATCCAACTTACTGACAAAAATAACAACATCCGGAAGAACGGAAGACAAAGTTGATGATCTGTTTGAGGATGCTAAATTTGGAGTAATGGATCCAGGGAGGTCAACTCTACCTTCAACCTTATAGTGGCAGGAATGTGTCAGAAAAATCAAGAGATATTTATTGGATTTGTAGATCTTTACATGACATTTGACAGCATGAAACAGTGAATTTTTTCTCTCTAAAAGGTACGTATATGGTACAGCAGATAACATAGAATATGAGCAATAATCAACAAGAATTGGTACTCTGAATCAAAGATGATTAAAGAAAAGGATGCAGGTAGTCTCCACAAATGTTCAGATGAACACTAAAGAATCATTGGTGGAATTGAAGAAACGTCCAGGAATTTAATTAAAACTGAATGTGAAAACAATTTCGTTTAATAAAATTCACTGGTGATATTTCTGTGTTCACTGAAAGTTCGAATGAATCACCAGAGTTTATGAATGTAATAAATAGTTGAATGAACACTAAATCAGGATTAATGAATGGAAGAAAGAGGAAAGTATTGCGGAGTAGCAGAAATAACATTGGTTGCAAAGTTTACATCAGAATTAAGGACCACACAGTAGACTGCTTGTAGTGACTATTACACATGAAGCTAATTTACACTGAGGGACAGAGCGTGGTTGTTATAAGGAGTAATGTTGCAGGGGAAAGCAGGAGATTCCTTGTAAAACAAAGTTACTAATACCAAGGATAGGCCTTAATTTGTATTGGATGTCCCTTAATGTATGTTTGGAGCACAGTACTGCATAAAAATTAATCGTGGATTATGGAAAAATACAAGAGGGGAATCTAAGCATTCTAAGTTTGGTGCTATAGAAGGATGTTTAAACTAGGTGAACTCATAACAGAACTGTGGAACGTCTCTAGAGAACAGGTGAGGATAGTGTGGTATGTGGAAAACTGTGACAAGTACGAGGGTCAGCATAGTAAGTTATATTTGAAGGCATCAGGGAATAACTGCTGTGGCACTAGAGGTACTTGTTGAGGTTAAAAACTGAAGGGAAAGACAGAGAGAGGAACGCATACCACAAATGACTGGATTCTGGGTGCTCATGGCACTGCAAATCTGTTGCTCACACAGACAGACATTGTCAACAGGAGGCAGAGTTTCTGTTTTGCATGTCTGTGGTTACTGGAACTGGCTGTTACAGCAGTGGGGCAACCAAGGTGGACCACACCCTGACACTCTAAGGCTCTGCTGATGTTTGCTTCTGGTTGGTGCTTGCAGAGTGTATTTTTTGTTACTAACAGAAACTTTATAGCAAATTATTGGGTTGTTTTTCCCGTCTCATTCCTGACGAGAACCATAAATGTTCTCATAAATGTGTGTCTATGTGTGACCTCTGCTAGACCATTCGAATACATCCAGAGTAACATACAATTATCTCATTTGACACAGTGTTACACATTCAGTGCACTCATACCCTACCTGCCACTAAATTTTCTGTGGATCACATTGCGTGAATTATTGTTGGCATTGGTTTGCTGATCTTGATGAGAATAAGTCACTGAACTGTTGACAATAGCTATTTTCTCTACCAACCTATTCTTAATTAACCTCTCTCCCATGATACTATGATCTAGTCCTGAGGACACCACCCATGAATGTATGTTCTGAGGCTTTTCAGTATTTATGTCTGATCTACCATATAATGGTGTGTGTGTGTGTGTGTGTGTGTTGAGGGAACTCACCGCATTTGAGAGACAGTGGCCTCATCAGGTTGAGTACTCGTGGGCCGCGCAGCAGCAGGTGTCTGGCGAGGTGCGCTGGCAGAGGTGGCGGCAGCGGCGGAGGTGGTGGTGGTTCTGGTTGTGGTACTCAGCTCCGTAACGGCTGGTGCGCTGCACATACAGAGAGAGGCAGGGTGTGAGCTGGCTGGCGTTTCCTCGTGGGGATGTGGGGGTGCCTCCCTATGGCCAGCACTGCTGAGGGACCATCCACACACTGGCAACTAATGGACGACATGTGCCAAATATGGGGATAGGGCTCCCGTTAATACAAATGAATGACCAGTAAGCTAGTAACTATCAACCGCACCTCCCGAGCTTCCCACGGCAGTCACTGAACACCATACAACAGGTAGTTCAAAACAAAGTACAGCCAGAAGGTACATACAATGCCCAACATTTGCAAAAACTCAATTACAGAATTACTGGAGAAGTCAGCTCAGGTACTATCACCATCAAATCTATACAAACGGCCTGAATTCCACTCCACCTAATTTGTATGTACCCACATAATGTTACAGTCTTACAGTCCCTCCGATCTCTTTTCAGTACGGGCATTTCACTCTACAAAATGGTTACTACAAGACAATACTTGAAGAAATTGATCTGTAATACCGAGTCCACAATCAGACTAATGTCACGATAATGTAAATATCACGAAACCTGGTATAATCAGGTGACAGTCTTCAACACTTGTAAACTCAAGTTTATTGCAATAAATGACATTCCAGAAACTTAAGTTTCAACTTGAAATTACATGACTAAGACATTTGTATTACAATTAAGCAACTATTGTCTCTTAAGTAAGTATGAAAGATCTTAAATATCATTTTGGCCACACGGAAGCATGTGTGTGCAAATGTTGAAATGACATAGCATAAAGTTTTGTGTTAGATGATTCAAACCCAGCAAACAATAGAATTGTTAACCAAGGGCAATAATACATTACATATCCAAATATAGCAGGATGAAAATCTGAAATGTTGAGAAAGTATTTTGTACCTTTACTGGGATTTGAATCCAGCACCTATCATTGTTTTCTAACCACAAATACACATTAAACATCTGCTTAGTTTAGCTGTAGCGAGATGTGCACATGTCTGAAACGGAAATAACTTTACGGAAAGTTCTGTGTGGAGTGGGAATCTAAGCCTGCATGCTTCATCATTGTTGACTGCACACAAGAAAATGTTTATTATCGAATTCCTTTTTGCCAGTTGCTACGAGTGACATGTCTTAACTTGAAATGATGGCTTGAAAAGTTTTGTGTGACAGTTGAAATCAACACCACCCGTCATTGTTGACAAGACACATAGAGGCGATAAAAATCAAAATTACTTTTCACCTTTGGTTTGATGAGCACATATTACTATTTCAAATGACACAATGAAATTATTTGCAGACAACCACGAATACAACGGATGCTTACTACTATGGACATATCCCTGGGAACAATTTCTTAGCACAAAAGGCCTTTGTCACACCAGATGCATACTGTTACATTCTGAGGACTCATTAGCCTCTGATTGTACATTTTATTCTAAGGACCAAACATTTTCTTTTTTGACGTTAACGCCCAATGGCTCAAATGTCCACCCAACCATCCTGGTTTACATTTTCCTTTTTTTTTTTCTTAAACTGATCAATGCAAATGCTGTGACCTTTCCCTTGAAATGCCACTATCGATTTACTTTCCCACATTTGAGTGCTGTAGATTCTGCTTTGTCTCTTATGGTCTTGCGCTCGATAGGACATTTAACACTAAATTACTTCTTTCTTTATTCCGCAATATTTGCTATTGAATTAAAGTGTTGTATGATGGTTAACTGGTCACATTTCATGACGTCTGCCAGTAATCATTTGGGCCATACTAGTAAACCACCACATCAAGACAAACCAACTCAAAATGAGAAAATTATTTTCTGATTTGATTTGTTCAGCGAACTTACCACATACACGCACAAAATACTTTGTGCACCATTTTCAAAGGCTTCAACAACAATCTTCATGACCGTCAAGAGTACAACATTCAGTAAGTCACTCCAAGAATAATTTATAACTTCCAATAAAAAATTATGGCTGATAACTAAACTTATTGCAACCTGTATGAGAACATGTAAAACAAAATCTCTATGATCTTATGCATGAATCTACTTGTTTCAGTAAAATTATGGGTGGACCTTTTAGGCAATATGCATCAATGTAGTACGCTACATAGAAAAAATTATGGACTTTCTTACGCAATTGCACAATACTTTTTTTAGGCCGCCTTTTACCACCTGGAATTTATCTGGAGGGATTATCTGTGCTACGTAAGCTACGTTTACTGAAGACAAGTCTCGTCTTTGCAATGACCGGTGGTGTTAATAGTAACAGAAGAAACTACAATAATGAATTACCTCTTCAAAAAAACATTACATTGCATAAACAAAGCTGCTTAGTACCACCTCAAAGCAAAAAATAAATTTCTTCAGAAATTATAACAAAAGGAATCCACTTCGAGAACAACAATGGACCCATTCTCAGAACAACAGTGACTGCCTATGATTGATTTCCTTATAAATCAAATACATCGCTTCTCTTAGTAAAATTATATGCCCCTAGCACAAAAATAAAGAACTAGAAAATAATTAACTTTCCTTGACACAATACCACACTACTGCAGTTATTAATACAACAAAGGTACCAGGAGAACGTTCTGAAAGTTTGATTGATACTTGTCACCAAGTTTTTTTGTATGATCTAGTATTGGTGAAACCTAAACTCTTAGAAGATCACAGCTGCTCAGGTGGGAGAAACATTTCCTGCAAAAATTTCCATAGGCTACAATAATTCCAGTAAGGCAGGTGACAATTATGTGATTTTATTTCATCGATTACAAAATCAAGTCGAAAGTACACATTAGGTAGGTAAGGCCACTAGTGAAAGTTGATTATGGGTTAACAAGGAAAAGAATGTTTTGTAAAGGCTGTAATTAACCTCCAGGGAAAGGGAACGCTCATCCAGTGAGGAGCATCCTCCGTTAACAACAAAACAATGGCACTGGACTGAAAGGCGTTCATGAACCCACTGAAGTAGTGAATAAGGATTTGGAAATTAAGGAACTGAGTGCCGAGATTGAATTTTTAAACAACTGAATGCATGAAACAAGCGGCACTAAGAAAATGTGATGCAGCCTTACGAAGTGAAACGAGCGATCTCTGACGTGTTCTTTCGTTGAAGCGGGCAGAAAAGTCATCTGACGCGAAAGAAAAAGTCAAATTGCACAAAAGTATAAATAGTGTATTGTCAAAGTGTTTTACACCAGCGCAAATAACATCTCCATTAAACGAAAATGAAAGGGTAAAGTGGAATTCAGAGGACATTGCCCATGCATTTACTTTCAGAGCTCTGTCACCTAAAGCATACACTTATTTGCTAAAGCGAAAAATTCCTTTGCCGTGCAGGGCAACCCTTCAGTAATGGACGAAGGAATTTAAATGCAGACTTGGTATTCTTGAAGATATCCTGTGTTTACTGAAAACCAAGTCACACACTTTTACTACTCAGGAGAGACTAGCCGTTCTGAAATTTCACGTAATCAATGTTGATGGCCGCATATGTTACGGTTCGTCTGAAGACATAGTAGTCGGACCACATTCCAATGTACAAGTTTGCACGATACGTGGGTTGTGTAAGCAGTGGAAACAACCAGTTTACTATGATTTTGACACTGTGATGACCAGTAATTTGCTTCAGAACATCATTAATGCAGTTGAGGAATCTGGAATCGGTGTTGTTGCTGTGACGTGTGATATGGGCGGAAAAAATATAAAAGTTTGGAAGGAACTGTCTGTCGATACAGAGAGAATTTATTTCGTAAATCAAGCAGATGACACCAAGAATGTATGGGTTTTCTTCGATGTACCACACCTGTTAAAGTTATTACGGAACCGTTTCTTGGATACAGGCATTACACTACCTGATGGATCCAAAATATCTAAGGCAGCTATACAGGAACTTTTAAAGCACCAGAAGAGTGACTTAACGATAACACACCACATTACTGGTGCGCACTTAAACGTAACTGGACGAGCATGACAGAATGTACTAATCATGACACCTGGTGACCTCCATCATCCATCAGTTGCAGGAGTTTGTTTACGAGTGACGAGCCATACAGTGCTGTACGCATCTCCACTCAGCCACACCCATAGCATTTCTCACTTATCGAGAGCAGCTGAGTGCGTTTGCTGGCGTAGATGGAATTACCATTGTGGATGATGTTTTTTACCCATGGTTTGCAGACACCACCACCAGAGGTTCTCATGTACATCCTCTGCAGTAAGATAAACACATCCACCGATTCGATTTCCCTTTTGCTACTCTTCCCACAAGTCCCCTGGGATAAACTCTTGTGCAAGTGTAGATGAGAAGCTGAGTGGAGGTGTGCTCAAGCAGCCTACTGCTCAAGGAGACTGCCTGCAATAAGCAGCAAATCTGGGTTCCTCTTCCAGTGCGGCACAGATTTTCAACAGTCACTACAGATGTAACTGACCAGAGAACCATTTAAGGAATATTTGAATAACATTTTAAGACATACCCAAAACAAGCTGTATCCTCATTCCGGTACTAAATATTAACTTTGTCATTATTACTTGTATTTCTGTTTACCTTTTTTTCGCCATTTCTTCCTGAGTGTCTTCAATAACTTATATCTACAACCATTCACATAAGTTATGTTGAGTGGAATTGTGTGAAAAATCCCGTTTCCACACCCATTTAATTCAGAATCAATTTGTAAGACACACAATCACTAGAAACAAAATCTAGAATCAACACATGAATATATAAAGAATCTTTGGGAATGGGTATGATTTGTATGCGACACTTCCTACATAACTACAGTTGAGTGACTCTGAACTGAACGTAATTCTCACGGCAAATACAGAGAATGAGAAATCTTCTGCATATGTGCTCAATCTACAAAATATCATAGCCAAAAAAGTGAGAAAGGAGTAACGTTTATTGGCAGCTGTAACCTCTATCCAAAAACTGAAGGAATCTGTATTTTATTTTATTTACTATATTGGCTGGTTAATGCCAAAATAAGCAGTACTGTGAGGGTAAGACCTCGGCACGTGTGGTAACACAACTCACCGGAAGCGCGAGACGGCTGCGTCATCAGGTGGAGGGGTGTGTCGGGCAGACATGGGAGGCGCAGCTGCAGCAGGAGTTCGGCTGTGGCCGCTGCGGGGTTGACGGTCAGAGTTGGGGATGGACCCGCCCCCTGCGGCGGTCGGCAAGCTGCACAGAGAAACACTGTGTGGGTGGGCGTGTTCACACAGGGGCTCACTGCAAGCGGTACAGCTGAGGGACTGTCCACTGGGGCAACAGAACACTCAGTGCCAACAACACCAGCCTGTCAATGTGACTGTGCCACCAATTAACTGGTCTTTTTCTGCACTACTTCTGCTATATTCCCCACTGGCGTAGCTTAAGATGCAAAACAAATTGTTCAAAATGAAGCACAAACCAAATCCCAAACTTAAGGGCAAACAATTTTGCTGCCCTGACAGAACAACTATCAGACAGAATTTAGAAGCAGTTAAAGTCAACTGGCTGCTACTTTTGGTTGTGAGGTAATCTGAAAACTGATATATGGATGCTGAATTATATCACTGGAGAGAGAGAGAGAGAGAGAGAGAGAGAGAGAGAGAGAGAGAGAGAGAGCCAGTGATAGGGAAACAAACTGATAAGTTGGGGCATCAACTTACTGTTGGATATGCAGGGGTTGTTTGATGTGGAGCCTGAGGGAATGAAGAAGATGGACAAGAATTACAAGAGCTATGCTATAAAATTTATGGAGAGTATATTCAAAATTTGCATTTCAGTAAAGCAAATAGGACTATATGTATCTAACGTCTTCATAATTCGATTCCTTGAAAAGATAGCAGTGGTGATGTGTTTCTTAAACAATTTTCTTGTTGAGCAGTTTGCAGTACAGACCACCATTAAAAGAAAAAAATGGGTTAGACCGTGTATGGACAATGGTTCCAACTTGTGAAGTAACCTGTAGTCTATTGAATATGGATTTAAAAAAAGTTGAAAAGGAAACGAAATAGACTTATATGGAGTAAATGTATCTAAGAGACAGAGGCAACAACATTGTGGGAGATATGTCTTACACCTGTAGGTGGACAGCCAATATGATCTGCTGTATCCCAGTTGCAGGAAACCTGATGGCATTCCCTGGACGACCTTTGGTAACGCCACGGAGAACTTCAAACAAGGCAGGAGGGCAGAGATTGCCTGTCTGTTTAGTGAAAGGGAATGCACGGAAAATATTCAGGGCGATAGCTGAACAGAGACGAGAAGGAAATGTGATTGTAAGACACAGCATTGTGTGTGACAATGTTATTGTGCTGGCTGGATTATTCTCTTCTTGTTTCCCCCCAGTGTGCACTAGCCCCAGTGCTCATAGCTCCTGCTTTACTGGATCTCAGGGAGTCATACCCTGCTCTTTGGGGCCTGTCACCTAGGGGTATCATCTTTTTTAGTAATCAGGGAAGTCCTCAGTCCCAGGTTCGAACCTCTCCATCACTTAAATTTTGAATAAGAATAATCAGCATTGGTGTCTGAAGACATCCAGCATAAGGTGTCACCCTCTTTCAGCCAACAGTCTTTCCAGAGAGGGCGGAGGGGCCGACTGATGTTCAGGGCACTCTCTTTCCCTTGAGGTCGGAAACTGGTCCTAAATGAGGAAGAATTGGCAATGATCAACAACGTGAGGATACAGAAGGCAATGTAAACCACTGCATAAAGATACATAACGTGCATCAACATGACATGTGGCATGTGATTCAAAAAGAGCCATAACGGCCTCTCTATTGGCAAAAGGCTAGTCCCCCATTCAAACTAGCAGGCGAGGTGGCCCAAGAGGGAGGTGACCACGAAAAAAAGGTTGAGTAACCAACGAAAGGATAACATTCTATGATTCGGGAGCTGGAAAGTGAGGAGTTCGAATGTGGTTGGGAAGCCCTAAAATAAGAAACGGATTTCTGGTCACATGAGAATAGGGTAGTAGCAACAGCAGTAGGATTCAGTATCAATAGAAAGGCAGGGCAGAAAGTGAGTATAGATATGTTCTCGTGAGAATCAAAAGCAAACCAACAACATGCATAGTTCAGGTATACATGATGACGTCGCAAGTTGAAGGTGAAGAGAGAGAAAAAGTGAGGATATTGAACAGGTAATTCAGTACTATGTAACAGTCATGGAGGGACTGAAATGTAATCGTAGAGGAAGGAGTAAAAGAAAGGGTTACATGAGAATATGTACTTGATATAAGGAATAGGAGAGAAGAAAGGCTAGTTAAGTTCTACAGTAAATTTATCCTCTTAATAGCTGGTATAGTCTGTTCAAAAATCACTAGACGAGGGGGTATACTTGGAGAAGAATCAAAATATGGGAGGTTTAAAGTCACACCATATTATTGTCAGGCGAACATTTTGAAATCAGATACTGGGCTGTAAAGCATACCCAGGAGTAGATATAGACTCTTAACAATTTAGCAGTGATTAAGAGTAGGCTGAATTTTACGAGACTTGTCAGGAGCAATCGATGTACAAGGAAGTGGAATACAGTAGTACTAAGGAAAGAAGAGATGAGATTTATGTTCTCTGAGGCTACAGATACTGCAATAATAAGCAGCTCAATAGGTAGTTCAGTTGAAGAGGAATGGATATCTTTAACAACGACAGTAACAGAAGTTGGAAAGAAAAACGTAGGTACAAAGAAGCTAACTGCGAAGAAACCATGGAAAATATAAGAAATCCTTCAGTTGATCAATCAAAGAAAGAAGTTCAAAAATATTCAGGAAAATTCAGTAAGAGAGAAATATGTCACTTAGGAATGAAATGAATAGGAAGTGCAGAGAAGCTGAGGCGAACTGGCTGCACGAAAAATGTGAAGAAATCAAAGAAGAAATAGTTCTTGGGACGACTGACGCAGCATATAGAAAAGTCAAAGCAATCTGCCACGGAATTAAAAGCAAGCGTGGTAACATTAAGAGCACAATGGGAATTCCAGTGTTAAATACAGAGGCGAGATCGGATAGTTGTAAAGAGTACACTGAAGGCCTCTCTGATTGCAACAACTTGTCCGATGGCGTGACAGAAGAACAAACAGGAGTCGGTATGGAAAATATTGGTGAGTAGAATCAGAATTTAAAAGTGCTTTCGAAAATTTAAGATCAAAGAAGGCATAAGGTATAGACAACATTCAATCAGAAGTTCTAAAATCACTGGGGGAGGTTGCAAAATGTCTATTCTCACTGGTGTGTAGAATGTATGAGTCTGGCAATATACAATCTGACTTTGAGAGAAATATAATCATCACGATTTGGGAGACTGCAAGAGCAGAGAAGTGTGAGAATTATCGCACAATCAGCTTAACAGCTGAAGCATCCACGTTTCTGACAAAAATAATACACAGGAGAATGGAAAAGAAAATTGAAGTTCCGTGATGTTCATAGGATTTGTGGTCCTGGAGAAAGCGTTCAACAATATCAAGTGGTGCAAGATGTTAGAAATTCTGACAAAAATACATGTAAGCTATAGGAAAAGTCGAGTAATTTGCAATATGTACAAGAGGCAAAAGGTAAAGTAAGAGTGGAAGACCAAGAATGAAGTATTCAGATTAAAAAGGATGTCAGACAGGGATGTAATCCTTCGCCCCTACTGTTCAATCTATACATCGAAGAAGCGATGACGGAAATAATGGAAAGATTGTAGAGTGGAATTAAAATTTATGGTGAAATGATGTAAGATTTGCTGATGACTGATTCCCTCAGTGACAGTGAAGAAGAATTACAGGGTTTGCTGAATGGAATGAACAGTCTAATTAGTACAGAATATGGAATCAGAGTAAATCAGAGAAAGGCGAAATTGATAAGAAGCAGAAGAAGTGAAAACAGCGAGAGACTTAGCATCGTGACCGACGATCAGAAAGTAGATGACATTAAGGTGTTATGTTATGTAGGCAGCGAACAAACCAAGGCAGCGAACAAACCAAGGCAGCGAACAAACCAAGGACGACGTCAAATTCACACTAGCACTGCCAAAAAGGGAATCATGCTTACCTGGCTTCTGCTGGTGGCTCACCGAGCATACTGCAGACTTCAATGACTTCTTGCGGGTACTCGAGCAGAGCGTCCGCCCAGCCCCGCGTGGCAATCACCTGCAGGTGGTCCTTTATGAAGGCGACGGCAGCCCTGGTGGCGTCCGGGCACGAGTGCCTCACTGCCGTGACGGCCGTCGCCGCTGCGGTCTCGACGGCCAACTGCGAGATCAGCTGCCGCTCGCAGGCAGCCTTCAGGGCCGACAAGCCGTATTTCTCTGCCGCTGCCAGCAACTGGTGGGCCGTGTCGGGCAGCTGGGGGGCCTGCAGGGTATACGTGTAGGCCACCAGGAGCCTCAGCACCGGGCCCTCCACGTCGTCGACGCTCACCTGGCCGCAGCTGGCCTCCAGCATGTCGTGCGCGAACATCGCTGCGAACACGGGACTCGCGGCTGCCAACACGGCCCTGTGAGCCGCCACCCTCGTCTCGCCCGCCACCAGCGTCACCAGGCCGTCTTCACCCCCGTCTACCAGGGCGGCCAGGGCCTCGGTTGTGGTGTTCTGAACCTCCGTAACTGCCGACATGGTGGGTGGTCCTGAAACACAGTGCCACTGAGCAGCCCTCACACTGCACCCTCAACACTTGTACGAGGCGCATGCAGACCTGTACGAAATGAAACAACAGCTGGTGAGTGTTGTCCACCCTGAATCAATTGCAACGTCACCAGTTTCATTAAAATGACAAGGGTCCGTACTGCTTTGTGACCACCTAAGGTTTATAACTACCAGCGTGGTGCTATGATAGACTGCTTTCACCTTCTAAAAATGTTATCGTTCTCAGTCAAAAGATGGTTTATATATGTCATAGCAAAATAATGGCAAAGCAACAAACTTCTTTCAGCACTAAAGTTACAGGACTTATATTTAAATCCAAGCTCGTGGCACCTCTGAGAAATATTTTCTTCCTCCTTATCTCAGGTTCCTCAGATCCGTGACACCTCATCAGAAGCAATGCACATGTAATGCAGAAATCGGTTTCCTCGGTCAATGTCTCACGGTAGGCACGATTAAACGTGACCGGCCACCGTGGCCGAGTGGTTCTAGGCGATTCAATCCGGAACTGCGTGCCTGCTACGGTCGCAGGTTAGATTCCTGCCTCGGGAATCGATGTGTGTGATGTCCTTACGTTAGTTAGGTTTAAGTAGTTCTAGGTTCTATTGGACTGATGACCTCCGATGTTAAGTCCCATAGTGCTCAGAGCCATTTGAACCGTTTTGAACCACTGTAAGTCTAAATTCATTGGTATCTTTAACTCTCCTTTGAACAGATCGATATCTGCGTCTTCTTTCTTCAGAAAAAGATGCAGCGCCCACCTCCGTGGTAAAGAATGCTGCATAATACAATCTTAAATCATGTCGCCATTTTATCCGAATGTTGCAAGCTATGGTGTACCAAGGTATTTCCAGGTTGAGCAGTTTAGGAATGAAACTCGTTGTCTCCATTTCCAGAACATGTGTTGTGGAACTTTCGCACAAATATATATTTGTATCTCCTTTTGGCGTGGACGTGTTTGTATAGCATCTTTGCCCCACGGAACGTACGAATACTTATTACATGACAGATACGTCATGGCTAAACCAAACTAAGCTCTATAACAGCTCCGACATCACTCTTTACTCTCCTGGTCGTATGTGGGGGCAAACGACGGAGTCAGTGAAATAGTTCCACATACTACAGTGTAAACCGGTTTCCGAAATTCACACAAGTGGGTTTCGCGAGCACGGCGTCCACTTTTTTCGAAACGTGCCGAATCAGCATCTCCATTCCACCAGCGTAAGAGCTCTGCCGGATCGTTATGGTGCTAGCAGAGTGCCTAAGAATTCGTCCGAAGGCTTCTGTCACGCCAGGACGACGTGGATCGAGACGCCGAGGCAGTGCTGTACAGAGCGTAGCGCCGGAGGTCAGCGCAGGGTCGCAGGCCAACACGTACACTACAGGCTTCTGGAAGCCACCCGACCAACCCAAGTCTTCCTTCCCCATCCCTCATTAGTTAGTTGTACATTTGCTTCCGTTTTACATCGCTTTGTGTTTTCGCCTCCCCATTCCATGTATGCACTCAATGTTATAGGCTCAAAACTTTGGACACTGGCGTTGTAATCGCATAATGAACGACTTTTTACTGTTGTTTACAGGTATTGTTACCGTATTTTCCTACATCCAAATGGTGCTGCATGTAATTAAACATAGCGGTAAAAGCTGTAAAGCCGTTTACATTTCTGTACAGTCTTTGAGCATCGACATGTTCCTCGTCTAAGAAACAGACGTCATTGTCTTATAAATCTTTAATGTATCCTGAGATCAGTGGTGTAGTATTCTACTTTTTTGAGACACTCACAATGCGACTAGTTTACACTGAGCTTTCGCAGATTCTTTCACTCAAACGGTTTTCTAGGTAATCACAAATTTGCCAAGATACTGAGCGGGATCGCGTGTGAATTATTAGTAGACAGAGAGCCATGGTCCCGATCACCTTCAGCATATTTTGGAGACAATCTTCGTGCGTGTCTGCGCCATGTAACCGGCAGAGAAACGTGTGTGAAATGCAAGTAGTGGACTGGATATGCAGGGCGCGGCGGTGAGACACTCTGGGCTCTCATTCGGGAGGACAGTGGTTCGACCACACACCGTGCAGTGGTCTGCAGCAGGTCTGCAGACTAAGGGCGAATGAGTGGATGTGGCTGCTTGTCATTTGTGTCTTCTGCACCGGTTTTGTTTGCTGCCCACCCACACAAGTTTTTCTTCATAGAGTCTCTCTCAATAGGAGTGCCGTGCTGGTGCCCTAGAAGAGGCATGACCTTTAAGGTAGCCCTACCAGTCTTCGTTACCGAATGTTCCAATTTGCAACAGATATTTAGCTGTCTGTGTGTCATTTGCCAGAAAAACCATGAGGAAGTGGTTTCATTTCGTCCATCATTAAAGTTGTTTACAAGCTTTCCAATGAGTACGACGTGCATTAAACTACTTTTCAATATTTATATGATTTCCAATGGTGGTGATGTTTTCTTCTACAGTGTAATTTCCGTGTGTGGGTCACAAAAGTCAAACGATTTCACGGTGCCATCAATTTGGAATATTTACAGTCGCCTCATCAGTATGAATTGCAGACTTCTCTATTCTTTTTCCATCCAAATTAGAAATTAATCAGCAAAAGCATTCTACGCCCTCTCGAAGTTTTTTTTTTAATGAGTAAACATTTGCCTGAGCTTTTGATATTAATAGATCACTTTCTTCCACCCCTCAGAGGCGTTTTCGATGTGATGGGGCCTTCCACTGTAATTCCACATCTCTGATGGCATCTGGTCTGTATCAACCAACTGGTCCAGAAATAAATAATCGACGAAACTAGTTTTTCAGACAGTATTTTCTGAATAGACAGCCAACAATGATCCAATATTTCTAAGACAATATATCGTACTCCGGATAGATTGTTAGATAACAATGTCTTTCTACGTTTTTCTTAAGAGGGGACTTCTTTCCACGTCGTTGATTAAAATGCAAATTGCAACTCGTAATCTCTGCTTCAGGAAAAAAATTTCCAGCTGATTGGAATGGACATTCGCAATTACCAGAGTCATTATGAGAGAAGCAGGGTTCCATCCGAGCACATTTTTATTTGTTAAGTAATAGTAAATATTAGGACTATATAGTGTGTGTCAAATAGTGAGATGCATTCTGACTCCTAACATGTGCACAATTGTCTTTCATGATTCTAACGAACTGTTAACAGTGGTTAAATTGCGCTCTGTGCAAAATTCTGCCAGGCAGCTTCCCCTTTCATTCCCTTACTTCAGTTCTTTTCTCCTCCAACTTACTTCCGCCTCGTATTGTGCCTATCGATTTCGAGTGACTCATTACTAGTTTTCATCTCGTTTAATGATCTGACCAATTTCTTTTCTCTCAAAAAGCATTTCCTTAATCTCTTCGTCATTTTCGGAACTAGTTGACGTGCAAGCCAGTACTTCTGTAACTGGTTTGGCTGTGTGTCTGTCCTGGCTGTGGTAACAGCTTCACTGTGCGATTGATAGCAGCTCAGATATCAATAAGATGTTACTGTTTTCGGCCGAGAACGATATTAAACAAATTTCCAGTGACCTCAGGGAGAAATCTAAGCAGGAGCTATTCTGAAAGACACGCATTTCTTGCTACCAGATGCTGAGAAGAAGACAGGCATTGTGAAGAATCTAGCGACACCAAGATCAAGGACCCAGATTAAAATACGTAAGCATAATCATCATCCAACTGAGCTAATTATAAAACTACGGGGGCATTCGATCTGCAACGCTACACTTTTTTCTCGGCCAATTTCTGTGGGAAAAATGCGAAATTTGTGAGACATCGTGGAATATTCCCACTTCAGCCCCTACAGCTTCATGGAATTCCAACAGCTGACAGCACCGTATGTAGCCTCCAAAATGGCGTCCGTAAAGGAGGTGCGACCGAAGCAGAGAGCTGTCACCGAGTTTCTTTCGGATGAAAACCGTAGCATCGGAGATCTTCATACCCGCTTGCAGAACGTCTGAGGAGATTTGGCAGTGAACAGAAGCACCGCGAGTCGTAGTGCGATGTGTCTGTCATCGTCAGAAGAGCTTACTGGTGATCAACGCCCGGCCTAGCAGCGTCATCGTCGCAGCAAGGTTGTGCATATCTGGCCGACCTCCACGTGTCGGTCAGCTGCAGACGGCTGTGACTGCTGCGATGTGGGAACGTGCTCTCATTCAAGGTGACCGATGGATCACTCACAGCTGAACAACCCGCATCTCGCACCTTCCGACTTCCGTCTGTTTGGTCCAACGAAGGATGCACTCCACGGCAAGCAGTACACGGATGACAGCAGGTCACTGATGCAGCAAGACGTGAGTGGCTGATCAACTGTTAACTCACTCGGTCAGTTTTATCAGTTTAACGAAACAACCAGATCAAACTGGCCATGTCAGCTATATGAACACTTTTTCAACCACTCTCTGGGTTTGCAATGTAGCTAATTATTACGAATTGTCATCTTACATCGAAAGCGTAGCTTACCACGGAGCTGGGAGGAGAGCAGAATTTTGGTTCTCACGCTGGCCCAGCTGATTTCAAGTGAATAACTTCAGTACTTTCGGAGATATAAATTCTTACGCAAGGGACGACTGTGATGGATTCATCTATAGCATCAATTGAAACTACAACCAGAAGTACAGGTCCATAAGATCTAATTGTCTGGAATTTCCTTTCGTTTCATTACCACAGATTTCTGACTAAATAGAAAGTACTTTGGAAAATTATTATTTCATTGTGTTATGGTTATCGAAGTGTTTTGCAGGGTCTGACGAGATACGTTGAAATTTTATGGAAATTAAGTAAATGTATGTGTGAGAACATTTCTTGTACAATAGTGGAATTTGTGACGTATGTCCGACTTTGTTTGGTTTTGTAAAAGGCAGCCAGAAGGGGCGTTGCGTATTAAATTTGTAAGTAATTTATGTTGCGGAATGGAATCTAATTTTGTCTTCGTTTAATTTTATTTAGTTTCGGAATTACGTGATTTCTCGTCTAAATGACCTGCAGTAATCTGATTGGCTGACATTAAAAATACCTGAAGTGTACAAGTGCTCGAAATGATCTGATTGGTTGTTTAATTTATTAGCCAATAGGAGTTAAGCATATCCCGTGCGTACGAGTATGGCTTTGTGCCTCCGATCTAGGAGTCTATTAAGTCGTTCGGGAGCCATCTTCTGGTAAACGCCTAAGTTTATTCCAAAATAAAGAAATTTGCGCGTTTTATTGCTTCTCTTGTCGTTGACAAAGAGCGACTACAGTACTGAATATTTTGTGAAAGCTAGAGATTTGTGAGTGATTTATTTTAGGAGATATTCGCATGTGAACATTTTGTTTCGTACGCAAACACTGCGCGGCGTGTTTCGTGCTGATTACGAGACATTATATGCATTATAGGAATGTTTCTATACTGCGTCTGGGTGAGTGATTTCACTGACTTTTGTTTTCAAGGTTTATTGGAATGCCGCAATTGTTACATCAGTCCAGAATTTTGCCATTCTGCATGCTTTTCGAGGAGCTAAGGACTGCACTGAGTGCAGGTTATTTCTGGAGGAGACAATATTCCATAAAAGCACATTTAGAAAGTCTGTAGAACCAACGTCAAATCCTGACTGTGCGAATACATCAGAACTCCATTCTTATTGCTCTCGCACAGATCACGAAGACTGATTACTGCACACACACAGAGGCACTTTAATGATTCTTCACACACCCCTGAACGTGAATGGACCATGAAAAAGTCCTGTAGTTCAATTCTTTTATCTTGGCGGCTCGCGCATGCCCGCCCAGACACGGGAGATTGCTGCGTTGCCAGTTGCACACGACGCACGCGCTAAGAGAAGCAGCGCCATAGTACAGTACGCAAGCTTACGTTTAGGGGGGAGCGCGCAGTTTATGAAGTAAAGCCACCAGGGCCGCATTAACCCTTTCGCCACTACAGACACGTGCTCCCTGCATTCCGCGCTATGGGCGATTTTGTCATCACTGCACTGCTCGCCTGTGCAGACACATGGTGTTTCGACTGCTTTGACACACTTATTAGATTTCACAAAAACTATTTGGCCCAAAAATTAGATTTTGACATCTTCTTGACTGATACCTTCCCCCCATAAATGACAATTTTGTTTCGATGTTCAACCCAGTTATTGTGCAAACTCTTCAAAATTTCGTGCAATGGTTTACTACATTTAATGCTGCATAAAAACTGCGTTGGACATCGAAACAAAATTAAGTAATTTATGGGGGGAAGGTATCAGTCAAGAAGACGTGTAAAAATCTAATTTTTGGAGCAAATAGTTTTTGTGAAATAGAATGATAAGTGTGTCAAAGCAGTGGGAACACAATGTGTCTGCACAGGCGAGCAGTGCAGTGATGACAAAATCGCGCACATCGCGGAATGCGGGGAGCACGTGTCTGCAGCAGCGAAAGGGTTAATGAAGAGACAAAGCACTATAAATTTCAATTTGAATAATGAAAATATTAAGCACCGCACAAGGTTTGAACTCGTAACCTTTCACGTAGAAACCCAACACTTTACCCGTTGCGCTAACGCAACTCATCTATGTAGAGCACGCCATGAGGAGTCTAAAGCGTCACGCAAAATACTGACAAACAATGTTGGTATGACTATGAATTATTGACGCTTCGTCGAAGTACAATTGGAAATAAACAATTACCGCTGTTCTTTATTGCGAAAAAGCGCTTCGTGAGATTGAAACAAACACGTTTCCTTGCTATCGCCTGAACTAGGAGTCTTATTGCTTGTTTGGTTTAATTAATAGAATATGAAGCAATTGGTACAAACAATGCTTTTTCCAAACTTTCTATAAAAGAAAGTCTGCTATCAAGACCTTGCTTTCGTTCAGTTACTTTATTTATGACTGAACGTTTCTAAAACTGAAGACACTCGTCCATGCTCTGCACTGCAGTCGAGATCTGGCAACGTTCTCTGTTCGTTGGCTGACTATTTTGTGACGTCAGATGCGCAGAATGAACCTAAACTCGGCCGCCAACATAAATGACGCGCACTTTAGTAAGTGATACGATGGATGTACCCACTGCCATGCACTTCAGTCGTTTCAAGGGTGTAGATAAGTGAGACTCAGTTTGGGAGGAGGAAGAATCACACTATCTTTTAAGGGACTAACTGATTGGTTTCTCCAGTAAATATAAGGGCCTTGCTGCTCTCACACGTAAACAACTCGGGTAATACATAGCGAGTCCGTAATTATGAGCAATATATCATCCATCGGCGGTAACTATAGACTTTGCATTACTGTACTGAAACTTCCTGCAGAGCTGAAAGGAAACGACCATGTGCTCCCTCTGAACGTCATCACGTCACCAGCGCACACAAATGCAACTGTGAGGCTACATAAATGGACGGCTGTGTGTCTATCAAACGTCAGTTTTCGTCTTTTTTTTTTTTTTTCTCCCTGTATGCAGACATCGTAAAGTGATCAATGGGCAGAACCACTCACAACAACAGTCAGTGCCCATCCTGACACATACGATGCATTTCATTATGCACTTAGTCGGGGATCTGCGATTGTGCAACACTATTGCATTGTAAGTAACATATGAGACACTTCGCCCGACTAAAAACCAGGACGGCCTTCCTGCTGAAAAAGACACACTTTCTCCTGTCCTCCGGCAAAGTGGCTCTGCTTCCCCACTCTAACCAGCAACCTCCGAAAACCATGCAGTCCTTAAAGGACTACTTAAAACCTGTTCGTGTCTCAAAGTCAGAACCCATATCAGTGTTGAGTGGAAAAAGCTGGTCAAGAGGTATCGATTACATTTATCAAATCACCCACCAAATGTCTGAAGTACGGCAAGCTGCAATCATTCTGGAGTGTTATACATGTGAGAATCAGATTTCCTCTGGAAAAAATTAACAGCAGCTACCGCACCTTACAAACACATTTTCTTTTGCGAACTTCCAGCATGCTGCAGTACCTTAGGGCAACAACTACTATTCATCAGTACATAAAAAACCAGCCCAAGTTGCAAATTTTTACTTTTTATTCATTCGATGACCAGTTTCGGGCCGACACGCATTTTGAAATCGTCGTAACATAATCGGAAATGACATTTCCGAACGTTTCAAAAATACACTACGAACATTGACATGTTCGTAAATGCTATGATTTGAAAATGGGTCTCGGCCCGAAATTAGTCATCAAATAAATAAAATGCAAAAATTTGCTACTTGGACTGCTTTCCCATTCTACTCACTCTTTTTTGCCACAGACGTTTTGGTCATAAGTTCTCTGTATAAAATAAATGCCTCTGAAAAACCTACACGAGGCAAAATTCTAACTTCAATAAAAGTCAAAGGGAAGAATCGTTAATCTCACGAAATAATCTTGATTCAACTGACGATGTCAGTTATTTGAAGTGCGCGAGCGCGCACGCGCGCACGCACGCACGCACGCACGCACACCAAAAGTAGTCTAGCCTCACGTGAGTTTCGCGAGTTCTGGAACCTGTACAGAAAAAATGGAATAGACAGCAACATGAACATCATTTCCGTCCTTTTTATTGCTCACGAAAGCCACACATTGCATGATGTACCACCACACAGCGAGACATTCAGAGGTGGTGGTCCAGATTTTAATACCTCCAATACCCAGTAGCACGTCCTCTTGCATTGATGCATGCCTGTATTCGTCGTGGCATACTATCCACAACTTGATCAAGGCACTGTTGGTCCAGATGGTCCCACTCCTCTATGGCGATTCGGCGTAGCTCCGTCAGAGTGGTTGGGGGGTCACGTCATCCATGAACAGCCCTTTTCAATCTGTCCCAGGCATGTTTGGTAGGGTTCATGACTGGAGAACGTGCTCGCCACTAGTCGAGCGATGTCGTAATCCTGATGGAAGTCATTCACAATATCTGGACGATGGGGGCGCGAATTGTCGTCCATGAAGACGAATGCCTCGCCAATATGCTACCGATATGGTTGCACTATCGGTCGGAGGATAGCATTCACGTATCGTACAGCCGTTACGGCGCCTTCCGTGACCACCAGCGGCGTACGTCGTTCAGACTGACCTCCAAACACGTCTCAGGTGACAGTCTGATTGAAGGCATATGCGACACTCATCGGTGAAGAGAACGTGATGCCAATCCTGAGTGGTCCATTCGGCATGTTGTCGGGCCCATATGTTCCACGCTGCACGGTCTCGTGGCTGCCAAGATGGACCTCGGGATGGACGTCGGGAGTGAAGTTGCGCATCATGCAGCCTATTTTGCACAGTTTGAGTCGTAACACGACGTCCTGTGGCTGCACGAAAAGCATTATTCAACAGGGTGGCGTTGCTGTGAGAGTTATTCCGACGCGTAATCCGTAGGCAGCGGTCATCCACTGCGGCCTGAGCGAGGCATGTCAGACAGTTCCTGTCTCTCTATATCTCCTCCATGTCCGAACAACGTCGCTTTGGTTCACTCCGAGACGCCTGGACACTTCCCTTGTTGAGAGCCCTTCCCAGCACAAAGGGAAACTACATACAACACGAGCCGTGTACCTCCTTCCAGGTGGAATGGCTGGAACTGATTGGCTGTCGGACCCGCTCCGTCTACCAGGCGCTGCCCATGCATCGTTGTTTACATTTCTGGATGGGTTCGGTGACGTCTGTGATACGATATCCACAGTGAACGTCTATCTTCAGGAGTTCTGGGAACGGCTAAACTTTTGGTGTGTGCGTGCGTGTGCGTGCGTGCGTGCGTGCGTGCGTGCGTGCGTGCGTGCGTGCGTGCGTGCGTGCGTGCGTGTGTGTGTGGTGGGGGGGGGGGGGGGTGTTGTAGTTACACTCAACGCACGAGAGAGCTCCCATGAGAAGTGAGCCATGGTAGGACAATGAAACATTTGTGAGGACATGGGGAAGAGTAACAGTGAACAAACCATTAAAAATCGCATTTTAATTTCCACATGAGAGGGTAAACGTCGTTAATTGCGTTCAGTGTTTACATTCCACGTCACGAACTTCGGTCAGTGTGGAGACGGTGTGCATCGGCGGCAGCCTCGTCAGCTCGTCACGCCTCCCCTGGACACGCGCGGCCTCGCCTCTTCCCTGCGGCGCTACGGGCAGTGTTGACGCGGCCCGCGCCACCGGCAGAGTTGAGGCGCGCCGAGGCACAGCTTCCTGGGCGCTACGGACGTGCGTACACGCACAGCTGTCTTTCCGCCCTGTTCTTCTCGCAGCTGTTCAGTGGTCTGTCTGTGTAGTTCGAGAGTGCATGTTGCTGCGTTCGCTCTCTGCAGAATCCGACTTACATTCCTGCAATTTCGTCAGTTTTCTTGTTTTCTACGTGAGAAATGTCACGTCGCCGTGGTTGCACAGATAAAGAAATCCTGGATATGCGCACTAAGAGCGACAGTGGGTGTGAATTATCTGACGTTGCTAACAGTGATGGGTCTTCAACAGAATCTCGAAGCTGTAGTCCTCAGCCATTTACGTCAGAGGGGAGAGCGAGAATTACAGTCAGCAGTTCCTCTGAATCCGAGGAATCAGAAAGCGACAGTGAAACGGTTCAGAAAAATGCGCACTTACGTGACACATTTGACTGGAAAGAAACCGATTTCCAGCCATTAAACCATTACTTCGATGACGAGTTCAGGACACAAATACCAGATACTGACCCAAACATTCTTTCATTTTTTTGTGATATTTATGTCTCAAGAACTTTCAATTTATTGCAGACGAAACAAATTCGGTTTTACGTTTACACCAGAGAAAATACTACAGAATCTGAATTCTCCTGGGTCGGCCGGTGTGGCCGTGCGGTTCTAGGCGCTTCAATCCGCAACCGCGTGACCGCTACAGTCGCAGGTTCGAATCCTGCCTCGGGCACGGATGTGTGTGATGTCCTTAGGTTAGTTAGGTTCAAGTAGTTCTAAGTTCTAGGGGACTGATGACCTCAGATGTTAAGTCCCATAGTGCCCAGAGCCATTTGAACCATTTTTTTGTGAATTCTCGACTGTCAAAATGGAAATGTATTGTTTTGTTGCTGTTTGCCTTCTGGTGGCGCAAGTTCAGAAGCTAAAATTAACTGCTTATTGGTCCAGAGACACTTTTGAACACACCAATTTTCAGCGAAATTCTGTCCCGAGACCGTTTTTGTCTACTTCTGAGAATCTTACACTTCAGTGATAAAACTCTGCGAGTACTGGAAGCGACAGTCTATTTAAAATTGGGGCTAGTGTTGGCAAATTTCGTAACATTTCGTAATTCATGTCGCCCACATCACAAGATTTGTATAGATGAAACACTCTTGCTGTTGGAAGGACGATTATCTTCTAAGCAAGTTATTCCAAGCAAGCGAAGTAGATTCGGAATAAAGACATTCGGACTGCGTAACTGTCACAGTGGGTATATTTTAAATTTTATTGTGTATACAGACGCACCAACAGAAATTGAGTTCTACAATTTGCGACAAAGTGGCGACGAAGTGGCAACTCTTATGGGACCATATTTGGAACAGGGTAATATTCTGTATGTCAATGACTGGCTGGTACTGCAGCCGGACCTGTTCCTCTGGCTCCACGTCATGGAACAGCCGCGTGTGGCACTGTTCGTGAGAACAGGCGTAATGTGCCAAAACTGCAGACGAAATTAAAACGAGGAGAAACTGAGTTTAGGTCCACTGACAAGGTCCTTGCTATCAAGTGGTGTGATACGAGAGACGTGTACATGTTGACCACAAGTCACACAACACGAATGGTTGAAACAGAAGACTGACAAATACTGACGAAAAGATAGAGAAACCGCAGTGTATTGTAGAGAACAATTCGAGTATGGGTACAGTTGACCGTTGTGACATGTAACTGAGTTCAGTGGAATCGGCGCGTAAGAAGTATTTTTTTCACATTCTGGATTTGTGCATTCTAAATATTCATGCTCTCCACCGATGGCAACAGGGCGAAAACTGGCACCTGCAGAGTTTCACCTTTCTCTCGTAAAGGAGATTGCAGAAAAATGTGCTACAGAACGGAGGAAAGCTGGTAGGGGAAGGTACTGCGATGACAAGAATCCTCTGCGATTCACACGGAGACATTTCCAGGCTGTTGTGAGCAAACATTCGCAGGAAAGTACGCTAATGCGCAGATGCGTGGTTTGCACGAAACAGTAAGTGCGCCGGAAACTAGAGACCGATGCAGAACTTGCGACGTTCCATTACGTGTTGCACCCTGGTTTGAGACTAATCATACAAAGAAGCATTACTCATCATTGGGAACTAACTCTGAGAAAATTTATTCACACTTCTGAATGAATCACTAAAAAAAGGGCAAAACAGGTGTAAAATTATTTAAACGAACCCTGACTTCTTCATATGTAGCAGTTTACTGGCAAATGAACGGACTTGGTGATTGAGATGGCGCAATATCTGTACTGTGGGAAATGTAATTACGCCGAGTACTTTGCGCCAGTATAACAAAACCCTTCATTAATCTGCATACGGTAGATTTAAATTATTAACACTTAACATGGACACTTATATTCCCTCATCCTTAACAGTACAAATGTATATCACACTCGATCTACTTGTTCAAAACATGTTTTCCATAATTGATTTAAACAGCTTCGATCAACGAGAAACAACACGCCAAAGTTAAAACTCTTTCCTCAGTGCGATTTTTCTTGCTACTTTGCCTCTGTTGTCGGTCAATACTGAAAATTAAACTCTTTGTTCTGGGGAGGGTGGGGGGCTTAAAATTTGTTGTTCGAATGAGAATGGCTTTGAATCATTAATGGAAAATGGTATTTGAAGAAGGAGTGTCTAATACACCCTGCTTTCATCTTTTCATGAAAATCAACATATTTTCGACTAATTTGTGGATTATTGGAAAATAGTAGGGGAATAAAAATTTTATTCCTTATCTTCGTGCAGTCAATCTATTGCACTCTAAATTTCATTTTCATCATGCGTTCACACTACTAGACATGCTAACCCGAAGTTTACATTGTTTTCGGGCCTGATTTTCGCGCCTAACTTTCATTACAGTTGTACAGCTTGGTATGCTCTATGGAGCACAGTTTTTTTTTACGAAATCTTCAAATCTGTGCTTAATTCATTCAGTACCGGAAAGTGCTTTGGAAATGTAACTTTGTATTTAAGAACCGTTTGTTGTTAGGTTACTACGTGCCAGGTTTCACGTTCGTCATAGCATTAGTCCAGGAGATGCAAGAAGCCCAACAAATTTTTCGGGTGCCTAATTTTTTGGGCGATTTACCTACAATTTTCTGGCTGAATATGGCTCGTAAAGTTCTTTTCATTATTGTTCTTAGGAGAACGCATAAAATTGTCCAAGATGGCCGGTCAAATTTTATTTCTTTACAAAAACGATTGCCCGAGATATTACAGCTCAAAGTCGGCACAATTTCACGCTGGCTCTGCGCGGGTCGTATTCAGCCGAGAAGTGTTCAGCACAAGGCGGGTTGGGCACGGCGGGCCGATCCGGTGAAAGAGCTGCGTGCGTTAGTTCCAGTACGTCTGGGAGCTGAACAGTCTTTTCATTTCTCGGGCCAAATAACTTCACTCGGCTCCAGGTCAGTTCTGTTGTGTTGGGTTCATACTGTAATGGTACAGTAGCAAATGCAGCATTTGTATGCTGTGCGCGATGCTGTGAAAATGAGTGTTATTCATGTTTCTACGACACACAACTGTGGCATAGAACAACGGACACCGTGCAAATACGGAGTATTTAGCTTTTCATTTTTGCACAGAATAATTAAATTGTTATGTTTTCTTAATTCGTTAACTGTTTTTCATAAAATATCGATAGTTGAGAATTTATAATTGAAATGAAATTTCGCGTGCAATATGCAATTAAAAACAAGGTGTGCATTATTCATAAAAAATGAATTTTACAAATACGAGATGCAAGTAATTCAAATTGAACGAGAAAAACCTGCCCGAGGCAGTACTTGAACCAGTGAACCATGTATTGCAATAATTCACCAACCCATTACGCTACCGACTCCGCTGTACTTTCACTTTTAGTTACGTTGTAGCTATATGTGACAGTCCCTCGGAAAACTTCAAAGCCGATTATCTCTGAATTTATGACAGACAGCAAGAACAGCCAATTTATCGGCACTTTTTACCCGTGTTCCACGCGCGCGCCTCACCACGCAACAGGAAGCAGCCTCGGTCATTTTCGTACAGCGCGACAGTGGGAACACAACGCTGCAGGGCCCGTGACTGCACACGATATTTGAATTAAAAACAACGTAGCTGAAGCGTGGTTAAGAAAAACGTTGGTGGCTGTTAATGCGTTTGAATATCTTAAAAGTTTCGTTTAACGTAACTTAGTAGTAAGATCTCCCCCATGAACCATGGGCGTTGCCGTTGGTGGGGAGGCTTGCGTGCCTCAGCGATACAGATGGCCGTACCGTAGGTGCAACCACAACTGAGGGGTATCTGTTGAGAGGCCAGACAAACATGTGGTTCCTGAAGAGGGGCAGCAGTCTTTTCAGTAGTTGCAGGGGCAACAGTCTGGATGATTGACTGTCCTGGCCTTGCAACATTAACCAAAACGGCCTTGCTGTGCTGGTACTGCGAACGGCTGAAACCAAGGGGAAACTACAGCCGTAATTTTTCCCGGGGGCATGCAGCTTTACTGTATGGTTAAATGATGACGGCGTCCTCTTGGGTAAAATACACTCCTGGAAATGGAAAAAAGAACACATTGACACCGGTGTGTCAGACCCACCATACTTGCTCCGGACACTGCGAGAGGGCTGTACAAGCAATGATCACACGCACGGCACAGCGGACACACCAGGAACCGCGGTGTTGGCCGTCGAATGGCGCTAGCTGCGCAGCATTTGTGCACCGCCGCCGTCAGTGTCAGCCAGTTTGCCGTGGCATACGGAGCTCCATCGCAGTCTTTAACACTGGTAGCATGCCGCGACAGCGTGGACGTGAACCGTATGTGCAGTTGACGGACTTTGAGCGAGGGCGTATAGTGGGCATGCGGAGGCCGGGTGGACGTACCGCCGAATTGCTCAACACGTGGGGCGTGAGGTCTCCACAGTACATCGATGTTGTCGCCAGTGGTCGGCGGAAGGTGCACGTGCCCGTCGACCTGGGACCGGACCGCAGCGACGCACGGATGCACGCCAAGACCGTAGGATCCTACGCAGTGCCGTAGGGGACCGCACCGCCACTTCCCAGCAAATTAGGGACACTGTTGCTCCTGGGGTATCGGTGAGGACCATTCGCAACCGTCTCCATGAAGCTGGGCTACGGTCCCGCACACCGTTAGGCCGTCTTCCGCTCACGCCCCAACATCGTGCAGCCCGCCTCCAGTGGTGTCGCGACAGGCGTGAATGGAGGGACGAATGGAGACGTGTCGTCTTCAGCGATGAGAGTCGCTTCTGCCTTGGTGCCAATGATGGTCGTATGCGTGTTTGGCGCCGTGCAGGTGAGCGCCACAATCAGGACTGCATACGACCGAGGCACACAGGGCCAACACCCGGCATCATGGTGTGGGGAGCGATCTCCTACACTGGCCGTACACCACTGGTGATCGTCGACGGGACACTGAATAATGCACGGTACATCCAAACCGTCATCGAACCCATCGTCCTACCATTCCTAGACCGGCAAGGGAACTTGCTGTTCCAACAGGACAATGCACGTCCGCATGTATCCCGTGCCACCCAACGTGCTCTAAAAGGTGTAAGTCAACTACCCTGGCCAGCAAGATCTCCGGATCTGTCCCCCATTGAGCATGTTTGGGACTGGATGAAGCGTCGTCTCACGCGGTCTGCACGTCCAGCACGAATGCTGGTCCAACTGAGGCGCTAGGTGGAAATGGCATGGCAAGCCGTTCCACAGGACTACATCCAGCATCTCTACGATCGTGTCCATGGGAGAATAGCAGCCTGCATTGCTGCGAAAGGTGGATATACACTGTACTAGTGCCGACATTGTGCATGCTCTGTTGCCTGTGTCTATGTGCCTGTGGTTCTGTCAGTGTGATCATGTGATGTATCTGACCCCAGGAATGTGTCAATAAAGTTTCCCCTTCCTGGGACAATGAATTCACGGTGTTCTTATTTCAATTTCCAGGAGTGTATTCCGGAGGTAAAATAGTCCCTCATTCGGATCTCCGGGCGGGGACTACTCAAGTGGACGTCATTATCAGGAGTAAGAAAACTGGCGCTCTACGCGGCCGGCTAACAGAAGAAATATTGAATTTAATTAATGAAAGGAGAAAATACAAAAATCAGTAAATGAAGCAGGCAAAAAGGAATACAAACGTCTCAAAAATGAGACCGACAGGAAGTGCAAAATGGCTAAGCAGGGATGCCTAGAGGACAAATGTAAGGATGTAGAGGCTTATCTCACTAGGGGTAATATAGATACTGCCTACAGGAAAATTAAAGAGACCATTGGAGAAAAGAGAGCCACTTGTATGAATATCAAGAGCTCTGATGGAAACCCAGTTCTAAGCAAAGAAGGGATAGCAGAAAGGTGGAAGGAGTATATAGAGGTTCTATACAAGAGCGATGTACTTGAGGACAATATTATGGAGACGGAAGAGGATGTAGATGAAGTTGAAATGGGAGATTTGATACTGCATGAAGAGTTTGACACAGCACTGAAAGACCTGAGTCGAAACAAGGCCCAAAGAGTAGACGACATTCCATTAGAACTACTGACAGCCTTGGGAGATCCAGTCCTGACAAAACTCTACCATCTGGTGAGCAAGATGTATGAGACAGGCGAAATACCCTCAGACTTCAAGAAGAATATAATAATTCCAATCGCAAAGAAAGCAGGTGTCGACAGATGTGAAAATTACCAAACTATCAGGTTAATAAGTCACGGCTGCAAAATACTAACGCGAATTCTTTACAGACGAATGGAAAAGCTGGTAGAAGCCGACCTCGGGGAAGAGCAGTTTGCATTGTGTAGAAGTGGTGGAGCACGTGAGGCAATACTGACCTTACGACTTATCTTAGAAGAAAGATTAAGGAAAGGCAAACCTACGTTTCTAGCATTTGTAGACTTAGAGAAAGCTTTTGACAATGTTGACTGGAATACTCTTTCAAATTCTAAAGGTGGCAGGGGTAAAATACAGGGAGCGAAAAGCTATTTACAATTCGTACAGAAAAGCAGTTGGCAGTTATAAGAGTCGAAGGGCATGAAAGGGAAGCAGTGGTTGGGAAGGGAGTGAGACAGGGTTGTAGCCCCTCCCCGATGTTATTCAATCTGTATATTGAGCAAGCAGTAAAGGGAACAAAAGAAAAATTCGGAGTAGGTATTAAAATCCATGGAGAAGAAATAAAAACTGAGGTTCGCCGATGACATTGTAATTCTGTCAGAGACAGCCAAGGACTTGAAGAGCAGTTGAATGGAATGAACAGTGTCTTGAAAGGAGGATATAAGATGAACATCAACAAAAGCAAACAGAGGATAATGGAATGTTGTGGAATTAAGTCGGGTGATGCTGAGGGAATTAGATTAGGAAATGAGACACTAAAAGTAGTAAAGGAGTTTTGCTATTTGGGGAGAAAAGTAACTGATGATGGTCGAAGTAGAGAGGATATAAAATGTAGACTGGAAATGGCAAGGAAAGCGTTTCTGAAGAGAAATTTATCGTAGAGTATTGATTTATAAAAGTGTCAGGAAGTCGTTTCTGAAAGTATTTGTATGGAGTGTAGCAATGTATGGAAGTGAAACTCGGACGATAAATGGTTTGGACAAGAAGAGAATAGAAGCTTTCGAAATGTGGTGCTACAGAAGAATGCTGAAGATTAGATGGGTAGATCACATAACTGATGATGAAGTATTAAATAGACATCTTTGATATACGGGAATCCAGCAGGATGTTCGCGTCTTTCTCGCACGATATTTCAACAGCGTGCCTCGCTGTCTTCTTCACGTGCTACCTGAGACTGGTCGTTGGGTCGATCGAGTCCAGTATTTATGCCTGGGAGGAGCTGGGCGTTCCCTAATCGCTCCGCGCCGGGTCTTTTTTTTTTTTTTTTTTTTGATTGGGTTTAAGGGCGCTCAACTACTGAGGTCATTAGCGCCCAGTCACTGGTGTTAGAGCACAAGGGATCTAGTAAAACTCAAGGGGAGAGGGGGACACCAGTAAGACCTGACAAAGATGCAGATAAAATAAGTAAAAAGGTTAGATGTCTTTGGACAAGCCAGTCAAAGTTATAAAACGCAGAACACGAGCAGCTGCTCGAGCGTCATCAGCTAAAATATCTGGTAAGGTAGACGGCAGGGACAGGACAACACGAAATTGATTAAAACGGGGACACGACAATAAAACATGGCGCACTGTTAAGGCCTGTCCACAAGGGCACCGCGGGGCTGGGTCACCGGAGAGCAGGTAGCGGTGGCTAAAACGACAATGCCCAATTCTCAACCTGGTCAGAAGGACCTCCTCGCGCCGAGATGGTCGGGAGGATGTTGTCCAAGGAGTTGGGACCGGTTTTACTGCCCGGAGCTTGTTTCCCGGGAGGGATGACCAAGCATCCCACCACAACGACACAAGCCTCTTACAGACATCCCCCCGAACGTCCGATGACGGGACACAATGGGAGGCTGGCCGAGGCAGGAGGACTGCAGCCTTGGCTGCAGCATCCGCAGCCTCATTCCCAGGCACTCCTACATGACCGGGAACCCACAGAAAGCTGACGGAACCACCATTATCAGCCAAAGAATGGAGGGACTGCTGTATCCGTCGAATCAAGGGATGGACCGGATAGGGAGCTCCAAGGCTCTGAAGAGCACTGAGAGTCAGAGCAGAGTACATACGATGAATGTCGGTGGCGGCGCGCATACTGAACGGCCTGATGGAGAGCGAAAAGCTCGGCCGTAAAGCTGGAACATTGGTCGAGGAGCCGGTATTTAAAGGTGGCGGCCCCGACGACAAAGGCACAGCCGACACCATCGTCAGTTTTGGAGCCATCGGTGTAAATAAAGGGTGTCCGGCAAGTCGAGCACGAAGTTCGACAAACCGTGAGCAATACACTGCAGCCGGAGTACCCTCCTTCGGGAGTGAGCTGAGGTCGAGATAAACCTGAACCGGAGCCAGGAGCCAAGGTGGTGTCGGGCTCTCACCCTCTCTGAAGGTGGTAGGGAGGGCAAAATCCAATTGTCGAAGCAGGCGACGGAAGCGAACTCCGGGGGGCAGCAGGGCAGACACATACAACCCGTACTGACGGTCAAGAGAATCGGCGAAGAAGGACTTGTAAGAGGGGTGGTCGGGCATAGACAACAGCCGGCAGGCATACCGACACAGCAGTACGTCGCGCCGGTAGGTCAATGGTAATTCGGCAGCGTCAGCATAAAGACTCTCGACAGGACTAGTGTAGAAGGCTCCGGACGCAAGACGTATCCCCCGATGGTGGATGGAGTTGAGCCGGCGTAAGAGGGATGGCCGAGCGGATGAGTAGACGAAGCTCCCATAATCCAGCTTCGATCGTACTATGGACCGATACAAGCGAAGCAGGACAGTGCGATCCGCTCCCCAAGATGAACCACTAAGAACTCTGAGGACATTAAGGGAACGTGTACAACGGGCCGCCAAATAAGTGACATGTGGAGACCAACACAGTTTCCTGTCCAACGTGAGCCCCAGAAACTTAGTGGTGTCCACGAATGGGAGAACAACGGGACCGAGATGTAAGGACGGCGGAAGGAACGCTTTCTATCGCCAAAAATTGATACAAACCGTCTTCTCTTCAGAGAACCGGAAGCCATTTGCCACGCTCCATGAGTAGAGGCTGTCGAGACAGCGCTGAAGGCAGCGCTCCAGGAGGCATGTTCTCTGGGCACTGCAGTAGATCGCGAAGTCATCGACAAAGAGAGAGCCTGAGACATTAGATGGAATGCAATCCATAATTGGATTGATCGCTATGGCAAAAAGGGCTACGCTCAAGACGGAGCCCTGAGGCACTCCGTTCTCCTGGAGGAAGACGTCAGACAATACGGAACCCACACGTACCCTAAACGTTCGATCCGTTAAAAAGGAATCAATAAAAAGGGGCAGGCGACCGCGTAGGCCCCACCTGTGCATAGTGCGGAGGATACCTCCCCTCCAACAGGTATCATAAGCCTTTTCCAAGTCGAAGAACACGGCTACCGTTTGGCGCCTTCGCAAGAAGTTGTTCATGATGAATGTCGACAAGGTCACAAGGTGGTCAACAGCGGAGCGCCGGCGACGAAAGCCGCATTGGACATTAGTAAGTAGTCGTCGAGATTCAAGAATCCAGACTAACCGAGCATTAACCATGCGCTCCATCACCTTACAGACACAGCTTGTAAGAGAAATGGGGCGGTAACTAGAAGGAAGGTGTCTATCCTTCACAGGTTTGGGTATAGGAACAACAACGGCGTCACGCCAACGCATGGGGACTTTACCTTCGGTCCAGACGCGATTGTAGGTACGAAGAAGGAAGCTTTTGCCCTCCGGAGAAAGGTGTGCCAGCATCTGAACGTGAATGGCATCTGGCCCCGGAGCAGAGGACCGGGACAGTGCAAGCGCACGTTCGAGTTCCCGCATAGTAAAGGGGGCATTATAAGTTTCCAGATTCAGCGAGTGGAAGGAAGGTCGCCGAGCCTCTTCTGCCTCTTTCCTGGGAAGGAAGGCAGGATGGTAATGGGCGGAGCTTGAAACCTCCGCGAAAAAGCGGCCGAAGGCGTTAGCCACAGGATCAACAAGGACCTCATTACCTGAGGTCAGGCCAGGTACCGAGGAGTGGGCCTTAATGCCCGACAACCGGCGCAGGCTACCCCAAACTACGGAAGAGGGAGTAAAACTGTTGAAGGAGCTGGCGAAAGAGGCCCAACAAGCTTTTTTGCTGTCTTTGATGACTCGACGGCATTGCGCTCGGAGTCGTTTGTATTCAATACAATTCGCCAACGTAGGATGGCGGCGAAACGTGCGTAAAGCACGTCGCCGAGCACGGATAGCGTCCCTACAAGCCTCGTTCCACCAGGGGACGGAAACGCGACGTGAAGAAGAAGTTGTGCGAGGAATGGAACGTTCGGCAGCATTGATGATCACAGCCGTGAGGTATTCGACCTGACTGTCACAACTGGGAAAATCGTGGTCCGGAAAGGTCGCCAGGGAGGAGTAAAGTCCCCAGTCAGCTTTCAGTATGTTCCAGCTCGAAGGACGTGGGGATGGGGTGTGGTGCAGGAGACGAACGACACAGGGGAAGTGGTCGCTCGAAGAGGTGTCAGAAAGGACATACCACTCGAACCGACGGGCAAGAGTGGTAGAACAGATCGAGAGGTCTAAGTGGGAGTAGGTACGAGTAGAGTCCGAGAGGAAAGTCGGGGCGCCGGTATTGAGGCAGACAAGATTGAGATGGTTGAAGACATCCGCCAAGAGTGAGCCTCTTTGACAGGATGCAGGAGAGCCCCAAAGGGGATGATGGGCATTGAAGTCGCCAAACAATAAGAACGGCGGGGGAAGCTGAACGATCAGGTGCATCATGTCAGCCCAACTAACAACAGATGACGGTGGAGTGTAGATGGTACAAACTGAAAAAGTAAAAGCAGGAAGAGTAATGCGGACAGCTATTGCTTGGAGTGGGGTGGTCAGTGGGATAGGATGATAATAGACATCGTCCCGAACGAGCAACATGACCCCACCATGAGCTGGGATACCGTCCACAGGGGTGAGGTCATACCGCTCCGAGGTATAGTGGGTGAAGGCAATATGGTCAGTTGGGCGCAACTTGGTTTCCTGGAGACCAAGGACGAGCGGACAGTGCAGGCGGAGGAGCAGTTGTAATTCCTCCCGATTAGATCGAATACCTCTTATGTTCCAGTGTAACAAGGCCATCGCTAGTCAAAAAAGAGGGGGAACGAGACGGGGGAAGAGCTGGTCACCTCGACGGCCGCGGAGGGCCAGGTTTCGAGGGAACAACGCTACAACCGGCGGGAGGCGGATCCTGTTCCATCGAGTCGTCGCCAGCTGCGGCCGCTGTCCCGGGTTGTGTAGTTGGGGCAGCATCATTTGCCGGCGAGGGGCCAGCGGAGCGCCTGGCAGCTGAGCGTCCCGGCGAAACTGAGGACGGCCGGGAGTGGCGACTTGCGGACGGAGCGTCAGACGAAACGCGCCGGGGTGGAGAGGGGGATAGAGAGTTCTTCTTGGAGGCCTTCTTGGAAGGCCGAGGAGGCACAGTGATGGTGGGCTGGACCCGAAGAAGGTCCTCACGCGCGGGGTCCGTTTTGGAACGCCGGACCTCAGAAGCTGGGGTCCGGGACGTTTCCCCGATGGACGCCTGAGAAGAGGAACGCTTCTCAGGTGGCGTGGGGGGAGGAGGAGGAGGAGGAGGAGGAAGGGTGGCCCCTGGGGCAGAGGGGGTAGGGGCCACGGGGGAGGAGGATTTGGAAGGGAGGGATTTGGGAGGCGGAGCCCCCTGATGGGCGGAGGAGGCGTAGGGGGGACAGGATAGGGGTGAGGATACCGCGGAAGGAGTGGACTCAACTGAGGCAAAAGAAGTAGTCAATGGCACGGGATGAAGACGGTCATACTTCTTCTTGGCCTCAGTATAGGAGAGCCGATCCAAAGTTTTGATTTCTTGTATCTTCTTCTCCTTCTGATAGGCAGGGCAGTCTGAGGATCTAGGCGAGTGGACGCCAGGACAATTAATGCACCGAGGTGGTGGGGTGCATGTATGTTCCTCACGAAGAGGGCGGCCACAATCGCCACAAAGGGGCTCAGCCTCACACCGTGACGACATGTGCCCAAAACGCAAACACCTAAAACATCGCATAGGAGGCGGGACGTAGGGTCGCACGTCACACCGGTAGCACATCACCTTTACCTTCTCCGGGAGAACGTCCCCCTCGAAGGCGAGGATAAAGGCCCCAGTGTCAATGCGACGGTCTTTGGGGCCGCGCTGGACTCGCCGGACGAAATGCACGCCTCGGCGCTCCAGGTTGGCCCTGAGCTCCTCATCAGATTGTAGCAGGAGGTCACGATGAAAAATCACCCCCTGCGTCCTATTTAGTGCCAGATGTGGGACAATGGATACGGGGATGTCCCCTAGGCGGTCGCACGCCTGGAGCGCCGCCGACTGTGTGGCGGAGGTGGTCTTGATAAGAACGGACCCTGAACGCATCTTGCTGAGAGCCTCGACTTCCCCAAAGACGTCCTCCATGTGCTGAACAAAGAACATCGGCTTGGAGGTGGCGAATGTCCCCCCATCGGTTCGAGAACAGACCAAATAGCGGGGGAAGTACTTCGCCCCAAGCCGGCGGGCCTGTCCCTCCTCCCATGGAGTGGCCAAGGGGGAAAGGGCAGGAGAACCTGGACTTGAAACGGTACCTTTTCGTTTGAAAGACTCGGCCGCAGAGCGACCTGATACATGCTGACGTTTCATCTGCGAAACGTCCGCCCCAATACCACCCACTCCGACCAGGGGCTCTCCCCACGGGCGCCACCCAGCCGCAGCAAGGGCCACCTGGCAGGATGACCATTGCCGGGAGTCCCGATGCCCCAAGGAGACAGGCATCTACTCCTTGGCCAACGTGGGGAGGGTGCAGCTCAGGTATCGGCAGTACGATCCCTGTGTTGTCAGGGGGCTACAACCTAGAGGGTACATGACGACCCCACCACAACGGGCTGGCTACCGTGCTGGATTTCTGGTGCCATGGAAAGTCCATCATGATCGCTGGGGCAGATGGAGATGCACTATGGGCGTAACTTGGACAACCCATCAGGCGTTGAGGCCCAATTGGAGGAATAGTGGGTATGGGTACAACGCCGGTTCAATACTGAGTGCCGAGGTCTTAGAGCACTTAGGACCAGTGGTACACCACGTAAGGTGTCCTTCCCCAAAAGGCTCGTACTTCTGTAGAATTTTGAAAAATGTAGGTCAAACCCCAAGGGGGACCATCACATGAAGGCCGAAACGGTTGAAACTCCTTTTAGTCGCCTCGTACGACAGGCAGGAATACCTCGGGCCTATTCTTACCCCGGACCCGCAGGGGGGCGCGCCGGGTCGACGGCAGTCACAGCATCCGCGACTGGAGGGGTCCGTTGAAGCCGAGTCTGGCGGGCGCGGACACCAGATGAAACACTCGACCCGGCGCGGACCGATTAGGGAACGCCCAGCTCCTCCCAGGCATAAATACTGGACTCGATCGACCCAAGGACCAGTCTCAGGTAGCACCTGAAGAAGACAGCGAGGCATGCTGTTGAAATATCTTGCGAGAACGACGCGAACATCCGGCTGGATTCCCGAATATCGAACAGGTCAACAGATCGCCGGAAAGCATGAAGAATTACAAGTATTCAATAGAATTGGGGAGGAGTTTGTGGTATAACTTGACAAATAGAAGGGACCGGTTAGTAGGACATGTGAGGCATCAAGGTTCAAAAGGTTCAAATGGCTCTGAGCACTATGGGACTCAACTGCTGTGGTCATCACCCGGGAACCCGGGCGTGGGAAGCGAGAACGCTACCGCACGACCACGAGATGCGGGCAGGCATCAAGGGATCACAAATTTAGCATTGGAGGGCAGCATGGCTGGTAAAAATCGTAGAAGGAGACCAAGAGATGAATACACTAAGCAGATTCGGAAGGATGTAGGTTGCAGTAGGTACTGGGAGATGAAGCTTGCACAGGATAGAGTAGCATGGAGAGCTGCATCAAACCAGTCTCAGGACTGAACACCAGAACAACAACAACAACAACAGTAATAAGATATCTAATAAGTAAGACATACTTCCAAGAGCGTAACAACACCAGCGTAGATATTCAAACCCGCACACTGCGGAATAGAAGACGGAAAGTGTAACGTTCAAGTTTGGGAAGAAGAATTTCCAGAATTTCGGCTAGTTCCAGGAAATGTATACAAAGCAAGGTGTAACTTTGGTATTGCAAAAGGTGGAGAGGGATTTTCGATTTCACACGGCGGCACAACCGACGCCAGCCGTTATTTTAACAGTGTCAACCACAAACGAAGGCGCTTAACATCGGTTCAAACCCCACTGACGGAAAGTCTCTACAAGGTGGACACCGTGAAAGCAGGCAAGGTATGTCGTACTTGAATGCTAATTTCAACATTTCTGATTTTCAAGGTGATAATAGACCTGCTTAGGCAATTACAAAAACGCTATTAATATAGCTTCTTTTTCGTTTACAGATAACTAGTCTGAGCTTACATTCGCATTTCACACAATTAAACAACATCATAGCTATGCCAGCTCTCACTGCAATGTAAAAGTATCTTCTCAGTTATTCCCGAATTCGACAAGTGCAAGTTAAATCACGAGTGGAAAAACAAAATGTGAGGCATTAATTGACGCTTCCAACAAAGGTAGCCGAATCTAAAAAGTTATCCAATTTATGTAAAGTGCTTTCATGCGCTAGTACAGAATTCTCGATTTCTATGAGGACTCTGGCCGATCTGCAATGTCTGGGCAGAGCTTGAAAAGGATTCCAAAACACAAGGTGAGTTTGTCCCGGGTTTCAAAGTTTTACTGTAGACAATGCAAACGCATACTGTGGGAAAAAGAACTCTACGTTCATTTAAAAAAGAAAAATCGTGGGAGATTGAAATCAAATGGCTGCGCACATATACTCCATACTGCTTTAAATGTGGTACGAACGCTATATCAACAGATACTGAAATGTTAGTAATTACGACTTTCAACTATTTCTCAAATTCATCTAAAAGGTTATCCAAGTTGAAAGAGTTCTTTCAATTTGTTGATACAGAATACAATGCTTTGTCAAGATATGTACCTACAAGGTGGTTAAGCCTAAAGCCTGCCATAGAAAGTGTGTTGAAAAATCTTCCTGCAATTATGCCATACTTTCCTAGTGTAGATGATTGCCCCAGCTTTATCAAAAACAACTTTATGGGTGTGAGTAGTTCAGGAATACAACTTATTTTAGTGGAATTTTATGTTCAATTTTCCTTGCACTTGTTGTTGTGGTCTTCAGTCCTGAGACTGGTTTGATGCAGCTCTCCATGCTACTCCATCCTGTGCAAGCTGCTTCATCTCCCAGTACCTACTGCAACCTACATCCTTCTGAATCAGCTTAGTGTATTCATCTCTTGGTCTCCCTCTATGATTTTTACCCTCCGCGCTGCCCTCCAGTACTAAATTGGTGATCCCTTGATGCCTCAGAACATGTCCTACCAACCGATCCCTTCTAGTCAAGTTGTGCCACAAACTTCTCCCCAATCCTATTCAATACCTCCTCATTAGTTACGTGATCTACCCACCTTATCTTCAGCATTCTTCTGTAGCACCACATTTCGAAAGCCTCTATTCTCTTCCTGTCCAAACTATTTATCGTCCATGCTTCACTTCCATACATGGCTACACTCCATACAAATACTTTCAGAAACGACTTCCTGACACTTAAATACTCAATGGTAACAAATTTCTCTTCTTCAGAAACGCTTTCCTTGCCATTGCCAGTCTACATTTTATATCCTCTCTACTTCAGAGTATTTGCCTCCGCGCCTATCAGCAAAGCGTCAACCACACCCGAGTATTCTGGCTTTTGAGTTTATTTCCCGAAGGAGGATTCCGACGTGGAAGCCGGTTGAGCTACCCGCTCACGCCTTATGACAACCTTAAACGAATGTAGATATCCGAGTTTCATCTATAGTGCCTCTCGAAATTAAAATGTCATCTATGTTTTACAACAGTATAAGCAACCCTGCCGTGTTCACGATTCATTGTTAAGTTACCTCGTTTATACTGAAGATTAAAAGCATAATGTGTGAGACACTAATGAAAAACTTCCGAAATCGTCTTTTACTCTGATTTTTTCACGATAGACAAGTTGGTAGGCGCTACAAACATATCTGTAGTAAAAACGTTCGTACTAATTTACATGTGTAAATGTCCAACTGTTGCCAGTCATTAGATTACAGTCGTTTTCAACGAAACGAATTCTAAACAGGAAATAAAATAGCTTCATACATCCAAAATACTGCTGAGCTTAAACTTTTTTAAACATGCACATTAGAAAAGATAAATATTCCCCCCTTGCAACTGAAAGGAGAAACTATAACATAAAAAAATTTTATTTGATAAAACAAGTATCTCTCTTTTGCCTCTTCTGTCCCCCACCCCCTCCTCCAGCGTGTACAATCGCAAGATATTTCATTAACATTCAGTGCTCCTCACCCCATAGTCAAGCGAGATACCTAAAGAAGAGCACCAATATGTTCACAGTTTCTTGTAAAAGCAACCCAGTACAAACGTAACTTCCTCAGATTTCCAAATAAGATAAAGAAGCACGAATTCTGTTGCTTCTGGTCCATGAAGTTGTTTTTGTATGTCAATCCCTAAAACAGGCGGAAATTTAAGCTCAGAAGTGCACTACTTGTTAAGAAGTGTAATGAATTGCACAATTAATTGATTGCAGAAATCTCTCAGAACAATGTGTGTTGGTCAACTACCGCCAATAGTTTCACATTTTCCTGTGTCAGGGAGGGAGACACCACCATTACGTTTCTGCCTGCAACAGACCTGGCGTTCGCCGTGACTAGCTGACGTGACGTCACCAACAAGCGCCGAGGCCTTCCTTTGAGTCGGTGTTGCCGCGACCAGGCAAGTGGATGTTTCTCAGACACCCGCCACTGGCCGTCTCATGTATTTTTTTTCCACAGTGCGCTTGTCCGTGACGTTCAGAAAGGTACAAATATTTTGTGAATCTATTTTGATATTCTGTTGCAAAAACGTTCTCGTCTCTTGCATTTTCGCATCACTTTCGGATGATTAACTAGTTCAAATGGCTCTGAGCACTATGGGACTCAACATCTTACGTCGTAAGTCCCCTAGAACTTAGAACTACTTAAACGTAACTAACCTAAGGACATCACACACACCCATGCCCGAAGCAGGATTCGAACCTGCGACCGTAGCGGTCCCGCGGTTCCGGACTGCAGCGCCAGAACCGCTAGACCACCGCGGCCGGCGATTAACTAGTGATAGACTCCTTGGTGCCGAGTATAAGCAACTTTATTTCTCCACAATTTTTCGGCAACCGGACAGCCGATAACTGAAAACTATCCTCTCACGATTTAGCACCTTCCGACTACAGGTGTTCATGAAATATGCCTTATGGCGAAGGCTTCATGTCCTACAAAACATACGGTAGTTTGTAACCCGTAACACAAGATTCACACGTCATTTTTAACTTATTTTTCTTCAGCCTTTTGTGAAATATGGTGTTTCCAATATCACTGTTACCGTGAATGACCGAATTTGGAGAATGTCGACTTTCTCCGGTGAATGTCAACAGATACCAAATACGTCGGTGAAAGATCGAATATTTCATTACACTGTTGTACATTCGGACCCTCTCCGGTGTGTGTCGACAATCGCAGATATGTTCTGGTGGAGGTCCAGAACAGAACAAACAAGCGACTGGCTCTCTCCCGCCAAATCCTTTGTTCTGCTCGGAGTCGATCAGCTTTGTCAGTCTTACGCAAGTTTTGATAACGCCAGCAACGTTTTCGTAATTTTTTTCCGGTACCCTAATTTATACTAAATGGATACTGCAGTAAATCGTGATCTTTTTCATGTAAAGTTAAATGCATTAATTGCTGGTAATGGAGAAGACACCCTGTTTTAATTTTTCTCAAGAAAAGTTTTCTAAAACGCTTTCTGAAGTGGTTTCCGCCAAAATTAAATGCAACACACCTTTGGATCGCTGACTATTAAAACGTTTTCGTGTTTTAAAAATTAATGATGAAGAGAAGTTAATTGTAGCATTAAAACCAGGGGAAACGAACATACAGTATTATCTTACCAATGAAGAATTGTACAGTATAGTCTAGTATATGAAACTCACGTCAGAATAGGCCACCGAAGAAGAACACGCATGCTTAAAGAGTTGCAAGTTAAATACTAAAATATTACGTATGGACTTTTAATATTGTATTTAAATTTATGCAAACAGCGTCAAATGAAACGCAGTGCACCTAAGAAAGGTATTGTTGTGAAGCCAATGGTTAGTTCTGAATTAAACTCAAGATGTCAAGTTGATCTGATAGATCTGCAGTCAAACAGAGATGGCGAATATGTGTTCATAATGGTGTGTCAAGATCATGTCACTAAGTTTGTCCAGCTACGACCTTTGAAAACTAAAAGAGCTGAAGAAGAAGCGCATCACGTTCTTCGAATATTTTTAACATTTGGTGCACCAGCAATATTGCAGTCAGATAATGGTAGAGAATTTAGTAATCAAGTCATATCAGAAATATGCGCTATGTGGAAAGATGTTAAAACAGTTCATGGAAAGCCTCGTCACAGTCAAAGAAGACTCAGTTGGAAGGGCCATTCAGGATATACAGAACACGCTAACTGCATAGATGAACGGTAACGACACAAATAAATGGTCACATGGTTTATCCTTTGTTCAATTTGCCAAGAACACTACATACCACGAAGGAATACGCCAAAGTCCTTATGAAGCCATGTTTGGCGTTAAAACAAGAAGAGGCATAGCATCGTCTTTTTTGCCTGGCGAACACATAGCAAATATTGAAACTGAAGAACTCTAAGAAAGTGCCAATACTTCTGAAACCGAAAGATAGCTTGAAGAAGCTGTTAATGCTTATAAAAAAAAACTTGAGCTGTGGTCATACCGAAAACCACATTCCAAAGAAAAATATTGAAGATGACCTACAACCTACAACGTCTTCACATCAAATTCTGTCTGAAGAACACTTTATACAAAACGAGCGGCCGCGAAATAAAATCTTCTACTGCAAGCAACAAAGATGTTACGACCTCACAAAAACAATTTCCTCCTGCTTAAATTGGTGATAACGTACGAATACGAGTCCCTGATGTCGACCGTGGTCGTACAGATAGCCGAAATGTGTTTAGCGGTTGTTGTGGGAATAGAAGACTCCGACTGGCAAATAAAAATGGTACCTTCATGCAGCTTTACACACGTAATCAGTTCGTAATTTGTAAACAAAAGTTACTTTTCATTGATGAGATTTCTTTTCAATGAAGCAGTTGCAGCTAATTCTAGAGGCGGGGGACAAGGCTGTACAAGGCGTCGTTGCAAAAGGAAGAGTTCCACAAATAAATGCAGTTGTAAAAGCAAGGGGCTTTTGTGCAATTCCAAGTGTCATAACAGTTCAAGTTGTTGCAATAAATAAGATTTGAATCATATAATTAAGTAATATTTTATAACTATTATTTTCTTTTCTCATGTAGAATGTACTGTGTATTTTAAGTTCTTGGTCATTCCTTTCGGAAAGAGGCGAAAAAGTTGCGTCACACTTGTGACGTTTTATAGCGACTGAATTACGGAGAAGAAAATATAAATCTCCAACATGTTCAACATTCACCATTAGTACAAGGTGAATGTCATCATTTACCGGTTTAAGTCAGAAATAAGGGTGTTTAGCAAATATTTCGGACATACACTAAGCGACTATGTGAATGTTGACATTCACCGGTGAAAGTCGACATTCTCCAGATTTCGTGTTTCACTGTAACAGCACCACCACCAGATATCCGGCAATTGCTTCCGAAGTCTACAATGATACACTCGTAATTTGCGTTTACTATCGCAATCGAAAGCATGCTACGATTGCCCTCACATTTACTACTTGACAGTAGCGTGATTTTGGCTGTTACAACTACCAATGAAGAGAACCACAACATTCAACTCCGTTTCCAAATTGCCATTAACGTAGATATCATTACCAAGATAGACATAACGGTATCACTCACACCACAGGCAATGAACAGACTGAAACAATGTACGGTAAAAGAGATTAACCAGGTAAGCGGGACAAAAATTTAAAATGTGGGAGACTGGAATACGGTAGCAGGTATAAAAAGAGAAAATAGTACGAAAATATAGACTTAGGGGGAAGGGATGAAAGGGGAATCCATCTGATACAATTCTGCACAGCCAATAATGTAATGACCGCAAACACTTTGCTCGATAACCATGAAAGAATAATACATACTTGGAACCGAAAAAAATGGTTTAAATGGCTCTGAGCACTATGGGACTTAACATCTGAGGTTCCATGCCCTAGGCAGGATTCGAACCTGCGACCATAGCAGTCGCGCGGTTCCGGAATGAAGTGCCTAGAACTGTTTGGCAACCGCGGCCGGCCTAGGAACAGAGTTTTCGAACCAGATTTTAAACTGTAAGCCATTTCCTGGTACAGACTTACACAGACGATAATTTATTGGTTACGGACTGCAGTTTACAACTACGCAAAGTGACAGTAAACGAAAGCAGATTAAGGACGTGGAACCTGAATAAGTTAAGGCGCAGAGTTTTTCGTTAATGTTACAGGCAACGGCTGATTGAAACAGAGGAAGGAATCTATTACAATACGAATACATATTTTCATTGAGAGAATAAGTGGTGACTGCAGCAGAGAATGTTAATCGGAAAAAAGTACAGTTGAAATCTTTGGATGAAACACGAATGTTTAATTTAATAGTAAAAAAATATAAAAACGTAGCAAATAAAGTAGCCATGGGGAACAGAAATGTCTAAAAATACGCTGACAGAGTCTAAAATCGCAAAAGCGATTTTGCACTTTGAAAACTTGGGTGCCGACATTAAATGAGAAAAAAAAACTTTGCTCCAAGGAGAAGCAACTGCCGAAAGCTCATTTGGGTACCCAGAACTAAGCAAATAAGAGAAGGATATATGGTGGAAGGAGTATGTAGAGAGGAGAGGGGGAGGGGCTATACGAACTGATATGAACGCAATGTTAGATTCCTGTAAAATGTCTGAACACGAGACACAATACTGATCCTACCACTTAGCTAATTAGATAGACTGAAGAAAGGCAAACCTGTGTTTATAGCATTTGCATGTTTAGAGACAGGTTTTGACAAAATTAACTGAGAGACACTCTTTGAAGCTCCGGAGGTATCCGTGGTAAAAAACAGGGACGCAAGGTTATCTACAGCTTGTAAAGAAACCAAACTCCAATGACTTTGAAGGGCAGCAGTTATTGAGAAAGCAGGAGTAGAGAGGATACAAAATGCACACTGTCATAGCAAGAAAAGCGTTTCTGAAAAAGAACATTTGTCCACATCGAATAAATTTTAATGGTTGAGTGGTATTTCATAATGGTATTTGTGTGGAGCGTAGCCTCTTTCAGCTATGTAAGTGAAACATGGACGATGAACAGTTCTGTCAAGAAGACAATGGACGCTTTCTAAACGTGATAATAAATAAGAATGCTGAAGATTAGATACGAAGATCGTATAAGTAAAGAAGAGTTACTGAATTAAATAGAGGAGGAAGAGGAAATTATGGTAAAACTTGTCTACAAGAGGAGTTTGTTGACAGGGCATATTATGAAGCCTCAAGGAATCGTCAGTTTGGTAATGGAGGCTTAATTGTAGGGAAAGACCGAGACTTGCCAATGGTAAGCAGATTAGAATGGATGTAGGATGAAGTAATTACGTGGCGATGAAGAGGCCTGCAGAGGATAGACTACTGTGGAACACTGTCAACACACAGACGAATTGTTTTTCTTGTTAATGAAGCCCAACAACAAATAACATCACTTTTCATTACGTACGTCAGTTGCGTATTTATTGCCAGAATATTTGTTTAATGTAGCCTCTAGCACATATACTTGTGATTTACTTGTGTATATATCTCTATTAGTTTCTGCAAACAGCCTTATGTTAGGGAAAAGTTACGACTTTAACGCAGTTTTCTTATGGCGACTGTCAGCAAATGATGAAGGTTATTACAGGGTGTATACGTGCACAAGGAAGAAGAATTCCCTGATTTTCCCGGGTTTTCCGGCACAAAATAAACTTTCTCCCGGGTGAAAATACATTTTTTCCGTGTTAAGTGACATACTATTCCTCGAAACTGTAAAACTTATTAATCCTTTGAATGGTTGTGGTTTTCTACACCGGCGAAGAATTTCCCGGCACCTTAGGAAACGAAATTCAGGGAAAAAACACGTTTTTTCCGGCTGATACGCAGCAACATGTACACTGTATATTTTCGTGTTACGAAAGTATCAATTCGAATGCCACCAAACACCGCATGTTACTTTCTGAAGCATTGAAATCGAGATTGCGATGCGCTTTTCAAAGCCAGTCATAGCTCATGTCACGTGACCTCGCCAGTCGATGTAGTGGATATTCAGAGCACAGGACACGATGTAGGCAGCCAACAGGAACATTACTGTCAAGTAGCGCGAACACACACAAACACGAAACGTTCATGGTTTAAACTAACATACATAGTGTTGCTACAAGAAAAGGAAAGTTTTCACATATTAGTGTCGAAGATTAATAAACTGCAAGAGAAGTTAAACTTTCACATATAATGTTTATTATCTTTTTTTTTCTTTTTTTTAGCGCGTGTCACTTTTAAGATACACTACACACAAACAGGCCAGTAAAATTTGTAACAACGACATAAATGTCTGATCTTCTGGGCTCGAAATTATTCTGAATGGTCGTCCTGAAAGGGTTGATTTTTAAATGAGATCAAATGCTCCGTGATTTAAGAAATCCATCGTACATTCTCGCACATACATCATCTTGCGTAAAAGGAAATTTACTATGAAGTAACGCTCTTCAAACAATCATTCGCATTATTTTCCCGCGACCTGTTAGAAATAGGATCGTTTCAGCAGTTGCCAGAGAGCGACAGGTAAAGAGGCGCACCGCGCTTGCGCAGCTACGTTGACGCAGGAAGCCCGAATGTTCGTATGTGTAAAACATTGAAAGATCTTACATTACGTCATAAAATAATAAGAGACTAGAGAATACTCCAAGAGCATGGGAATTTCGTGCACCATACTAAAATGCATAATTCGGCTTAAAGTGCACATTTGCATGCCCTGATTCGGATGAAAATTTTTTGGAGTACCGGTACTGTATTATCTCGTGTTTGGTTCTTTATTATGGCATAATGCCAAACGTGCTAGAAGATGAAAATGTACACTTGAAATTCAGCGAACAGTTAAAATTAGCTAATAATGTGGAAATAAACACTTCGTTTCAAATAAGTTGACTGCCTCTGCGGAAAAGGTTAATGAAGCCAAATTTCTTTAGCAAACCGACAAAAGTAACTTCATTGTTCTGCAAGGCGATTAATGCTTGACTGTCAGAAAGGTGAAAACAAAATAGTCTGAAACTAATAACAAATTTTAGCCTACTGTAATTATGTGAATATTTTATTTCACTCGATAGCTCCCGGGCACAAAAAAAATCCGTTTTGTTATCATTTGACGAGAGAACAATAGACGAAGAGGGAACAGCAAAATCACTAAAACGTAAACATGATCCACGTGGAGACTACCCACCTCTCCACCACAACTCAAGACTGCTCTGTGCATAGCCCCCGTATCTACGATATTTCCGAACCGGGGTAATACAAGAGTGGTTTTTTTTTCATTTTTTCAAAAAATATGTTCATTTTGTAGCGCACATCTTTCTGAAGGGTCTGATCCATGAAACACGTGTTCGAGGAAATGGAAGACATGTTATTTGGTCAGAAGTGTGCCAAAGTGCAATGCCACGCCTCTTCACACAGCATTTTTCTATCGCTCGTCACAGTATTTCGCTCTGTGATATTCAAACGTGGAATATTGTGTAATGGAAGCCATCAAACTATATTCGAGACGGTGGAAATTAAAATGTCCTGCGCTGTCTCACCTGCCCCTCCTAAAAGAACTCTGAATTAATATTGGATGGGATTATTTGTAACCCGAAGAACAAGAACTCTTTACAAAATTTGCACTGTTTATTGCTTATTAGCTAACAACTTGCTGTTTTGTGACGAAATTATATATAGGATACATAAAACCAGTAAAGACAAGAGACAAGCAAGACAGTACACATTTCTTCAATCCGGAAGTCCTAGCATTTTTCTCCCTACTGTTGCTACAGCTTTACATGGCGTGCTTTGTTTTCTGGGAAAGAGTCTATTACCTCATCAAAGTTCGTCAAACGTTTTGCTACATGAGGAAACGACATGTCGCTGTCTAGTACTGAAAAAGCTGTTAATACAAATAGTAACCAAGACTGGTGTGGTTTCTCGATCTGATTACGCGTATTTTGTCACTGTCTGCTAGACGAAATAGGCCTGCCTAATATTGCAGCAGTTTTTACACACACCAAAGAAACAAGATGTTTTGGCATTTTTTATAAGACCACATAATATAATTCACAAAGTACCAATATCAAATTCGTTATTAGGCCACCTACAAGCAAAACGTTTTTGTGTTAGGAAACAGTTACACATTTCAATCACACTCTCCAGCTTCTCAAGCATGAGATCGAAAAGTAGTAGTACGAAACTTGATATAAATTTGGAATCGTCATATTTTCCGTAATATCTGTGATGTCCCCGTTCTTCTCCTTCCTCGTGCGAACAAACAACCTTGTTATCACTCATTTTGTAACTATTCCTGCCAGTGTCAAAAATTATTCTCCGGTTAACTCCACTAACCCTACCTCAATCACCGGTTTAGTTATACCACGTTTATTCTCCGGTTAGGCGTTTATTACGTATTCGTACAAAGCGTTTTCCGCGCCACTACCAGAATACAGCTTTAGCGGCTGCTATCCGGGGACTGTGCGACTGGCCCTTACTAGTGTAACGGTCTGGCCAAAACTTTCCTGTCTTTTCATGGATACACCGACAAGATAATAAGTAATCTTTCTTACCTCTTATTCCTGTTACTCTTATTTCCGCTCTCTTAGTCTCAGGCTATGGATTTCGCTAGTAATTATAACAACGCTGATCATTCGCAATCCTAGTCAACCATATAAACAGCGATTGGCGTTCACCCGTTCGGCTTTGTTCCGCTCAGCTTGTGTAGCCCTGTCCCCTTTTGTCTGCAGGAAAGTTTCATCTACGTCTACATCTACATTTATACTCCGCAAGCCACCCAACGGTGTGTGGCAGAGGGCACTTTACGTGCCATTGTCATTACCTCCCTTTCCTGTTCCAACCGCGTATGGTTCGCGGGAAGAACGACTGTCTGAAAGCCTCCGTGCGCGCTCTAATCTCTCTAATTTTACATTCGTGATCTCCTCGGGAGGTATAAGTAGGGGGAAGCAATATATTCGATACCTCATCCAGAAACGCACCCTCTCGAACCTGGCGAGCAAGCTACACCGCGATGCAGAGCGCCTCTCTTGCAGAGTCTGCCACTTGAGTTAATTAAACATCTCCGTAACGCTATCACGGTTACCAAATAACCCTGTGACGAAGCGCGCCGCTCTTCTTTGGATCTTCTCTATCTCCTCCGTCAACCCGATCTGGTACGGATCCCACACTGATGAGCAATACTCAAGTATAGGTCGAACGAGTGTTTTGTAAGCCACCTCCTTTGTTGATGGACTACATTTTCTAAGCACTCTCCCAATGAATCTCAACGTGGTACCCGCCTTACCAACAATTAATTTTATATGATCATTCCACTTCAAATCGTTCCGCACGCATACTCCCAGACATTTTACAGAAGTAACTGCTACCAGTGTTTGTTCCGCTATCATATAATCATACAATAAAGGATCCTTCTTTCTATGTATTCGCAATACATTACATTTGTCTATGTTAAGGGACAGTTGCCACTCCCTCACCAAGTGCCTATCCGCTGCAGATCTTCCTGCATTTCGCTACACTTTTCTAATGCTGCAACTTCTCTGTATACTACAGCATCATCCGCGAAAAGCCGCATGGAACTTCCGACACTATCTACTACGTCATTTATATATGTTGTGAAAAGCAATGGTTCCATAACACTCCCCTGTGGCACGCCAGATGTTACTTTACCGTCTGTAAACGTCTCTCCATTGATAACAACATGCTGTGTTCTGTTTGCTAAAAACTCTTCAATCCAGCCACACAGCTGGTCTGATATTCCATAGGCTCTTTGTTTATCAAGCGACATTGCGGAACTGTATCGAACGCCTTCCGGAAGTCAAGAAAAATAGCATCTACCTGGGAGCCTGTGTCTAATATTTTCTGGGTCTCATGAACAAATAAGGCGAGTTGGGTCTCACACGATCTCTGTTTCCGGAATCCATGTTGATTCCTACATAGTAGATCCTGGGTTTCCAAAAACGACATGATACTCGAGCAAAAAACATGTTCTAAAATTCTACAACAGATTGACGTCAGAGATATAGGTCTATAGTTTTGCGCATCTGCTCGACGACCCTTCTTGAAGACTGGGACTACCTGTGCTCTTTTCCAATCATTTGGAACCTTTCGTTCCTCTAGAGACTTGCGGTACACGGCTGTTAGAAGGGGGGCAAGTTCTTTCGCGTACTCTGTGTAGAATCGAATTGGTATCCCGTCAGGTCCAGTGGACTTTCCTCTGTTGAGTGATTCCAGTTGCTTTTCTATTCCTTGGACACTTATTTCGATGTCAGCCATTTTTTCGTTTGTGCGAGGATTTAGAGAAGGAACTGCAGTGCGGTCTTCCTTTGTGAAATAACTTTGGAAAAAGGTGTTTAGTATTTCAGCTTTATGCGTGTCATCCTCTGTTTCAATGCCATCATTATCCCAGAGTGTCTGGATATGCTGTTTCGAGCCACTTACTGATTTAACGTAAGACCAGAACTTCCTAGGATTTTCTGTCAAGTCGGTACATAGAATTTTACATTCGAATTCACTGAAGGCTTCACGCATAGCCCTCCTTACGCTAACTTTGACATTGTTTAGCTTCTGTTTGTCTGAGAGGTTTTGGCTGCGTTTAAACTAGGAGTGAAGCTCTCTTTGCTTTCGCAGTAGTTTCCTAACTTTGTTGTTGTACCACGGTGGGTTTTTCCAGTCCCTCACAGTTTTACTCGACACGTACCTGTCTAAAACGCATTTTACGATTGCCTTGAACTTTTTCCATAAACACTCAACATTGTCAGTGTCGGAACAGAAATTTTCGTTATGATCTGTTAGGTAGTCTGAAATCTGCCTTCTATTACTCTTGCTAAACAGATAAACCTTCCTCCTTTTTTTTATATTCCTATTAACTTCCATATTCAGGGATGCTGCAACGGCCTTATGATCACCGATTCCCTGTTCTGCACTTACAGAGTCGGAAAGTTCGGGTCTGTTTGTTATCAGTAGGTCCAAGATGTTATCTCCACGAGTCGGTTCTCTGTTTAATTGCTCGAGGTAATTTTCGGATAGTGCACTCAGTATAATGTCACTCGATGCTCTGTCCCTACCACCCGTCCTAAACATCTGAGTGTCCCAGTCTATATCTGGTAAATTGAAATCTCCACCTAAGACTATAACATGCTGAGAAAATTTATGTGAAATGTAATCCAAATTTTCTCTCAGTTGTTCTGCCACTAACGCTGCTGAGTCGGGAGGTCGGCAAAAGGAGCCAATTATTAACCCAGCTCGGTTGTTGAGTGTAACCTCCACCCATAATAATTCACAGGAACTATCCACTTCTACGTCACTACAGGATAAACTACTAATAACAGCGACGAACACTCCACCACCGGTTGCATGCAATCTATCCTTTCTAAACACCGTCTGTACCTTTGTAAAAATTTCGGCTGAATTTATCTCTGGCTTAAGCCAGCTTTCTGTACCTATAACGATTTCAGCTTCGGTGCTTTCTATCAGTGCTTGAAGTTCCGGTACTTTACCAACGCAGCTTCGACAGTTGACAATTACAATACCGATTGCTGCTTGGTCCCCGCATGTCTTGTTTATTTCTAGATGCGACGGGGATTCCCCTGGCATACACATCACGTACAATACGCACGCATACAAAAATTCAACTTATGATTCATTCAGAAATCGACTTATAATTTGTTAAATGTTCAAAATCCTACAGCGATGCGTTTTAAAATCATATGAAGACTCGATAGTCCAACAACGTGCGCTGGATGCTAGGCGCTTTGAGAAACGATGTCTTTTTCGTCAAGAATATGAATTTTACCCCCCGCCCCTCCCACGAAATTGCTGCCCGGGACAGATACCGCGGTTTGCCACTCGTCCCCTAGACCCGGGCCTGTTACGCATGCGTGAATGTGCCAGCTTAGGCGCGTCAGTGAAATTTTTCTGGGTAGCATCTGGCTGCTTGCTGCTATTGCTTATACAACTAACTGCCACACTTCTGTAACCACAAACGGGAGAAGGTACTGCTCATAGGCCATTTGTTGTCAAGAGGTCTTCCTAAAGCCTTTCACACATTTAGCTACTGGCAGACGCTTGTATGAGCACTGTGTTTTTATGTTGTACATGGCGCATTTCCTTCGCAACTCGAGTGTTGTTCTCGTTTTCTATTCTCTCGTTCACGTTTTATTGCTGCAGTATTATTCTGCAGTAGCGAGATACAGCAATAGCCTTTGTTAGAGCGCTGGTTCTTACCAATCGAAGTTATAAAAATTTAACTGAAAACTAAAACAATGAAAAATTTCCGGAATTCTAAAATATTTCCGGGTTTTCCCCGGTTTTCTACCTGATGAAAAAATTCCCGGATTTTTCCCTATCTCCCAGGTCGTACGTACACACACACACACACACACACACACACACACACACACACACACACAGGTTAATAACCATTTTTGCCACTCTGCCATTTCTAGCATTTTCCATAAGACATGTATTCCTTCATGAGACATGAAACAATGAATGGTTACGTATTATCCAATACTTTAGAATGCACTGGCAGTACACAGACATTTTTTCTTATTGTTTATTTTTTGTTTACACGTCAAGCTTCGTAGGGCCAAATTGAGAAGCAAATCTCCAAGGTCATGGAGCCTATCAGTACATGAAATTACAACATAAAAGTAATGACAAAAATAAAATGTTAACGAACGCGAAAAAGTCAATCCATAAAGCCAATCAACAATACAACAACAATCACCATAATTTTTCAAGGAAATCTTCGACAGAATAGAAGGACTGGACCCATGAGGAAACACTTCAATTTCGATTTGAAAGCGCGTGGTGTACTACTAAGATTTTTGAATTCGAGCGGTAGCTTATTGAAAATGGATGCAGCAGTATACTGCACACCTTCCTCCACAAGAGTTAAGGAAGTCCAATCCAAATGCAGGTTTGATTTATACAGAGTAGGAACTGAGTGAAAGCTGCGACATAAGCACATATTCACGTTAATTTTTTTTCTTTACAATTTTAATATTCTTTGCGCTATTTGGTGTGGACCACAATTAGTCTTCTATCACTAGCGGTGGATATTTTGCCAAAAATTGATTCAGAGTCGTAACTACCGTGTGTTCAATTTATGTCTCTAATTTGATTTATCTACACGTTGCCAACCTAACGAAGTATATGCTGAAACTGAAGTCTGTTCCCTTTGTGTGTGTGTGTGTGTGTGTGTGTGTGTGTAGTTAGCTAGGGTGCGTTGTAGGACGTTGAATGCGAAAGTAGTATCTGCCAGAGCGTAGTTAAGAGTTTTCATGTTCAGCTGATTTTCGATTTTTTGTTTATATATTTTTGAAAGGGTTCATGTAAGAGTAGGGACAAAGGGGTTGGGTGTTGGTATTCTGATAATAATCATCCTTTGAAATGTTATTCTACTATTGTATCTGTTAATGTAAGTAGTGAATTACTCTTACATGAACTCCTCCACAAAACACTTTAACCAAAACTGAAATCAGCTGCACACCAAACTTTTCAACCACTCTGACAATTATTGCATTCACTTCCAACTTTCTATACCTCTCACTGAACAGAAGTAAAACGTTAGTTTTCAGCATATAATTCGTTAGGTTGGGAGCAAGTACTTTATTATGACTGTAAGCCCATTTTCGAGTACAGATCTCTTTCCAAAGATGGAAACCACGTACAGGTAAATGCATGACGAGACATGAATTGAACAGACTGTAGTTACGACCTTAAAATTACAGCTTTTGGTAAAATGTCAACAGCTACTGACAGGAGAAAAAAGAGTGAACACAAAAATGTGTTGACCAGGTGAGAAGAAACGCAGATTTCCGCCAAAAACTATGTAACTGTAAGTAATTACCTTTTCACACAAAAATACGATTAACTTTTATAACCTACAAGGGTCACATATCAAAACCAACTGAAATCATTCTACATTCCACCAAAGATGCCTTAAAGCAAAGGGCAAAAAGCGTCTTGAGCAAATAAAGTACACTGCAGCAAGAAAAAAGGATTCATTACTTACCAAAGGAAACGATCAACAGCTGTAGATACTTAGCAAATTACATCTTATGACATACCATCAAATTAGTTTCTGTTTTACTTCTGTACGTCAATCTAGAGTATTGTAAATATTAAAAGTGTTCCATGTCACTGCAATTCTCATTTCACTTGTTATCAAATGCCGTTTAAAAAATTAAATCGATCCATGCTGAAAAACCGTAGTTACCTTCACATCTCGATACGTAAATAAATTTTGGATATTTATCATGCGATGAAATATTGGACTCATTAGAAGTTATCATTCACAAAAGAAGAAAGTTTCGATTTCTTGAACCGTTTAGGAAATCTGGGGCCGATAAGAGCCACGTGGTTGACGAGGAGCAGAGCCAAGTGTGTGCCGCATGGCGGGCGGCCCGCCGACGTACCACTGAATATGTCGAGAACGGTGATAGCTACCGCTCTGCTCTCAACTTTAAAAACAATTTCGGCATGTTGACTATAGGTTCGTTTGAGCAGTTACCAGAAAGCGCCAGACAACAGGCTGTACTGCGCATGCGCAGCTACGATGACGTAGGCAGCCCGTGCTCGGTGCTTGCTCAGCTCATACGCTTTTCGTCGTATTTCTGGTGGGGCATCACGTGACCATGTGTAGCCGCGCCGCCCGTGTGGCATGTTGTTGAGAGGACATACTGAGTTGTACTTAGAGCAATTGTTTTATCATATCCCACACACATAAAGGATGCAAATAAGGAAGCAGTTCTTGGCAAAATATCATTTCAGCTCGAAGTACCATAAAACTTTGCTAAGGGGTGACTGACAGATTTTTTTAATTCGTATTGTGCAATATTGTTATGTAGCATTTCCAACAGGTTTACATCTACACAGCACTGCAAAAAGCTACTAGGATGGAATACGAATTACTTGCAAGAAAAGAGAGACAGTTTACACCGGAATAAGGGACAATAAAATTCAATACTATTTCAAAATGTGAAAAAATTAACATGGTTGTCTGTGAGGCAAAGGAACTGTACAACTGACAGTTTATATTCTACTCTAGGAATAAATATGAAGCCATGTGGGAAGTTAGAACGATAAAACATGGTATGCTGGCAGTCTAAAATTTAGCATAGAATGGCATTCTATAAATTTAAAACGTAAACACAAATTAAGAAATAACTTCTGGCCCAGAGGAATTACTAGACAAGTGCCTTGTGATCGAAAAACACTTTCACAGAAGGCAGATCTATAAAATTCTGCTACAGCTGTCATTACATTTGAAACAAAATATTTAGTTCAAAACTACTGACCAAATTTGCCTACTTAGCTTCAAGTCAATGTTTACATATGTTCGTACGTATATAGCATTAAGAGATCTTACACTGTCATAAAAAAGGAACAGAACATCAGAGACTACTCCAGCACCATCGGAATTTCATACACCATTCTAAAATGCTTCATTCCGCTCAAATTGCAAATTTCTATGTCCAGATGGGCACTGAAGTACCTGATATTCAGCTTTTCATGAGGTTCTCGTGATACCAATTTTCTTGGAGGTCCAGTACTGTATTCTCATGTTTGGTTCTTTATTATGGTATAACGTCATTCGTCCCAGAAAATGAAAATTTGCACTTTAAATTGAACGAGGTTGAAACTAGCTAATAGCGCGGAATGAAACACTTCGTTTCATATAAACTAACTGCCTCAGTGGAAAAAAAATTAACTGAAGCTAATTTCTCTATAAAACAGACAGAAATAGCTTCATTAAGACATTAATGGTTGATTGCTAATAACGTGGAAATATAAAATCAGAAAATTGAAACTACTAACTTATTTTGGTCTTTCATGGTTATGATAATGTATATTAATTCACTTGATGGCTCCCGGCCACAGAAATCTGTTTTGCTTTCATTTGACATGGGAGCTGTAAACGAAGACACGAAACACACACACGGCTGCGGGTCACGTGGGGAAGGAACCCCCCCCCCCCCCTGTAACTCAGCTTGCTCTGCGCATGCGCGAATCTGGCAGCTTGGGCGCGCCAGGAAAATTTTTTCGGGAAGCCAAGCGGGAGGAAGGCAGTGCTCATACGCGAATTCAGCTCTACGCATGCGCACGAGCCCGCTGGCTACTGCTCATACGAAGTTTATATTTCATACGCAATAATGTATTACCTCAAATGAACTATAGGCAAAGCCCACGTAATGGAGTTTCACCTCTGAAAGCTCATTGAAAATTCGTGTAATGGTTTACGTAAATACGATGGAGCACGCAACCACGACGAATAACGAAAAGAAATTCAGTTCTTTATCGACAAAAGGCATCAGGCCGTAAGTCGCAGAAGAATAAAACTTTTTCACCGAACGTTTCCTTTAAATCGGATGGTAAGTGTTTCATACCTGCCGCCGCGTCTACGCCAGAGCGCTTCGGCGAAAAGTTCGTGTGGCCCGGGGTTGTGTGACTGACGTCACGCTCAGCGCGTTCTGTGATTGGCGGCGCGGCACCGGGTCGTGTGCAAAGAGCGACGCACGTGGCAACCGAGGCCCAGCCCCGCGGTTTTTTTGGTGGGAAAGGGCCTTACAGAAGTTTCTGCACATGCGCAACTGGCGTGACGTTTAATTCCCTACCGGCCTAATACATAGGATTTGCTGAACAATTACTTGCTACGTCAATGCCACCACTTGGTAGCACCCGGCAGCAAATTTCTCTGAGTTCGCCATAAATCCCGCTAGCGGCAGCATACACCACAGACACACACTATACATAGCAAAATCAGATCGCACATCAGCGTATGTTATACTGAGAGGGGGAAAAAAACATTTTCTGAGATTCTGAACGAGATGTTTTGGAATCTATCGTACAGTAATACATTTGTGGGGCTGAGAACCATGAAGCACCTAATCGTCGATTGTTAGACAGTAGCATTTACCCATGCTTCTGTCATCTGTTGGGTCAGTTTATCTGTAGTGTAGGGCCACATTGTACTTATATCTGAACACTCACTGAGAGCTGTCACTGGTTTCTCTGATATTCACTTAAATATAGGGGGTCGAAGACTAAGTGCTCTTGGCCCTTACAGCTCTTAGCGCCTCACTTGTCTTCTAGTTAAGTCACCTTGTCGGCAGATGGTACCAACTGAATTTAATGTTTTACGCAAACGGCTGTTTATGTCTGGAGTGTGAAGAAATCGGCTTTCTAGTAGAGTAGCAACAAGAACTCTATTGAACGTGTATTAAGTGCTAACAGAAAAGAAAATTGCCTGGAAAAGTTGGCCGCAAAGAATTTACGGCATTCAAGACGAAATCCGTTGTCACAGAAAATGAAGAAATCAAGCGCGACTACAAGCCAACAGGGAAGTGTATAATAACCGTATGTTTTTAACCGGTTGCAACGTAATAACGCCCGATTTTCGGCCCAGAAGTTTATTAGTTAACGAACAACACATGAATTAGGAACCTTGCCGAAAAAATACGAAACTAGGAAAACTCATACACAAAAAACACGAAACGGAGGGTAGTGGAAGCTCAAACATTATTCCGTTCTTACCATAAACTACTTAATTATGGACAAAACCACAAAATCAACAAAACCATTTCTTCCTTTTTGCAGAGAAGTTACGCCTATTATTATTATTACTATTATTATTATTATGGACAGCTGCTGATGAATGTGTTGAGCATAGCTGTTAGATAGCAGACGTTATTAATTTCGAGCTATCACATTTATCTGAATTTAAAAATTTGTGAACACCCAGAACGTATACCTGCGAGGGACTACAGGGACATCGAAACAATGCCCGACGGAATGTGGCGCTATTTTCCGTTCGTTCCACATTATTCTAATGGAAGCTTTCAGCGATCAGATGACTGTTGCATTACGACAAATAACAAGCAGCGAATTATTAAACACTCGACAGTGAAATTCACACTATTCGCCATTCGTTTGTTCGCAACAATTCTATTTTGTAATTGAAGTACGACAATGGATTAGGAGCAGGTCTGCCGTGAGTTAGGCGACAAACCAGACAAAAGCGTGCAGAACAACATCCACAGCTCCCTGAAATTCCGGCACAGGCCAGCTGCCCGCCTTACCTTCCTCTGGTACTCTCGCGGAGAAGAGATGCTCTGGCGGCGGACTGCTCTCCCTACGGCTGCTGCGTCACAACTGGGCCGCACCAACAGCCGGGCGCGCGGCTGCCCCCACCCAGCTCTGACGTCACGGGGCGGCGTTGCCAGCTCGCGCGGCAGGCGAGGGAACGGCTGCAGCAGAGCGAGCGGGGCGTCTACGTCGGTGTCGGCGCTGCCGGGCCGCCTGCCTCCACCCCCGCCGCAGTCCGTTTATCTCGTACCGCGCTATACAGCTGGCACCACACACCCCCTTCGCATGGCGTTCCAAAAACCGGTTTTCTTATATCGACATCCCCATACCTCTACTGGGTGGTTATGTAAAACCTTAAAAATCGAATTTAGGAAATCACTTCTAGTTGCCTGTTTTCCAATTCCGCAATCGATTTTCGCTTCCATGTAAACGCATCCGGTTTTGAAACGTGCTTGGGCCGAGAGGTTTCTTCTTATTTTTAAAAACTTTCAGGTAATATGGACGGAGTGGCTTTTTGTACAGTGAAGGACAAGTAGAAATATTAGACCAACTATTTACACCTCGTCTACGTGCATAGGAACAGCAGTTGCACAGGCTAAATCAGATACTGTAACAGCTCTTATCCTGGTGCCACATTTAACTGGGCAGCAAATGCGTTTCAGGCCTTAACATGTAACCACGAGACCGAAAAGCAGTTTGCGAAATTCGGTTTTCGTCTTTCCGACGAGGTGTCGCATGTAGAAGCCATTTTAAGGCATGTACACACTAAGACCTAGGCTAGCGTCACCAGAAGCCCCGTCTTTAATGGGAATGGCCATTTTTTCGTTCTGTGTCCCTTTGACTGTCCAATGGGAGGCCAAATGCCCCGGCTTTTTCGTAATCATAAGTGACATTTTGTTTCATTTTGTGTTTTTAATTATTTCTACGTCAATTTCGCATGACAGACATGTTTTTTAACGTTTTCCTGAGTCTTGCTTTGTCTAGAATTCAAAGATGGAATACAGAAGCTGTATTTTGGTCACAAGATGAGGAGAGGTGTGAACAGAAGATTTCCCATCATCACGCTCGGTGAAAGTGACTCAAGCGTGAGCTTCGCGATTCGTATCCATCCATCACTTACTACTGCAGAAATAACGGACGGATGTAACAAGTTTTCGTTAAAGAACGTTACAGGGTTTCCAACGTGCAATTGTACTTGCAGTTACGAACTAGCTATTCACTGGTAGATGACATACATTTGCAGTAGATGGGACCGACACGATGTCTTCGGACTGTTTGAGAGAACAATGAGAAGCAGGCGGCAGTTTCAACACTGGATTCGGCAAACTTGCTTCAGTGCGCTCCATTCTCTGTTGTCCGTTGTGTGAAACTAGCTTGAGCCCGTTAAAACGGGGAAACGAAACTAGTCTTCCTCTAAAACCATGAAAGACGAGTTCGCTTTTTTGAAGGAAACCACGACTATACGAAGGTAAAATGTGTGCTGCGTCGTTCAGTTTTTTCCACTGAACAAACATGGAGGGCTTGCCGATATAACGCATCACACGAAGAAAATGAAGCACCTGTTGGCAGTTTCTTCGGGAACTGACAGTGTAACTTACTTTGTTAGTACGAATAAAGTACAAACAGGCGAAGAGAAAAGCACCGTTACCGCAAAACATACACGTACTTACACGTATTAAAAAAAATCGGTGGCAGGAAATTTGGTAAACTTCAGTTAGTTTTTCGATTTTAATTAACTTGGTAAAGGAAGGCATTTTCAGTCCGGTACGAGCCAGTTATCAATTTATTTTACGACACTTTTGTGACTTATTTAGAGAAGGGAACTTGTCTGTTTCATCCTCTGAAATAGTTTCATTGGGCAACACTGAAAATTTCAGTTTCTTGGGATTAACTTTTAAACTGTCTGAAATTCTGAAGACAGACTGATGTGCAACATTTCAGTTGAGACAGGATGCCTGAACAACATTGTATCCCAGAAACTTGAGGAATGGGAAAAAGCTAATTTGGAAACTCAAGAGATGGTGTGATGTATTCCATACACTTAAAAGTACATGTGCTTCATTTAAAAAATACAGAGACGCATGTGAGGTTTGGTCGTGCTTTACCAGGCACAAATGCTGTCGTGGAAAGAGTATTTTCAACTGTGAATTCCTTTTGGATTGTTAAGAAAAACCGTTTTACGACAAACTGTTAAAGCAATTGTAATAGTTAAGACTCGTTATGAAGATCTCACCTGCAAGGATTTCTGCAATCTGCTACTAACCTAGTCAAAGCTTTCGAAAGCTGTTAGGTATTCTGGTAAGTACCAAGTTACTAGCAGTGCACGCCGTACAGTAGCTGAACTGTTTGCTTATTTTTGGTGTCTGCATTATCGTTCATTTGTCAGAAATCGTTCTATCATCTTCCCAGTATTTTCAGTTGTAATCATTTTCTGGAAAAACAATGAATTATGAAATGAAGCAGTGGAGTTACAATCATGTTTTGAAGTGCATTGTTAGAATGTGTCTTTATGTGTATGAAGTTTAGTTTTTATGTATGTTAGTAAAGCAATGCAGTCATATATGCAGAATAGTTTCTTTTTGTCCAGTGTCCTGTTTATCCCAATTTCCGCAAATACCCCGTTTCCTCGTGTCGGAAGAGAGTCCGAGAACAGTTCAGTGTGTGCAGACGGCAACTCCGGCCGGCCTCGCTTGCAGCTGGGTCTGCTGGCGGGAACAGCAAAGCGCCGCCGTCTGGCTGCCGCCGGGTCCCCACTGCCGGTGCTCCGGTGTTCGTCGGCTCAGCAGCGACTAGCCGTGTGTCTGGAACGGCTGTGCAAGTTTTTGACGATAGCCACCGGTCGGACTGAGTGTGTTTTGTTGCCCGGTTTCGCTCTTTAAGTGAACCAGGCTGCCATGAGAAGCTCTGGAATTTACAGTAACAAATGCATTATTCTACGACCATCATAAGAGTAAACCGGATGTAAACATTACACTGTGTATTATTTCGCTTTTGCTGGAATCTCACCGAGTCGCGTTTCACGAGGAGCGGCAGCCGAGCTGACTGCAGTGCAGTAAGGATACGTTTTGCGCTGTGCGTTACCCGTACGTCGGCTGAGCGCTAATAAGGGACCACAGCTTTACCGGCGGATCTTGTCCAACTAAGCTGCCGTGATCTGAACCCTGCAGTTAAATCGTGAGAAGGGACGAGGAGACAATATACGTAGCTTAGAATGTCATTTAGTCTTTGAAGAGAATGAAGTAATGTTCGGCACTATTCTAGCAATACCGTACGCTTCTTGGCTGATCGAACAGAATGCGTAGGATTATCTCGTTCTTAGCTAAAACAGTGTTGTAATTAAAAAGAAGAGTGATGGAAATTCTAACTCAAACACCGGAAAATAGATCTGCGTCAGATACGTGTAATACAAAAGCGTATTGCAAGGATCCAGTACGGGAAGGTCAAGAGTGTTGTTCGGGAAACGCCACCACGCGCCGGTAACGTTGGAAGCGAAGATAAGAGCGTAGGCAGTCAGAAGGCTGGAACACCCTCGCCTGGTATAAAATATTCTGTACACCCGTATATCGGTGGTAAGATTGTCATCAACCGTATGTTTCGACATCTATGTAAAGGTTTCACAAGGCCATTGAGTCATATTTGAAGAACAATCTTTGTAAGGGGAGAAACTGAGAGATCGGAATCTTACGATGACGGCCTGGAAGGAATAAGACTAGATACAAAAGTATGAGAAGAAATTATCCTGGTAAGGCACCTAGCCAAGAATCGCTCTGAAAGATGCGATGAATGGGGAAATATGGCTTCTGGGTGAAAGTAATTTTTTTGATTTAAATATTATGTACCTCGTAATGGAATGTTTTTGTGTGTTTCAGGAATACGTCCACCGGAACCACGTTCCAGGTACGGACCGCCTGCTCCCCCTCAATCCGTGGCCCGTGCCTCTGGCTCTGCTGCCGCTCTCTCGTGGCGACACATCTGCCGCGCAGTTAGCGTTCCGAAAAATTTAGTCGTCTTTCTTGCTACAAGAAGACGACAGCCACATTTTATGTCTGTCCGACGAGACGTCGTGGCCCAGAGCCAAGATTCGAACTGGACCCTCCCCTTCTCCGTCACATTTACTTCCAGGCTGGGCTGTCCGGCCGCGCTTCGCGACACAGACGGCTCTCCAGGGCTCCACCGAGTCTCTCCAGGCGGCCTGACCAGCCGCTCTGCTTTGCCCCCTCTGACTCTCCACACACTTACACCGTTTCAAAATCAGTCTTCGGAAATCAGTTTCCTGATGAAGTACGATTCAGTTCGAAACAACACTGCAAAAAATAGAATTTGAAGATTCCCGAGCGCCATTAAGCAACACTGGTTTTTTATTAACTAATAACGCCAAAATGCGAAGCTTAGTAATTAATTAAAATTTCGTAGCAAACTGAAAAATTACCTATTTTCAAATGAAGAAACTTCATTTGTGTGGCCGTAATGTCCGTAGTTGCTTCTTAATTCTCGAGTGTATTTTTGCTCTGTCGTTGCAACTACAAATATGCGCGAGTTTTTCAACGGACACGTTTCGCTTTATTGAGGTACAGTTGATAATGTTTTTCCTCGACAAAGCGAAACGCGTCTGGTGAAAAAAGTCACGCATTTTTGTAGTTGCAACGACAGAACAAAAATACCCTCAAGAAGAAACTAAAGTGTACACCAACAGTACTACTCAATGTCCAGCAATCAGGTTGTATTTCATTTAAAATTTGAAAACTCGCGGATTTTAACTTCTTGTGATTACGCGTCTTTTCATCCGATTAGAAATAAAAAATAAAAATTTTCTATTTTCGTTAATTAAAACCCCAAACTGATTATAAAATTATAAGCTACGTAATACAGAATGTTACTGGCGAGAACTGCATTAGATTTTACACTAGTTTAAGATTACAACGGTACGTTCTCACATCCAGGCATTTTGATTTGAAATGCTCACAGTGTTTTGTACTTAAAAGCCGTGCGAACCCTTGGACGCCGATATTTTCGGGTGTAATTCGAAGTGTGTCGTACTACTGTAGCAAACAGATCTCTGAAAACCGCACTTGGATTTTTATTTTTTTTAATTTTTGAACAAAGTCAGCCACACGATTACCCTCGCAGTGTGTCCCACTATTTCGCGTGAATCGGTGCGAGGTTCACCTTTCAGTTGGCGCACTTCATCACGAAGGATAATTTAACGTTCTCTTCAACCCGCAGGGCGTTTCAGAAGAAAAATAGTCTGTGTGAGCTACACGACAGCTGCCAGATTTAACACTATCGAAATTTCAGCATACCTGTTACCAGTGGACGTGGAAAATATAGTTACGAAACTTTATTCGTACTTCACCCTTCTTTTCCTGATGATGCTTTGTATAAAAACGGCAATTCAGAAAAATTTTATTAACTCTAGAAAGATCATCGCCGGTAAAACGAACCCATTTGCTTCTGAAAGAACTCCCAGTAACTATTCAAACTACTTTAAGAATGTCCTAATACTTGTGAAAAAGAGGATTCCACTGTGATCCGACGCCAAACTTCAATGTCTCGGCTTCAAAGAATGTCGTTTCACCATCGTCAGATGTGTGAGTTCCACTCATCTACCACTAACAGACTGCCTCAGTTTGCACGTGTAGCTGTAAATACGTCATCATCATCCGGTGGACGCAATGAATACAAATGTCAAGGTTGATTGACAACATAGGAAATCAAAGTACGGGCATTACAGAGACACTTCGGTGAGAAAAAAATGGTAGGAGATTTGTAAGTGGAAAGTACAGTTACGGAAACGCTCGATGTTCCAGATACAGAACCTGCACAGAAGCCTTAAGTGAATGATAAATACATACAGGCAGACCACTTAAACTCTAATCATTAAAAATTTTAGGAATCCAAAGTACTTGTGAGTTGAAACGAGGAACTAAATTAGATAATTCTGACAGAGAAAATGGGATGAGCTTGGAATCGAGTAAAGTACAGGTACGAACAACTGTGGATGAATAGCCGGCTCAAGGAAGTGCAGAAGAAATCCACAGCAGAATTCCTGCGTCTGTGGTGAAACGAAAATTAAGATGCACTGCGATGAAAAAAACAGAAGAAAATGAGAACGAGAATGGCCCGAAACTACGAAAGACGCCATGATAATACGATGCTAAACAGCATCTTGTACATCCGCTTCTGCATCTATATACTCTGCAAACGACCGTGGCAGAGAGTACGTCCCACTGCACCAGTTATTAATGTTTCTTCCTGTTCCATTCACGAATGGAGATAATGACTGAATGCCTTTGTACGTGTAGTAATTATTCTAATCTTATCTTCACGATCTCTATGTGAGCGATACGTAGGGGATTGTTGTACATTCCTAACATCACCACCTAAAGCAGCTTCTTGAAACTTTAACAGACTTTCCGGGATAGTTTGGGTCTGTCTTTACAAGCCTGGAAGTTCAGTTCATTGCGTAACTCTGTTACACTCCCACGGGTGAGAGAAACCTGTGACCATTCGTGCTGCCCTTCTGTGTATACGTTGTGTCCCTTGTTAGTCGTATTTGGTACGGGTCCCACACACTTGAGCAAAATCTGGAACCGGTGGTACGAGTGGTTTGTAAGCAAAGTCCACCGTACGCTGACTGCTCTTCCCCAGTATTCTACCAGTAAACTGAAGTCTGTCACCTGCTTTACCTACAAATAAGCGTATGTCGTCATTCCATCTCATACCAGGTACTTTTTATGTGTCGGCCGATTCCAGCAGTGACTGATATTATAGTCATAGAATACTACTTTTTTCGATTTCTGGAGGCACATTTTTACATTTATGAACATTTAAATCAAGTTGCCGTCTTTCCACCGCTACGAAATCTTATCAAGATCTGACTGAATATTTATGCAGCTTCTTTCAGACAATACATCATAGATAACTGGATCATCTGAAAAAAGTCTGAGGTTACTATTAATATTTCGTCTTCCGCAGAGAGAGCGATGTGGTCTGACCTTGCAGCTGTGTTAAGGGCAACCTACAGTTCACAGGAGTTTCTGCAAACGTGACGTCATTTTGACGACAGAAGTTCTGCATTCGTGTGGATCGGGCTGTGGATAAGGGAGAGATTAAAGTGTTGGGAGTGGCTTACAAGGCGCTTGTTCAACCGATTCTTGGTGGTGTTCACCAACCTGGGATCCTTAACAGATGGTACTGATAAGAGGTAGAGATGATCCAAGAAAGAGCTTCACGTTTCGTCATAGGATCGTTTAGTCGGCGCGAGAGCGTTCAGAGGTGCTCAACTAATCAAACAGTAGGTATTTCACAAGAGAAGCGTTATGCTTCGTTGAATGATTTAAATATTTAAATTGAGAGAGAGCTCTTTCCGGGAAGAGTCGATCGAGATATTACTTCCTCCTACGTACAGCCACATCTCGTGAAATGACCACGGCGAGAAAATTCGAGACATCAGAGCTGATACAGACACATACCGACAATCAATCTTCCCACGCGCCATTCGTGAGTGGAACAAGGAATGGGGGGGGGGGGGTGTATTAGTGGTATCAGAAGTACTCTCGGCCACACACCGTTAGGTGGCTTGTCGGATATTACTGTAGCTGTCTGTAGAAACCCGCCTGCTTTGACAACTTTCCACGATGCTTAGTCAGGAGATTTGAGTAGACTGCTCCTGTGACGGTGTTCCCTTTTACAAGCATAATTTGTTAACACACCGCCTTGGCAGACCCTCCCTCAATTCTCCCAACCATAAAAAAAAAACTACCAGCACCTTGCCCAATGCTGGCTCTTCACCTTTTCGGCGCTAATGAAGTCACTCTTTTCCACTGTTTACTCGCTATTCCCCTTTGTCTTGGGATGTTTAGGCGGCTAAAGAAGTTTTTACGACCATAAGAAACTACAGTCGTTCAGTCACAGCTGCAGGCTCTTTGATTGCCCTGGGAGATGTATGCTTGAAACCACAACATATGAAACATTAGTTCACTTTATTACAAGAATGATAAGAAGATTTACTTAACTTTATACAGTCCTTTGCCACACGGATGATCCGAATATTTATGACTGTCTTCGAACAATAAAGCATCACTTGATGCACACAATTACAAACTGATCCCTTAAAGTATGAGTACAACATTTACAAAACAGTTCCACCTGAGACTTGAACAGCACTCGTGTCGTAACTAGATGAGGACTGCTTCACCGCAGGTCACTAACTGAGCAGAGCGAGTCCTTGTTTGGCTCAATGCCGACCTCTGTGTGGTGGCGCTGCAGTGCTTGGAGACAGGGCGTGTTCTTAGGAGCCTTTCTCATTTGTCATTACAGATTGCAGCAAGACATCGCTCACGCCTGTGGTATCAACACGCTTTGCCGATTTTGGTGTGGATCGCGATCTTCGGAAGATAAAGAAGAAGTCACCTGTATTGGCCTGACATAGCCACAATATTTCCGCCGATGGCTCTGAAAGCTGATGTGTGGAGTTGGTCCGTTGTCAGAAAAGGCGGGCAGCCATTCTAACTGGCAAATCATCAGCTCGTTTACATTGTGTCCAATGAGTAATGCCGTTTCGAAACACTAACACCAGCTAGCACATCTCGCAAATACGTCACTATCGATAACATTTGTTGTAGTAAAATGGACGTTTATCTGGGAAAGACGTGGCCTAGAAAAACTAGCCGGTAAATTGTCTTTTGTACACTTTACATATGGCTACATTTTATGTATGGCTGAGACTACGCTACCTTTTTATTCTGTTGCAAATGTGTCAGTCAGCTGTATGCTTTTTATTTTGAACGGTAATTTGCTCTGCCAGATCAACGTGTGAATATTTATTCGCATTTGCGAGTTTCACACTTAATATGTAGATTTGAAAATTATTGACAATGCAACCCAGACCTGATACGCACACCTCCAGAGAGAGGGAACTACTGTATGTACAAAATATCTAATATTTAACAACTAACCGCAATTAATAAAAAAAGTCCCAGAACCTTTACAAAAGTGAAGGTGAGACAGTAGGACGCGAGTCACCTCCGTAGCTACCCTCTGCTCTGTAACTCAACGCTTACAACCGCTGGATCAGCCCCCGCACCGTAAACTGAATGTAATGAAGGCTTTAGCAGCCGATACGTCCTTATATGACGTCTGATTATAACACATCCGAAAGAAAGTGACGTGTTTTAAAAAATCTTCGATGTACAGTTGCCTTGAAACGGTGCTGTTTCATAATACGGAATTTAGGACCTCATATCCAGTAGTAGCCATGACAAATGACTACTTTTTTCATGCATAAATAATTATAACGGTCACGTGCAAATGTCGTCAACTCACGGAGTAACAGTGTGGTAAGTTTCTTTTTTTAACCAGTCTTCACGGCCCACATAAAGTCTGGTCTTCCGCCATTTCCTTTGTTTGTCTTCACAGGAAGACAGCCGACCAAGCGAGCAGAACCGTTGTTCCAGCTCCAAGTACTGGAAACGCTGTCCAATGCTCCGTACTGCATGCCTGCACTGCACACTTGCGAAGGGCGTTTCAGTTTTCCAATACCTATGTACCTTAAAATGTATCACTAAGAGTTTCGTGGCGGCAATTTAGTAAGTAAGGACTACGAAATGCACCACTTACGCTTCGCGGAAACTGAATGTAACCTGGCGTCTACTGCGACTGCTGTTTCCAACCAACCACAACACGACACAACTGAAGTCATGGGAGAATTCACTGACTTCCCGCTAATTGTAAATGACGGGAAAATTCTCCGTACAACTTCGTATGCATTACGTAGCTAAAAATGAAATTTCCATCCAGATGACAAATTTATTTCTGTTTGTTCATTTTTATACTGGTGAGTGAACCATCATTTGAATTCTGGGTTCCATATAACACTTTACAGGTTTGCATCAGAAGATCACATGATCAGAAGAAACACCTAAAGAGTGAATAGTAAAGATATTGTTTCCGACGCATACTGAATGCACATTTAACAGCACATGACGATTCTTGCTGCACGAATTTCGTTAAAGGAAATACGGACCAGTACTCTACGAGATGTGTCCACACTAGGAATAAGAAAATACCGCACCTGTTGGTACCGCTGCCAATCTTCTTTGACCGACGACGAAAATGCCGGATAAACCACTAACCAAAACGCAGTATGCGTAAAATACGTGTAGTAAGAAGGACTATTTAGTTTGTTTCCATCACACCACATTCATACACTTCACCAAATCACAAACTGCCCTTTCAGTCTCAGCTGCAGAAACGTGTCAGCACACCCTGCCTTCCAAGCAACAACGTGGGAGGGAAACAAAGGTCAGTGTTGTGTTCTGCCTCTGCACTGGGAGTAGAGACAGTCCCGTGAAATTACGACACAGGTCAAAGCCAGTGTGTGGCATCGCTAGGACACTCGGTGGGGAGTCTTGTACCGTACGTGGTTGTGCCCTAGCAGTTTAAGATTTTAATTTGGAAGGCATGATATATACGGCAAAGTGCGTTGAATGTATTGCAAATGTGGACATCGGCCTATAGTCCGTTCATCACAATAAACTTCATGTAAACATTACACTATGTACTCTTCCGCGTTTGCTGGAACCTCTTTGGATTTAGTTTCAGGTGGAGCAGATGCCAAGCGGTCACAAGTGCAATCAAGTACGATGATGAGGGTTCCTTTTATGCTGAGCCCATCTACTTGTGCTGTAATACGGGAGAACAGCTTTACCGGCGCGTTTAGCTTTGACAGCGCTGGCCGGGCAAGTGGTCCAGCTAACGTGCACTGGTGTGAGCAGTGGCAGTTCAGACGTAGAAAGAGACGAGCAGAGGACTACACAGCTGTGGATGTGAATTTTTAAACAGAAGGAAATAATACGTGGTAAAACTCAGGCGATTTTCTCCTTACGTGACCGGACGGAAAATATAACATGCCATCGATATTAGCGAACATAGTATTTTAATTAAAAGCAGGAGTGATGAAAATTCGTGACTAACGAGATTAATTTTTCCACATGAGCTGCGTGTGGCGTAAAAGCGCACTGTGGTAAAATACTTAAGCCACCGAAGGCATTAGAGTCAGTCATCTGGTAATCTCTGAACTCCTTCCGCATCTGACACCGCTGAACACACTTCAGTACAGCTAGGTTGGTAACGAGTCTATCAGAGACAGAACCCCAAGCCACAAAAAAGTCCACATTTCCTCCTCCTCTTTCGTGAAGTGCTGTTCTGCAGTTTGCCATCGTGAGGCAGCGACGTGTCACAAAGCTTCGCGCATTAGTTGCAGTACGTTTGACAGCGTAATGTCTTATTTCTCGCGACAAATACCTTAACTTGGCTCCATATCAATTCTGCCGGGTTGAGACTGCAGTGTTACGACCACAACTCTAAAAATAATCCATTTGTACAGCGTGCTCGACGGCGTCAAAATTGTCTTCCATGTTCCTGCGCCATTTATCACTCTGGCTCATGTCAGACCACATCTGTCCTACAAAACAATGGGCATATTCAAACAGTACTTTCTAATCTTTCTCCAAAAAATTTAATCACGTAATGTTTTATCTTCAACCATCTTCTGCAATCTTTTATAATATATTTGTAATTAAGAATGTATACTTGCAATGAAAACCAGAAATTTTCGTGTGATATGTAATTGTAAACTACAAGATGTGCATTTTTCTTAAAATTGGTGATGCACAAGTTAATTGCCATATATGGCCCAAAACCACTAAAAATAAACGCAAAATATATCTATTTAAAACAGCAGATAAAAATTAGCTTGATGCCTTCCTAAGAGAGTGTCTCCATTCCTCACAAGCTAATTATGTAAGTGTAGACCAGATACGGCTCAAATTCAAAGATACAGTATCGACAGCTATAGATTCATACCATCTAAGTTAATAAGAGACGGGACTGATCATGGTACACGAAACACATCAGGACACTGTTGCAGAAGCAACCAAAAAAGCATGCCAAATTCAGAAGAACGCAAAATCCCCAAGACTGGCTGTTTCACGGAAGCTCGAAATTTAGTGCGGACGTCTATGCGAGATGCTTTTAATAGTTTCCACAATGAAATATTGTCTCAAAATATGGTAGAAAACCCAAAGAGATTCTGGTCGTATGTAAAGTACGCCAGTGGCAAAAAACAGTCAACGGTCAGCGATGGAGAAGTTACCGATGATGGTGCCTCTGAAAAACCACAGCAGCTGTTAGCATGAGTGACATAAAAGTAGGTATCTTAGGTGTTGCGATACAACTCAAATCACTTAAGAAAGGCAATTCTTCCGGTCCAGATGGTACATCAATCAGGTTCCTTTCAGAGTATGCAGATACAATACCGCCTTTCTTGGCACTCACATACAACAACTGCTCACATAACGAAAGGTCTGTTCCTAAAGACCGGAAAGTAGCACAGGTCACACCAATACTCAAGAAAGGAAATAGGAGTAATCCATTTAATTACAGACCCAAATCACTGACCTCAATTTGCATGAGGACTCTAGAGCACATACTGTACTTTAACATTATGAATCACTTTGAAGAAAATGACTTATTGATACATAACCAACACTGATTCAGGAAATATAGTTCTTGTGCAACACAGCTACCTCTTTATTCCGATGAAGTAATGAGTGCTGTCGACAAGGGATGTCAGATCGATTCCATATTCCTAGATTTCCAGAAGGCTTGATACCGTTCCTCACAAGCTAGTATTAATCAAATTGTGTGCATATGGAGTATCGTCTCAGTTGTGTGATTGGATTCGTGATTTCCTCTCCGAGAGAGGTCACAGTTCGTGGCGATAGACGGTAAATCATCGACTAGAACAGAAGTGATATCAGGCGTTCCACGAGGTAGTGTCATAGGCCCTCTGCTGTTCCTGATTTACCTACATGATCTAGGAGATGTCTGAGCAGCCCCCTTAGATTGTCTGCAGATGACGCTGTAATTTACAGCCTAGTAAAGTCATCAGACGATCAATTCGAACTACAAAATGACCTAGAGAGAATTTCTGTATGGTAAGAAAAGTGGCAATTGGCACTAAGCAAAGAAAAGTGCGAGGTCATCCACATGGGTACTAAAAGAAATCCGAGTAATTTTGGGTATACGATAAATCGCACAAATCTTAGGGCTGTCAATTCGACTAAATACATAGGAATTACAATTACGAGCATCTTAAATTGGGAAGACCACATAGATAATATTGTGGGGAAGGCGAAACAGACTGCGCTTTGTTGGCAGGACACTAAAGAGACAGCCTACATCACACTTGTCCATCCTCTGCTGGAATATTGCTGCGCGGTATGGGATCCTTACCAGGTAGGATTGACGGAGGACATCGAAGAAGTTCAAGGAAGGGCAGCTCATTTCGTGTTATCGCGAAATAGGGGTGAGAGTGTAACTGATATGATACGCGAGTTGGGCTGAGAGTCACTGAATCAAAGACAGTCTTGATTGAGGAGAGATCTATTTACGAAATTTCAATCTCCAACTTTCTCTCCCGAATGTGTAAATATTTTGTGGACACCCAACTACGTAGGAAGAAATGATCATGATAATAAGAGAAATCAGAGCTCGAACGGAAAGATTTAGGTATTCCTTTTTCCCACGCGCCATTCGAGAGCGGAATGGTAGAGTAGTAGTATGAAAATGGTTCGATGAACCCTCTGCCACGCACTAAAGTGTGAATTGCAGAGAAACCATGTAGATGTATATGTAGATGTGATGAGTTTCATATTTATATGCTTTAGGTATTCAAACCAAACAAAGAAAATTACGCACCACGTGGAGCGTAGAACCACCGCCCGCCGGCACACACGATGGTCAGTCTACGACCCTGTCTATCACGCCACGCATACAGTTAACACCTCCCTTATTTCTGATATATAGCCCTACTCGAAAAAGTCAAAAGCTGATTTTTGCCTGTAATCTTGTGAACATTAACTACTTGTTTCTCGCCATTAACGGTGTTCCACGCGCGTGTTTCACTACGAAGCAGGAAGCAGTGTCTTCCACTTTCGCGGTACGTATGAACAGCGAGACAATCAGAGCACAAGTACTGGTTACAGAGACACAGACTGTACACAATTTTTAAGATAAAAGTTACGTAGGTAAAGTACGACTAAGATAGACGTTGATGGCTGTTAATACGTCAGAATGTCTGAAAGGTTCTTCCACACTGACATAGCAATAAGCTACCGAACATTTAAGTTGGACCTACTTCCAAGAGCGGAGCACCACCAGTGGTAAGAGAGCTACGGCTGCTGACCAGTCACCGCGCTTGCGTTTGTTTACATCTGGTTTGATCTTATGATGAAGTACATGCTACATACGAACCCCGTAGCCCCACCCTTTATTTCGCATTCACGTTTATTCTCTTATCCGTCTCTCAACCGTATCTTCTTATTCCACACCAACTTAGACCTCTTGCTGTGCTACGGAGTACTGAAAGCTTGTTCCCAACAAATAAGTAGGATTCTCAGCCACATATGAATTTTTCCAGATAAACTGAAATACGCTGTTGTTCAACAACGGCATAAAAAAGGGGATAGGTCTGATGCTAACAACTACCACCCAGTCTTAGTTCTGGCATCTTTATCCAAAATTCTTGAAAAAGTCATGTATTCAGGAGCAGAATCTCTCATCTGTAAAAATGGCGTGCTAATTAAGTGTCAATTTGGTTTTCGGAAAGACTTTTCAACAGAAAATGCTATATATGTGCTTTCACTGATCAAATATTAAATGCACTGAATAACCGAACTTCATCCATTGGAATATTTTGTGACCTCTCAAAGGCTTTTGATGGTGTGAATCATGAATTTCTTCTAGACAAGCTTAAGTATTGTGGCATGAGTGGGACACTGCACAAATGATTTAATTCATATTTAACTGGAAGAAAGCAGAAGGCTGAAATTAACAGTACTAATAGTCTGCGAAAACCAGCAGAGTCCTTTAACTGGGGAGCTATCAAGAACGGTGTCCCACAGAGTTCAGTCTGTTTCCTTATTGGTCTTAATATACATTAATGACTCGCCACTCTATATTCATTAAGATGCAAAGCTAGTTCTTTTTGCTAATGATACGAGTACAGTAATCACACCCAAAGAAATTGTTAATAATGTCTTTCACAAAATTACTAAGTGGTTCTCTACAAGTGGACACTTATTAAATTTTGAGGAAAAACAGTGAATATAATTATGTGCAGTAAATGGCATAACAACACTGATAAATATAGGCTATGAACGCAAAGGGTATTCAAAATTTCTGAATGTGTACACTGATGAGAAATTTGAAAAAACATCGATGATCCGCTGAAATAGTTAGGTTGAGCTACTTACGCTACTGCGGTTATTGCAAAATATTGGTGATGAACATCATCAAATTAGCCTACTATGCCTATTTTCATTCACTGAATACACATGGTATCTTATTTGGGGGCAGTTCGTCACTACGAGGAAAAGTATTCATAGCACCAGGCTAACAGCTGGAGCCCACCGGAGATGACCTTGCGGACATTTATTTAATGAACTTGAGATATTCACAGTACATATATTCATTTATGAAATTTGTCATTAATGATCCACCCCAATTCAAAAGTAACAGCGAAGTGCATAGCTACAACACTAGAACAAACGAAGATCTTCACTACTCTGGATTAAATCTCACTTTGTCACAAAAAGGTGTCAATTATGTTGCCACAAAAATATTTGGTCATTTGCGAAATAGCAATAAAATTCCGGCAGATATCTAACCAACATTTAAAAGAAAAGAAAATTATGGGAATACGGAAGCGTCCGATCCCGCCCGTCTGCTTTGACCCATGACGTCACAAGTATGGCGGAAACGACCATAAACCACGATTCCAATATGGCGCATATAAAGTCGCTATGTACACATTGTGAGGACGAAAATACATCGAAAAACAAACACACACACACACACACACACACACACACACACACACACACACACACACAAACACACACACTTTCCACAAGAAGCCTAATGACACTAACGGGACAAGCGTGGGAAATGGGGTGTTTTTGGGTGGGGGGCAAACTAAATATAAACTAATTTAGACGCCCACCCCCATACAAAAACCACACAAAAAGACGAAAAAACCGACATCACAAAACTCCCCAAATACCACTAAACAATATCATCTGGAATCGGACACTTCCCTTGACCTTACTGAACAGATGAATCTTTAGACATGAAGTATTAACTATAAAAATATTTACTATTTTGTTTAAAGAAAACTTATGTTCAAGTGACACATACCACATCGTTACGAAATGTATTAATGCTCTATGCAACAAGGATCAATGTATGTATGTATCTATGGATGCAGGCCAATTTGTCAACACAACCCATATTTCAGGGAGGTGAGGAGGTGGCTATCTTATCAGCCCTTCTTTGTGGAAGTTTGTCTACAACCACCTGCATTGCTATTTTTCAATTACTTACACAAAAGACGATGAAATTACTCCCAACGTATTAATGACAAGAGATCCGCTTGCTGTGATATAAACTGTGTATTCCTTTCTCTACGCAACAGCAACACACTTTATATTGTAGGCAACTACAGATGTAACAATGCGTTCTTCTTAAAGCCACAACAATTTAATAATTCTTTATTTGTCCTAATAAAGTATTACTCAGGAGCACCCGTTTGGTTTGACAAGAACATGTATGTGAATCTTCATTTTCTCCCAACTTTTTTTTTGATGGAACAGTCCACGGGTGAACTGCCTGTTCGTAGTGTCCAACGGGCACGCTATGAACCGAAAGTACAGCTATGGACTGTTCCATCAAGAATATATATAATAGTTGAGTTCTGCAGCGAGATTTATAACTGATACTCTGTATTTTGATATCGTTCTGAGCAATGACAAACACTTGTCAGAAAAGATTCTGAGGATGGCTGGTTTTACTGCAAAAGTGTTTCAGTGCTGGTCCTTTACGTGGGGCACTGCTTCACACATCCAGATACCCCCTTATCAGAAAACCGACTACTTTTTTGGTAAGTGTACGGCACAGTCACTGCCTGGAGATGCACGATTATTAACAGAAGTGAAGACTAATAGATTAGTTGTACTAAATTCGGCAGCTTTCGTGGAGCTGACTGCTTCGGGAAATACCGGATTCAATGCTCCACTATCGAACTGTCAAAATGCGTCTCGCTTGGTTTGATTTCAAACCATTAGGAATAGGATCAGACTGTCCCAAGGTCTACGCAAAGTAATTGTTTTAATTCCTCTATAGTCGAAGTTGCCATAGCATCTTATCCACTTGCAGAAGCAGTGTTCCGTCATTCTGTTCTGTTATTCCTAACACGCAGAATAATCCTTTTATGGATCACATGTGTACAAATACGAACCTATATTTCGGGAAAAAAAATTCAACAAAATGGCGCGAATACGAGTAGAAATCTCGTCCGAGCCTATGCTTTTCACTCATGCCAAAAGTCCGTAGAACAGCACAATGAATAGGAATGTCGGTACGACTTTAAAATAAGATTTGTAATACGAAATTCGTTAGTATTTTGAGAGCGTAATAACCGAACGCGGTTTGCTTTATAAGCGATAGTCTCCATAGTGAACCTAAATGAGACCTTACAGCTACCGTGACTTTGCAAAAACAAACCAAAAGAAAACAAAGAAAATAATGAAAATAATTCAACACTACAGGAACGCATGAAAACAGTCGTCCTTACCGTATTAAGGGTGTCGATGTAGCAGAAGAAATTCTCGGCGCAGAAACAGCAGCACGAAACCCCAACGCAGAACGTCGCACTGGACACGACTCGCTACAAATGCGACAGACGCCTGAAGCGGCAGGGCTGTGGCACGCAGTCAGTGCTGCCAACGGCTGCGAGGCCGGCAGGTACCAACTGCAGTCTGCTACGGGGCCTCACAGGGGGCAACGCTTCCAGGGACCCCGCGCAGAACATGCGAATGTAATACGAAGACTGTCGTGCTAATTTTGTTATTGCGGACAAGCTGAAAAAAATAAAGTAACATATTTCTGAATGTACTTTTAACGTAATGTAATCCAATTCTACGCTCACTGTGACACTGCTGTGGCCACTTCAGTACCTCTCACAAGGGAACCTCCCCACCGCACCCCCCTCAGATTTAGTTATAAGTTGGCACAGTGGATAGGCCTTGAAAAACTGAACACAAATCAATCGAGAAAACAGGCAGAAGTTGTATGGAACTATGAAAAAAAAGCAAAATATACAAACTGAGTAGTCCATGCGCAAGATAGGAAACATCAAGGAGAGTGGGAGCTCAGGAGCGTCGTGGTATCGTGGTTAGCGTGACCAGCTGCGGAATGAGAGGTCCTTGGTTCAAGTCTTCCCTCGAGTGAAAAGTTTAATTTTTTTATTTTTAGACAATTATTATCTGTCCGTCCGATGCGAGGTAACTGCGCCGTAGTATGGGGACGCTACACCTAAACAAACATCGAAATACACGACGCCAGTCGACTTCAGCGCACGGAGGAGAGAGTATTCCTGCTAACGAGGCTCCCTGGCTGGCAGTTCACTGTTCGCTACTTTGGACGAGAGTGCATTAAATACGTGAGACGTATTCCGTGGTCAACATGAATCCAGCGAATATAGCTCGCGATTTCAATAACAATGGCACGGTTTTGCGGTGCGGTCGCAAAACACAGACACTAAACTTATTACAGTGAACAGAGACTTCAATGAACGAACGGACGGGTCAAAACTTTGCGAAAATAAAAAAGTAAACTTTTCACTCGAGGGAAGACTTGAACCAAGGACCTCTCGATCCGCAGCTGCTCACGCTAACCACGGGACCTCGGCGCTCCTAAGCTCAGATGCTCCTTGTTGTTGCCTATCTTACACATGGACTACTCAGTTTGTATATTTTGTTTATTTTTTTAAAATTCCACACAACTTCTTCCTGTTTCCTCGAGTGATCTGTGTTCAGTTTTTCAAGGCCTATCCACTGTGCCAAATTATAACTAAACCTGAGGGGGGTGCGATGGGGAGGTTCCCTTGTCAGAAAATTATGCCAGCACCGGAGTCGAGGGAACCAGGGTTTTTGTGATACCGACGCGCTACAGTACTGTTTACTGTCAACACATGCCTGTTGGCCATACATATATTCGATTCATTGCTGCTCGATGCCTCTCCGCACCATTCCTACTCATTGCTGTGGATAACAATGAAGCATTACATCCCACTCGTCAGCAGGTTGTTTCCCACAGAATGATTGCTTTACTGTCGTCAGTTGAAACATGCCTGCCGTACTTTCCCACTTTACGTGTTGTGTGTGCACTCTGTGTCAAGATACAGTGTTTTTCCCTGTCCTGTGGAGTTCAAAGAGCCAAAAGGGAAACCTTTCATGAAAGGGACAGATTTAAAAGATACGATTCATGTAGTCAAAAGATCAAGAAAAAGCTACAACTGAACAGTTTTTGAACTCACAAAAAGACGCTTCCGGAAAATTTCTCCGACCAACAACGTCATACAGTGAGACTTAAGCGTGCTTAAAAGGCCATGTCGTTAACAGCAGCCTCTCATCGTGTGGTGCTTGAGATGCAAGTGAACACAAGCACTCGAATACGGACCTCCCGCTGTCCCACATTCGGGTAGGCCTACTACTAGCAGTTGTGAAGCAATCACGAGTTTGGACCCAGGCACTTGGCCTAATAGGTTAACATCCACAATGATAAATGAAATTTTACATAAAGGCCCTACTAAAATTGTAAGTTTTGAGTATCCTTTAAACGAGAATGGAAGAAAATTTTCAACTCATTTTTAACATAAGAAGTTTACCAAATTGAGAAAAACAACGATCGTAAATGGCTTATGTATTCGAAACCCACCGACAAAGTTCTTTGTTTTTATTGCAGACGTATTCGATCTCCTTCAAACAAGATATCAGGTGATGGACTCTGTGGCTGGGTTCATTTAGGAAATCGGCTTCAAGAGCGTGAACAATAATTTAACAACATAAACAGTACAAGAAAGTGGGTAGAATGCGAGGTAATTTGAAACAACAAAGTGGTGTTGATCATACTGACCTTGAACTACTGGAAAAAGAGAAAGAACATTAGCGTCAGGTTCTAATATGAATTATACTCACCATCAGGTACCTAGTTCAACGTAATATTGCCTTAAAGGGAGGCAGCGACAAGCTCTATCAAGGAAATAATGGTAGTTTTCTTGGTTTGATCGAAATGACAGCAGAATTTGACCCTGTTTTGCAGGAACATTGTTCTGGCGCTGCAGTCCGGAACCGCGGGACTGCTACGGTCGCAGGTTCGAATCCTGCCTCGGGCATGGGTGTGTGTGATGTCCTTAGGTTAGTTAGGTTTAAGTAGTTCTAAGTTCTAGGGGACTTATGACCTAAGATGTTGAGTCCCATAGTGCTCAGAGCTATTTGAACCATTTTTTGCAGGAACATTAGAGGTGGGTAAAGGCTCAAGTAAGTCATGACCATTTTCTTGGAAAAAACATTCAAAATGAACTCATAAATTTGCTTGCCAACAAAGTAAAAAACAGCATTGTTAATTCTGTAAAGGACAGTGAATATTTTTCTGACTTGCTTGATTGTACTCCTGATACATACCACAACGAACAAATTACATTGATTGTTAGGTCTCTAAATTTATCAGAAGACGCAGCGACTGTAGAAGAACACTTCCTCGACTTCCTGAACGTCACTTCAACAACAGGAGAAAGTTTGACTGAAACCGTTTTGTCGAAATTAGATGACCTAGGGCTCGATATTCATGATTGCAGAGGTCAAAGTTATCGAATACGAAAGGTGATCGAACTGGTGTTCAAGCCAGAATATTAAGGTGCAAACCAAGAGCATTTTATATGCCATGTGACAGCCACAGTCTTGTGTTATCAGATGCGGCGAAATCTACTGCAAAAGCAGTCACATTTTCTGGTGTAATTTAAAGAATATACATTATTTTCAGTGCATCCACTCAGAGATGGGAAATCTTATTGTACAGGGCGCCAACTTGAACAGTGAAGAATCTTTCAGATAGTCGATGTCAAAGTAGGGTGTAGAGTGTCAAAGCTGTTAAAGTGCCAGACGAGAGAAGTCAGAGGCGCCCTTCCTGAGGTGAGCAACAGCGCTGTTGAATCGAAAACAAAGAGCGGAGCTCACTCGCTTGCTGTGGACGATTTGAAAAGCTTCGAGTTTATTGTAGGCGTTGTCGTATAGTATGGCCTTGTCTTTGCCATTAGCGCAACAATTAAGGCAGTTCGAGCAGCAAATGTTGACGTGAAAGTGGCAACTAAATCCCTCGAAAGTCTAGTTACGTTTATTTGGAATTTCTGCGAAGGAGGTTTCGTTAATGTGCAGTTAATAGCGAAAGAGATACCTGAAACTTCGCAGACTTGACCATAATTTGGAGAAAGGAGAACTGGCAAATAGGCGAAGCAATTTGATTTTGAAGGTGACGACATGGTTTGCAGAGCTCAACCGTCAGAGGAGACATATAGCAGCGGTTTTTTCTACTTTGTCGTTGAGACAGTATTAAAAAGTTAGAAAGAGGGGTTTGGCCAACTGGCTAAGCATTCCAAAACACTCCTTTTTTGTTGTATCCAGACAGTTTAAAATACATACAGGACGAAGAACTGAAGATACTATCTAAAAACCTTGAGAAAGAGCTAATTGTAAACACAAATTGTGAAAGTTCGAAAGACATTGTTGCTTCATCTCTTTTGACAGACATTAATGTGCTCAGAGAAATGGTGCCCGATGACGTGAAAACTCCTACGTTAATACTGAAATACTCGACTGACACTGCAAACCCGTTTCGCGGCGTTTATATCGCCCACAGAATTTAGCCAGCCGTGCCAGGAACTGTCGCCTCCGCTGAAAGCAGCTTCTCACGTTCAGAGGTCGTCAAGAATTATTTCCGAAGCAGCATGACGGGCATGTTGTCAATAGAACACGGCTTGGTTCCCAAATTGAGTTCTTAACATACAAGTCATGAGTTTGCTCTTCAAAAAGCGAGGAAAAGATGTTTTGTGTATACCCTTTGTGTTTATAACCTACAACTCACTCAAATTCTTGTGAGACAAGGAGCAGAGTCGAGTGATCAAACAAAATTTGTGAACCTTACCTGGTTTTCAATTTGATTGAATTGGAAGCTTTCCCGTAGTAGTCTTATTATTAACATTTTAGTAATAACCATAACTATTAAGATTTCTTCTCCAATTAACTATTTTCCTACAACGACAGTAGGTCCCCTGCGGTAACAGTCTGCTGATACATTGGTACTACGTTAATGACGGAAGTTAGAATTCTTTTGAACGTGACGGAAGTGTGTGAGCTGTGTTGGAGGAGTGACTGGGAGGTTGGGGGGGGGGGAGGGTGTGGGAGACCCCGTGCAGAACTTGGGCACACGTCCCCACGCCGGCTGAGCCCTGCTCACCCACTGCTGGCTCTGGAATTTTCTGTAAGCAGGCTTTCACGCCAACACTGCTTTGTCTATTCGCAGTACCCTCCTCTGTACGCGTTCAATATTCCCTGTTATTTCTTTTTATAATGGATCCCACACACTCGTGCGATAGTCTAGGATGGACCACACGACTGTTTAGTAAGCTGTCTCCCTTGTAGACTCACCGCATTCATCCAGTGTCTCGTCCACTCTGCCATCTAGTTTACCTACAACTGAGACTATGTGATACTTCCATTTTATATCACCTCAGTGTGCCACACCCATGTCTTTGTATGAGTTGACTGATTCCAGAAGTGACTCATCAATATTACAACAACCTTAGAATACGACGTTTTTGCGTGTTTTTAAGAGCACAATTTTGTACGTAACTTCTCTGCAAAACAGACTGAAATGGGTGGCAGAGTGTTCGTCGAACCACTGTCACACGATTTTACATTTCTGCCCACTTAAAGCAATTTGTCAAATCCTGCTTTACTTTGAAATCATGTGAAGATATGAATAAAAAAATTGTACAGCTTCTTTCAGACACTCCATTATAGATAATGTATCATCTCCACAAACTGTAACCTTTCTGTTAACATTGCCTCCAAGGTCATTAGCATACGACGTGGACAGCAGTGCATGCTACACACGTCCCTGAGGCGTGTCTCAAGCTACTCCCACACCTGTTGGTAAGTCTCCTTCCGAGATAACATGCTGCGTCCTCCAGATACGTAGACAGATAGACAGGCATGTGGACCGAGACGGGGAAAGTGGGGGGAGGGAGGGAGGGAGGAGACAGAGCTGGAGACAGAAGCGCCTCATTCGCGTGCAGGGGGCGGCCCCCGCCTCTGCTCCCCTCGTGGTGAATGTCGCCGCAGTCCGACACACACACTGCCGACACTCCTTCCCGCTCTCCATACACCCCTGACAGCAGCGCTCCAAGCGGACACTAAGCTATAGTTCGGAATGCGATATACGAGGAATGCGAATAGCATCATTTATATTCATTTGTAACACAGTTTTTCAACAGGGAACGTCTGTAAAGCTGTAAAAATCTGCAGTAACTAAAAAATTACATCTCATTTTTTTTTTAATTTCCTAAGGACCGTGGGAGGTATGAAGTGGTACATTTCGGGACGTTTTACTTACGATTCTCTTGTAAGTAACATATATTTAATGAAGGATGTCATTTTCTTACAAGGGAATCAAAAAGGCTAGTAAACAGCGGAAGACTTGACCTTCAGCAGAAAGACGTCGTATATTTATTCGACGACGTGAAGTTTTGTTCACAACACCTCCAGTCGGATCAATGAACGCGAGACATGGGAAACTTCTATGGAATGCAGTGTCTGCGTTACGTAAGGTACCAAATAAGCCAACACAACTGTTGATGAAATGAAAAACACACAAATGTGGTAATAAGACATCAAAAACAATGAAACTTTTTCCAACACGGATCACACCAATTCCACAATTGTTGCTACATCTCTGCCAAAAACGGGAAGAATCTTACAACAGATTCGCTCTTGAAGCAAAAACAATTACTCTGAAAGAAATATTCGTCTATTAGAACATCGATAGAAGTGTGAGAATCTGTGAATCATTACGCTGCATATAAAATTGTTACGTGTCAGACACTGTCCATCATGACAGGAACAGAGAGCAAACGAGATATATTTTCTCATGCTTCAAATATGTGTTTACGTTCTGTTCCTTTAAGAGGAGCAAGCTGCAGTTATACAAATTATTGCTTCACGAGTAAATTGTAGGTTACGTCACAGAATCACCTCGGTCGGCGCTTTGGCGCGAGTTTTTCAAACTGGGCGACTGTTATTAGAAAATAGTTTCCAGCTTTCCACAATAACGATCTTTTTATAAAAATAAATATAATTCGTATTTGTTTCGATATTCTGGAGTATAATATTGGTGGAATCGATGTATGTATAGCTCTGTCGAACAAATTAATTACAAATTAGATTTTGTATGATACCGTTCAAAGCATCGTGTTCCACAAACCCCAACTTCGCACTCTACACAAAACACACGTGCTTTTCTTCCCGCTTTTTTCCAATTGGCAACACACATGGCATTTTCGCGTTGGCGCCTGCTTTTACGCGAAAGACTGTGTGTGTTATTCTGGAAGATGTCGTCCCACCAGACGTGTCGGCACCGACACCAGGCAAGGTTCCATGCTGAGAGCATCAGCTGGCATCGATACTGTCTCTTTCTGTGAGGTTCTTTTGAAACTCAACTCTTCGGAATTTTACCACCAAGTCGGTTGTACAACAGGTACAGATTCAGAGCTGCTACGTCCATGAAATGGCCAAATCGCAACATATATATTTTCTAAGACGTTTGCTCGTGGCCGAATAACTGGTACCGTATTGGTCAGCTGAATCAACGCCAGCCGTTCTGTCCCTGCACTCCAGGATTTCTACAGGTTTCTTCTGCACTTTCATCTCCTCAGTCTGCCGCAGCTCGCCACTGTAAACACAGGGAAGCGTGTACACGTCTCTGCTGTCTCGCCACCGCACTGCCATCAGCTTCCCTCTGTAATAGGTCTTACATTTACCTCTCTCGAGTTTTGCCTCCTTCAGAGCTGTCGGCATTTCTTTCCCGTTAATACTAACAGTTTCAATACAGCCATTGCTTTTAGAAACGAGAAAATCGAACCGCTGATGAATAATATAGAACCTGTCGGTAAACAAAGTATACCCATTGTTAAAAGATCCGTGAAACAAAGACTTTAGACACTAGAGGATATTCACTATATTGTGGCTTAAACACAATGTCTTTTCCACTGCAAGTTACAAAGTGTTATAAAGAATCACTACCTGCTTAATACAAGCGAAACTATTTAATATCAAAGCGAGATTGATAGACGTCCCGCCCTTTCCACAATTAACAGCGATTCATGATTGGATAACTCATGTCTGGGTGTAAAAAGCGTCCTCAAATGTTTTCTATAGATGATCAATGGCAGGTCTGTATCCAAACAATTCAGCGGGAATACCAGAGTCATTAAAATGAAGGAACCTCAAACAGTACATTTCAAAATTCAGTCTTTAAATAATCCCTGAGAGGAATAAGATAGCTAATAATGATTACAATTCCCCAATACTTTTTTCTATCCATTTACGAACAAACGATCGCTGTTTTAATGTGTCCTGCGTGTGCGTTTATGAACTATTCAGCATATTTGTTTCTAGCAAGCTGTCATAAAGAAGTGATGCTATTAAAGGAATGTGGAGGATCTCCAAAGAAATTTTTGCATCTAGATTTCGTGTCGAACGGAATTTGCTCCTATCTACACTGCAATTAGCGGACCACGAAATTACCGAACCGGAACCATTGTAATCAGTTATCACTTCTTGTCTGACGTCCCCTTCACATCTTGACGTTTCTGAGTCATTGTCATTGAGTCACTATCATCGCTGTCTTCACCACTACTCCACACTCCGTAGCTTTTATTTATTTATTTTTTCACTCATCACTCTTCTGACTGGTTTGACCCGGTCCGCCACGAATTCGTCTCCTGTGCCAACCTCTCCATCTCAGAGTAGCGCAGGCAACCCAGGTCCTCAACTGTTTGCTGGGTGTACTCTACAGTTTCTACCCTCTACAGCTCCCTCTAGTGCTGTGCGAGTTATTCCGTCATGTCTTTACAGCTGTCCTACCATCCTGTCCCTTCTCCTTGTCAGTGTTTTCCACATATTCCTTTCCTCACCGACTCTTCTGAGAACCTCCTCATTCCTTACCTTATCAGTCCAGCTAATTATCAATATTCTTCTGTAGCACCGCGTCTCATATGCTTCTATTCTCTTCTGTTCAGGGTTTCAGGCAGTCCATGTCTCACGGTCGTATAAAGCTGTGCTCCAAACGTACACCCTGAGAGATTTCTTCCTCATAATTAAGGCCTATTTTTAATACTAGACAACATCTCTTTTTCTCAACACATACTAATCGTATGGGGGTAAATGAGGTATCGTTAGAAAGTTTTTTAACCGGCTTCCGACACTGCATATTAGTATTCCACTGAAGTTTTGCTACTTGCGGAAAATTTAGCTTAAAGGAGACTTTCAACTGTCACACGCAAAAGGGTATCGTGGATGGCGAGCATCATACCTACAGCCTACGAAGCTAAGTTATTAAACAGGAATAACAGTCTCCCTCTTCATACCACCTTGCTACAAAAATAATTTTATTTGTTGTAAAGCACTTATTAACTGGACAGTTTGTATACAGCACTGTCACAGATAATGTCTGTGGCCACTGCAGTTATCCGCTATATCTGCCATTGTACAAGTTTACTTTTCTAATGGAGTACACCTTCTGAAACGACAGACATATCTGCCATTGCCACCTTCAATTCTGATTTACCTAGAGCCACCATGATCTAACGTGCTTACTGTAACTGAAAATGTCTCTCGAGAGGAAGTTCCAGGTTACGTGGATGCTCTGACAGTCCCTGACCTCTGCCACTCGTACAGACCGGGACAAACAGTCCGAATGCAAAACACATTTCTGGAAACATGAACGTATCATACACAATCCACGATTATTATTTCACGTCGTTCGGTTAGTTTTTAAAAATGTTTCCTCTTGTTCCCACAACTACCCTTACACCAATGACTAAACTTATTTCAAATACTGACATTATTTAAAACTGTAACAGCGAGCATGTTTCGCACAGGTCCCGTGGTTACGTTGTGTATTCCATCGTCTTTGGCATGGATAAGTAGGGGATTTTCCACTCGATTCTATATAGGTTTCCCAAGCTTTAGGGGACCTTTATAGTAATTCCAAAGTGCTTTGGATTTTAAGAGGGCTGCATTATAAAGTTTTTGTACGAGTTACTTTCAGGTATCGTCTTAGTCACAACCCTTTTAGCTATTCGGTGTAATGTGTCTGACCTCTCTCCCGCCTTTCTTCACATCCTTTCGATGGCACTGTTCTTTATCAGACGATTCAGGTGCGGTTTACATTGATCAAACAGAAACGGTAAAAATGTAATGTGTACTCAGGACTAACTGCCTTTTCTAATAATTAGGGTCGTGGACATCTTCACTTGACAGGTACGCCTTTGGTGCATGAGAACTACCAAGTGTGGTACCGACGTCGCAAGACAGAAAGAACGCAAAATCGTGACTGGCGATGTCCTTACTGGAGCTGGAAATTTAGCGTGGAATTCTACGCGAAATGAATCTAATAGTTCCCACAAAGAAAGTGTGTCTCGAAAACTGGCAGAAAATCAGAGTGGTTCAGGTCGTAGTAACATTACACCAGCCCAAAGACACAGCCACCACCCGCACTCTGCGATAGGAATTCTGATGTTTTCTGTGACAGTCACTGAAAGCGGTTTCCCAAATTCAGCGAAGATGATGAAGTAAGTATTCCAGAATTAGAGTCAATGACAGCTACAAATATGAGAAACTTTGAAGTCCAGATCCTCAGAGTAGTTAAGCAGTTTCAATCACTTAATGAGGGCACGTCCTCAGGTCCAGATTGTACATCAATTAGTTTCCAGATGAAACAGTCCCGTACTTAGCAATCGTATACAATCGCTTGCTCGACGAGAGACCCGTACCTAAAGGCCGAAAAGTGGCACATGTCACACCATTACACAAGAAGGGGAACAGCAATAATCCGCTGAATTACGGACCCATATCACTGACGTCGATTTGCTATAGGATTCTGGAACACACACTATGTTTGTAATCAAACTGCACGCCTACGGAGTACCGTCCAAGTTGAGCGACTGGATTCGTGATTTCCTGTCAGAAAGGTCACAGTTCGCAGTAAATGACGAGACGACATCGACTAAAACAGGTGTCCTACCTGGCGTTACCCAAGAATGTGTTACAGCGCCCACTGTTGTCTTTAATCTACATCAGGGGTGTCCAACGCACAGCGCACGAGCCGCATGCAGCCCAAAGCAAGTATAAATGCTGCCCAAGAATTCAACACCTCTCACGCTATCGGAAAAAATCCGTTTGTGTGAAGTTACGATAAACAAAAGCTTTCAATTTGAAACTCTCGCCACACGAAGCTGCAAAGTACAAAATATCTGTCTGATGCGAGAAGCGGCAGTTGACACGATCCACACGAGTACTAAAAGGAATCCGGTAGTTTTCTGTTAGACGATAACTCACACAAATCTGGAGGACGTCAATTCTGCTAAATACCTAGAGATTACAATTACGAACAACTTAAACTAGAACCATCACATAGATAATGTTGCGGGGAAGGCTAACTAAAGTCGGCGTTTATTGGCAGAACACTTACAAGATGCAGCAGGCCTTGTGAAGAGCATGCCTACACGAAACTCGTCCGTTCTCTTCTGGAGTGTTGCTGTATAGGCCCCTTACCAGATAGGACTGACGGAAGACACCGAAACGTTTGAGAGAAGGGCAGCTCATTTCGTGTTATCGCGATATAGGACCAGAGTGACACGGATATGATAGGCGAAAATATTTTGTTGACGCCCACCTAGACAGGGAGAAACGATCACCGTGGTAAACTAAGAGACAACACACCACATTTAAGTGGTCGTTTTATCCACGTGGTGTTCGAGAAAGGCACGGTGCAGACAGAGTGCGGAGGCGGTCCGGCGAGTCCTCTGCCAGGCACTTGAGTGTGAATAGCAGAGCAGTCGTGTGGACGGAGGTGTGTATGTAGGTGGGACAGGGGTAACCAGGAAGTGAAAGAAACAGTTAGAAGACCATAACACAACCATTAACACATGTTAAATTTATTTTCATGGCAACACACAAATTGTAAGTTATTTTCACTTAAATTTTGCCAAGATACGGAAGAAGTACAATGGCTTTTATGCAGTGAAATAACGGGTGGATTTAATTTTAGACGTATTCGTACATTGTTTGTGCTCATCAGGACCACACAGGTGTCCCTGCTGAATTGTTTACATTGGCCGAAGACGAACAAAAGGAAGTAATATCACCATAAGGACTCACCATTTCGAAACAAAGGTGTTCAATTTCTTTTCCGTTTCCTCTTCCTATCTGACATCGTTGAAGCTCCAACAACAAATTAAACAACAATTTTGTTCAACAGTTCTACTTTATCCATCCTCTGCAAGACAACTATCTTGCTGACCGTGGACATAAGCACGTCCCTTCTCTTCGATGTCCCTCTATACTCGCAACAGATGGGCCAATAGAGCAAACTACACAACTCGATGTTGACTTGTTAACTGCCACTGCTCTTGGATCTCTGTATGCCAGTGGCTGTATTTAAATTTAATGTTTGTCACCATCGATTGTTCCCTCTGCAGTATCCAATACTATATAGTTATTCAGATGAACGACATATCTGAATTAAGGAGGGTCGGGTAACTGAAGTTCTGCTGTCTCCGCACCTGTAACCACCTGCCTCCCTTGGGACAGGAATCGTTACATTCTTCTTGAAGTCTGAGGATAGGTTGCTTGCCTCATATGTCTTGCACACCGGGGGAGGGGGGGGGGGGATGTTTTATCCTGGCTGGCGTAGCCAAGCATCTTAGTGACTCTGAGGGAATGTCATGTACTCCGCAGATCTTGGGTTTTTTGGTTGCCTTTTGTATCGTGAGGATTTGAAAGCAAAGTGCATAATACGTGGTAGTGATTAAATGACAGAGGCCGTAGCCTTCCGGCGCCAGAGTCACTTTGCCTCCAATCACCGAAGGATCGCTCACATGTGGAGCTGTAGACTGTCGCCCATAAAGCGAGTGAAGCCACCTGTAGCTCACTGATCATTCATCCCAAGACACACAGTGATACAGCTGAGCACCACAAGTCACATTTCTGGACTCGTTTAAGATACTGTAATACGATTTGCGTCCATATTAAACACTGTGAGAAAGGCTTCAGTGAACGACGTATAGTCTGTTTCCATAGTTATATTAATCGCAGGGATATCTGCATCAATTTCGCTTTTTGCAATAGGACTGTTGTAGTTTCTGCTGTTAGTATCGTAGTTCTGAAAGAGACCGAGTCTACAGCATTTCGCTCTTCAAAATCTAGTTAGTACTTTCGGAGTAATTACAGTATTTGTAATTTAGGGTTAACCAGAGGCGTTAAGTAAGTAATGCAGCACATTTGTTTTCCTCCGCCAGTTTCGCTTGAAATAAATTCAGAATATGTTGTGGGGAATCGTGGAATACTCCCGCTTCAGCCGTCAGAGTTTCATGGAGTTGCGACAGGTGGTGGTACGATACGCAGACTTCAAAATGGCGTCTGTAACGGAGGCGCGTTCCCAGCCCAGAGCCGCCACTGACGGAGACCTGGCAGTGAACAAAAGCACGGGGAGTCGGCGCGCGAGGCGTCCGTCGTCTTCACAGCGAAGTTGCGCAAACCCGTCCGCTGTGTCGTGTGGCGGCCGGGCGGCCACGCACAGCTGTGGTTCCTGCAACATTAGAGCGTGCGGACTCTCACTCGAGGTAAACGGAAGGTCAGTGTCAAGCATGTCGCCGCTCAGCTGAACGTCTGTGTCGGTAGCGCTGGCACACTCGTCCACACTCATACACAGTGCCGACTCAGCTTCGCCAAGCCAGCCCTGCAGACGCACGATATGCAGGTGTAGTAGACACCTGCTTGAGAAAATTTACGTACATTCCGTACACACCGCGGCAGCCCTCGTTCCATGGTACACACCCGTGGCGTCATGACATCGACACAGGCGTCGTGTTCAATACGACCTACTTTGCAACGCCACACGTACGAAGCCCTTACAATCGACAGAACTTGTCCTTAAACTCTTATCACTACAACAATTCGCAACGTTTATCAAGTTTAAGCATTTTAAGGTCGTACTTTTTATTTTGCTACAGCTTTAACACATTTTTAAAACGTGTAAATGGTGTTCATGTAATCCATCGTTTGGAATACGCCGGGTGACAAGCCTCGACAATCGAATCGCTCAATCTCTGTTGCGAAACTATTTTCGGTCCAGTCACTTTTTCCTGCTGCGACATCTTACACTTTCCGGCCACGTACTTAAACAGTACCGTAGTAGCCTTGATGACGGCAGAGCAGAAATGTATAATTAGTAGCCGCTCGTATGAAATGTGGTGACCGCACTCACAAGTGTTTGACTAGTCCATAGCAGAAAACTACTAGGAACTGGCGCGAATAGTGCGAACAGAATTGCTATGCTAGAACTACTGTGTACTACTGAAATCTTTAATATCTGTTTAGTATACTGACTTTATGTACCAAAGCGTCTCTGGTATTCACAGCAGTTCTGTGAATGACGCATACTACGACTTTCTTCTTTCGTTCGGACCGGTGCTTCGATGTAGGTATCGAAACTTCCAGCTGCTAGTAAAGTTTTGTCGAGCTTATCCACATATGCGTCTTGAGGCAATATTTAGCCCGTTTTAGTTTAGCTAAGACTGGTGACATATGAAGCTACGTTGTCTTCTGGTCATAAGAAACTGGTAGCACCTGCTTGTTCCGACAGATTATGCGTAACCGCTCGCGCACGTACATCACGACGCCACACAGATTACGTTACTCTTGTAACTACATATTGAGACGAGAAAGAAAAAGAACCGCCTGGTATCACCATATTTAACGACGTCTCATTAATTTTTGCGCTTGTCATTCAGCTCTCGCTGTGTGTACTGCTTCATTTGGGACGCTGTCAAGCCACGTCACCCTTACAAACAAAGCGATGAAGCAATTTGACAAACTCGTTTATGTATTCTGTTTCTATGTTCCAGTGCTTCGGGAATAGACTCAAATGGCGTTGTCTTCTCTCCCTTCATGCAGAGAGAACAGTCTTGCGATTTGACAATAGAAAGGAAAAAATCTTTCACTGTTCTGTAATTCGTCGATATCAGACGAACGAACAATTAAAATGACGCGGAGTTTGTAAGCTGCCGCGAAAACAGCTGTGGGCCGAGAATTCCGTTCAAGCTGGGAACGGAGCTGCTCGCGGCGACATTGTTGCGTCAGACGCTGTCCGTGTCGTTGCCGAGTTGAGCTCGAGTAACAAATCGATATCAGGGCGAAAAACTGCACCGCCTTTTTCTCCGTGACCGCATTACTGCCAGGGAAGGTGTCGATGTCTGCGACGCTTTTCCCACACACGGAGACGTAATACATTCCGGCGACTTTCTCTGTACTCAGTCGGCGCTAAGACAATAGCCGCAGCCAGGCTGGAACTATATTGTTGCGGAATCTGTTTCGTGCGGCGTCTCTGGTCACAGAAAACGTAATTCCATTTTATTACTTATGCCTCGGTATTCCGTTGATAACACTACTGCAAATGATTTTGTCTACGACAGTAGCGTGAATTGTTGTAATTAGTTTAGTCACGTAGAAAATTACTGAACATGTTAGAAATATGTGACGATTCCGAGATTTTACTGTTCCCTATGCCTTAGTTGCGTTACACGTATTGCCGGCCGCGGTGGTCTCGCGGTTCTAGGCGCGCAGTCCGGAACCGTGGGATTGCTACGGTCGCAGGTTCGAATCCTGCCTCGGGCATGGATGTGTGTGATGTCCTTAGGTTAGTTAGGTTTAAGTAGTTCTAAGTTCTAGGGGACTGATAACCACAGCAGTTGAGTCCCATAGTGCTCAGAGCCATTTTCGTTACACGTATTCGAGTCTCGTAGTATTACTTCGCATTTTCAAATGAGTTTACGTGGGTCGTCCAGTAGTGACAACGTACGTGGCGCCGATCCAGTACGGGAAGGTCAAGAGTGTTGTTCGGGAAACGCCACCACGCGCCGGTAACGTTGGAAGCGAAGATAAGAGCGTAGGCAGTCAGAAGGCTGGAACACCCTCGCCTGGTATAAAATATTCTGTACACCCGTATATCGGTGGTAAGATTGTCATCAACCGTATGTTTCGACATCTATGTAAAGGTTTCACAAGGCCATTGAGTCATATTTGAAGAACAATCTTTGTAAGGGGAGAAACTGAGAGATCGGAATCTTACGATGACGGCCTGGAAGGAATAAGACTAGATACAAAAGTATGAGAAGAAATTATCCTGGTAAGGCACCTAGCCAAGAATCGCTCTGAAAGATGCGATGAATGGGGAAATATGGCTTCTGGGTGAAAGTAATTTTTTTGATTTAAATATTATGTACCTCGTAATGGAATGTTTTTGTGTGTTTCAGGAATACGTCCACCGGAACCACGTTCCAGGTACGGACCGCCTGCTCCCCCTCAATCCGTGGCCCGTGCCTCTGGCTCTGCTGCCGCTCTCTCGTGGCGACACATCTGCCGCGCAGTTAGCGTTCCGAAAAATTTAGTCGTCTTTCTTGCTACAAGAAGACGACAGCCACATTTTATGTCTGTCCGACGAGACGTCGTGGCCCAGAGCCAAGATTCGAACTGGACCCTCCCCTTCTCCGTCACATTTACTTCCAGGCTGGGCTGTCCGGCCGCGCTTCGCGACACAGACGGCTCTCCAGGGCTCCACCGAGTCTCTCCAGGCGGCCTGACCAGCCGCTCTGCTTTGCCCCCTCTGACTCTCCACACACTTACACCGTTTCAAAATCAGTCTTCGGAAATCAGTTTCCTGATGAAGTACGATTCAGTTCGAAACAACACTGCAAAAAATAGAATTTGAAGATTCCCGAGCGCCATTAAGCAACACTGGTTTTTTATTAACTAATAACGCCAAAATGCGAAGCTTAGTAATTAAAATTTCGTAGCAAACTGAAAAATTACCTATTTTCAAATGAAGAAACTTCATTTGTGTGGCCGTAATGTCCGTAGTTGCTTCTTAATTCTCGAGTGTATTTTTGCTCTGTCGTTGCAACTACAAATATGCGCGAGTTTTTCAACGGACACGTTTCGCTTTATTGAGGTACAGTTGATAATGTTTTTCCTCGACAAAGCGAAACGCGTCTGGTGAAAAAAGTCACGCATTTTTGTAGTTGCAACGACAGAACAAAAATACCCTCAAGAAGAAACTAAAGTGTACACCAACAGTACTACTCAATGTCCAGCAATCAGGTTGTATTTCATTTAAAATTTGAAAACTCGCGGATTTTAACTTCTTGTGATTACGCGTCTTTTCATCCGATTAGAAATAAAAAATAAAAATTTTCTATTTTCGTTAATTAAAACCCCAAACTGATTATAAAATTATAAGCTACGTAATACAGAATGTTACTGGCGAGAACTGCATTAGATTTTACACTAGTTTAAGATTACAACGGTACGTTCTCACATCCAGGCATTTTGATTTGAAATGCTCACAGTGTTTTGTACTTAAAAGCCGTGCGAACCCTTGGACGCCGATATTTTCGGGTGTAATTCGAAGTGTGTCGTACTACTGTAGCAAACAGATCTCTGAAAACCGCACTTGGATTTTTATTTTTTTTAATTTTTGAACAAAGTCAGCCACACGATTACCCTCGCAGTGTGTCCCACTATTTCGCGTGAATCGGTGCGAGGTTCACCTTTCAGTTGGCGCACTTCATCACGAAGGATAATTTAACGTTCTCTTCAACCCGCAGGGCGTTTCAGAAGAAAAATAGTCTGTGTGAGCTACACGACAGCTGCCAGATTTAACACTATCGAAATTTCAGCATACCTGTTACCAGTGGACGTGGAAAATATAGTTACGAAACTTTATTCGTACTTCACCCTTCTTTTCCTGATGATGCTTTGTATAAAAACGGCAATTCAGAAAAATTTTATTAACTCTAGAAAGATCATCGCCGGTAAAACGAACCCATTTGCTTCTGAAAGAACTCCCAGTAACTATTCAAACTACTTTAAGAATGTCCTAATACTTGTGAAAAAGAGGATTCCACTGTGATCCGACGCCAAACTTCAATGTCTCGGCTTCAAAGAATGTCGTTTCACCATCGTCAGATGTGTGAGTTCCACTCATCTACCACTAACAGACTGCCTCAGTTTGCACGTGTAGCTGTAAATACGTCATCATCATCCGGTGGACGCAATGAATACAAATGTCAAGGTTGATTGACAACATAGGAAATCAAAGTACGGGCATTACAGAGACACTTCGGTGAGAAAAAAATGGTAGGAGATTTGTAAGTGGAAAGTACAGTTACGGAAACGCTCGATGTTCCAGATACAGAACCTGCACAGAAGCCTTAAGTGAATGATAAATACATACAGGCAGACCACTTAAACTCTAATCATTAAAAATTTTAGGAATCCAAAGTACTTGTGAGTTGAAACGAGGAACTAAATTAGATAATTCTGACAGAGAAAATGGGATGAGCTTGGAATCGAGTAAAGTACAGGTACGAACAACTGTGGATGAATAGCCGGCTCAAGGAAGTGCAGAAGAAATCCACAGCAGAATTCCTGCGTCTGTGGTGAAACGAAAATTAAGATGCACTGCGATGAAAAAAACAGAAGAAAATGAGAACGAGAATGGCCCGAAACTACGAAAGACGCCATGATAATACGATGCTAAACAGCATCTTGTACATCCGCTTCTGCATCTATATACTCTGCAAACGACCGTGGCAGAGAGTACGTCCCACTGCACCAGTTATTAATGTTTCTTCCTGTTCCATTCACGAATGGAGATAATGACTGAATGCCTTTGTACGTGTAGTAATTATTCTAATCTTATCTTCACGATCTCTATGTGAGCGATACGTAGGGGATTGTTGTACATTCCTAACATCACCACCTAAAGCAGCTTCTTGAAACTTTAACAGACTTTCCGGGATAGTTTGGGTCTGTCTTTACAAGCCTGGAAGTTCAGTTCATTGCGTAACTCTGTTACACTCCCACGGGTGAGAGAAACCTGTGACCATTCGTGCTGCCCTTCTGTGTATACGTTGTGTCCCTTGTTAGTCGTATTTGGTACGGGTCCCACACACTTGAGCAAAATCTGGAACCGGTGGTACGAGTGGTTTGTAAGCAAAGTCCACCGTACGCTGACTGCTCTTCCCCAGTATTCTACCAGTAAACTGAAGTCTGTCACCTGCTTTACCTACAAATAAGCGTATGTCGTCATTCCATCTCATACCAGGTACTTTTTATGTGTCGGCCGATTCCAGCAGTGACTGATATTATAGTCATAGAATACTACTTTTTTCGATTTCTGGAGGCACATTTTTACATTTATGAACATTTAAATCAAGTTGCCGTCTTTCCACCGCTACGAAATCTTATCAAGATCTGACTGAATATTTATGCAGCTTCTTTCAGACAATACATCATAGATAACTGGATCATCTGAAAAAAGTCTGAGGTTACTATTAATATTTCGTCTTCCGCAGAGAGAGCGATGTGGTCTGACCTTGCAGCTGTGTTAAGGGCAACCTACAGTTCACAGGAGTTTCTGCAAACGTGACGTCATTTTGACGACAGAAGTTCTGCATTCGTGTGGATCGGGCTGTGGATAAGGGAGAGATTAAAGTGTTGGGAGTGGCTTACAAGGCGCTTGTTCAACCGATTCTTGGTGGTGTTCACCAACCTGGGATCCTTAACAGATGGTACTGATAAGAGGTAGAGATGATCCAAGAAAGAGCTTCACGTTTCGTCATAGGATCGTTTAGTCGGCGCGAGAGCGTTCAGAGGTGCTCAACTAATCAAACAGTAGGTATTTCACAAGAGAAGCGTTATGCTTCGTTGAATGATTTAAATATTTAAATTGAGAGAGAGCTCTTTCCGGGAAGAGTCGATCGAGATATTACTTCCTCCTACGTACAGCCACATCTCGTGAAATGACCACGGCGAGAAAATTCGAGACATCAGAGCTGATACAGACACATACCGACAATCAATCTTCCCACGCGCCATTCGTGAGTGGAACAAGGAATGGGGGGGGGGGGGGGGTGTATTAGTGGTATCAGAAGTACTCTCGGCCACACACCGTTAGGTGGCTTGTCGGATATTACTGTAGCTGTCTGTAGAAACCCGCCTGCTTTGACAACTTTCCACGATGCTTAGTCAGGAGATTTGAGTAGACTGCTCCTGTGACGGTGTTCCCTTTTACAAGCATAATTTGTTAACACACCGCCTTGGCAGACCCTCCCTCAATTCTCCCAACCATAAAAAAAAAACTACCAGCACCTTGCCCAATGCTGGCTCTTCACCTTTTCGGCGCTAATGAAGTCACTCTTTTCCACTGTTTACTCGCTATTCCCCTTTGTCTTGGGATGTTTAGGCGGCTAAAGAAGTTTTTACGACCATAAGAAACTACAGTCGTTCAGTCATAGCTGCAGGCTCTTTGATTGCCCTGGGAGATGTATGCTTGAAACCACAACATATGAAACATTAGTTCACTTTATTACAAGAATGATAAGAAGATTTACTTAACTTTATACAGTCCTTTGCCACACGGATGATCCGAATATTTATGACTGTCTTCGAACAATAAAGCATCACTTGATGCACACAATTACAAACTGATCCCTTAAAGTATGAGTACAACATTTACAAAACAGTTCCACCTGAGACTTGAACAGCACTCGTGTCGTAACTAGATGAGGACTGCTTCACCGCAGGTCACTAACTGAGCAGAGCGAGTCCTTGTTTGGCTCAATGCCGACCTCTGTGTGGTGGCGCTGCAGTGCTTGGAGACAGGGCGTGTTCTTAGGAGCCTTTCTCATTTGTCATTACAGATTGCAGCAAGACATCGCTCACGCCTGTGGTATCAACACGCTTTGCCGATTTTGGTGTGGATCGCGATCTTCGGAAGATAAAGAAGAAGTCACCTGTATTGGCCTGACATAGCCACAATATTTCCGCCGATGGCTCTGAAAGCTGATGTGTGGAGTTGGTCCGTTGTCAGAAAAGGCGGGCAGCCATTCTAACTGGCAAATCATCAGCTCGTTTACATTGTGTCCAATGAGTAATGCCGTTTCGAAACACTAACACCAGCTAGCACATCTCGCAAATACGTCACTATCGATAACATTTGTTGTAGTAAAATGGACGTTTATCTGGGAAAGACGTGGCCTAGAAAAACTAGCCGGTAAATTGTCTTTTGTACACTTTACATATGGCTACATTTTATGTATGGCTGAGACTACGCTACCTTTTTATTCTGTTGCAAATGTGTCAGTCAGCTGTATGCTTTTTATTTTGAACGGTAATTTGCTCTGCCAGATCAACGTGTGAATATTTATTCGCATTTGCGAGTTTCACACTTAATATGTAGATTTGAAAATTATTGACAATGCAACCCAGACCTGATACGCACACCTCCAGAGAGAGGGAACTACTGTATGTACAAAATATCTAATATTTAACAACTAACCGCAATTAATAAAAAAAGTCCCAGAACCTTTACAAAAGTGAAGGTGAGACAGTAGGACGCGAGTCACCTCCGTAGCTACCCTCTGCTCTGTAACTCAACGCTTACAACCGCTGGATCAGCCCCCGCACCGTAAACTGAATGTAATGAAGGCTTTAGCAGCCGATACGTCCTTATATGACGTCTGATTATAACACATCCGAAAGAAAGTGACGTGTTTTAAAAAATCTTCGATGTACAGTTGCCTTGAAACGGTGCTGTTTCATAATACGGAATTTAGGACCTCATATCCAGTAGTAGCCATGACAAATGACTACTTTTTTCATGCATAAATAATTATAACGGTCACGTGCAAATGTCGTCAACTCACGGAGTAACAGTGTGGTAAGTTTCTTTTTTTAACCAGTCTTCACGGCCCACATAAAGTCTGGTCTTCCGCCATTTCCTTTGTTTGTCTTCACAGGAAGACAGCCGACCAAGCGAGCAGAACCGTTGTTCCAGCTCCAAGTACTGGAAACGCTGTCCAATGCTCCGTACTGCATGCCTGCACTGCACACTTGCGAAGGGCGTTTCAGTTTTCCAATACCTATGTACCTTAAAATGTATCACTAAGAGTTTCGTGGCGGCAATTTAGTAAGTAAGGACTACGAAATGCACCACTTACGCTTCGCGGAAACTGAATGTAACCTGGCGTCTACTGCGACTGCTGTTTCCAACCAACCACAACACGACACAACTGAAGTCATGGGAGAATTCACTGACTTCCCGCTAATTGTAAATGACGGGAAAATTCTCCGTACAACTTCGTATGCATTACGTAGCTAAAAATGAAATTTCCATCCAGATGACAAATTTATTTCTGTTTGTTCATTTTTATACTGGTGAGTGAACCATCATTTGAATTCTGGGTTCCATATAACACTTTACAGGTTTGCATCAGAAGATCACATGATCAGAAGAAACACCTAAAGAGTGAATAGTAAAGATATTGTTTCCGACGCATACTGAATGCACATTTAACAGCACATGACGATTCTTGCTGCACGAATTTCGTTAAAGGAAATACGGACCAGTACTCTACGAGATGTGTCCACACTAGGAATAAGAAAATACCGCACCTGTTGGTACCGCTGCCGATCTTCTTTGACCGACGACGAAAATGCCGGATAAACCACTAACCAAAACGCAGTATGCGTAAAATACGTGTAGTAAGAAGGACTATTTAGTTTGTTTCCATCACACCACATTCATACACTTCACCAAATCACAAACTGCCCTTTCAGTCTCAGCTGCAGAAACGTGTCAGCACACCCTGCCTTCCAAGCAACAACGTGGGAGGGAAACAAAGGTCAGTGTTGTGTTCTGCCTCTGCACTGGGAGTAGAGACAGTCCCGTGAAATTACGACACAGGTCAAAGCCAGTGTGTGGCATCGCTAGGACACTCGGTGGGGAGTCTTGTACCGTACGTGGTTGTGCCCTAGCAGTTTAAGATTTTAATTTGGAAGGCATGATATATACGGCAAAGTGCGTTGAATGTATTGCAAATGTGGACATCGGCCTATAGTCCGTTCATCACAATAAACTTCATGTAAACATTACACTATGTACTCTTCCGCGTTTGCTGGAACCTCTTTGGATTTAGTTTCAGGTGGAGCAGATGCCAAGCGGTCACAAGTGCAATCAAGTACGATGATGAGGGTTCCTTTTATGCTGAGCCCATCTACTTGTGCTGTAATACGGGAGAACAGCTTTACCGGCGCGTTTAGCTTTGACAGCGCTGGCCGGGCAAGTGGTCCAGCTAACGTGCACTGGTGTGAGCAGTGGCAGTTCAGACGTAGAAAGAGACGAGCAGAGGACTACACAGCTGTGGATGTGAATTTTTAAACAGAAGGAAATAATACGTGGTAAAACTCAGGCGATTTTCTCCTTACGTGACCGGACGGAAAATATAACATGCCATCGATATTAGCGAACATAGTATTTTAATTAAAAGCAGGAGTGATGAAAATTCGTGACTAACGAGATTAATTTTTCCACATGAGCTGCGTGTGGCGTAAAAGCGCACTGTGGTAAAATACTTAAGCCACCGAAGGCATTAGAGTCAGTCATCTGGTAATCTCTGAACTCCTTCCGCATCTGACACCGCTGAACACACTTCAGTACAGCTAGGTTGGTAACGAGTCTATCAGAGACAGAACCCCAAGCCACAAAAAAGTCCACATTTCCTCCTCCTCTTTCGTGAAGTGCTGTTCTGCAGTTTGCCATCGTGAGGCAGCGACGTGTCACAAAGCTTCGCGCATTAGTTGCAGTACGTTTGACAGCGTAATGTCTTATTTCTCGCGACAAATACCTTAACTTGGCTCCATATCAATTCTGCCGGGTTGAGACTGCAGTGTTACGACCACAACTCTAAAAATAATCCATTTGTACAGCGTGCTCGACGGCGTCAAAATTGTCTTCCATGTTCCTGCGCCATTTATCACTCTGGCTCATGTCAGACCACATCTGTCCTACAAAACAATGGGCATATTCAAACAGTACTTTCTAATCTTTCTCCAAAAAATTTAATCACGTAATGTTTTATCTTCAACCATCTTCTGCAATCTTTTATAATATATTTGTAATTAAGAATGTATACTTGCAATGAAAACCAGAAATTTTCGTGTGATATGTAATTGTAAACTACAAGATGTGCATTTTTCTTAAAATTGGTGATGCACAAGTTAATTGCCATATATGGCCCAAAACCACTAAAAATAAACGCAAAATATATCTATTTAAAACAGCAGATAAAAATTAGCTTGATGCCTTCCTAAGAGAGTGTCTCCATTCCTCACAAGCTAATTATGTAAGTGTAGACCAGATACGGCTCAAATTCAAAGATACAGTATCGACAGCTATAGATTCATACCATCTAAGTTAATAAGAGACGGGACTGATCATGGTACACGAAACACATCAGGACACTGTTGCAGAAGCAACCAAAAAAGCATGCCAAATTCAGAAGAACGCAAAATCCCCAAGACTGGCTGTTTCACGGAAGCTCGAAATTTAGTGCGGACGTCTATGCGAGATGCTTTTAATAGTTTCCACAATGAAATATTGTCTCAAAATATGGTAGAAAACCCAAAGAGATTCTGGTCGTATGTAAAGTACGCCAGTGGCAAAAAACAGTCAACGGTCAGCGATGGAGAAGTTACCGATGATGGTGCCTCTGAAAAACCACAGCAGCTGTTAGCATGAGTGACATAAAAGTAGGTATCTTAGGTGTTGCGATACAACTCAAATCACTTAAGAAAGGCAATTCTTCCGGTCCAGATGGTACATCAATCAGGTTCCTTTCAGAGTATGCAGATACAATACCGCCTTTCTTGGCACTCACATACAACAACTGCTCACATAACGAAAGGTCTGTTCCTAAAGACCGGAAAGTAGCACAGGTCACACCAATACTCAAGAAAGGAAATAGGAGTAATCCATTTAATTACAGACCCAAATCACTGACCTCAATTTGCATGAGGACTCTAGAGCACATACTGTACTTTAACATTATGAATCACTTTGAAGAAAATGACTTATTGATACATAACCAACACTGATTCAGGAAATATAGTTCTTGTGCAACACAGCTACCTCTTTATTCCGATGAAGTAATGAGTGCTGTCGACAAGGGATGTCAGATCGATTCCATATTCCTAGATTTCCAGAAGGCTTGATACCGTTCCTCACAAGCTAGTATTAATCAAATTGTGTGCATATGGAGTATCGTCTCAGTTGTGTGATTGGATTCGTGATTTCCTCTCCGAGAGAGGTCACAGTTCGTGGCGATAGACGGTAAATCATCGACTAGAACAGAAGTGATATCAGGCGTTCCACGAGGTAGTGTCATAGGCCCTCTGCTGTTCCTGATTTACCTACATGATCTAGGAGATGTCTGAGCAGCCCCCTTAGATTGTCTGCAGATGACGCTGTAATTTACAGCCTAGTAAAGTCATCAGACGATCAATTCGAACTACAAAATGACCTAGAGAGAATTTCTGTGTTGTGCGAAAAGTGGCAATTGGCACTAAGCAAAGAAAAGTGCGAGGTCATCCACATGGGTACTAAAAGAAATCCGAGTAATTTTGGGTATACGATAAATCGCACAAATCTTAGGGCTGTCAATTCGACTAAATACATAGGAATTACAATTACGAGCATCTTAAATTGGGAAGACCACATAGATAATATTGTGGGGAAGGCGAAACAGACTGCGCTTTGTTGGCAGGACACTAAAGAGACAGCCTACATCACACTTGTCCATCCTCTGCTGGAATATTGCTGCGCGGTATGGGATCCTTACCAGGTAGGATTGACGGAGGACATCGAAGAAGTTCAAGGAAGGGCAGCTCATTTCGTGTTATCGCGAAATAGGGGTGAGAGTGTAACTGATATGATACGCGAGTTGGGCTGAGAGTCACTGAATCAAAGACAGTCTTGATTGAGGAGAGATCTATTTACGAAATTTCAATCTCCAACTTTCTCTCCCGAATGTGTAAATATTTTGTGGACACCCAACTACGTAGGAAGAAATGATCATGATAATAAGAGAAATCAGAGCTCGAACGGAAAGATTTAGGTATTCCTTTTTCCCACGCGCCATTCGAGAGCGGAATGGTAGAGTAGTAGTATGAAAATGGTTCGATGAACCCTCTGCCACGCACTAAAGTGTGAATTGCAGAGAAACCATGTAGATGTATATGTAGATGTGATGAGTTTCATATTTATATGCTTTAGGTATTCAAACCAAACAAAGAAAATTACGCACCACGTGGAGCGTAGAACCACCGCCCGCCGGCACACACGATGGTCAGTCTACGACCCTGTCTATCACGCCACGCATACAGTTAACACCTCCCTTATTTCTGATATATAGCCCTACTCGAAAAAGTCAAAAGCTGATTTTTGCCTGTAATCTTGTGAACATTAACTACTTGTTTCTCGCCATTAACGGTGTTCCACGCGCGTGTTTCACTACGAAGCAGGAAGCAGTGTCTTCCACTTTCGCGGTACGTATGAACAGCGAGACAATCAGAGCACAAGTACTGGTTACAGAGACACAGACTGTACACAATTTTTAAGATAAAAGTTACGTAGGTAAAGTACGACTAAGATAGACGTTGATGGCTGTTAATACGTCAGAATGTCTGAAAGGTTCTTCCACACTGACATAGCAATAAGCTACCGAACATTTAAGTTGGACCTACTTCCAAGAGCGGAGCACCACCAGTGGTAAGAGAGCTACGGCTGCTGACCAGTCACCGCGCTTGCGTTTGTTTACATCTGGTTTGATCTTATGATGAAGTACATGCTACATACGAACCCCGTAGCCCCACCCTTTATTTCGCATTCACGTTTATTCTCTTATCCGTCTCTCAACCGTATCTTCTTATTCCACACCAACTTAGACCTCTTGCTGTGCTACGGAGTACTGAAAGCTTGTTCCCAACAAATAAGTAGGATTCTCAGCCACATATGAATTTTTCCAGATAAACTGAAATACGCTGTTGTTCAACAACGGCATAAAAAAGGGGATAGGTCTGATGCTAACAACTACCACCCAGTCTTAGTTCTGGCATCTTTATCCAAAATTCTTGAAAAAGTCATGTATTCAGGAGCAGAATCTCTCATCTGTAAAAATGGCGTGCTAATTAAGTGTCAATTTGGTTTTCGGAAAGACTTTTCAACAGAAAATGCTATATATGTGCTTTCACTGATCAAATATTAAATGCACTGAATAACCGAACTTCATCCATTGGAATATTTTGTGACCTCTCAAAGGCTTTTGATGGTGTGAATCATGAATTTCTTCTAGACAAGCTTAAGTATTGTGGCATGAGTGGGACACTGCACAAATGATTTAATTCATATTTAACTGGAAGAAAGCAGAAGGCTGAAATTAACAGTACTAATAGTCTGCGAAAACCAGCAGAGTCCTTTAACTGGGGAGCTATCAAGAACGGTGTCCCACAGAGTTCAGTCTGTTTCCTTATTGGTATTAATATACATTAATGACTCGCCACTCTATATTCATGAAGATGCAAAGCTATTTCTTTTTGCTAATGATACAAGTACAGTAATCACACCCAAAGAAATTGTTAATAATGTCTTTCACAAAATTACTAAGTGGTTCTCTACAAGTGGACACTTATTAAATTTTGAGGAAAAACAGTGAATATAATTATGTGCAGTAAATGGCATAACAACACTGATAAATATACGCTATGAACGCAAAGGGTATTCAAAATTTCTGAATGTGTACACTGATGAGAAATTGAATTTGAAAAAACATCGATGATCCGCTGAAATAGTTAGGTTGAGCTACTTACGCTACTGCGGTTATTGCAAAATATTTGTGATGAACATCATTAAATTAGCCTACTATGCCTATTTTCATTCACTGAATACACATGGTATCGTATTTGGGGGCAATTCGTCACTAAGAGGAAAAGCATTCATAGCATCAGGCTAACAGCTGGAGCCCACCGAAGAACACCTTGTGGACGTTTATTTAATGAACTTGAGATATTCACAGTACCTTCGACGTACATATATTCATTTATGAAATTTGTCATTAATGATCCACCCCAATTCAAAAGTAACAGCGAAGTGCATAGCTACTACAACACTAGAAGAAACGATGATCTTCACTACTCTGGATTAAATCTCACTTTGTCACAAAAAGGTGTGAATTATGTTGCCACAAAAATATTTGGTCATTTGCGAAATAGCATTAAAAATCCGGCAGATATCTAACCAACATTTAAAAGAAAAGAAAATTATGGGAACACGGAAGCGTCCGATCCCGCCCGTCTGCTTTGACCCATGACGTCACAAATATGGCGGAAACGACCATAAACCACGATTCCAATATGGCGCATATAAAGTCGCTATGTACACATTGTGAGGACGAAAATACATCGAAAAACACACAAACACTTTCCACAAGAAGCCTAATGACACTAACGGGACAAGCGTGGGAAATGGAGTGTTTTTGGGTGGGGGGGGGCAAACTAAATATAAACTAATTTAGACGCCCACCCCCATACAAAAACCACACAAAAAGACGAAAAAACCGACATCACAAAACTCCCCAAATACCACTAAACAATATCATCTGGAATCGGACACTTCCCTTGACCTTACTGAACACATGAATCTTTAGACATGAAGTATTAACTATAAAAATATTTACTATTTTGTTTAAAGAAAACTTATGTTCAAGTGACACATACCACATCGTTATGAAATGTATTAATGCTCTATGCAACAAGGATCAATGTATGTATGTATCTATGGATGCAGGCCAATTTGTCAACACAACCCATATTTCAGGGAGGTGAGGAGGTGGCTATCTTATCAGCCCTTCTTTGTGGAAGTTTGTCTACAACCACCTGCATTGCTATTTTTCATTTACTTACACAAAAGACGATGAAATTACTCCCAACGTATTACTGACAAGAGATCCGCTTGCTGTGATATAAACTGTGTATTCCTTTCTCTACGCAACAGCAACACACTTTATATTGTAGGGAACTACAGATGTAACAATGCGTTCTTCTTAAAGCCACAACAATTTAATAATTCTTTATTTGTCCTAATAAAGTATTAATCAGGAGCACCCGTTTGGTTTGACAAGAACATGTATGTGAATCTTCAGTGTCTCCCAGCTTATTTTTTGATGGAACAGTCCACAGGTGAACTGCCTGTTCGTAGTGTCCAACGTGCACGCTATGAACCGAAAGTACAGCTATGGACTGTTCCATCAAGAATATATATAATAGTTGAGTTCTGCAGCGAGATTTATAACATACTCTGTGTTTTGATATCGTTCTGAGCAATGACAAACACGTATCAGAAAAGATTCTGAGGATGGCTGGTTTTACTGCCAAAGTGTTTCAGTACTGGTCCTTTACGTGGGGCACTGCTTCACTCGTCCAGATACCCCCTTAGCAGAAAACCGACTACTTTTCTGGTAAGTGTACGGCACAGTCACTGCCTGGAGATGCACGATTATTAACATAAGTGAAGACTAATAGATTAGTTGTACTAAATTCGGCAGCTTTCGTGGAGCTGACTGCTTCGGGAAATACCGGATTCAATGCTCCACTATCGAACTGTCAAAATGCGTCTCGCTTGGTTTGATTTCAAACCATTAGGAATAGGATCAGACTGTCCCAAGGTCTACGCAAAGTAATTGTTTAATTCCTCTATAGTCGAAGTTGCCATAGCATCTTATCCACTTGCAGAAGCAGTGTTCCGTCATTCTGTTCTGTTATTCCTAACACGCAGAATAATCCTTTTATGGATCACATGTGTACAAATACGAACCTATATTTCGGGAAAAAAAATTCAACAAAATGGCGCGAATACGAGTAGAAATCTCGTCCGAGCCTATGCTTTTCACTCATGCCTAAAGTCCGTAGAACAGCACAATTAATAGGAATGTCGGTACGACTTTAAAATAAGATTTGTAATACGAAATTCGTTAGTATTTTGAGAGCGTAATAACCGAACGCGGTTTGCTTTATAAGCGATAGTCTCCATAGTGAACCTAAATGAGACCTTACAGCTACCGTGACTTTGCAAAAACAAACCAAAAGAAAACAAAGAAAATAATTCAACACTACAGGAACGCATGAAAACAGTCGTCCTTACCGTATTAAGGGTGTCGATGTAGCAGAAGAAATTCTCGGCGCAGAAACAGCAGCACGAAATCGCAACGCAGAACGTCAAACTGGACACGACTCACTACAAATGCGACAGACGCCTGAAGCGGCAGGGCTGTGGCACGCAGTCAGTGCTGCCAACGGCTGCGAGGCCGGCAGGTACCAACTGCAGTCTGCTACGGGGCCTCACAGGGGGCAACGCTTCCAAGGGCCGCGCGCAGAACATGCGAATGTAATACGAAGACTGTCGTGCTAATTTTGTTATTGCGGACAAGCTGAAAAAAATAAAGTAACATATTTCTGAATGTACTTTTAACGTAATGTAATCCAATTCTACGCTCACTGTGACACTGCTGTGGCCACTTGAGTACCTCTCACAAGGGAACCTCCCCACCGCACCCCCCTCAGATTTAGTTATAAGTTGGCACAGTGGATAGGCCTTGAAAAACTGAACACAAATCAATCGAGAAAACAGGCAGAAGTTGTATGGGACTATGAAAAAAAAGCAAAATATACAAACTGAGTAGTCCATGCGCAAGATAGGAAACATCAAGGAGAGTGGGAGCTCAGGAGCGCCGTGGTCCCGTGGTTAGCGTGACCAGCTGCGGTATGAGAGGTCCTTGGTTCAAGTCTTCCCTCGAGTGAAAACTTTAATTTTTTTTATTTTTAGACAACTATTATCTGTACGTCAAGGAGAGTGGGAGCTCAGGAGCGTCGTGGTATCGTGGTTAGCGTGACCAGCTGCGGAGTGAGAGGTCCTTGGTTCAAGTCTTCCCTCGAGTGAAAAGTTTAATTTTTTTATTTTTAGACAATTATTATCTGTCCGTCCGATGCGAGGTAACTGCGCCGTAGTATGGGGACGCTACACCTAAACAAACATCGAAATACACGACGCCAGTCGACTTCAGCGCACGGAGGAGAGACTATTCCTGCTAACGAGGCTCCCTGGCTGGCAGTTCACTGTTCGCTACTTTGGACGAGAGTGCATTAAATACGTGAGACGTATTCCGTGGGCAACATGAATCCAGCGAATATAGCTCGCGATTTCAATAACAATGGCACGGTTTTGCGGTGCGGTCGCAAAACACAGACACTAAACTTATTACAATGAACAGAGACTTCAATGAACGAACGGACGGGTCAAAACTTTGCGAAAATAAAAAAGTAAACTTTTCACTTGAGGGAAGACTTGAACCAAGGACCTCTCGATCCGCAGCTGCTCACGCTAACCACGGGACCACGGCGCTCCTAAGCTCAGATGCTCCTTGTTGTTGCCTATCTTACACATGGACTATTCAGTTTGTATATTTTGTTTATTTTTTTAAAATTCCACACTACTTCTTCCTGTTTCCTCGAGTGATCTGTGTTCAGTTTTTCAAGGCCTATCCACTGTGCCAAATTATAACTAAACCTGAGGGGTGTGCGATGGGGAGGTTCCCTTGTCAGAAAATTATGCCAGCACCGGAGTCGAGGGAACCAGGGTTTTTGTGATACGGACGCGCTACAGTACTGTTTACTGTCAACACATGCCTGTTGCCCATACATATATTCGGTTCATTGCTTCTCAGCCCCTGTTCGCGCCATTTCTACTCATTGCTGTGGATAACAATGAAGCATTACATCCCACTCGTCAGCAGGTTGTTTCCCACAGAATGATTGCTTTACTGTCGTCAGTTGAAACATATGCCTGCCGTACTTTCCCACTTTACGTGTTGTGTGTGCACTCTGTGTCAAGATATAGTGTTTTTCCCTGTCCTGTGGAGTTCAAAGAGCCAAAAGGGAAACCTTTCATGAAAGGGACAGATTTAAAAGATACGATTCATGTAGTCAAAAGATCAAGAAAAAGCTACAACTGAACAGTTTTTGAACTCACAAAAAGGCGCTCCCGGAAAATTTCTCCGACCAACAACGTCAGACAGTGAGAGTTAAGCGTGCTTAAAAGGCCATGTCGCTAACAGCAGCCTGTCATCGTGTGGTGCTTCAGATGCAAGTGAACACAAGCACTGGAATACGGACCTCCCGCTGTCCCACATTCGGGTAGGCCTACTACTAGCAGTTGTGAAGCAATCACGAGTTTGGACCCAGGCACTTGGCCTAATAGGTTAACATCCACAGTGATAAGTGAAATTTTACATAAAGGCCCTACTAAAATTGTAAGTTTTGAGTATCCTTTAAACGAGAATGGAAGAAAATTTTCAACTCATTTTTAACATAAGAAGTTTACCAAATTGAGAAAAACAATGATCGTAAATGGCTTAATTATTCGAAACCTACTGACAACGTTCTTTGTTTTTATTGTAAACATATTCGATCTCCCTCAAACAAGATATCAGGCGATGGACTCTGTGGCTGGGTTCATTTAGGAAATCAGATTCAAGAGCGTGAACGATAATTTAACAACATAAACAGTACAAGAAAGTGGATAGAATGCGAGCTAATTTGAAACAACAAAGTGGTATTGATCATACTGACCTTGAACTACTGGAAAGGGAGAAAGAACATTAGCGTCAGGTTCTAATATGAATTATACTCACCATCAGGTACCTAGTTCAACGTATTATAGCCTTAAAGGGAGGCAGCGACAAGCTCTATCAAGAAAATAATGGTAGTTTTCTTGGTTTGATCGAAATGACAGCAGAATTTGACCCTGTTTTGCAGCAACATTAGAGGTGGGTAAAGGCTCAAGTAAGTCATGACCATTTTCTTGGAAAAAAACATTCAGAATGAACTCATAAATTTGCTTGCCAACAAAGTAAAAAACAGCATTGTTAATTCTGTAATCGAAATAAATATTTTTCTGACATGCTTGATTGTACTCCTGATACATGCCACAAGGAACAAATGACACTGATTGTTAGGTCTATAATTTATCAGAAGACGCAGCGACTGTAGAAGAACACTTGCTCGACTTGCTGAACGTCACTTCAACAACAGGAGAAAGTTTGACTGGAACCGTTTTGTCGGAACTAGATAAACTAGGACTCGATATTCATGATTGCAGAGGCCAACGTTATCGATTATAAAAGGTTATCGAAGTGGTGTTCAAGCCAGAATATTAAGGTGCAAACCAAGAGCATTTTATATGCCATGTGACAGCCACAGTCTTGTGTTATCAGATGCGGCGGAATCTACTGCACAAAAGCAATTAGATTTTCTGGTGTAATTCAAAGGATATACATTATTTTCAGTGCATCCACTCAGCGATGGGAAATCTTATTGCGCAGGGCGCCAACTTGAACAGCGATGAATCTTTCAGATTCAAAGTAGGGTGTAGAGTGCCAAAGCTGTTAAAGTGCCAGACGAGAGAAGTCAGAGGCGCCCTTCTTGAGGTGAGCGACGGCGCTGTTGAATCGAAAACAAAGAGCGGAGCTCACTCGCTTGCTGTGGACGAATTGAAAAACTCCTAGTTTATTGCAGGCGTTGTCGTATAGTATGGTCTTCTCTTTGCCATTAGCGCAAGAATTAAGGCAGTTCAAGCAGCAAACGTTGACGTGAAAGTAGCAACTAAATCTCTCGAAAGTCTAATTACGTTTATTGGGAATTTCCGCGAAGGAGTTTTCGTTAATGTGCAGCTAACAGCTAAAGAGATAACTGAAACTTCGCAGACTTGACCAAAATTTGGAGAAAGGAGAACTGGCAAGAAGGCGAAGCAATTTGATTATGAAGGTGACGATTTGGTTTGCAGAGCTCAACCGTCAGAGGAAACATATAGGATCGATTTTTTCTACACTGTCGTTGAGACAGTGTTAAAAAGTTTGAAAGAGAGGTTTCGCCAAATGGCTAAGTATTCCGGAGTACTCGACTTTTTGTTTTCTCTAGACAGTTTAAAATACATACAGGACGAAGAATTGAAAATGCTGTCTACAAACCTTGAGAAGGAGCTAAGTGTAAACATAAACTGTGAATGTTCGAAAGACATTGTTCCTTCAGCTCTTTTGTCAGAAGTTAATGTGCTCAGAGAAATGGTGCCCGATGACGTGAAAACTCCTACATTAATACTGAAATACTCGAATGACGCTGCAAACCCGTTTCCCGGCATTTTCATCGCCCAAGGAATTTTGCCAGCCGTGCCAGGAACTGTCGCCTCCGCTGAAACAAGCTTTCCACGTTCAGAGCTCGTCAAGAATTATTTCATAAGCAGCATCTCGGCCATGTTGTCAATAGAACACGGCGTGGTTCCAAAATTGAGTTCTGAAGATACTATTCATGAATTTGCTCTTCAAATAGTGAGGAAAAGGTGTTTTGTTTATACCCTTTGTGTTTATAACCTACAACTCAGTTAATTTCTTGTGACCACAGAGCACAAAAATATGGTTCAAATAGCTCTGAGCACTATGGGACTTGGCATCTATGGTCATCAGTCACCTACAACTTCGAACTACTTAAACCTAACTAACCTAAGGACAGCACACAACACCCAGTCATCACGAGGCGGAGAAAATCCCTGACCCTGCCGGGAATCGAACTCGGGAAACCGGGCGCGGGAAGCAAGAACGCTACCGCACGACCACGAGCTGCGGACCACACAGAGCACAGTCGAGTGATGAAAACATTGAAGCGTATATCCTGAACAAAATTTGTGAACCTTACCTGATTTTGAATTTCATTGAATTGGAAGGATTTCCGTAGCAGTCTTATTATTAACATTTTTGTAATAACCATAACTATTAAGATTTCTTCTCCAATTAACTATTTTCCTACAACGAGAGTAGGTCCCCTGCGGTAACAGTCTACTGATGCACTGGTACTGCGTTAATGACGGAAGTTAGAATTCTTTTGAACGTCACGGGGATATGTGAGCTGTGTTGGAGGAGGGGCTGAGGGGTTGGGGGGGGGTGGGAGGGTGTGGGAGAGCCCCGCCAGAACTTGGGCACACGTCCCCACGCCGGCTGAGCCCTGCTCACCCACTGCTGGCTCTGGAATTTCCTGTAAGCAGGCTTTCACGCCAACACTACTTTGCCTATTCGCACTACCCTTCTCTGTACGCGTTCAATATTCCCTGTTATTTCTTTTTATAATGGATCCCACAAACTCGAGCGATAGTCTAGGATGGACCACACGAGTGTTCCGTAAGCTGTCTCTCTTGTAGACTCACCGCATTCATCCAGTGTCTCGTCTACTCTGCCATCTAGTTTACCAACAACTGAGACTATGTGATACTTCCATTTTATATCACCACAGTGTGCCACATATGTGTCTTTGCATGTGTTGACTGATCCAAAAGTGACTCACTAATATTACAACAACCACTGAATACGACGTTTCTGCGTGTTTTTAAGAGCACAATTTTGTACGTAACTTCTCTGCAAAACAGACTGAAGTGGATGGCAGAGTGTTCGTCGAACCACTTTGACATGATTTTATATTTATGCCCACTTAAAGCAACTTGTCAAATCCTGCTTTACTTTGAAATCATGTGAAGATATGAATAAAAAAATTGTACAGCTTCTTTCAGACACTCCTTCATTATAGATAATGTATCATCTGCACGAACTGTGGCCTGACTCTTAACATTGCCTCCAAGGTCAGTAGCATACGACGTGGACAGCAGTGCATGCAACACACATCCCTGAGGCGTGTCTCAAGCTACTCCCACACCTGTTGGTATGTCTCCTTCCGAGATAACATGCTGCGTCCTCCAGATACGTAGACAGATAGACAGGCAGATGGACAGAGACGGTGAAAGTGGGGGGAGGGAGGGAGGGAGACAGAGGTGGAGACAGAAGCGCCTCATTCGCGTGCAGGGGGCGGCCCCCGCCTCTGCACCCCTCGTGGTGAATGTCGCCGCAGTCCGACACACACACTGCCGACACTCCTTCCCGCTCTCTATACACCCCTGACAGCAGCGCTCCAAGCGGACACTAAGCTATAGTTCTGAATGCGATATACGAGGAATGAGAATAGCATCATTTATATTCATTTGTAACACAGTTTTTCAACAGGGAACGTCTGTAATGCTGTAAAAATCTGCAGTAACTAAAACATTACACCTCATTTTTTCTTTGAATTTCCTAAGGACCGTGGGAGGTATGAAGTGGTACATTTCGGGACGTTTTACTTACGATTCTCTTGTAAGTAACATATATTTAATGAAGGATGTCGTTTTCTTACAAGGGAATCAAAAAGGCTAGTAAACGGCGGAATACTTGACCTTCAGCAGAAAGACGTCGTATATTTATTCGACGACGTGAAGTTTTGTTCACAACACCTCCAGTCGGATCAATGAACGCGAGACGTGGGAAACTTCTATGGAATGCAATATCTGCGTTACGTAAGGTACCAAATAAGCCAACACAACTGTTGATGAAATGAAAAACACACAAATGCGGTAATAAGACATCAAAAACAATGAAACTTTTTCCAACACGGATCACATCAATTCCACAATTGTTGCTACATCTCTGCGAAAAACGGGAAGAATCTTACAACAGATTCGGTCTTGAAGCAAAAACAATTACATTGAAAGAAATATTCGTCTATTAGAACATCGATAGAAGTGTAAGAATCTGTGAATCATTACGCTGCATATAAAATTGTTACGTGTCAAAGAGACTGTCCATCATGACAGGAACAGAGAGCAAACGAGATATATTTTCTCATGCTTCAAATATGTGTTTACGTTCTCTTCCTTTAAGAGGAGCAAGCTGCAGTTATACAAATTATTGCTTCACGAGTAAATTGTAGGTTACGTCACAGAATCACCTCGGTCGGCGCTTTGTCGCGAGTTTTTCAAACTGGGCGACTGTTATTAGAAAATAGTTTCCAGCTTTCCACAATAACGATCTTTTTATAAAAATAAAATATAATTTGTATTTGTTTCGATATTCTGGAGTATAATATTGGTGGAATCAGTGTATGTGCAGCTTTGTCGAACAAATTTATTACAAATTAGATTTTGTATGATACTGTTCAAAGCATCGTGTTCCTCAAACCCCAACTTCGCACTCTACACAAAACACACGTGCTTTTCTTCTCGCTTTTTTCCGATTGGCAACACACACGGCATTTTCGCGTCGGCGCCTGCTTTTACGCTAAAGACTGAGTGTGTTATTCTGGAAGATGTCGTCCCACCAGACGTGTCGGCACCGACACCTGTCAAGGTTCCACGGTTGGAGCATCAACTGACATCGATACTGCCTCTTTCTGTGAGGTTCATTTGAAACTCAACTCTTCGGAATTTTACCACCAAGTCGGTTGTACAACAGGTACGCATTCAGACCTGCTACGTCCATGAAATGGCTAAATCGCTGCATATATATTTTCTAAGACGTTTGCTCGTGGCCGAATAACTGGTCCCGTATTGGTCAGCTGAATCAACGCCAGCCGTTCTGCCCCTGCACTCCAGTATCACTCCAGGTTTCCACTGCACTTTTATCTCCTCAGTCTGCCGCAGCTCGCCGCCGTAAACACAGGGAAGCGTGTACACGTCTCTGCTGTCTCGCCACCGCACTGCCATCACCTTCCCTCTGTAAGAGGTCTTACTTTCACCTCTCTCGAGTTATGCCTCCTTCGAAGCTGTCGGCACTTCCCTCCCGTTAATACTAACAGTTCCAATGCAGCCATTGCTTTTAGAAACGAGAAAATCGAACCGCTCATTAATAATATAGAACCTGTCGGTAGACAAAGTATACCCATTGTTAAAACATCGGTGAAGCAAAGACTTTAGACACTAGAGGATGTTCACTATATTGTGGCTTAAACACAATGTCTTTTCCACTGCAAGTTACAAAGTGTCACAAAGAATCGCTACCTGCTTTACACAAGCGAAACTATTTAATATCAAAGCGAGATTGATAGACGTCCCGCCCTTTCCACAATTAACAGCGATTTATGATGGCATAACTCATGTCCAGGAGTAAAACACCTCCTCAAATGTTTTCTATAGATGATCAATGACAGTTCTGTATCCACACAATTCAGCGGGAATACCAGAGTCATTTTGAATAAACACTCTTGTCAGTAAAACGAAGGAACCTCAAACAGTACATTTCAAAATTCACTCTGTAAATAAACCCTGAGAGGAATAAGATAGCGAATATAGATTAAAATTCCCCCACACTTTTTTCTACCCATTTGCGAACAAACGATCGCTGTTTTAATGTGTCCTGCGTGTGCGTTTATGAACTATTCAGCACATTTGTTCGTCTCGCACGCCATCTTTGTAGCAAGCTGTCATAAAAACGTGATGCTATTAAACGATTGCGGAGAATCTCCAAAGAAATTTTTACATCTAGATTTCGTGTCGAACGGAATTTGCTCCTACCTACACTGCAATTAGCGGACCACGAAATTACCGAACCGGAACCATTGTAATCAATTATCATTTCTTGTCTGACGTCCCCTTCACATCTTGACGTTTCTGAGTCATTGTCATTGAGTCACTATCATCGCTCTCTTCACCACTACTCCACACTCCGTACCGTTTATTTATTTATTTTTTCACTCATCACTCTTCTGACTGGTTTCACGTGGTCCGCCAACCTCTCCACCTCAGAGTAGCGCAGGCAGCCCAGGTCCTCAACTGTTTGCTGGCTGTACTCCAGTCTCTGTTTCCCTCTACAGTTTGTACCCTCTACAGCTCCCTCTAGTACTGTGCGAGTTATTCCGTCATGTCTTTACAGCTGTCCTACCATCCTGTCCCTTCTTGTTCTCATTGTTTTCTCCATATATTCCTTTCCTCACCGACTCTTCTGAGAACCTCCTCATTCCTTACCTTACCAGTCCACCTAATTATCAACATTCTTCTGTAGCACCACGTCTTACATGCTTCTATTCTCTTCTGTTCTGGGTTTCAGGCAGTCCATGTCTCACGGTCGTATAAAGCTGTGCTCCAAACGTACACTCTGAGAGATTTCTTCCTCATAATTAAGGCCTATTTTTAATACTAGACAACATCTCTTTTTCTCAACACATACTAATCGTACGGGGGTAAATGAGGTATCGTTAGAAAGTTTTTTTAACCGGCTTCCGACACTGCGTATTAATATTCCACTAAAATTTTGCTACTTGCGGAAAATTTAGCTTAAAAGAGACTTTCAACTGTCACACGCAAAAGGGTATCGCGGATGGCGAGCATCATACCTATAGCCTACGAAGCTAAGTTATTAAACAGGAATAACAGTCTCCCTCTTCGTACCACCTTGCTACAAAAATAATTTTATTTGTTGTAAAGCACTTATTAACTGGACAGTTTGTATACAGCACTGTCACAGATAATGTCTGTGGCCACTGCAGTTATCCGCTGTATCTGCCATTGTACAAGTTGACTTTCCTAATCGAGTATATACCTTCTGAAACGACAGACATATCTGCCATTGCCACCTTCAATTCTGACTTATCTAGAGCCACCATGATCTAACGTGCTCACTGTAACTGAAAATGCCTCTCGAGAGGAAGTTCCAGGTTACGTGGATGCTCTGACAGTCCCTGACCTCTGCCACTCGTACAGACCGGGACAAACAGTCCGAATGCAAAACACATTTTTGGAAACATGAACGTATCGTACATAATTCACGATTATTATTTCACGTCGTTCGGTTAGTTTTTAAAAATGTTTCCTCTTGTTCCCACAACTACCCTTACACCAATGATTAAACTTATTCGAAAAACTGACATTATTTAAAACTGTAACAGCGAGCATGTTTCGCACAGGTCCCGTGGTTATGTTGTGTATTCCATCGTCTTTGACATGGATAAGTAGGGGATTTTCCACTCGATTCTATATAGGTTTCCCAAGCTTTAGGGGACCTTAATAGTAATTCCAAAGTGCTTTGGATTTTAACAGGGCTGCATTATAAAGTTTTTGTACGAGTTACTTTCAGGTATCGTCTTAGTCACAACCCTTTTAGCTATTCGGTGTAATGTGTCTGACCTCTCTCCCGCCTTTCTTCACAGCCTTTTGATGGCACTATTCTTTATCAGACGATTCAGGTGCGGTTTACATTGATCAAACAGAAACGGTAAAAATGTAATGTGTACTCAGGACTAACTGCCTTTTCTAATACCTAGGGTCATGGACATCTTCACTTGACAGGTACGCCTTTGGTGCATGAGAACTACCAAGTGTGGTACCGACGTCGCAAGACAGAAAAAACGCAAAATCGTGACTGGCGATGTCCTTACTGGAGCTGGAAATTTAGCGTGGAATTCTACGCGAGATTTTAATAGTTCCCACAAGGAAAGTGTGTCTCGAAAACTGGCAGAAAATCAGAGAGGTTCAGGTCGTAGTAACATTACACCAGCCCAAAGACACAGCCACCACCTGCACTCTGCGATAGGAATTCTGATGTTTCCTATGACAGTCACTGAAAGCAGTTTCCCAAATTCAGCGAAGATGATGAAGTAAATATTCCAGAATTAGAGTCAATGACAGCTACAAATATGAGAAACTTTGAAGTCCAGATCCTCAGAGTAGTTAAGCAGTTTAAATCACTTAATGAGGGCAGGTCCTCAGGTCCAGATTGTACACCAGTTAGTTTCCAGATGGAAGAGTCCCGTATTTAGCAATCGTATACAACTGCTTGCTCGACGAGAGACCCGTACCTGAATACTGGAAATCGGCACACGTCGCACCATTACACAGGAAGGGGAACAGGAATAATCCGCTGAACTGCGGACCCATCACTGACGTCAATTTGCTATAGGATTCTGGAACACACACAATGTTTGTAATCAAACTGCACGCCTACGGAGTACCGTCCAAGTTGAGCGACTGGATTCGTGATTTCCTGTCAGAAAGGTCACAGTTCGCAGTAAATAACGAGACGACATCGACTAAAACAGGTGTCCTACCTGGCGTTACCCAAGAATGTGTTACAGCGCCCACTGTTGTCGTTAATCTACATCAGGGGTGTCCAACGCACAGCGCACGAGCCGCATGTAGCCCAAAGCAAGTATATAAATGCTGCCCAAGAATTCAACATCTCTCACGCTATCGGAAAAAATCCCTTTGTGTGAAGTTACGATAAAAAAAAGTTTTCAATTTGAAACACTCGCCACACGAAGCTGCAAAGTACAAAATATCTGTCTGATGCGAGAAGCGGCAGTTGACGCGATCCACACGAGTACTAAAAGGAATCCGGTAGTTTTCTGTAAGACGATAACTCACACAAATCTGAAGGACGTCAATTCTGCTAAATACCTAGAGATTACAATTACGAACAACTTAAACTAGAACCATCACATAGATAATGTTGCGGGGAAGGCTAACTAAAGTCGGCGTTTATTGGCAGAACACTTACAAGATGCAGCAGGTCTTGTGAAGAGAATGCCTACACGAAACTCGTCCGTTCTCTCCTGGAGTGTTGCTGTGCAGTGTAGGCCCCTTACCAGATAGGACTGACGGAAGACACCGAAAAGTTTGAGAGAGGGGCAGCTCATTTCGTGTTATCGCGATATAGGGCCAGAGTGACACAGATATGATAGGCGAAAATATTTTGTTGACGCCCACCTACACAGGGAGAAATGATCACCATGGTAAACTAAGAGACAACACACCTCGCACGGAAAGATTTAAGTGGTCGTTTTATCCACGTGGTGTTCGAGAAAGGCACGGTGCAGACAGAGTGCGGAGGCGGTCCGGCGAGTCCTCTGCCAGGCACTTAAGTGTGAATTGCACAGCAGTCGTGTGGACGCAGGAGTGTATGTAGGTGGGACAGGGGCAACCAGGAAATGAAAAAAAAAAACAGTTAGAAGACGTTGGTTAAATGCCATTAAAACACGTTAAATTTATTTTCATGGCAACACACAAATTGTAAGTTATTTTCACTTAAATTTTGTCAAGATACGGAAGAAGTACAATGGCTTTTATACAGTGAAATAACCGGTGGATTTAATTTTAGACGTATTCGTACATTGTTTGTGCTCATCAGGACCACACAGGTGTCCCTGCTGAATTGTTTACATTGGCTGAAGACGAACAAAAGGAAGTAATATCACCATAAGGACTCACCATGTCGAAACAAAGGTTTTCAATTTCTTTCCGTTTCCTGTTCCTATCTGACATCGTTGAAGCTCCAACAAAAAATTAAACAACAATTTTGTTCAACAGTTCTACTTTATCCATCCTCTGCAAGACAACTATCTTGCTGACCGTGGACATAAGCACGTTCCTTCTCTTAGACGTCCCTCTATACTCGCACCAGATGGGCCAATAGAGTAAACCACACAACTCTATGTTGACTTGTTAACTGCCACCGCGCTTGGATCCCTGTATGCCAGTGGCTGTATTTAAATTTAATGTTTGTCACCATCGATTGTTCCCTCTGCAGTATCCAATACTATATAGTTACTCAGATGAGCGACATATCTGAATTAAGGAGGGTCGGGTAAGTGAAGTTCCGCTGTCTCCGCACCTGTAACCACCTGCCTCCCTTGAGACAGGAATCGTTACATTCTTCTTGAACTCTGAGGATACGTTGCTTGCCTGATATCTCTTGCACACCAGGGGGGGGGGGGGCGGGGGAATGTTTTATCCTGGCTGGCGTAGCCAAGCATCTTAGTGACTCTGAAGGAATGTCATGTACTCCGCAGATCTTGGGTTTTTTGGTTGTCTTTTGTATCGTGAGGATTTGAAAGCAAAGTGCATAATACGTGTTAGTGATTAAATGACAGAGGCCGTAGCCTTCCGGCGCCAGAGTCACTTTGCCTCCAATCACCGAAGGATCGCTCACATGTGGAGCTGTCGACAGTCGCCCATAAAGCGAGTGAAGCCACCTCTAGCACACTGATCATTCATCCCAAGACACACAGTGATACAGCTGAGCACCACAAGTCACATTTCTGGACTCGTTTAAGATACTGTAATACGATTTGCCCCCATATTAAACACTGTGACAAAGGCTTCAGTGAACGACGTATAGTCTCTTTTCATAGTTATATTAATCGCAGGGATATCGCTATCAATTTAGCTTTTTGCAATAGGACTGTTGTAGTTTCTGCAGTTAGTATCGTAGTTCTGAAAGAGACCAAGTCTACAGCATTTCGCTCTTCAAAATCTAGTTAGTACTTTCGGAGTAATTACAACATTTGTAATTTAGGGTTAACCAGAGGCGTTAAGTAAGTAATGCAGCACATTTGTTTTCCTCCGCCAGTTTCGCTTGAAAGAAATGAGGAATGTGTGGTGGGGAATCGTGGAATACTTCCGCTTGAGCCCTCATAGTTTCATGAAGACCCGATAGGTGGTGGCACGATACGCACCCTTCAAAGTGTAAAATAGTAAGCACCTGATGATTGGAGAAGAGGAGACACTGTTCCCATCTTAAAAAATGGCAATAAAATGCTTTGTAAAAAACTACAGAGGAATAACCCGTATGAGTCATATAGCCAAGATTTTTGAAAGAATTTTACTAAATCGAATAAGTGAAAGATAGAAAAGGAGCTGAGTGAAGAACAGCATGGGTTTAGGAAAGGAAGAAGCACAATCGACCTAATATTTTCTATCTGTCAACTGATGGAAAAAAGTTGGGAATATAACAAAAGGGTGATAATTGTTTTTATCGACATAGAAAAGGACTATGACTCCGTTAACGAGGAAAGACTCTGGTAAGAAATGAAGAAAATAGATATAGAAGATGGATAAATTAATGTAATGAAGACAATGTACAAAGGACACAATTATAGAATTAGAACATCATTAGGGAACTCTGAATACTTCGAAATAAGACAAGGACTTAAACAAGGAAGTATTCTATCTCCTGCACTTTTTAATGCTGTGATGGAGAAATGAATAGGGCAGTTAAAGATATAGTAAAATAAAAAGACAAAAAGATGACTTTTGCAGATGATATGGTAATATGGGGCGATAAAGAGGCACATGTACAGTTACACGTTGATGTGTGGAAGGAAATAATGAAAAGGTATGGATTAAAAATAAATAAAGATAAGAGTGAAGTAATGGTATTTGGAAGAGACAGAGGGATCAATGGATATATTACTTTGAATGGAGAACCCCTCAACATGGTAGACAGTTTCACTTATTTAGGGAGTGAAATGTCTAGTGATGGAAGAATAACAAACGAAATTAATAGGAGGTTACAGAAGGGAGGTAATTTCTACTAAACAATAAAACAAATGATTTGGAATAATGAAGTTTCAGAAAAAGCAAAACTCCTTATGTATGAGAGTTAATGCTTCCCTATTGTTACCTATGGAGGAGAAACATGGACAATGACAGGAAGGGACTGGAGCAAACTGCAAGCAGGGGAAATGAAATTTCTCAGAGGAGTTAAGGGAAAAAAAAGAATGGACAGAGTAAGGAACGTAGATATCAGAAAGGACCTTAAACAAGAATTCATGAGAGAAGAAACAGAAAAAAGAGATTAAGATGGTACGAGCATGTTAAGAGGGTGTGTGGGCAGAAACTCCCCAAAATTATGGAAGAACTAAAGATGGATGGAAAAAGACCTAGAGGGCGCCCAAGAACACGGTGGAAAACGGGAGTGAGAATATCTGTGGAAAGGACAGTTGTGACCTGGCAGTATATGGAGGAAGAAAAGTGGTGGGAGGACCGAAAGAAATGGAGAGGACTCGTCAGCAGTCAGACCCGGCAGTAGCTGGAGCGGGATCCAGATATAGATAGACCTAGGAATCACAATTATGAACAACATAAAATGGAGAGAACACACAGGAAATGTTGTGGGGGAAAGTGAACCAAAGATTGCGTTTTACTGGCTGAAGATGCAACAGATCGACTACAGAGACTGCTTACACTACGCTTGTCTGTCCGCTTTTGGAGCGCTGCTGTGAGGGGTGGGATCCCTACCAGATAGAATTAACGGACTTCATCGGGAATGTTCAAAGAAGAGCAGTACATTTTGTACTATCGAGAAATAGGGGAGAGACGTGATGCAGAATTTCGGGCGGACATCATTAAAAATTTCGATCACCAAGTTTTTTCTCCAAATGCGAAAATATTTTTTTGACGCCGACCTCCATCTGGAGAAACGATCATCATCATAAAATAAGGAAATCAGAACTCGCTCGGGAAAATATAGGTGTTCGTTTCTTCGCGCGCTGTTCGTGATTGGAATAATAGAGGATTATTGTGAAGGTGGTTCGATGAACCATTTGCTAAGCACGTAAGTGTGATTTGTAAAGTGTCCATGTAGATGTAGATGGCTCTAAGCCCTATGGGACTTGACATCTGAGGTCATCAGTCCCCTAGACTTAGGAACTACTTAAACCTAACTGACCTAAGGACATCACACACATGCATGCCCGAGGCAGGATTCAAACCTGCGACTGTAGAAGCAGCGCGGCTCCGGACTGAAGCGCCTAGAACCACTCGGCCACAGCGGCCGGCATGTAGATGTAGATTACGAGTTTACTACGAGTGATATTGCAATGGACTTTGAAGGCCGGCTATGGTTCTTTCACTTGCTCGTGTAAACTGTGATAATAATTAATTTAATGCATGTATGTTTTTTATGTTGTTACTTTCTTTTCTGTCACCCCAATTTCAACAATGTAATTAATCGCGTGAGCTGCAATGGGATGTTATTGTATGTATGTGTATTATCTTTCTTTTCTGAGATACCTTCTCTGGTTTAGGAATGAACCTCATTGCCTTAAGATGACGCCTCTAAGTAGCGTCTGTGACTCAGATGTGACGTCGGTCAAAGCCACAGAGTAGAAAAATCTCTGGAGTGTGCACCGTGTGCTACGCATGTTGTCAACATTAAACTGAAATTGTCACATGATCTCGGGATGACTCTTTTTAAGACCAGTTCACCATGGCCGTCAAGTCGTGTAATGTCAAGTCAAAACATTCCACAATGCATTTGAAATGGCGGCTTTCAGACAAGTCATCAACAGACCGTCACGTCACGTCACGGCAGGCCAAGGTTTCCCGGGAAGGAAGTGTCGACGGTATCATCGTCTGCTGTCATCGTTAAGTTAACCTATTTTGCCGCGCCCGCTCGTCTTATAGTAGTGGATCTTGTGGTTTTGCATCTTCTTAATCTTTATTGAATTATTGTACTTCGTTTTCGTGGCAAATTGTAAATGTTTAGAGTTATTTCCACTAGATGTTTTAACACAGGGAATGTGAGATATCTGGAAGAAAATTATTCAGGTATGACAATAACAGAACAGACGCCCTCTTTTCCATAACACAGAAATGTCGATGTTTTGAAATATTGCTCCACGTCTCAGCATTTCAACAAACATAACTGATCAAGAACATATATTATGAGGTTTCGTTTGGCCATTAATAACCGTAGTTCCTCAGTTGCAATACTACATTCTGACACGGACTAAGCGAATTGACGTTACATGGCGTGAGAGACAGTGTGAATACACGCTGATGTGACGGTGCTGTGACGTGATGCCAGCTCATCTTCCTCATCAAAGCTCTGAGAATAATTTATTCTAGGTACCAAATGCAAAATGATAAGGTGTCTACAAAACACCTGTCCCAAATACACAACACATACGAAGGGAATCTATCTGTACTAACGATATGGCCGCATTCAAAATTTATAGGACGTTTTATGGAGAAACCTACGCCGCCCCAACATCACATGTCCGCGGTGGCAGTGTATATCGACAACAAAAAATAAATTCTGTGCATCTGAATCCTCATTCTGTGGTCAAAGCCGAGGGTGAAATCGGACACTAGAAGTTATTCATTGTTTTTTCTGTTAATATATCATTAAATGGGGCATCTTTATCGTCCTTGTGCCAATGTAATTCGTATCCTTAACACCAGTGCAGTACTGCACGTTATCTTGGCTTCTCATCTCGCTAGAACTGAATTAGCAGAGACTGCACGAATTCGAGCTGCTAATATGTTCATTCATTACACTATCAACTTTGACATTCAGGCCATAGGCCTGACACTATAGTGTTCTGCAACATATTGGTTACAACGAGCAATATTTTAATGGCAAACTTTCGCAATTCTCTGTAGCATGGTATGTATTACATATGGACATGTTTCTCATTTAAACCTGCATGCGACGTGGGTATTCCTTTACGAATGATATCATATTCTTCTTCTACAAACATACTGTTTACACCTTGTGGTCACAGATAACACTGTTCTTCCAAAGATGTATTTATTTATAATGTATTCACTGATAACATAGTTCTTCCAAAGATGTTTTATTTTATGTACTTATGATCTTCCTGTGAACATGGATTGTCCAACATAGACATGTTATTCCTCTTTGGCCATGTCTAACAGTATCCTCCATAGCATATTTTCAGATCAAATTCACTACACATGTAACTACTGTACTGATGTTCATTCTGTGGCTCGATTGTTTAATGACTGGACAACACATTTCCTACCTGCTGTCATAGATTTAGACGCTTTTGCACTATCTGCACGATGGGACATCAATTTCAATAAATCTTGACGATGCCTTCACATACACTATGTGGTCAAAAGTATCTGGATACCTGGCTGAAACTGACTTACAAGTTGGTGGCGCCCCCATCGGCAATGCTGGAATGCAATGTGGTGTTGGATTTGTTATTATTCACAACTCCAAATGGATTACGCGCTTTCTCTTTAAAGTACTTTAATCACGATATGGGGCCTTAGTAACTTTGAAAATTAATTGTAAATGGTCTTGGGAAATCGTAAATTAAAAAACAGGAGATAATTTGTGCATAATTCGGGCTAAGCTTGGTAGAACTTGCTCAGTCATATTCCACCCAAAGTGGGAGGAGAGAAGAGTAAAGAGAAATGAAACATAAATAAACACGCAAGCACTATGTAACACAACGTTTCTGCCGATTGACAATACAGTGTTGGGCCCCATTAATTGAAAAGGCCCTAAGTAAGTCTTGGCACCACGCGATTCTGCCAAAAGCCCGCAGAAATTCACAGGTATAAGGTATAAACCTCGGAAAAAAGTACACTGCATCATGTGGGGTAAACGTTGGTTACAAGTAGTGTTGCTGTATTTGGGATAGAATTATACATTTCGATTTGCAGCTTCAGAGTGAATAACGTAACAATTTCTGAAACAGACTGTTGCAAGCCCAATATTTGCCGCCAACCAGTGGGAAAATTTCTGAGCCGAATTACCTCACTGAGTGTGCGTCATCATGGTTTGGTGCAACATACAAAATCGAGACCTTCCGTCGTATGAATAAAACGGAGAGTCTACTTTATATTCCAAATTTTGGAGAACACTCCCAGGTTCGCACAAATAAAGCGAGTCGGAGGATACACTCCGCCCGAGAACGTCCTCATCTTGAGTAAAGGGGTGGGGGAAGTCGCTCAAAACAAAGAACGCAGTCCGATTTCGTATCAGTGAATCTAGAAGAACGTATCACAAGCCGAGAACATTCTCCGTTTTTTGAAGTGATCTCTGTATCATACATCGATCTGAGTAAGATCTGTTGAGGTTAATTTTTACCGACTTTTTGGCAGTAAAGCCAGAGTTTACATTGCCTGGAAGGCAAGAAGGTACACGTAACCCGAAGAAGTACAGAAGAAAGAAACTGTAGAAGCTTATACGGGTTTTGCAACAAAAAACGTCACTTGCCTGGCGAATTTCCTTCGAGAAAATCATGAAAAAAAAGAGGGGAGACCTTCCAAACGAAGTGAATATTACAACATTTTTTCAAAGTGATGCACGAGAAGACTTTGGTATACACAGTTAGTTAGTTACGTATTCCTTTGATCAATAGCACGGAAAACTGTTATTATGTGGAACATGTGAAATGCATAAGAAATGTGCACAGGAAACAAGTCTTTTTTTGTTTACATTGTAGTGTTATACTCAAATATTTCTGTTATCTATCCCAATCCCTTAAATGGCACAAAATGCATATATTATATATCCTGATTTATTTACTCATATTCAAGAATTCCTCTATGGTACAGAAGGAGTTGTCAAGGAGGTATGATTTCAGTTTGTTTTTGAAACTATTACTGCGGTCTGGCAGCAGAACAACTGTGCCACTGACATTTCCGGATATTCATCATCATGTCTTCTCACAGCATAAATCTTATGTCTTGTTACATTAAAAATATAGGCGGATCAGAAAAATTGATGGCTGGTTGATTACAAACCTAGCGATCTGTTTCTCGTAACGAACCCCACGGGCGATCGCTTGCGTCCTTGACACGCGAGCACACCATTCCGCGTCGTATTCAACCAAAATTATCTCGTGTTAGAAAACTCTACCACAGTTCTGGTTTGGAGTAGATGAAAAATCGTGTAATTTTAAGATTTCGTTCACATAATGTGTTCACCTAACTTCAGTAACAGAAGAGGTTCCCGCATATCGTTAATTCGATAAGATAGCAGAAAACGCTTTTTTTTTTTTAAATTGTCATTAATCGTCTGAACAGTTCGTTGTCCCAAGTAAAAGTGAAATCGAAACATAGTGCAACTCTTTACAGAACACACTGAGGCCAGTCCCATCTTCGCACACTGATTTGCCTGTTTGAGCGAGCTGAATGAAGTCTGATGTTACGCGTGCGTTCTGTGCGTGACACGGCAGATGACACACACAGAGAACCTTCTCAAGGAGGTGGGGAGGAAGTGGGGATGAAACTCTCTCGTCAGAGAATACGCTCCCAATTTTTGATTCATACGAACCTGCAAACTTTCTCAGAGAATATTCTTTTGCTCTGAGAATCTGCTTTGGTGAATAACCTCTGTTTATTCATATGACTCCTTATCCTCATGGTTTGTCCCCATGCATGTGATATCGAAGGGCGTACGCAGATTAGATTTAGAGATTAGATTAGATTAGAGACGATATAAACTAGTGGAATTGGGTGGGGGAGGGGGGCAAGTCATAGTATTATCGAAGAATAGGGAGTAGGCAAACCAGGCATTATTTCTTGATAAATAAAACGGAAAACTGGTGACACACGGCTTTCAACAAACATTTTAAACATAGGAATGCACTCGCATAATAATACAATAATTTAAATTCTCGGAACGGACTCTTGATTTTTCTCATAATTCCTTTTCTAACATTCTGCCAGTAGGCGGACAAGGGGGACATCACCCCAAGAACAGGACGTCGCGCCAAAGTAGGTCAACCCAAATGTCGTCCGTGACGTCACTGATGACGCAAGTGTCGGAATCCCTGTCACACCCCCCTGGCGGGGCGTTTGAATTGTGGCAGGGGAGTGCCACACTCCCCTCCATCACCAACATGGCGGGAAGTTCAAATTAAAACAGGATAACTCATCAGACCACAGTTAAATCTACTATGCTAAGAAAATCGCAGGAAGATAGGTCACTTGGGCTACCTCCAGTAACCTAAGCCACCCGACCGCCACCTCTTCCTAGGAACTGGCGCCAAGTTTGAATTTTGGCTAAGAAAATGATGTGAAAGAAAGGACACTTGGACTACCTTCACCAGCCTCTCACCTCATCCTAGGAGCTGGTGGGAAGTTTGAATTTTGGCGGGAAGAGAGGTCAATTGGGCTACCTCTGCTACTGGAAGAAAATGGCGTGAAAGAAAGGACACTTGGACTAACCTAAGTCACCCGACTGCCACCTCCTCCTAGGGGTTCGTGGTAGAAGGACTCAGCCTGCACTGGGATGGTGGAGAGAGGAAGGAGTGTACTTTATTTTGGAACAATTTATTTAGGGATGGAGTATATTTATTACACTGGTACAAAAAACACACTCTGACATGCTTGGGGTCATGTCACAGAGCCTACAGACACGCGAACCACTAAAAGACCAGTCTTTACTTAATCAATTTGAGGCACTACCGCCATCCGGTGTGTTTGCCACGAGGTCCAGAGCCCAACTGAGCTAGTACACAGTACCGGCATCAGATGGCGCTATCATCCCTCACGTCTGTTCAACAGCTTTCTCTCTATCGCCATTCTAATGGGACACCTCTGACGCGTGGATACCGATGTCACAGATAGTGCTGTTCCACTGCTCGTGACGTGTGTGTGTGACGCGCATATCGACGTGAGAGATCGTGCAGTAGAAATCTGAACGCAATTCAAGTGGAACACTCGGGCACTGAAGCCCGCGGCCCCGACACCTCCTCGGCCGCGGCCGCCACAGCATCTCTGTGACGTCCATGGGCCAACCCGCCGTCAGCTGTCAAACCATACACAGGTGTCCGTTTGGGCCCAGATCACCTAAGAATCTTACGTGATCTGGGGTTCGGGTCACGCACGCATGAGGTGGCAGCATCTCCATCATACTTGACACACCTGAGAAAGTTCTCTCCAAATGCGCCGTTCATGCTATTTTCAAAGCACAGGCGCCACAAGGTGGCACGCTTCTGAAAACACCCTTAATAATAAGAGCGTTCTCCTTGTTTGGAAATAGATCACTGTCTAAGCACAGACGGGGCGATCGTCGCAAGCGCATCTAACGACATTCTCAACCTTATACTCATGTCACATGACTATGTAAAAATGAGAACCGAGACGACCTCACGGAAATTGTATAGTGTCCCATAAATAGTTAACGCTCTCTTTCTTGATGTCTCAGCTTGTGTGCACGGAAATTCTTGCCCTAATAGAACCTGTTTAGGAAAATAGCGCAGAATAACGTCGAATGCAGTCTCCCTTGCGGACCTAATGAGGTTTCTCTTCCTGCTTTCGGCACACACAAACGTCCCCTTCGCTATGTAGAGGCTCCTATAGCCCTGCACAAAGGATGTGAATGAATCGAGCATTATGATCGCATCTAACCGAATTTACTCATCGAATTAATGATGCCGCTGGTATCAAAGCACTGTCCGCCCTTTTTCCTTCTGCAGTGGATACTTCCAGCCATTATTTTACACAGTTCGCCGCATTGCGCTGGCAATTAAATCTTACAAACTACCACACATATCATCAAATACAGAAACACTCTTACTCATTCACACTGCTATCGCACCGAGGACAGGAGCATGAATATTAGAACGTGTAGTTTTTGATAAAAAAATTGTCAGAGTGTATTGTTAGTCTGTCTGTCCATCCTGCCCTGAAATTTTGGTTGTAATGAAAGACTAACCTGTAGCACAGCCCAAGGTATAGGTCAGTCTGGAAGGTTGTGCGTTTTAACGTTGATGATGTGCAATTGCCAACAGAAGAAATAACAGATTCCCCAAGTATATATTGTCGTCTTGTGAATTTAAAAGGGATGATAAATAATTGTGAAATACACTATGAGTAAATAATGAAAATTCTTTTCTCCTCTTCTTTTAGCTGTCTGATATGCAAAATTTTTTGTCGTGAGGTTACTGACAAATACTTGTGCGAGTGTTTTATTGGTCTGTCAGTCCATCTTGTAACGAAATGTTGGTTGTGATGAAAGACAAATCTGTAGCAAAGCCCAAGGTCAGGGTGAGGTTGGTAGGTGGTGTGTTTTGACGTTAATGTTGTGCAAAAGAAAACACTAGAATTTACTGATCTTCCTGGAACAAATTATCATTATGTGAGTTTAAAAGTGATGATAAATAAATGTGAAATACACTGTGGGTAGATATTGAAACTTCTGTACTCATCTTCTTTTAGCTGGCTCGTACCCCAAAATTGTATGTCCTGTACTTACTGATAAAAATTTGCCCGAATGCTTTATTCGTCTGTCTGTCCATCCTGCCCAGAAGTTCAGGTTCTCATGAAAGACAAACCTATAGCATAGCCCAAGGTCTAGGTCAGGGCCGGCTGGTGTGGTCGAGTGGTTCTAGGCACTTCAGTCTGGAACCGTGCAACCGCTACAGTCGCAGGTTTGAATCCGGCCTCGGGCATGGATGTGTGTGATGTCCTTAGGTTAGTTAGGTTTAAGTAGTTCTAAGTTCCAGGGGACTGGTGACCTCAGCTGTTAAGTCCCATAGTGCTCAGAGCCATTTGAACCATCTAGGTCAGGCTGGGGTAAATATTGTTGTCTTGTGAATTTAAAAGCAATGATAAATAAATGTTAATACACTGTCAGTAAATAATGAAAATTCTGTCCACCTTTTGTTTTAGCTGTCAGGTACCAAATTTTTTGTTGTCTATTTACTGGTAAATACTTGTCAGAGTGTTTTATTGGTCTGTATGTGGTTCTTGCCCTGAATTGTTGGATGTGATGACACACTGTTCTGTAGCGTAGCCCAAGGTCTAGGTCAGGCTGGAAGGTTGTGTGTTTTAATGTTCGTGAAGTGCAGTTGCCAACAGTAGGAATTACACACACCCCAGTTAAATATTGTTGTGTTGTGAAATGAAAATGGCACAACTTTTATAGATGAAGGGATTGGTTGGTAGGACATGTTCTGAGGCATCAAGGAATCACCAATGCTGTATTGGAGGGCAGCGTGGAGGGTACAAATCATAGAGGGAGACCAAGAGATGAATACACTAAGCAGCTCCAGAAAACTGTAGGTTGTAGTAGGTACTGGCAAATGAAGAATCTTGAACAGGATAGAGTAGCATGGAGAGCAGCATCAAACCAGTCTCAGGACTGAAGATCACAACAACAACAACAAATAAATGTGAAATGCACTGTGAGGAAACAATGAGAGTGTATTCTCATTTTGCTTTACCTGTCAGATACGTAAAAATTTTTCTGTGTACCAGTTATTACTGATAAATACATGTTAGAGTGTTTAATTGGTCTGTCTGTCCATCCTGCCCTGACATTTAGGAGGTGATGACAGACTAACCTGTAGCAAACCCTAAGGTCTGGGTCAGTTTGGAAGATTGTGTGTTTTAATGTTGATGAAGTGCAATTGCCAACAGTAGAAATTACTAATCTCTCAATTAAATATTGTTGTGTTGTGAAATAAAAACGGCACAACTTGACTAGATGAAGGGATTGGTTGGTAGGACATGTTCTGAGGCATCAAGCAATCATCAATTTAGTATTGGAGGGCAGCACATATGGTGAAAATCATAGAGGGAGACCAAGACATGAATACACTAAGCAGATCAAGAAGAACGTAGGTTGTAGGTAGGTACTGGCAGATGAAGAATCTTGAACAGAATAGAATAGCATGGAGAGCTGCATCAAACCAGTCTCAGGATTGAAGACCACCAGAACAACAACAACAACAAATAAATGTGAAATGCACTGTGAGTAAATAACGGAAGTCTGTTCTCCTAATGCTTTACCTCTCAGATACGTAAAATTTTTGTTGTGTATTTACTGATAAATACATGTCAGAGTGTTTCATTGGCTAGTCTGTCCATTCTGCCCTGAAGTTTAGTAGGTGATGACAAACTAACCTGTAGCAAAGCCCAAGGTCTAGGTCAAGCTGGTACCTTGTGTGTTTTAATGTTGATGAAATGGAATAGCCAACAGCATAAATTACTGATCTCCCAATTAATTATTGTATATTGTAAATTTAAAACAAATGATAAATAAATGTGATATGCACTGTGAGTATATAATGAAAGTCTGTTCTCCTTTTCTTTTAGCTGTCAGATACGCAAATTTTGTTGTGTATATTCTGAGAAATACTTGTCAGAGTGTTTTATTGGTCTGGCTGTCCATCATGCCCTGAAGTATGGTAGTGATGACAAACTTAACTGTAACAAAGCCCAAGGACTACGTCAGGCTGTAAGGTTGTGTGTAATAACGTTGATGTTATGCAACTGCCAACAGTAGAAATTACACATCTCCAGGTAAATAGTGTCATAGTGTGAATTTAAAAGGTTTGATAAATTAAAGTGTAATACACTGTGTGTAAATGATGAAAATTCTGATCTCCTTTTGTTTTAGCTGTAAGTTACTCAAATTTTTTTATTGTGTATTTACTGTTAAATACTTGTCAGGGTGTTTTGTTGGTCAGACTGTCCATCTTGCCCTGAAGTTTAGGAGGTGATGACAGACTAACCTGTAGCAAATCTCAGGGTCTAGCTCAGGTTAGAAGGTTGTGTCTTTTAACATTGATGATGTGCAGTTGTCAACAGTTGAAATTACAGATCCCCGCCCCAGTAAATATTGTCATCTTGTGAATTTAAAGTCAATGATAAATAAATGTGAAATTCACTGTGAGTAATTAATGATAATTCTGTTTTCCTTTTGTTTTAGTTGTCAGTTACGCAAATTTTTGTTGTTGTCTATTTACTGATAAATACTTGTCAGAGTGTTTTATTTGTCTGTCAGTCCTTACAGCAATGAGGCTTATGTGGCGATTGCAGACAAACCTGGACCTAATCACAAGGACCGAGCGAGGTGGCGCAGTGGTTAGCACACTGGACTCGCATTCGGGAGGACGACGGTTCAATCCCGCGTCCAGCCATCCTGATTTAGGTTTTCCGTGATTTCCCTAAATTGCTCCAGGCAAATGCCGGGATGGTTCCTCTGAAAGGGCACGGCCGATTTCCATCCCTGTCCTTCCCTAATCCGATGAGACCGATGACCTCGCTGTTTGGTCTCTTCTGCCAAAAACCAACCAACCAACCTAATCACAAGGTCTATATCAGGCTGGAAGGTTGTGTGTTTTAGCATTGATGATATGCAATTTCCAACAGTAGAAGTTACAGATGCCCCAGGTAAATATAGCTGCCTTGTGAATTTAAAAGGAATGATAAAAAAATGTGACATAAACTGTGAGTAAATAATGAAAAATCAGTTCTCCTTTTGTTTTACATGTAAGGTACGCAAATGTTATTGATGTGTATTTACTGATAAATACTTGTCGTGTGATTTATAGGCACGTCTGTCCATTTTGCTGTGAAATGTTGGTTATGAAGACAGACTGACCAGTAGCGTAGCAATAGGTCTGGGTAAGCATGGAGGTTTGTGTTTATTAATGTTGGAGTTGGGTGGGTTGTTAGGGGAAGGAGACCAGACAGCGAGGTCATCGATCTCATCGGATTAGGGAAGGATGGGGAAGGAAGTTGGCTGTGCCCTTTCAGAGGAACCATCCCGGCATTTGCCTGGAGTGATTTAGGGAAATCACGGAAAACCTAAATCAGCATGGCCGGTTGCGGGATTGAACCGTCATCATTAATGTAGGAGAATTTCAATTGCCTACACTAGAAATGACTGATCTCGAAGTTAAATATTGTTGTGTTGTTGAATTAAAAAAACATGGAAAAATATATGTGAAATGCACTGTGAATGAATAGTTCTACTCTTGTTTTAGCTGTCTGATACGTAACTTTCTTTTTGTGTATTTCCTGGTAAATACTTGTCAGTGCATTTTACTGGTCAGTTTGTTCATACTGCCCTGAAGTTTAGATGGTGATGACAGACTAACCTGCAGCAAAGCTTGAGGTCTAGGTCATGCTGGAAAGTTTTGTGTTTTAATGTTGATGATGTGCAATTACCATCAGTAGAAATAACAGATCCCTTAGGTAAATATGGTCAGCTTGTGAATTAAAAAGGGGTGATAAATGAATGTGATATACACGTTGTGTAAATAATGAAAATTCTGCTATCCTTTTGTTTTAGCTGTTAGATACATAAATTTGTTTGTTGTGTATTTACTGGTAAATACTTGTCAGGGTGTTTTATTGGGCTGTCTGTCCATCCTGCCCTGAATTTTAGGATGTGATGACAGACTAACCTGTAGCAAAGATTAAAGTCCAGGTCAGGCTGGAAGGGTGAGTGTTTTAATGTTGAAGAAGTGCAATTGCCAACAGTAGAAATTACAGATCTGGCAGTTACATATTATTGTGTTCTGAAATTAAAAGGAATGGCAAATAAATGTGAAATGCACTGTGAGTAAATAATGAAAATTGTGTTCTCCTTTAGTTTTAGCTGCCAGATCCGCAAATTTTTTTATTGTGTGTTTACTGGTAAATAATTGTCAGAGTGTTTTAATGGTCTGTCTGTCCATCATGCCCTTAAATTTACGTAGTGATGACAGACTAAGCTGTAGCAAAACCAAAGGTCTAGGTCAGCCTGGAAGGTTGTGTAGTTTAACGCAGATGATGTGCAATTGCCAACAGTAGAAATTACAGATCCTCCAGGGAAGTACTGTCATCTTGTGAATTAGAAAGGAATGATAAATAAATGAGACATACGCTGTGAGAAACTAATGAAAAATCGGACTCCTTTTGTTTTAGCTGTCACATACGCAAATTTTTTTGTTCTGCATTTACAGATAAATAAATGTGACAGTGTTTTATTGGTCTGTCTGTCCATCGTGCCTTAAAATTTAGCTGGTGATGACAGAAAAATCTGTAGCAATGTCCAAGGTCTATGTCAGGCTGGGATGTTGTGTGTTTTAGCATTGGTGTTGTGCTATTGCCAACAGTAGAAATTATAGATAACACAGGTAAATATTGTCATCTTGTGGATTAAAATGGGATGATAAATAAATGTGAATTTCACTGTGAGTAAGTTTTGAATTTTTTGTTCTCTTTTTGTTTTAGCTGCCAGATACGTAAATTATTTTGTTGTGCATTTACTGATAAATATTTGTCACAGTAGTTTATTGGTCTGTCTGTCCTTTCTGCCCCAAAGTTTAGCTGGTGATGACAGACGAATCTGTAGCAATGCCCAAGGTCCACGCCAGGCTGAGACATTGTGTGTTTTAACATTGGTGTTGTGCTACTGCCAACAGTAGAAATTATAGATAACATAGGTAAATATTGTCATCTTGCGGATTGAAATGGGATGATTAATAAATGTGACTTTCATTGTGAGTAAATGATGAAATTTCTGATCACTTTTTGTTGTAGCTGTGATATTCGTAAATTTTTTGTTATGCATTTACTGAATAATAATTGTCACAGTGATTTTTTGGTCTGTCTGTCCATCGTGCCCTAAAATTGAACTGGTGATGACAGACTAAGCTGAAGCAACGCCCAAGGATTCCGCCAGGCTGAGACGTTGTGTGTTTTAACATTGGTGTTGTGCTACTGCCAACAGTAGAAATTATAGATAACACAGGTAAATATTGTCATCTTGTGGATTAAAATAGGTTGATAAATAAATGTGAATTTCACTGTGAGTAAGAATTGAATTTTTTGTTCTCTTTTTGTTTTAGCTGTCAGATACGTAAATTTTTTTGTTGTGCACTTACTGATAAATATTTCTCAAAGTATTTTATTGGTCTCTCTGTCCAATGTGCCCTAAAGTTTAGCTGGTGATGACAGCCAAATCTGTAGCAATGCCCAAGGTCCACGCCAGGCTGAGACATTGTGTGTTTTAACATTGGTGTTGTGCTACTGCCAGCAGTAGAAATTATAGATAACACAGGTAAATATTGTCATCTTGTGGATTAAAATAGGATGATAAATAAATGTGAACTTCACTGTGAGTAAGTATTGAATTTTTTGTTCTCTTTTTGTTTTAGCTGTCAGATACATAAATTTTTTTGTTGTGCATTTACTGATAAATATTTGTCACAGTATTTTATTGGTCTGTCTGTCTATTGTGCCCAAAAGTTTATCTGGTGATGACAGACAAATCTGTAGCAATGGTCAAGGTCTCCGCCAGGCTGAGGCGTTGTGTGTTGCAACATTGATGTTGTGCTACTGCCAACAGTAGAAATTATAGATAACACAGGTAAATATTGTTCTCTTGTGGATTGAAATGGGATGATTAATAAATGTAAATTTCATTGTGAGTAAATGATGAAATTTCTTATTATTTTTTGTTGTAGCTGTGACATTTGTAAATTTTTTGTTGTGCATTTACTGAATAATAATTGTCACAGTGATTTTTTGGTCTGTCTGTCCATCGTGCCCTAAAATTTAACTGGTGATGACAGACTAAGCTGTAGCAATGCACAAGGTGTAGGTCAGACTCGGCGGTTGTGTGTTTAAGTTTGACGTTGGGCCATTGCCAACAGTAGAAATTATTGATAATACAGGTAAACATTGTCATCTTGTGGATTAAATTGGCTGTTGTTGTGGTCTTCAGGCCTGAGACTGGTTTGATGCAGCTCTCCATGCTACTCTATCCTGTGCAAGCTTCTTCATCTCCCAGTACCTACTGCAACCTACATCCTTCTGAATCTGCTTAGTGTATTGATCGGTCTTTTTCTACAATTTTTACCCTCCACGCTGCCCTCCAATGCTAAATTTGTGATCCCTTGATGCCTCAAAACATGTCCTACCAACCGATCCCTTCTTCTAGTCAAGTTGTGCCACAAACTTCTCTTCTCCCCAATCCTATTCAATACCTCCTCATTAGTTACATGATCTACCCACTTTATCTTCAGCATTCTTCTGTAGCACCACATTTCGAAAGCTTCTATTCTCTTCTTGTCCAAACTGGTTATCGTCCATGTTTCACTTCCATACATGGCTACACTCCATACGAATACTTTCATAAACGACTTCCTGACACTTAAATCTATACTCGATGTTAACAAATTTCTCTTCTTCAGAAACGATTTCCTTGCCATTGCAAGTCTACATTTTATATCCTCTCTACTTCGACCATCGTCAGTTATTTTACTCCCTAAATAGCAAAACTCCTTTACTACTTTAAGTGTCTCATTTCCTAATTTAATCCCCTCAGCATAACCCGATTTAATTTGACTACATTCCATTATTCTCGTTTTGCTTTTGTTGATGTTCATCTTATACCCTCCTTTCAAGACACTGTCCATTCCATTCAACTGCTCTTCCAAGTCCTTTGCTGTCTCTGACAGAATTACAATGTCATCGGCGAACCTCAAAGTTTTTACTTCTTCTCCATGAATTTTAATATCTACTCCGAATTTTTCTTTTGTTTCCATTACTGCTTGCTCAATATACAGATTGAATAACATCGGGGAGAGGCTACAACCCTGTCTCACTCCTTTCCCAACCACTGCTTCCCTTTCATGCCCCTCGACTCTTGTAACTGCCATCTACATTCTGTACAAATTGTAAATAGCCTTTCGCTCCCTGTATTTTACCCCTGCCACCTTCAGAATTTGAAAGAGAGTATTCCAGTTAACGTTGTCAAAAGCTTTCTCTAAGTCTACAAATGCTAGAAACGTAGGTTTGCCTTTTCTTAATCTTTCCTCAAAGATAGGTCGTAAGGTTAGTATTGCCTCACGTGTTCCAACATTTCTACGGAATCCAAACTGATCTCCCCCGAGGTCCGCTTCTACCAGTTTTTCCATTCGTCTGTAAAGAATTCGCGTTAGGATTTTGCAGCTGTGACTTATTAAACTGATAGTTCGGTAATTTTCACATCTGTCAACACCTGCTTTCTTTGGGATTGGTATTATTATATTCTTCTTGAAGTCTGTGGGTATTTCGCCTGTCTCATACATCTTGCTCACCAGATGGTAGAGTTTTGTCATGACTGGCTCTCCCAAGGCCATCAGTAGTTCTAATGGAATGTTGTCTACTCCCGGGGCCTTGTTTCGACTCAGGTCTTTCAGTGCTCTGTCAAACTCTTCACGCAGTATCTTATCTCCCATTTCATCTTCATCTACATCCTCTTCCATTTCCATAATATTGTCCTCAAGTACATCGCCCTTGTATAAACCCTCTATATACTCCTTCCACCTTTCTGCCTTTCCTTCTTTGCTTAGAACTGGGTTGCCATCTGAGCTCTTGATATTTATACAAGTGGTTCTCTTCTCTCCAAAGGTCTCTTTAATTTTCCTGTAGGCAGTATCTATCTTACCCCTGGTGAGACAAGGCTCTATATCCTTACATTTGTCCCCTAGCCATCCCTGCTTAGCCATTTTGCACTTCCTGTCGATCTCATATTTGAGACGTTTGTATTCCTTTTTGCCTGCTTCATTTACTGCATTTTTATAGTTTCTCCTTTCATCAATTAATTTCAATATTTCTTCTGTTACCCAAGGATTTCTATTAGCCCTCGTCCTTTTACCTACTTGATCCTCTGCTGCCTTCACTACTTCATCCCTCAGAGCTACCCATTCTTCTTCTACTGTATTTCTTTCCCCCATTCCTGTCAATTGTTCCCTTATGCTCTCCCTGAAACTCTCTACAACCTCTGGTTCTTTCAGTTTATCCAGGTCCCATCTCCTTAAATTCCCACCTTTTTGCAGTTTCTTCAGTTTCAATCTGCAGTTCATAACCAATAGATTGTGGTCAGAATCCACATCTGCCCCTGGAAATGTCTTACAATTTAAAACCTGGTTCCTAAATCTCTGTCTTACCATTATATAATCTATCTGATACCTTTTAGTATCTCCAGGATTCTTCCAGGTATACAACCTTCTTTTATGATTCTTGAACCAAGTGTTAGCTATGATTAAGTTATGCTCTGTGCAAAATTCTACAAGGCGGCTTCCTCTTTCATTTCTTCCCCCCAATCCATATTCACCTACTATGTTTCCTTCTCTCCCTTTTCCTACTGACGAATTCCAGTCACCCATGACAATTAAATTTTCGTCTCCCTTCACTACCTGAATAATTTCTTTTATCTCGTCATACATTTCATCAATTTCTTCATCATCTGCAGAGCTAGTTGGCATATAAACTTGTACTACTGTAGTAGTCATGGGCTTTGTGTCTATCTTGGCCACAATAATGCGTTCACTATGCTGTTTGTAGTAGCTAACCCGCACTCCAATATTTTTATTCATTATTAAACCTACTCCTGCATTACTCCTATTTGATTTTGTATTTATAACCCTGTAATCACCTGACCAAAAGTCTTGTTCCTCCTGCCACCGAACTTCACTAATTCCCACAATATCTAACTTTAACCTATCCATTTCCCTATTAAAATGGTATGATATATAATTGTGAATTTCACTGTGAGTAAGTATAGAATTATTTGTTCTCTTTTTGTTTTAGCTGTCAGATACGTAAATTTTATTGTTCTGCATTTACTGATAACTATTTGTCACCATATTTTATTGGTCTGTCTGTCCATTGTGCCCTAAAATTTAGCTGGTGATGACAGACATATCTGTAGCAATGGCCAAGGTCTCCGCCAGGCTGAGACGTTGTGTGTTTTAACATTGGTGTTGTGCTACTGCCAACAGTAGAAATTATAGATAATACAGGTAAATATTGTCATCTTGTGGATTGAAATGGGATGATTAATAAATGTGAATATCATTGTGAGTAAATGATGAAATTTCTGATCATTTTTTGTTGTAGCTGTGATATTTGTAAACTTTTTGTTGTGCATTTACTGAATAATAATTGTCACAGTGTTTTTTTGGTCTGTCTGTCCATCGTGCCCTAAAATTTAACTAGTGATGACAGACTAAGCTGTAGCAATGCCCAAGGTCTAGGTCACACTCGGCGGTTGTGTGTTTAAGTTTGACGTTGGGCCATTGCCAACAGTAGAAATTATAGATAATACAAGTAAACATTGTCATGTTGTGGATTAAAATGGTATGATGAATAATTGTGAATTTCACTGTGAGTAAGTAATGAATTTTTTGTTCTCTTTTTGTTTTAGCTGTCAGATACGTAAATTTTATTGTTCTGCATTTACTGATAAATATTTGTCACAGTATTTTATTGGTCTGTCTGTCCTTTCTGCCCTAAATTTTATCTGGTGATGACAGACAATTATGTAGCAAAGCCCGAGGTCTCCGCCAGGCTAGGACGTTGTGTGTTTTAACATTGCTGTTGTGCTACTGCCAACAGTAGAAGTTATAGATAACACAGGTAAATATTGTCATCTTGTGGATTGAAATGGGATCATTAATTGATGTGAATTTCATTGTGAGTAAATGAGAAATTTCTTATCACTTTTAGTTGTAGAAGTGATTTTTGTAAATTCTTATTGTGCATTTACTGAATAATAATAGTCACAGTGATTTTTTGGTCTGTCTGTCCAATGTGCCCTAAAATTAACTGGTGATGACAGACAAATCTGTAGCAATGCCCAAGGTCTCCTCCATGCTGAGACGTTGCGTGTTTCAACATTGGTGTTGTGCTACTGCCAATAGTAGAAATTATAGATAACACAGGTAAATATTGTCATTTTGTGGATTAAAAAGGGATGATAAATAAATGTGATTTACACTGAGAGTAAGTATTGAATTATTTGTTCTCTTTTTGTTTTAGCTGGCATATGCGTACTTTTTTTTGTTGTGCATTTACTGATAAATATTTGTCACAGTATTTTATTGGTCTGTCTGTCCATTGTGCCCTAAAATTTATCTGGTGATGACAGCCAAATCTGTAGCAATGCCCAAGGTCTCCGCCATGCTGAGACATTGCGTGTTTTAACATTGGTGTTGTGCTACTGCCAACAGTAGAAATAATAGATAACACAGGTAAATATTGTCATTTTGTGGATTAAAATGGGATGATAAATTAATGTGATTTACACTGTGAGTAAGTATTGAATTATTTGTTCTCTTTTTGTTTTAGCTGTCAGAGGCATACATTTTTTTGTTGTGCATTTACTGATAAATATTTGTCACACTATTTTATTGGTCTGTCTGTCCATTGTTCCCTAAAATTTAGCCGGTGGTGACAGACTAATCTGTAGCAATGCCCCAGGTCTCCGCCAGGCTGAGACGTTGTGTGTTTTAACATTGGTGTTGTGCTACTGCCAACAGTAGGAAATATAGATAACACAGGTAAATTTTGTCATCTTGTGGATTGAAATGGGATGATTAATAAATGTGAATTTCATTGTGAGTAAATGATGAAATTTCTGAACACTTTTTGTTGTAGCAGTGATTTTCGTAAATTTTTTGTTGTGCGTTAACTGAATAAAAATTGTCACAGTGATCTTTTGGTCTGTCTCTCCAACGTGCCCTAAAATTTAACTGGTGATGACAGAATAAGCTGTAGCAATGCCAAGGTCTAGGTCAGACACAGCGGTTGTGTGTTTTAGTTTGACGTTTGGGAATTGCCATCACTAGAAATTATAGATAACACAGGTAAATATTGTCATCTTGTGGATTAACATGGGATGGTAAATAAATTTGAACTTCACTGTGAGTAAGGATTGAATTTTTTGTTCTCTTTTTGTTTTAACCGTCAGATATGTAAATTTTTTTGTTGTGCATTTACTGATAAATATTTGTCACAGTATTTCATTGGTCTGTCTGTCCATTATACCCTAAAATTCAGCTGGTGATGACAGACAAATCTGTAGCAATGCCCAAGGTCTCCGCCAGGCTGAGTCGTTGTGTGTTTTAACATTGGTGATGTGCTACTGCCAAAATTAGAAATTATAGGTAACACAGGTAAATATTGTCATCTTGTAGATTGAAATTGGATTTGTAATATATGTCAATTTCATTGTGAATAATTGATGAAATTTCTGAACACTTTTTGTTGTAGCTGTGATATTCGCAAATTATTTGCTGTGCATTTACTGAATAATAATTGTCAGAGTGATTTTTTGGTATGTCTGTCCATCGTGCCCTAAAATGTAATTGGTGATGAGAGACTAAGGTGTAGCAATGCCCAAGGTCTAAGCCAGGCTGAGACGTTGTGTGTTTAATCATGGGTGTTGTGGTACTGCCAACAGTAGAAATTATAGATAACAGAGATAAATATTGTCATCTTGTGGATTGAAATGGGATGATAAATAAATGTGTATTTCACTGTGAGTAAGTATTGATTTTTTGTTCTCTTTTTGTTTTAGCTGTCAGATATGTAAATTTTTTTGTTGTGCATTTACTGATAAATATTTGTTACAGTATTTTTTTGGTCTATTGTCCATTGTGCCCTAAAATTTAGCTGGTGATGACAGACTAATCTTTAGCAATGCTCCAGGTCTCCGCCAGGCTGAGACGTAGTGTGTTTTAACATTGGTGTTGTGCTACTGTCAACAGTAGAAATTATAGATAACACAGGTAAATATTCTCATCTTGTGGATTAAAATGGGATGATAAATAAATGTGAATTTCACTGTGAGTAAGTATTGAATTTTTGTTTCTCTTTTTGTTGTAGCTGTCAGATACGTAAATTGTTTTGTTCTGCATTTACTAATAAATATTTGTCACACAATTTTATTGGTCTGTCTGTCCATTGTTCCCTAAAATTTAGCCAGTGATGACAAACTAAGCTGTAGCAATGCCCAAGGTCTCCGCCAGGCTGAAAAGTTGTGTGTTTTAACATTGGTGTAGTGCTACTGCCAACAGTAGAAAAAAAAGATAACACAGGTAAATATTGTCATCCTGTGGATTAAAATGGGATGATAAATAAATGTGAATTTCACTGTGAGTAAGTATTGAATTTTTGTTTCTCTTTTTGTTGTAGCTGTCAGATACGTAAATTGTTTTGTTCTGCATTTACTAATAAATATTTGTCACACAATTTTATTGGTCTGTCTGTCCATTGTGCCCCAAAATTTAGCCGGTGACGACAGACTAAGCTGTAGCAATGCCAAAGGTCTCCGCCAGGCTAAAACGTTGTGTGTTTTAACATTGGTGTTGTGCTACTGCCAACAGCAGAAATTATAGGTAACGCAAGTAAATATTGTCATCTTGTGGATTGAAACTGATAAATAAATGTGAATTTCATTGTGAGTAAGTATAGAATTTTTTGTTCTCTTTTTGGTTTAGATGTCAAATACGTAAATTTATTTGTTCTGCATTTACTGATAAATATTTGTCACAGTATTTTATTGGTCTGTCTGTCCATTGTTTCCTAAAATTTAGCCGGTGATGACAGACTAAGCTGTAGCAATTCCCAAGGTCTCCGCCAGGCTGAGACATTGTGTGTTTTAACATTGGTGTTGTGCTACTGCCAACAGTATAAATTATAGACAACACAGGTAAATATTGTCATCTTGTGGATTAAAATGGAATGATAAATAACTGTGTATTTCACTGTGAGTGAGTACTGAATTTTTGTTTCTCTTTTTGTTGTAGCTGTCGGATACGTAAATTGTTTTGTTCTGCATTTACTAATAAATATTTGTCACACTAATTTATTGGTCTGTCTGTCCATTGTTCCCTAAAATTTAGCCGGTGATGACAGACTAAGCTGTAGCAATGCCCGAGGTCTCCGTCAGGCTGAGACGTTGTGTGTTTTAACATTGGGGTTGTGCTACTACCAACAGTAGAAATTATGCATAACACAGGTAAATATTGTCATCTTGTGGATTGAAATGGGATGATTAATAAATGTGAATATTATTGTGTGTAAATGATGAAATTTCTGATAACATTTTGTTGTAGCAGTGATATTCGTAAATTTTTTGTTGTGCATTTACTGAATAATAGTTGTCACAGTTATTTTTTGGTCTGTCTGTCCAACGTGCCCTAAAATTTAGCTGGTGATGACAGACTAAGCTGCAGCAATGCCAAGGTCTAGGTCAGACTCTACGGTTGTGTGTTTCAGTTTAACGTTGGGGAATTGCCATCAGTAGAAGTTATAGATAACACAGGTAAATATTGTCATCTTGTGGATTAAAATGGGATGATAAATAAATGTGAATTTCACTGTGAGTAAGTATTGAATTTTTTGTTCTCATTTGGTTTTAGCTGTCAAATACGTAAATTTTTTGTTCTGCATTTACTGATAAATATTTGTCAGAGTACATTATTGGTCTGTCTGTCCATTGTGCCCTAAAATTTGGCTGGTGATGACAGACAAATCTGTAGCAATGCCCAAGGTCTCCGACAGGTTGGGACGTTGTGTGTTTTAACATTGATGTTGTGGTACTACTAACAGAAGAAATTATAGATAACACAGGTAAATATTGTCATCTTGTGGATTAAAATGGGATGATAAATAAATGTGAAATTCACTGTGTGTAAGTATTGAATTTTTTGTTCGCATTTTGTTTTAGCTGTCAGATACGTAAATTTTTTTCTTCTGCATTTACTGATAAATATTTGTCCCAGTATTTAATTGGTCTGTCTGTCCATTGTGCCCTAAAATTTAGCTGGTGATGACAGACTAAGCTGTAGCAGTGCCAAGGTCTTGGTCAGACTCAGCGGTTGTGTGTTTTAGTTTGACGTTGGGGAATTGTGATCAGTAGAAATTATAGATAACACAGGTAAATACCTTCATCTTGTGGATTAAAATGGTATGATAAATAATTGTGAATTTCACTGTGAGGAAGTATTGAATTTTTTGCTCTCTTTTTATTCTAGCTGTCACATACGTAAATTTATTTGTTGTGCATTTACTGATAAATATTTGTCACAGTATTTTATTGGTCTGTCTGTCCATTGTGCCCTAAAATGTATCTGGTGGTGACAGACAAATCTGTAGCAATGCCCATGGTCTCCGCCAGGCTGAGACGTTGTGTGTTTTAACATTGGTGTTGTGCTACTGCTAACAGTAGAAATTATAGATAACACAGGTAACTATTGTCATCTTGTGGATTAAAATGGGATGATAAATAAATGTGAATTTCACTGTGAGTAAGTATTGAATTTTTTGTTCTCTTTTTCTTTTAGCTGTCAGATACGTAAATTTTTTTGTTGTGCATTTACTGATAAATATTTGTCACAGTATTTTATTGGTCTGTCTCTCCATATTAACCTAAAATTTAGCTGGTGATGACAGACAAATCTGTAGCAATGGCCAAGGTCTCCGCCAGGCTGAGACGTTGTGTGTTTTAACGTTTGTGTTGTGGTACTGCCAACTGCAGAAATTATAGATAACACAGGTAAATATTGTCATCTTGTGGATTAAAATGGGATGATAAATAAATGCGAATTTCACTGTGAGTTACGTATTGAATTTTTTAATCTCTATTGGTCTTAGGTGTCTTATACGTAAATTTTTTTGTTGTGCATTTACTGATAAATATTTGTCACAGTATTTTATTGGTCTGTCTGTCCATTGTAACCTAAAATTTAGCTGGTGATGACAGACTAAGCTGTAGCAATGCCCAAGGTCTAGGTCAGACTCGGCGGTTGTGTGTTTAAGTTTGACGTTGGGCTATTGCCAACAGTAGAAATTATAGATAATTGAGGTAAATATTGTCATCTTGTGGACTGAAATGGGATGATAAATAAATGTGAATTTCACTGTGAGTAAGTATTGAATTGTTTGTACTCTTTGTTGTAGCTGTCGGATACGTAAATTGTTTTGTTGTGCATTTACTGATAAATATTTGTCACACTATTTTATTGGTCTGTCTGTCCATTGTTCCCTAAAATTTAGCCGGTGATGACAGACTAAGCTGTAGCAATGCCCCAGGTCTCCGCCAGGCTGAGACGTTGTGTGTTTTAACATTGGTGTTGCGCTACTGCCAACAGTAGGAAATACAGATAACACAGGTAAATTTTGTCATCTTGTGGATTGAAATGGGATGATTAATAAATGTGAATTTCATTGTGAGTAAATGATGAAATTTCTGAACACTTTTTGTTGTAGCAGTGATTTTCGTAAATTTTTTGTTGTGCGTTAACTGAATAAAAATTGTCACAGTGATTTATTGGTCTGTCTGTCCAACGTGCCCTAAAATTTAACTGGTGATGACAGTCTAAGCTGTAGCAATGCCAAGGTCTAGGTCAGACTCAGCGGTTGTGTGTTTTAGTTTGACGTTTGGGAATTGCCATCAGTAGTAATTATAGATAACACAGGTAAATATTGTCATCTTGTGGATTAAAATGGGATGGTAAATAAATTTGAACTTCACTGTGAGTAAGGATTGAATTTTTTGTTCTCTTTTTGTTTTAGCCGTCAGATACGTAAAAATTTTTGTTGTGCATTTACTGATAAATATTTGTCACAGTATTTTATTGGTCTGTCTGTCCATTATACCCTAAAATTCAGCTGGTGATGACAGACAAATCTGTAGCAATGCCCAAGGTCTCCGCCAGGCTGAGTCGTTGTGTGTTTTAACATTGGTGTTGTGCTACTGCCAAAATTAGAAATTATAGGTAACACAGGTAAATATTGTTATCTTGTAGATTGAAATTGGATGAGTAATATATGTCAATTTCATTGTGAATAATTGATGAAATTTCTGTACACTTTTTGTTGTAGCTGTGATATTCGCAAATTATTTGCTGTACATTTACTGAATAATAATTGTCAGAGTGATTTTTTGGTATGTCTGTCCATCGTGCCCTAAAATGTAATTGGTGATGAGAGACTAAGGTGTAGCAATGCCCAAGGTCTAAGCCAGGCTGAGACGTTGTGTGTTTAATCATGGGTGTTGTGGTACTGCCAACAGTAGAAATTATAGATAACAGAGATAAATATTGTCATCTTGTGGATTGAAATGGGATGATAAATAAATGTGTATTTCACTGTGAGTAAGTATTGATTTTTTGTTCTCTTTTTGTTTTAGCTGTCAGATATGTAAATTTTTTTGTTGTGCATTTACTGATAAATATTTGTTACAGTATTTTTTTGGTCTATTGTCCATTGTGCCCTAAAATTTGGCTGGTGATGACAGACTAATCTTTAGCAATATCCAAGGTCTCCGCCAGGCTGAGACGTAGTGTGTTTTAACATTGGTGTTGTGCTACTGTCAACGGTAGAAATTATAGATAACACAGGTAAATATTCTCATCTTGTGGATTAAAATGGGATGATAAATAAATGTGAATTTCACTGTGAGTAAGTATTGAATTTTTTGTTCTCTTTTTGTTTTAGCTGTCAGATACGTAAATTTTTTTGTTGTGCATATACTGATAAATATTTGTCACAGTATTTTATTGGTCTGTCTCTCCATATTAACCTAAAATTTAGCTGGTGATGACAGAGAAATCCGTAGCAATGCCCAAGGTCACCGCCAGGCTGAGACGTTGTGTGTTTTAACGTTGGTGTTGTGGTACTGCCAACTGTAGAAATTATAGATAACACAGGTAAATATTGTCATCTTGAGGATTAAAATGGGATGATAAATAAATGCGAATTTCACTGTGAGTTACGTATTGAATTTTTTAATCTCTTTAGGTCTTAGGTGTCGTATACGTAAATTTTTTTGTCGTGCATTTACTGATAAATATTTGCCACAGTATTTTATTGGTCTGTCTGTCCATTGTAACGTAAAATTTAGCTGGTGATGACAGACTAAGTTGTAGCAATGCCCAAGGTCTCCGCCTGGCTGAGACATTGTGTGTTTTAACATTGGTGTTGTGCTACTGCCAGCAGTAGAAATTATAAGTAACACAGGTAAATATTGTCATCTTGTGGATTGAAATGGGATGAGTAATAAATATGAATTTCATTGTGAGTAAATGATGAAATTTCTGAACACTTTTTGTTGTAGCTGTGATATTCACAAATTTTTTGCTGTGCATTTACTGAATAATAATTGTCAGAGTGATTTTTTGGTATGTCTGTCCATCGTGCCCTAAAATGTAACTGGTGATGAGAGTCTAAGGTGTAGCAATGCCCAAGGTCTCAGCCAGGCTGAGACGTTGTGTGTTTTAACGTTGGTGTTGTGGTACTGCCAACTGTAGAAATTATAGATAACACAGGTAAATATTGTCATCTTGAGGATTAAAATGGGATGATAAATAAATGCGAATTACACTGTGAGTTACGTATTGAATTTTTTAATCTCTTTTGGTCTTAGGTGTCGTATACGTAAATTTTTTTGTTGTGCATTTACTGATAAATATTTGCCACAGTATTTTATTGGTCTGTCTGTCCATTGTAACGTAAAATTTAGCTGGTGATGACAGACTAAGCTGTAGCAATGCCCAAGGTCTCCGCCTGGCTGAGACATTGTGTGTTTTAACATTGGTGTTGTGCTACTGCCAGCAGTAGAAATTATAAGTAACACAGGTAAATATTGTCATCTTGTGGATTGAAATGGGATGAGTAATAAATGTGAATTTCATTGTGAGTAAATGATGAAATTTCTGAACACTTTTTGTTGTAGCTGTGATATTCACAAATTTTTTGCTGTGCATTTACTGAATAATAATTGTCAGAGTGATTTTTTGGTATGTCTGTCCATCGTGCCCTAAAATGTAACTGGTGATGAGAGACTAAGGTGTAGCAATGCCCAAGGTCTCAGCCAGGCTGAGACGTTGTGTGTTTAATCATGGGTGTTGTGGTACTGTCAACAGTAGAAATTATAGATAACAGAGATAAATATTGTCATCTTGTGGATTGAAACGGGATGATAAATAAATGTGTATTTCACTGTGAGTAAGTATTGATTTTTTGTTCTCTTTTTGTTTTAGCTGTCAGATATGTAAATTTTTTTGTGGTGCATTTACTGATAAATATTTGTTACAGTATTTTTTTGGTCTATTGTCCATTGTGCCCTAAAATTTGGCTGGTGATGACAGACTAATCTTTAGCAATGCCCAAGGTCTCTGCCAGGCTGAGACGTAGTGTGTTTTAACATTGGTGTTGTGCTACTGTCAACGGTAGAAATTATAGATAACACAGGTAAATATTCTCATCTTGTGGATTAAAATGGGACGATAAATAAATGTGAATTTCACTGTGAGTAAGTATTGAATTTTTTGTTCTCTTTTTGTTTTAGCTGTCAGATACGTAAATTTTTTTGTTGTGCATATACTGATAAATATTTGTCACAGTATTTTATTGGTCTGTCTCTCCATATTAACCTAAAATTTAGCTGGTGATGACAGAGAAATCCGTAGCAATGCCCAAGGTCTCCGCCAGGCTGAGACGTTGTGTGTTTTAACGTTGGTGTTGTGGTACTGCCAACTGTAGAAATTATAGATAACACAGGTAAATATTGTCATCTTGAGGATTAAAATGGGATGATAAATAAATGCGAATTTCACTGTGAGTTACGTATTGAATTTTTTAATCTCTTTAGGTCTTAGGTGTCATATACGTAAATTTTTTTGTTGTGCATTTACTGATAAATATTTGCCACAGTATTTTATTGGTCTGTCTGTCCATTGTAACGTAAAATTTAGCTGGTGATGACAGACTAAGCTGTAGCAATGCCCAAGGTCTCCGCCTGGCTGAGACATTGTGTGTTTTAACATTGGTGTTGTGCTACTGCCAGCAGTAGAAATTATAAGTAACACAGGTAAATATTGTCATCTTGTGGATTGAAATGGGATGAGTAATAAATGTGAATTTCATTGTGAGTAAATGATGAAATTTCTGAACACTTTTTGTTGTAGCTGTGATATTCACAAATTTTTTGCTGTGCATTTACTGAATAATAATTGTCAGAGTGATTTTTTGGTATGTCTGTCCATCGTGCCCTAAAATGTAACTGGTGATGAGAGTCTAAGGTGTAGCAATGCCCAAGGTCTCAGCCAGGCTGAGACGTTGTGTGTTTAATCATGGGTGTTGTGGTACTGTCAACAGTAGAAATTATAGATAACAGAGATAAATATTGTCATCTTGTGGATTGAAACGGGATGATAAATAAATGTGTATTTCACTGTGAGTAAGTATTGATTTTTTGTTCTCTTTTTGTTTTAGCTGTCAGATATGTAAATTTTTTTGTGGTGCATTTACTGATAAATATTTGTTACAGTATTTTTTTGGTCTATTGTCCATTGTGCCCTAAAATTTGGCTGGTGATGACAGACTAATCTTTAGCAATGCCCAAGGTCTCTGCCAGGCTGAGACGTAGTGTGTTTTAACATTGGTGTTGTGCTACTGTCAACGGTAGAAATTATAGATAACACAGGTAAATATTCTCATCTTGTGGATTAAAATGGGATGATAAATAAATGTGAATTTCACTGTGAGTAAGTATTGAATTTTTTGTTCTCTTTTTGTTTTAGCTGTCAGATACGTAAATTTTTTGGTTGTGCATATACTGATAAATATTTGTCACAGTATTTTATTGGTCTGTCTCTCCATATTAACCTAAAATTTAGCTGGTGATGACAGAGAAATCCGTAGCAATGCCCAAGGTCTCCGCCAGGCTGAGACGTTGTGTGTTTTAACGTTGGTGTTGTGGTACTGCCAACTGTAGAAATTATAGATAACACAGGTAAATATTGTCATCTTGAGGATTAAAATGGGATGATAAATAAATGCGAATTTCACTGTGAGTTACGTATTGAATTTTTTAATCTCTTTAGGTCTTAGGTGTCGTATACGTAAATTTTTTTGTTGTGCATTTACTGATAAATATTTGCCACAGTATTTTATTGGTCTGTCTGTCCATTGTAACGTAAAATTTAGCTGGTGATGACAGACTAAGCTGTAGCAATGCCCAAGGTCTCCGCCTGGCTGAGACATTGTGTGTTTTAACATTGGTGTTGTGCTACTGCCAGCAGTAGAAATTATAAGTAACACAGGTAAATATTGTCATCTTGTGGATTGAAATGGGATGAGTAATAAATGTGAATTTCATTGTGAGTAAATGATGAAATTTCTGAACACTTTTTGTTGTAGCTGTGATATTCACAAATTTTTTGCTGTGCATTTACTGAATAATAATTGTCAGAGTGATTTTTTGGTATGTCTGTCCATCGTGCCCTAAAATGTAACTGGTGATGAGAGACTAAGGTGTAGCAATGCCCAAGGTCTCAGCCAGGCTGAGACGTTGTGTGTTTTAACATTGGTGTTGTGCTACTGCCAGCAGTAGAAATTATAAGTAACACAGGTAAATATTGTCATCTTGTGGATTGAAATGGGATGAGTAATAAATGTGAATTTCATTGTGAGTAAATGATGAAATTTCTGAACACTTTTTGTTGTAGCTGTGATATTCACAAATTTTTTGCTGTGCATTTACTGAATAATAATTGTCAGAGTGATTTTTTGGTATGTCTGTCCATCGTGCCCTAAAATGTAACTGGTGATGAGAGTCTAAGGTGTAGCAATGCCCAAGGTCTCAGCCAGGCTGAGACGTTGTGTGTTTTAACGTTGGTGTTGTGGTACTGCCAACTGTAGAAATTATAGATAACACAGGTAAATATTGTCATCTTGAGGATTAAAATGGGATGATAAATAAATGCGAATTTCACTGTGAGTTACGTATTGAATTTTTTAATCTCTTTTGGTCTTAGGTGTCGTATACGTAAATTTTTTTGTTGTGCATTTACTGATAAATATTTGCCACAGTATTTTATTGGTCTGTCTGTCCATTGTAACGTAAAATTTAGCTGGTGATGACAGACTAAGCTGTAGCAATGCCCAAGGCCTCCGCCTGGCTGAGACATTGTGTGTTTTAACATTGGTGTTGTGCTACTGCCAGCAGTAGAAATTATAAGTAACACAGGTAAATATTGTCATCTTGTGGATTGAAATGGGATGAGTAATAAATGTGAATTTCATTGTGAGTAAATGATGAAATTTCTGAACACTTTTTGTTGTAGCTGTGATATTCACAAATTTTTTGCTGTGCATTTACTGAATAATAATTGTCAGAGTGATTTTTTGGTATGTCTGTCCATCGTGCCCTAAAATGTAACTGGTGATGAGAGTCTAAGGTGTAGCAATGCCCAAGGTCTCAGCCAGGCTGAGACGTTGTGTGTTTAATCATGGGTGTTGTGGTACTGCCAACAGTAGAAATTATAGATAACAGAGATAAATATTGTCATCTTGTGGATTGAAATGGGATGATAAATAAATGTGTATTTCACTGTGAGTAAGTATTGATTTTTTGTTCTCTTTTTGTTTTAGCTGTCAGATATGTAAATTTTTTTGTTGTGCATTTACTGATAAATATTTGTTACAGTATTTTTTTGGTCTATTGTCCATTGTGCCTTAAAATTTGGCTGGTGATGACAGAATAATCTTTAGCAATGCCCAAGGTCTCCGCCAGGCTGAGACGTTGTGTGTTTTAACATTGGGGTTGTGCTACTACCAACAGTAGAAATTATGCATAACACAGGTAAATATTGTCATCTTGTGGATTGAAATGCGACGATTAATAAATGTGAATATCATTGTGAGTAAATGATGAAATTTCTGATAACATTTTGTTGTAGCAGTGATATTCGTAAATTTTTTGTTGTGCATTTACTGAATAATAGTTGTCACAGTTATTTTTTGGTCTGTCTGTCCAACGTGCCCTAAAATTTAGCTGGTGATGACAGACAAAGCTGCAGCAATGCCAAGGTCTAGGTCAGACTCTGCGGTTGTGTGTTTTAGTTTGACGTTGGGAAATTGCGATCAGTAGAAATTATAGATAACACAGGTAACTATTGTCATCTTGAGGATTAAAATGGGATGATAAATAAATGTGAATTTCACTGTGAGTAAGTATTGAATTTTTTGTTCTCTTTTTGTTTTAGCTGTCAGATACGTAAATTTTTTTGTTGTGCATTTACTGATAAATATTTGTCACAGTATTTTATTGGTCTGTCTCTCCATATTAACCTAAAATTTAGCTGGTGATGACAGACAAATCTGTAGCAATGGCCAAGGTCTCCGCCAGGCTGAGACGTTGTGTGTTTTAACGTTGGTGTTGTGGTACTGCCAACTGCAGAAATTATAGATAACACAGGTAAATATTGTCATCTTGTGGATTAAAATGGGATGATAAATAAATGCGAATTTCACTGTGAGTTACGTATTGAATTTTTTAATCTCTTTTGGTCTTAGGTGTCGTATACGTAAATTTATTTGTTGTGCATTTACTGATAAATATTTGTCACAGTATTTTATTGGTCTGTCTGTCCATTGTAACCTAAAATTTAGCTGGTGATGACAGACTAAGCTGTAGCAATGCCCAAGGTCTAGGTCAGACTCGGCGGTTGTGTGTTTAAGTTTCACGTTGGGCTATTGCCAACAGTAGAAATTATAGATAATTGAGGTAAATATTGTCATCTTGTGGACGGAAATGGGATGATAAATAAATGTGAATTTCACTGTGAGTAAGTATTGAATTGTTTGTACTCTTTGTTGTAGCTGTCGGATACGTAAATTGTTTTGTTGTGCATTTACTGATAAATATTTGTCACACTATTTTATTGGTCTGTCTGTCCATTGTTCCCTAAAATTTAGCCGGTGATGACAGACTAAGCTGTAGCAATGCCCCAGGTCTCCGCCAGGCTGAGACGTTGTGTGTTTTAACATTGGTGTTGCGCTACTGCCAACAGTAGGAAGTATAGATAACACAGGTAAATTTTGTCATCTTGTGGATTGAAATGGGATGATTAATAAATGTGAATTTCATTGTGAGTAAATGATGAAATTTCTGAACACTTTTTGTTGTAGCAGTGATTTTCGTAAATTTTTTGTTGTGCGTTAACTGAATAAAAATTGTCACAGTGATCTTTTGGTCTGTCTGTCCAACGTGCCCTAAAATTTAACTGGTGATGACAGACTAAGCTGTAGCAATGCCAAGGTCTAGGTCAGACTCAGCGGTTGTGTGTTTTAGTTTGACGTTTGGGAATTGCCATCAGTAGAAATTATAGATAACACAGGTAAATATTGTCATCTTGTGGATTAAAATGGGATGATAAATAAATTTGAACTTCACTGTGAGTAAGGATTGAATTTTTTGTTCTCTTTTTGTTTTAGCCGTCAGATACGTAAAAATTTTTGTTGTGCATTTACTGATAAATATTTGTCACAGTATTTTATTGGTCTGTCTGTCCATTATACCCTAAAATTCAGCTGGTGATGACAGACAAATCTGTAGCAATGCCCAAGGTCTCCGCCAGGCTGAGTCGTTGTGTGTTTTAACATTGGTGTTGTGCTACTGCCAAAATTAGAAATTATAGGTAACACAGGTAAATATTGTTATCTTGTAGATTGAAATTGGATGAGTAATATATGTCAATTTCATTGTGAATAATTGATGAAATTTCTGTACACTTTTTGTTGTAGCTGTGATATTCGCAAATTATTTGCTGTGCATTTACTGAATAATAATTGTCAGAGTGATTTTTTGGTATGTCTGTCCATCGTGCCCTAAAATGTAATTGGTGATGAGAGACTAAGGTGTAGCAATGCCCAAGGTCTAAGCCAGGCTGAGACGTTGTGTGTTTAATCATGGGTGTTGTGGTACTGCCAACAGTAGAAATTATAGATAACAGAGATAAATATTGTCATCTTGTGGATTGAATGGGATGATAAATAAATGTGTATTTCACTGTGAGTAAGTATTGATTTTTTGTTCTCTTTTTGTTTTAGCTGTCAGATATGTAAATTTTTTTGTTGTGCATTTACTGATAAATATTTGTTACAGTATTTTTTTGGTCTATTGTCCATTGTGCCCTAAAATTTGGCTGGTGATGACAGACTAATCTTTAGCAATGCTCCAGGTCTCCGCCAGGCTGAGACGTAGTGTGTTTTAACATTGGTGTTGTGCTACCGTCAACAGTAGAAATTATAGATAACACAGGTAAATATTCTCATCTTGTGGATTGAAATGGGATGAGTAATAAATGTGAATTTCATTGTGAGTAAATGATGAAATTTCTGAACACTTTTTGTTGTAGCTGTGATATTCACAAATTTTTTGCTGTGCATTTACTTAATAATAATTGTCAGAGTGATTTTTTGGTATGTCTGTCCATCGTGCCCTAAAATGTAACTGGTGATGAGAGACTAAGGTGTAGCAATGCCCAAGGTCTCAGCCAGGCTGAGACGTTGTGTGTTTAATCATGGGTGTTGTGGTACTGCCAACAGTAGAAATTATAGATAACACAGGTATATATTCTCATCTTGTGTATTAAAATGGGATGTTAAATAAATGTGAATTTCACTGTGAGTATGTATTGAATTTTTGTTTCTCTTTTTGTTGTAGCTGTCAGATACGTAAATTGTTTTGTTCTGCATTTACTAATAAATATTTGTCACACTAATTTATTGGTGTGTCTGTCCATTGTTCCCTAAAATTTAGCCGGTGATGACAGACTAAGCTGTAGCAATGCCCAAGGTCTCCGCCTAATTGAGACGTTGTGTGTTTTAACATTGGGGTTGTGCTACTACCAACAGTAGAAATTATGCATAACACAGGTAAATATTGTCATCTTGTGGATTGAAATGCGATGATTAATAAATGTGAATATCATTGTGAGTAAATGATGAAATTTCTGATAACATTTTGTTGTAGCAGTGATATTCGTAAATTTTTTGTTGTGCATTTACTGAATAATAGTTGTCACAGTTATTTTTTGGTCTGTCTGTCCAACGTGCCCTAAAATTTAGCTGGTGATGACAGACTAAGCTGCAGCAATGCCAAGGTCTAGGTCAGACTCTGCGGTTGTGTGTTTTAGTTTGACGTTGGGGAATTGCCATCAGTAGAAATTATAGATAACACAGGTAAATATTGTCATCTTGTGGATTAAAATGGGATGATAAAGAAATGTGAACTTCACTGTGAGTAAGTATTGAATTTTTTGTTCTCTTTTTGTTTTAGCTGTCAGATACGTAAATTTTTTGTTCTGCATTTACTGATAAATATTTGTCAGAGTACATTATTGGTCTGTCTGTCCATTGTGCCCTAAAATTTGGCTGGTGATGACAGGCAAATCTGTAGCAATGCCCAAGGTCTCCGCCAGGCTGAGCAATGTGTGTTTTAACATTGGTGTTGTGCTATTGCCAAGAGTAGAAATTATAGATAACACAGGTAAATATTGTCATCTTGTGGATTAAAATGGGATGATAAATAAATGTGAATTTCACTGTGAGTAAGTATTGAATTTTTTTATCTCTTTTTGTTTTAGCTGTCAGATACGTAAATTTTTTGTTCTGCATTTACTGATAAATATTTGTCAGAGTACATTATTGATCTGTCTGTCCATTGATGCCTAAAATTTAGCTGGTGATGACAGACAAATCTGTAGCAATGCCCAACATCTCCGCCAGGCTGAGACGTTGTGTGTTTTAACATTGGTGTTGTGGTACTGCCAACAGTAGAAATTATAGATAACACAGGTAAATATTGCCATCTTGTGGATTGAAATGGGATGATTAATAAATGTGAATTTCATTGTGAGTAAATGATGAAATTTCTGATCACTTTTTGTTGTAGCTGTGATATTCGGAAATTTTGGTTGTGCATTTACTGAATGATAATTGTCACAGTGATTTTTTGGTCTGTCTGTCCATCGTGCCCTAAAATTTAACTGGTGATGACAGACTAAGCTGTAGCAATGCCTAAGGTCTCCGCCAGGCGGAGACATTATGTGTTTTAACATTGGTGTTCTGGTACTGCCAACAGAAGAAATTATAGATAACACAGGTAAATATTGTCATTTTGTTGATTAAAATGGTATGATAAATAAATGTGAATTTCACTAATTAAGTATTGAATATTTTTTTCTCTTTTTGTTTTAGCTGTCAGATACGTAAATTTAACTGGTGATGACAGACTAAGCTGTAGTAATGCCCAAGGTCCCCACCAGGCTGTCACGTTGTGTGTCTTAACATTGGTGTTGTGCTACTGCCAAGAGTAGAAATGATAGATAACACATGTAAATATTGTAATCTTGTGGATTGAAATGGGATGATATTAAATGTGAATTTCACTGTGAGTTAGTATGCATTTTTTTTCCTCTTTTTGTTGTAGCTGTCAGATACGTAAATTTTTTGTTCTGCATTTACTGATAAAAATTTGTCAGAGTACATTATTGGTCTGTCTGTCCATTGTGCCCTAATATTTGGCTGGTGATGACAGACAAATCTGTAGCAATGTCCAAGGTCTCCGCCAGGCTGAGACGTTGTGTGTTTTAACATTGGTCTTGTGCTACTGCTAACAGTAGAACTTATAGATAACACAGGTAAATTGCGTCATCTTGTGGATTAAAATGGGATGATAAATAAATGTGAATTTCACTGTGAGTAAGTATAGAATTTATTGTTCTCTTTTTGTTTTAGTTGTCAGTTACATAAACGTTTGCTGCTGCATTTACTGGTAAATATTTGTCACAGTATTTTATTGGCCTGTCTGTCCATTGTGCCCTAAAATTTGGCTGGTGATGACAGACAAAACTGTAGCAATGCCCAAGGTCTCCGACAGGCTGGGATGTTGTGTGTTTTAACATTGGTGTTGTGCTACTGCCAACAGTAGAAATTATAGATAACACAGGTAAATATTGTCATCTTGTGAAATAAAATGGTATGATAAATAAATGTGAATTTTACTGAGTAAGTATTGAATATTTTATTCACTTTTTGTTTTAGCTGTCGGATACGTAAATTTTTTGTTCTGCATTTAGTGATAAATACTTGTCACAGTATTTTATTGATCTGTCTGTCTATTGTTCCCTAAAATTTAGCTGGTGATGACAGACAAATCTGTAGCAATGCCCAAGGTCTCCGCCTAGCTGAGACGTTGTGTGTTTTAACATTGGTGATGTGCTACTGCCAACAGTAGAAATTATAGATAACACAGGTAAATATTGTCATCTTGTGGTTTGAAATGGGATGAGTAATAAATGTGAATTTCAATGTGAGTAAATGATGAAATTTCTGATCACTTTTTGTTGTAGCTGTGATATTCATAAATTTTTTGCTGTGCATTTACTGAATGATAATTGTCATAGTGATTTTTTGGTCTGTCTGTGCATCGTGCCCTAAAATTTAACTGGTGATGACAGACTAAGCTGTAGCAACGCCCAAGGCCTCCTCCAGGCTGAGACGTTGTGTGTTTTAAGATTTGTGTTGTGGTACTGCCAACAGTAGAAATTATAGATAACACAGGTAAATATTGTCATCTTGTGGATTGAAATGGGATGATAAATAAATGTGAATTTCACTATGAGTATGTATTGAATATTTGTTCTCTTTTTGTTTTAGCTGTCAGATACATAAATTTTTTGTTCTGCATTTACTGATAAATATTTGTCACAGTATTTTATTGGTCTGTCTGTCCATCGTGCCCTAAAAGTTAACTGGTGATTACAGACTATGCTGTAGCAATGCTCAAGGTCTAGGTCAGACTGGTCGGTTGTGTGCTTAAGTTTGGCGTTGGGCTATTGCCAACAGTAGAAATTATAGATAACACAGGTAAATATGGTCATCTGGTGGATTAAAATGGGATGATAAATAAATGTGAATTTCACTTTGAGTAAGTATTGAATATTTTTTTCTCTTTTTGTTTTAGCTGTCGGATACGTAAATTTTTTTGTTCTGCATTTACTGATAAATGTTTGTCACAGTATTTTATTGGTCTGTCTCTCCATTGTGCCCTAAAATTTAACTGGTGATGACAGACTAAGCTGTAGTAATGCCCAAGGTCCCCGCCAGGCTGTGACGTTGTGTGTCTTAACATTGGTGTTGTGCTACTGCCAAGAGTAGAAATGATAGATAACACAGTTAAATATAGTAATCTTGTGGATTGAAATGGGATGATAAATAAATGTGAATTTCACTATGAGTAGGTATTGTATTTTTTGTTCCCTTTTTGTTTTAGCTGTCAGATACGTAAATTTTTTTGTTCTGCATTTACTGATAAATATTTGTCACAGTATTTTATTGGTCTGCCTGTCCATCGTGCCCTAAAAGTTAACTGGTGATTACAGACTAAGCTGTAGCAATGCCCAAGGTCTAGGTCAGACTGGGCGGTTGTGTGCTTAAGTTTGGTGTTGGGCTATTGCCAACAGTAGTAATTATAGATAACAGAGGTAAATATTGTCATCTGGTGGATTAAAATGGGATGATAAATAAATGTGAATTTCACTTTGAGTAAGTATTGAATATTTTTTTCTCTTTTTGTTTTAGCTGTCAGATACGTAAATTTAACTGGTGATGACAGACTAAGCTGTAGTAATGCCCAAGGTCCCCGCCAGACTGTGACGTTGTGTGTCTTAACATTGGTGTTGTGCTACTGCCAAGAGTAGAAATGATAGATAACACAGGTAAATATAGTAATCTTGTGGATTGAAATGGGATGATAAATAAATGTGAATTTCACTATGAGTAAGTATTGAATATTTTTTTCTCTTTTTGTTTTAGCTGTCAGATACGTAAATTTAACTGGTGATGACAGACTAAGCTGTAGTAATGCCCAAGGTCCCCGCCAGGCTGTGACGTTGTGTGTCTTAACATTGGTGTTGTGCTACTGCCAAGAGTAGAAATGATAGATAACACAGGTAAATATAGTAATCTTGTGGATTGAAATGGGATGACAAATAAATGTGAATTTCACTATGAGTAAGTATTGAATTTTTTGTTCTCTTTTTGTTTTAGCTGTCAGATACGTAAATTTTTTTGTTCTGCATTTACTGATAAATGTTTGTCACAGTATTTTATTGGTCTGTCTGTCCATCGTGCCCTAAAATTTAACTGGTGATGACAGACTAAGCTGTAGTAATGCCCAAGGTCCCCGCCAGGCCGTGACGTTGTGTGTCTTAACATTGGTGTTGTGCTACTGCCAAGAGTAGAAATGATAGGTAACACAGGTAAATATAGTAATCTTGTGGATTGAAATGGGATGATAAATAAATGTGAATTTCACTATGAGTAAGAATTGTATTTTTTGTTCTCTTTTTGTTTTAGCTGTCAGATACGTAAATTTTTTTGTTCTGCATTTAATGATAAATGTTTGTCACAGTATTTTATTGGTCTGTCTGTCCATCGTGCCCTAAAATTTAACTGGTGATGACAGACTAAGCTGTAGTAATGCCCAAGGTCCCCGCCAGGCTGTGACTTTGTGTGTCTTAACATTGGTGTTGTGCTACTGCCAAGAGTAGAAATGATAGATAACACAGGTAAATATAGTAATCTTGTGGATTGAAATGGGATGATAAATAAATGTGAATTTCACTATGAGTAAGTATTGTATTTTTTGTTCTCTTTTTGTTTTAGCTGTCAGATACGAAAATTTTTTTGTTCTGCATTTACTGATAAATATTTGTCACAGTATTTTATTGGTCTGCCTGTCCATCGTGCCCTAAAAGTTAACTGGTGATTACAGACTAAGCTGTAGCAATGCCCAAGGTCTAGGTCAGACTGGGCGGTTGTGTGCTTAAGTTTGGTGTTGGGCTATTGCCAACAGTAGTAATTATAGATAACAGAGGTAAATATTGTCATCTGGTGGATTAAAATGGGATGATAAATAAATGTGAATTTCACTTTGAGTAAGTATTGAATATTTTTTTCTCTTTTTGTTTTAGCTGTCAGATACGTAAATTTAACTGGTGATGACAGACTAAGCTGTAGTAATGCCCAAGGTCCCCGCCAGGCTGTCACGTTGTGTGTCTTAACATTGGTGTTGTGCTACTGCCAAGAGTAGAAATGATAGATAACACAGGTAAATATAGTAATCTTGTGGATTGAAATGGGATGATAAATAAATGTGAATTTCACTATGAGTAAGTATTGTATTTTTTGTTCTCTTTTTGTTTTAGCTGTCAGATACGTAAATTTTTTTGTTCTGCATTTACTGATAAATGTTTGTCACAGTATTTTATTGGTCTGTCTGTCCATCGTGCCCTAAAAGTTAACTGGTGATTACAGACTAAGCTGTAGCAATGCCCAAGGTCCCCGCCAGGCTGTGACGTTGTGTGTCTTAACATTGGTGTTGTGCTACTGCCAAGAGTAGAAATGATAGATAACACAGGTAAATATAGTAATCTTGTGGATTGAAATGGGATGATAAATAAATGTGAATTTCACTATGAGTAAGTATTGAATATTTTTTTCTCTTTTTGTTTTAGCTGTCAGATACGTAAATTTAACTGGTGATGACAGACTAAGCTGTAGTAATGCCCAAGGTCCCCGCCAGGCTGTGACGTTGTGTGTCTTAACATTGGTGTTGTGCTACTGCCAAGAGTAGAAATGATAGATAACACAGGTAAATATAGTAATCTTGTGGATTGAAATGGGATGATAAATAAATGTGAATTTCACTATGAGTAAGTATTGTATTTTTTGTTCCCTTTTTGTTTTAGCTGTCAGATACGTAAATTTTTTTGTTCTGCATTTACTGATAAATATTTGTCACAGTATTTTATTGGTCTGCCTGTCCATCGTGCCCTAAAAGTTAACTGGTGATTACAGACTAAGCTGTAGCAATGCCCAAGGTCTAGGTCAGACTGGGCGGTTGTGTGCTTAAGGTTGGTGTTGGGCTATTGCCAACAGTAGTAATTATAGATAACAGAGGTAAATATTGTCATCTGGTGGATTAAAATGGGATGATAAATAAATGTGAATTTCACTTTGAGTAAGTATTGAATATTTTTTTCTCTTTTTGTTTTAGCTGTCAGATACGTAAATTTAACTGGTGATGACAGACTAAGCTGTAGTAATGCCAAAGGTCCCCGCCAGGCCGTGACGTTGTGTGTCTTAACATTGGTGTTGTGCTACTGCCAAGAGTAGAAATGATAGATAACACAGGTAAATATAGTAATCTTGTGGATTGAAATGGGATGATAAATAAATGTGAATTTCACTATGAGTAAGTATTGAATATTTTTTTCTCTTTTTGTTTTAGCTGTCAGATACGTAAATTTAACTGGTGATGACAGACTAAGCTGTAGTAATGCCCAAGGTCCCCGCCAGGCTGTGACGTTGTGTGTCTTAACATTGGTGTTGTGCTACTGCCAAGAGTAGAAATGATAGATAACACAGGTAAATATAATAATCTTGTGGATTGAAATGGGATGATAAATAAATGTGAATTTCACTATGAGTAAGTATTGAATTTTTTGTTCTCTTTTTGTTTTAGCTGTCAGATACGTAAATTTTTTTGTTCTGCATTTACTGATAAATGTTTGTCACAGTATTTTATTGGTCTGTCTGTCCATCGTGCCCTAAAATTTAACTGGTGATGACAGACTAAGCTGTAGTAATGCCCAAGGTCTCCGCCAGGCTGTGACTTTGTGTGTCTTAACATTGGTGTTGTGCTACTGCCAAGAGTAGAAAAGATAGATAACACAGGTAAATATAGTAATCTTGTGGATTGAAATGGGATGATAAATAAATGTGAATTTCACTATGAGTAAGTATTGAATTTTTTGTTCTCTTTTTGTTTTAGCTGTCAGATACGTAAATTTTTTTGTTCTGCATTTACTGATAAATGTTTGTCACAGTATTTTATTGGTCTGTCTGTCCATCGTGCCCTAAAATTTAACTGGTGATGACAGACTAAGCTGTAGTAATGCCCAAGGTCCCCGCCAGGCTGTGACGTTGTGTGTCTTAACATTGGTGTTGTGCTACTGCCAAGAGTAGAAATGATAGATAACACAGGTAAATATAGTAATCTTGTGGATTGAAATGGGATGATAAATAAATGTGAATTTCACTATGAGTAAGTATTGAATTTTTTGTTCTCTTTTTGTTTTAGCTGTCAGATACGTAAATTTTTTTGTTCTGCATTTACTGATAAATGTTTGTCACAGTATTTTATTGGTCTGTCTGTCCATCGTGCCCTAAAATTTAACTGGTGATGACAGACTAAGCTGTAGTAATGCCCAAGGTCCCCGCCAGGCTGTGACTTTGTGTGTCTTAACATTGGTGTTGTGCTACTGCCAAGAGTAGAAATGATAGATAACACAGGTAAATATAGTAATCTTGTGGATTGAAATGGGATGATAAATAAATGTGAATTTCACTATGAGTAAGTATTGAATTTTTTGTTCTCTTTTTGTTTTAGCTGTCAGATACGTAAATTTTTTTGTTCTGCATTTACTGATAAATGTTTGTCACAGTATTTTATTGGTCTGTCTGTCCATCGTGCCCTAAAATTTAACTGGTGATGACAGACTAAGCTGTAGTAATGCCCAAGGTCCCCGCCAGGCTGTGACGTTGTGTGTCTTAACATTGGTGTTGTGCTACTGCCAAGAGTAGAAATGATAGATAACACAGGTAAATATAGTAATCTTGTGGATTGAAATGGGATGATAAATAAATGTGAATTTCACTATGAGTAAGTATTGAATTTTTTGTTCTCTTTTTGTTTTAGCTGTCAGATACGTAAATTTTTTTGTTCTGCATTTACTGATAAATGTTTGTCACAGTATTTTATTGGTCTGTCTGTCCATCGTGCCCTAAAATTTAACTGGTGATGACAGACTAAGCTGTAGTAATGCCCAAGGTCCCCGCCAGGCTGTGACGTCGTGTGTCTTAACATTGGTGTTGTGCTACTGCCAAGAGTAGAAATGATAGATAACACAGGTAAATATAGTAATCTTGTGGATTGAAATGGGATGATAAATAAATGTGAATTTCACTATGAGTAAGTATTGAATTTTTTGTTCTCTTTTTGTTTTAGCTGTCAGATACGTAAATTTTTTTGTTCTGCATTTACTGATAAATGTTTGTCACAGTATTTTATTGGTCTGTCTGTCCATCGTGCCCTAAAATTTAACTGGTGATGACAGACTAAGCTGTAGTAATGCCCAAGGTCCCCGCCAGGCTGTGACTTTGTGTGTCTTAACATTGGTGTTGTGCTACTGCCAAGAGTAGAAATGATAGATAACACAGGTAAATATAGTAGTCTTGTGGATTGAAATGGGATGATAAATAAATGTGAATTTCACTATGAGTAAGTATTGAATTTTTTGTTCTCTTTTTGTTTTAGCTGTCAGATACGTAAATTTTTTTGTTCTGCATTTACTGATAAATGTTTGTCACAGTATTTTATTGGTCTGTCTGTCAATCGTGCCCTAAAATTTAACTGGTGATGACAGACTAAGCTGTAGTAATGCCCAAGGTCTCCGCCAGGCTGTGACTTTGTGTGTCTTAACATTGGTGTTGTGCTACTGCCAAGAGTAGAAATGATAGATAACACAGGTAAATATAGTAATCTTGTGGATTGAAATGGGATGATAAATAAATGTGAATTTCACTATGAGTAAGTATTGAATTTTTTGTTCTCTTTTTGTTTTAGCAGTCAGATACGTAAATTTTTTTGTTCTGCATTTACTGATAAATGTTTGTCACAGTATTTTATTGGTCTGTCTGTCAATCGTGCCCTAAAATTTAACTGGTGATGACAGACTAAGCTGTAGTAATGCCCAAGGTCCCCGCCAGGCTGTGACGTTGTGTGTCTTAACATTGGTGTTGTGCTACTGCCAAGAGTAGAAATGATAGATAACACAGGTAAATATAGTAATCTTGTGGATTGAAATGGGATGATAAATAAATGTGAATTTCACTATGAGTAAGTATTGAATTTTTTGTTCTCTTTTTGTTTTAGCTGTCAGATACGTAAATTTAACTGGTGATGACAGACTAAGCTGTAGTAATGCCCAAGGTCTCCGCCAGGCTGTGACTTTGTGTGTCTTAACATTGGTGTTGTGCTACTGCCAAGAGTAGAAATGATAGATAACACAGGTAAATATAGTAATCTTGTGGATTGAAATGGGATGATAAATAAATGTGAATTTCACTATGAGTAAGTATTGAATTTTTTGTTCTCTTTTTGTTTTAGCTGTCAGATACGTAAATTTTTTTGTTCTGCATTTACTGATAAATGTTTGTCACAGTATTTTATTGGTCTGTCTGTCCATCGTGCCCTAAAATTTAACTGGTGATGACAGACTAAGCTGTAGTAATGCCCAAGGTCCCCGCCAGGCTGTGACGTTGTGTGTCTTAACATTGGTGTTGTGCTACTGCCAAGAGTAGAAATGATAGATAACACAGGTAAATATAGTAATCTTGTGGATTGAAATGGGATGATAAATAAATGTGAATTTCACTATGAGTAAGTATTGAATTTTTTGTTCTCTTTTTGTTTTAGCTGTCAGATACGTAAATTTTTTTGTTCTGCATTTACTGATAAATGTTTGTCACAGTATTTTATTGGTCTGTCTGTCAATCGTGCCCTAAAATTTAACTGGTGATGACAGACTAAGCTGTAGTAATGCCCAAGGTCTCCGCCAGGCTGTGACTTTGTGTGTCTTAACATTGGTGTTGTGCTACTGCCAAGAGTAGAAATGATAGATAACACAGGTAAATATAGTAATCTTGTGGATTGAAATGGGATGATAAATAAATGTGAATTTCACTATGAGTAAGTATTGAATTTTTTGTTCTCTTTTTGTTTTAGCTGTCAGATACGTAAATTTTTTTGTTCTGCATTTACTGATAAATGTTTGTCACAGTATGTTATTGGTCTGTCTGTCCATCGTGCCCTAAAATTTAACTGGTGATGACAGACTAAGCTGTAGTAATGCCCAAGGTCCCCGCCAGGCTGTGACGTTGTGTGTCTTAACATTGGTGTTGTGCTACTGCCAAGAGTAGAAATGATAGATAACACAGGTAAATATAGTAATCTTGTGGATTGAAATGGGATGATAAATAAATGTGAATTTCACTATGAGTAAGTATTGAATATTTTTTTCTCTTTTTGTTTTAGCTGTCAGATACGTAAATTTAACTGGTGATGACAGACTAAGCTGTAGTAATGCCCAAGGTCCCCGCCAGGCTGTGACTTTGTGTGTCTTAACATTGGTGTTGTGCTACTGCCAAGAGTAGAAATGATAGATAACACAGGTAAATATAGTAGTCTTGTGGATTGAAATGGGATGATAAATAAATGTGAATTTCACTATGAGTAAGTATTGAATTTTTTGTTCTCTTTTTGTTTTAGCTGTCAGATACGTAAATTTTTTTGTTCTGCATTTACTGATAAATGTTTGTCACAGTATTTTATTGGTCTGTCTGTCCATCGTGCCCTAAAATTTAACTGGTGATGACAGACTAAGCTGTAGTAATGCCCAAGGTCCCCGCCAGGCTGTGACGTTGTGTGTCTTAACATTGGTGTTGTGCTACTGCCAAGAGTAGAAATGATAGATAACACAGGTAAATATAGTAATCTTGTGGATTGAAATGGGTTGATAAACAAATGTGAATTTCACTATGAGTAAGTATTGAATTTTTTGTTCTCTTTTTGTTTTAGCTGTCAGATACGTAAATTTTTTTGTTCTGCATTTACTGATAAATGTCTGTCACAGTATGTTATTGGTCTGTCTGTCCATCGTGCCCTAAAATTCTACTGGTGATGACAGACTAAGCTGTAGTAATGCCAAAGGTCCCCGCCAGGCCGTGACGTTGTGTGTCTTAACATTGGTGTTGTGCTACTGCCAAGAGTAGAAATGATAGATAACACAGGTAAATATAGTAATCTTGTGGATTGAAATGGGATGATAAATAAATGTGAATTTCACTATGAGTAAGTATTGAATATTTTTTTCTCTTTTTGTTTTAGCTGTCAGATACGTAAATTTAACTGGTGATGACAGACTAAGCTGTAGTAATGCCCAAGGTCCCCGCCAGGCTGTGACTTTGTGTGTCTTAACATTGGTGTTGTGCTACTGCCAAGAGTAGAAATGATAGATAACACAGGTAAATATAGTAATCTTGTGGATTGAAATGGGATGATAAATAAATGTGAATTTCACTATGAGTAAGTATTGAATTTTTTGTTCTCTTTTTGTTTTAGCTGTCAGATACGTAAATTTTTTTGTTCTGCATTTACTGATAAATGTTTGTCACAGTATTTTATTGGTCTGTCTGTCCATCGTGCCCTAAAATTTAACTGGTGATGACAGACTAAGCTGTAGTAATGCCCAAGGTCCCCGCCAGGCTGTGACGTTGTGTGTCTTAACATTGGTGTTGTGCTACTGCCAAGAGTAGAAATGATAGATAACACAGGTAAATATAGTAATCTTGTGGATTGAAATGGGATGATAAATAAATGTGAATTTCACTATGAGTAAGTATTGAATTTTTTGTTCTCTTTTTGTTTTAGCTGTCAGATACGTAAATTTTTTTTGTTCTGCATTTACTGATAAATATTTGTCACAGTATTTTATTGGTCTGCCTGTCCATCGTGCCCTAAAAGTTAACTGGTGATTACAGACTAAGCTGTAGCAATGCCCAAGGTCTAGGTCAGACTGGGCGGTTGTGTGCTTAAGTTTGGTGTTGGGCTATTGCCAACAGTAGTAATTATAGATAACAGAGGTAAATATTGTCATCTGGTGGATTAAAATGGGATGATAAATAAATGTGAATTTCACTTTGAGTAAGTATTGAATATTTTTTTCTCTTTTTGTTTTAGCTGTCAGATACGTAAATTTAACTGGTGATGACAGACTAAGCTGTAGTAATGCCCAAGGTCCCCGCCAGACTGTGACGTTGTGTGTCTTAACAGTGGTGTTGTGCTACTGCCAAGAGTAGAAATGATAGATAACACAGGTAAATATAGTAATCTTGTGGATTGAAATGGGATGATAAATAAATGTGAATTTCACTATGAGTAAGTATTGAATTTTTTGTTCTCTTTTTGTTTTAGCTGTCAGATACGTAAATTTTTTTGTTCTGCATTTACTGATAAATGTTTGTCACAGTATTTTATTGGTCTGTCTGTCCATCGTGCCCTAAAATTTAACTGGTGATGACAGACTAAGCTGTAGTAATGCCCAAGGTCCCCGCCAGGCTGTGACTTTGTGTGTCTTAACATTGGTGTTGTGCTACTGCCAAGAGTAGAAATGATAGATAACACAGGTAAATATAGTAATCTTGTGGATTGAAATGGGATGATAAATAAATGTGAATTTCACTATGAGTAAGTATTGAATTTTTTGTTCTCTTTTTGTTTTAGCTGTCAGATACGTAAATTTTTTTGTTCTGCATTTACTGATAAATGTTTGTCACAGTATTTTATTGGTCTGTCTGTCCATCGTGCCCTAAAATTTAACTGGTGATGACAGACTAAGCTGTAGTAATGCCCAAGGTCCCCGCCAGGCTGTGACGTTGTGTGTCTTAACATTGGTGTTGTGCTACTGCCAACAGTAGAAATGATAGATAACACAGGTAAATATAGTAATCTTGTGGATTGAAATGGGATGATAAATAAATGTGAATTTCACTATGAGTAAGTATTGAATATTTTTTTCTCTTTTTGTTTTAGCTGTCAGATACGTAAATTTAACTGGTGATGACAGACTAAGCTGTAGTAATGCCCAAGGTCCCCGCCAGGCTGTGACGTTGTGTGTCTTAACATTGGTGTTGTGCTACTGCCAAGAGTAGAAATGATAGATAACACAGGTAAATATAGTAATCTTGTGGATTGAAATGGGATGATAAATAAATGTGAATTTCACTATGAGTAAGTATTGAATTTTTTGTTCTCTTTTTGTTTTAGCTGTCAGATACGTAAATTTTTTTGTTCTGCATTTACTGATAAATGTTTGTCACAGTATTTTATTGGTGTGTCTGTCCATCGTGCCCTAAAATATAACTGGTGATGACAGACTAAGCTGTAGTAATGCCCAAGGTCCCCGCCAGGCTGTGACGTTGTGTGTCTTAACATTGGTGTTGTGCTACTGCCAAGAGTAGAAATGATAGATAACACAGGTAAATATAGTAATCTTGTGGATTGAAATGGGATGATAAATAAATGTGAATTTCACTATGAGTAAGTATTGAATTTTTTGTTCTCTTTTTGTTTTAGCTGTCAGATACGTAAATTTTTTTGTTCTGCATTTACTGATAAATGTTTGTCACAGTATTTTGTTGGTCTGTCTGTCCATCGTGCCCTAAAATTTAACTGGTGATGACAGACTAAGCTGTAGTAATGCCCAAGGTCTCCGCCAGGCTGTGACTTTGTGTGTCTTAACATTGGTGTTGTGCTACTGCCAAGAGTAGAAATGATAGATAACACAGGTAAATATAGTAATCTTGTGGATTGAAATGGGATGATAAATAAATGTGAATTTCACTATGAGTAAGTATCGAATTTTTTGTTCTCTTTTTGTTTTAGCTGTCAGATACGTAAATTTTTTTGTTCTGCATTTACTGATAAATGTTTGTCACAGTATTTTATTGGTCTGTCTGTCCATCGTGCCCTAAAATTTAACTGGTGATGACAGACTAAGCTGTAGTAATGCCCAAGGTCCCCGCCAGGCTGTGACGTTGTGTGTCTTAACATTGGTGTTGTGCTACTGCCAAGAGTAGAAATGATAGATAACACAGGTAAATATAGTAATCTTGTGGATTGAAATGGGATGATAAATAAATGTGAATTTCACTATGAGTAAGTATTGAATTTTTTGTTCTCTTTTTGTTTTAGCTGTCAGATACGTAAATTTTTTTGTTCTGCATTTACTGATAAATGTTTGTCACAGTATTTTATTGGTCTGTCTGTCCATCGTGCCCTAAAATTTAACTGGTGATGACAGACTAAGCTGTAGTAATGCCCAAGGTCTCCGCCAGGCTGTGACTTTGTGTGTCTTAACATTGGTGTTGTGCTACTGCCAAGAGTAGAAATGATAGATAACACAGGTAAATATAGTAATCTTGTGGATTGAAATGGGATGATAAATAAATGTGAATTTCACTATGAGTAAGTATTGAATTTTTTGTTCTCTTTTTGTTTTAGCTGTCAGATACGTAAATTTTTTTGTTCTGCATTTACTGATAAATGTTTGTCACAGTATTTTGTTGGTCTGTCTGTCCATCGTGCCCTAAAATTTAACTGGTGATGACAGACTAAGCTGTAGTAATGCCCAAGGTCTCCGCCAGGCTGTGACTTTGTGTGTCTTAACATTGGTGTTGTGCTACTGCCAAGAGTAGAAATGATAGATAACACAGGTAAATATAGTAATCTTGTGGATTGAAATGGGATGATAAATAAATGTGAATTTCACTATGAGTAAGTATCGAATTTTTTGTTCTCTTTTTGTTTTAGCTGTCAGATACGTAAATTTTTTTGTTCTGCATTTACTGATAAATGTTTGTCACAGTATTTTATTGGTCTGTCTGTCCATCGTGCCCTAAAATTTAACTGGTGATGACAGACTAAGCTGTAGTAATGCCCAAGGTCCCCGCCAGGCTGTGACGTTGTGTGTCTTAACATTGGTGTTGTGCTACTGCCAAGAGTAGAAATGATAGATAACACAGGTAAATATAGTAATCTTGTGGATTGAAATGGGATGATAAATAAATGTGAATTTCACTATGAGTAAGTATTGAATTTTTTGTTCTCTTTTTGTTTTAGCTGTCAGATACGTAAATTTTTTTGTTCTGCATTTACTGATAAATGTTTGTCACAGTATTTTATTGGTCTGTCTGTCCATCGTGCCCTAAAATTTAACTGGTGATGACAGACTAAGCTGTAGTAATGCCCAAGGTCTCCGCCAGGCTGTGACTTTGTGTGTCTTAACATTGGTGTTGTGCTACTGCCAAGAGTAGAAATGATAGATAACACAGGTAAATATAGTAATCTTGTGGATTGAAATGGGATGATAAATAAATGTGAATTTCACTATGAGTAAGTATTGAATTTTTTGTTCTCTTTTTGTTTTAGCTGTCAGATACGTAAATTTTTTTGTTCTGCATTTACTGATAAATGTTTGTCACAGTATTTTATTGGTCTGTCTGTCCATCGTGCCCTAAAATTTAACTGGTGATGACAGACTAAGCTGTAGTAATGCCCAAGGTCTCCGCCAGGCTGTGACTTTGTGTGTCTTAACATTGGTGTTGTGCTACTGCCAAGAGTAGAAATGATAGATAACACAGGTAAATATAGTAATCTTGTGGATTGAAATGGGATGATAAATAAATGTGAATTTCACTATGAGTAAGTATCGAATTTTTTGTTCTCTTTTTGTTTTAGCTGTCAGATACGTAAATTTTTTTGTTCTGCATTTACTGATAAATGTTTGTCACAGTATTTTATTGGTCTGTCTGTCCATCGTGCCCTAAAATTTAACTGGTGATGACAGACTAAGCTGTAGTAATGCCCAAGGTCTCCGCCAGGCTGTGACTTTGTGTGTCTTAACATTGGTGTTGTGCTACTGCCAAGAGTAGAAATGATAGATAACACAGGTAAATATAGTAATCTTGTGGATTGAAATGGGATGATAAATAAATGTGAATTTCACTATGAGTAAGTATCGAATTTTTTGTTCTCTTTTTGTTTTAGCTGTCAGATACGTAAATTTTTTTGTTCTGCATTTACTGATAAATGTTTGTCACAGTATTTTGTTGGTCTGTCTGTCCATCGTGCCCTAAAATTTAACTGGTGATGACAGACTAAGCTGTAGTAATGCCCAAGGTCTCCGCCAGGCTGTGACTTTGTGTGTCTTAACATTGGTGTTGTGCTACTGCCAAGAGTAGAAATGATAGATAACACAGGTAAATATAGTAATCTTGTGGATTGAAATGGGATGATAAATAAATGTGAATTTCACTATGAGTAAGTATCGAATTTTTTGTTCTCTTTTTGTTTTAGCTGTCAGATACGTAAATTTTTTTGTTCTGCATTTACTGATAAATGTTTGTCACAGTATTTTATTGGTCTGTCTGTCCATCGTGCCCTAAAATTTAACTGGTGATGACAGACTAAGCTGTAGTAATGCCCAAGGTCCCCGCCAGGCTGTGACGTTGTGTGTCTTAACATTGGTGTTGTGCTACTGCCAAGAGTAGAAATGATAGATAACACAGGTAAATATAGTAATCTTGTGGATTGAAATGGGATGATAAATAAATGTGAATTTCACTATGAGTAAGTATTGAATTTTTTGTTCTCTTTTTGTTTTAGCTGTCAGATACGTAAATTTTTTTGTTCTGCATTTACTGATAAATGTTTGTCACAGTATTTTATTGGTCTGTCTGTCCATCGTGCCCTAAAATTTAACTGGTGATGACAGACTAAGCTGTAGTAATGCCCAAGGTCTCCGCCAGGCTGTGACTTTGTGTGTCTTAACATTGGTGTTGTGCTACTGCCAAGAGTAGAAATGATAGATAACACAGGTAAATATAGTAATCTTGTGGATTGAAATGGGATGATAAATAAATGTGAATTTCACTATGAGTAAGTATTGAATTTTTTGTTCTCTTTTTGTTTTAGCTGTCAGATACGTAAATTTTTTTGTTCTGCATTTACTGATAAATGTTTGTCACAGTATGTTATTGGTCTGTCTGTCCATCGTGCCCTAAAATTTAACTGGTGATGACAGACTAAGCTGTAGTAATGCCCAAGGTCCCCGCCAGGCTGTGACGTTGTGTGTCTTAACATTGGTGTTGTGCTACTGCCAAGAGTAGAAATGATAGATAACACAGGTAAATATAGTAATCTTGTGGATTGAAATGGGATGATAAATAAATGTGAATTTCACTATGAGTAAGTATTGAATATTTTTTTCTCTTTTTGTTTTAGCTGTCAGATACGTAAATTTAACTGGTGATGACAGGCTAAGCTGTAGTAATGCCCAAGGTCCCCGCCAGGCTGTGACTTTGTGTGTCTTAACATTGGTGTTGTGCTACTGCCAAGAGTAGAAATGATAGATAACACAGGTAAATATAGTAGTCTTGTGGATTGAAATGGGATGATAAATAAATGTGAATTTCACTATGAGTAAGTATTGAATTTTTTGTTCTCTTTTTGTTTTAGCTGTCAGATACGTAAATTTTTTTGTTCTGCATTTACTGATAAATGTTTGTCACAGTATTTTATTGGTCTGTCTGTCCATCGTGCCCTAAAATTTAACTGGTGATGACAGACTAAGCTGTAGTAATGCCCAAGGTCCCCGCCAGGCTGTGACGTTGTGTGTCTTAACATTGGTGTTGTGCTACTGCCAAGAGTAGAAATGATAGATAACACAGGTAAATATAGTAATCTTGTGGATTGAAATGGGTTGATAAATAAATGTGAATTTCACTAACAGTAAGTATTGAATTTTTTGTTCTCTTTTTGTTTTAGCTGTCAGATACGTAAATTTTTTTGTTCTGCATTTACTGATAAATGTTTGTCACAGTATGTTATTGGTCTGTCTGTCCATCGTGCCCTAAAATTCTACTGGTGATGACAGACTAAGCTGTAGTAATGCCAAAGGTCCCCGCCAGGCCGTGACGTTGTGTGTCTTAACATTGGTGTTGTGCTACTGCCAAGAGTAGAAATGATATAGATAACACAGGTAAATATAGTAATCTTGTGGATTGAAATGGGATGATAAATAAATGTGAATTTCACTATGAGTAAGTATTGAATTTTTTGTTCTCTTTTTGTTTTAGCTGTCAGATACGTAAATTTTTTTGTTCTGCATTTACTGATAAATGTTTGTCACAGTATTTTATTGGTCTGTCTGTCCATCGTGCCCTAAAATTTAACTGGTGATGACAGACTAAGCTGTAGTAATGCCCAAGGTCTCCGCCAGGCTGTGACTTTGTGTGTCTTAACATTGGTGTTGTGCTACTGCCAAGAGTAGAAATGATAGATAACACAGGTAAATATAGTAATCTTGTGGATTGAAATGGGATGATAAATAAATGTGAATTTCACTATGAGTAAGTATTGAATTTTTTGTTCTCTTTTTGTTTTAGCTGTCAGATACGTAAATTTTTTTGTTCTGCATTTACTGATAAATGTTTGTCACAGTATGTTATTGGTCTGTCTGTCCATCGTGCCCTAAAATTTAACTGGTGATGACAGACTAAGCTGTAGTAATGCCCAAGGTCCCCGCCAGGCTGTGACGTTGTGTGTCTTAACATTGGTGTTGTGCTACTGCCAAGAGTAGAAATGATAGATAACACAGGTAAATATAGTAATCTTGTGGATTGAAATGGGATGATAAATAAATGTGAATTTCACTATGAGTAAGTATTGAATTTTTTGTTCTCTTTTTGTTTTAGCTGTCAGATACGTAAATTTTTTTGTTCTGCATTTACTGATAAATGTTTGTCACAGTATTTTATTGGTCTGTCTGTCCATCGTGCCCTAAAATTTAACTGGTGATGACAGACTAAGCTGTAGTAATGCCCAAGGTCCCCGCCAGGCTGTGACGTTGTGTGTCTTAACATTGGTGTTGTGCTACTGCCAAGAGTAGAAATGATAGATAACACAGGTAAATATAGTAATCTTGTGGATTGAAATGGGATGATAAATAAATGTGAATTTCACTATGAGTGAGTATTGAATTTTTTGTTCTCTTTTTGTTTTAGCTGTCAGATACGTAAATTTTTTTGTTCTGCATTTACTGATAAATATTTGTCAGAGTACATTATTGGTCTGTCTGTCCATCGTGCCCTAAAATTTAACTGGTGATGACAGACTAAGCTGTAGTAATGCCCAAGGTCCCCGCCAGGCAGTGACGTTGTGTGTCTTAAAATTGGTGTTAAGCTACTGCCAAGAGTAGAAATGATAGATAACACAGGTAAATATAGTAATCTTGTGGATTGAAATGGTATGATAAATAAATGTGAATTTCACTGTGAGTAAGTATTGAAATTTTTGTTCTCTTTTTGTTTTAGCTGTCAGATACGTAAATTTTTTTGTTCTGCATGTATTGATAAATATTTGTCAGAGTACATTATTGGAGTGTCTGTCCATTGTGCCCTAAAATTTGGCTGGTGATGACAGACAAATCTGTAGCAATGCCCAAGGTCTCCGCCAGGCTGAGACGTTGTGTGTTTTAGCATTGGTGTTGTGCTACTGCTCACAGTAGAACTTATAGATAACACAGGTAAATTTCATCATCTTGTGGATTAAAATGGGATGATAAATATATGTGAATTTCACTGTGAGTGAGTATAGAATTTTTTGTTCTATTTTTGTTTTAGTTGTCAGTTACATAAATTTTTTTCTGCTGCATTTACTGATAAATATTTGTGACAGTATTTTATTGGTCTGTCTGTCCATTGTTCCCTAAAATTTGTCTCGTGATGACAGACAAATCTGTAGCAATGCCCAAGGTCTCCGACAGGCTGAGACGTTGTGTGTTTTAACATTGGTGTTGTGCTACTGCCACCAGTAGAAATTATAGATAACAGAGGTAAATATTGTCATGTTGTGGATTAAAATGGGATGATAAATAAATGTGAATTTCACTGTGAGTAAGTATAGAATTTTTTGTTCTCTTTTTGTTTTAGCTGTCAGATACGTAAATTGGTTTGTTCTGCATTTAATAATAAATATTTGTCACAGTATGTTATTGGTCTGTCTGTCCATTGTGCCCTACAATTTAGCTGGTGATGACAGACAAATCTGTAGCAATGCCCAAGGTCTCCGACAGGCTGGGACGTTGTGTGTTTTAACATTGGTGTTGTGGTACTGCCAACAGAAGAAATTATAGATGACACAGGTAAATATTGTCATCTTGTGGAACAAAATGGGATGATAAACAAATGTGAATTTCAGTGTGAGTAAGTATTAAATTTTTTTATCTCTTTTTGTTTTAGCTGTCAGATACGTAAATTTTTTGTTCTGCATTAATGTTAAATATTTGTCAGAGTACATTATTGGTCTGTCTGTCCATTGTGCCCCAAAATTTGGCTGGTGATGACAGACAAATCTGTAGCAATGACCAAGGTCTCCGCCAGGCTGAGACGTTGTTTGTTTTAACATTGTTGTTGTGCTACTGCTCACAGTAGAAATTATAGATAACACAAGTAAATATTGTCATCTTGTGGATTGAAATGGGATGATAAATAAATGTGAATTTCACTGTGATGTAGTATTGAATACTTTGTTCTCTTTTTGATTTAGCTGTCAGATACGTAAATTTTTTTGTTCTGCATTTACTGATAAATATTTGTCACAGTATTTTATTGGTTTGTCTCTCCATTGTGCCCTAAAATTTAGCTGGTGATGACAGACAAATCTGTAGCAATGCCCAAGGTCTCCGCCAGGCTGAGACGTTGTTTGTTTTAACATTGTTGTTGTGCTACTGCCAACAGTAGAAATTATGGATAACACAGGTAAATATTGTCATCTTGTGGATTGAAATGGGATGATTAATAAATGTTAATTTTATTGTGAGTAAATGACGAAATTTCTGATCACTTTTTTTGTTGCTGTAATATTCGTATTTTTTTGTTGTGCATTTACTGAATGATAATAGTCACAGTGATTTTTTGGTCTGTCTATCCATCGTGCCCTAAAATTTAACTGGTGATGACAGACAAAGCTGTAGCAATGCGTAAGGTCTCCGCCAGGCGGAGACGTTATGTGTTTTAACATTGGTGCTGTGCTACTGCCAACAGTAGAAATTATAGATAACACATGTAAATATTGTCAGCTTGTGGATTTAAATGGGATGATAAATAAATGTGAATTTCCTGTGAGTAAGTATTGAAAATTTTTTTGCTTTTTGTTTTAGCTGTCGGATACGTAAATTTTTTTGTTCTGCATTTACTGATAAATACTTGTCACAGTATTTTATTGATCTGTCTGTCAATTGTGCCCTAAAATTTAGCTGGTGATGACAGACAAATCTGCAGCAATGCCCAAGGTCTCCGACAGGCTGGGAAGTAATGTGTTTTAACATTGGTGTTGTGGTACTGCCAACAGAAGGAATTATAGATAACACAGGTAAATATTGTCATCTTGTGGATTAAAATGGGATGTTAAATAAATGTGAATTTCACTGTGAGTAAGTATTGAATTTTTTGTTCTCTTTTGGTTTTAGCTGTCAGATACGTAAATTTTTTGTTCTTCATTTACTGATAAATATTAGTCAGAGTATATTATTGGTCTGTCTGTCCATTGTGCCCTAAAATTTGGCTGGTGATGACAGACAAATCTGTAGCAATGCCCAAGGTCTCCGACAGTTTGGGACGTTATGTGTTTTAACATTCGTGATGTGGTACTACCAAGAGAAGAAATTATAGATAACACAGGTAAATATTGTCATCTTGTGGATTAAAATGGGATGATAAATAAATGTGAAATTCACTGTGAGTAAGGATTGAATTTTTTGTTCGCGTTTTATTTTAGCTGTCAGATACGTAAATTTATTTCTTCTGCATTTACTGATAAATATTTGTCACAGTATTTAATTGGTCTGTCTGTCCATTGTGCCCTAAAATTTAGCTGGTGATGACAGACAAATCTGTAGCAATGCCCAAGGTCTCCGCCAGTCTAGGCCATTGGGTATTTTAACATTGGTGCTGGGCTACTGCCAACATTAGAAAATATAGATAACACAGGTAAAGATTGTCATCTTGTGGATTGAATAGGGATGAGTCATAAATGTGAATTTCATTGTGAGTAAATGATGAAATGTCTGATCACTTTTTGTTTTAGCTGTGATATTCGTAAATTTTTTGCTGTGCATTTAGTGTATAATTATCGTCACAGTGACATTTTGGTCTGTCTGTCCATCGTGCCCTAAAATTTAACTGGTGATGACAGACTAAGCTGTAGTAATGCCCAAGGTCCCCGCCAGGCTGTGACGTTGTGTGTTTTAACATTGGTGTTGTGCTACTGCTAACAGTAGAAATTATAGATAACACAGGTAAATATCGTCATCTTGTGGATTAAAATGGGATGATAAATAAATGTGAATTTCACTGTGACTAAGTATAGAATTTTTTGTTCTCTTTTCGTTTTAGCTGTCAGATACGTAAATTGTTTTGTTGTGCATTTACTGATAATTATTTGTTACAGTATTTTATTGGTCTGTCCGTCCAAATGCCCTAAAATTTAACTGGTGATTACAGACAAATCTGTGGCAATGCCCAAGGTCTAGGTAAGACTCGGCAGTTGTGTGTTTAAGTTTGATGATGGGCTATTGCCAAAAGTAGAAATCATAGATAACACTAGTAAATATTGTAATCTTATGGATTGAAATGGGATGATAAATAAACGTGAATTACACTGTGAGTAAGTATTGAATTTTTTGTTCTCTTTTTGTGTTAGCTGTCAGTTACATAAATTTTTTTCTTCTGCATTTACTGATAAATATTTGTCACAGTATTTTATTGGTCTGTCTGTCCATTGTGCCCTAAAATTTAGCTGGTGATGACAGACAAAACTGTAGCAATGTCCAAGGTCTCCGTCAGGCTGGGACGTTGTGTGTTTTAATATTGGTGTTGTGCTACTGCCAACAGAAGAAATTATAGATAACACAGGTAAATATCGTCATCTTGTGGATTAAAGTGGGATGATAAATAAATGTGAATTTCACAGTGACTAAGTATAGAATTTTTTGTTCTCTTTTTGTTTTATGTGTCAGATACGTACATTGTTTTGTTGTGCATTTACTGATAAATATTTGTGACAGTATTTTATTGGTCTGTCTGTCCACTGTGCCCTAAAATGTGGCTGGTGATGACAGACAAATCTGTAGCAATGCCCAAGGCCTCTGCCAGGCTGAGACGTTGTGTGTTTTAACATTGGTGTTGTGCTACTGCTAACAGTAGAAATTATAGATAACACAGGTAAATATCGTCATATTGTGGATTAAAATGGGATGATAAATAAATGTGAATTTCACTGTGAGTAAGTATAGGATTTTTTCTCCTCTCTTTGTTTTAGCTGTCAGATACGTAAATTGTTTTGTTGTGCATTTACTGATAAATATTTGTCACAGTATTTTATTGGCCTGTCTGTCCATTGTGCCCTAAAACTTAACTGGTGATTACAGACTAAGCTGTAGCAATGCCCAAAGTCTTGGTCAGACGCGGCGGTTGTGTGTTTAGGTTTGACGATGGGGTATTGCCAAAAGTATAAATTATAGATAACACAGGTAAATATTGTAATCTTGTGTATCGAAATGGGATGATAAATAAATGTGAATAACACTGTGAGTAGGTATTGAATTTTTTGCTCTCATTTTGTTTTAGCTGTTAGATACGTAAATTTTATTCTTCTGCATTTACTGATAAATATTTGTCACTGTATTTTATTGGTCTGTCTGTCCATTGTGCCCTAAGATTTAGCTGGTGATGACAGACAAATCTGTAGCAATGCGCAAGGTCTCCAACAGGCTGGGCATTGTGTGTTTTAACATTAGTGTTGTGGTACTGCTAACAGATGAAATTATAGATAACACAGGTAAATATTGTCATCTTGTGGATTAAAATGGGATGATAAATAAATGTGGATTTCACTGTGAGTAAGTATTGAATTTTTTGTACTCATTTTGTTTTAGCGATCAGATACTTAAATTTTTTTCTTCTGCATTTACTGATAAATATTTGTCACAGTATTTTATTGGTCTGTCTGTCCATTGTGCCCTAAAATTTAGCTAGTGATGACAGACAAATCTGTAGCAATGCCCAAGGTCTCCGACAGGCTGGGACGTTGTGTGTTTTAAATTTGGTGTTGTGCTACTGCTAACAGTAAAAATTATAGATAACACAGGTAAATATCGTCATCTTGTGGATTAAAATGGGAAGATAAATAAATGTGAATTTCACTGTGACTAAGTATTGAATTTTATGTTCTCTTTTTGTTTTAACTGTCAGATACGACAATTTTTTTGTTGTGCATTTACTGATAAATATTTGTCACACTATTTTATTGGTCTGTCTGTCCATGGTGCCCTAAAATTTGGCTGCTGATGCGAGACAAATCTGTAGCAATGCCCAAGGTCTCCGCCAGGATGAGACGTTGTGTGTTTTAAAATTGGTGTTGTGCTACTGCCATCAGTAGAAAATATAAATAACACAGGTAAATATTGTCATCTTGTGGATTTAAATGGTATCAATAGTAGATGTGAATTCCATTGTGAGTAAAGGATGAAATTTCTGATCACTTTTTGTTGTAGCTATGATATTCGTAAATTTCTTGTTGTGCATTTACTGATTAATAATTGTGACAGTGATTTTTTGGTCTGTCTGTCCATCATGCCCTAAATTTTACCTTGTGATGACAGACTAAGCTGTAGCAATGCCCAAAGTCTTGGTCAGACTCGGCGGTTGTGTGTTTAAGTTTGACGATGGGCTATTGCCAAAAGTAGAAATTATAGATAACACAGGTAAATATTGTAATCTTGTGGATTGAAATGGGATGATATATAAATGTGAATTTCACTGTGAGTAAGTATTGAATTTTTTGTCCGCTTTTTGTTTTAGCCGTCAGATACGTAAATTTTTATGTTGTGCATTTATTGATAAATATTAGTCACAGTAATTTATTGGTCTGTCTTTCCATGGTGCCCTAAAATTTGGCTGGTGATGACAGACAAATCTGTAGCAATGCCCAAGGTCTCCGCCAGGATGAGAAGTTGTGTGTTTTAACATTGGCGTTGTGCTACTGCTAACAGTAGAAATTATAGATAGCACAGGTAAATATTGTCATCTTGTGGATTGAAATGGGATGATAAATAAATGTTAATTTCACTGTGAGTAAGTATTGAATATTGTTTTCGCTTTTTGTTTTAGCTGTCGGATATGTAAATTTTTTTGTTCTGCATTTACTGATAAATATTTGTCACAGTATTTTATTTTTCTGTCTGTCCGTTGTACCTTAAAACTTAGCTGGTGATGACAGACAAATCTGTAGCAATGCCCATGGTCTCCGCCAGGCTAGGACGTTGTGTATTTTAACATTGGTGTTGTACTACTGCCAACAGTAGAAAATATAGATAACACAGGTAAACATTGTAATCTTGTGGAATGAAATGGGATGATAAATAAATGTGAATTTCACTGTGAGTAAGTATTGAATATTGTGTTCTCTTTTTGTTTTAACCGTCAGATACGTAAATTTTTGTGTTGTGCATTTATTGATAAATATTTGTCACAGTACTTTATTGGTCTGTCTGTCCATGGTGCCCTTAAATTTGCCTGGTGATGACTGACAAATCTGTAGCAATGCCCAAGGTCTCCCCAGGCTGAGACGTTGTGTGTTTTAACATTGGCGTTGTGCTACTGCTAACAGTAGAAATTATAGATAGCACAGGTAAATATTGTCATCTTGTGGATAGAAATGGGACGATAAATAAATGTTAATTTCACTGTGAGTAAGTATTGAATATTTTTTTCGCTTTTTGTTTCAACTGTCGGATATGTAAAATTTCTTGTTCTGCATTTACTGATAAATATTTGTCATAGTATTTTATTGGTCTCTCTGTCCGTGGTGCCCTAAAATTTAACTGGTGATTACAGATTAAGCTGTAGCAATGCCCAAGGTCTAGGTCAGACTCGGCAGTTGTGTGTTTAAGTTTGACGATGGGCTATTGCCAAAAGTAGATATTATAGATAACACAGGTAAATATTGTAATCTTGTGGATTGAAATGGGATGATAAATAAATATGAATTTCACTGTGAGTAAGTATTGAATTTTTTGTTCTCTTTTTGTTTTAGCCGTCAGATACGTAAATTTTTATGTTGTGCATTTATTGATAAATATTTGTCACAGTATTTTATTGGCCTGTCTGTCCATGGTGCCCTAAAATTTGGCTGGTGATGACAGACAAATCTGTAGCAATCCCCAAGGTCTCCGCCAGGCTGAGACGTTGTGTGTTTTTACATTGGTATTGTGCTACTGCTAACAGTAGAAATTATAGTTAACACAGGTAAATATTGTCATCTTGTGGATGGAAATGGGATGATAAATAAATGTGAATTTCACTGTGAGTAAGTATAGAATTTTTTGTTCTCTTTTTGTTCTAGCTTCCAGATATGTAAATTAATTTGTTGTGTATTTACTGATAAATATTTGTCACAGTATTTTATTTGTCTGTCTGTCCACTGTGCCCTAAAATTATGCTGGTGATGACATACAAATCTGTAGCAATGCCCAAGGACTCCGCCAGGCTGAGACGTTGTGTGTTTTAACATTGGTGTTGTGCTACTGCCAACAGTAGAAATTATAGATAACACAAGTAAATATTGACATCTTGTGGAATGAAATGGGATGATAAATAAATGTGAATTTCACTGTGAGTAAGTATAGAATTTATTGTTCTCTTTTTGTTCTAACTGTCAGATACGTAAATTGTTTTGTTTTGCATTTACTGATAAATATTTGTCACATTATTTTAATGGTCTGTCATTCCACTGTGCCCTAAAATTTAGCAGGTGATGACAGACAAAACTGTAGCAATGCCCAAGGTCTCCGCCAGGCTGATACGTTGTGTGTTTTAACATTGGTGTTGTGCTACAGCCAACAGTAGAAATTATAGATAACACAGGTAAATATTGTCATCTTGTGGATTAAAATGGGATGATAAATAAATGTGAATTTCACTGTGAGTAAGTATAGAATTTTTTGTTCTCTTTTTGTTTTAGCTGTAATATACGTAAATTTTTTGTTCTGCATTTACTGATAAATATTTGTCAGAGTACATTATTGGTCTGTCTGTCCATGGTGCCCTAAAATTTGCCTGGTGATGACAGATATATCTGTAGCAATGCAAAAGGTCTCCGCCAGGCTGAGACATTGTGTGTTTTAACATTGGTATTGTGCTACTGCTAACAGTAGAAATTATAGATAACACAGGTAAATATCGTCATCTTGCGGATTGAAATAGGATGAAAAATAAATGTGAATTTCACTGTGAGTTAGTATGGATATTTTTTCTCTTTTTGTTGTAGCTGTCGGATACGTAAATTTTTTTGTTCTGCATTTACTGATAAATATCTGTCACAGTATTTTATTGGTCTGTCTGTCCATTGTTCCCTAAAATTTACCTGGTGATGAAAGTCAAACCTGTAGCAATGCCCAAGGACTCCGCCAGGCTGTGACCTTGTGTGTTTTAACATTGTTGTTGTGCTACTGCCAACAGTAGAAATTATAGATAACACAGGTAAGTATTGTCATCTTGTGGATTAAAATGGTATGATAAATAAATGTGAATTTCACTGTGAGTAAACATTGAATATTTTTTTCGCTTTTTGTTTTAGCTGTCGGATACGTAAATTTTTTTGTTCTGCATTTACTGATAAATATTTGTCACAGTATTTTATTGATATGTCTGACAATTGTTCCCTAAAATTTAGCTGGTGATGGCAGACAAATCTGTAGAAATGCCCAAGGTCTCCGCCAGGCTGAGACGTTGAGTGTTTTAACATTGGTGTTGTGGTACTGCCAACAGTAGAAATTATAGATAACACAGGTAAATATGGTAATCTTGTGGATTGAAATGGGATGATAAATAAATGTGTATTTCACTGTGAGAAAGTATTCAATTGTTTGTTCTCTTTTTGTTTTAGCTGTCAGATACATAAATTTTTTGTTGTGCATTTGCTGATAAATATTTGTCACCGTATTTTATTGGTCTGTCTGTCCATTGTGCCCTAAAATATATCTGCTGATGACAGACAAATCGGTAACAATGCTCAAGGTCTCCGCCAGGCTAAGACTTTGTGTGTTTTAACATTGGTGTTGTGCTACTGCCAACAGTAGAAATTATAGATAACACATGTAAATATTGTCACCTTGTGGATTGAAATGGGATGATTAATAAATGTGAATTTCATTGTGAGTAAATGATGAAATTTCTACAAGAGTAGCAATGATAGATAACAATCTTGTGGATTGAAATGGGATGATAAATGAATGTTAATTTCATTGTGAGTAAGTATTGAATTGTTTGTTCTCTTTTTGTTTTAGCTGTCAGATACGTAAAATTTATGGTTGTGCATTTACTGATAAATATTGGCACAGTATTTTATTGGTCTGTCTGCTAATTGTGCCCTAAATTATAGCTGGTGTTGACAGCCAAATCTGTAGCAATGCCCAACGTCTCCGCCAGGCTGAGACGTTGTGTGTTTTAACATTGGTGATGTGCTACTGCCAACAGTACAAATTATAGATAACACAGGTAAATATTTTAATCTTGTGGATTGAAATGGGATGAATAATAAATGTGAATTTCACTGTGAGTAAGTATTGAATTTTTGGTTCTCTTATGTTTTAGCTTTCAGATACGTAACATTTTTGGTTGTGCATTTACTGATAAATATTTGTCACAGTATTTTATTGGTCTGTCTGTCCATAGTGCCCTAAAATTTAGCTGGTGTTGACAGCCAAATCTGTAGCAATGCCCAACGTCTCCGCCAGGCTGAGACGTTGTGTGTTTTAACATTGGTAATGTGATCCTGCCAACAGTAGAAATTATAGATAACACAGGTAAATATTGTAATCTTGTGGATTGAAATGGGATGATAAATAAATGTGAATTTCACTGTGAGTAAGTATTGAATTTTAGGTTCCCTTTTTGTTTTAGCTGACGGATACATAAATTTTTTTGTTCTGCATTTACCGATAAATTTTTGTCACAGTATTTTATTGGTCTGTCTGTCCATCGTGCGCTAAAATTTAACTTGTGATGGGAGACTAAGCTGTAGCAATGCCCAAGGTCTAGGTCAGACTGGGCGGTTGTGTGTTTAAGTTTGACGTTGGGCTATTGCCAACAGTAGAAATTATAGATAACAGAGGTAAATATTGTCATCTTGCGGATTAAAATGGGATGATAAATAAATGTGAATTTCACTGTGAGTAAGTATTGAATTTTTTGTTCTCTTTTTGTTGTAACTGTCAGAGACGTCAATTTTTTTTGTTGTGCATTTACTGATAAATATTTGTCACAGTATTTTATTGATCTGTCTGCCATTGTCCCCTAAAAATTAGCTGATGGCGACAGACAAATCTGTAGCAATGCCAAAGGTCTCTGCCACGCTGAGACGTTGTGTGTTTTAACATTGGTGTTGTGCTACTGCCATCAGTAGAAATTATAGATAACACAGGTAAATATTATCATCTTGTGGATTAAAATGAGATGACAAATATATGTGAATTTCACTGTGAGTTAGTATGGACTTTTTGTTCTCTTTTAGTTGTAGCTGTCGGATACGTAAATTTTTTTGTTCTGCATTTCCTGATAAATATTTGTCACAGTATTTTATTGGTCTGTCTGTCCATTGTTCCCTAAAATTAAGCCGGTGATGACAGACAAATCTGTAGCAATGCCTAAGGACTCCGCAAGGCTGAGACGTTGTGTGTATTAACATTGGTGTTGTGCTACTGCCAGGAGTAGAAATTATTGATAACACAGGTAAATATTGTCATCTTGTGGATTAAAATGGGATGATAAATAAATGCGAATTTCACTGTGAGTAAGTATAGAATTTTTTGTTCTCTTTTTGTTCAAGCTGTCAGATACAAAAGTTGTTTTGTTGTGCATTTACTGATAAATATTTGTCACAGTATTATATTGGTCTGTCTGTCCACTGTGCCCTAAAATTTAGCTGGTGATGACAGACATATTTGTAGCATTGCCCAAAGTCTCCGCCAAGCTGATACGTTGTGTGTTTTAATATTGGTGTTGTGCTAGAGCCAACAGTCGAAATTATAGATAACACAGGTAAATATCGTCATCTTGTGGATTAAAATGGGATGACAAATAAATGTGAATTTCACTGTGAGTTAGTATGGATTTATTGTTCTGTTTTTGTTGTAGCTGTCGGATACGTAAATTTTTTTGTCCTGCATTTACTGATAAATATTTGTCACAGTATTTTATTGGTCTGTCTGTCCATCGTGCCCTAAAATTTATCTGGTGATTACAGACTAAGCTGTAGCAGTGCCCAAGGTCTAGGTCAGACTTGGCGGTTGTCTGTTTAAGTTTACGATGGGCTATTGCCAAAAGTAGAAATTATAGATAACACAGGTAAATATTGTAATCTTGTGGATTGAAATGGGATGATAAATAAATGTGAATTTCACTGTGAGTGAGTATTGAATTTTTTGTTCACTTTGTGTTTTAGCTGTCAGATACGTAAATTTTTTTCTTCCGCATTTACTGATTAATATTTGTTAGAGTACATCATTGGTCTGTCTGTCTATTGTGCCCTAAAATTTCGCTGGTGATGACAGACAAATCTGTAGCAAGCCCAAGGTCCCTGCCAGGCTGAGACTTTGTGTGTTTAAACATTGGTGTTGTGCTACTGCTAACAGTAGAAGTTATAGATAACACAGGTGGCTGTTTGTGATGTCCTTGTGGATTCAAATGGGATGATAAATAAATGTGAATTTCACTGTGAGTAAGTATAGAACTTTTTGTTCTCTTTTTGTATTAGCTGTCAGTTACATAATTTTTTTTCTTCTGCATTTACTGATAAATATTTGTCACAGTATTTTATTGGTCTGTCTGTCCATTGTGCCCTACAATTTAGCTGGTGATGACAGACAAATCTGTAGCAATGCCCAAGGTCTCCGACAGGCTGGGACGTTGTGTGTTTTAACATTGTTGTTGTGCTACTGCCAACAGAAGAAATTATAGATAACACAGGTAAATATTGTAATCTTGTGGATTGAAATGGGATGATAAATAAATGTGAATTTCACTGTGAGTAAGTATTGAATTTTTTGTTCCCTTTTTGTTTTAGCTGTCAGATACGTAATGTTTTTTCTTCTGCATTTACTGATAAATATTTGTCACAGTATTTTATTGGTCTGTCCGTCCATTGTGCCCTAAAATTTAGCTGGTGATGACAGACAAATCTGTAGCAATGCCCAAGGTCTCCGACAGGCTGGGACGCTGTGTGTTTTAACATTGGTGTTGTGGTACTGCCAACAGGAAGAAATTATACATAACACAGGTAAATATTGTCATCTTGTGGATTAAAATGGGATGATAAATAAATGTGAATTTCACTGTGAGTAAGTATTGAATTTTTTGTTCTCATTTTGTTTTAGCTGTCAGAGACGTAAATTTTTTTCTTCTGCATTTACTGATAAATATTTGTCACAGTATTTTATTGGTCTGTCTGTCCATCGTGCCCTAAAATTTAACTGGTGATGACAGACTAAGCTGTAGTAATGCCCAAGGTTCCCGCCAGGCTGAGACGTTTTTTTAACCCTGGTGTTGTGCTACTGCCAAGAGTAGAAATGATAGATAACACAGGTAAATATACTAATCTTGTGGATTGAAATGGGATGATAAATAAATGTGAATTTCACTGTGAGTAAGTATTGAATTGTTTGATCTCTTTTTGTTTTAGCTGTCAGATACGTAAATTTTTTGTTGTGCATTTATTGATAAATATTTGTCACAGTAATTCATTGGTCTGTCTGTCCATCGTGCCCTAAAATTTAACTGGTGATGACAGACAAATCTGTAGCAAGGTCCAAGGTCTCCGCCTAGCTGAGACGTTGTGTGTCATAACATTGGTGTTGTGCTACTGCCAACAGTAGAAATTATAGATATCACAGGTAAATATTGTCATCTTGTGGATTGAAAGTATATGATTAATAAATGTGAATTTCATTGTGAGTAAATGATGAAATTTCTGATCACTTTTTGTTGTAGCTGTGATATTTGTAAATTTTTTGCTGTGCATTTACTGAATAATAATTGTCAGAGTGATTTTTTGGTCCGTCTGTCCATCGAGACCTAAAATTTACCTGGTGATGAGAGACAAAGCTGTAGCAATGCCCAAGGTCAAGGTCAGACTTGGCGGTTGTGTATTTAAGTTTGACGATGGGCTATTGCCAAAAGTAGAAATTATAGATAATACAGGTAAATATTGTAATCTTGTGCATTGAAATGGGATGATAAATAAATGTGAATTTCACTGTGAGTAAGTATTGAATTTTTTTTTCTCTTTTTGTTTAGCTGTCACATACGTAAATTTTGTTGTTGTGCATTTACTGACAAATATTTGTCACAGTATTTTATTGGTCTGTCTGTCCATCGTGCCCTAAAATTTAACTGGTGATTACAGACAAAGCTGTAGCAATGCCCAAGGTCTAGGTCAGACTCGGCGGTTGTGTGTTAAAGTTTGACGATGGGCTCTTGCCAAAAGTCGGACACGTAAATTTTTTGGTTCTGCATTTACTGATAAATATTTGCCACAGTATTTTATTGATCTGACTGTCCATTGTGCCCTAAAATGTAGCTGGTGATGAAAGACAAATCGGTAGCAATGCCCAACGTCTCCGCCTGGCTGAGACGTTGTGTGTTTTAACATTGGTGTTGTGCTACTGCCAACAGTAGAAATTATAGATAATACAGGTAAATATTGTAATCTTGTGGATTAAAATGTGATGATAGATAAATGTGAATTTCACTGTGAGTAAGTATTGAATATTTTGTTCTCATTATGTTTTAGATGTCAGATATGTAAATTTTTTTCTTCTGCATTTACTGATTAATATTTGTCACAGTATTTTATTGGTCTTTCTATCCATTGTGCCTTAAAATATATCTGATGATGACAGACAAATCTGTAGCAATGCTTAATGTCTCTGCCAGACTGAGACGTGTGTTGTAACATTTGTGTTGTGCTACTGCCAACAGTAGAAATTATAGTTAACACAGGCAAATATTGCCATCTTGTTGATTGAAATGGGATGAGTAATAAATGTGAATTTCATTGTCAGTGAATGTTGAAATTTCTGATCACTTTTTGTTGCAGCTGTGATATTCGTAAATTTTTTGTTGTGAATTTACTGAATAATAATTGTCACAGTGAATTCGTGGTCTGTCTGTCCATCGTGCCCTAAAATTTAACTGGTGATGACAGACTAAGCTGTAGCAATGCCCAAGGTCTAGGTCAGACTCAGCGGTTGTGTGTTTAAGTTTGACGATGGGCTATTGCCAACAGTAGAATTATAGATAACACAGGTAAACATTGTCATCTTGTGGATTGAAATGGGATGATAAATAAATGTGAATTTCACTGTGAGAAAGTATTGAATTTTTTGTTCTCTTTTTGTGTTAGCTGTCAGATACGTAAATTTTTGTTGTGCATTTACTGATAATTATTTGTCACAGTATTTTATTGGTCTGTCTGTCCATTGTGCCCTAAACTTTAGCTGGTGATGACAGACAAATCTGTAGCAATGCCCAAGGTCTCCGACAGGCTGGGAAGTAGTGTGTTTTAACATTGTTGTTGTGCTACTCCCAGCAGTAGAAAATATAGATAACACAGGTAAATATTGTCATCTTGGGGATTGAAATGGGAGGATTAATAAATGTGAATTTCATTGTGAGTAAATGATGAAATTTCTGGTCACTTTTTGTTGTAGCTGTGATATTCGTAAATTTTTTGTTGTGCATTTACAGAATAATAATTGTCAGTGCAATTTTAAGTCTGTCTGGCCATCGTGCCCTAAAATTTAACTGGTGATGACAGACTAAGCTGAAGCAATGCCCAAGGTCTCCGCCAGGCTGAAACGTTGTGTGTTTTAACATTGGTGTTGTGCTTCTGCCAACAGTAGAAATTATAGATAACACAGGTAAATATTGTCATCCCATGGATTAAAATGGGATGATTAATAAATGTGAATTTCACTGTGAATAATTATTGAATTTTTTGTCCTCTTTATGTTTTCGCTGTCAGATACGTAAATTTTTTTGTTGTGCATTTACTGATAAATATATGTCACAGTATTTTATTGGTCTGTCTGTCCATTGTGCCCTAAAATTTAGCTGGTGATGACAGACAAATCTGTAGCAATGCCCATGGTCTCCGCCAGGCTGTTAAGTTGTGTGTTTTAACATTGGTGTTGTGGTACTGCCAACAGTAGAAATTATAGATAACACATGTCAATATTGCCATCTTGTGGATTAAAATTGGATGATAAATAAATGTGAATTTCACTGTGAGTAAGTATTGAATTTTTTGTTCTCTTTTAGTTGTAGCTGTCGGATACGTAAATTTATTTGTTCTGCATTTACTGATAAATATTTGTCAAAGTATTTTATTGATCAGTCTGTCCATTGATCCCTAAAATTTAGCTGGTGATGACAGACAAATCTGTAGCAATGCCCAACGTCTCCGCCTGGCTGGGACGTTGTGTGTTTTAACATTGTTGTTGTGCTACTGCCAACAGTAGAAATTATAGATAATACAGGTAAATATTGTCATCTTGTGGATTAAAATGGGATGATAAATAAATGTGAATTTCACTGTGAGGAAGTATTGAATTTTTTGTTCTCTTTTTGTTTTAGCTGTCAGATACGTAAATTTTTGTTGTGCATTTACTGATAAATATTTGTCACAGTATTTTATTGGTCTGTCTGTCCATTGTGCCGTAAAGTTTAGCTGGTGATGACAGACAAATCTGTAGCAATGCCCAAGGTCTCTGCCAGGCTGATACGTTGTGTGTATTATTATTGTAGTTGTGCTACTGCCAACAGTAGAAAATATAGATAACACAGGTAAATATTGTCATCTTGGGGATTGAAATGGGAGGATTAATAAATGTGAATTTCATTGTGAGTAAATGATGAAATTTCTGATCACTTTTTGTTGTAGCTGTGATATTCGTAAATTTTTTGTTGTGCATTTACAGAATAATAATTGTCAGTGTAATTTTTAGGTCTGTCTGGCCATCGTGCCCAAAAATTTAACTGGTGATGACAGACAAAGCTATAGCTATGCCCAAGGTCTAGGTCAGACTCAGCGGTGGTGTGTTTAAGTTTGACGTTGGTCTACTGCCAACAGTAGAAATAATACGTAACACAGGTAAATATTGTCATCTTGTGGATTAAAATGGGATGATAAATAAATGTGAATTTCACTGTGAGTAAGTATTGAATATTTTGTTCTCTTTATGTTTTAGATGTCTGATACGTAAATTTCTTTGTTCTGCATTTACTGATTAATATTTGTCACATTATTTTATTGGTATTTCTATCCATTGTGCCCTAAAATTTCTCTGGTGATGACTGACAAATCTGTAGCAATGCCCAAGGTCTCCGCCAGACTGAGAAGTTGTGTGTTTTAACATTGGTGTTGTGCTACTGCCAATAGTAGGAGTTATAGATAACACAGGTAAATATTGTCATCTTGTGGATTGAAATGGGGTGAGTAATAAATGTGAATTTCATTGTGAGTGAATGATGAAATTTCTGATCACTTTTTGTTGTAGATGTGATATTCGTAAATTTTTTGTTGTGCATTTGCTGAATAATAATTGTCACAGTGAATTTTTGGTCTGTTTGTCCATCGTGCCCTAAAATTTAACTAGTGATGACAGACTAAGCTGTAGCAATGCCCAAGGTCTAGGTCAGACTCAGCGGTTGTGTGTTTAACTTTGACGCTGGGCTATTGCCAACAGTAGATATTATAGATAACACAGGTAAACATTGTCATCTTGTGGATTAAAATGGAATGATAAATAAATGTGAATTTCACTGTGAGTTAGTATTGAATTTTTTGTTCTCTTTTTGTTTTAGCTGTGAGGTACGTCAATTTTTTTGTTCTGCATTTACTGATAAATATTCGTCACAGTATTTTATTGGTCTGTCTGCCATTGATCTCTAAAATTTAGCTGGTGATGACAGACAAATTTGCAGCAATGCCCAACGTCTCCGCCTGGCTGAGACGTTGTGTGTTTTAACATTGGTGTTTGGCTATTGCAAACAGTAGAAATTATAGATAACACAGGTAAAAATTGTCATCTTATGGATTAAAATGGGATGGTTAATAAATGTGAATTTCACTGTGAATAATTAAAGAATTTTTGGTCCTCTTTATGTTTTAGCTGTCAGATACGTAAATTTTTTTGTTGTGCATTTACTGATAAATATATGTCACAGTATTATATTGATCTGTCTGCCATTGATCCCTAAAATTTAGCTGGTGATGACAGACAAATCTGTAGCAATGCCCAACGTCTCCGCCTGGCTGAGACGTTGTGTGTTTTAACATTGGTGTTGTGCTACTGCCAACAGTAGAAATTATAGATAACACAGGTAAATATTGTCATCTTGTGGATTAAAATGGGATGATAAATAAATGTGAATTTCACTGTGAGTAAATATTGAATTTTTTGTTCTCTTTATGTTTTAGATGTCAGATACGTAAATTTTTTTGTACTGCATTTACTGATTAATATTTGTCACAGTATTTTATTGGTATTTCTATCCATTGTGCCCTAAAATTTATCTGGTGATGACTGACAAATCTGTAGCAATGCCCAAGGTCTCCGCCAGACTGAGACGTTGAGTGTTTTAACATTGGTGTTGTGCTACTGGAAACAGTAGAAGTTATAGATAACACAGGTAAATATTGCCATCTTGTGGATTGAAATGGGATGAGTAATAAATGTGAATTTCATTGTGAGTGAATGATAAATTTCTGATCACTTTTTGTTGTAGCTGTGATATTCGTAAATTTTTTGTTGTTCTTTTACTGAATAATAATTGTCACAGTGAATTTTTGGTCTGTCTGTCCATCGTGCCCTAAAATTTAACTGGTGATGACAGACTAAGCTGTAGCAATGCCCAAGGTCTAGTTCAGACTCAGCGGTTGTGTGTTTAAGTTTGACGCTGGGCTATTGCCAACAGTAGAAATTATAGATAACACAGGTGAACATTGTCATCTTGTGGATTAAAATGGGATGATAAATAAATGTGTATTTCACTGTGAGTAAGTATTGAATTTTTTGTTCTCTTTTTGTTTTAGCTGTGAGGTACGTCAATTTTTTTGTTCTGCATTTACTGATAAATATTCGTCACAGTATTTTATTGGTCTGTCTGCCATTGTCCTCTAAAATTTAGCTGGTGGTGACAGACAAATGTGTAGCAATGCCCAAGGTCTCCGCCAGGCTCAGACATTGTTTGTTTTAACATTGGTGATGTGCTAGTGCCAACAGTAGATATTATAGATAACACAAGTAAACATTGTCATCGTGTGGATTAAAATGGGATGATAAATAAATGTGAATTTCACTGTGAGTAAGTATTGAATATTTTGTTCTCTCTTTGTTTTAGATGTCTGATACGTAAATTTTTTGTTCTGCATTTACTGATAAATATTTGTCAGAGTACATTATTGGTCTGTCTGTCCATTGTGCCCTAAAATTTGGCTGGTGATGACAGACAAAGCTATAGCTATGCCCAAGGTCTAGGTCAGACTCAGCGGTTGTGTGTTTAAGTTTGACGTTGGTCTATTGCCAACAGTAGAAATTATACGTAACACAGGTAAATATTGTCATCTTGTGGATTAAAATGGGATGATAAATATATGTGAATTTCACTGTGAATAAGTATTGAATATTTTGTTACCTTTTTGTTTTAGGTGTCAGATATGTAAACTTTGTTGTTGTGCATTTACTGATAAATATATGTCACAGTATTATATTGATCTGTCTGCCATTGATCCCTAAAATTTAGCTGGTGATGACAGACAAATCTGTAGCAATGCCCAACGTCTCCGCCTGGCTGAGACGTTGTGTGTTTTAACATTGGTGTTGTGCTACTGCCAACAGTAGAAATTATAGATAACACAGGTAAATATTGCCATCTTGTGGATTGAAATGGGATGAGTAATAAATGTGAATTTCATTGTGAGTGAATGATAAATTTCTGATCACTTTTTTTTGTAGCTGTGATATTCGTAAATTTTTTGTTGTTCTTTTACTGAATAATAATTGTCACAGTGAATTTTTGGTCTGTCTGTCCATCGTGCCCTAAAATTTAACTGGTGATGACAGACTAAGCTGTAGCAATGCCCAAGGTCTAGGTCAGACTCAGCGGTTGTGTGTTTAAGTTTGACGCTGGGCTATTGCCAACAGTAGAAATTATAGATAACACAGAGTAAACATTGTCATCTTGTGGATTAAAATGGGATGATAAATAAATGTGTATTTCACTGTGAGTAAGTATTGAATTTTTTGTTCTCTTTTTGTTTTAGCTGTCAGATACGTCAATTTTTTTGTTCTGCATTTACTGATAAATATTTGTCACAGTATTTTATTGGTATGTCTGTCCATTGTGCCCTACAATTTAGCTGGTGATGACAGACAAATCTGTAGCAATGCCAAAGGTCTCCGACAGGCTGAGATGTTGTGTGTTTTAACATTGGTGTTGTGCTAGTGCCAACAGTAGAAATTATAGATAACACAGGTAAATATTGTAATCTTGTGGATTAAAATGGGATGACAAATAAATGTGAATTTCACTGTGAGTAAGTATTCAATTTTTTGTTCTCTTTTTGTTGTAGCTGTCGGATACGAAAATTTTTTTGTTGTGCATTTACTGATAAATATTTGACACAGTATTTTATTGGTCTGTCTGTCCATCGTGCTCTAAAATGTAACTGGTGATGAGAGACAAAGCTATAGCTATGCCCAAGGTCTAGGTCAGACTCAGCGGTTGTGTGTTTAAGTTTGACGTTGGTCTATTGCCAACAGTAGAAATTATACGTAACACAGGTAAATATTGTCATCTTGTGGATTAAAATGGGATGATAAATAAATGTGAATTTCACTGTGGGTGAGTATTGAATATTTTGTTCTCTTTTTGTTTTAGGTGTCAGATACGTAAATTTTGTTGTTGTGCATTTACTGATAAATATATGTCACAGCATTATATTGATCTGTCTGTCCATTGATGCCTAAAATTTAGCTGGTGATGACAGACAAATCTGTAGCAACGCCCAACATCTCCGCCTGGCTGAGACGTTGTGTGTTTTAACATTGGTGTTGGGCTATTGCCAACAGTAGAAGATATAGATAACACAGGTAATATTGTCATCTTGCGGATTGAAATGGGATGATAAATAAATGTGAATTTCATTGTGATTAAATGATGAAATTTCTGATCACTTTTTGTTGTAGCTGTGATATTCGTAAATTTTTTGTTGTGCATTTACTGAATAATAATTGTCACAGTGATTTTTTGGTCTGTCTGTCCATCGTGCCCTAAAATTTAACTGGTGATGACAGACTAAGCTGTAGCAATGCCCAAGGTCTAGGTCAGACTCGGCGGTTGTGTGTGTAAGTTTGACGTTGGTCTATTGCCAACAGTAGAAATTATAGATAACACAGGTAAATATTGTCATCTTGTGGATTAACATGGGATGATAAATAAATGTGAATTTCACTATGAATAATTATTGAATTTTATGTTCTCTTTTTGTTTCATTTGTCAGATACGTAAATTTTTTTGTTGTGCATTAACTGATAAATATTTGTCACAGTATTTTATTGGTCTGTCTGTCAATTGTGTCCTAAAATTTAGCTGATGATGACAGACAAATCTGTAGCAATGCCCAAGGCCTCCGCGAGGCTGAGACGTTGTGTGTTTTAACATTGGTGTTGTGCTACTGCCAACAGTAGAAATTATAGATAACACAGGTAAATATAGTCATCTTGTGGATTAAAATAGGATGATAAATAAATGTGATTTTCATTGTGAATAAATGATGATATTTCTGGTCACTTTTTGTTGTAGCTGTGATATTCATAAATTTTTTGTTGTGCATTTACTGAATAATAATTGTCACAGTGATTTTTTGGTCTGTCTGTCCATTGTGCCCTAAAATTTAACTGGTGATGACAGACTAAGCTGTAGCAATGCCCAAGGTCTAGGTCAGACTCGGCTGTTGTGTGTTTAAGTTTGTCGTTGGGCTAATGCCAACAGTAGAAATTATAGGTAACACAGGTAAATACTGTCATCTTGTGGATTAAAATGGGATTATAATTAAATGTGAATTTCACTATGAGTAAGTATTGAATTTTTTGTTCTCTTTTTTTTCAGCTGTCAGATACGTAATTTTTTTTTTTTGTTGTGCATTTACTGATAAATATTTGTCACAGTATTTTATTGGTCTGTGTGCATTGTTCCCTAAGATTTAACTGGTGTTGACAGACAAAGCTGTAGTTATGCCCAAGGTCTAGGTCACTCTGCGGTTGTGTTTTTAAGTTTGAGGTTGGTGTATTACCAACAATAGAAATTATAGGTAACACAGGTAAATATTGTCATCTTTGGGATTAAAATGGGATGATAAATAAATGTGAATTTCACTGTGAGTAAGTATTGAATTTTTTGTTCTCTTTTTGTAGTAGCTGTCGGATACATAATTTTTTTTGTTCTGCATTTACTGATAAATATTTGTCACAGTATTTTATTGCTCTGTCTGTCCATTGTTCCCTAAAATTTAGCTGGTGATGACAGACAAATCTGTAGCAATGCCCAAGGTCTCCGCCAGGCCAGGACGTTGTGTGTTTTGACATTGGTGTTGTGCTACTGCCAACAGTAGAAAATATAGATATCACAGGTAAATATTGTCATCTTGTGGATTGAAATGGGATGATTAATAAATGTGAATTTCATTGTGAGTAAATGATGAAATTCCTGATCACTTTTTGTTGTAGCTGTGATATTCGTAAATTTTTTGCTGTGCATTTACAGAATAATAATTGTCCCTGTGATTTTTTGATCTGTCTGTCCATCACGCCCTAAAATTGAACTGGTGATGACAGACAAAGCTGTAGGTATGCCCAAGGTCTAGGTCAGACTCGGTGGTTGTGTGTTTAAGTTTGACGTTGGGCTATTGCCAACAGTAGAAATTATAGGTAACACAAGTAAATATTGTCATCTTGTGGATTAAAATGGGATGATAAATAAATGCGAATTTCACTGTGAGTAAGTATTTAATTCTTTGATCTCTTTTTGTTTTAGCTGTCAGATACATAAATTTTTCTGTTTTGCACCTATTGATAAATAATTGTCACAGTGTTTAATTCGTATGTCTTTCATCGTTCCCTAAAATTTTGCTGGTGATGACAGACAAAGCTGTAACAGCGCCCAAAGTTTATATCAGGCTCTGAGGCTTTGTGTTTTAATATAGATGATCTGCAATTGCGAACAGTAGAAATTACAAATCCTCTCAGGTAAATATTGTCATCTAGAGAATGGAATGGTGATGATAAATAGATGTAAAATATAGGGTGAGCAAAAAATGAAAATTCGGGTATCCTTTTCTTTTAGCTGTCAAATACGTAAATATTTTTCTGTGCACCTACTAATAAATACTTCACAGCATGTTTTATTTGTCTCTCTCTGTATCCTACTCTAAAGATTAGGATGTGATAACAGACTAACCTGTAACAAAACCCAAGGTATAAGTCAGGCTGGAGGTTGTGTGTTATAACATTGATGTTGTGCTATTGCCAACAGTAGAAATTAACGATAACCCATGACAATATTGTCAACTTGAGTTTAAAAATGGGATGATTAGTAAATGTGATTTTCACTGTCAGTACATAATGAAATTTCTCTTCTCCTTTTGTTTTAGCTGTCACATACTTAACATTTTTTATTTTGCATTTACTGATAAATAATTGTCACAGTGATTTATTGGTATGTCTGTCCATCGTGCCCTAAAATTTAGCTGGTGAAGACAAAGCTGTAGTGACGCCCAAGGTCTAGGTCAGGCTGGTAAGTTGTGTGTTCAACACTGATGTTGTGCTATTGCCAACAGTGGAAATTACAGATAACCCAGGTAAATATTGTCACTTAGTGAATGGAAAAGGGATGATAAAGAAATGTGAAATACACTATGAGGAAATAATGAAAAATCTGTCTCATTTTGATTTAGCTGTCACACATATAAATTTTGTTGTTGTGCATTATCGATAAATAATTGTCAGAGTGTTTTATTGGTCTGTCTGTCCATCATGCCCAAAAGTATAGTTGGTGATAACAGATTAGCCTGTAGCACAACCCAAGGTTTAGGTCAGGCTGGGATGTTGGCTGTTTTAACACTGGTGTTGTGCTATAGCCAACAGTACAAATTACAGATCTTCCAGGTGCATTTTGTCGTCTAATGAATGGAGGATGGATTATAAATAAATGTGAAACACACTGAGAGTAAATAATGAAAAATGTATCCTCCTTTCGTTTTCCCTGTCACATACATAAATTATTTTGATGTGCAATTACTGGTAAATGATTGTCAAGTCGTTTTATTGGTCTCTCCGTCCATCATGCCCTAATATTTGGCTGGTGATGACAGACTAAGCTGTAGCAGAGCTCAAGGTCTAGGTCAGGCTGGGAGGTTGTGCATTTTAAAATTGGACATGTGCTATTGTGAACAGTAGAAATTACAAATCCTCCAGGTAAATATTGTCATCTAGACAATGGAATGGTAATGATAAATAAATGTGAAATACAGTGTGAGTAAATAATGAAAATTCGGGTCTTCTTTTGTGTTAGCTGTCAAATACGTAAATCTTTTTGCTGTGCACTTACTAATAAATACTTCTCAGCGTGCCTTATTTGGCTGTCTCTCTATCCTACTCTAAAGATTAGGAGGTGATAACAGATTAACCTGTAACAAAACCCAAGGTCCAGGTCAGGCACACGTTGCGTGTTATAACATGATGTTGTGCTATTGGCAACAGTAGAAATTGCAGATAACGCAGGCAAATATTGTTGTCTTGTGGATCAAAATGGGATGATTTAAAATTTGGAATTTCACTGTGAGTAAAGAATGAAATATCAGTTCTCTTTTTGTTTTAGCTGTCAAATACGTAAATATTGCTGTTATGCATTTACTGATAAGTAATAGTAACAGTGTTTTTTTTGGTCTGTCTGTCCATTGTGCCCTAAAATTTAGCTGGTGATGACAGACTAAGCTGTATCAGAGTCCAAGGTCTAGGTCAGGCTGGGAGGTTGTGTGTTTTAACATTGCTTTTGAGCAATTGCCAGCAGTAGAAATTTAAGATAATCCAGGACAATATTGTCGACTTGTGGATTAAAATAGAATGATTAGTAAATGTGAATTTCACTGTGAGTAAATAATGAAATACCTTTTCTCTTTTTGTTTTAGCTGTCAGATACGTAAATTTCTTAGTTGTGCATTTACTGATAAATAATTGGCACAGTGATTTATTGGTCTGTCTGTCCAACTTGCCCTAAAATTTAACTGGTGATGACAGACTAAGTTGTATCAGAGCCCAAGATCTAGGTCAGGCTGGGACGTTGTGTGTTTTAACATTGGTGTTGTGCTACTGCCAACAGTAGAAATTACATATAACCCAGGGAAATATTGTCGTCTTGCGGATTAAAATGGGATGATTAAAAAATGTGATTTTTGGTATGAGTAAACAATGATAATTCTGTTCTCTTTTTGTTTTAGCAGTCAGATACATAAATTTTTTGTTGTGCATTTACTGATAAATAATTGTCACAGTCTTTTATTGGTCTGTCTGTCCATCGTGCCCTAAAATTTAACTGGTGATGACAGACTAAGCTGTAGCGATGCCCAAGGTCAATGTCAGGCTGGAACGTTCTGTGTTGTAACATTGATGATGTGCTAATGCAACAGTAGAATTTACAGATTCTCCAGGTAATTATTGTCGTCTCGTGAATGGAAATGGTATGATAAATAAATGTGAACTACACTGAGAATATATAATGAAAAATCTATTCTCCTTTTGTTTTAGCTGTCACATACATAAATTTTTTATTGTGCATTTACTGATAAATAATTCTCAGAGTGTTTTATTGGTCTGTCTGTCCATTGTGCACTAAAATTTAGCTGGTGATGACAGACTAAACTGTAGCAAATCCAAAGGTGTAGTTCATGCTTGATGGTTATGTGTTTTTATGTTGGTAAAGTGCAATTCGCAACAGTAGAAACTGATGATCTCCCATTTAAAAGTTGTTGAGTTGTGTATTTAAAAGGGATGAAAATTAAATGTGAAATGCACTGTGAGTAAATAATGAAAGTTCTGTTCTCCTTTTGTTTTAAATGCCAAGCATGCAATTTTTTTGTTGTGTGTTTAGTGATAAATACATGTCAATGGGTTTTATTGGCATGTTTGTCCATTTTGCGGTGAAATGTTCGTTATGATGTGGGACTGACAAGTAGCGTAGCTATAGGCGGAGGTGAGGACGAAAGTTTGTGTATTTTAATATTGATGATGTGCAGTTGTCAACAGTAGAAATTACAGATTCCACAATTAAACATTGTCATCTTGTGAATTAAAAAGGTATGATAAGTAAATGTGAAATTTACTGTGGGTAAATAATGAAAATTCTGTTCTCCTTTTGGTTTGGCTGTCAGATACATAAATTTTTCGGATGTGCATTTACTGATAAATACTTGTCAGAGTGCTTAATTGCTCTGTGTGTTCATCCTGCCTGAAGTTAAGGCTCTGATGACAGAATCACCAGTAGCAAACTCCAATGTCTATGTCAGGCTCGAAGCTTGTGTGTTTTAACGCTGATGATATGCAATTGACAGCAGTAGAAATTACAGATCCCCCAGGCAAATCTTGTTGTGTTATGAACGAAAAAGAATGATAAATAAATGTGAAATTCTCTGTGAGTAAATAATGAAATTCTGTTCTCCTTTTGTTTTAGCTGGCAGATATGCAAATTTATTTGTTGTGCACTTACTAATAAATACTTCTCAGAATGTTTTATTGGTCTGTCTCTCCATCCTGCTCTGAAGATTAGGAGGTGTTGACAGACTAACCTGAAGCAGAGTCCAATGTCTAGGCCGGGCTGGAAGGTTGTGTGTTTTAATGTTGTTGAAGTGCAGTTGCCAGCAGTAGAAATTACTGATCTCCCAACTAAATATTGTCATCTTGGGAATTAAAAAGTGACGTTAAATAAATGTGAAATATACTGTGAGTAAATAATGATAATTCGGCTCTCCTTTTGTTTTAGCTGTGAGATACGGAAATTTTTTTGTTGTATTTCCACTTACAAAAACGTGTCAGAGTGTTTTATTGGTCTGTCTGCCCACCCTGCCCTGAAGTTTAGATGGTGATGACAGACCAATCTGTATCAAAGCCCAATGTCATGGCCAGGTGCGAACATTGTGTGTTTTAATGTTGATGAATTGGAGATGCCGTTAGTAGTAATTACTGATCTCCCAACTAAATATTGTCGTCTTGGGAATTAAAAAGTGCTGATAAATAAATGTGAACTGAACTGTGAGTAATCAATGAAGATTCTGTTCTCCTTTTGTTTCAGCTGTCGCATATGTAATTTTTGTTGTTGTGTATTTACTGATAAATACTTGTCTGAGCGTTTTATTGGTCTGTCTGTCCATCATGCCCTGAAGTTTAGACTGTGTTGACAGAATAACCTGTAGCAAAAACCAAGGTCTAGGTCAGAGTGGAAGTTTGTGTGTTTTAACGTTGATAATGTGCAATTGTCAACAGTAGAATTTGCAGATCCCCCAGAAGCCATAGGTCTAGGTCAGGTTGGTAGGTCAGGTTGGTAGGTCAGGGTGGAAGGTTGTGTGTTTTAATGTTGATGAAGTTCAGTTGGCAGCAGTAGAAATAACTGATGTTGTTGTTGTTGTGGTCTTCAGTCCTGAGACTGGTTTGATGCAGCTCTCCATGCTACTCTATCCTGTGCAAGCTTCTTCATCTCCCAGTACCTACTGCAACCTACATCCTTCTGAATCTGCTTAGTGTATTGATCTCTTGGTCTCCCTCTACGATTTTTACCCTCCACGCTGCCCTCCAATGCTAAATTTGTGATCCCTTGATGCCTCAAAACATGTCCTACCAACCGATCCCTTCTTATAGTCAAGTTGTGCCACAAACTCCTCTTCTCCCCAATTCTATTCAATACCTCCTCATTAGTTACGTGATCTACCCACCTTATCTTCAGCATTCTTCTGTAGCACCACATTTCGAAAGCTTCTATTCTCTTCTTGTCCAAACTGGTTATCGTCCATGTTTCACTTCCATACATGGCTACACTCCATACGAATACTATCAGTAACGGCTTCCTGACACTTAAATCTATACTCGATGTTAACAAATTTCTCTTCTTCAGAAACGATTTCCTTGCCATTGCAAGTCTACATTTTATATCCTCTCTACTTCGACCATCGTCAGTTATTTTACTCCCTAAATAGCAAAACTCCTTTACTACTTTAAGTGTCTCATTTCCTAATCTAATCCCCTCAGCATCACCCGATTTAATTTGACTACATTCCATTATCCTCGTTTTGCTTTTGTTGATGTTCATCTTATATCCTCCTTTCACGACACTGTCCATTCCGTTCAACTGCTCTTCCAAGTCCTTTGCTGTCTCTGACAGAATTACAATGTCATCGGCAAAGCTCAAAGTTTTTACTTCTTCTCCATGAATTTTAATACCTACTCCGAATTTTTCTTTTGTTTCCTTTACTGCTTGCTCAATATACAGATTGAATAACATCGGGGAGAGGCTACAACCCTGTCTCACTCCTTTCCCAACCACTGCTTCCCTTTCATTTCCCTCGACTCTTATAACTGCCATCTGGTTTCTGTACAAATCGTAAATAGCCTTTCGATCCCTGTATTTTACCCCTGCCACCTTCAGAATTTGAAAGAGAGTATTCCAGTTCACGTTGTCAAAAGCTTTCTCTAAGGCTACAAATGCTAGAAACGTAGGTTTGCCTTTTCTTAATCTTTCTTCTAAGATAAGTCGTAAGGTTAATATTGCCTCACGTGTTCCAACATTTCTACGGAATCCGAACTGATCTTCCCCGAGGTCCACATCTACCAGTTTTTCCATTCGTCTGTAAAGAATTCGCGTTAGTATTTTGCAGCTGTGACTTATTAAACTGATAGTTCGGTAATTTTCACATCTGTCAACACCTGCTTTCTTTGGGATTGGAATTATTATATTCTTCTTGAAGTCTGTGGGTATTTCGCCTGACTCATACATCTTGCTCACCAGATGGTAGAGTTTTGTCATGACTGGCTCTCCCAAGGCCATCAGTAGTTCTAATGGAATGTTGTCTACTCCCGGAGCCTTGTTTCGACTCAGGTCTTTCAGTGCTCTGTCAAACTCCTCACGCAGTATCTTATCTCCCATTTCATCTTCATCTACATCCTCTTCCATTTTCATAATATTGTCCTCAAGTACATCGCCCTTGTATAAACCATCTATATACTCCTTCCACCTTTCTGCCTTCCCTTCTTTGCTTAGAACTGGGTTGCCATCTGAGCTCTTGATATTCATACAAGTGGTTCTCTTCTCTCCAAAGGTCTCTTTAATTTTCCTGTAGGCAGTATCTATCATACCCCTAGTGAGACAAGCCGGTACATCCTTACATTTGTCCTCTAGCCATCCCTGCTTAGCCATTTTGCACTTCCTGTCGATCTCATTTTTGAGACGTTTGTATTCCTTTTTACCTGCTTCATTTACTGCATTTTTATATTTTCTCCTTTCATCAATTAAATTCAATATCTCTTCTGTTACCCATGGATTTCTATTAGCCCTCGTCTTTTTACCTACTTGATCGTCTGCTGCCTTCACTACTTCATCCCTCAGAGCTACCCATTCTTCTTCTACTGTATTTCTTTCCCCCATTCCTGTCAATTGTTCCCTTATGCTCTCCCTGAAACTCTCTACAACCTCTGATTCTTTCAGTTTATCCAGGTCCCATCTCCTTAAATTCCCACCTTTTTGCAGTTTCTTCAGTTTCAATCTGCAGTTCATAACCAATAGATTGTGGTCAGAATCCACATCTGCCCCTGGAAATGTCTTACAATTTAAAACCTGGTTCCTAAATCTCTATCTTACCATTATATAATCTATCTGATACCTTTTAGTATCTCCAGGATTCTTCCAGGTATACAACCTTCTTTTATGATTCTTGAACCAAGTGTTAGCTATGATTAAGTTATGCTCTGTGCAAAATTCTACAAGGCGGCTTCCTCTTTCATTTCTTCCCCCCAATCCATATTCACCTACTATGTTTCCTTCTCTCCCTTTTCCTACTGACGAATTCCAGTCACCCATGACTATTAAATTTTCGTATCCCTTCACTACCTGCATAATTTCTTTTATCTCGTCATACATTTCATCAATTTCTTCATCATCTGCAGAGCTAGTTGGCATATAAACTTGTACTACTGTAGTAGGCATGGGCTTTGTGTCTATCTTGGCCACAATAATGCGTTCACTATGCTGTTTGTAGTAGCTAACCTGCACTCCTATTATTTTATTCATTATTAAACCTACTCCTGCATTACCCCTATTTGATTTTGTATTTATAACCCTGTAATCACCTGACCAAAAGTCTTGTTCCTCCTGCCATCGAACTTCACTAATTCCCACTATATCTAACTTTAACCTATCCATTTCCCTTTTTAAATTTTCTAACCTACCTGCCCGGTTAAGGGATCTGACATTCCATGCTCCGATCCGTAGAATGCCATTTTTCTTTCTCCTGATAACGACGTCCTCTTGAGTAGTCCCAGCCCGGAGATCTGAATGGGGGACTATTTTACCTCCGGAATATTTTACCCAATAGGACGCCATCATCATTTAATCATACAGTAAAGCTGCATGTCCTCGGGAAAAATTACGGCCGTAGTTTCCCCTTGCTTTCACCCGTTCGCAGTACCAGCACAGCAAGGCCGTTTTGGTTAATGTTACAAGGCCAGATCAGTCAATCATCCAGACTGTTGCCCCTGCAACTACTGAAAAGGCTGCTGCCCCTCTTCAGGAACCACACGTTTGTCTGGCCTCTCAACAGATACCCCTCCGTTGTGGTTGCACCTACGGTACGGCCATCTGTATCGCTGAGGCACGCAAGCCTCCCCACCAACGGCAAGGTCCATGGTTCATGGGGGAAATAACTGATATCCCAACTAAATATTGTTGTCTTGTGAATTAAAAAGGAATGACAAATAAATGTGAAATACACTATGAGTAAATAATGAAAATTCTGTTCTCCTTTTGTTTAAGCTGTCAGAATGTAAAGTTTTTGTTGTGTGCTTACTGATAAATACTTGTCAGAGTGTTTTATTGGTCTGTCTGTTCTTCCTGGCCTGAACCTCAAGTTGTTACGACAGACTAACCTGTAGCAAAGCCCAAGGATAATGTCAGGCTGAAGCATTATATGTTTAACACTGATAATGTGCAATTGCGAACAGTAGTTGTTACAGATCCCCAAGGTAAATATTGTCGTCTTGTGAATTACAAAGGGATGATAAATAATTGTGAAATACACAGTGAGTAAATAATGAAAATTCTGTTCTCCTTTTGTTTTAGCTGTGAGATACGGAAATTTCTTTGTTGTGTATTTACTGATAAATACTTGCCAGAGTGTTTTATTGGGCTGTCTCCCCATCCTGACCTGAAGTCTAGGTCGTGATGACTGACTAACGTGTAGCAAAGCCCAAGGTCTAAGTCAGGCTGGAAGGATGTGTGTTTTAATGTTGATGATGTGCAATTGCTAACAGTACAAATTACAGATCCCCCAGGTAAATATTGTCATCTTGTGAATTTAAAAGGGATGATAAATGACAATTAAATGTGAAATACACTGTGATGGTATATACACAGTCTGATTGTATGTTACCAATCTCTACATTCTACATGCCAAAGAGAGTAGTCATTTGGTTGCCGCTTCCCTCAACAACCTTAGAAATTCTGACGTCATGTTAACTAACCCTTCTACCTTATTTGGTCTTAAGTTATCACAAGCTTTTTTAAATGATGGTGGTCTATCTCTTTCCTGTCGACTCCTGTTACTTCTTCTATCACATCATCAGGCAAGTCCTCCCTCTCACAGAGACCTTCAATCAATTCTTTCTCCACTCTCTCTTCTGCATTTATCAGTGGAATTCCCATATCACTCTTAATGTTACAGCCCTTGCTTTTAATTTTGGTTAATTAGATTTTTCTATATGCTGAGTGAGTCCTTCTGACAAACATTTCTTTTCTCATTTCTTAACATTTTTCATGTAGGCATTTTGCCTTAGCTTCCTTGCACTTCCTATTTGCTACATTCCTAAGTGAACTTTATTTATTTATAAATTGTGTCCATACAACTGCTCTTCATGTTAACTAAATTGTGATATGAGTCTATATCTGTTTTTGGGTATGCATTACAATCCAATATTTGATTTCATTGTGTAATCTACTTGGGATCTTTCCTGTATCTCCGTGCCATTTTCAAGTATAACCGCTCCTCCTGTGGTTCTTGAACACGGTTTTCTCTGTTACTAGCTGAAATTTATTGCTGGACTCAATTAGTCATTCTCCTCTCTCAATCATACTACCAAGTCCATATTCTCTTGATATCCTTTCTTCTGTTCCTTCTCCTACAACCACATTCCAGTCTACCACGAGTATTAAATTTTCCTCTCTCTTTATATACAGAGTTAGCAATTCTTCTTCTTCTTCTTCTTGTAAATTTCCTTCACCGTGCAGTGTCTCTCACATCGAAGTTTCCATCTACCCCTGTTTTGTCCTCTTCTTACATATCCCTGTCCTGCAATGCCAGTCACACTCCACTGTTACAATGTAACTGAGATACTGGAATTAGTCTGCAATGGGATGGAACTCAAGTGTGTTCAAAGCAGTTCTAAGTCGTTTAGAAAGATATTTTGAGAAAATTATCATCTTGTGTAGAAAATGATTATTTCTCCAATTTTGGTAGAGCAGACGTGCCAGGTATAGGAAAAGCTCCGATTTATTGGAGTGTCTGACTGGTTTCTCCTATTTGCGATTAATGGTGCATTGTACTGCTTAATAGCCACGTGTTTGTAAGCAAACTGTATTTCACTATGTTTGGGTGGTTTTTCGTTGGATGGTATGTGTGTGAAGAGACGTGTTTGAGAGAAGTCGTTTAGTTACTTTGTGGTTGGGGATTAAATCATGCACTAAGGGATAGTAGCGTTGCATTGCATTATTGTGGTTGCATACGTGTAGCCTACCATAGCATGGAGGAATAGTTACTTAATGATATTTGATTAGTATTTATTATGTGACTTCGGCGTGAGTGTTGTAGTATAGTAAATTCCGGAAATCTCGTTGGATGCATGGAGTGTGCAGGCTATATTAAAGAGAACGGCGTCCTACATGACAGTTATTTATTGAGAAACAATCGGAAGTTTATTGAGAATTTGATAGCTTTTCACCTTGTCCCTAAATGACAAATCAAGAACTGTTTGTTAGAGAACACTGTAATTCTCTTTAAAAGAGATCATCGAGTGTTGCTTTTTGAGTTTTAAATGTTAGTGGGTCACGGAGGTCTAACTCTGAAGTGGCTCAGCTTTTTTTTTATTATTTAAAGTTCATATCGTTGAAAAGTGGCGGTGACACTCAGGTATTTTTTATTACTTATTATTTTTCCGCTTAGAGGGGTATTGGGTAGAGAACCAGCACTCGTAAAGTAAAATGCTAACTTGTACCTGTAAACCAATCAATTGCAGGAATTAAAGAAATAGCTGTTTTTAAATTGAAAATGTCAGTACCCAACTTGTGCCTTATCCCCAAACTACTTCATGAAAAATATTTAAAGACATCTTTCAAAGCAGACTAATATCTCGAATATATCTTTTCATAACGAAGTAAATCCAAAACTCAATAAAGTAAAAGACTGCAATATTCAACGACCTATATAAACCTCCTTGGGAATATTGGTAAAAACAAAGTTCAAAGAAAGTAAAGAGAAAGTATAGCCTAGTATTTTTCAGTTAATAACTTGAAGTAAAAATGTATTTACAATGATGCCTACACAAGTTTATCTTTTCTATAACCTTTGCAAGCTTTATAATAAAATTTGTATGAAAAGTTTACTGTACATGTTTACTTATCCTGTAACTACAGCTAATTGATGCATAACATAGTGCTATTGTGATGGGTTTACTCATATGTTAATTCAACCGACAGATTTGGTTCTTAAGATTTCAAGAAAATATAACATTTCCATATACTATGCACATGTCAGAACCGTTTAAATGTAAACATTTAAATTATAGTGAGGAGTATGTGATTTTTAACATGCTTCACAAGTTTGATTTTAATTGCTTTAACCAAAGAAAACTAGGTTGAACCTCTTGCACAGCCCACTTTTGTATATTATCCCCTAAATGTCACAAAGTTGCCAGCAGCCATGGCAGACGGCTCTGCTGTGGCTGGTGTTGGCCTCACAGCACTTACCATGTTAAGTAATTACTAGGCATTAACTGAATTATTGGGCAAAAACATTCCATTAAAGGAAAATTCCTCAGACAGACATTAGAATTTTGGCTGCACTTTTTAAACAAGACTTCTAGAGGTGTATACTTCATGCTCGAGGTCCTGAAAAGCTGTTAACACGTCGACTGCAGTATTGTCACTAAAAGCCACACACCTGATGCCATATACCTGGTGACAAAACATCTATCACAAAGAATGTCATAACTGACATGTTAAATATAGAAAATTAGACCGAGAAAGTCAGCAAAACAGATTCTCGGGGACTGTTTTAATATAAAAAATAATAACTAGAACTGAATAAACAATTTTCAGCATGGCCAAGCAAATTTTGCTTTTTGACTTCATTCAGTTGTCAACTGGAAAACATTCGTACTGTAGGATTCTGGTGAATACTTATACTTTACCTGTGAAAAATAGCAAAACCAATTGAAATAACTATGTACATGGTCCAATTAATGTTATAGTTTAGTAGATATTTCAGTTACATTTTGTTAACTATATGCAATAGGATAAATGAGTAAAAAGAAACACACAAACAGTGACATTTTCTTTATTAAGTACACTCGGATTTCCATATCACCCTGAGGTACCGAGTATGATGCGTTACTCATTTTTTTACATGGCGAGTTTCCCCAGTAGGCCTATAACCCATGATACACAAACATGCACACACAACTGTAGGACAGATAAATTTAATTCTTAGAGTATGTGTGATCAATGCCAACATGTACACTCAACACTTCACTGTCAGGTTGCACCAAAGCACTAGCAACATTTGACTTTTCAGCCAGGGTTGGTTTACCAACGACACTTTTTGGACTGAAGGTCTCTTTCTTTGATGTTCGCTGAACTGGCACCTTCTCATTGGTGGCACAGTTTGACCTCCTTTCTTGGAGCAAGGGTTAACAAGTGACAGCAATTTCTTCCCACAGCTTCAGAATTTGCTCACTATCTCCCGGTATGTCTAAATTGTTCTTTTTGTTAAGAGAAATCTGTTACACATGAAACTGGATTTTAAAAAAATGGTTCAAATGGCTCTGAGCACTATGGGACTTAACATCTAAGGTCATCAGTCCCCTAGAACTTAGAACTACTTAAACCTAACCAACCTAACGACATCACACACATCGATGCCCGAGGCAGGATTCGAACCTGTGACTGTAGCAGCAGTGCGGTTCCGGACTGAAGCGCCTAGAACCGCACGGCCACAAAGGCTGGCAAACTGGATTCCAATCTGGGTTCCATGCATTGAGTGATACGAAAAAAAAAAAAAAAAAAAAGTTTCTACACAATTTATGGACAGTAAAAATAAAGTTTATTAATTACCCATTGTCGGGGTGCACTCAGCCTCGTGATGCCAATTGAGGAGCTACTCGACCGAATAGTAGCGGCTTCAGTCTCGTATACCATCTTACGACCGGGAGAGCGGTGTGCTGACCCCATGCCCCTCCTATCCGCATCCTCCTCCGAGGATGACACGGCGGTCGGATGGTCCCGGTAGGCCACTCTTGGCCTGACGACGGAGTTTACGTTACGTTACGTTACAATTACCCATTGTGGATTACAATGATTGTGACTTTCATGTCTTCTAAGACTAGGCCGTTAATACAAATAATCCTTTCATGTGAACTGAAAGAAACTTTGCAATACAACATTGCACCAGACTACTGAATGCACAAAGAACGAAATTCTATAGTTTTACCAGAAACATTCCTACTATTGAATAGTAAAAACTTATTATTATGCGGTGTTTCTTACCATCCATTGACTGGAATACAATCTTTTCATCTGCAGTTTGAACCATGTGCTTTTTCTCCACATGTGCTCTCAAATTAGCCAATGCATTGAAGGAATAGCTGCAGTCGTCTTGTGGGCACTTAATCTTACCTTCTGTATTTGGCTCTACATCGTGCATTTTCCTGATGTGTGCGTGTAAAGTTTTTCGAAGCTGGAATGCTTTATCACACACAAAACACGTGTTTGAATCTGCCATTATAAACATAGGCCTAGAACACACAACAGTGAAGTACTATAACGAGTTAGCCACACAATGTATCGACAGACAAATGGCCTCGTTTAAAGAACAGTGTGTTTCAGAAAGTAGCAAGATCTGGATTGGCTGATGTGGGAGACAACATCATGGCACAACGTGGCCAATCGGCAAAGCCAATTCCTCGGCGTCCCCTAGACACAAGTTCCATGAGCGCTCGTCTGCAGCAGTAGCCTTGACTCTATTGACATTTTATTGTAGTTAACTGTTTTGTCATTCTCTACGTTTCAGAGTTAAATGGAATAACATTTTATTAATCACTTTCTGATAAAACATAAACTTACTTTCCCTGTCTAAATAAATATTAATTTTCTTTCTTTTTGTTGCAAGTTATTAACTGAAAAATACTAGGCTATACTTTCTCTTTACTTTCTTTAAACTTTGTTTTTACCAATATTCCCAAGGAGGTTTATATAGCTCATTGAATATTGCAGTCTTTTACTTTATTGAGTTTTGGATTTACTTCGTTATGAAAAGATATATTCGAGATATTAGTCTAATTTGAAAAATGCCTTTAAATATTTTTCATGTTGTAGTTTGGGGATAAGGCACATGTTGGGTACTGACATTTTCAATTTAAAAACAGCTATTTCTTTAATTCCTGCAATTGATTGGTTTACAGGTACAAGTTAGCATTTTACTTTACGAGTGCTGGTTCTCTACCCAATACCCCTCTAAGCGGAAAAATAATAAGTAATAAAAAATACCTGAGTGTCACCGCCACTTTTCAACGATATGAACTTTAAATAACAAAAAAAAAGCTGAGCCACTTCAGAGTTAGACCTCCATGACCCACTAACATTTAAAACTCAAAACGCAACACTCGATGATCTCTTTTAGAGAAAATTGGGGTGTTCTCTATTAAACAGTTCTTGATTTGTCGTTTAGGGACAAGGTGAAAAGCTATCAAATTCTCAGTAAACTTCCGATTGTTTCTCAATAAATAACTGTCATGTAGGATGCCGTTCTCTTTAATATAGCCTGCACAGTCCATGCATCCAACGAGATTTCCGGAATTTACTATACTACAACACTCACGCCGAAGTCACATAATAAATACTAATCAAATATCATTAAGTAACTATTCCTCCATGCTATGGTAGGCTACACGTATGCAACCACAATAATTCAATGCAACGCTACTATCCCTTAATGCATGCTTTAATCCCCAACCACAAAGTAACTAAACGACTTGTCTCAAACACGTCTCTTCACACATACCATGCAACAGAAAATCACCCAAAAATAGTGCAATACAGTTTGCCTACAAATGCGTGGCTATTAAGAAGTACAACGCACCATTAATCGCAAATAGGAGAAACCCGTCTCACGCTTCAATAAATCGGAGCTTTTCCTATACCTGGTGCGTGTACTCTACAAAAATTGGAGGAATAATCATTTTCTACACAAGATGATAATTTTCTCAAAATATCTTTCTAAACGGCTTAGAACTGCTTTGAACACACTTGAGTTCTATCCCGTTGCTGACTAATTCAAGTATTTCAGTTACATTGGAACAGTGGAGTGTGACTGGCATTGCAGGACAAGGACATGTAAGAAGAGGAAAAAACAGGGGTAGATGGAAACTTTGATGTGAGAGATGCTGCACGGTGTAGAAAATTCTCAAGAATGTAACGAGAGAGGAAAATTTAATAGTTGTTGTAGACTGGAATGTGGTTGTAGGAGAAGGAACAGAAGAAAAGCTAACAAGAGAATATGGACTTGGTAGTATGATTGAGAGAGGAGAATGACTAATTGAGTCCAGCAATAAATTTCAGCTAGTAATAGAGAAAACCGTGTTCAAGAACCACAGGAGGAGCAGTTATACTTGAAAATGGCAGGGAGATACAGGTAAGATCCCAGGTAGATTACATAATGAAATCAAATATTGGATTGTAATGCATACCCAGAAACAGATATAGACTCATATCACAATTTAGTTAACATGAAGAGCAGGCTAAAGTTTAAGAGACAAGTCAGGAAGAATCAGTGCAGAAACAAGTGGGATATGGAAGTGCTAAGAAATAAAGAGATATGCTTGAAGTTCTCTCAAGCCATAGGTAGTATGATAATGAATATCTCTGTAAGCAATTGTGTTGAAGAGGAATGAGCATCTGTGAAAAGGGCAACATCAAAAGTTGGAAAAAAGTGGGTCAAGTAAGGTAACTATGAGGTAACAATGGATAACAGAAAAAATACTTCAGTTAATTTATGAAAGAGGAAAATACGAAATATTCGGTTAAATTAAGGAATAACAAGGTGTGGTCGAGAAGTAGTGCAATTGGTTGTTTCCTGATGCCCCTGTTGGCCTGAGCATTGCTCTGATGGCAGGGAATGGTGGAGGAGTTATCAGCCTTCCAGTGCTGCCTTCTACAGTTTGCGCTGAGCTGTGGAAGCTTCAGCATCATTGTTTGCATAAACCCTTGTTCAGTGCTTCTGGCATCGCACAAGATCAGTTAACTTTGGAGCAACACCATTCAATCAAGTTTTGTTCCAAACTCAGGAGAGCTGTGGTTGAAACTTGCAGAATGATTCAAGAGGCCTACAGGGAGACTGTCATATCTTACTCATAAGTTTTCAGGTTGCTAAAACAATTTAACAAGGGCTGGGAAGTGGTTACTGACGAAGCCCGCTCTGGATAGCCATCAACAAGTACCATTGTGTGACACGTGTGCGTGCCTTGTTGAATGCCGACATATATGTGTGCGTTCGGTGACTAAACGACATGGGACAGTGTTTAACACCATTACTGATGATTTGAAGCGTGTGCAAAATTTTGCTCCAAAAATTTTGAGTGACAACGAGAAGTGCAACTGTTTGGAGATCGTGACAAAACTTGTAGAATGGCTGTAGAGAGACCCAGGTTCCTTAGACACTCTCATCAGTGGCGATGAGACATGGCTTTTTTGGTAGGACCCAGAAACGAAGTGACGAAGCTCAGTATGAGATACTCTCATGTCTCCCAAGACCAAGAAAGCAAGAAAGAGAAATTCGAAAATGAAAACCATGCTTGTCATCTTCGTTGACACGAAAGGCTTAATCTATTCAAAGTTTATACCACAAGGAATGGCTGTGAAAGCAGCATACTACCTCAGAGTAGCAGATCTAGTCACCTGTACAAGGCACATGTGGAAGTTGTATCAGGACAATGCACTGTGCCACATCGCTCTATTGATTCAGGAGTTCCTAGCAAAGCACAACTTGGTAACGCTGCTGCACCCGCTGTACTGTTCAGACATTGTACAGTCAGGCTTCTTCCTGTTTCTGTGTGTGAAAACCAAGAGGGAGGGGCTCTGTTTTAATACCATTGAGGACATCCACAAGGCAATAAGATGAACTCTGAAGGAAATTCCAGTCACCGCCTTCCAGGAAGACTACCAAGCATGGGGTATTGCTGGAAGTGTATCATTGCTCAGGACAACTACTTTCAAGAATTTAATAGATTTTACAGTTTGGATCAACAAATTTTGTTGTACAGACACAATTTATAAATAAATAAAGTTCACTTAGGAATGTAGCAGATAGGAAGTGCAAGGAAGCTAAGGCAAAATGGCTACATGAAAAACGTTAAGAAATAAGAAAAGACATGTTTGTCAGAAGGACTCACTCAGCATATAGAAAAATCTAGCTAACCAAAATTAAAAGCAAGGGTGGTAACATTAAGAGTGATATGGGAATTCCGTGATATATGCAGAAGAGAGAGTGGATAGGTGGAAAGAGTTGATTGAAGGTCTCTGTGAGAGGGAGGACTTGCCTGATGATGTGATAGAAGAAGTAACAGGAGTCGACAGGAAAGAGATAGACCGCCATCATTTAAAAAAGCTTGTGATAACTTAAGACCATATAAGGCAGAAGGGTTAGTTAACATGACGTCAGAATTTCTAAGGTCGTTGGGGGAAGCGGCAACCAAATGACTACTCTCTTTGGCATGTAGAAGGTAGAGATTGGCAACATACAGTCAGACTGTGTATATACCATCACAGTGTATTTCACATTTAATTGTCATTTATCATCCCTTTTAAATTCACAAGATGACAATATTTACCTGGGGGATCTGCAACAACTGCTGTTGGCAATTGCACATTATCAGTGTTAAAACATATAACGCTTCAGCCTGGCATTATCCTTGGGATTTGCTACAGGTTAGTCTGTCATAACAACCTGAAGTTCAGGCCAGGAAGAACGGATAGTCCAATAAAACACCCTGACAACTATTTATCAGTAAACACACAACAAAAAACTTTATGTTCTGACAGCTTAAACAAAAGGAGAACAGAATTTTCATTATTCACTCACAGTGTATTTCACATTTATTTGTCATTCCTTTTTAATTCACAAGACAACAATATTTAGTTGGGATATCAGTAATTTCTACTGCTGGCAACTGAACTTCATCAACATTAAAACACACAACCTTCCACCCTGACCTACCAACCTGACCTAGACCTTGGGCTTCTGGGGGATCTGCAATTTCTACTGTTGACAATTGCACATTATCAACGTTAAAACACACAATCTTCCCGCCTGACATAGACCTTGGTCTTTGCTACAGGTTATTCTGTCATCACAACCTAAACTTCAGGGCAGGGATGACAGACAAACCAATAAAATACACTGTCAAGTATTTATAAGTAAATACACAACAAAAAAATTTGCACATCTGACAGCTAAAACAAAAGGAGAACAGTATTTTCATTATTTACTCACACTGTATTTCACATTTATTAATTAATCCTTTTCCATTCACAAGACGACAATATTTACCTGGGAGATCTGTAAATTCTACTGCTGCCAACTGCACTTCATCAACATTAAAACAAACTACCCTCCAGCCTGACCTAGACCTTGAGCTTTGCTACAGGTTAGTCTGTGATCACAACCCAAACTTCAGAGCAGGATGGACAGACAGACCAATAGAACACTCTGACAAATATTTATCAGTAAATTCACAGAAAAATGGTGCGCATCTGACTGATAAAACAAAAGGGGAACAGAATTTCCTTTTTTTACTCACAGTGTATTTCACATTTATTTAATATTACTTTTTAATTCACAAGATGACAATTTTTACCTGGGGCGTCTTTAAATTCTACTATTGACAATTGCACATCACCAATGTTAAAACACACAAACTTCCACTCTGACCTAGACCTTGGTTTTTGCTACAGGTTATTCTGTCAACACGGCCTAAAATTCAGGGCACGATGGACAGACAGACCAATAAAACACTCAGACAAGTATTTATCAGTAAATACACAACAAAAAAAATTACATATGCGACAGCTGAAACAAAAGGAGAACAGAATCTTCATTGTTTACTCACAGTTCAGTTCACATTTATTTATCAGCACTTTTTAATTCCCAAGACGACAATATTTAGTTGGGAAATCAGTAATTACTACAAACGGCATCTCCAATTCATCAACATTAAAACACACAATGTTCGCACCTGGCCATGACATTGGGCTTTGATACAGATTGGTCTGTCATCGCCATCTAAACTTCAGGGCAGGGTGGGCAGGCAGACCAATAAAACACTCTGACACGTTTTTGTAAGTAAAAATACAACAAAAAAATTTCCGTATCTCACAGCTAAAACAAAAGGAGAACCGAATTATCATTATTTACTCACAGTATATTTCACATTTATTTAACGTCACTTTTTAATTCCCAAGATGACAATATTTAGTTGGGAGATCAGTAATTTCTACTGCTGGCAACTGCACTTCAACAAAATTAAAACACACAACCTTCCAGCCCGGCCTAGACATTGGGGTCTGCTATAGGTTAATCTGTCATCACCTCCTAATCTTCAGAGCAGAATGGAGAGACAGAACAATAAAACATTCTGAGAAGTATTTATTAGTAAATGCACAACCAAAAAATTTGCGTATCTGCCAGCTAAAACAAAAGGAGAACAGAATTTCATTATTTACTCATTGAGAATTTCACATTTATTTATCATTCTTTTTCATTCATAACACAACAAGATTTACCTGGGGATCTGTAATTTCTACTGCTGACAATTGCATACCAACAGCGTTAAAACACACAACCTTCGAGCCCTACTTAGACATTGGAGTTTGCTACTGGTGATACTGTCATCAGAGCCTTAACTTCAGGCAGGATGAACACACAGACCAATTAAGCACTCTGACAAGTATCTATCAGTAAATGCACATCCGAAAAATGTACGTATCCGACAGCCAAACCAAAAGGAGAACAGAATTTTCATTATTTACCCACAGTACATTTCACATTTACCTATCATACCTTTTTAATTCACAAGATGACATTGTTTAATTGTGGAATCTGTAATTTCTACTGTTGACAACTGCACATCATCAATATTAAAATACACAAACTTTCGTCCTCACCTCCGCCTATAGCTACCCTACTCATCAGTCCCACATCATAACCAACATTTCACCGCAAAATGGACAAACATGCCAATAAAACCCATTGACATGTATTTATCACTAAACACACAACAAAAAAATTGCATGCTTGGCATTTAAAACAAAAGGAGAACAGAACTTTCATTATTTACTCACAGTGCATTTCACATTTAATTTTCATCCCTTTTAAATACACAACTCAACAACTTTTAAATGGGAGATCATCAGTTTCTACTGTTGCGAATTGCACTTTACCAACATAAAAACACATAACCATCAAGCATGAACTACACCTTTGGATTTGCTACAGTTTAGTCTGTCATCACCAGCTAAATTTTAGTGCACAATGGACAGACAGACCAATAAAACACTCTGAGAATTATTTATCAGTAAATGCACAATAAAAAATTTATGTATGTGACAGCTAAAACAAAAGGAGAATAGATTTTTCATTATATATTCTCAGTGTAGTTCACATTTATTTATCATACCATTTCCATTCACGAGACGACAATAATTACCTGGAGAATCTGTAAATTCTACTGTTGCATTAGCACATCATCAATGTTACAACACAGAACGTTCCAGCCTGACATTGACCTTGGGCATCGCTACAGCTTAGTCTGTCATCACCAGCTAAATTTTAGGGCACGATGGACAGACATACCAATAAAACACTGTGATAATTATTTATCAGTAAATGCAAAATAAAAAAGTTTAGGTATGTGACAGGTAAAACGAAAACAGAACAGAAATTTCATTATTTACTCACAGTGAAATTCACATTTATGAAACGTCCCATTTTAATCCAAAAGATGACAATGTTTGCCTGGGTTATCTGGAATTTCTACTGTTGGCAATAGCACATCAATGTTAAAACACACAACCTCCCAGCGTGACATAAATCTTGGGTTTTGCTACAGGTTAATCGGTTATCACCAACTAACTTTTAGGGCACAATGGACAGACAGACCAATAAAACACTGTGATAATTATTCATCAGTAAATGCACAACAAAAAAATTTAGGTATCTGACAGCTAAAATAAAAAGACAACAAACAATTCAATATTTACTCACAGTGAAATTCACATTTATTAATCATCCCATTTTAATTCACAAGATGACAGTATTTATGTAGGTTATGTATAATTTCTACTGTTGGCAATAGCACAACACCAATGTTAAACACACAATGTCTCAGCCTGACGTAGACCTTGGGCATTGCTACAGATATGTCTGTCATCACCAGCTAAATTTTAGGGCACAATGGACAGACAGACCAATAAAATACTGTGACAATTATTTATCAGTAAATGCAGAACAAAAAAATTAGTGTATGTGACAGCTAAAACAAAAGGAGAACGGATTTTTATTTATTTACTCACAGTGTATATCACGTTTATTTATCATCCCTTACTAATTCACAAGATGACAGTACTTACCTGGACGATCTGTAATTTCTACTGTTGGCAATTGCACATCATCTGCGTTAAACCACACAACCTTCCAGCCTGACCTAGACCTTCGGCTTTGCTAAAGCTTAGTCTATCATCACCACATAAATTTAAGGGCACGATGGGCAGACAGACCAATAAAACACTCTGACAAGTGTTTACCAGTAAGTACACAATAAAAAAAATTGCGTATCTGACAGCTAAAACTGAAGGAGAACAATTTTCATTATTTACTCACAGTGCATTTCACATTTATTTGCCATTCCTTTTAATTTCGGAACACAATAATATGTAACTGCCGGATCTGTAATTTCTACTGTTGGCAATTGCACTTCTTCAACATTAAGACACTCACCCTTCCAGCCTGACCTGGGCTTTAATCTTTGCTACAGGTTAGTCTGTCATCACGTGCTAAAATTCAGGGGCAGATTGACAGACAGACATGAAAACACTGAAAAGCATGTATCAATAAATACACAACAAAGAAATTTGTGTATCTGACAGCTAAAACAAAAGGAGAACATAATTTTCATTATTTGCTCACAGTGTATCTCAGATTTATTTATCATCCCTTTTTAATTTACAAGACGACAATATTAACCTGGTTGATCTGTAATTTCTACTATTGGCAATTCCACCTCATCAATATTAAAACACACAGCCTTCCATCCCTGCCTAGGCCTACAGTTACGCTACTGGTGAGTCTCTCACCATTACCAGCATTTCAAGGCAAGATGGAGAGAATGCCAATAAAACTCACTGACAAGTATTTATCAGTAAATACAGAACAAAAAAATTTGCAGATCTGACAGCTACAATGAAAAGAGAACAGAAGTTTCATTAATTTCTCACAGTGTATTTCGTATTTATCATCCCTTTTTAATTGACAGGACGGTAATATTTACCTGAAGGATCTATAATTTCTACTGTTGGCAATTGCACTTCTTCAACATTAAAACACTCACCCTTCCAGTCTGACCTAGAGTTTAATCTTTGCTACAGGTTAGTCTGTCATCACATCCTGAAATTCAGGACAGGATGGACAGACAGACCACTAAAACACCCTGACAAGTATTTACCAGTAAATACACAACAAACAAATTTATGTATCTAACAGCTAAAACAAAAGGATTGCAGAATTTTCATTATTTACTCACCGTGTATATCATATTCATTTATCACCCCTTTTTAATTCACAAGTTGACCATATTTACCTAGGGGATCAGTTATTTCTACTGTTGGCAATTGCACATCATCAACATTAAAACACACAACTTTCCAGCATGACCTAGACCTCAGGCTTTGCTGCAGGTTAGTCTGTCATCACCATCTAAACTTCAGGGCAGGATGAACAGACTGACCAGTATAACGCACTGACAAGTATTTACCAGGAAATACACAACAAAGAAATTAACGTATCAGACAGCTAAAACAAGAGTAGAACTATTCATTCACAATGCATTCCACATACATTTTTCCATGTTTTTTAATTTGACAACACGGCAATATTTAACTGCGAGATCAGTCATTTCTAGTGTTGGCAATTGAAATTCTCCAACATTAATGAAGACGGTTCAATCCTGCGTCCGGCCATCCTGATTTAGGTTTTCCGTGATTTCCCTAAATCACTCCAGGCAAATTTCTAGTGTTGACAATTGAAGAAATTCTCCAACATTAATGATGACGGTTCAATCCTGCGTCCGGCCATCCTGATTTAGGTATTCCATGATTTCCCTAAATCACTTCAGGCAAATGCCGGGATTGTTCCTCTGAAAGGGCACAGCCAACTTCCTTCCCTGGCCTCCCCTAATCCGATGAGACCGATGACCTCGCTGTCTGGTCTCCTTCCCCTAACAACCCACCCAACTCCAACATTAATAAACACAAACCTCCATGCTTACCCACACCTATTGCTACGCTACTGGTCAGTCTGTCTTCATAACCAACATTTCACAGCAAAATAGATAGATGTGCCTATAAATCACACTGACAAGTATTTATTGGTAAATACACATCAAAAACATATGCGTAGCTGACATGTAAAACAAAAGGAGAACCGATTTTTCATTATTTACTCACAGTATATGTCACATTTTTTTATCATTCCTTTTAAATTCACAAGGCAGCTATATTTACCTGGGGAATCTGTAACTTATTCTGTTGGAAATTGCATATCATCAATGCTAAAACACACAACCTTCCAGCCTGATATAGACCTTGTGATTAGGTCCAGGTTAGTCTGCAATCGCCACATAAAACTCATTGCTGTATGGACTGACAGACCAATAAAACACTCTGACAAGTATTTATCAGTAAATACACAACAAAAAAATTTGCGTAACTGACAGCTAAAACAAAAAGGAAACTGAATTTTCATTAATTACTCACAGTGAATTTCACATTTATTTATCATTGACTTTAAATTCACAAGATGACAATATTTACTGGGGCGGGGGATCTGTAATTTCAACTGTTGACAACTGTACATCATCAATGTTAAAACACACAACCTTCTAACCTGAGCTAGACCCTGAGATTTGCTACAGGTTAGTCTGTCATCACCTCCTAAACTTCAGGGCAAGATGGACAGTCTGACCAATAAAACACCCTGACAAGTATTTATCAGTAAATACACAACAAAAATTTTACGTATCTGAGAGGTAAATCATTAGGAGAACAGACTTACATTATTTACTCACAGTGCATTTCACATTTATTTGTTGTTGTTGTTGTTGTTCTTGTGGTCTTCAGTCCTGAGACTGGTTTGATGCAGCTCTCCATGCTACTCTATCCTGTTCAAAATTCTTCATCTGCCAGTACCTACCTACAACCTACATTCTTCTTGATCTGCTTAGTGTAGTCATGTCTTGGTCTCTCTCTACGATTTTCACCATCCGTGCTGCCCTCCAATACTAAATTGCTGATTCCTTGATGCCTCAGAACATGTGCTACCAACCAATCATCTATAAAAGTTGTACCATTTTCAGTTCACAACACAACAATATTTAACTGGGCTGTCTGTAATTTCTACTGCTGGCAATTGCACTTTATCAACATTAAAACACACAACCTTCCAGCCTGACCTAGACCTTGGGCTGTGCTACAGAACAGTGTGTCATCACATCCAACAATTCAGGGCAAGAACCACATACAGACCAATAAAACACTCTGACAAGTATTTACCAGTAAATAGACAACAAAAAATTTGGTACCTGACAGCTAAAACAAAAGGTGGACAGAATTTTCATTATTTACTGACAGTGTATTAACATTTATTTATCATTGCTTTTAAATTCACAAGACAACAATATTTACCCCAGCCTGACCTAGATGGTTCAAATGGCTCTGAGCACTATGGGACTTAACAGCTGAGGTCACCAGTCCCCTGGAACTTACAACTACTTAAACCTAACTAACCTAAGGACATCACACACATCCATGCCCGAGGCCGGATTCGAACCTGCGACTGTAGCGGTTGCACGGTTCCAGACTGAAGTGCCTAGAACCACTCGACCACACCAGCCGGCCCTGACCTAGACCTTGGGCTATGCTATAGGTTTGTCTTTCATGAGAACCTGAACTTCTGGGCAGGATGGACAGACAGACGAATAAAGCATTCGGGCAAATTTTTATCAGTAAGTACAGGACATACAATTTTGGGGTACGAGCCAGCTAAAAGAAGATGAGTACAGAAGTTTCAATATCTACCCACAGTGTATTTCACATTTATTTATCATCACTTTTAAACTCACATAATGACAATTTGTTCCAGGAAGATCAGTAAATTCTAGTGTTTTCTTGTGCACAACATTAACGTCAAAACACACCACCTACCAACCTCACCCTGACCTTGGGCTTTGCTACAGATTTGTCTTTCATCACAACCAACATTTCGTTACAGGATGGACAGACAGACAAATAAAACACTCGGACAAGTATTTGTCAGTAACCTCACGACAAAAAATTTTGCATATCAGACAGCTAAAATGAGAGGAGAAAAGAATTTTCATTATTTACTCATAGTGTATTTCACAATTATTTATCATCCCTTTTAAGGGTATACGGAACGCCCTATGCTTACAATGTTAAATTGAGCTAAAAGTTAGGAACATTTTCTCATTTGTTATTTGGACGATACTCCGATACTCTTGATTTTTTCACAGAGCTCAGAGATATGTTCTGCTTTAATGCTGAATTATTAATTTTGAAAAAATAATGTATACTTTTTCAGATATTTTATTTTTTGTAAATGTTAAAAACAGTTATACATTTCAACAAGTATTTTAAAATTTACAGCCATTAATACAAAATAATTCCACATATCTTTTAATTCAGATATATTAGAAGGTCTTAATGAACAACTACAGAAAATTTAATCTTTCTACTAAAAATAGGCCCTGAGACAATGTACCTTATACACAAAAAAACTAAAGTTATGAGAAATTAGCTTCAAAGTTTTTACTTCAGTACAAGCCTGCTCCACAGCTTGTATCATCAGAATTGTCCAACAGCTTCCTCTTGATGGCTCTTCTATGCTGTCTAGCCATCTTTGAATATACTTTTATGGCATTATCTGAAAACCTGAGCCATTCCTTGTCCAAACAAAGCATTGCTGCGGCAGTTCGTTGGTTGTTGGTTGGTTGGTTTTTTGAGGTTTAAGGGACCAAACAGCGAGGTCATCAGTCCCTTGTTTCAAATATACTCCATGCTGCTAACGGGACATCGCGGAAAAGGCAGAACAATAAAACGGAAAAAGGGAAAAATGTAAAAGGGCAGTCACGTTGTCATTGGTAAAAACAAATGAGGGAAGTCGGCAAGAGAACGAACCCAACACTATGCTGAAGCAGCATAGGCAAGACCACCTGTGACTTAAAAGGTACAACTGCTATAATGCGGAAAATACGTATGGGAATAGAAAGACTAACCAAGCCTTAAAAAAAGGGTAAAAAAGAGTAAAAGGGGAAGAAAAGAGGATTCCGGTCAGGGAGGTGAATCGGGAATCTCTGAACACTGCCTACAGTGGGAGACACCCAAACACTCACCGCCCTGCCCCAACACCAGAGAGATTAAAAACCTTAAAACTGAGAATAAAAACCACTCTCCCGGAGGAAACCGAGAACCAGAGAGACCATCCGGGAATCGTCAGCCAACATCAAAGGTAAAGTGTGGGGGAGTCTGTACTTAGCACGCAGAGCCAAAAGAAGGGGGCATTCAACCAAAATGTGGGCCACTGACTGGAAGGCTCCACAACCACATAGCGGGGGTGGCTCATCACGCAAAAGAAAACCATGGGTCAGCCTGGTATGGCCAATGCGAAGACGACACAATGTGGTCGAGTCCTTTCGGGAGAGGCGAAAGGAAGAACGCCATGGGCCTGGTGTCACCTTAATTGCACGAAGTTTATTAGACAGTGGAGTAGCCTCCCAAGAATTGGCCCATGACTGTGCAAAGTGGGATTTGATGTGAAGCCGTAAATCTGCTGCAGGAGGGGTTACAGAAAACGGGGGGTAAGTAACTGCTCCCCCAGCCAAACGATCAGCGAGCTCATTTCCTGGGATACCCACATGGCCAGGGACCCATAGGAAGTCAATGGAACAAGCAGCACGGTGAATATCAGCGAGATGGTCATGGATGGCAGAGACCAAGGGATGGCGCGAAAAACACCGGTCAATAGCAAGAAGGCCACTCATCGAGTCCGTACATAACAAAACGCGGTTGTGTGGGGATTGTTTAATAAAGGTAAGGGCCCGGGAAATTGCCATCAATTCCACAGTAAACACCCCAAATGTAGGTGGCAGCAGATGATTTTCCGTTCCAACAGAGGACGTGAAGGCATACCCAACATGATCAGCAGATTTAGAGCCATCAGTGTAAAAAACAACAGCATCCCGAAACTCCCATAAAATTTGGCGGAAAAAGGAACGGAACACCACCGGGGGGATGGAATCTTTCGGACCGCGGCGGAGATCCATCCGAATTCGAGGCCGAGGAACTAATCAAGGAGGGGTGGAGGGGAGGGAGCGAGGAAGACAGGACAAAGAAGGAAGCTGAAAATCACGGTAAAGAGACGCAAGGCGCAGCCCAACCGGTAAACCCGCCCGAGGGCGGGAGTCGGGTGGGCGACGTCCATGGTCTGGGAACAGGATAGAATAGGAAGGATGAGTGGGAGAAGAACGGATAGTGAGGGCATAAGACACCAGAAGCTGGGACCGCCGAACAGAAAGGGGTGGGATCCCAGCTTCAACCAGGAGACTATCAACAGGGCTAGTAGGGAAGGCACCGGTGGCCAAATGGATACCACGATGGTGGACTGGATCCAGCACGTGCAGTGGGGAAGGAGCAGCTGAACCATGAACTTGACAACCATAGTCCAAACGAGACAGAACTAGAGCACGATAAAGACGGAGGAGGAGGGAACGGTCCGCACCCCAAGAGGAGTGGGCAAGGAAGCGAAGGACATTGAGTTTACGGAAACATCCTACCTTCAGGAGTCTGATATGGGGCAACCAAGTGAGCTTGTTGTCGAAAAGAAGACCCAGGAAACGAAACTGTGAAACCACAGGCAATCGTTGTGCAGCGAGATAGAGCTCTGGATCAGGGTGGACCGTAGTACGGCGACAGAAGTGGACCACCCGCGATTTTAAAGGAGAGAATTGAAACCCGTGTGAGAGGGTCCATGCAGAGGCACGCCGTATAGCCACCTGGAGCTGCCGTTCTGCAGATGCCATCGAGGAGGAACTAACCCAAATGCAGAAATCATCCACATACAGGGCAGGGGCGACCAAGGGACCGACAGAGGCCACAAGTCCATCGATAGCAATGAGGAAAAGAAGGACACTCAAGACAGAACCCTGCGGGATGCCCGTCTCCTGGGTCCGTGGAGAACTAAAAGCAGTACCAACTCGAACTCTGAATGACCGATGGATCAGGAACTGGCGGATAAAAGTCGGGAGTGGGCCCCGAAGACCCCACTGATGAAGGGTTAGTAAGATGTGATGGCACCAGGCCGTGTCATAGGCCTTGCGAAGGTCAAAAAACACTGCAACCAAATGGCAGCGCTGGGAAAAAGCCTGCCGAACTGCGGATTCCAAGCGAAGTAAATGATCGATTGGAGATCGTCCCTCTCGAAAGCCACACTGGTAAGGGGACAATAGATCCCGAGATTCGAGGACCCAAGTGAGCCGACGGGCTACCATCCGTTCAAGTAACTTACAAACAACATTGGTCAAACTAATTGGCCGATAGCTGTCAACAGATAGGGGGTTCTTACCAGGCTTAAGGACAGGAACCACAATGCTATCCCTCCACTGAGAAGGGAAGTCACCCTGGAGCCAGATACGGTTAAACACCCGAAGAAGATGTTGCCGTTGTGGAGCACTGAGATGTTGAAGCAGTTGGTTAGGAATGGAATCTGGGCCAGGGGCCGTATCATGAGAAGAAGATAGAGCAGAAAGAAATTCCCATTCAGTAAAAGGTTCGTTATAAGATTCTGACTCACAAGTGGTGAAACATAAGGTGAGAGCTTCAGCCTGCTGTTTTTGATGAAGGAAAGCAGCTGGATAGGAGGCTGACGCTGATGCCACTGCAAAATGGGTCGCAAGATGTTCTGCGATAACTAATGGGTCCGTACAAATGCCATCTGGGAGGTGAAGGCCTGGTAGGGTGGACTGCCGATGGCAACCTTGGAGAGAGCGAAGTGTAGCCCATACCCGTGACAGAGGGACAGTGGAACCAAGGGAAGAAACGAATCGTTCCCAACATATCCGCTTGCTCTGTTTGATTAAATAACGGGCTTTAGCGCGAAGGCGTTTAAAGGTAGTAAGGCTGGCTACGGATGGGTGCCTCTTAAAGTGTTGCAAAGCTCGACGGCGATCACGGATGGCAATGGCAATGGCCGTACTCCACCACGGGACTTGCCGGCGACGAAATGGTCCAGATGAGCGCGGGACAGCAAGGTTAGCAGCGCGAACAATCGCGTCAGACACGTCACGGAGGACGTCATCAATACAACCCAACAAAGAGGGAGAAAACGCGTCCTGTGCAGTGTATAGAGGCCAATCGGCGCGGTGGAAAGACCAACGAGGTAACCTGTCCATCGGGGAGCGGGAAGGGAGCGTGATAATCAACGGGAAATGGTCACTATCACAAAGGTCGTCGTGTGGCGATCAGTGTAATGAAGGGAGGAGAGAGGGAGAAGAAAGAGAAAGATCAATGGCAGAAAAGGTACCATGACCAGCACTGAAATGAGTAGGGGAGCCATCATTAAGAAGGCACAGGTCGTGGTCTGCAATAAATTGGTCTATAAGAAGACCTCGTCTAGATGGAAAGGCACTGCCCCACAAAGGATGATGAGCATTAAAATCCCCAAGGAGGAGGAAGGGAGGAGGAAGTTGCTGAAGAAGGGTGGTTAAGGCAGCAGGTGTAAGAGTCCTGTCAGGAGGGAGATAAAGATTGCAAACCGTGACTGCAGAATCTAAGTGGACCCTAACAGCAACCGCTTCCAATGTAGTTTGGAGAGGAATCCACGTGCTAGCAATGTCTGTACGGACCAACGTACAAACACCACCAGAAGCCCGCAAGGGTCCGACCCGATTTCGACAGAAAACACGGAACCCACGGAGGGTCGGTGAGTGAGCATCAGTAAAATGAGATTCCTGGAGAACCACACAAGCTGCAGAGTAGGACGAAAGAAGGGATTTCAATTCCGGAAGGTGACGATAGTAGCCATTACAATTCCATTGGAGAACCACAGAACGATGGTTTAAATGAGGGCTGAACACACTAAATCCAGTCATACCGCCGGGTCCCCACCCGTCACCGACAAGGAGGGGGCGACATCCATGAATGACAGGTCAGAATCCGGTTGTGAAGTCGGGGAAGGGACCTCCGGTGACACCAGAGGCTCTTTGTCCCAGGACTTATGTTTCTTCTTCTTTTCAGGCTGAGATCGAGGAGGGCTGTGTGGCATAAAGGAGCCAGCTGCAGCAAGATCAGGAACAGAAAGAGACCGGGCGACCTGGGGGCCGACAGACCGCGGTTCTCGCGGTCGCCGCGCGGCAGCAGACCTTTGACCTGGAAGGTGCCGGGAAGGGGCATCCCGGGAGAGGCGCCCTTGACCAGCAGACGCCGAAGGAGTGGGACACTTCTCCGGCTGGGGAGGGGGAGCAGCGCCCAGAGAAGAAGGTGTGGGAGCTGCAGGGAGGGGGGGAGGAGTGGGGTCCGGGATGGGGGTAAGGAAGGGGGAGGAAGGGGTGAAGATGTAACCAAGGCGTAACTAGATGGCATGGACACAGGGTGCAGTCGTGCATATTTCTTACGGGCCTCTGTGTAGCTTAAATGATCGAGGGACTTATACTCCTGTATCTTTTTTTCCTTCTTATAGACTGGGCAATCTGGTGAACGTGAAGAATGACTACCATGACAATTTACACATACAGGAGGGGGAACACAGGGACTCCCCTCATGGAGTGGACGTCCACAGTCACCACAGAGAGGGTCCCGGAAACAGCGAGAAGACATGTGGCCAAAACGCAAGCACTTAAAACACCGCATAGGAGGCGGGATGTACGGCTTCACATCACAGCGATAGACCATAATCTTAACTTTCTCAGGAAGGGTATCCCCTTCAAAGGCCAGGATAAAGGCACCAGTATCAATACGATTATCCTTAGGACCCTTCTGAACACGCCGAACGAAGTGAACACCCCGCCGTCCGAGATTGTCCCGAAGTTCCTCATCAGTTTGAAGGATGAGGTCCCTGTGAAAAATCACACCTTGTACCATACTTAGAGACTGGTGAGGGGTAATGGACACAGGAATTGTGCCAAGATGGGTACAGGCACAAAGGGCTGCAGATTGGGCAGCTGAAGCAGTTTTTATCAGCAACGAACCCGACCGCATCTTGCTCAGGGAGTCCACTTCGCCGAACTTGTCTTCAATGTGTTCCACAAAGAATAAAGGTTTGACACTGGTGAAAGTATCGCCATCAGTCCTGGTGCAAACTAGATAACAGGGGAAAGGTTTTGCCCCTAGACGACGGGCCTGACCCTCTTCCCAGGGGGTAGCCATGGAAGGGAAGGCCGAAGGGGCAAGAGAAGCAGCACTTGAGGAATCAGTACCACGCAGAGAGACGGCCACAGAAGAACGGCCAGAGTTTTGGACCCGTATGCGTTTCATCTGCATAGCGTCCGCCCTGATACCACCCACTCTGATCAGGGGCTCTCCTCACGGGCGCCACCCAGCCACAGCAAGGGCCGTCTGGCACGGCGGCCATTGCCGGGAGTTCCGATGCTCCAGGATGACGAGCAACCACTCCAAGGCATGCATGAGGAGGTCACAGCTCAGGTATCAGAAGTGTACATAGCGACCCCACCACACGGGCTGGCTACCGTGCTGGCTATGCACCCTAGCATCAAACAACGACGTGAAAGAAAAGGTGGAATGTACTAGGAGGGCGCACGTCGGAGACACTAGGTAAGGTGCTCTTCCCCAAATGGCTCACACTACGGAGGAGAAATTTTGGAATGGAGGTCAAACCCCAGAGGGGGACCAAGGAATGCCAAAAGGAGGAGACGAGTACGCAACAAAGCCAGAGTGGAAAACCAACAGAACCAGGAGGATAGCGGGGCCAACATAAGCAAGGACACCAATAGTGGGAGAGGAGAGGGCGAGGGGAAAGGAGCATGGAGGGGAAAGGAGGGGAAGGAAAAGGAAATGCAGCCCGGGAGAGAAAGAAGGCTGCAATGGCTCGGGGCCCCGTGCTCGCCACGCACGTATCCACAAAAGAGCTGTGGACCCCCTGGGGGGGGCGGCAGTTCGTAGTCCTACACAGAGCCCCAACTTCTGCAGAACTTTGCACTTTGTTATATTGCCCTGACTGAATGATGAAACAGCATCATAAACGCCAAAGTGAAGTGTGTTTATACCCACAAACACAGTTTTAGGTAGTCTATTCCATATCACATGGTTCACACACTCATTTGGATTTTGAGTCCGGCCATGAAGACATTTCTTTAGTAGACTAATATCTGCGAGGTCTCAGAATATTGGTTTTATTTCATCCATTATGGCAGGTGGCAGGTGATGAGGGTGATTGTATTGTTTCTTAGTTGCCTTGCGTCTGTTGTACTGGCACCAACTATTGTCTCCTTTTGGACATAGCCCATGTTGGGGGTTCTCATTGTTTGAAGCTGTATGAAAAAACAGAGCCCAGACTGCTCTTCTCATTAATTCTGTATCTGCTGTATTCTGTCTTATTGCTAGACCATAGCACTTCTGAATATGATCTATTGTAGCATCTGTCAGTCTATTTTTCCCATCTAAAGTTTTTCCATCGCTCAATTTCTTGCCTTTCATGCTAGCCTTGAGCCGTCAAAGTCTTGAACCCATCCTTTTCTGAACATGGCCAACACACTCCAGTTTGCAAATTTTCACATCGTTACCATAGGGTCTCAGTTCCCCAATTTCTTTGAGTCACCATTTCCAAGATAATTTATGTATCTAACGTTGTACCATTTTACTGAGCATTGATATATACTTCTTACACCAGCAACTTCCATACCACCACTTGACCCATAGTAATTTGCCATGCACTCCTCTTCATGTTTATTTTTCATTATCTCCTTGCATCTGCAATGCTTGGAAAGTATTGCCACATCAACTACCTTACCAGTGTTCACACTTGTAGCTGTTATTACACCATTCAGAGATGTGTGGCCAGCTTCCATCAAAAGCTATGGACAAGTCTCTGCTATTATTATTTTCAACAACTGCTTCCTCAACAGCATCTTTCATGTTTTCCTGTGCCACATCTTCTACAGCAGAGCCTATTGCAATTCTGTGTTTGTTAAATTTTGAAGGTGGAGGAGGGAGGTTCATCACACCACACAACATGGCACCTGCAGCCCTGCCCTTTCCTATACACCGTAATCCATAAACCAGTCTAATGTTCATATCGTATAGTTTACCTGTATCTGCAGTAACATGTGAGGAATTGAGGAAAGTAACACTGTGTTTGCAATGACTGCACATCAACTCTAATTCACACAAGGAAGTCCTACATGTAAGTTTGTTTTCAATGAAACACCATATTTTCCACATTTTTTGCAGCACACATTGTTCTCCAAAACGTCTGATAATAAAGAGACGTTAATTACCTCATATTTTGTAGTCCCAGCATTTAGTTTCTTGTATTCTTCTTCAATTACAGCTAGGTTTCTTCTTGAAGCACTTTCCGGCGTAGTGGCAGCAGCATCACTCAATGTATCACTACCAGTGTTGAGGTTAGTCGCTACCTGGACATCAGATACTGATGAAGGTGAATCGGACTAATTTTTAGTACACTTTACTTTCTTGCGCCAATGTACACGCTTTCTAAATACCTTCAGACTAGGTCTTGGCATGTTGAAGGAAAGAAAACTCAGTGACTTCTCCACATACGACTTTCACAACAATGACAGGGATGTACTCACAAAGGGAACAATACAAATGGTGCAGAATCTATTGTCAACTGTCTAGCAGTGTAGCCAACAGAAAAGCTAACTCTCTTGTGCTCAATTATATCTCTGGCAAGGCTGTCTATATCAGGTATATTTCGCGTCTCATATACAAGGTGCGGAACATCGTGTGTCGAAATTATTTTAAAAAATTATTTAAAATAGTTCTATTCACGTCAACCAAATATTTTATACATGGTGTTAAACGGGAGAGTCTAAATTTTTCGAAAATGCATTTACCCAAAAATCGATTTTTTCATCGAAAAACTCATTCCGTATACCCTTAAATTCACAAGACGACAATATATACTTGGGGAATCTGTTATTTCTTCTGTTGGCAATTGCACATCATCAACGTTAAAACGCACAACCTTCCAGACTGACCTATACCTTGGGCTGTGCTACAGGTTAGTCTTTCATTACAACCAAAATTTCAGGGCAGGATGGACAGACAGACTAACAATACACTCTGACAATTTTTTTTATCAAAAACTACACGTTCTAATATTCATGCTCCTGCCCTCGGTGCGATAGCAGTGTGAATGAGTAAGAGTCTGTCTGTATTTGATGATATGTGTGGTAGTTTGTAAGATTTAATTGCCAGCGCAATGCGGCGAACTGTGTAAAATAGTGGCTGGAAGTATCCACTGCAGAAGGAAAAAGGGCGGACAGTGCTTTGATACCAGCGGCATCATTAATTCGATGAGTAAATTCGGTTAGATGCGATCATAATGCTCGATTCATTCACATCCTTTGTGCAGGGCTATAGGAGCCTCTACATAGCGAAGGGGACGTTTGTGTGTGCCGAAAGCAGGAAGAGAAACCTCATTAGGTCCGCAAGGGAGACTGCATTCGACGTTATTCTGCGCTATTTTCCTAAACAGGTTCTATTAGGGCAAGAATTTCCGTGCACACAAGCTGAGACATCAAGAAAGAGAGCGTTAACTATTTATGGGACACTATACAATTTCCGTGAGGTCGTCTCGGTTCTCATTTTTACATAGTCATGTGACATGAGTATAAGGTTGAGAATGTCGTTAGATGCGCTTGCGACGATCGCCCCGTCTGTGCTTAGACAGTGATCTATTTCCAAACAAGGAGAACGCTCTTATTATTAAGGGTGTTTTCAGAAGCGTGCCACCTTGTGGCGCCTGTGCTTTGAAAATAGCATGAACGGCGCATTTGGAGAGAACTTTCTCAGGTGTGTCAAGTATGATGGAGATGCTGCCACCTCATGCGTGCGTGACCCGAACCCCAGATCACGTAAGATTCTTAGGTGATCTGGGCCCAAACGGACACCTGTGTATGGTTTGACAGCTGACGGCGGGTTGGCCCATGGACGTCACAGAGATGCTGTGGCGGCCGCGGCCGAGGAGGTGTCGGGGCCGCGGGCTTCAGTGCCCGAGTGTTCCACTTGAATTGCGTTCAGATTTCTACTGCACGATCTCTCACGTCGATATGCGCGTCACACACACACGTCACGAGCAGTGGAACAGCACTATCTGTGACATCGGTATCCACGCGTCAGAGGTGTCCCATTAGAATGGCGATAGAGAGAAAGCTGTTGAACAGACGTGAGGGATGATAGCGCCATCTGATGCCGGTACTGTGTACTAGCTCAGTTGGGCTCTGGACCTCGTGGCAAACACACCGGATGGCGGTAGTGCCTCAAATTGATTAAGTAAAGACTGGTCTTTTAGTGGTTCGCGTGTCTGTAGGCTCTGTGACATGACCCCAAGCATGTCAGAGTGTGTTTTTTGTACCAGTGTAATAAATATACTCCATCCCTAAATAAATTGTTCCAAAATAAAGTACACTCCTTCCTCTCTCCACCATCCCAGTGCAGGCTGAGTCCTTCTACCACGAACCCCTAGGAGGAGGTGGCAGTCGGGTGACTTAGGTTAGTCCAAGTGTCCTTTCTTTCACGCCATTTTCTTCCAGTAGCAGAGGTAGCCCAATTGACCTCTCTTCCCGCCAAAATTCAAACTTCCCACCAGCTCCTAGGATGAGGTGAGAGGCTGGTGAAGGTAGTCCAAGTGTCCTTTCTTTCACATCATTTTCTTAGCCAAAATTCAAACTTGGCGCCAGTTCCTAGGAAGAGGTGGCGGTCGGGTGGCTTAGGTTACTGGAGGTAGCCCAAGTGACCTATCTTCCTGCGATTTTCTTAGCTTAGTAGATTTAACTGTGGTCTGATGAGTTATCCTGTTTTAATTTGAACTTCCCGCCACGTTGGTGATGGAGGGGAGTGTGGCACTCCCCTGCCACAATTCAAACGCCCCGCCAGGGGGGTGTGACAGGGATTCCGACACTTGCGTCATCAGTGACGTCACGGACGACATTTGGGTTGACCTACTTTGGCGCGACGTCCTGTTCTTGGGGTGATGTCCCCCTTGTCCGCCTACTGGCAGAATGTTAGAAAAGGAATTATGAGAAAAATCAAGAGTCCGTTCCGAGAATTTAAATTATTGTATTATTATGCGAGTGCATTCCTATGTTTAAAATGTTTGTTGAAAGCCGTGTGTCACCAGTTTTCCGTTTTATTTATCAAGAAATAATGCCTGGTTTGCCTACTCCCTATTCTTCGATAATACTATGACTTGCCCCCCTCCCCCACCCAATTCCACTAGTTTATATCGTCTCTAATCTAATCTAATCTCTAAATCTAATCTGCGTACGCCCTTCGATATCACATGCATGGGGACAAACCATGAGGATAAGGAGTCATATGAATAAACAGAGGTTATTCACCAAAGCAGATTCTCAGAGCAAAAGAATATTCTCTGAGAAAGTTTGCAGGTTCGTATGAATCAAAAATTGGGAGCGTATTCTCTGACGAGAGAGTTTCATCCCCACTTCCTCCCCACCTCCTTGAGAAGGTTCTCTGTGTGTGTCATCTGCCGTGTCACGCACAGAACGCACGCGTAACATCAGACTTCATTCAGCTCGCTCAAACAGGCAAATCAGTGTGCGAAGATGGGACTGGCCTCAGTGTGTTCTGTAAAGAGTTGCACTATGTTTCGATTTCACTTTTACTTGGGACAACGAACTGTTCAGACGATTAATGACAATTTAAAAAAAATGGGTTTTCTGCTATCTTATCGAATTGACGATATGCGGGAACCTCTTCTGTTACTGAAGTTAGGTGAACACATTATGTGAATGAAATCTTAAAATTACACGATTTTTCATCTACTCCAAACCAGAACTGTGGCAGAGTTTTCTAACACGAGATAATTTTGGTTGAATACGATGCGGAATGATCTACTCGCGTGTCAAGGACGCAAGTGATCGCCCGTGGGGTTCGTCCCGAGAAACAGATCGCTAGGTTTGTAATCAACCAGCTATCAATTTTTCTGATCCGCCTACATTTTTAATGTAACAAGACATAAGATTTATGCTGTGAGAAGACATGATGATGAATATCCGGAAATGTCAGCGGCACAGTTGTTCTGCTGACAGACCGCAGTAATAGTTTCAAAAACAAACTGAAATCATACCTCCTTGACAACTCCTTCTATACCATACATGAATTCTTGAATATGAGTAAATAAATCTGGAGATATAATATATGCATTTTGTGCCATTTAAGGGAATGGGATAGATAATAGAAATATTTAAGTATAACACTACAATGTAAACAAAAAAAGACTTGTTTCCTGTGCACATTTCTTATGCATTTCACATGTTCCACATAATAACGGTTTTCCATGACATTTGATCAATGGAATACACAACTAACTAACTGTGTATACCAAAGTCTTCTCGTGCATCACTTTGAAAAAATGTTGTAATATTCACTTCGTTTGGAAGGTCTCCCCTCTTTTTTTTCATGATTTTCTCGAACGAAATTCGCCAGGCAAGTGCCGTTTTTTATTGCAAAACCCCTATAAGCTTCAACAGTTTCTTTCTTTTATATTTCTTTGGGTTACGTATGCTTTCTTGCCTGCCAGGAAATGTAAACTCTGCCTTTACTGCAAAAAAGTCGGTAAAAATTAACCACAACAGAACTTACTCAGGTCGATGTATGATTCAGAGATCACTTCAAAAAACGGAGAATGTTCTCAGTTCGCGATTCGCTCCTCTAGTTTCACTGATACGAAATCGGAGCATGTTCTTTGTTTTGAGCGACTTCCCCCACCCCTTTACTCAAGCTGTGCACGTTCTCGGGCGGAGTGTATCCTCCGACTCGCTTTATTTGTGCGAACCTGGGAGCGTTCTCCAAAATTTAGAATATAAAGTAGACTCTCCGTTTTATTCATACGACCGAAGGTCTCGATTTTGTATGTTGCACCAAACCATGATGACGCACACTCAGTGAGGTAATTCGGCTCAGAAATTTTCCCACTGGTTGGCGGCAAATATTGGGCTTGCAACAGTCTGTTTCAGAAATTGTTACGTTATTCACTCTGAAGTTGCAAATCGAAATGTATAATTCTATCCCAAATACAGCAACACTACTTGTAACCAACATTTACCCCACATGATGCAGTGTACTTTTTTCCGAGGTTTATACCTTATACCTGTGAATTTCTGAGGGCTTTTGGCAGAATCGCGTGGTGCCAAGACTTACTTAGGGCCTTTTCAATTAATGGGGCCCAACACAGTATTGTCAATCGGCAGAAACGTTGTGTTACATAGTGCTTGCGTGTTTATTTCTGTTTCATTTCTCTTTAATCTTCTCTCCTCCCACTTTGGGTGGAATATGATTGAGTAAGTTCTACCAAGCTTAGCCCGAATTATGCACAAATTAGCTCCTGTTTTTTAATTTACGATTTCCCAAGACCATTTACAATTAATTTTCAAAGGTACTAAGACCCCACATCGTGATTAAAGTACTTTAAAGAGAAAGCGCGTAATCCATTTGGAGTTGTGAATAATAACAAATCCAACACCACATTGCATTCCAGCATTACCGATGGGGGCGCCACCAACTTGTAAGTCAGTTTCAGCCAGGTATCCAGATATTTTTGACCACATAGTGTATGTGGAGGCATCGTCAAGATTTATTGAAATTGTTGTCCCATCGTGCAGATAGTGCAAAATCGTCTAAATCTATGACAGCAGGTAGGAAATGTGTTGTCCAGTCATTAAACAATCGAGCCACAGAATGAACATCAGTACAGTAGTTACATGTGTAGTGAATTTGATCTGAAAATAAGCTATGGAGGATACTGTTAGACATGGCCAAAGAGGAATAACATGTCTATGTTGGGCAATCCATGTTCACAGGAAGATCATAGGTACATAAAATAAAACATCTTTGGAAGAACGATGTTATCAGTGAATACATTTATAAATAAATACATCTTTGGAAGAACAGTGTTATCTGTGACCACAAGGTGTAAACAGTATGTTTGTAGAAGAAGAATATGATATCATTCGGAAAGGAATACCCACGTCGCATGCAGGTTTAAATGAGAAACACGTCCATATGTCATACATACCATGCTACAGAGAATTGCGAAAGTATTTTTCGTTGTAACCAATATGTTGCAGAACACTATAGTGTCAGGCCTATGGCCTGAATGTCAAAGTTGATAGTGTAATGAATGAACATATTAGCAGCTCGAATTCGTGCAGTCTCTGCTAATTCAGTTCTAGCGAGATGAGAAGCCAAGATAACGTGCAGTACTGCACTGGTGTTAAGGATACGAATTACATTGGCACAAGGACGATAAAGATGCCCCATTTAATGATATATTAACAGAAAAAACAATGAATAAATTCTAGTGTCCGATTTCACCCTCGGCTTTGACCACAGAATGAGGATTCAGATGCACAGAATTTATTTTCTGTTGTCGATATACATTGCCACCGCGGACATATGATGTTGGGGCGGCGCATCTTTCTCCATAAAACATCCTATAAATTTTTAATGCGGCCATATCGTTAGTACAGATAGATTCCCTTCGTATGTGTTGTGTATTTGGGACAGGTGTTTTGTAGACACCTTATCAAATTGCATTTGATACCTAGAATAAATTATTCTCAGAGCTTTGATGAGCAAGATGAGCTGGCATCACGTCACAGCACCGTCACATCAGCTTGTATTCACACTCTCTCTCCCGTCATGTAACATCAATTCGCTTAGTCCGTGTCAGAGTGTAGTATTGCAGCTGAGAAACTACGGTTATTAATGGCCAAACCAAACCTCATAATGTATGTTCTTGATCAGTTATGTTTGTTGATGTGCTGAGACGTGGAGCAATATTTCAAAACATCGACATTTCTGTGTTATGAAAAAGAGGGCGTCTGTTCTGTTATTGTCATACCTGAATAATTTGCTTCCAGATATCTCACATTCCTTGTGTTAAAACATCTAGTGGAAAAAAACTCTAAACATTTACAATTTGCCACGAAAACGAAGTACAATAATTCAATGAAGATTAAGAAGATGCAAAACCACAAGATCCACTACTATAAGACGAGCGAGGGCGGCAAAATAGGTTAACTTACGATGATAGCGGACGATGATACCGTCGACACTTCCTTCCCGGGAAACCTTGGCCTGCTGTGACGTGACGTGACGGTCAGTTGATTACTTGTCTGAAAGCCGCCATTTCAAATGCACTGTGGAATGTTATGACTTGACATTACACGACTTGTCGGCCAAGGTGAACTGGTCTTGAAAAGAGTCATCCCGAGATCATGTGACAATTTCAGTTTAATGTTGACAACATGCGTAGCACGCGATGCACACTCCAGAGATTTTTCTACTCTGTGGCTGTGACCGACGTCATATCTGAGTCACAGACGCTACTTAGAGGCGTCATCTGAAGGCAGTGAGGTTTATTCCTAAACCAGAGAATGTATCTCAGAAAAGAAAGATAATACACATACATACAATAACATCCCATTGCAGCTCACGCGATTAATTACATTGTTGAAATTGGGGTGACAGAAAAGAAAGTAACAACATAAAAAACATAGATGCATTAAATAAATTATTATCACAGTTTACACGAGCAAGTGAAAGAACCATAGCCGGCCTTCAAAGTCCACTACAATATCACTCGTAGTAAACTCGTAATCTACATCTACATGCCGGCCGTTGTGGCCGAGTGGTTCTAGGCGCTTCAGTCCGGAGCCGCGCTGCTTCTACAGTCGCAGGTTTGAATCCTGCCTCGGGCATGCATGTGTGTGATGTCCTTAGGTCAGTTAGGTTTAAGTAGTTCCTAAGTCTAGGGGACTGATGACCTCAGATGTCAAGTCCCATAGTGCTTAGAGCCCTCTACATCTCCATGGACACTTAACAAATCACACTTACGTGCTTAGCAAAGGGTTCATCGAACCACCTTCACATTAATCCTCTATTATTCCAATCACGAACAGCGCGCGAAGAAACGAACACCTATATTTTTCCGAGCGAGTTCTGATTTCCTTATTTTATGATGATGATCGTTTCTCCAGATGGAGGTCGGCGTCAAAAAAATATTTTCGCATTTGGAGAAAAAACTTGGTGATCGAAATTTCGTGAGAAGTTTCTAGAACAACGAAAAACGCCTTATTTTTAATGATGTCCGCCCGAAATTCTGCATCACGTCTCTCCCCTATTTCTCGATAGTACAAAATGTACTGCTCTTCTTTGAACATTCCCGATGTAGTCCGTTAATTTTATCTGGTAGGGATCCCACCCCGCACAGCAGCACTCCAAAAGCGGACAGACAAGCGTAGTGTAGGCAGTCTCTGTAGTCGATCTGTTACATCTTCAGCCAGTAAAACGCAATCTTTGGTTCGCTTTCCCCCACAACATTTCCTGTGTGTTCTCTCCATTTTATGTTGTTCATAATTGTGATTCCTAGGTCTATCTATACCTGGATCCCGCTCCAGCTACTGCCAGGTCTGGGTGCTGACGAGTCCTCTTCATTTGTTTCGGTCCTCCCACCACTTTTCTTCCTCCATATACTGCCAGGTCACAACTGTCCTTTCCACAGATATTCTCACTCCCGTTTTCCACCGTGTTCTTGGGTGCCCTCTAGGTCTTTTTCCATCCATCTTTAGTTCTTCCATAATTTTGGGGAGTCTCTGCCCACACACCCTCTTAACATGCTCGTACCATCTTAATCTCTTTTTTCTGTTTCTTCTCTCATGCATTCTTGTTTAAGGTCCTTTCTGATATCTACGTTCCTTACTCTGTCCATTCTTGTTTTTCCCTAAACTCCTCTGAGAAATTTCATTTCCCCTGCTTGCAGTTTGCTCCAGTCCCTTCCTGTCATTGTCCATGTTTCTCCTCCATAGGTAACAATAGGGAAGCAATAACTCCCATACATAAGGAGTTTTGCTTTTTCTGAAACTTCATTATTCCAAATCAGGTGTTTTATTGTTTAGTAGAAATTACTTCCCTTCTGTAACCTGCTATTAATTTCGTTTGTTATTCTTCCATCACTAGACATTTCACTCCCTAAATAAGTGAAACTGTCTACCATGTTGAGGGGTTCTCCATTCAAAGTAATATATCCATTGATCCCTCTGTCTCTTCCAAATACCATTACTTCACTCTTATCTTTATTTATTTTTAGTCCATACCTTTTCATTATTTCCTTCCACACATCAAGTTGTAACTGTACATGTGCCTCTTTATCGCCCCATATTACCATATCATCTGCAAAAATAATCTTTCTGTCTTTTTCTTTTACTATATCTTTAACTGCCCTATTCATTTCTCCATCACAGCATTAAAAAGTGCAGTAGGTAGAATATTTCCTTGTTGAAGTCCTTGTCTTATTTCGAAGTATTCAGAGTTCCCCAATGATGTTCTAATTCTACAATAGTGTCCTTTGTACATTGTCTTCATTACATTAATTTATCCATCTTCTATATCTATTTTCTTCATTTCTTCCCAGAGTCTTTTCCTGGTAAGTGAGTCATATGCCTTTTCTATGTCGATAAAAACCATTATCACCCTTTTGTTATATTCCCAACTTTTTCCCATCAGTTGACAGATAGAAAATATTAGGTCGATTGTGCTTCTTCGTTTCCTAAACCCATGCTGTTCTTCACTCAGCTCCTTTTCTATCTTTCACTTATTCGATTTGGTAAAATTCTTTCAAAAATCTTCGCTATATCACTCTTACGGGTTATTCCTCTGTAGTTTTTTACAAAGCATTTTATTGCCATTTTTTAAGATGGGAACAATGTCTCCTCTTCTCCAATCATCAGGTACTTACTATTTTACACTTTGAAGGGTGCGTATCGTGCCACCACCTATCGGGTCTTCATGAAACTATGAGGGCTCGAGCGGAAGTATTCCACGATTCCCCACAACATATTCCTCATTTTTTTCAAGCGAAACTGGCGGAGGATAACAAATGTGGTGCATTACTTACTTAATGCCTCTGGTTAACCCTAAATTACAAACACTGTAATTACTCCGAAAGTACTAACTAGATTTTGAAGAACGAAATGCTGTAGACTTGGTCTCTTTCAGAACTACGATACTAACAGCAGAAACTACAACAGCCCTATTGCAAAAAGCGAAATTGATACCGATATCCGTGCGATTAATATAACTATGAAAAGAGACTATACGTCGTTCACTGAAGCCTTTCTCACAGTGTTTAATATGGGGGCAAATCGTATTACAGTATCTTAAACGAGTCCATAAATGTGACTTGTGGTGCTCAACTGTATCACTGTGTATCTTGGGATGAATGATCATTGAGCTACAGGTGGCTTCACTCGCTTTATGGGCGACTGTCGACAGCTCCACATGTGAGCGATCCTTCGGTGATTGGAGGCAAAGTGACTCTGGCGCCGGAAGGCTACGGCCTCTGTCATTTAATCACTAACACGTATTATGCACTTTGCTTTCAAATCCTCACGATACAAAAGGCAACTAAAAGATCCAAGGTCTGCGGAGTACATGACATCTCCTCAGAGTCACTAAGATGCTTGGCTACACCAGCCAGGATAAAACATCCCCCCAGACATATGAGGCAAGCAACGTATCCTCAGAGTTCAAGAAGAATGTAACGATTCCTGTCCCAAGGGAGGCAGGTGGTTACAGGTGCGGAGACAGCAGAACTTCACTTACCCGGCCCTCCTTAATTCAGATATGTCGCTCATCTGAATAACTATATAGTATTGGATACTGCAGAGGGAACAATCGATGGTGACAAACATTAAATTTAAATACAACCACTGGCATACAGAGATCCAAGTGCAGTGGCAGTTAACAAGTCAACATCGAGTTGTGTAGTTTCCTCTGTTGGCCCATCTGTTGCGAGTATAGAGGGACATCAAAGAGAAGGAACGTGCTTATGTCCACGGTCAACAAGATAGTTGTCATGCAGAGGATGCATAAAGTAGAACTGTTGAACAAAATTGTTGTTTAATTTGTTGTTGGAGCTTCAACGATGTCAGATAGGAAGAGGAAACGGAAAGAAATTGAACACCTTTGTTTCGACATGGTGAGTCCTTATGGTGATATTACTTCCTTTTGTTCGTCTTCGGCCAATGTAAACAATTCAGCAGGGACACCTGTGTGGTCCTGATGAGCACAAACAATGTACGAATACGTCTAAAATTAAATCCACCGGTTATTTCTCTGTATAAAAGCCATTGTACTTCTTCCGTATCTTGGCAAAATTTAAGTGAAAATAACTTACAATTTGTGTGTTGCCATGAAAATAAATTTAACGTGTTTTAATGGCATTTAACCAATGTCTTCTAACTGTTTTTTTTTCATTTCCTGGTTACCCCTGTCCCACCTACATACACACCTGCGTCCACACGACTGCTGTGCAATTCACAGTTAAGTGCCTGGCAGAGGACTCGCCGGACCGCCTCCGCACTCTCTCTGCACCGTGCCTTTCTCGAACACCACGTGGATAAAACGACCACTTAAATGTGGTGTGTTGTCTCTTAGTTTACCACGGTGATCATTTATCCCTGTGTAGGTGGGCGTCAACAAAATATTTTCGCCTATCATATCCGTGTCACTCTGGTCCTATATCGCGATAACACGAAATGAGCTGCCCTTCTCTCAAACGTTTCGGTGTCTTCCGTCAGTCCTATCTGGTAAGGGGCCTATACAGCAACACTCCAGAAGAGAACGGACGAGTTTCGTGTAGGCATGCTCTTCACAAGGCCTGCTGCATCTTGTAAGTGTTCTGCCAATAAACGCCGACTTTAGTTAGCCTTCCCCGCAACATTATCTATGTGATGGTTCTAGTTTAAGTTGTTCGTAATTGTAATCTCTAGGTATTTAGCAGAATTGACGTCCTCCAGATTTGTGTGAGTTATCGTCTAACAGAAAACTACCGGATTCCTTTTAGTACTCGTGTGGATCGTGTCAACTGCCGCTTCTCGCATCAGACAGATATTTTGTACTTTACAGCTTCGTGTGGCGAGAGTTTCAAATTGAAAACTTTTGTTTATCGTAACTTCACACAAACGGATTTTTTCCGATAGCGTGAGAGATGTTGAATTCTTGGGCTGCATTTATACTTGCTCTGGGCTGCATGCGGCTCGTGCGCTGTGCGTTGGACACCCCTGATGTAGATTAACGACAACAGTGGGCGCTGTAACACATTCTTGGGTAACGCCAGGTAGGACACCTGTTTTAGTCGATGACGTCTCGTCATTTACTGCGAACTGTGACCTTTCTGACAGGAAATCACGAATCCAGTCGCTCAACTTGGACGGAACTCCGTAGGCGCGCAGTTTGATTACAAACATAGTGTGTGTTCCAGAATCCTATAGCAAATTGACGTCAGTGATATGGGTCCGTAATTCAGCGGATTATTCCTGTTCCCCTTCTTGTGTAATGGTGCGACGTGTGCCGATTTCCTGTCTTTAGGTACGGGTCTCTCGTCGAGCAAGCGATTGTATACGATTGCTAAGTACGGGGCAGTTACATCTGGAGACTAATTGGTGTACAATCTGGACCTGAGGACCTGCCCTCATTAAGTGATTTAAACTGCTTAACTACTCTGAGGATGTGAACTTCAAAGTTTCTCATATCTGCAGCTGTCATTGACTCTAATTCTGGAATACTTACTTCATCATCTTCGCTGAATTTGGGAAACCGCTTTCAGTGACTGTCATAGGAAACATCAGAATTCCTATCGCAGAGTGCGGGTGGTGGCTGTGTCTTTGCTCTGGTGTACTTTTACTACGACCTGAAACTCTCTGATTTTCTGCCAGTTTTCGAGACACACTTTCTTTGTGGGAACTATTAGATTCATCTCGCGTAGAATTCCACGCTAAATTTCCAGCTCCAGTAAGGACATCGCCAGTCACGATTTTGCGTTTTTTCTGTGTTGCTACGTCGGTACCACACTTGGTAGTTCTCATGCACGAAAGGCGTACCTGTCAAGTGAAGATGTCCATGGCCCTAATTATTAGAAAAGGCAGTTAGTCCTGAGAACACATTACATTTTTACCGTTTCTGTTTGATGAATGTAAACCGTATCTGAATCGTCTGATAAAGAATAGTGCCATCAAAAGGATGTGAAGAAAGGCGGGAGCGAGGTCAGACACATTACACCAAATAGCTAAAAGGGTTGTGACTAAGACGATACCTGAAAGTAACTTGTACAAAAACTTTATGATGCACCCATTTTAAATTTGAAGCACTTTGGAATTGCTATAAACGTCCCATAAAGCTTGGGAAACCTATATAGAATCGACTGGAAAATCCCCTACTTATCCATGCCAAAGACGATGGAATAGACAACATAACCACGGGACCTGTGCGAAACACGCTCGCTGTTACAGTTTTAAATAATGTCATTATTTCGAATAAGTTTAGTCATTGGTATAAGGGTACTTGTAGGAATAAGAGGAAACATTTTTAAAAACTAACCGAACGACGTGAAATAATAATCTTGGATTATGTATGATATGTTCATGTTTCCAGAAATGTGTTTTGCATTCGGACTGTTTGTCCCGGTCTGTACGAGTGGCAGAGGTCAGGGACTGTCAGAGCATCCACGTAACCTGGAACTTCCTCTCGGGAGGCATTTTCAGTTACAGTGAGCGCGTTAGATCATGGTGGCTCTAGGTAAATCAGAACTGAAGGTGGCAATGGCAGATATGTGTGTCGTTTCAGAAGGTATACTCGATTAGGAAAGTCAGCTTGTACAATGGCAGATATAGCGGATAACTGCAGTGGCCACACACGTTATCTGTTACTGTGCTGTATACAAACTGTCCAGTTAATAAGTGCTTTACAACAAATAAAATTATTTTTGTAGCAAGCTGGTATGAAGAGGGAGACTGTTCAAATGGTTCAAATGGCTCTGAGCACTATGGGACTCAACTGCTGTGGTTATCAGTCCCCTAGAACTTAGAACTACTTAAACCTAACTAACCTAAGGACATCACACACATCCATGCCCGCGGCAGGATTCGAACCTGCGACCGTAGCAGTCGCACGGTTCCGGACTGCGCGCCTAGAACCGCGAGACCACCGCGGCCGGCAGGGAGACTGTTATTCCTGTTTAATAACTTAGCTTCGTAGAATATAGGTGTGAAGCTCGGCATCCGCCATACCCTTTTGCGTGTGACAGTTGAAAGTCTCCTTTAAGCTAAATTTTCCGCAAGTAGCAAAATTTTAGTGCAATACTAATATGGAATGACAGAAGCCGGTTAAAAAACTTTCTAACGATACCTCATTTACCCCCGTACGATTAGTATGTGTTGAGAAAAAGAGATGTTGGCTTGTCTCCTAGTATGAAAAATAGGCCTTAATTTGAGGAAGAAATTTCTTAGGGTTTACGTTTGGAGCACAGTTTTATATGACCGTGAGACACGGACTGTCTGAAACCCAGAACAGAAGAGAATAGAACCATGTAAGACGTGGTGCTACAGAAGAATGTTGATAATTAGGTGGACTGATGAGGTAAGGAATGAGGAGGTTCTCAGCAGAGTCGGTGAGGAAAGGAATATATGGAGAAAACAATGACAACAAGAAGGGACAGGATGGTAGGACAGCTGTAAAGACATGACGGAGTAACTCGCACAGTACTAGAGGGAGCTGTAGAGGGTAGAAACTGTAGAGGAAAACAGAGACTGGAGTACAGCCAGCAAACAGTTGAGGACCTGGGCTGCCTGCGCTACTCTGAGGTGGAGAGGTTGGCGGACCGCATCAGACCAGTCAGAAGAGTGATGAGTGAAAAAATAAATAAATAAACGGTACGGAGTGTCGAATTGTGGTGATGAGAGCGATGATGATGACTCAATGACAATGACTCAGAAACGTCAAGATGTGAAGGGGACGTCAGACAAGAAGTGATAACTGATTGCAATGGTTTCGGTTCGGTAATTTCGTGGTCCGCTAATTGCAGTGTAGATAGGAGTAAATTCCGTTCGACACGAAATCTAGATGTAAAAATTTCTTTGGAGATCCTCCACAATCGTTTAATAGCATCACTTTTTTATGGCAGCTTGCTAGCAAAGATGGCGAGCGAGACGAACAAATGTGCTGAACAGTTCATAAACGCACACGCAGGACACATCAAAACAGCGATCGTGTGTTCGCAAATGGGTAGACAAAAGTATTGGGGAATTGTAATCTTTATTCGATATCTTATTCCTCTCAGGGATTGTTTAAAGACTGAATTTTGAAATGTACTATTTGAGGTTCCTTCATTTTAATGACAAGTGTGTTTATTCAAAAAGACTCTGGTATTCCCGCTGAATTGTGTAGAAACAGACCTGTCACTGATCATCTACAGCAAACATCGCAGGAGTTTTTTTGCTCCCGGACGTGAGTTACCCATTCGTGAATAGCTGTTAAGTGTGGAAAGTGCGGGACGTCTATCAATCTCGCTTTGATATTAAATAGTTTCGCTCGTGTAAAGCAGGTAGCGATTCTTTGTGACACTTTGTAATTTGCAGTGGAAAAGACACTGTGTTTAAGCCACAATATAGTGAATATCCTCTAGTGTCTAAAGTCTTAAAGTCTGTGCTTCACGGATGTTTTAACAATGGGTATACTTTGTTTACCGACAGGTTCTATATTATGCATCAGCGGTTAGATTTTCTCGTTTCTAAAAGCAGTGGCTGCATTGGAACTGTTAGTATTAACGGGAAAGAAATGCTGACAGCTCTGAAGGAGGCAAAAGTCGAGAGGGGTAAATGTAAGACCTGTTACAGAGGGAAGGTGATGGCAGTGCGGTGGCGAGACAGCAGAGACGTGTACACGCTTCCCTGTGTTTACAGTGGCGAGCTGCGGCAGACTGAGGAGATAAAAGTGCAGTGGAAACCTGGAGTGATACTGGAGTGCACGGACAGAACGGCTGGCGTTGATTCAGCTGACCAATACGGGACCAGTTATTGGGCCACGAGCAAACGTCTTAGAAAATATATATGCAGCGATTTGGCCATTTCATGGACGTAGCAGGTCTGAATCCGTACCTGTTGTACAACCAACTTGGTGGTAAAATTCCTAAGACTTGAGTTTCAAATGAACCTCACAGAAAGAGGCAGTATCGATGTCAGTTGATGCTCTCAGCGTGGAACCTTGACAGGTGTCAGTGCCGACACGTCTGGTCGGACGACAGCTTCCAGAATCACGCGTACGACCTTTCCGCGAAAAACCAGGCGCCAACGCGAAAATGCCGTGTATGTTGCCAGTCGGAAAAAAGCGAGAAGAAAAGCACGTGTGTTTTGTGTAGAGTGTGAAGTTGGGGTTCGTGGAACACGCTGATTTGAACTGTACCATACAAAAACTATTTTGTAATTAATTTGTTCGACAGAGCTGTACATGCACTGATTCCACCGATATAATACTCCGTCAGAATATCGAAACAAATACCAATTATATTTATTTTTATAAAAAGATCGTTATTGTGGAAAGCTGAAAACTGTTTTCTAATAACAGTGGCCCGGTTTGAAAAACTCGCGCCAAAGCGCCGGCCGACGTGTCGCGGCTCTGCACGTTACGTGGCGCGAGGCGCGGGATCAGTGCTGCCAACGGCAGCGCAATCCCACTACGCGTAACGGAGTTGTTTGATCTCCAGAAGTCTGGAATTGTAAAAAATATGGTTGTAATTCAATTTCTTTTGCCTGAAAGTAAAACCCTCGTAAATTTTCATTTCAAAGTACAAAAATATTTAATCCAGTATTACGTTAATTTTGGATCTTCAGTAAGTTACAGAATAATACACATTTAATATGTACCCTACTCTGCATGTTGCCTACAGTTTAATCTGCGCGCTCCCATCTTCATTTTGACGAACAATGTGTGTTTTCGAATCTTGCTAAACTAGCAAAAATAATACTAGTGTTGCGGCATTGCAATGCATATATTCAACGGGCGTTCCCGATAACGACAGATATATAAAGCTACAAAACGTAACAGCCTAAACCCTGAAACTGTAAAAAAGTAAGTGACTTAAGGGTGCGACTACACATGCAAAACAAGCACTATTGTAGCATTTTGCACTCACTTACGGAAAAACATATTCTTAAGTTCACACAGGCGAACAGGTGATGGACTCGTCTGATGGAGAGTTCTACGATAGCATTAGTAAACAAATAAGAAGGCTGAAACTGTCTTCGAATCGCTCAACTGTGTAACTTACAAGTTCATTACAATCTTGTGATTACGCAGGCTTTCCCGGCGTAATAAGTCATGAAAGTCTCTTCGGGTTTGTTGCCGGATCATAAAATCAGCTTGACTCGATATTTGGATCGCCGAAATATCTAGTCAAGTTGATTTTATGATCCGGCAACAAACCCGAAGAGACTTTCATCATTACAATCTTAAAATACAAAAAATAGCGATAATGAATAATTTCACTAAAGAAAGCATTGTATTAAAAATAAGTTGAGGTGACAGGTAAATGTAATAGTATATTGTCCTCAATAAGATGTGTACTGTATATATCGATACCCATAAAGGAGATTCACCAGAATTCTGGCAGTCAGTTGGACAGTTTAAATGTATACAATGCTACTGCAGTACGTAAGACAAAAATCTCTGCCGTTGTTATTCCTGAATTTTCTTCAGTTTTGAAAATGTTTCGCTTCACTAACAAACATAATCAGGTGCCACAAGATGAGCAAAATATTGCTACATGTACAGCCTCATGGAATTCACTGTCGTTTCAAGAAATATTAAAACATTTCATATAGCAAACAAAAGTACCTTACGAATGAATACGTTAGATCGACAAACACAATCAGGTGCCACAAGGTGAGCAAAATATTGCTACATTTACGGCCTTATGTAATTCACTAACATTTGAAGAGACATTAAAACATTTCAGATACTCTCCTGGAAATTGAAATAAGAACACCGTGAATTCATTGTCCCAGGAAGGGGGAAACTTTATTGACACATTCCTGGGGTCAGATACATCACATGATCACACTGACAGAACCACAGGCACATAGACACAGGCAACAGAGCATGCACAATGTCGGCACTAGTACAGTGTATATCCACCTTTCGCAGCAATGCAGGCTGCTATTCTCCCATGGAGACGATCGTAGAGATGCTGGATGTAGTCCTGTGGAACGGCTTGCCATGCCATTTCCACCTGGCGCCTCAGTTGGACCAGCGTTCGTGCTGGACGTGCAGACCACGTGAGACGACGCTTCATCCAGTCCCAAACATGCTCAATGGGGGACAGATCCGGAGATCTTGCTGGCCAGGGTAGTTGACTTACACCTTCTAGAGCACGTTGGGTGGCACGGGATACATGCGGACGTGCATTGTCCTGTTGGAACAGCAAGTTCCCTTGCCGGTCTAGGAATGGTAGAACGATGGGTTCGATGACGGTTTGGATGTACCGTGCACTATTCAGTGTCCCCTCGACGATCACCAGTGGTGTACGGCCAGTGTAGGAGATCGCTCCCCACACCATGATGCCGGGTGTTGGCCCTGTGTGCCTCGGTCGTATGCAGTCCTGATTGTGGCGCTCACCTGCACGGCGCCAAACACGCATACGACCATCATTGGCATCGAGGCAGAAGCGAATCTCATCGCTGAAGACGACACGTCTCCATTCGTCCCTCCATTCACGCCTGTCGCGACACCACTGGAGGCGGGCTGCACGATGTTGGGGCGTGAGCGGAAGACGGCCTAACGGTGTGCGGGACCGTAGCCCAGCTTCATGGAGACGGTTGCGAATGGTCCTCGCCGATACCCCAGGAGCAACAGTGTCCCTAATTTGCCGGGAAGTGGCGGTGCGGTCCCCTACGGCAATGCGTAGGATCCTACGGTCTTGGCGTGCATCCGTGCGTCGCTGCGGTCCGGTCCCAGGTCGACGGGCACGTGCACCTTCCGCCGACCACTGGCGACAACATCGATGTACTGTGGAGACCTCACGCCCCACGTGTTGAGCAATTCGGCGGTACGTCCACCCGGCCTCCCGCATGCCCACTATACGCCCTCGCTCAAAGTCCGTCAACTGCACATACGGTTCACGTCCACGCTGTCGCGGCATGCTACCAGTGTTAAAGACTGCGATGGAGCTCCGTATGCCACGGCAAACTGGCTGACACTGACGGCGGCGGTGCACAAATGCTGTGCAGCTAGCGCCATTCGACGGCCAACACCGCGGTTCCTGGTGTGTCCGCTGTGCCGTGCGTGTGATCATTGCTTGTACAGCCGTCTCGCAGTGTCCGGAGCAAGTATGGTGGGTCTGACACACCGGTGTCAATGTGTTCTTTTTTCCATTTCCAGGAGTGTATATAGCTAACAAAAGCCCCTTGCGAATAAATACGTTAAAGCTTCGCAAATTCAAATATCACACAAGGAGGAAGGTGCCTGTTGCATCAGACTACAGTTGTTACATTAACAGCGACGTTGTGAGTGAGCCACGATCTTCAGGTTCGTCACAGTCGTGCTTGGTGCCGCTGGTCGTGAAGCGGCCGGCTGGAAAGGCACGGAACGCATTTGTTTACAGTTGGGGTTCGTTCCTCGGCCTAGTCGTCGTCGCTGACTTGTGCGGGCTGTGCGGTGAACTGCAGCTGAGGCCGCAGCGCCCCGGACAGGAGGCCCACAGCCGGCCCTCCCCCGCCACGGCGCCTGCCCGCCTGCGGCCACTCGCCACACTGCAGTGCCGGCCACAGAGCGCGTGCCCCTAGCTGCACTGTCTCGCGGGCACAACACTCTCACGTACCGAGTGGGTTGGCTCTGAGCACTATGGGACTTACCTACTGATCTTCTGAGGTCATTAGACACAACTAGTACATTTCACCTTTTTTTTTGTTTTGCAGGAGTACGGATTCCAGTTCGAACTTCTCACTATATGCCGGTGTACCATTTCCTCCATTTTAGTTTATAAATACCTACAAGAAACTAATGTTAGTTAATAACGTTCAGTGGGCACTAGAAAATTTGTCCCACACGGGTTAAAACACACAAGTCAAATATGGCACATTAGCATCACAACGATGAAGTTCAAATGGTTCAAATGGCTCTGAGCACTACGCGATTTAACTTCTGACGTCATAAGTCCCCTAGAACTCAGAACTACTTAAACCTAACTAACCTAAGGACATCACAAACATCCATGCCCGAGGCAGGATTCGAACCTGCGACCGTAGCGGTCTTGCGGTTCCAGACTGCAGCGCCTTTAACCGCACGGCCACTTCGGCCGGCTGCGTTGTAGTCAACTCCAGTGGCCACAGTCGTTTCACAGTGAGCGTAAAATTGGATTACATTACGTTAAAATTAGTTTCACAAACATGTTACTTTATTTTTTTTCAATTTATCTGCAGTAGCAAAATTAGGGCGACAGTCTTCATATTACATTCGCATGTCCTGCGCGCGGCCCTGGAAGCGCTGCCCCCGGTGAGGCCCCCGTAGCAGACTGCAGTTGGTACCTGCCGGCCTCGCAGCCGTTGGCAGCACTGACTGCCTGCCACAGCCCTGCCGCTTCAGGCGTCTGTCGCATTTGTAGCGAGTAGTGATGGGCTAAACTGCGATTTTCCGATATCAGTGATTTCTGTGAATGCTACTTTTCAGTATCTGTTATTCTTAACTGCGATTTGTCGCAGTTAAGAGTCGCAGTTAAGGAACATAGGTCGTGTATCCCTCCGCCATTGCTATTTCTGCGATTTCTGCTACTTCCGCGATTTCTGCTACTTCTGTGACTTCTGCGATTTCTGCTACTTCTGCGATTTCTGCTACTTCTGTGACTTCTGCGATTTCTGCTACTTCTGCGATTTCTCTGACTTCTGCTACTTCTGCGACTCCTGCGATTTCTGCGACTTACTACTGTATGAAAAAGTTACATCTGTCAACACGGAAAATTGCATCGCAACAAACCTGTCATTGGCAAGTATGTTTTACGTTTTTTCTTCCGTTGGCTTTAATTTTGTATTAAAGAAACAATTGTGAAAATATTAATAGTGTAATTAATATGTAAGTAGCCGTACAGTACCGTAATAGTTCGTATTTAGAAAATGAATTCTAACATATTGTTATGTTCACAGGTACCTGAACTACATTTCAGTCACTCAGTAAAGTGATAACTGAAAATATCATTGTCAACAGATCTGAAGAAATTGCCACTGCATCTTTAGACCATTTTCGTCAGACGAGAGGTTAGTTTCTAAGCGTTTCGATGGACTTAATTACTTCAGTGAGATCGTTCTTGCAAATGTGATATTCATTATAGCAAATATTAGCAATCTACTCTGTCAATTATATTTCTAGTAATTAATGACAGCAAAAATTGTTTAATAATCCTTGTGTTTTTGCAGACACAGTTCTGACTCTGATTACTGGTTGCTGTACGTATCTATCCACATCAAGGCTGTTGGGAGAGACTCGTGAAGATTCAAGACAGCTCTTAGAGGATTTGCAGTTTAAAAGTGAAACAATTGTGAAATAAGTGTGTGAATGATTAAGCTGTGTTTTATTGAAGTTGTTGTGCGATTTTAAAGGAATAATAAATGTCAAATACAGTGAGTGAATAATAAAAATCTCATTGTCCACATGTTTAAGCCGTCCTATACCCATAATTTTCCGCCACTTACATATTGGTAAACACTTGTTGGAGAGCGACATGCCCCCCGCCCCCCCGACCCATTTCTCCACAATCTTGGTGTGACACTGACCTGTAACATATCCTGAAGTCTACAATATGCATTTTGAGGCTGTTGATATGAAAGTGGGAAGTACAGATCTTATAGTTAAATCAGGAATAGCTTAAGTGCATTACTTGAAAGTAACACAGGAAAAGCTTACTTATGTAGGTGGTAGTAGTGTCGGCAAAAAGTTCTTGTGTGTGAAGTTGCCATGTAGAACACCAGGTGTAAAACTTTTCTCCCGAGTCTTGAACTGTGTCGGAACAAAAGTGAGGCATTCATATGACTGTTTTCATTTCTCTACATTTATACAGATGTCTGAGTTCTGCTGTGTTAACATTGCAAAGTCCTGTAGGCATGTGGAGTATTAACCAAAACTGTCGTATTGGAAGCAGAATCAAACACATTTGTTACGTTACTTGATATTTTCAGGAGAAAACGGCAATGTTGCTTCTTATTAATATAATACATTCAGAGTCACAGCAGTATTTGACCAACCATAACTGATGCTGAATGTGCATGTCGTCATATAATATGAAAGGCTTATTTCAATAGTGGTACAAGTCCATTACCTCCACTTTTCTGTCTATGCTTCTGAAATTAGTGATCCAATCAAACATAAATAAAGGTTCATCTCTAGCAAGAAGCCATATGCTTGAATATTTCTGGTATCTCAACTGCAGATTTTTCAGCGCTCATTTAACTTTACGACTCTATATCTCAAAATTAACAAAAATGGACTTGTACCACTATTGAAATAAGCCCTTCATATGCACACACAGCACATCGATCTCGTGAGGCACAAGGCTCTCATAACGCAGTACGTACGTCGGTCAACAGATGACACTAGGAAAAGTATGTTAACTGCGCTTTTTAGTTGCTACTTGCGACTCTTAGTTGCGATTTGTCACAGAAATCGCAGTTTGACTCGGTAGCGAATAGCGTAGTATGAACTTTGCTCAACAGATGGCAGTGCTAACTGCGCTTTTTAGTTGCTACTTGCGACTCTTAGTTGCGACTTGTCACGGAAATCGCATTTAGACTCCATAGCGTACCGCAGAGATGGACGTAGTACGAACTTCGGCCAACAGATGCCACTGTTAACCGCGCTTTTTAGTTGCTACTTGCGACTCTTAGTTGCGACTTGTCACTGAAATCGCAGAAAGCAGTGCTAAATTCGACCAATAGATGGCTCACGTCTTTGAATGTGAAATACTACTTGCGACTGCTAACTGTGACTGAAATCGCAGTTAGATTCTGTAAAGTTGCTACTGTGATATCTGTGACTTCTCAGTCACTGCGATTTCTAACAGATACGCGATTTCCTGCCCACCACTAGTAGCGAGTCGTGTCCAGTGTGACGTTCTGCGTTGGGATTTCGTGCAGCTGTTTCTGCGCCGAGAATTTCTTCTGCTACACCCACACCCTTAATAAGGTAAGGACGACTGTTTTCATGCGTTCCTGTAGTGTTGAAGTATTTTCTTTGTTTTCTTTTGGTTTGTTTTTGCAAAGCCACGGTAGCTGTAAGGTCTCATTCAGGTTCACTATGGAGACTATCGCGTATAAAGCAAACCGCGTTCGGTTATTACGGTTTCAAAATACTAACGAATTTCGTATTACAAATCTTGATATTTTAAAGTCCTACCGAGATTCCTATTAATTCTGCTGTTCTACGGACTTTAGGCATGAGAGAAAAGCATGGGCTCGGACGAGATTTCTACTCGTATTCGCGCTGTTTTGTTGAATTTTTTTTCCCGAAATACAGGTTCGTATTTGTACACATGTGATCCATAAAAGAATTATTCTGCGTGTTAGGAATAACAGAACAGAATGACGGATACTGCTTCTGCAAGTAGATAAGATGCTATGGCAACTTCGACTGTTGAGGAACTAAACAATTACTTTCCGTCAGGATAGTGCGTAGACCTTGGGACAGTCTGATGCTATTGCTAGTGGTTTGAAATCAAACCAAGCTAGACGCGTTTTGACAGTGCGATAGTGCTGCATTGAATCCGGTATTTCCCCAAGCAGTCAGCTCCAGGAAAACTGCCGAACTTAGTACAACTAATCTGTTAGCTTCTTTCCCCCAGTCCTGCATTAGCAATCGTCAGCACGTTAAGTCACGCAAATGTGTTTTAACACAGAACGCTGTTCCATTTAATTTCGATATCTTCACTTTTCTAGAGTACTGTTTTTGCTGACAAGGTAGTCTGTTGGGTAGTCAGTAAGACAGATAATGCTATCGTTCATTTCGTCTTTGTTCTATATGTGTAAGTGCAGAAATGAATGAATTATTACGTTGACCCAAAATTGATCCTCTTGCTGGAAATGTTGTCAAAATTCCCGGCGTTAGGGACTTAGTCTTCACTTCTGTTAATAATCGTGCATCTCCAGGCAGTGACTGTGCCGTACACTTACCAAAAAAGTAGTCGGTTTTCTGCTAAGGGGGTATCTGGATGTGTGAAGCAGTGCCCCGCGTAAAGGACCAGTACTGAAACACTTTGGCAGTAAAACCAGCCATCCTCAGAATCCTTTCTGACAAGTGTTTGTCAGTGCTCAGAACGATATCAAAATACAGAGTATCAGTTACAAATCTCACTGCAGAACTCAACTGTTATACATATTCTTGATGGAACAGTCCATAGCTGTACTTTCGGTTCATAGCGTGCACGCTGGACACTACGAACAGGCAGTTCACCTGTGGACTGTTCCGTCAAAAAATAAGTTGGGAGAAACTGAAGATTCACATACATGTTCTTGTCAAACCAAACGGGTGCTGCTGAGTAATACTTGATTAGGACAAAGAATTATTCAACTGTTGCGGCTTTAAGAAGAACGCATTGTTACATCTGTAGTTGCCTACAATATAAAGTGTGTTGCTGCTGCGTAGAGGAAGGAATACACAGTTTATATCACAGCAAGCGGATCTCTTGACATTAATACGTTAAGAGTAATTTCATCGTCTTTTGTGTAAGTAAATGAAAAATAGCAATGCAGGTGGTTGTACACAAACTTCGACAAAGAAGGGCTGATACGATAGCCACCTCCCTGAAATATGGGTTGTGCTGATAAATTGCTCTGCATCCATAGAAACATACATACATTGATCCTTGTTGCATAGAGCATTAATACATTTCGTAATGTTGTGGGATGTGTCACTTGAACATAAGTTTTCTTTACACAAAATAGTAAATATTTTTATAGTTAATACTTCATGTCTAAAGATTCATCTGTTCAGTAAGGTCAAGGGAAGTGTCCGATTCCAGATGATATTGTTTAGTGGTATTTGGGGAGTTTTGTGATATCGATTTTTTCGTCTTTTTGTGTGGTTTTGTATGGGGGTGGGCGTCTAAATTTGTTTATATTTAGTATCTGCCGGATTTTTAATGCTATTTGGCAAATGACGAAATATTTTTGTGGCTACATAATTCACACCTTTTTGTGACAAAGTGAGATTTAATCCAGAGTAGTGAAGATCATAGTTTCTTCTAGTGTAACTTCGCTGTTACTTTTGAATTGGGGTGGGTCATTAATGACAAATTTCATAAATGAATATATGTACTGCGAAGGTACTGTGAATATCTCAAGTTCATTAAATAAACGTCCACAAGGTGATCTTCGGTGGGCTCCAGCTGTTAGCCTGATCACACCCCTCTGTGCTATGAATACTTTTCCTCTTAGTGACGAATTGCCCCCAAATACGATACCGTGTGTAAGCAGTGAATGAAAATAGGCATAGTAGACTAATTTAATGAAGTTCATCACCAATATTTTGCAATAAATGCAGTAGCGTAAGTAGCTCAACCTAACTATTTCAGCAGATCACCGATGTTTCTTCAAATTCAATTTCTCATCAGTGTACACATCCAGAAATTTTGAACACCCTGCCTTAGCAACAGACTTGCGTTCATAGCCTATATTTATCAGTGTTATGCCATTTACTGCACAGTTATATTCACTGTTTTTTCTCAAAATTTAATAAGTGTCCACTTGCAGAGAACCACTTAGTAATTTTGTGAAAGACATTTACAATTTCCTTGAGTGTGATTACTGTACTTGTATCATTAGCAAAAAGAACTAGCTTTGCATCTTCATGAATATAGAGTGGCGAGTCATTAATGTATATTAAGACCAATTAGGAAACAGACTGAACTCTGTGGGACACCGTTCTTGATAACTCCCCAGTTAAAGGACTGCTGGTTTTCGCAGACTATTTGTACTGTTAATTTCAGCCTTCTTCCAGTTAAATATGAATTAAACCATATGTGCACTGACCCACTCATGCCACAATACTTAAGCTTGTCTAGAAGAAATTCACGATTCACACCATCAAAAGCCTTTGACCGGTCACAAAATTTTCCAATGGATGAAGTTCGGTTATTCAGTGCATTTAATATTTGATCAGTGAAAGCACATATATAGCATTTTCTGTTGAAAAGTCTTTCTGGAAACCAAATTGACATTTAATTAGTACGTCATTTTTAGAGATACGTGATGCTACTCCTGAATACATGACTTTTTCAAGAATTTTGGCTAAAGATGTCAGAACTAAGACTGGGTGGTAGTTGTTAGCATCAGACCATCCCCCTTTTTATGCCGTTGTTGAACATCAGCGTATTTCAGTCTATCTGGAAAAATTCATATGTGGCTGAGAATCCTACTTATTTGTTGGAACAAGCTTCCAGTACTCCGTAGCACAGCAAGAGGTGTAGGTTGGTGTGGAATAAGAAGATACGGTTGAGGGACGGATAAGAGAATAAACGTGAATGCGAAATAAAGGGTGGGGCTACGGGGTTCGTATGTAGCATGTACTTCATCATAAGAGCAAACCAGATGTAAACAAACGCAAGCGCGGTGACTGGTCATCAGCCGTAGCTCTCTTAAACTGGTGGTGCTCCGCTCTTGGAAGTAGGTCCAACTTAAGTGTTTGATAGCTCAGTAGTATGTCAGTGTGGAAGAACCTTTCAGACATTCTGACGTATTAACAGCCATCAACGTCTATCTTAATCGTACTTTACCTACGTAACTTTTATCTTAAAAATTGTGTACAGTCAGTGTCTCTGTAAGCAGTACTTGTGCTCTGATTGTCTCGCTGTTCACACGTACCGCGAAAGTGGACCACACTGCTTCCTGCTTCGTAGTGAAACACGCGCGTGGAACACCGTTAATGGCGAGAAACAAGTAGTTAATGTTCTTCACAAGATTAGACAAAAATCAGCTTTTGACTTTTTCGAGTAGGACTATGTATCAGAAATAAGGGAGGTGTTGACTGTATGCGTGGCGTGATAGACAGGGTCGTAGACTGACCATCGTGTGTGCCGGCGGGCGGTGGTTCTACGCTCCACGTGGTGCGTTATTTTCTTTGTTTGGTTTGAATACCTAAAGCATTTAAATATGAAACTCATCACATCTACATATACATCTATATGGTTACTCTGCAATTCACACTCAAGTGCTGGGCAGAGGGTTCATCGAACCATTTTCATACTACTACTAATCTACCATTCCACTCTCGAATGGCGCGTGGGAAAAAGGAAGACCTATATATTTCCGTTCGAGCTCTGATTTCTCTTATTTTAATATCATGATCATTTCTTCCTACGTAGTTGGGTGTCGACAAAATATTTACACATTCGGGAGAGAAAGTTGGAGATTGAAATTTCGTAAATAGATCTCTCCTCAATCAAGACTGCCTTCGATTCACTGACTCTCACCCCAACTCGCGTATCATACCAGTTACACTCTCACCCCTATTTCGCGATAACACGAAATGAGCTGCCCTTCCTTGAACTTTTTCGATGTCCTCCGTCAATCCTACCTGGTAAGGATCCCATACCGCGCAGCAATATTCCAGCAGAAGATGGACAAGGGTGATGTAGGCTGTCTCTTTAGTGTCCTGCCAACAAAGCGCAGTCTTGTTTCGCCTTCCCCACAATATTATCTATGAGGTCATTCCAATTTAAGTTGCTCGTAATTGTAATTCCTAGGTATTTAGTCGAATTGACAGCCCTAAGATTTGTGCGATTTATCGTATACCCAAAATTACTCGGATTTCTTTTAGTACCCATGTGGATGACCTCGCACTTTTCTTTGCTTAGTGCCAATTGCCACTTTTCGCACCATACAGAAATTCTCTCTAGGTCATTTTCTAGTTGGAATTGATCGTCTGATGACTTTACTAGACTGTAAATTACAGCGTCATCTGCAAACAATCTAAGGGGGCTGCTCAGACATCTCCTAGATCATGTATGTAAATCAGGAACAGCAGAGGGCCTATGACACTACCTTGCGGAACGCCTGATATCACTTCTGTTCTACTCTATGATTTACCGTCTATCGCCACGAACTGTGACCTCTCTCGGAGAGGAAATCACGAATCCAATCTCACAACTGAGACGATATGCACGCAATTTGATTAATAGTCACTTGTGAGGAACGGTATCAAAAGCCTTCTGGAAATCTAGGAATATGGAATCGATCTGAGATCCCTTGTCGGCAGCACTCATTACTTCATGGGAATAAAGGATATTTTCTGAAGCCGTGTTGGTTATGTATCAATAAGTCATTTTCTTCAAAGTGATTCATAATGTTAAAGTACAGTATGTGCTCCAAAATCTTACTGCAAATTGAGGTCAGTGATACGGGTCTGTAACTAAATGGGTTACTCCTATTTCCTTTCTTGAATACTGGTGTGACCTTTGCTACTTTCCAGTCTTTAGGAACAGACCCTTCGTCAAGTGAGCGGTTGTATATGATTCATAAGAAAGGCGGTGTTGTCTGCGTACTCTGAAAGGAACCTGATTGCTATATCATCTGGACCTGAAGACTTGCCTTAGTAAAGTGATTTGAGTTGTTTCGCAATACCTATCTACTTTTGTCACTCACGCTAACAACTGTTCTGGTTTCGAATTCTGGAATATTTACTTTCGTGAAGGAATTACGGAAAACTGTATTTAGTAACTCCGCTCCAGTGGCACCACCATCGGTAACTTCTCCATCGCTATCTCGCAGTGACGGTGTTGACTGTTTTCTGCCACTGGTTTACTTTACATACGACCAGAACCTCTTTGGGTTTTCTACCATATTTTGAGACAATGCGTCATTGTGGATACTATTAAAAGCATCTAGCATTGACGTCCGCACTATTTCGAGCTTCCGTGAATCTTAGGCAGTTCTCGAGATTTTGCGTTCTTCTGAATTTGGCATGCGTTTTTCGTTGCTTATGCAACAGTGATCTGACGTGTTTTGTGTACCATGGTGGATCAGTCCCGTCTCTTAACTTAGGCGGTATGAATCTATTGCTGTCGATACTGTATCTGTGAATTTGAGCCATATCTTCTCTACACTTACATAAATAGCTTGGAAGGAATGGAGACACTCTTAGGAAAACATCAAGCAGAATTTTTATCTGCTGTTGTAAATAGTTATATTTTGCGTTTGTTTTTAGTGGTTTTGGTTGATATGGTTTTGCGCCATATATGGCAATTAATTCATGAGTCACCAATTTTAAGAAAAATGCAGATCTTGTAGTTCACAATTACACATCACACGAAAATTTCTGGTTTTCATTGCAAGTATAAATTCTCAATTACCGATATTTTATAAAAGATGGTAAAAGATGGTTGAAGATAAAACGTTATATAAATAAGTTTCTTGGAGAAAAATTGTAAAGTCAAGTACGCTCTTCGCATATGCCCATTGTTTTATAGGACAGATATGATCTAACATCAGCCAGAGTGATAAATGTCGCAGAAAGATGGAAGACAATTTTGACGCCGTCGAGCACGCTGTACAAATGGATTATTTTTAGAGTTGTGGTCGTAACACTGCAGTCTGAACCCGGCAGAATTGATATGGAGCCAAGTTAAGGGATTTGTCGCGAGAAATAACAAGACATTACGCTGTCAAACGTACTGCAACTAATGCGCGAAGCTTTGTGACACGTCGCTGCCAAATGATGGCGAACTGCAGAACAGCACGCCACGAAAGAGGAGGAGGAGCAAATGTGGACATATCTCTGTCTCTGATAGACTCGTTATCAACGTAGCTGTACTGAAGTGTGTTTAGCGGTGTCCGATGTGGAAGGAGTTCAGAGATTACCAGACAACTGACTCTAATGCCTTCGGTGGCTTAGTATTTTACTACATTGCGCTTTTACGCCACACACAGCTCATGTAGAAAAATTACCCACGTTAGTAACGAATTTTCATGACTCCTGCTTTTAATTACAATACTATGTTCGCTAATATCGATGGCATGTTATATTTTCCGTCCGGTCACCTAAGGAGAAATCACCCGAGTTTTACCATATATTATTTCCTTCTGTTTAAAAATTCACATCCAAAGCTGTATTGTCCTCTGCTCGTCTCTTTCTACGTCTGAACTGCCACTGCTCACTTCAGTGTACGTTAGCTGGATCACTTCCCGGCCAGCGCTGTCAGAGCTAAATGCGCCGGTAAAGCTGTTGCCCCGTATTACAGCACAAGTCGATACGTACAGCATAAAACGAAACCTCATCATCGTACTTGATTGCACTTGTGACCGCTTGGCATCTGCTCCACCTGAAACTAAATCCAATGAGGTTCCAGCAAACGCGGAAGAGTACATAGTGTAATGTTTAGATGAAGTTTATTGTGATGAACGGACTATAGTCCGATGTCCAGATTTGCAATATATTCAACGCACTTTGCCGTATATATCATGCCTTCCAAATTAAAATCTTAAACTGCTAGGGCACAACCACGTACCGTAAAACAAGACTCCCCACCGAGTGTCCTAGCGATGCCACACACTGGCTTTGACCTGTGCCGTTGTTTCACGGGACTCTCTCTACTCCCAGTACAGAGGCAGAACACAACACTGACCTTTGTTTCCCTCCCACATTGTTGCTTGGAAGGTAGGGTGTGCTGACATTATTCTGCAGCTGAGACTGAAAGGGCAGTTTGTGATTTGGTGAAGTGTATGAATGTGCTGTGATGGAAACAAACTAAATAGTCCTTGTTACTACACGTATTTTACGCATACTGCGTTTTGGTGAGTGGTTTATCCGGCGTTTTCGTCGTCGGTCAAACAAGATCGGCAGTGGTAGCAACAGGTGCGGTATTTTCTTATTCCTAGTGTGGACACATCTCGTAGAGTACTGGTCCGTTTTTCCTTTCACGAAATTCGTGCAGCAAGAATCGTCATGTGCTGTTAAATGTGCATTCAGTCTGCGTCGGAAAACAATATCTTTACTATTCACTCTTTAGGTGTTTCTGATCATGTGATCTACTGATGCAAACCTGTAAAGTGTTATTCGGAACCCAGAATTCAAATGATGGTTCACTCGTCAGTATGCAAATGAAGACAGTAATAAATTTGTCATCGGGATGGAAATTTCATTTTTAGCTACGTAATGCATACGAAGTTGTACGGAGAATTTTCCCGTCATTTAAAGTTAGACGTCAGTAACTTTTCTCATGACTTCAGTTGTATCGTTTTCTGTTTGGTGGGAAACAGCAGTCGCAGTAGACGCAAGGTTACATTCAGTTTCCGCGAAGCGTAAGTGGTGCATTTCGGAGTCATTATTTATTATATTGCACACCACGAAACTCCGTGATGCATTTTAGGTTACATAGGTATTGGAAAACTGAAACGCCCTTCGCAAGTGTGCAGTCCAGGCATGCAGTACCAGCATTGGACAGTGTCTCCAGGAGCTGGAACAACGGTTCTGCTCGCTTGGTCGGCTGTGTTCCTCTGGTTAAATACCGGCTCCTCGACCAATGTTCCAGCTTTACGGCCGAGCTTTTTGCTCTCCATCAGGCCGTTCAGTATGCCCGCCGCCACCGCCATTCATCGTATGTACTCTGCTCTGACTCACTCAGTGCTCTTCAGAGCCTTGGAGCTCCCTATCCGGTCCATCCCTTGATTCAACGGATACAGCAGTCCCTCCATTCTTTCGCTGATAATGGTGGTTCTGTCAGCTTTCTGTGGGTTCCCGGACATGTAGGAGTGCCTGGGAATGAGGCTGCGGATGCTGCAGCCAAGGCTGCAGTCCTCCTGCCTCGGCCAGCCTCCCATTGTGTCCCGTCATCTGACGTTCGTGGGGAAGTATGTAAGAGGCTTGTGTCGTTGTGGTGGGATGCTTGGTCATCCCTCCAAGGAAACAAGCTCCGGGCAGTAAAACCGCTCCCAACTCCTTGGACAACATCCTCCCGACCATCTCGGCGCGAGGAGGTCCTTCTCACCAGGTTGCGGATCGGGCATTGCCGGTTTAGCCACCGCTACCTGCTCTCCGGTGACCCATCCCCGCAGTGCCCTTGTGGTCAGGCATTAACAGTGCGCCATGTTTTATTGTCGTGTCCCCGCTTCAGTCAATCTCGTGTTGTCCTGTCCCTGCCATCTACTTTACCGGATGTTTTAGCTGATGACGCTCGAGCAGCTGCTCGTATTCTGCGTTTTATAACTTTGACTGGCTTGTCCAAAGACATTTAAACTTTTTCCTTATTTTATCTGCATATTTGTCAGGTCCTTCTGGTGTCCCCCCATCCCCTTGAGTTTTACCAGATTCCATGTGCTCTCATAACAGTGACTGGGTGCTAATGACCTCAGCAGTTGAGCGCCCTTAAACAAAACAAAAAAAAAAACAAAAAAAAAAGTGTTCCTCTGGAGACAAACAAAGGAAATGGCGGAAGACCAGACTTTATGTGGGCCGTCAAGAATGGTTAAAAAAGAAACTTATCACACTGTTACTCCGTGAGTTGACATCTGCACGTGACTGTTATAATTATTTATGCATCAAAAAGTAGTCATTTGTCATGGCTGCTACTGGATATGAGGTCCTAAATTCCGTATTATGAAACCACACCATTTCAAGGCAACGGTACATGGAAGATTTATAAAAACACGTCACTTTCTTTCGGATGTGTTATAATTAGACGTCATATAAGGACGTATCGGCTGCTAAGGCCTTCATTACATTCAGATTACGGTGCGGGGGCTGATCTTCCAGCGGTTGTAAGCGTTGAGTTACAGAGCAGAGGGTAGCTGCGGAGGTGACTCGCGTCCTACCATCTCACCTTCACGTTTGTAAAGTTTCTGCGACTTTTTTATTGAGTTAATTGCAGTATGTTCTTAAATATTCGATAATGTGTACATATAGTAGTTCTCTCTCTCTCTCTCTCTCTCTCTCTCTCTCTCTCTCTCTCTCTCTGCCTGTGTGTGTGTGTGTGTGTGTGTGTTTGTTTTTCTGGGTTGTCATTGCAAACTTGCATTGCAAATGCTAATAAATATTCACACGTTGATCATCCGGCAAAGCAAATTGCGCCACTCAAAATAAAAAGCATAGAACTGACACTCCTGCAACAGAACAAAAAGGTAACGTAGTCTGAGCCATACATAAAATGTAGCCAGATGTAAAGTGTAAAAAAGACAATTTACGGGCTATTTTTTTTGGCCACTTCTTTCCCGGATAAACGTTTACGATTAAAGTACATCTTCAACCACCAATATTACGCATTACGTCATTTTATTACAACAAACGTTACCGATAGTGGCGTGTTCTCTATATGCTAGCTGTGTTGAGGGCTCGAAAAGGCTTTACTCATTGGATACAAGATAAGTGAGCTGATGGTTTACTTCGTCTGTTAGAATGGCTGCCCGCCCTTTCTGATCACAGGCCACCTACTCACACTAGCTTTCAGAGCTTTTAAAAATAAGTTTATTTTATCGAGACACTTTAACGAGCGCGTTACTGGATTCTCTGCTGACTAGCTGCAGATATTTACGGCTTGTGAATCAGTAAGAGGTCTCACTTTTCGTGTTGATGAAGGCGTATTGCCAAAAAAGTTAGCACAACTTTTCAATGTTTCGGAGCTAATTCTTGCCAACACTTTAATCTCTCCCTTATCCACAGCCCGATCCACACTGATGCAGAACTTCTGTCGTCAAAATGACGTCACGTTTGCAGAAACTCCTGTGAACTGTAGTTTGCCCTTAACACAGCTGCAAGGTCAGACCACATCGCTATCTCTGCGGAAGACGAAATATTAATAGTAACCTCATACTTTTTTCACATGATCCAGTTATCTAAGATGTAGTCTGAAAGAAGCTGCATAAATATTCAGTCAGATCTTGATAAGATTTCATAGCGGTGGAAAGACGGCAACTTGATTTAAGTGTTCATAAATGTAAAACTGTGCCTCCAGAAAACGAAAAATTAGTATTCTACGACTATATCATCGAGTCACTGTCGGAATCGGCCGATACATAAAAAGTACCTGGTATGAAATGGAATTTGTGGGTAAAGCAGGTGACAGACTTCCGTTTACTGGTAGAATACTGGTGGAGAGCAGTCAGTGTGCGAAGGACTTTGCTTACAAACCACTCGTACTATCGGTTCCAGATTTTGCTCAAGTGTGTGGGACCCGTACCAGATAGGACTAACAAGGGACACTGAACGTATACAGAGAAGGGCAGCACGAATTGTTATGGATTTGTTTGGCCCGTGGCAGTGTGACAGAGTTACGCAATGAACTGAACTTCCAGACTCTCAAAGGCAGACCCAAACTATCACGGAAAGTCTGTTAACAAAGTTTCAGAAAGCTGCTTTAGATGGTGATGCTAGGAATATACTACAACCCCCTACGTATCGCTCACGTAGAGATCGTGAGGATAAGATTAGAATAGTTGCTACACCTATAAAGGCATTCAGTCATTCTTCCCGCGCTCCATACGTGAATGGAACAGGAAGAAACCCTGACAGCTGGTGTTGTGGGACGTACTCTCTGCCACGGTGGTTTGCAGAGTATGGATGTAGATGTAGATGAAGATACTGGTGTAGAAGATGCGTTGTATTGTCATAGCGTCTTTCGTAGTTTCGGGCCATTCTCGTTCTCATTTTCTTTTCTTTTTTTTATGCCAGTGCATCTTAATTTTCATTTATCACAGACGCAGGAATTCTGCTGTAGATTTGTTCTGCACTTTCTAGAGCCGCTATTCATCCACAGTTCTTCCTACGTGTACTTTGGTCGATTCCAAGTTGAACTCCCATTTTCTCTGTCCAGTTATCTAATTTTGTTTCTCGTTTCAACTCGCGAATACTTTGGATTCCTAATATTTTTAATGATTCCAGTTTAAGTGGTCTGCCTGTATGTAGTTATCATTCTCCTAAGGCTTCTGTGCAGGTTCTGTGTCTAGAATACCGAGCGTTTCCTTAACTGTACTTTCCACTTACAAAACTCCTGCCGTTTTTTCTCACCCAAGTGTCTCGGTAATGCCCGTACTTGGGATTACATATGTCGTCAAAGAACATCGGCATTTGTATTCATTGCGTCCACCGGATGGGCGTTGTTAGTAAATAAAAACCACTATTGCTTAATGGCGCTCGGGAATCTTCTATTTTTTGCAGTGTTGTTTAGAACTGAATCGTACTTCATCAGGAAGCTTATTTCCGAAAACTGATTTTGAAACGGTGTAAGTGTGTGGAGAGTCAGACAGGGCAGAGCAGAGCGGCTGGTCAGGCCGCCTGGAGAGACTCGGTGGCGCCCTGGAGAGCCGTCTGTGTCGCGAAGCGCGGCCGGACAGCTCAGCCTGGAAGTAAATTTGACGGAGAAGGCGAGGGTCCAGTTCGAATCTTGGCTCTGGGCTACGACGTGTCGACGGACAGACATAAAATGTGGCTGTCGTCTTCTCGTAGCAAGAAAGACGACTGACTAAATTTTTCGGAACGCTAACTGCGCGGCAGATGCGTCGCCACGAGAGAGCGGCAGCAGAGCCAGCGGCACGGATTGAGGGGGAGCAGGCGCTCGGTACCTAGAACGTGGTTCCGGTGGACGTATTCCTGAAACACACAAAAACATTCCATTACGAGGTACATAATATTTAAATCAAAACAATTACGTCAGCGTAACGATTGTAAATACAACAATTTGTAATATCACCCAGAAGCCATACTTCCCCGTTCATCGCATCTTTCAGAGCGATTCTTGGCTAGGTGCCTTACCAGGATAATTTCTTCTCATACTTTTTTATTTAGTGTTATTCCTTCCGGGCCGTTATCGTAAGATTCCGATCACGCCGTTTCTCCTCTTACAAAGATTGTTCTTCAAATATGACTCAATGGCCTTGTGGAACCTTTACATAGATATCAAAACATACGGTTGACGAGAATCTTACCACCGATATACGGGTGTACAGAATGTTTTATACCAGGCGAGGGTGTTCCAGCCTTGTGACTGCCTACGCTCTTATCTTCGCTTCCAACGTTACCGGCACGTAGTGGCGTTTCCCGGACCACACTTGACCTTCCGGTACTGGATCTGTGCAGTACGCTTTTGCATTACACGTATCTGACGCAGATCCATTTTGCGGTGTTTAAGTTAGAATTTCCATCCCTCTTCTTTTTAATTACAACACTGTGTTAGCTAAGAACGAGAGAATCCTAAGCATTGTGTTCGGTCAGCCAAGAAGCGTGCGGTATTGCTGGAATAGTGCCGAACATTACTTCATTCTCTTCAAAAATTAAATGACATTCTAAGCTACGTATATTGTCTGCTCGTCCCTTCTTACGGTTTAACTCCAACGTTCAGATCACGGCAGGTTAGTTGGACCAGCTCGCTGGGCAGTGCTGTAAAAGTTAGATCCGCAGCTAAAGCTGTGGTCCCGTATTACCGCTCAGCCGACGTACGGGTAACGCACAGCGCAAAACGTATCCTTACTGCACTGCAGTCAGCTCGGCTGCCGCTCCTCGTCAAACTCAACTCGGTGAGATTCCAGCAAAAGCGGAATAACACACAGTGTAATGTTTACATCCGGTTTATTCTCATGATGGTCGTAGAATAACGGCCAGCTAATGTATTTGATACTGTAAATTCCAGAGCTTCTCATGGCAGTCTGGTTCACTTAAAGAGCGAAACCGGGCAACAAAACACACTCAGTGCGACCGGTGGCTATCGTCAGAAACTTCCACAGCCGTTCCAGACACACGGCTAGTCGCTGCTGAGCCGACCAACATCGGAGCACCGGCAGTGGGGACCCGGCGGCAGCCAGACGGCGGCGCTTTGGTGTTCCCGCCAGCAGACCCAGCTGCAGGCGAGGCCGGCCGGAGTTGCCGTCTGCACACACTGAACAGTTCTCGGACTCTCTTCAGACACGAGGAAACGTGGTATTTGCGGAAATTGCGATAAACAGGACACTAGGCAAAAAGAAAATATTCTGCATATATGACTGCATTGCTTTACTAACATACATAAAAACTAAACTTCATACACATAAAAAGACATTCTAACAATGCACTTCAAAACATGCTTGTAATGCCACTGCTTCATTTCATAATTCATTGTTTTTCCAGAAAATGATTACAATTGAAAATACTGGAAAGATGATAGAACGATTTCTGACAAATGAACGATAATGTAGACATCAAAAATACGCAAACAGTTCAGCTACTGTACGGCGTGCACTGCTAGTAACTTGATACTTATCAGTTAACAATCCAAAAGGAATTCACAGTTGAAAATACTCCCTTCCACAACAGCATTTCTGCTTGGTGAAGCACGAGCAAACCTCACATGCGTCTCTATATTTTTTACATGAAGTACCTGTACTTTAAAGTGTATGGAATACATCACACCATCTCTTGAGTGTTTCCAAATTAGCCTTTTCCCATTCCTCAAGTTTCTGGCATACAATTTTCTTCAGGCATCCTGAAATGTTGCACATCAGTCTATTGTCTTAAGAATTTCAGACAATTTAAAAGTTAAGCCCAAGAAACGGAAATTTTCAGTGTTACCCAATGAAACTATTTCAGAGGATGAAACACACAAGTTCTTCCCTTCTCTAAAAAAGTCACAAAAGTGTCATAAAGTAGATAACTGGCTTGTACCGGACTGAAAATCCCTTCCTTTACCAAGTTAATTAAAATCCAAAAACTAACTGAAGTTTGAAGTTTACCAAATTTCCTGGCACCGATTTTTTTCTTTAAGCAGCTCTAACTCTTCACCTGAATGTGTAACTGAAATCGTGGTTCTTTCAAACTTTTGGATTGAATCTCAAAAGATTGTCATTAGCTTTGTGTGAAATGAAGCCAAAGACGTGTCCGTGGGTTCTCACAAAATTTGCTCCAATGTAAGACACCTATCCTGAGACAGAAAATAAGATTTCAGAGGTTTATACAGATCAATAACTCTTGCAACTCCCGGCAACAATGACAACCATCTAGTGTTAATACTACCTAGAACTTGTTTGTATTCAGTATCAACGAAATCACAGGAGGATTTCAGTTTCTCCACACGCTGAGTGTAAATGTGAAAATACTGGAAAAATTTAATTCGCTGTTGTTTCTGTGTGAGTGGGGAGAACTTCTGCACTCGGCCTCCGCTCTGTGCCACGTGGACAGCACAACGGATGCCTTCAGTGCTCATCTCGAGAACGCTGTTCAGTTTGCAATAAACATTGTTTGTTCCTGCAATCTTGTGCCTACCAACGTTGAAATTACAATTATATGCACAAAATGTGACACTCGTAAACTATATTTTTCTTTTTTAAGCCGGCCGAAGTGGCCGTGCGGTTAAAGGCGCTGCAGTCTGGAACCGCAAGACCGCTACGGTCGCAGGTTCGAATCCTGCCTCGGGCATGGATGTTTGTGATGTCCTTAGGTTAGTTAGGTTTAACTAGTTCTAAGTTCTAGGCGACTAATGACCTCAGCAGTTGAGTCCCATAGTGCTCAGAGCCATTTGAACCATTTTCTTTTTTAAATACCCAGACTACAGCTAGCTAATAATGCTACCATTGTTCATAAGAGAGATTACGTTGCACTGACGAACGTTCTGCACGGATGAATTATCCAGCTAGAATCGTTACCAGCTTTCAGGTTTTGTCATTTGATGCATCATCAGCCATCACAGGGACATTGCATCTTCAAATGCTGACTGAACTTAACGTACTGCGTAAGGCCATAAAACGTTCACTAAGATGGACTCGCATTTTGTCCCAGAACATGTTTCTTCTGAAACAGGTCTCGGATCACAAGAACCATGCAGTCCTTTAACGGAAAGGACGCGTGTGTTTCGCGGTAGCGATGCTTTCGTCTTCGTCTGTTTGTAGTTCATTCGTACTAACAAAGCAAGAAGTTAGACTGTCAGTTCCCGAAGAAACTGCACACAGGTGCTTCATTGTCTTCGTGTGATGCGTTATATCGGCAAGCCTTCCATGTTTGTTCAGTGGAAAAAACTGAACGACGCAGCACACATTTTACCTTCGTGTAGTCGTGGTTTCCTTCAAAAAAGCGAACTCGTCTTACATGGTTTTAGAGCAAGACGAGTTTCGTTTCCCCGTTTTAACGGGCTCAAGCTAGTTTCACACAACGGACAACAGAATGGAGCGCACTGAAGCGAGTTTGCCGAATCTAGTGTTGAAACTGCCGCCTGCTTCTCATTGTTCTCTCAAACAGTCCGAAGACATCGTGTCGGTCGCATCTACTGCAAATGTATGTCATCTACCAGTGAATAGCTAGTTCGTAACTGCAAGTACAATTGCACGTTGATATCCCTCTAACGTTCTTTAACGAAAACTTGTTACATCCGTCCGTTATTTCTGCAGTAGTAAGTGATGGATACGAATCGCGAAGCTCACGCTTGAGTCACTTTCACCGAGCGTGATGACGGCAAATCTTCTGTTCACACCTCTCCTCATCCTGTGACCAAAATACAGCTTCTGTATTCCATCTTTGAATTCTAGAGAAAGCAAGACTCAGGAAAATGTTGAAAAAAATGTCTGTCATGCGAAATTGACGTAGAAATAATTAAAAACACAAAATGAAACAAAATGTCACTTCTGATTACGAAAAAGCCGGGGCATTTTGCCTCCCATTGGATAGTCAACGGGACACAGAACGAAAAAATGGCCACTCCCATTAAAGACGGGGCTTTTGGTGACGCTAGCCTAGGTCCTAGTGTGTACATGCCTTAAAATGGCTTCTACATGCGACACCTTATCGGAAAGACGAAAACCGAATTTCGCAAACTGCTTTTCGGTCTCGTGGTTACATGTTAAGGGCTGAAACGCATTTTCTGTCCAGTTAAATGTGGCACCAGGAAAAGAGCTGTTATGGTATCTGATTCAGTCTGTGCAACTGCTGTTCCTATGCACGTAGACGAGGTGTAAATAGTTGGTCTAATATTTCTACTTGTCCTTCAATGTACAAAAAGCCACTCCGTCCATATTACCTGAAAGTTTTTAAAAATAAGAAGAAACCTCTCAGCCCAAGCACGTTTCAAAACCGGATGTGTTTACATGGAAGCGAAAATCGATTGCGGAATTGGAAAACAGGCAACTAGAAGCGGTTTCCAAAAATCGATTTTTAAGGCTTTACATAACCACCCAGAAGCGGTATCGGGAAGTCGATATAAGAAAGTCGGTTTTTGGAACGCCATGCGAAGTGGGTGTGTGCTGCCAGCTGTATAGCGCGGTACGAGATAAACGGACTGTGGCGGGGGAGGAGGCAGGCGGCCCGGCAGTGCCGACACCGACGTAGACGCCCCGCTGGCTCTGCTGCAGCCGTTCCCTCGCCTGCCGCGCGAGCTGGCAACGCCGACCCGTGACGTCAGAGATGGGTGGGGGCAGCCGCGCGTCCCGGCTGTCGGTGCGGCCCAGTTGTGACGCAGCAGCCGTACGGAGAGCAGTCCGCCGCCAGAGCATCTCTTCTCCGCGAGAGTACCAGAGGAAGGTAAGGCGGGCAGCTGGCCTGTGCCGGAATTTCAGGGAGCTGTGGATGTTGTTCTGCACGCTTTTGTCTGGTTTGTCGCCTAACTCACGGCAGACCTGCTCCTAATCCATTGTCGTACTTTAATTACAAAATACAATTGTTGCGAACAAACGAATGGCGAATAGTGTTAAATTTCACTGTCGAGTGTTTAATAATTCGCTGCTTGTTATTTGTCGTAATGCTACAGTCATCTGATCGCTGAAAGCTTGCAATAGAATAATGTGGAACGAACGGAAAATAGCGCCACATTCCGTCGGGCATTGTTTCGATGTGCCTGTAGTCCCTCGCAGGTATACGTTCTGGGTGTTCACAAATTTTTAAATTCAGATAAATGTGATAGCTAGAAATTAATAACGTCTGCTATCTAACAGCTATGCTCATTCATCAGCAGCTGTCCATAATAATAATAATAATAATAGTAATAATAGGCATCACTTCTCTGCAAAGAGGAAGAAATGGTTTTGTTGATTTTGTTGTTCTGTCCATAATTAAGTAGTTTATGGTAAGAACTGAATAATGTTTGAGCTTCCACTACCCTCCGTTTCGCGTTTTTAGTGTAACTTTGAGTTTTCGTGGTTTTGTATTTTTTCGGCAAGGTTCCTAATTCATGTGTTGTTGTTAACTAATAAACTTCTGGGCCGAAAATCGGGCGTTCTTACGTTGCATCCACTTCAAAACTTACGGTTATTATACACTTCCCTGTTCGCTTGTAGTCACGCTTGGTTTCGTCATTTTCTGTGACAACGGATTTCGTCTTAAATGCAGTAAATTCTTTTCGGCCAACTTTTTCCAGCTAATTTTCTTTTCTGTTAGCACTTAATACACGTTCAATAGAGTTCATGTTGCTACTCCACTGGAAAGCCGATTTGTACACAGTAGACGGCCAACTCCAGACATAAACAGCCGTTTGCGTAAATGATTAAATTCAGTTGGTACCATCTGCCGACAAGGTGACTTAACTAGACGACAAGTGAGGCGCTAAGAGCTGTAAGGGCCAAGAGCACTTAGTCTTCGACTCCCTATATTTAAGTGAATATCGGAGAAACCAATGACAGCTCTCAGTGAGTGTTCAGATATAAGTAAAATGTGGCCCTACAGTACAGATAAACTGACCCAACAGATGACAAAAGCATGAGTAAATGCTACTGTCTAACAATCGACGATTAGGTGCTTCATGGTTCTCAGCCCCACAAATGTATTACTGTACGGTAAATTCCAAAACATCTCGTTCAGAATCTCAGAAAATGTTTTTTTTCCCCTCTCAGTATAACATACGCTGATGTCCGATCTGATTTTACTATGTATAGTGTGTGTCTGTGGTGTATGCTGCCGCTAGCGGGATTTATGGCGAACGCAGATAAATTTGCTGCCTAGTGCTACGCATTGACGTAGCAGGTAATTGAGTGGTAAGGGCTAGCAGTGCACGCCGCGAACCGCGCACATTGTTCCTCAAACCCTATGTATTTGGCCGGTAGGGAATTAAACGTCACGCCAGTTGCGCATGTGCAGAAACTAAGGCCCTTTCCCACCAAAAAACCACGGGGCTGGGCCTCGGTTGCCGCGTGCGTCGCTCTTCGCACACGAACCGGTGCCGCGTCGCCAATCACAGAACGCGCTGAGCGTGACGTCAGTCACACAACCCCGGGCCACACGAACTTTCCCCGAAGCGCTCTGGCGTAGACGCGGCGGCCGGTATGAAACACTTACCATCCGATTTAAAGGAAACGGTTCGGTGAAAAAATTTTATTCTTCTGCGTCTTACGGCCTGATACCTTTTGTCGATAAAGAACTGAATTTCTTTTCGTTATTCGTCGTGGTTGCGTGCTCCATCGTATTTACGTAAACCATTACACGAATTTTTAATGAGCTTTCAGTGGTAAAACTCCATTGCGTGGGCTTTGCCTATAGTTCATTTGAGGTAATACATTATTGCGTATGAAATATAGTCAACATATCGAAATTGTTTCTGAAGTTGAGAGCAGAGCGGTAGCTATGACCGTTCTCGAGATATTCAGTGGTTCGTCGGCGGGTCGCCCGCCATGCGGCAGACACTTAGCCCTGCTCCTCGTCAACCACGTGGCTGTTATCGGCCCCAGATTTCCTAAACGGTTCAAGAAATGGAAAGATCTAATGAGTCCAATATTTCGTCGCATGATAAATATCCAAAATTTATTTACCTATCGAGATGTGAAGGTAAATACAGTTTTTCAGCATGGATCGATTTCATTTTTTAAACGGCATATGATAACAAGTGAAATGTTAATTGCAGTGACATGGAAGACTTTAATATTTACAATACTCTAAATTGACCTACAGAAGCTAAACAAACTAATTTGATTGCATGTCATAAGATGTAATTTGCTAAGTATCTACAGATGTTGATCGTTTCCTTTGGTAAGTAATGAATCCTTTTTTCTTGCTGCAGTGTACTTCATTTGCTAAAGACGCGTTTTGCCCTTTGCTTTAAGGCATCTTTGGTGGAATGTAGAATGATTCAGTTTGTTTTGACATGTGACGCTTCTGGATTATAAAAGTTAATCGTATTTTTGTGTGAAAAGGTAATTACTTAAACTTCAATAGTTTTTGGCGCAAATCTGCGTTTCTTCTCACCTGGTCAACACATTTTAGTGTTCACTCTTTTTTTCTCCTGTCAGTAGCTGTTGACATTTTACTAAAAGCTGTAATTTAAGGTCGTAACTACAGTGTGTTCAATTCATGTCTCCTGTTCTTTCGTTTATGTACATGCTGGCAACCTAACGAATTATATGCTGAAAACTAACGTTTGTTCTGTTCAGTGAGAGTTATAGAAAGTTGGAAGTGAATGCAATAATTGTCAAAGTGGTTGAAAAGTTTGGTGTGCAGCTGATTTCAGTTTTGGTTAAAGTGTTTTGTGGAGGACTTCATGTAAGAGTTATTCACTACTTACATTAATAGACACAATAGTAGAATAACATTTCAAAAGATGATGATTATCAGAATACAAACACCCAACCCCTTTGTCCCTACTCTTACATGAACCCTTCCAAAAGTTTTTATACAAAAAATCGAAAATCAGCTCAACATGAAAACTCTTAACTACGGTGTGGCAGATACTACATTCACATTCAACGTCCTACAACGCACCCTAACTAGACACACACACACACACACACACACACAAAGGGAACAGACTTCAGTTTCAGCATATACTTCGTTAGGTTGGCAACGTGTAGATAAACAAATCAGAGACATACATTGAACACACAGTAGTTCCGACTCTGAATCAATTTTTGGTAAAATATCCACCGCTAGTGAGAGAAGACTGTGCCCCACACCAAATGGCGCAAAAAATATTAAAATTGTAAAGACAGGGTGTATACGTGGACAAGGAAAAAAATTCCCGGTTTTTTCCCGGTTGAAAATACTTTTTCCGTGTTAAATGACAGTATACTTTGCCTCGGCACTGTAAAACTTATCAATCTTTAGAAAACGAAACCCAGGGGGAAAAAAACACATTTTGGAGAGATGTTTGATGTGCAGCAACATGTACGCTGCATTTCTTCGTTTTACAGAGGTATAAATTCGAATTCCACCAAACACTGCATGTTACTTTCCGAAGCAATGAAATTGCGACGCGCTTTTGTAAGCCAGTCATAGCTCCTGTCACGTGATCTCGGCAGCTGACGACAGGACAGGACACGTGACGTAGTCAGCCAATAGCAAGATCACTCTTAAGTAGCGCAAACACACAAAAAGAAAAGTTAATGTTAATTAAATGAAACAACAAGTTTACTGTTACCAGTCACCGTTTTATTTATTTCCACGACGCGTTTCGAAGGTTTAAACCTTCATCATCGGGTGGATTTACATTAGTAAGTATTACATTTGTGTGTGTGTTGTGTTACGATTTTTGGAGGAACTTGTGGCACTGCCTAGTGGAGAAACGAGACGCTATTTCAGAATATGGTTTAGGATTACTTTTGACGAAAAATTAAACTGATATCTAAAGGTAAACATTAAATAAGTAAACTACAGTGCCTTCAGTGATCACTGAACGTACTGTAGTTTACTTATTTAATGTTTACCTTTAGATATCAGTTTAATTTTTCGTCAAAAGTAATCCTAAACCATATTCTGAAATAGCGTCTCGTTTCTCCACTAGGCAGTGCCACAAGTTCCTCCAAAAATCGTAACACAACACACACACAAATGTAATACTTACTAATGTAAATCCACCCGATGATGGAGGTTTAAACCTTCGAAACGCGTCGTGGAAATAAATAAAACGGTGACTGGTAACAGTAAACTTGTTGTTTCATTTAATGTCAGTAACAGTCACGGTAAAGCCTAACCTAAAATGTTCGCATTTAAAGAAAAGTTATTGGTTTAAATTAATATACATAGTCCTGCTAGAAGGAAAACAAAGCTTTCACAAATAATATTGGTCTCGAAGATTAATAAGCTGCAAGAGAAGCTAAGCTTCCACATATAATGCTGATCATTTTGCGCGTGTTACTTTAAGGTACATCACACAAATGTGCCAGTAAAATTTTTAATAACGACGTAAATGTCTGATCTTTCGGGCTCGAAATTCTTCTAGATGGTTGTCCTCAGAGTTGATTTTTAAATGAGTCAAACGCTCTGTGATTTAAGAAATTCATCGTAATTCTCGCACATAGTTCATCTTGCGTAAAAGTACATTTAACAATTTTCAAATCACCATTCGCAATATTTTCCCGTGACCTGTTAGGAATTGGTTCGTTTCAGCAGTTGCCAGAGAGCGCCAGATAACAGGCGTCACTGCGCCTGCGCAACTACAATGACGCAGGATGCCCGCATGTAAAATATTAAAACATCTTGCATTATGTCATAAAAGAAACAAGACATCAAAGGATACTTCAGGAGCATCGGAATTTCGTGAACTATGCTAAAATGCATAATTCGGCTTAAAGTGCACAGTCGTATGTCCAGATTCGGATGTAAATTTTCTTGAGTACCACTACTGTATTATCTCATGTTTGGTTCTTTATTATGGCATAATGCCATACGAGATAGAAGATCGAAAACGTGCACTTGAAATGCAGCGAACAGTTGAAACTAGCCAAGAATGTGAAATTTAACACTTCGTTTCAAATAAATTGACTGCCTCAGCGCAAAATATTAATAAAAGCCAAATCTCTTTAGCAAAAAGACAAAAATGACTTAATTGTTCTGCAAGGTGGTTAATGCTTGACTGTCAGAAAGGTGGAAATAAAACGCTTAACTAACAACATATTTTAGCCTTGCGTAATTATGCGAACATATTTTAATTCATTTGGTAGCTCCCGGCCACAGAAATCCGTTTTGTTTTCATTTAATGTGAGAGCAATAAACGAAGAGGAAAGTGTGAAATCACTTAACGTAAACACAGGTCGCGTGGAGACTACCCACCTCACCACTACAACTCAGACTGCTCTGTGCATCAGCCCTGTATCTAAGATATTTCCGAACCGGAGCAATTTAGATAGTGGCGCCCAGCCACACATCTGTAGCCAGAAGCAGGAGAAGCTACTACTCATAGGCGACTCAACTGCGCATGCGCAAGAGCCCGCCTGGAACTGCTCACGTGAATCAAATGTAAACAGCTGTCATGTCACGCGCGTCGGAGGCAATTTGTTGTTAGGAAGCACTGCATATTCTTCCTAAAGCCTTCGACACACTTTGGTTGGCAGACGCTTGTATGAGCGCTGTGTTTTGTTGTAAGTGGCGCATTTCCTTTGCGACTTGAGTTTTATTTTCGTTTTTTCTCTCGTTCATGTTTTTTTGCTGCAGCATTATTATGAAGCGGGATACAGTAATATCCTTCGTCAGAGTATTACCAGTCAAAATCACAAAAATTTAACTGGTAACTAAAACGAGGAAAAGTTCCCGGAATTCTAGAAAATTCCCGGGTTTTTCCCGGATGTCCCGGGTCGTATACACCCTGAAAGAAAAAAATTAACGTGAATATGTGCTGATGTCGATGCTTTCACTCAGTTCATACTCTGTAGAAATCAAACCTGCATTTGGATCGGACTTCCTTAACTCTTGTGGATGAAGGTGTGCAGTATACTGCTGCATCCATTTTCAATAAGCTACCACTCGAATTCAAAAATCTTAGTAGTACATCACGCGCTTTCAAATCGAAATTAAAGTGTTTCCTCATGGGTCCAGTCCTTCTATTCTGTCGAAGATTTCCTTGAAAAATTAAGGTGATTGTTGTTGTATTGTTGATTGACTTTATGGATTGACTTTTTCGCGTTCGTTAACATCTTATTTTTGTCATAACTTTTATGTTGTAATTTCATGTACTGACAGGCTCCATGACCTTGGAGATGTGCTCCTCAATTTGGCCCTACGGAGCTTGACGTGTAAACAAAAAATAAAAAAATAAGAAAATATGTCTGTGTACTGCCAGTGCATTCTAAAGTCATGGATAATACGTAACCATTCATTGTTCGTTGTTTCATGAAGGAATACATGTCTACAAATGGCAGAGTGGCCAGAATGGTTATTAACCTGTGTGTGTGTGTGTGTGTGTGTGTGTGTGTGTGTGTACGACCTGGGAGATCAGGGAAAAATCCGGGAATTTTTTCATCCGGGAGAAAACCGGGGAAAACCCGGAAATATTTTAGAATTGCGGGAATTTTTCATTGTTTTAGTTTTCAGTCAAATTTTTATAACTTCGATTGGTAAGAACCAGCGCTCTAACAAAGGCTATTGCTGTATCTCGCTACTGCAGAATAATACTGCAGCAATAAAACGTGAACGAGAGAATAGAAAACGAAAATAACACTAGAGTTGCGAAGGAAATGCGCCATGTACAACATAAAAACACAGTGCTCATACAAGCGTCTGCCAATAGCAAAATGTGTGAAAGGCTTTAGGAAGACCTCGTGACGACAAATTGCTTCCGATGAGCGTGACGTCACAACTGCTTAAGTTAGATTCTTTTGAGCAGTTGCGAGCGAGCTCAAACGCAGTGGAGTCGCGTATGAGCAGTACCTTCTCCCGTTTGTGGTTACAGAAGTGTGGCAGTTAGTTGTATGAGCAATAGCAGCAAGCAGCCAGGTGCTACCCGGAAAAATATCACTGACGCGCCTAACCTGGCACATTCACGCATGCGTAAAAACAGGCCCGGGTCTAGGGGACGAGTGGCAAACCAAGGTATCTGTCCCGGCCAGCTATTTCGGGGGGGGAGGGGGGGGGGGTAAAATTCATATTCTTGACAAAAAAGACATCGTTTCTCAAAGCGCCTAGCATCCAGCGCACGTTGGTCTATCGAGTCTTCATATGATTTTGAAACGCATCAATGTAGGATTTTGAACATTTTTGAACAAAAAAGTCGATTTCTGAATGAATCATAAGTTGAATTTTTGTATGCGTGCGTAGTTTACGTGATGTGTATGCCAGGGAAATCCCCGTCGCATCTGGAAATAAACTTTCCTGCAGACAAAAGGGGACAGGGCTACACAAGCTGAGCCGAACAAAGCCGAACGGGTGAATGCCAATCGCTGTTTATATGGTTGACTAGGATTGCGAATGATAAGCGTTGTTACAATTACTAGCGAAATCCGTAGGCTGAGACTGCCACAGTGGAAATAAACGAGTAACAGGAATAAGAGGTAAGAAAGATTACTTACTATCTTCTCAGTGTATCCATGAAAAGGAAATTTTAACAGGAAAGTTTTGGCCAGACCGTTACACTAGTAAGGGCGAGTCGTACAGTCCCCGGATAGCAGCCGCTAAAAGCTGTATTCTGGTAGTGGCGCGGAAAACGCGTTGTACGAACGCGTAATAAACGCCAAACCGGAGAATAAACGTGGGATAACTAAACCGGTGATTGCGGTAGGGTTAGTGAAGTTAACCGGAGAATAATTTTTGACACTGGCAGGAATAGTTACAAAATAGTGATAACAAGGTGGTTCATTCGGACGAGGAAGGAGAAGAAACGGGGACATCACTCATATTACGGAAAAATATGACGATTCCAAATTTATATCAAGATTCGTACTACTACTATTCGATCTCATGCTTGAGAAGCTAGAGAGTGTGATTGAAATGTGTAACTGTTTCCTAACACAAAAACGTTTTGCTTGTGGGGGCCTAATAACGAATTTGGTACTTTGTGAATTATATTATGTGGTGTTATAAAAAAATGCCAAAACATCTTGTTTATTTGGTGTGTGTAAAAAACTGCTGCAATATTATGCAGGCCTATTTATTCTAGAAGACAGTGACAAAATTCGCGTAATCTGATCGAGAAACCACACCAGTCTTGGTTACTATTTGTATTAACAACTTTTTCAGTACGAGACAGCGACATGTTTTCTCATGTAGCAAAACGTTTGACTAACTTTGATGAGGGAATAGATTCTTTCCCAGAAAAGACAGCACGCCATGTAAAGCTGTAGCAGGAGTAGGGAGAAAAATGCTAGGCCTTAGGTATTGAAGAAATGTGTACTGTCATGCTTGTCTCTTGTATTTCCTGGTTTTATGTATCCTATATATAATTTTGTCACAAACAGCAAGTTGTTAGCTAATAAGCAATAAAGAGTGCAAATTTTGTAGAGAGTTCTTGTTCTTCGGGTTACAAATAATACCATCCAATATTAATTCAGAGTTTTTTTTTAGGAGGGGCAGGTGAGACAGCGCAGGACAATTTAATTTCCACTGTCTTGAATATAGTTTGATGGCTTCCATTACACAATATTCCGCGTTTGAATTTCACAGAGCGAAATACTGTGACGAGCGATAGAAAAATGCTGTGTGAAGAGGCGTGGCATTGCACTTTAGCACACTTCTGACCAAATAACGTGTCTCACATTTCCTCGAACACGTGTGTTTTATGGATCAGACCCTTCAGAAAGATGTGCGCTACAAAATGAACATACTTTTTGAAAATATGAAAAAAACTCTTGTATTACCCCGGTTCGGAAATACCGTAGATACAGGGGCTATGCACAGAGAAGTCTTGAGTTGTGGTGGAGAGGTGGGTAGTCTCCACGTGGCTCATGTTTACGTTTTAGTGATTTTGCTGTTGCCTCTTCGTCTATTCCTCTCGCGTCAAATGAAAACAAAACGGATTTTTTCTGTGCCCGGGAGCTATCAAGTGAAATAAAATATTCACATAATTACGGAAGGCTAAAATTTATTACTTTCAGACTATTTTGTTTTCACCTTTGACAGTCAACCATTAATCGCCTTGCAGAACAATGAAGTTACTTTTGTCGGTTTGCGAAAGAAATTTGGCTTTATTAACCTTTCCGGCAGAGGCAGTTAACTTATTTGAAACGAAGTGTTTATTTCCACATTATTAGCTAGCTTAAACTGTTCGCTGAATTTAAAGTCCACAATTTCATCTTCTAGCACGTTTGGCATTATGCCATAATAAAGAACCAAACATGAGATGATACAGTACCGGTACTCCAAAAAATTTTCATCTGAATCAGGACATGCAAATGTGCACTACAAGCCGAATTATGCATTTTAGTATGGTGCACGAAATTCCCATGCTCTTGGAGTATTCTCTAATGCCTTTTTTTCTTTTATGACATAATGTAAGATCTTTCAATGTTTTACACATACGAACATTCGGGCTTCCTGCGTCATCGTAGCTGCGCAAGCGCGGCGACGCCTCTTACCTGTCGCTCTCTGGCAACTGCTGAAACGATCCTATTTCTAACAGGTCGCGGGAAAATAATGCGAATGATTGTTTGAAGAGAGTTACTTCATAGTACATTTCCTTTCACGCAAGGTGATTTATGTGCGAGAATGTACGATGGATTTCTTAAATCACGGAGCATTTGATCTCATTTAAAAATCAACCGTTTCAGGACGACCATTCAGAATAATTTAGAGCCCAGAAGATCAGACATTTATGTCGTTGTTACAAATTTTACTGGCCCGTTTGTGTAGTGTATCTTAAAAGTGACACGCGCAAAAAAAGAAAGAAAAAAAAGAAAATAAACATATGTAAAGGTTTAACTTCTCTTGCAGTTTATTAATCTTCGACACTAATATGTGAAAGCTTTCCTTTTCTTGTAGCAACGCTATGTATGTTAGTTTAAACCATGAACGTTTCGTGTTTGTGTGTGTTCGCGCTACTTGACAGTAATGTTCCTGTTGGCTGCCTACACCGCTGTAAATTTTGTGAACATGCACATCTGTATTCATTGACAGTTGTGGACTGCACTATTTATGTGAAGTTATTCGTGTGTCTGGCACCAGTGCAGATACAGATTCGTACAGAAGTTCGATAGGAAGATTGTCCTGTGCTCTGAATATCCACTACATCGACTGGCGAGATCACGTGGCATGATCTATGACTGGCTTTGAAAACGCATCGCAATCTCGATTTCAATGCTTCAGAAAGTAACATGCGGTGTTTGGTGGCATTCGAATTGATACTTTCGTAACACGAAAATATACAGTGTACATATTGCTGCGCATCAACCATCTTTCCCAATAAGTGTTTTTTTCCCTGAATTTCGTTTCCTAAAGTGCTGGGAAATTCTACGCCGGTGTATAAAACCACAACCATTCAAAGGATTGATAAGTTTTACAGTTTCGAGGAATAGTATGTCACTTAACACGGAAAAAGTGTATTTTCACCCGGGAGAAAGTTTTCTTTTTACCGGAAAACCCGGGAATTCTTCTTCCTTGTGCACGTATACACCCTGTAATAACCATCATCATTTGCTGACAGTCGCCATAAGAAAACTGCGTTAAAGTCGTAACTTTTCCCTAACATAAGGCTGTTTGCAGAAACTAATACAGATCTATACACGAGTAAATCACAAGTATATGTGCTGGAGGTTACATTAAACAAATATTCTGGCAATAAATACGCAACTAACGTACGCAATGAAAAGTGATGTTATTTCCTGTTGGGCCTCATTAATAAGAAAAACAATTCGTCTGTGTGTTGATAGTGTTCCACAGTAGTCTATCCTCTGCAGGCCTCTTCATTGCCACGTAATTACTTCATCCTACATCCATTCTAATCTGCTTACCAGTGGCAAGCCTCGGTCTTTCCCTACAATTAAGCCTCCATTACAAAACTGACGATTCCTTGATGCTTCATAATATGCCCTGTCAACCAACTCCTCTTGTAGACAAGTTGTACCATAATTTCCTCTTCCTCCTCTATTTAATCCAGTAACTCTTCTTTAGTTATACGATCTTCGTATCTAATCTTCAGCATTCTTATTTATTATCACGTTTAGAAAGCGTCCGTTGTCTTCTTGACAGAACTGTTCATCGTCCATGTTTCACTTACATAGCTGAAAGAGGCTACGCTCCACACAAATACCATTATGAAATACCTCTCAACCATTAAAATTTATTCGATGTGGACAAATGTTCCTTTTTCAGAAACGCTTTTCTTGCTACTGACAGTGTGCATTTTGTATCCTCTCTACTCCTGCTTTCTCAATAACTGCTTCCCTTCAAAGTCATTGGAGTTTGGTTTCTTTACAAGCTGTAGATAATCTTGCGTCCCTGTTTTTTTACCACGGATACCTCCGGAGCTTCAAAGAGTGTCTTTCAGTTAATTTTGTCAAAACCTGTCTCTAAATATGCAAATGCTATAAACACAAGTTTGCCTTTCTTCAGTCTGTCTAATTAGCTAAGTGGTAGGATCAGTATTGTCTCTCGTGTTCAGAGATTTTACAGGAATCTAACATGGCGTTCATATCAGTTCGTATAGCCCCTCTCCTCTCTACATATTCCTTCCACCATATATCCTTCTCTTATTTGCTTAGTTCTGGGTACCCAAATGAGCTTTCGGCAGTTGCTTCTCCTTTGAGCAAAGTTTTCTTTCTTATTTAATGTCGGCACCGAAGTTTTCCAAGTACAAAATCGCGTTTGCGATTTTCGACTCTGTCAGCGTATTTTTAGACATCTCTGTTCCCCATGGTCTACTTTATTTGCTACGTTTTTCTATTTTTTTTCTATTAAACATTCGTGTTTTATCCAAAGATTTCAACTGTACCTTTTTCCGATTAACATTCTCTGCTGCATTCACCACTTCTTCTCTCAATGAAGATATCTATTCGTATTGTAATCGATTTTTCCTCTGTTTCAATCAGCCGTTGCCTGTAACATTAACGAAAACTCTGCGCCTTAACTTATTCAGGTTCCACGTCCTTAATCTGCTTCCGTTTACTGTCACTTTGCGTAGTTGTAAACTGCAGTCTGTAACCAATAAATTATCGTCTGTGTAAGTCTGTACCAGGAAATGGCTTACAGTTTAAAATCTGGTTCGAAAACTCTGTTCCAAGGCCGGCCGCGGTTGCCAAGCGGCTCTAGGCACTTCATTCCGGAACCTCGCAACTGCTACGGTCGCAGGTTCGAATCCTGCCTAGGGCATGGATGTGTGTGATGTCCTTAGGTTAGGTTTAAGTAGTTCTAAGTTCTAGGGGACTGATGACCTCAGATGTTAAGCCCCATAGTGCTCGGAGCCATTTAAACCATTTTTTTCTGTTCCAAGTATGTATTATTCTTTCATGGTTATCGAGCAAAGTGTTTGCGGTCATTAGCGTTATTTCTATCTTTGTAATGATATCAACGTTAATGACAATTTGGAGACGGAGCTGAATGTTGTGGTTCTCTTCATTGGTAGTTGAAACAGCCAACTCACGCTACTGTCAAGTAGTAAATGCGAGGGCAATCGTAGCATGCTTTCGACTGCGATAGTAAACGCAAATTACGAGTGTATCATTGTAGACTTCGGAAGCAATTGCCGGATATCTGGTGGTGGTGCTGTTACAGTGAAACACCCAAATCTGGAGAATGTCGACTTTCACCGGTGACTGTCGACTTTCACGTAGTCGCTTAGTGATGTCCGAAATATTTGCTGAACACCCTTATTTCTGACTTAAACCGGTAAATGTTGACATTCACCGTGCACTAATGGTGAAAGTTGAACATGTTGGAGATTTATATTTTCTTCTCCATAATTCAGTCGCTATAAAACGTCACAAGTGTGACGTAACTTTTTCGCCTCTTTCTGAAAGGAATGACCAAGAACTTAAAATACACAGTACATTCTACATGAGAAAAGAAAACAATAGTTATAAAAATTACTTAATTATATGATTCAAATCTTATTTATTGCAACGACTTGAACTATTATGACACTTTGAATTGCACAAGAGCCCCTTGCTTTTACAACTGCATTTGTTTGTGGAACTCTTCCTTTTGCAACGACGCCTTGTATAGCGTTGTCCCCCGCTTCTAGAATTAGCTGCAGCTGCATCTCCCAGCGACATTTATTGAAAAGAAATCTCATCAATGGAAAGTAACTTTTGTCTACAAATTACGAACTGATTGCGTGTGTAAAGCTGCATGAAGGTACCATTTTTATTTGCCAGTTTATAGAAGTGGGAGTCTTCTATTCCCACAACAACCGCTAACACATTTCGGCTATCTGTGCGACCACGGTCGACATCAGGGCCTCGTATTCGTACGTTATCACCAATTTAAGCAGGAGGAAATTGTTTTTGTGAGGTTCGTAACATCTTTGTTGCTTGCAGTAGAAGATTTTCTTTCGCGGCCGCTCGTTTTGTAGAAATCAACTCGTGTTTTTCAGACAGAATTCGATGTGAAGACGTTGTAGGTTGTAGGTCCTCTTCAATATTTTTCTTTGGAATGTGGTTTTCGGTATGACCACAGGTCAAGTTTTTTTATGTAAGCATTAACAGCTTCTTCAAGCTATCTTTCGGTTTCAGAAGTATTGGCACTTTCTTAGAGTTCTTCAGTTTCAATATTTGCTATGTGTTCGCCAGGCAAAAAAGACGATGCTATGCGTCTTCTTGTTTTAACGCCAAACATGGCTTCATAAGGACTTTGGTGTATTCCTTCGTGGTATGTAGTGTTCTTGGCAAATTGAACAAAGGATAAACCATGTGACCATTTATTTGTGTCGTTACCGTTCATCTATGCAGTTAGCGTATTCCGTGTATCCTGAATGGCCCTTTCAACTGAGTCTTGTTTGACTGTGACGAGGCTTTCCATGAACTATTTTAACATCTTTCCACATAGCGCGTATTTCGGATATGACTTGATTACTAAATTCTCTACCATTATCTGACTGCAATATTGCTGGTGCGCCAAATGTTAAAAATATTCAAAGAACGTGATGCGCTACTTCTTCAGCTCCTTTAGTTTTCAAAGGTCGTAGATGGACAAACTTAGTTAAATGATCTTGACACCATGTGGTAGTATCAACTGCAAATTTCGTAAACGGTTCAGAAATCGAAAAGTGTTGTTTTGCAAATGATAACTTGTAAAAAGTCATGTATTTCGTCACATGATCAATATCCTAAATCTGTTTATCTACCGAGTTATGAAAGAAACTACAGTTTTTCGGAAGGGATAGATGAATTTTTTTAAACGGCATTTAATAGCATGTGGAATGAGAAGTTAAACCGAGAATAATTTACTGGTATGTCATAAGATGAAATTTGCTAAGTATCTACAGCTATTGATTATTTCCTTTGGAAGTAACAAACGTTTTTTTTTTCTTTATATAGTGTACTTTATTGGTTCAAGACGCATTTTGCCTTTTACTTTAAGGCATCTTCGATGGAATCTAGAATGATTCAGTTTTGTTTTGATATGTGATACTTGCACATTATAGAATAGTTCACATCTTTTTTTACGTGAATGACTGATTACTTACAGTGAATAGAGTTTTTGGCGGACATATACGTTTCTCCTCACCTGGTCACATGCTGGAGGTTGAACTAAAACTTAGATTATGGAACATAAGCACATTTTAATGTTCGCTCTTTTTTTCTTTTGTCACTAGCAGTAGGCGTTTTACCGAAAACACTGATTTGAAGTCGTAACTACAGTGTGTTGACCTCATGTCCCTTCCTGTCTGGTTTGTTTATGTACATGTTGCCAACCTGCAGAATTATCTGCTGAAAACTGTTTGTTTATTTTTGTTCTCCTTATATCTGTATGTGTGTGTGGCTAGCCAGTGATAGTTATAGAAAGTTGAAAGTGAATCCAGTAGTTGTCAGACAGTGGTTGAAAGATTTGGTGTTCAGCTGATTTCAGTTTTGGTTTAAATGTTTTGTGGAGGAGTGCATGGAAGAGTAAATTCACTGCTTACATTAATAGATAGTATTTCAACAGATGATTATTATGAGAATACTATCACCCAACCCCTTTGTCCTCATTCTTTGACGCCCCATAATACGTCCTGTCAACTAACCCCTATTGTTGTCAAAGTTGTGCCGTAATTTCCTCTTCCTCCTCTATTTAATTCCGTAACTCTCCTTTAGTCACACGATCCTCATATCTAATCTTCAGCATTCTTATTGATCACCACGTATTGAAAGCGTCCATTGTCTTCTTGACAGAACTGTTCATCGTCCACGTTTCAGTTACATACAAGGCTGCACTCTACACAAATACCTTTGTAAAATAGTATCCAACCATTAGAATTTATATTCGATGTGAACAAATTTTCTTTTTCAGAACGCTTACCTTACTATTGACAGTCTTCAGTCAGGTTTGCGTCTGCACCAGGAAATGCCTTACAATTTAAAATCCGGTTTCGAAACTCTGTTCCAAATATATATTCTTTCATGATTCTCAAGCAAGGTGCTGGCGATGATTACATTATGCTCTGTGGGAAGTTCTATCAGGTGGCCTCCACTTTCATCCCTTCCACCTAGCCTTTGTGTTCTTACTGTTTTCGTGTACCTGCTACCGTATCACATTTTAAATTTTTGTCTCGCTTAACTATCTGAATAATCTCTTTTATCGTTCATTGTTTCAATGTGTTAGGGGATAGTGAACAATCGTGAACGGTAGTCAGGAAATCTGTTTATGTTGAAACAAGAAAACATGAATAATGAAATATCTGAAAGAGTACATTGTACAGAAAATGAAAAATTGGTATGTCTTCACCCAACTTCGTCTTTCCTTCATGTAGGTGTAAGATAAAGTTATTCAAACAGACCGGTCGTTTCGGTGGGTCCCAGCCCGTACCTCAGTGGCTGTCCGTCATTGGCTACCGCTAGCGTCTGCCGCTTCCAGGTGGGAACGCCAATTCCGCGAGCCGCCGCGTCAAAGCGGAAAAGGCTTGCCGCTGCCGTTGCCGCACGACGCGCTGCCGCGCTCTAGTGGGAACCGGCCTTTAACACGTCCGCAGCAGCCACAGCGGTTCGAGGCTGCCGCCAATGCACACCGTCTCCACACTGACCGAAGTTCGTAACGTGGAATGTAAACACTGAACGCAATTAACGTTTACCCTCTCATGTGGAAATTAAAATGAGATTTTTAATGGTTTGTTCATTGTTACTGTTCCCCATGTCCTCAAAAATGTTTCATTGCCCTACCATGGCTCACTTCTCATGGGAGCTCTCTCGTGCGGTGAGTGTAACTACACAACTACACCCCCCCCCCCCCCCCCGCCCCACCACACACACCAAAAGTGTAGCGGTTCCCAGAACTCCTGAAGATAGACGTTCACTGTGGATATCGTATCACAGACACAGTCCCTTTGACTGTTCAGAGACGTCACCGAACCCATCCAGAAATGTAAACAACGATGCATGAGCAGCGCCTATTAGACGGAGCGGGTCCGACAGCCAATCCGTTCCAGCCATTCCACCTGGAAGGAGGTACACGGCTCGTGTTGTATGTAGTTTCCCTTTGTGCTGGGAAGGGCTCTCAACAAGGGAAGTGTCCAGGCGTCTCGAAGTGAACCAAAGCGACGTTGTTCCGACATGGGGGGGGGGGGAGAGAGAGACAGAGGAGGGGGGGGGGGGGAACTGTCTATGACATGCCTCGCTCAGGCCGCAGTGGATGAGCACTGCCTACAGATTATGCGTCGGAATGACTCTGACAGCAACGCCACCATGTTGAATAATGCTTTTCGTGCAGCCACAGGACGTCGTGTTAAGACGCAAACTGAGTGCAATAGGCTGCATGATGCGCAACTTCACTCCCGACGTCCATGCCAAGGTCTTTCTTGGCAACCACGAGACCGTGCAGCGTGGAACATATGGGCCCGACAACATGCCGAATGGACCACTCGTGATTGGCATCACGTTCTCTTCACCGATGAGTGTCGCATATGCCTTCAATCAGACAATTGCCCGAGACGTGTTTGGAGACAACCCGATCAGTCTGAACGCCTTAGACACACTGTACAGCGAGTGCAGCAAGGTGGAGGTTCGCTGCTGTTATGGGGTGGCATTATGTGGTGGGCCGACCGACGTATGCCGCTGGTGGTCACGGAAGGCACCGTAACGGCTGTAAGATACGTGAATGCCATCCTCCGACCGATAGTGCAACCATTTCGGTAGCTTATTGGCGAGGCATTCGTCTTGATGGACGACAATTCGCGCCCCCATCGTGCAGATATTGTGAATGACTTCCATCAGGATAATGACATTGCTCGACTAGCGGCGAACACATTCTCCAGACATGAACCCTACAAAACATGCCTGGGACAGACTGAAAAGGGCTGTTTACGGACGACGTAAACCACCAACCACTCTGACGGAGCTATGCCGAATCGCCATAGAGGGACCATCTCGACCAACAGTGCCTTGATCAACTTGTGGATAGTATACCACGACGAATACAGGCATGCATCAATACAAGAGGACGTGCTACTGGGTATTGGAGGTATTAAAATCTGGACCACCACCTCTGAATGTCTCGCTGTGTGGTGGTACATCACGCAATGTGTGGCTTTCGTGAGCAATAAAAAGGACGGAAATGATGTTCATGTTGCTGTCTATTCCATTTTTCTGTACAGGTTCCAGAACTCGCGAAACCCAGGTGAGGCTAGACTACTTTTGGTGGTGTGTGGGTGCGCACTTCAAATAACTGACATCGGCAGTTGAATCAAGATTATTTCTTGAGATTAACGATTCTTCCCTTTGACTTTTATTGAAGTTAGAATTTTGCCTCGTGTAGGTTTTTCAGAGGCATTTATTATACAGAGAAACTTACGACCAAAACGTCTGTGGCTAAAAAGTGAGTAGAATGGGAAAGCAGTCCAAGTAGCAAATTTTTGCATTTTATTTATTTGATGACTAATTTCGGGCCGAGACCCATTTTCAAATCATAGCATTTACGAACATGTCAATGTTCGTAGTACATTTTTGAAACGTTCGGAAATGTCATTTCCGATTATGTTACGACGATTTCAAAATGCGTGTCGGCCCGAAACTGGTCATCGAATGAATAAAAAGTAAAAATTTGCAACTTGGACTGTTTTTTTTATGCTACTGATGAATTGTAGTTGTTGCCCTAAGGTACTGCAACATGTTGGAAGTTCGCAAAAGAAAATGTGTTTGTAAGGTACAGTAGCTGCTGTTAATTTTTTCCAGAGGAAAACTGTTTCTCACATGTATAACACTCCAGAATGATTGCAGCTTGCCGTACTTCAGACATTTCTTGGGTGATTTGGTAAATGTAATTGATACCTCTTGACTAGCTTTTTCCACTCAACTGCTTAGTCATTCGACGGCTCTTCACTGATGAGGGATCTTTGAGCCACGAACAGGTTTTAAGCAGTCCTTTAAGGACTGCATGGTTTTCGGAGGTTGGTGGTTAGAGTGGGGAAGCAGAGCGACTTTGCCAGAGGACAGGAGAATCTCAGTGTGTCTTTTTCAGCAGGAAGGCCGTCCTGGTTTTTAACCGGGCGAAGTGTCTCATATGTTACCTACAATGCAATAGTGCTGCACAATCGCAGTTCCCCGACTAAGTGCATAATGAAACTCAATCGTATGTGTCAGTATGGGCACTGACTCTGTTGTGAGTAATTCTGCCCATTGATCACTTTACGATGTCTCCATACAGGGAAAAAACCAAATGACGAAAACTGAAGTTTGGTAGACACACAGCCGTCCATTTATGTAACCTCACAGTTGCATTTGTGTGCACTGATTATCTGATGACGTTCAGAGGGAGCACATGGTCGTAATAAGGACTGAAAAAGCCACACACTAGGGCTTTCTTACAGTATTTAACGACCTGTAAGTTCTGAATTTTCCTTCCAGCTCTGGAGGAAGTTTCAGTACAGTAATGCAAAGTCTATAGTTACCGCAGATGGACGATGTATTGCTCATAATTACGGACTCGTTATGTATTACCCGAGTTGCTTACGTGTGAGAGCAGCAAGGCCCAATCAGTTACAGTCCCTTAAAAGATAGTGTGATTCTTCCTCCTCCCAAACTGAGTCTCACTTATCTACACCCTTGAAACGACTGTAAAGTGCATGGCAGTGGGTACATCCATCGTATCACTTACTAGGACTTTCTCATGGTCCATTCACGTTCAGGGGTGTGTGAAGAATCATTAAAGTGCCTCTGTGTGTGTGCAGTAATCAGTCTTAACTTGTCTTCGTGATCTGTGCGAGAGCAATACGAATGGAGTTGTGATGTATTCGCAGAGTCAGGATTTGACGTTGGCTCTACAGACTTTCTAATGTGGTTTTATGGAATATTGTCTCCTCCAGAAATCACCTGCACTCACTGCAGTCCTTAGCTCCTCGAAAAGCATGCAGAATGGCAAATTTTTTGGGCTGATTTAACAATTGCGGCATTCCAATAAACCTTGAAAACAACAGTCAGTGAAATCACTCACCCAGACTCAACATGGAAACATTCCTATAATGCATATAATGTCTCGTAATCTGCACGAAACACGCCGCGCAGTGTTTGCGTACGAAATAAAATGTTCACATGCGAGTATCTCCTAAAATAAAAATCTCTCAAATCTCAAGCTTTCACAAAATATTCAGTACTGTAGTCGCTCTTTGTCAACGGCAGGAGAAGCAATAAAACGCGCAAATTTCGTTATTTTGGAATAAATTTGATCAGCGCGATTTAACACAGGCGTTTACCAGAAGATGGCTCCCGAACAACTTAATCGGCTCATAGATCGGAGACACAAAGCCATATTAATACGCACTGGGTATGCTTGATTCCTATTGGCTAATATACTAAACAGCCAATCAGATCATTTCGAGCACTTGTATACTTCAGGTATTTTTAATGTCAGCCAATCAGATTACTGCAGGTGATTCCGAAACTGTTGTTGTTGTGGTCTTCAGTCCTGAGACTGGTTTGATGCAGCTCTCCATGCTACTCTATCCTGTGCAAGCTTCTTCATCTCCCAATACCTACTGCAACCTACATCCTTCTGAATCTGCTTAGTGTATTGATCTCTTGGTCTCCCTCTACGATTTTTACCCTCCACGCTGCCCTCCAATGCTAAAGTTGTGATCCCTTGATGCCTCAAAACATGTCCTACCAACCGATCCCTTCTTTTAGTCAAGTTGCGCCACAAACTTCTCCCCAATCCTATTCAATACCTCCTCATTAGTTACGTGATCTATCCACCTTATCTTCAGCATTCTTCTGTAGCACCACATTTCGAAAGCTTCTATTCTCTTCTTGTCCAAACTAGTTATCGTCCATGTCTCACTTCCATACATGGCTACACTCCATACAAATACTTTCAGAAACGACTTCCTGACACTTAAATCTATACTCGATGTTAACAAATTTCTCTTCTTCAGAAACGATTTCCTTGCCATTGCCAGTCTACATTTTATATCCTCTCTACTTCGACCATCATCGGTTATTTTACTCCCTAAATAGCAAAACTCCTTTACTACTTTAAGTGTCTCATTTCCTAATCTAATTCCCTCAGCATCACCCGACTTAATTTGACTACATTCCATTATCCTCGTTTTGCTTTTGTTGATGTTCATCTTATATCCTCCTTTCAAGACATTGTCCATTCCGTTCAACTGCTCTTCCAAGTCCTTTGCTGTCTCTGACAGAATTGCAATGTCATCGGCGAACCTCAAAGTTTTTACTTCTTCTCCATGAATTTTAATACCTACTCCGAACTTTTCTTTTGTTTCCTTTACTGCTTGCTCAATATACAGATTGAATAACATCGGGGAGAGGCTACAACCCTGTCTCACTCCTTTCCCAACCACTGCTTCCCTTTCATGCCCCTCGACTCTTATAACTGCCATCAGGTTTCTGTACAAATTGTAAATAGCCTTTCGCTCCGTGTATTTTACCCCTGCCACCTTCAGAATTTGAAAGAGAGTATTCCAGTCAACATTGTCAAAAGCTTTCTCTAAGTCTACAAATGCTAGAAACGTAGGTTTGCCTTTTCTTAATCTTTCTTCCAAGATAAGTCGTAAGGTCAGTATTGCCTCACGTGTTCCAACAGTTCTACGGAATCCAAACTGATCTTCCCCGAGGTCGGCTTCTACCAGTTTTTCCATTCGTCTGTAAAGAATTCGCGTTAGTATTTTGCAGCTGTGACTTATTAATCTGATAGTTCGGTAATTTTCACATCTGTCAACACCTGCTTTCTTTGGGATTGGAATTATTATATTCTTCTTGAAGTCTGAGGGTATTTCACCTGTCTCATACATCGTGCTCACTAGATGGTAGAGTTTTGTCATGACTGGCTCTCCCGAGGCCATCAGTAGTTCTAGTGGAATGTTGTCTACTCCCGGGGCCTTGTTTCGACTCAGGTCTTTCAGTGCTCTGTCAAACTCTTCACGCAGTATCTTATCTCCCATTTCGTCTTCATCTACATCCTCTTCCATTTCCATAATATTGTCCTCGAGTACATCTCCCTTGTATAAACCCTCTATATACTCCTTCCACCTTTCTGCCTTCCCTTCTTTGCTTAGAACTGGGTTGCCATCTGAGCTCTTGATATTCATACAAGTGGTTCTCTTATCTCCAAAGGTCTCTTTAATTTTCCTGTAGGCAGTATCTATCTTACCCCTAGTGAGACAAGCCTCTACATCCTTACATTTGTCCTCCAGCCATCCCTGCTTAGCCATTTTGCACTTCCTGTCGATTTCATTTTTGAGGCGTTTGTATTCCTTTTTGCCTGCTTCATTTACTGCATTATTATATTTTCTCCTTTCATCAATTAAATTCAATATTTCTTCTGTTACCCAAGGATTTCTATTAGCCCTCGTCTTTTTACCTACTTGATCGTCTGCTGCCTTCACCACTTCATCCCTCAGAGCTACCCATTCTTCTTCTACTGTATTTCTTTCCCCCATTCCTGTCAATTGTCCCCTTATGCTCTCCCTGAAACTCTCTACAACCTCTGGTTCTTTCAGTTTATCCAGGTCCCATCTCCTTAAATTCCCACCTTTTTGCAGTTTCTTCAGTTTCAATCTGCAGTTCATAACCAATAGATTGTGGTCAGAATCCACATCTGCCCCAGGAAATGTCTTACAATTTAAAACCTGGTTCCTAAATCTCTGTCTTACCATTATATAATCTACCTGAAACCTGTCAGTATCTCCTGGCTTCTTCCAAGTATACAGCCTCCTTTTATGATTCTTGAACCAAGTGTTAGCTATGATTAAGTTATGCTCTGTGCAAAATTCTACAAGGCGGCTTCCTCTTTCATTCCTTCCCCCCAATCCATATTCACCTACTATGTTTCCTTCTCTCCCTTTTCCTACTGACGAATTCCAGTCACCCATGACTATTAAATTTTCGTCTCCCTTTACTACCTGAATAATTTCTTTTATCTCGTCATACATTTCATCTATTTCTTCATCATCTGCAGAGCTAGTTGGCATATAAACTTGTACTACTGTAGTAGGCATGGGCTTTGTGTCTATCTTGGCCACAATAATGCGTTCACTATGCTGTTTGTAGTAGCTAACCCGCACTCCTATTTTTTTATTCATTATTAAACCTACTCCTGCATTACCCCTATTTGATTTTGTATTTATAACCCTGTAATCACCTGACCAAAAGTCTTGTTCCTCCTGCCACCGAACTTCACTAATTCCCACTATATCTAACTTTAACCTATCCATTTCCCTTTTCAAATTTTCTAACCTACCTGCCCGATTAAGTGATCTGACATTCCACGCTCCGATCCGTAGAACGCCAGTTTTCTTTCTCCTGATAACGACGTCCTCTTGAGTAGTCCCCGCCCGGAGATCCGAATGGGGGACTATTTTACCTCCGGAATATTTTACCCAAGAGGACGCCATCATCATTTAATCATACAGTAGAGCTGCATGTCCTCGGGAAAAATTACGGCTGTAGTTTCCCCTTGCTTTCAGCCGTTCGCAGTACCAGCACAGCAAGGCCGTTTTGGTTAATGTTACAAGGCCAGATCAGTCAATCATCCAGACTGTTGCCCCTGCAACTACTGAAAAGGCTGCTGCCCCTCTTCAGGAACCACATGTTTGTCTGGCCTCTCAACAGATACCCCTCCGTTGTGGTTGCACCTACGGTACGGCCATCTGTATCGCTGAGGCACGCAAGCCTCCCCACCAACGGCAAGGTCCATGGTTCATGGGGGGGATTCCGAAACTAAATAAAATTTAATGAAGACAAAATTAGATTCCATTCCGAAACATAAATTACTTCCAAATTCAATACTCAACGCCCCTTCTGGCTGTCTTCTACAAAATCAACCTAAGTCGGGCATATGCCAAAAATTCCACTATTGTACAAGAAACTTTCTCACACATAGATTTACTTAATTTCCATAAAATTCCAACACCCTGCAAAACACTTACATAACCAAAACACGATGAAATAATTATTTTCCAAAGTACTTTTTATTTAGTCAGAAATCTGTGGTAATGAAACGAAAGAAAATTCCAGACAATTAGATCTTATGGACCTGTACTTCTGGTTGTAGTTTCAATTGATGCTATAGATGAATCCATCACAGTCGTCCCTTAGGTAAAAATTTGTATCTCCGAAAGTACTGAAGTTATTCACCTGAAATCAGCTGTGCCAGCGTGAGAACCAAAATTCTGCTCTCCTCCCAGCTCCGTGGTAAGCTACGCTTTCGATGTAAGATGACAATTCGTAATAATTAGCTACATTGCAAACCCAGAGAGTGGTTGAAAAATTGTTCATATAGCTGACATGGCCAGTTTCATCTGGTTGTTCCATTCAACTGATAAAACTGACCGAGTGAATAAACAGTTGATTAGCCACTCACGTCTTGTTGCGTCAGTGACCTGCCGTCATCCGTGTACTGCTTGCCGTGGAGTGCATCCTTCGTTGGACCAAACAGAGGGAAGTCGGAAGGTGCGAGATGCGGGTTGTTCAGCTCTGAGTGATCCACCGGTCACCTTGAAGGAGAGCACGTCCCCACATCGCAGGAGTCACAGCCGTCTGCAGCTGACCGACACGCGGGCGGTCGGCCAGATATGCACAACCTTGCTGCGACGATGGCGCTGCTAGGCCAGGCGTTGATCACCAGTAAGCTCTTCTGACGATGACAGACACCTCGCACTACGACTCACGGTGCTTCTGTTCACTGCAATCTCCAATTGCTGACGGTCCGCCACATTTTAACGTCCTGTCCGGATTTTAACACCCTGCGTCTTGATCTTGGCCTGCCCTGTACTGTAGAAGCCATTTTAGCGGATGACCCACGAGCAGCTGCTCGCGTTCTTCATTTTATCAATTTGACAACCCTCTCCAAGGACATTTGATTATGCTGTTTTCTTTTTTAATCCTATGCCTGTCAGTCTGTCTTTTATCGTGTTTTCCGTTTCGTTGCTGTTTTAAACTTGTGACTCGCGGTGCATTCCTAACGTAGTCTGGGCGCTAATGACCTTGAAGTTGTGCGCCACAAAAAAAAAAAAAAAAAAAAAAAAAAAAAAAAAAAACGAAGAAAGACATTGTTATCTAACAATCTATACAGAGTATGATATATTGCCTTAGAAATATTGGATCATTGTTGGCTGCCTATTCAGAAAATACTGTCTGAAAAACTAGTTTCGTCGAATGTTGGACTATTTCTGGGCCAGTTGGTTGATAAAGACCAGATGCCATCAGACATGTGGAATTACAGTGGTAGGCCCCATCACATCGAAAACGTCTCTGAGGGGTGGAAGAAATTGATATTAATATATCAAAAGCTCAGTCAAATGTTTTCTCATTAATAAAAAACCTTGGAGAGGGCGTCGAGTGCTTTCGCTGATTAATTTCTAATTCGGATAGAAAAAGAATAAAGGAGTCTGCAATTCATACTGATGAGACGACTGTAAAGATTCCAAATTGATGGCAACGTGAAATCGTTTCTGACTTGTGTGACCCACACACGGAAATTACACTGAAGAAGAAAACATCACCACCATTGGAAATAATATATATATTGAAAAGTAGTTTAATGCACGTCGTACTCATTGGAAAGCTTGTAAACAACTTTAATGATGGAGCAAATGAGACCACTTCCTCACGGTTTTCCTGGGAAACGACACACAGACAGCTAAATACCTGTTGCAATTTGTGGAACATTCGGTAATGAAGACCGGTAGGGCAACCTTAAAGGTCATGCCTCTTCTAGGGCACCGTCACGGCACTCCTATTGAGACAGACTCAATGAAGAAAAACCTGTGTGGGTGGACAGCAAACAGAAAACCGGTGCAGAAGACACAAATGACAAGCAGCCACATCCACCCATTCACCCTCTGTCTGAAGACCTGCTGCAGACCACTGCACGGTGTGTGGTCGAACCACTGTCCTCCCGAATGTGAGCCCAGAGTGTCTCACCGCCGCGCCCTGCATATCCAGTCCACTACTTGAGTTACACACACGTTTCTCTGTCGGTTACATGGCGCAGACACGCACGAAGATTGTGTCTCCAAAATATGCTGAAGGTGATCGGGACCATGGCTCTCTGTCTACTAATAATTCAGACACGTTTCCGCTCAGTATCTTGGCAAATTTGTGATTACCTAGAAAACGGTTTGAGTGAAAGAATCTGCGAAAGCTCAGTGTAAACTTCAGTCGCATTGAGTGTGTCAAAATAAAGTAGAACACCACACCACTGATCTCAGGATACATTAAAGATTTATAAGGCAATGACGTCTGTTTCTTAGACGAGGAACATGTCGATGCTCGAAGACTGTATGGAAATGTAAACGGCTTTACAGCTTTTACCACTTCGTTTATTTACATGCAGCACCACTTGAACGTAGGAAAATAAGGTAACAATACCTGTAAACAACAGTAAAAAGTCGTTCATTATGCGATTACAACGCCAGTGTCAAAAGTTTTGAGCCTATAACATTGAGTGCATAAAAAAAACGACAAAGCAATATAAAACGGAAACAAGTGTACAATTAACTAACGAGGGATGGGAAAGGAAGACTTGGGTTCGTCGGGTGGCTTCCAGAAACCTGCAGTGTACGTGTTGGCCTGCGACCCTGCGCTGACCTCCAGCGCTACGCTCCATACTGCACTGCCTCGGCGTCTCGATCCACGTCGAGCGGGCGCGACAGAAGCCTTCGTACGAATTCTTAGGCGCTCTCCTGGCACCGTAACGGTCCGGCAGACGTCTTACGCTGGTGGAATGGAGGTGCTAATTCGGCACGATTCGAAAAAAGTGGACGCCGTTCTCGCGAAACCCAATTGTCTGAATTTACGAAACCAGTTTACACTGTAGGGTGTGGAACTATTTCACTGACTCCGTCGTTTGCCCCTCATACGACCAGGAGAGTAAAGAGTGATGTCGGAGCTGTGATAGAGCTTACTTTGGTTTAGCCATGACGTATCTGTCGTCTAATAAGTATCCGAACGTTCTGTGGTGCAAACATGCTATACAAACACGTCCACGCCAAAAGGAGATACAAATATATATTTGTGTGAAAGTTTCACAACACACGTGGAAATGGAGGCAAGGAGTTTCATTCCTAAACTGCTCAATCTGGAAATACCTGGGTACACCATAGCTTGCAACATTCGGATAAAATGGCGACATGGTTTATGATTGTATTATGCAGCATTCTTTACCACGGAGGTGGCCGCTGCATCTTTTTCTGAAGAAAGAAGATGCAGATATCGATCTGTTCAAAGGAGAGTTAAAGATACCAATGAATTTAGACTCTTACAGTGGTTCAAAACGGTTCAAATGGCTCTGAGGACTATGGGACTTAATATCAGAGGTCATCAGTCCAATAGAAGCTAGAACTACTTAAACCTAACTAAGCTAAGGACATCACACACATCGATGCCCGAGGCAGGATTCGAACCTGTGACCGTAGCAGGCACGCGGTTCCGGATTGAAGCGAGTAGAACCGCTCGGCCACGATGGCCGGTCAAGTTTAATCATGCCTACCCTGAGACATTCACCAAGGAAACTGATTTCTGCATTACATGTACCCCGCTTCTGATCAGGTGTCACGCATATGAGGAACCTGAGATAAGGAGGAAGAAAATATTTCTCAGAGGTGCCACGAGCTTGGATTTAAATAGAAGTCCTGTAACTTTAGTGCTGGAAGAAGTTTGTTGCTTTCCCATTGTTTTGCTATGACGTCAATAAACCATCTTTTGACTGAGAACGATAACATTTTTAGAACGTGAAAGCAGTCTATCATAGCACCGCGCTGGTAGTTACAATCGTTATGTGATCACGAAGCAGTACGGACCCTAGTCATTTTAAGGAAACTGGTGACGTTGCAATTGATTTAGGGTGGACAACACTCACCAGCTGTTGTTTCATTTCATACAGGACTGCATGCGCCTCGTACAAGTGTTGAGGGTGCAGTGTGAGGGCTGCTCAGTGGTACTGTGTTTCAGGACCACCCACCATGCCGGCAGTTACGGAGGTTCAGAACACCACAACCGAGGCCCTGGCCGCCCTGGTAGACGGGGGTGAAGGCTCCCTGGTGACGTTGGTGGCGGGCGAGACGAGGGTGGCGGCTCACAGGGCCGTGTTGGCAGCCGCGAGCCCCGTGTTCGAAGCTATGTTCGCGCACGACATGCTGGAGGCCAGCTGCGGCCAGGTGAGCATCGACGACGTGGAGGGCCCGGTGCTGAGGCTCCTGGTGGCCTACACGTATACCCTGCAGGCCCCCCAGCTGCCCGACACGGCCGCCCAGCTGCTGGTGGCGGCCGACAAGTACGGCTTGTCGGCCCTGAAGGCTGCCTGCGAGCGGCAGCTGATCTCGCAGTTGGCCGTCGAGACCGCAGCGGCGACGGCCGTCACGGCAGTGAGGCACTCGTGCCCGGACGCCACGAGGGCTGCCGTCGCCTTCATAAAGGACCACCTGCAGGTGGTGGCCACTCCGGACTGGGCGGACGCTGTGCTCGAGTACCCGCAAGAAGTCATTGAAGTCTGCAGTATGCTCGGTGAGCCACCAGCAGAAGCCAGGTAAGCACGATTCCCTTTTTGGCAGTGCTAGTGTGAATATGACTTCATCCTTGCTTTGTTCGTCATGGGTTTCTTTCCTGCCTAAGTTGCATAGCACCTTAACGTCATCTACTTACTGATCGTCAGTCACGATGCTAAGTCTCTCGCTGTTTACACTCCTTCTGCTTCTTATGAATTTCGCCTTTCTTTGATTTGCTCTCATTCCATATTCTGTACTCATTACACTGTTCATTCCATTCAGCAAACCCTGTAATTCTTCTTCACTGTCACTGAGGGAATCAGTCATCAGCAAATCTTATATCATTTCACCCTGAATTTTAATTCCACTTCAGTCTTTCCATTATTTCCGTCATCGCTTCTTCGATGTATGGATTGAACAGTAGGGGCGAAGGATTACATCTCTGTCTGACACCCTTTTTAACCCGAGTGCTTCGTTCTTGGTCTTTCACTCTTATTTTACCTTCTTGCCTCTTGTACATATTGCAAATTACTCGACTTCTCCTGTGGCTTACCCGTATTTTTCTCAGAATTTCAACATTTGATATTGCCGAACGCTTTCGCCAGGACCACAAATCCTATAAACGTTACCGAACGTCAATTTTCTTTTCCGTTCTCCTGTGTATTATCATTCTTAGCAACTCGGATGCTTGAGCTGTTAAGCTGATTGTGCGATAATTCTCACACTTCTCTGCTCTTGCAGTCTCCCGAATCGTGATGATTATATTTCTCTCAAAGTCAGATTGTATATTGCCAGACTCATACATTCTACACACCAGTGAGAATAGACCTTTTGCACCTCCCCCAATGATTTTAGAACTTCTGATTGAATGTTGTCTATACCTTTTGCCTTCTTTGATCTTAAATTTTCCAAAGTGGTTTTAAATTCTGATTCTAATAACCAATATGTTCCATACCGACTCCTGCTTGTTCTTCTGTCACGCCATCAAACAAGTTGTTCCAATCAGAGAGGCCTTCAGTGTACTCTTTCCAACTATCCGATCTCGCCTCTGTATTTAACACTGGAATTCCCATTGTGCTCTTAATGTTACGACACTTGCTTTTAATTCCGTGGAACATTGCTTTGACTTTTCTGTATGCTGCGTCAGTCGTCCCAAGAATCATTTCTTCTTTGATTTCTTCACATTTTTTGTGCAGCCATTTCACCTTAGCTTCTCTGGACTTCCTATTCATTTTATCCTTAAGTGACATATTTCTCATTTACTGAATTTTCCTGAGTATTTTTGAACTTCTGTCTTTGATTGATCAACTGAAGGATTTCTTAAGTTTCCCATGGTTTCTTCGCAGTTAGCTTCTTTGTACCTACGTTTTTCTTTCCAACTATTGAGCTGTTAATTATCGCAGTATCTGTAGCCTCAGAGAACATAAATCTTATCTCTTCTTTCCTTAGTACTACTGTATTCCACTTCTTTGTACATCGATTGCTCCTGACGAGTCTCGTAAAATTCAGCCTACTCTTCATCACTGGTAAATTGTTATGAGTATATATCTACTCCTGGGTATGCTTTACAGTCCAGTATCTGATTTCAAAATCTTACTTTAAACCTCCCATGTTTCGGTCCTTTCCCAAGTATACCCCCTTGTCTCAAGATTCTTGGATAGACTATACCAGCTATTACTAGGATAAATTTACTATAGAACTTAACTAGCCTTTCTTCTCTCCTATTCCTATTATCAAGTACATATTTTCATGTAACCCTTTGTTCTACTCCTTCCCCTATGGTTGCATTTCAATCCCTCCATGACATATTACATATGTACCGAATTACCTGTTCAATATCCTCATACTTTCTCTCTCTTCACCTTCAGCTTGCGACGTCATCATGTATACCTGAACTATGGATGTTGTTGGTTTGCTTTAGATTCTCACGAGAACATCTATACTCATCCGTTCACAGTATCTCACTTTCTGCCCTGCCTTTCTATTGATACTGAATCCTACTCCTGTTATCTGCTGCTGTTGCTACTACCCTATTCTCATGTGACCAGAAATCCTTTACTTTCCTTTCCTTTACTTCACTTTTTTACTTTACTTTACTTTCTGCGTCACTGACACTACAGCTGGATACGTCCTCAGCATTTCCCTTTTCTTATTTTCTAGCTTCCCAACCACATACAAATTCCTTACTTTCCACATCACGACTCGTAGAACGATATCCTTTTATTGATTACTCAACTTTTCTCATGGTCACCTCCCCTTTGGGCCTCCTCTCCTGGAGGTTTGAATGGGGACTAGTCTTGCCAATGGAGAGTCTGTACAGCACAGACTTATTGAATCACATGCCTCATTGACGGATGTTATGTATCTTTAAGCAGTGGTTTACATTGCCTTCTGTATCCTCACGTTGTTGATCACTGCCAATTCTTCCTCATTTAGGGGCAGTTTCAGACCTCAAGGGAAAGAGTGTGCCCTGAACCTCTGTCGGCCCTTCCGCCCTCTTTGGAAAGGCTGTTGGCTGAAAGAGGGTGACACCTTATGCTGTAAGTCTTCAGACACCAATGCTGATGATTCTTATTCAAAATTTAAGCGATTGTGAGGTTCAAACCCGGGACTGAGGACTTTCCTGATTACTAAAAAAGACGCTACCCATGGGTGACTGGCCCCAAAGAGCAGGGTGTGACTCACTGAGATGTCCAGTAAAGCAGGAGCTATGAGCACTGGGGCTAGTCGTGCACACTGGGGGCAAACAAGAAGAGAATAATGCAGCCAGCACAGTAACATTGTCACACTCAATGCTGTGACTTACGATCACATTTCCTTCTCGTCTCTGTTCAGCTATCTCCCTGAATATTTTCCGTGCATTCCCTTTCACTAAACAGACAGGCAATCTCTGCCCCCCTGTCTTGTTTGAAGTTCCCTGTGGCGTTAAGAGGTCGTCCAGGGAATGCTATCAGGTTTCCTGCTACTGGGATACAGCAGACTATATTTGCTGTCCACCTACAGGTGTATGACATATCTCCCACAACGTCAGTATTGATGTGACGTTTTCATCCAGCTATCATTTGTTGCCTCTGTCTCTCGGATACATATGCTCCACACAAGTCTATATTGTTTTGTTTTTTGTTTTAAAAAAATCCATATTCAATAGACTACAGGTTACTTCACAAGTTGTAAACGTTGTCCATCAGATAAAATTGCATACACTGCGTAATGCATTTTTTTCTTTTAATGGTGGCCTCTACTGCAAACTGCTCAACACGAAAATTGTTGTTTAAGAAACACATCACCACTGCTGTCTTTTCAATGAATTGAATTGTGGAGACATTACATGTATATATACAGTTCTATTTGCTTTACTCATATGCAGATTTTGAATATACTCTTGATAACTTTTATAGCATAGCTCTTGTAATTCTTGTCCATCTTCTTCATTCCCTTGGGCTTCACATCAAACAGCGCCTGCATATCCATGACCATATAGTTTCAACAGTAAGTTGATACCCCAACTTATCAGTTTGTTTCTCTATCGCTGGATCTCTCTCTCTCTCTCTCTCTCTCTCTCTCTCTCTCTCTCTCTCTCTCTCTCTCTCTCCTGTGATATAATTCAGCATCCATATATCAGTTTTCAAATTACCTCACAACCAAAAGTAGCAGCCAGTTGACTTTAACTGCTTCTAAATTCTGTCTGAAAGTTGTTTTGTCAGGGCAGCAAAATTGTTGGCCCTTATGTTTGGAATTTGGTTTGTGCTTCATTTTGAACAATTTGTTGTTTTGCATCTTAAGCTATGCCAGTGGGGAATGTAGCAGAAGTAGTGCAGAAAAAGACCAGTTAATTGGTGGCACAGTCACGTTAAGTGACAGGCAGGTGTTGTTGGCACTGTGTGTAATGTTGTCCCGGTGGACAGTCCCTCAGCTGTACCGCCTGCAGTGAGCCCCTGTGTGGACACGCCCACCCACACAGTGTTTCTCTGTGCAGCTCGCCGACCGCCACAGGGGGCGGGTCCACCCCCAACTCTGACCGTCAACCCCACAGCGGCCACAGCCAGACTCCTGCTGCAGCTGCGCCTCCCACGTCTGCCCGACACACCCCTCCACCTGATGACGCAGCCGTCTCTCACTTCCGGTGAGTTGTGTTACCACACGTGCCGAAGTCTTACTCTCACAGTACTGCTTATTTTGGCATTAACCAGCTGATATAGTAAATAAAATAAAATACAGATTCCTTCAGTTTTTGGATAGAGGTTACAGTTGCCATTAAACATTACTCCTTTCTCACTTTTTTGGCTATGATATTTTGAAGATTGAGCACATATGCAGAAGATTTCTTGTTCTCTGTATTTGCAGTGAGAATTACGTTCAGTTCAGAGTCACTCAACTGTAGTTACGTAGGAAGTGTCCCATACAAATCATACCCATTTCCAAATATTCTTTATATATTGATGTGTTGAATCTAGATTTTGTTTTTAGTGATGATTGTGTGTCTTACAAATTGATTCTGAATTAAATGGGTATGGAAATGGGATTTTTCACACAATTCCACTCAACAAAACGTATGTGAATGGTTGTAGATATGTTATTGCAGACACTGAGGAAGAAATGGCGAAAGAAAGGTAAACAGAAATACAAGTAATAATGACAAAAAGTTAATATTTAGTACAGTAATGAGGATACAGCTTGTTTTGGGTATGTCTTAAAATGTAATTCGAATATTCCTTAAATGGTTCTCCGGTCAGTTACATCTGTAGTGACTGTTGAAAATCTGTGCCGCACTGGAACAGGAACCCAGATTTACTGCTTATTGCAGGCAGTCTCCTCGACCGGTAGGCTGCCTGAGTACACCTCCACTTCTGACTCAGCGTCTCATCGACACTTGCACTAGAGTTTATCCCGGGGGACTTGTGGGAAGAGTAGCAAAAGGGAAATCGAATCGGTGGATGTTATCCTATTTCAGAGAATGTACATGAGAATCTCTGGCGGTAGTGTTAGCAAATCATGGGTAAAAAACATCATCCACAATGGTAATTCCATCTACGCCAGCAAACACACTCAGCTGGTCTAATGGTTGAGGTATCTGCTCTCGAGAAGGGAGAAATGCAGTGTGTGGCTGAGTGGAGATGCGTACAGCACTGTATGGCTCGTCACTCGTAAACAAACTCCTGTATTCGATGGAGGTCACCAGGTGTGATGAGTAGTGGATTTGATTCACCAAGGAGAAGTTTTGCATAATTCCATGGTATAGTTAACTTTTATTTTTAGAAAAGAGCAACCGACGTGGGCAAAGATAGTCGGTCCTACTGAAAATATACTGCCATCTCAAAGTGAACTGACATGTTTGCAAGATGACTCAATAGCTGGTGGATTTCAAAATAAAGTATGGACCAATTTATGCTACACACACACACACACCTGGGACCAACAGCAGTGAGACTCTTCGACATGCCTTTTGAAATTAACCAGAGCAGAATGCAATAAGCTATTGTATAATACAGAAATTTCTTCCCTGTACAAAGGGAAAGGTGGGAGCCAAACAAGTAATTTAATGTGGCAGGAGTCTTTTGAATGGACTTGACTTATTCCCTTTTAATAGTTTCCACAATGAAACATTCTCAAAATGTGGTAGAAAGCCCAAAGACATTCTGGTCGTATGTAAAGTACACCAGTGGCAAAACAGTCAACACCGTCACTGTGTGATAGCAATGGAAATGTTCCCGATGGTGGTTCCACTACAGCGGAGTTACTAAATACAGTTTTCCTTAATTCCTTCAAGAAAAAAGACAAAGTAACTATTCAAGAATTCGAAACCAGAACAGCTGTTGGCATGAGTGACATAAAAGTACATATTTTAGGTGTTGTGAAGCAACTCAAATCACTTAAGAAAGGCAAGTCCTCTCGTCCAGATGAAATACGAATCAGGTTCCTTTCACAGTATGCAGACACAATAGCGCCTTTCTTAGCAATCATATACAACCGTTCACTTGGCGAAAGGTCTGTTCCTAAAGACTGGAAAGTAGGACAGGTCACACCAATACTCAAGAAAGGAAATAGGAGTAACCTATTGAATTACATACGCATATCACTGACCTCAATTTGCAGGAGGATTCTGGAGCACATACTGTGCTTTAACATTATGAATTACCTTGAAGAAAATGACTTATTGATACATAACCAACACGGATTCAGGAAATATCGTTCTTGTGCAACACAGCTAGCTATTTATTCCCATGAAGTAATGAGTGCTGTCGACAAGGGATGTCAGATCGATTCCATATTCCTAGATTTCCAGAAGGGTTTTGATACCATTCCTCAAGAGACTATTACATGGTGTATACGGCCCGGAAGATCCGGGAAAGCCCCAGGAATTTTTTCTTTCGCAAGAAAACTGGGAAAAACGGGAATTTTCTAGAATCCCGGGAGGTTTTCATTGATGTAGTTTTCAGTTAATTTTTTGTCATTTTGACTGGTAATAACCGATACTCTAACAAAGGACATTACTGTATCCCACTACTGCAGAATAATACTGCAGCAACAAAATATGAACGAGGGAATGAAATTTAAATTGCTAAGGAAATGGTTCATATATAAACAAAAAAACACAGTGCTCATACACGTGTCTGCCAACAGCAAAATGTGTGAAAGGCTGTAGGAAGACAATGCAGTGCTTCGTAACAACAAATTACGATCGATGAGCGTTAAGTCACAACTGTTTACATCAGATTCATTTAAGAAGTTACAAGCGGAATCACGCGCATGCGCAGTTGAGTCGCGTCTGAGTAGTACCTTCTCCCGCTTCTGGAAACAGAAATGTCGCTGTTGGTTGTGTACGCAGCAAACCGGAGTATCTGAACCAGGCGGCAATTTCGGTGGCGAGGGGGGAAAATTCGTATTGTTGAGGAAAAATAACCTTGTTTCACAAAGCACCTAGCATCTAGAGCACATTGGTCTGTCGATCATTCAAAAGAGTTTGAAGCTCATCATTGTTGATTTTTGAAATTTTTGGACACATTCTGAGTTCATTTCTGAATGAATCATAAGTTGATTTTTGAATGCGTGCATAGTGTACGTGATGTACCTGCCAGGGGAATCCTCGTCGCATTTGGAAATAAACTTCCCTGCAGACAAAAGGGGATGGGGCTACACGAGCTGAGTGGAATAAAGCCGCACGGGTGAATGTAGTATGTGTATGTGACTGACTGGTATGCAGATGAGCGCATAGCTACGTCCATAGATTCAGACTACCAGAGTAGAAATGAACGACCAACAGGAATAACAAATACGAAATATTAACGTATTATCTTGTCGCTGTATCAAAGAAAATGAAAGTTTGACAGAAAGTTTTTGACCAGGTCGCTACACTAGAGAGGGCAAGTTGTACATTTCCTGGTTAGCAGCCGCTTAAGTTCCATTCTGGTAGTGGTGCGGAAAATGCGTTGTACGAACACGTAATAACGCCTAACCAGAGAATAATCGCTGGATAATTACTAAACCGGTGATTCTGGCAGAGTTAGTAGAGTTAACTGGAGAATGAGCTTTGACAATGATAGGAATAGTTACAGAATTAGGGATGAGAAGATTTTGTTTGAACAAGGAAGGAGAAGAAACGGGGCGGTTCCAAATTTATACAAAAGTTTCGTACTACTACTTTTCTACTTTTCGAGCTCATGCTTAAGAAACTGGAGCTTATGAGTGAAACATGAAACTATTTCCTAACATAACTACTTTTGCTTGTAGTAGGCCAAACAGGCATTTCATATTATTACTTGGCAGAGTTATATTCTGCCGTATTATAAAAACGACCATTATTACCAAAACAATCTCGCTTGTTTGGTGTGTTACAGTTGCTGCAATATTAGAAAGACCTATTTTCTTTCGTCCTGCAAACAGTGACAATAGGCGTAATGAGATCGAGAAACCACACCAGTCTTTGGTACTATTTGTATTAAAAGCTTTTTGAGTATTAGACAACGACATTTCGATTTTTTACGTAGCAAAACATTTGACGAATTTTGATGAGTTAACAGATTCTTTCGCGGAAAGGAAAGCACGGCATGTAAAGCTAGAGCAAGATTAGTGAGAAAAGAACGCAAGGATTGAAGAAATATGTACTGTCTTGCTTGTCTCATGTCTTACCTGGTTTTATGTATCCTGTATTTCATTTTATGTCACACAGAACAAAGTTATTAGCTATTAGGCAATGAAGAATCCACATTTTCGGAAGAGTTCTTCCTCTTCCGGTTACAAATAATTCCATCCAGTATTGATTGCGAGGTTATTTTGTTTAAAAAACAAAGGACATTTTAATTTCCGCTGTCCTGAATGTAGTTTGATGGCATCCGTTACAAAATACTCATTTGAGTTCCACAGTGCGAAGTGCCGTGATGTGCAGTGCAGTAAGAGAACGCTGTGTGAAGAGGCGTGGCACTGCACTTCGGCACACTTAAGACCAAATAATGCATCTTAAATTTCCTCAAAGTTAGATGTTTTATGCATAGGACTCCTCAGGAAGAAGTGCGCTATAAAATGAACATTATTTGAAAAGGCGTTTTTTTTTAATATACTGACCGTCTAGTATATTGCCCCGGTTCGAAATATCATAGATTCAGGGTTGATGCGCAGATCAGGTTGACTTGTAGTGGGTGGGGGGTGGGATGTAATACAATTTCCACCTTTCTGACAGTCAAGCATTAATTATCTTGCAGAACAATGAAGTTACTTTTGTCGCTTTGCTGAACTAATTCGGCTTTTATTTATCTTTTCCGCTGAGGCAGCCAGTTCGTTTGAAACGAAGTGTTCAGTTCCACACTATTGGCTAGTTTCAACTGTTTGCTGCATTTCAAGGGCACGTTTTCATCTTCTACAGGGTGTATACATCCCGGGACAACCGGGAGATCCGGGAAAAACCCGGGAATTTTTTCATCTGGGAGAAAACCAGGAAAAACCCGGGAATTTTTCATTGTTTTAGTTTTCAGTTAAATTTTTGTAATTTTGACTGGTAAGAACCGTTACTCTAACAAATGATATTACTGTATCCCGCAACTGCAGAATAATACTGCAACAATGAAACTTAACTAGAGAAAAAACCAAAATAACTTAAAATGCAAAGGAAATGCGCCATATACGACGACGACAGAGTCCTCATGCAAGCGTCTGCCAACAGCAAAATGTGTCAAAGGCTTTAGGAAGACTATGCAGTACTTCATAACAACAAATTCCTTCCGATGACCGTGAAGTCACAACTGTTTACATTACATTCGTGTTAGCAGTTGCGAGCGAGCTCATGCGCATGCGCAGTTGAGTCGCGTTTGAGAAGCTGATTCTCCCGCTTCTGGCTACAGGAATGTGGCTCTTCGCTGTGCAACCAGTCGCAGCAAGCAGCTAGATGGTACCGGGAAAAGGGGGCGCCAAATTCATATTCTCAAGGAAAAAAACTTGTTTCACAAAGCGCCTAGCATCCAGCGCACGTTGATCTATAAATCATTTATATGATTTTGAAACGCATCCTTGTTGGTTTCAGAACACATTTTAAGTTCATTTCTGAATCAATCGTAAGTTGATTTTTGAATGCGTGCGTAGTGTACGTGATGTCTCTGTCAGGAGAATCCTAATCGCATCTAGAAAATAAACTTTCTGCAGACAAAAGGGGATGGGGCCGTACGAGCTGAGCAGAGTAAAGCCGAACGGATGAATGCCAGTCGCTGTCTGATTATGTGGTTGATTGGGTTTTCGAATGATCAGCTTTGTTATAATTCGTAGCGAAATCCATAGATTCAGTCTACCAGAATGGAAATAAACAACTGCAGGAATAACAAGTGGGTAAGATTATGTATTATCTTCTCGTTGTATCCAAGAAAATGAAAGTTTGACAGAAACTTTCTGGCCAGATTGCTACACTAGTAAGGACCAGTTGTACAGTTGCCGGCTAGCAGCCGCTTAAGTTCTGATTCGGAAGTAATGCAGAAAACGTTTTGTACGAATTTGTAACAACGCCTAATGACAGAACAATCGCGGGGTAACTAAAACCGGTGATTCTGGCAGGGTTACTGAAGTTAATCGGCGAACAAATTTTGAAAGTGGCAGGAATGTCCACAGAATTGGTGATGACAAGATTGTTAGAACGAGGAAGCAGAATAAACGGGGACATCACACAAATTATGGAAGGACGAGACTATTCCAAATTTATATAAGAATTTCGTAATGCTACTTTCCGATCTCATGCTTGAGAAACTGGTGCGTATGAATGAAATGTGAAACTATTTCCTAACATAAAGCTTTTTGCTTGTTGTAGGCCTAATAGGCTTTTGATATTGGTACTTAGTGAATTATATTCTATCGTGTTTTAAAAATGACCATTTGTGCCAAAACAGTCTCGCTAATTTGGTGTGTGTGTTACAAAATTTGCTACAATATTAGAAAGGCCTGTTTTCTTTTATTTAGCATCCAGCGACAAAAGAGACGTAATCAGATCCAGAAACCACACCAGTCTTGGGTATTATTTGTATTAACAGCTTTTTCAGTATTAGATAACGAAATTTCGATTTTTCATGCAGCAAAAAGTTTGACGAACTTTGGTGAGGTAATAGATTCTTGTGCAGAAAGCAAAGCACGCCATTTAAAGCTGTAGCAAGATTAGAGAGAAAAAATGCTAGGAGGTAAGTATTGAAATGTGTACTTCCTTGCTTGTCTCTTGTCTATATTGGTTTTATGCATCCTATATTTTACTTTTGTCACACACAACAGGAAGTTATTAGCTATTAGGCAATAAAGAGTCCAAATTTTCTGAAGAGTTCTTGTTCTCCCGATTACAAATAATCCCATCCGCTATTAATGGCGAGTTTTTTTTAAAAATAAAGAGGGGCAGGCTGTCAAACTGGCTGACTGGGAGCAGGAGAGGCAGCACAGGACATTTCTATTTCCACAGTCCTGAATATAGTTTAATGTCATCGCTTACAAAATATACACGTTTCAATTCCACAGAGTGAAATACAGCGACGTGCGATAGGAGAATGCTGTATGAAGTGGCGTGGCACTGCCCTTTGGCACACTTAAGGCCAAATAACATGTCTTATATTTTCTCGAACACGTATGTTTTAGTTTCAAATTTTTCAGAATGATGTGTTTTACAAGATGCACATAGGGTACTTTTGAAAATTCGATTTTTTTAGTATTGACCCGGTTCGCAAATATCGTAGATGCGAGGCTGATGCACAGAGAAGTCCGAGCTATAGTGGGCAGTCCCCACGTGACCCGTGTTAACGTTCAGTGGTTTTGCTGTTTCTCGTTCGTTTACTCTCGCGTCAAATGAAAGTAAAACGGATATCTTTGGCCGGGAGGTATCAAGTGAATTAAAATACATTCACATAATTACCGAAGGCTGATATACATCATTAGTTTCAGATTTTGTTTCCACGTTTCTGACAGTCAAGCACCAATCGCCTTGCAGAACAATGAAGTTATTTTTGTCTCTTTGCTAAAGAAATTTGGCTTTTATTAACCTTTTCCGCAGAGGCATCCAATGTATTTGAAATAAAATTTTTAATTCCACAGTACTGGCTAGTTTCAACTGTTCGCTGCATTTCAAGTGCAAGTTTTCACCTTCTAGCACATATCACATTATGCCATAATAAAGAACCAAACATGAGATAATGCAGCACTGGTACTCCAAGAAAATTTACATCTGAATCTGGACATACGAATGTGCGCTTTAAGTTGCAGTTTAAATGTGCACATTTTAGTATGGTTCACGAAATTCTGATCTCTCGGAGTACCCTGTGACGTCTTACTGCTTTTACAACGTAAGGTAAGATCTTTTAATTACATGTACGTACATACAGGCTTCCTACGTCATGTTAGCTGCGCAAGCTCGGGGCACCTCTTACCTGGCGCTCTCCGGCAGCTGCTGGAACGAACCTGTTTCCAGCAGGTCGTGGAAAAATATTGCGAATGCTGGTTTGAAAAGCGTTAATTTCAAAGTAAATATCCGTTAACGTAAGTTGGACTATGCGCGAGGATGTACCATGAAATTCTTAAATCACAGTGTGTTTGACTCCATTTAAAAATCAACTCTTTGATGACAAGCCATGTAGAAGAATTTCGAACCCTGAAGATCAGACATATCGAAAGACTAGCTTCTCTTGCAGCTTATTAACCTTTGTGACCAATATTGTATGTGGAAGCTTTGCTTTTCTTGTAGCAACACTATGTATATTAATATAAGCCGTTAGCTCGTGTGTTACCACTGCTAAACAGGGATGTTGCTATTGGCTGACTACATCACGCGTCCTATGCTCTGAATACTCGCTGTCATGAGCTGGCGAGATCACGTGACATGAGCTGTGACTGGCTTACAAAAGCGCATCGCAATCTCGATTTCAGTGATTCGGAAAGTAACATGTGGTGTTTGGTGGAATTCCAATGTGTGCTGTCGTAATACGAAAATACGCAACGTACATGTTGCTGCACATCAAAGATATTTCCAAAATGTGACTTTTTCCCTGAGTTTCGTTTTCTAAAGTGCTGGGAAATTCTACGCCCATGTCCAAAACCATAACCATTCAAAGGATTGATAAGTTTTGCACTTCCGAGGGAAAATATACTGTCACTTAAGACGGAAAAAGTGTTTCCACGTGGGAGAAAGTGTATTTTTAAGCGGGAAATCCGGGAAAATCCGGCAATTTTTTTCCTTGTCCACGTATACATCCAGTATTAGTCAAATTTGATACGTATGAAGTATCGTCTGTTGTGTGACTGGATTCTTGATTTCCTCGCAGAGATGTCAAAAAAAGAAGTCATATACGGCGTTCCGCAAGGTAGTGTCATAGGCCCTCTGCTGTTCCTGATTTACATAAATGGTCTAGGCGATAATCTGAGCTGCCCCCTTAGATTGTTTGCAGATGACGCTGTAATTTACCGTCTAGTAAAATCATCAGACGATCATTTCCAATTACAAAATGATCTAGAGAGAATTTCTTTATGATGCGGGAAGTGGCAGTTGACACCAAACAAAGAAAAGTGCGAGGTCATCGACATGCGTACTAAGAGAAATCCGCTAAATTTTGGGGTATACGATAAATCGCACTAATTTAAGGGCTGTCAATTCGACTAAATACCTAGGAATTACAATTACGAGCAACTTAAATTGGAATGACCACATAGATAATGTTGTGGGAAAGGCGAAACAAAGACTGCGCTTTGTTGGCAGAAACTTGGAAGATGCGACAAACCTACCAAAGAGAGCCTACATTACACTTGTATGTCCTCTGCTGGAATATTGCTGCGCGGTGTGGGATCCTTACCAGGTACGATTGGCGGAGGACAGCGAAAAAGTGCAAAGAAGGGCAGTTCGTTTCGTGTTATCGCGCAATATGGGTGAGAGTGTCACTGATACGATACGCGAGTTGGTGTGGCAGTCACTGAAACGAAGGCGGTTTTCTTTGTGACGAGATCTGTTTAAGAAATTTCAGTTGCCAGCTTTCTTTTCTGATGGAAAATATTTTATTGACATCCACCTATGTAGGGCGAAATGATCAACATAATAAAATAAGAGAAATCAGATCTCCAATGGAAAGATTGAGGTGTTCCTTTTTCCTACGCGCTATTCGAGAGTGGAATGGTAGAGAAATAGTATGAAAATGGTTCATTGAACCCTCTGCCAGGCACTTCAGTGTGAATTGCAGAGTAACCATGTAGATGTAGATGTTGATTCCCTCCTGTATAGAGATTCAAGTAATTCCTGCTTTGATTGACCATGATAATCAGCTGCAGATATCGACTTTGGAATCCAGTGAGCATTTAAAACCCTCCTGCACCTCAGGCAGGCAACAGAAGCACACCCATTTCGACTGGCAGTCATGGAAGACACAGAGAATTAGTGTTGAAATTATATCAGGAGCAGGCAACAAACAGAAATTTTTCAATTTTCGTGCATACAAATGATGCGGGTAATAACGCGTAATTTGGCACAGGAAGTACATAACTACAAGTAAAAAAATTTTAAAAACGCTCAATATAAGATGACACACACCTATATGTGCTACATGGACACTCAAAACATCATCGACAGTGTCGAATTGTGTACTTAGTGTCCAGGATAATAGTATTAATTATGCAGCACATGCTGATATCAAAATCAGTATGCTCTGTAGAGAATGTGAAACAAAGCAGAAAAAAATAGAACGCCAGGATGAGATGCAAGACTTGGAAAGGTAAGAAGTGGGGAAATGTTTGGGATGCAAAGACAAGAGGTTATGTTAGAACGAAAAAAATGAGAAACTTACTGTTAGAGAAGGAAGCAATGGACTTACAGCACACACAATAACAAACTAGGACAATGACAAACAAAGAATAAAGTTTTGGGGGATGAATCGGTAGCTTTCAGAGAAGGTAGAAAAAGATCAAATAGGTAAAAACAGGGCCAAATAGAAATCCTTGGTTAATGCAGGAGATACTGAGTTCAACTGTTGAAAGCAGAAACTATAAAAATTCAGCAGATAAAGCAGGCAAAAGGAAATATGAATGTTTAACAAATTATTGACAAGAAGTGGAAAATGGATAAAGACGACTGTGTAGAAGGTGTGTGTGTGTGTGTGTGTGTGTGTGTGTGTGTGTGTGTGTGTGTGTGTCAGGGAGAGTCGACCTGGTGCCCTTGTTGTATTTGAAAGATGTCGACCAACTTATTGTGTACGAAGCAGTGACTTTTATGTCTTTTGTCGGTATGTCAGAAAATTTCCATGTTACTGGTCTGAATCACTTAGCTGTCTGGTGAGGAAATTGTATTTCAGTACTTACAGATGTGTATGGTTTCTAGTGTTTTCTTCCTAAGTGACAGAAGGAATAGGTACCCAGAGAAAGTAGTTTTAGGGGTGTGTTTGAATGTAGATGAAGGATTGGGTAGCAACTGCATGCCGAGGTGAAAGGAGGCGGATGTGTGGAGTGAATTATGAGGAAATGTGCCAAATGAATTTGTTAGGAGATGGAGTGCACCTATTTTTAATGGCAGATGGCTGAAGGTTTTGATTATGGGCTAGTGCTGTGCATCTGTCTGTAATACGCTGGTTAACCCGTATCACAGAAGCGAGATTTCTAGATTTGTGACTTGTCACTCGGAAGAAGTGTATTCAGAATTGTTGGCAGTTTTGCGGCTGACAGTTTCTTTCATTTGGTGTGTGTGTGTGTCTCGATAGTAGAGAGTAAGTGTGTCGATGTTTTGTGCAGGAGCCTTTCTGATGCAGAGCGAGGCAGGAGGCTGAGAGAGGCGGCTAAGGAGGGGGCGGTGGAGGAGGTGCGGGCGTTGCTCGTGGCTGGGGTGGACGTGATGGCGAGGGGCGAGGTGGGCGGGTTGACCGCCCTGCACTGGGCTGCAGAGAGAGGCGACGCGGCTGTGGTGCGGCTGCTGCTCTCTGCGGCGTCCGACCCCAGCGCGAGGGATCGGGTGGGTATGACGCCGCTGCACTTGGTGGCATACTTTGGCCACACAGAAGCGGCGGCTGCGTTGCTGCAGGCCGGAGCCGACAGGGGGGTGAGGGCTAATAAGGGGAACACCGCCCTGGACTTCGCCAGGCTGCAAAACCGGCAGCAGCTCGTCGAGATGCTAACAGGGCCTTAATACGTGCCACTAGAGGAAATGACATGTACTTCATTGTACAGGATATTAAAATAAACAATTGAAAAAAAGTTCGCTTTCTCTATTCATTTCTACCTTTTGCAGTCCACACAATTACTCCAGTAACACCACAACTACTGCAACAACAGGAGATATCTGTAAACCAGCGTGACAAACCTTCCTTTTGAGATTTCACTCTGTAAAACATTTCACAAATCATTTCTGCAAAAGCTGAGCGACAATTGACAAACATTCCATCATTCATAAACTCCACTTCTCTCTCCCTCTCCGTCTTGTGTTTCTCGTCCCACATACAATATTCAAACAGCTTACAAGAATACAGCCGACGTCTTTCACAACCGCCTGTATTTCGAAACTTAAACACCCAATCTCTTCCAAGAGACAAATGCGAGAATAGCGGTTGTTGTGCAACAGTCACTCAGCTGCGTTAATGTTAGTTCTTCCCACCAGTCCCCTACATTACCTAATTACTGCAAACTATTTGCTAGCAGTGTCTATGCTGCTACATTACATCACTGCGAACTGCGCCATACTCAGAATACTGCCATATAAGCTGTTTAGTTAGAATGTATCTTCACTTCCGACTTCACACTGACTTCCCTTCTGTGCGTGCACCGCACAAGTACTTTTCGTGCTTAATTGCAATGTCACATTGATAGCAGTGCTCACACCATGTGCAGCTGTCTTGCCAGCTCACCTTCAAATAAAGAAAATTGAAGAACCACCTAAAATCATTTGACTCCCACACACCTCCCTTGCTGCTCTTACAGAACAAACTACCATCTCTCAGGGAATTATACTCAATCACGTGGGACATGCAGCCATCACTGGAATTATACGGCAGTTCCCCAAAGTACACTTTTGCGTCTCTGTAGACGCTTTCGAAGCAGACCTCATTTGGAACATTCATTCCCCTGTCTGCTGTGATACAATTACACTTGGCATACCCGTGCGTGCATGTGTGACGAAAGTGGCAGACTGCATTCTGAACAAGAGCTTCTGTGGCCCTCATGTGGCGGCGTTACACACGGAAGCTCCTCAACATTCCCTGTGAGGAAGCAGCGGCGCCAGGAGACAGTATTGACTTGCTGAGTGACCTCCACGGCATTGATGAATACTTCAGGCTCTGCCAGTTGATCCTCAACATAAATAAATGTAACATACTGTGCATACACAGGAAAAGAAATCCACTACCGTACAATTACACTGCTGATCACAAATTGTTGAAAACAGTAAGTTAGCTACCGTAAAATATCTAGCAGTAACTATCCAGAGCCACCCTGCGTGCAATGACCATATCAATTGGTAAGAAACTGCGGCAGATCTTTCCTCAGCGATTCCACAATTATATGTTTTGGGCTCCTAAATCCAAATTTCGTGCTTCCTGGCCTGTGGTATGTCGGCTTCACAACGAAAGCCTCAAAATTTTCCGACTTTTCTCAGATTTTCATTTCTTTCACAAAGACTACGTGTTTCTCAAAGTTGAAAACCCAAAATGAAATTGGACAAACTCTTCTACAACATGCAGCAATCAGCAGTGATTTTCTGACGGCGAGTGGTGACCGCGCTAGAGCGTCCTAAAAAAACGGTGACTCCCCAAAATTCGGATCGCGCCTAACGCCATTCACCTGTTGCACTCTGCTATTACGGCACTTTGGAACGGTATGGCACGCGTCAGCAGACGGAAAACAGCCCAGAGGTCCATATGTGTTCTTCGCATCGTCAAACACAATAGCACTCACGGCACACATCCGCTGTGTTCGCATTTATTTAAACTAGTGCTTCTAAGTGTGTGGTTGGTATCTGAGAAATGCCTAAAATTTATTTTGATATCGAAATACGTAAATCTCAGTCCAGTGCGACAGAAATGTGTAAAAAATTTTGTACGGAAGTATCCGAAGCATACGCTACACGATGCGAAATCCAGGCTAGCCGGTATACATCAAACAATTCGCCTGCGAGAGAGGAGGTCGTTTTCAATGTAATTTATACATACCATTTGTCTGCAAAACAGATAACTCAATTTCAAATATTGGTCCTGAATACTGTAAATCTTTATCTTCAGACTTGTAAACAATAACTGTACCAGATCTGCTACCGTATTTATAGTGCAAATGAAGATAAAATGTAACGCATCCCGTTTTGTGTCAAAACTGCTCCAAAATTCACAAGATAACGCCTTTCTGATATAATTCACCGATTTGGAAAGTCTGAAATGATAATTTCACAGATACATTCTGGTGTGTGGCGGAGGGTAGTTTGAGTACCACAGCTGTTCCGGCCTTTTGCTGTTGCAGTCCCGATACGAGAAGTATCTTTGGACTACTCGTCTATTAAGAGCTCTGAATGGAAAGTAAGAAACCGGAGAACGTCTGGCGTGCATTTCCTCGCCATGTTACAGTTCTAGGTGGAACCTTTAACCTGCCATCTCTGCAGTGGGCGACATAGGTGGCTGAGACTGTTGGCAGGGCCAGGGAATCGTGAGAAACTGATCCAAGTGCTTTACTCAAAAACTACCTCGGGCCCTTAATCTGAGAAACGAGTCATGAAGACAGCATCTTAGACTTGCAAGTGACAAATAGACCCGAACTTTTCGAATCTGTTAGGGTAGAATGGGGAATCAGCTATGACAAGAGCGTTACAGTGTCACTGAATACGACAGTAAAGAGAAATAGAAAATAAGTTGGGAATATTATTGTGCTTAGCAAGAGCGACGAGAAACAGGCTTCAGCTTTCCTTTCCTCTGCAGCACCAACAGCGCGGGTATCAGTGGAAGGAGTGGAAGAGCATTGTGAAATACGCTTCAGGCAGGTGTGTACCGACCAAATGCGTTTCAAGACCGGTTTCACAACGATGAGTTTACGGCACTTGTTTTCATTTAAGTGCGCGTCTGCGCACGCCAGATCACGAGATAACAAAGGAATTTCCGAGATCCGAATTTCATCGATAAAAATGACGCCAAAGTAACAGTTCCTTCTGGAAAGAGCAACATATCTGTAACATGTTGCATTACTCTCTATGTAACGAAAGCGTGTGTAAACATTCGGTCTTGTCTGTAAGGCACAAACGCTTACAGCGCTGTTATTCACGTGCAAACAGCAACAGGTGGCGTCAGACTGCCCGCGCAAACGGCCGGCGCAGTCGCCGAGGGAAACTCGCAGGTGGCGGCGCGACGCAGAATGCGGGCAGCGAATCCGGCAGAGGGCCGCGCATGCGCAGAATCAGTGGGCGGGGCGGGAGCAGGCGGTAGGGGCGGTCAGACCACGGCGGCGGAGAAAAGACCGGCCACACGACAGGGGGGCCGAAACTAAATCGGAACGATCACTTTCCGCATAAAATGTGTAATACTGTTTAGCGATTACAGCTCCAGTTCTGATCAACAGTTTCAAAGTCGGTGATGATCGCAGACACCAGCGTCCGGCTGCCATTTACTGCCCCAATATTACTAAGATATCTTCTTCCGCTCTACCAGCAGTTTCGTAGTTATGTCACAGCTCGATACATCTGTCTAACGGCAGTCCACTATATACCAACACTAAACATTATTCCGATAACAACCTCTGTTACAATTAGTGCACTAGATTTAATACATGTAATGTATTGTTTTTGCAGCAAGTCTCAATGACAGGTGTAGGAACATCCGCTAACTTTCAAGCTGTCATTACTATCGATCCAGAAATAAACAGCGCAACGGCAGTTCTTTAAAGGGATGGGTTTACACCGGAAAACGTCTAACTTTATCCCAGCAGACGTGCAATTGCATGTTCTGTCGCTGAGACATTCCGCTTAAATATTTACGCGCCATGCGGGACTGACGTTACACATGCACGATCGGTCTATTTTTTAATCGGGATGTCTCACGTCTATTGGCAAATACGTGCATGTGAAGCACACGCTACACGATGCGAATTAGAGCCTAGTCAGTACGTCAAACAATTCGCCTGCGAGAGAGCAGGCCGATTTCAATCTAATTTGTATGTGTCATTTGTCTGCAAAACAAATGACTGATTAAAATGTTGGCCCTGAAGATTGTTAATCTTTGTGTTTAGACTTCATTTACCCGTTTGAAACATCTAAAATGATATATTTTCACAGATAGATTGTGACAATCATTCTACCTTACAGTGATGGTAATTAAATTTGTTGGCCTAGCTGTGTGAACGGAACGCTCCTCTGTTCTGTAACCAGTTACTATTAAGAGAGTGACGGAACTGTCAAAAACGTACGGTACAGGTCCAGCGCGACAGCCGTCTGGAGGCAGAAATGGTGCCAGCATCACAGAATCAGCAGAGGGGTTCGATACGCCCGCGCATGCGCAGAAGTACGCCTTCTGCTTCTCGCTCGGGTGGCCACCGGCCAAGTGCAGAGTCTCGTAATGCAGATTTTGCGCCTTTTGCGGTAAGTAACTCTTCACGAACACAGTAACTAAAGGATGTAGAAAAAGAGCCGGTAGAACGAACTGTGACAGGCGTTGCGAATGTGGTCACCTCTCTAAACCTCTGCACTCTCCGCATCAAACAAGAGAGCTCCAAGGGAAAAATTTTTCAGCGATCGAGTCCCGTATTTTCTGAGACAGGCAAAAGGCGGCTTCGTCAGCGCAGGACATTTTAATTGTATTTTAAGGGCGACAGACTCAAAAGGCGCGACACCCTTCTGTGGCGCCCTGCAAAATCTGACTGCAGGTCTGGACACGGAAGCCGTAGCTGAGCGGCGCGCCGCCACACGTACTCACTGCACGCACGTCTCGCCAGTGTCGGCTTCGAGGCCTGACAGACTCCACATGACAATGGGATGTGAGTAACTGAGCAGGATTACGACGCAGCCCCTGTCAGCTTTTCCGACCGTGACACTGTAATTGTGAAAGCAAAAGGTCTACCTCGTCCCAAAATAATTCGCAGAGGATAGTGGAAATTGAATTGTAACCTCCTCCACATAACATCGGTGAATATACATTTCATTGCTCGGTACAAATCGTGGGTTAACCGCAGACGTTTCTTCCGTAACGCGAGTGAGTGGCGGCTGAATGTTGCAAAATCCGGTGTTCGGAAATTATTTACAAATGTCGCCTACAGGATTGAAGTAAAGCGTGAATTTCATTTTGAATTATTAGATACTTGTAAGAATAATTAGTAGTTGGCACTACATAATTCAAAACAATAAAATAATTCGTTCACATGACGTAACAGACTGTAAATAATGCAAAACATGTTGGCAATTCCTACATCTGACTTACTTATCTACAGAATTTTCATTTGGGGAATAGTAAACAGTTATGTATAAAATGCTACAGAGGCAACCATGTCCTCCAGATAAACTCATGTGTGTTAACTGGAGAAACACTGGCCACGATAGCAGGAAAGGAACAAGTAGCGGCGAAGCCTTCGACTGCAGGCGACAGACTAACTCGGCGACATTTTGGAAGAAAATTTCCTCCAACTGACAGCAAAGCGAGGCCGTGGAGATGGTGTAAAGCGTGTGGTGCCAAAGTTAAAAAAGAAACTGTAGAGTGGAAACGGAAAGAAACAACATACTGTTGTCCAGTGTGTGATGTTGCGCTGTGCGTGCCAGAATGCTTTGAATCGTTTCACACTCTAACAATACCAGCACTTGCAAAGTAGGTTAGAAATCAGATTAATAATGTTGCTCACGCACCATATGTTCCCTTTATTGGGCAACATCAAAGTTATTGACTGTGGATGGTATCGTCAGAATGGAAATAATGAGGTCACTGCAAAAAGAGTCATTAATTTGGCAGTTACCTTGAATGGATTCCCACGTAGATTTCGTCCAAATCGTTATGGCGCATCTTGTTGATTCTAGGGTGATTCCACTTTGACTGCTAGAAGGTCCAGATCTGTATTTTAGCAATATTTGAAGACCTAACAAATGCGTTTTTGGGGAAATTCTTAATGATCAAACAATACCAGATCAGAATAAGGGTATCGTAGAATTAATTTTTGACTTGGTGTTCACGATCCACATTTTTATTAAACTTCTGGTAAATTCACATATAAATGGTTCAAATGGCTCTGACCACTACGGGACTTAACATTTAGGTCATCAGTCCCCTAGAACTTAGAACTACTTACAGCGAACTAACTTAACATCACAGACATCCATGCCCGAGGCAGGATTCGAACCTGCGACCGTAGCAGTCCCGCGGTTCCGGACTGAAGCGCCTAGAACCGCAATTCACGTATACTTGCTCTTAATTGTCACATCAAGAAAACATTTTGTATCAATCGTCCTATATTGATTTTCCACTTTAACGAAATACAAGACTGGACTGTTCTTTTATAAACCGAAATAACAACTTCTGCCAAAGTGAAACAAACACTGCTCTGTACGCATTCACGCCAAAACGGTTACAAGTAAGTCAAAGATTATGAGTCTCACAGAAATGAATACACACAAGAACCATATCACTGTAATACACTCCTGGTAATTGAAATAAGAACACCGTGAATTCATTGTCCCAGGAAGGGGAAACTTTATTGACACATTCCTGGGGTCAGATACATCACATGATCACACTGACAGAACCACAGGCACATACACAGGCAACAGAGCATGCACAATGTCGGCACTAGTACAGTGTATATCCACCTTTCGCAGCAATGCAGGCTGCTATTCTCCCATGGAGACGATCGTAGAGATGCTGGATGTAGTCCTGTGGAACGGCTTGCCATGCCATTTCCACCTGGCGCCTCAGTTGGACCAGCGTTCGTGCTGGACGTGCAGACCGCGTGAGACAACGCTTCATCCAGTCCCAAACATGCTCAATGGGGGACAGATCCGGAGATATTGCTGGCCAGGGTAGTTGACTTACACCTTCTAGAGCACGTTGGGTGGCACGGGATACATGCGGACGTGCATTGTCCTGTTGGAACAGCAAGTTCCCTTGCCGGTCTAGGAATGGTAGAACGATGGGTTCGATGACGGTTTGGATGTACCGTGCACTATTCAGTGTCCCCTCGACGATCACCAGTGGTGTACAGCCAGTGTAGGAGATCGCTCCCCACACCGTGATGCCGGGTGTTGGCCCTGTGTGCCTCGGTCGTATGCAGTCCTGATTGTGGCGCTCACCTGCACGGCGCCAAACACGCATACGACCATCATTGGCACCAAGGCAGAAGCGACTCTCATCGCTGAAGACGACACGTCTCCATTCGTCCCTCCATTCACGCCTGTCGCGACACCACTGGAGGCGGGCTGCACGATGTTGGGGCGCGAGCGGAAGACGGCCTAACGGTGTGCGGGACCGTAGCCCAGCTTCATGGAGACGGTTGCGAATGGTCCTCGCCGATACCCCAGGAGCAACAGTGTCCCTAATTTGCTGGGAAATGGCGGTGCGGTCCCCTACGGCACTGCGTAGGATCCTACGGTCTTGGCGTGCATCCGTGCGTCGCTGCGGTCCGGTCCCAGGTCGACGGGCACGTGCACCTTCCGCCGACCACTGGCGACAACATCGATGTACTGTGGAGACCTCACGCCCCACGTGTTGAGCAATTCGGCGGTACGTCCACCCGGCCTCCCGCATGCCCACTATACGCCCTCGCTCAAAGTCCGTCAACTGCACATACGGTTCACGTCCACGCTGTCGCGGCATGCTACCAGTGTTAAAGACTGCGATGGAGCTCCGTATGCCACGGCAAACTGGCTGACACTGACGGCGGCGGTGCACAAATGCTGCGCAGCTAGCGCCATTCGACGGCCAACACCGCGGTTCCTGGTGTGTCCGCTGTGCCGTGCGTGTAATCATTGCTTGTACAGCCCTCTCGCAGTGTCCGGAGCAAGTATGGTGGGTCTGACACACCGGTGTCAATGTGTTCTTTTTTCCATTTCCAGGAGTGTATATCGATACATCGGAGTACCTATACACTAATAAAACGAAATGTGAATATTGTCACAAAAATATGTCTGTTACTCCGTTACTGGCATCGAAAACTGGGGTTGGAGTGCCGTAATGGTCACGTAAATAAAGAACCATTACAACACGAAAGCCAATTACGTATACAAATTATTTATAAAAAATGTAAATTAATTTAGTTGTGTAATGCGATATTTTTTAATAAATGCATTTCAGTTTGTTTTTTATAAAACATAAACCAGTCCAATATTCTTTCTACATACAATAAATACTGCTGTAAAACTTTTTTATTTTTCTTGTTTCAGCTACAAACTTGCAATAACAGTGTAAACTTAAGTGAAGTTGGTTACTATAATGTGTTACTTCATTTTAAAGTTTAATGTACAAGGTTAAAACGGAACAAGTGCGACGATTTATCTGTAACCGTTCGTGAATTTTGATTTTTTAGGAAAACGACAGAAGACCCCAGTCTGGCGTGCTAGTGTGTCATACTGAGTCCCAGACTTCAAAGTGTTGATTTGTTGTTCCGGTGAGAGGCAACAAGGCCAGGCTGACTCGGTTACGGGGCCAGCGTGTGTGGGCGGTGGTGTTGTGACGTCACCACGGTGTGTCAGCAAGAGGCGCCTGCCGCGGCCTTCAGTTGATGACAGACTGAGGCAAAGAAACAGCAGGGACACTCACTAAGGTCTTGGTGACGCGACACAAAATAACTTTTTTCTTTTCCATTATCGTCACGACAATTGTAACATTTTCAATATGTGGAACGTAATATTGAAAGTCTAAACCGGATGTAATCACTTACCAAATGAAAGGAGGAGGTACTGGTTTCTGTACGTTTCATAGCGTGCTTTTGGGCAGGGCATCTCCACTTTGCATATAAAACACAGTTGATGACAGAGGAAATGGTGGAAGCCAAAAGACATTCATGACATGCTGAAAAGAACAGTGCTATTACTACAATTCATGTGGGGCTCTGTAGAAAACATCTGAGGCAGCAGAATGTAATGTTTAAAACGTTAAGCAGATGTAATTTGTTATAAAAAAGATGTTATCAAAAAGAGTGTTCGAGTAGGGCATCTTCCATTTGCAGATAAAATGCAGTCATCGACAGAGTAGACAAAAAGACGTCCGTTAAATGCTGATAAAGAACAGGAGAATACCCCCCTGTTACTTCAAAATAGGAAGCTGTAGCTAATAGCCTTTGACATTGCAGAGAGTAATATTAAAAAATGTTAACCACATGTAATTACTTACCCAGTGCTGGAAGGAAGTACTTATTTCTGTTCATTTAAAAGCCTCCTTTCGAGCAGGGCAGGGCATCTTTCCTTGGCAAAAAAAAAAAAAAATAATAAAAAAATGCAGTCGATATCAGAATAAATGGCGGCAGCGACGTGGCGATAGTTAACCTGCTGGTAAGGAACAGGAGACAGCATTTGAGACAGCAGGGAATCTGTCTAACCAGGTCTGTTTACCTACCAAACGGAAGAAGGGAGGAGCAGCTGCGCCGCTGGAGGGTGTCCACGTGTTTGTCGTCGCTGCCGGGGAGAGAGAGGGGCGCTGGAGTTCCAGCGTCAGGGGGGTAGTTATGAGTTGAGACGCCGAGCAGGGGACTCTGGGCAGTGCAGGCGTAAAGTTAAGTGCACCTGTGTTTAAGTCAAGTGCTTTGTGTTTGAATGCTGTGAAACAGAGGAGAGAGATACGATTAACGGTTCAGAATGAAATGAGGTGTAAGGATCTCAGAAAAGAGTGTGAAGAGGAATGAAGATAACATTTTTTTTATTTAGTGGCACTGCAGTCGCGCTAGTTACATTAGTTTCATTGTTGAATTAGACAGCAACATCAAGGAAATTGAGATTTTTCATTAAAGATTGTTTAATTTTCACGGTTTGGTATCGGTGTCTTCCTTTGACAATATTAATAAATGTTGTAATATGAACTGCATACGGGTAATAATATATCCGCTAATGTAATGTGTGTAATTGTGTTCAGATCTGGTGGCATGGGGACCAGTACATCAACTCGAACTCGCCACTCTGTTTCCCGCACCACTCAATCATACTCCGGGCCTTGTGACATCGAGCATATCTTGCTGGACAATGCCACTAGTGTTGGGGAACATGATCGTGTACACGGTCTGCAACCAGTTACGATACTCCTTGGGTGTCACGGTGCGTTGCCCGAGCTCCACTGGACCCACAGACTCCCACGTGAACGTCCCCGAGAGCAAAACAGACCCGCTGCCAGCTTGTCTCTGTCCCACAGTACAGGAGTCAAGGAGCTGTTCCCCAGAAGATGACGGATCGCGCCCTGCCATCGGCACGATGAAGAAGGTATCGGGGGTCATGAGGCCGTGCAACGCTCTGCCACTGCGCCAACCTCCAGTGCCAGTGGCCATGTGCCCGCTTCAGTCATAGCTGCCGATGTCATGGTGTTAACATTGGCACGTGCATGGGTCGTCGGCTACAGAGGCACATTGCTAGAAGTGTTCAGTGCACTGTGTGTTCAGACATCCTTGTAGTCTTTTCTTTGGGGGGGGGGGGGGGGGGGAGAGGAGGAGGTCGTCAGTCTTGTGACTGATTTGATGCGGCCCGCCAGGAATTCCTCTGCTGTGCTAACTTCCTGATCTCAGAGTAGCACTTGCAACCTATGTCCTCTATTATTTGCTGGATGTATTCCTATCTCTGTCTTCCTATACAATGTCCTATCATCCTGTCCCTTCTCCTTACCACTTTTTTACCACATATTCCTTTCCGATTCTGCACAGAAGTTCCTCATTCCTCACCTCATCATTCCACCTAATTTTCAACATTCGTCTGTAGCAGCACATCTCAAATGTTTCGAGTCTCTTATGTTCCGGTTTTCTGACAGTCCATGTTTCACTACCATATAGATCTGTACTCCAGAAGTAGATTCTCAGAAATTTCTTCCTCAAATTAAGGCCGATATTTGGTATTAGTAGACTTCTGGTGGCCATTACTAGTCTGCTTTTGATGTTCTCCTTGCTCCGTCCGTCACTACCTAGGTACCAGAATTCGAAACTTCGTCTACTTCGTGACCATCAATCCTGATGTTAAGTTTCCCGCTGTTCTCATTTCTACTACTTCTCATTACCTCCGTCTTTCTTCGATTTACTCTCAATCCATACTCTGTACTCATCAGACTGTGTATTCCATTCCGTAGAGCATGTAATTCTTCTGGACTTTCAAACAGGATAGCAATGTCTTCAGCGCATCGTATCATTGATATCCTTTCACCTTGAATTTTATTTCCACTCCTGAACCTTATTTTCATCATTGCTTCCTCGGCGAACAGATTAAACAGTAGGGGTGCAAGACTACATCCTTGTCTTACACCCTTTTTAACACGAGCACTTTGTTTTTGGTCGTCCACTCTTATTATTGTCTCTTTGCTGTTGTACATATTGTATATGATCCGTCTCTCCCTATGGTTTACCCCTACTTTTCTCAAAATTTCGAACTTCTTGCACCATTTTACACTGTCGAACGCCTTCTCCAGGTCGACAAAAACCTATGAATGTGTCTTGATTTTTCATTAGTCTTGCTTCCGTTATTAACCTCAACGTCAGAATTGCCTCTCTCGCGCCTTTACCATTCCTAAAACCAAACTGATCGTCATCTCGAGCATCCTCAACTTTGTTTTCCATTCTTCTGTACATTATCCTTGTCAGCAAGTTGGATCCATGAGCTATTAAGCTTATTGTGCGATAATTCTCGCACTTGTCAGCTCTTGCCGTCTTCGGTATTGTGTGGATGACGCTTTTCCGAAAGTCAGATGTCGCCAAACTCATACATTCTATACAGCAACGTAAATAGTCGTTTTTTTTGTTTTTTTTTTTTTTTGCCACTTCCCCATCGATTTTAAAAATTCTGATGAGATGTTATCTAGCCCTTCTGCCTTATTTGATCTTAAGTCCTACAAAACTCTTTTAAATTCTGACTCTAATACCAGGTCCCCTACCTCTTCTAAATCGAGTCCTGTTTCTCCTTCTATCACATCAGACAAATCTTCCCCCTTACAGAGACTTTCAACGTATTCTTTCCGCCTATCCGCTCTCTCCTCTGCATTTGACAGTGGAATTCCAATTGCACTCTTAATGTTATCACCCTTGCTTTTAATGTCACCGAAGGTTGTTTTGACTTTCAGGTATGCTGAGTCAGTCCTGAAAACAATCAGTTCTTTTTGGATTTCTTCACATTTTTGATGCAGCCATTTCGTCTTAGCTTCCCTGCAGTTCCTATTTGTTTCGTTCCTCAGCGACTTGTATTTCTGTATTCCCTAGTTTCCCAGAACATTTTTGTATTTCCTCCTTTCATCGATCAATTGAAATATTTCTTCTGTTACCCATGGTTTCTTCGCAGTTACCTCCTTTGCACCTGTGTTTTCCTTCCCAACTTCTGTGATTGCCCTTTTTAGGGGCGTCCATTACTCTTCAACTGCACTGCCTACTGAGCTCTTCCTCATTGCTGTATCTATATATTTTCTACCCAACATGGAAGTTTGACGCTAGTTCCGCCACAGTTCGCTGCCCAGCCTACGATGTCCGACACCTGTAATGAGGGGTGGCTGCCCAACCTCTGGGTGTGGTTTCACTCTGGTTTCGCCACGTTTTGAAGACACTCACCACAGGACTCCTCTAACGCCCGACAAGACGTGCAGTTTCCAAATGCTGCTGCTGTGCCTCTGGGCCAGCACAGTCTGCCATCAGTCAAACTCAGATAGATCGCACGCCTTCCCCTTTCTACACATGGACAGCAGGCTCATTCATACTACATGCACTGTGCATGTGTCTGACCACCAGGTGGCGCTGTTGTCGCCTGGACGGGGTTACATCGATAGCAGATCGGTGGTCATAATGTGTTGCCGATCAGTGTATGACGAAGTGCTTCCAGAAAAATATCTGCAGGAGTATGAAGCTAGGTTGACAACATGCTTTAAATGTTGACAGACGTTTCGACAAAGTATGCACTAAATACAGGACAGTGTTAAACAGATAATTTTAATACCCACTGTCGTAGTGGATTCAGATGGCACGGAGCAGGAGTATTTCGACTGGCTGTCTATACACGATAATATGGTGTCTATCGGTTAGAATTGCAGCGTTATCCGAAATATCTCGTACTAGTGCAATATCTAATGCGAGCACAGAGTGTGTTGTCCAAATCGAAAACGTAGCTATTCTTCAGTGATTTGATTGGCCATTTGGAGAGTTTGAGCTGGATAGGCAGATGATAGATATGAGATACCGGTACGTCAGTGAGCGAGAGGTCTGTTCAAGGCTTGATGAGAGACGCTGGACTGCACCTGTGGCACCTGAACTGCCGCTCGCAGGAGCCCTAAGACTTGGCTCGTCTGTACACCGGCGGCCAGCGTGGGTGGGTGCTGCCAACTCCAGAGCCTCAGTCCGGCCTGCTCTGCAGACTTGCAGCCTTTGCCGTCGACCTCCCGCCTGCCTTCCAACATGCTCTCACCTCCCGGAATGACACCCTATTTACATCCCCCACCATGGCCTGTCTGCCCACATTCATACAGGAAAACAAAAATGCTCATCATTATAATGGACATACGTCGGGTGTTCAGTAAGTAACGCAACATTTTTTCTCTGCCAACAGTTATGTTTTATTCAGGGTACCAAGACACCATACTACTCCCCAGTTCTCTGGCTCCTAAACTCTATTTTTGAACATAACGTCGGTTCAGTACGACACCCTTACGCCGCCTCATTGGGAGGGCCTCATGGCACCACTCTACTGGGTGATGACGGAGCCAGCCTCCTGCTGCATCGATAATTCCCCATCATCCACGCACTGCTTCCTGCAGTGGTTATCCTTCTTTGGGCCAAACAGATGGCAATCGCAGTGTGTGAGTTCCGTGATGTAGTATGCACGAGGAAGAACAGTCCCATGAAAGTCTGTCAGCTCGTCCTCGGGTGTGTAGACTTCTCTAAGGCCTGACACAATCATGGATGACGGCTGCATGTTTGTTGCTGTCAGAAGTAGTTCAACTTGCCGCGAAACTGAAGTAGATACTACCTGTGAGCTAGTGTGGCCGGAGCTCATTGTTGGCAAGCGGTATACAATCACAATTGGATCTTTTAACCGACCTCCCAATTCAGATGATTCAGTTGTTGAAAGGTTCAAAGAAAACTTGAGTTTGATTTCAAACACCAACCCGACTCATACGATTATAGTTGGTGATGACTTTAATTTAGCCTCGATATGTTGGCGGAAATACATGTTTAATTCCGGAGGTACGCATAAAACATCATCGGCAATTGTGCTAAACGCATTCCCTGAAAAATATTTCGAGCAGTTAGTTCGTGAGCCCACACGAATAGTAAACGATTGTGAAATCACATTTGACCTCTTAGCAGCAAATAGTCCTGAGTTAATAACCAGCTTCAAAATGGGTACACGGATTAGTTAACACAGGGTTGTCATAGCGAGATTGAATATTGTAATCCGCAAATCCACCAATAATAAACGAAAAATATATTCAAAAAAGCAGATAAAAATGCATTTGATGCCTTCCTGAGAGACAATCTCCACTCATTCCTAATTAATAATATATGTGTAGACCAGATGTGGCTTGAATTCAAAGAAATAGTGTCGGCAGCAACTGAGATATTTATACCAAATAAATTAACAAACGACGGAGCTGATCCTCCTTGGTACACAAAACGGGTCAGAACACTGCTGCAGAAACAACGAAATAAACATGCAAAATTTAAACAGATGCAATATCCCCACGATTGGCCATCTTTTACAAGCTCGAAATTTGGCGCGCACTTCAATGTAAGATGCCTATAACAGTTTCCACAACGAAACCTTGTCTCGAAACCTGGCAGAAAATCCAAAGAGATTCTGGTCGTATGTGAAGTGTGCTAGCGGCAAGAAACAATAAATGTGTGCTCTGCCTGATAGCAACGGAGATACTATCGATGACAGTGCTGCCAAAGCAGAGTTACTAAACACAGCCTTCCGAAATGCCTTCACAAAAGAAGACATATTCCAGAATTCGAATCCAGAACAGCTGCCAACATGACTTAATATCCTCGGAGTAGTGAAGCAACTTAAATCACTTAACAAAAGCAAGTCTTCTGGTCCAGACTGTATACCAATCAGGTTCCTTATGGAGTATGCTGATGCATTAGCTTCATACTTAACAATCATATACAACCGTTCTCTCGACGAAAGATCCGTACCCAAAGACTGGAAAGTTGCACAGGTCACACCAATATTCAAGAAAAGTAGTAGGAGTAATCCGCTAAATTAGAGGCCCATATCGTTTACGTCGATATGGAGCAGAATTTTGGAACATATAGCCTATTGTGTTCAAACATTATGAATTACCTCGAAGAAAACGGCCTACTGACACACAGTCGACATCGATTTAGAAAAGATCGTTCTTGTGAAACACAACTAGATCTTTACTCGCCCGAAATGTTGAGTGCTATTGACAAGGTATTTCAGATTGATTCCGTATTTCTGGATTTTCGAAAGGCTTTTGACACTGTACCACACAAGCGGCTTGTAGTGAAATTGCGTGCCTATGGAATATCATCTCAGTTATGTAACTGGTTTCATGATTTGATGTCAGAGAGGTCACAGTAATTGACGGAAAGTCATCGAGTAAAACAGAAGTGATTTCTGGCGTTCCCAAGGTAGTGTTATATCTATATAAACGATTTGGGAAACAATATGACCAGCCGTCTTAGGTTGTTTGCAGATGTCGCTGTCGTTTATCGACTAATAAAGTCATCAGAATATCAAAAGAAATTAGAAAACGATTCAGAAAAGATATCTGATTGGTGTGAATATTGGCAGTTGACCCTAAATAACGAAAAGTGTGAGGTCACCCACATGAGTGCTGATAGGAAACCGTTAAACTTCGGTTATACGATAAATCAGTCAAATCTAAAGGCCGTAAATTCAACTAAATACCTAGGAATTACAATTGCGAAGAACTTAAATTGTAAGAAACACATAGGAAATGTCGTGGGGGAAACCTAACCAAAGACAGAGATTCATTGGCAGCACACTTAGAAAATGTAACAGACCTACTAAGGAGACTGCCTACAATACACTTGTCCGACCTCTTTTAGAATACTGCTGCGCGGTCTGGGATCCTTACCAGATGGATTTAGCGGAGTACATAGAAGAAGTTGAAAAAAGGACAGCACGTTTTTTATTATCGCTAAATATGGGAAAGTGTCACTGAACTGGTACAGGATTTGGGCTGGACATCATTAAAAGAAAGTCGTTTTACGTTCCGACGGAGTCTTCCCACGAAATTCCAGTCACCAACTTTCTCTTCCGAATGCGAAAATATTTTATTGAGACCGACCTACATAAGGAAAAACGGTCACCACGACAAAATAAGGGAAATCAGAGCTCGTACGGAAAGATATAGGTCTTCGTTCTTTTCGCGCGCTACACGAGATTGGAATAATAGAGAATTGTGTAGGTTCTTCGATAACCCCTCTGCCAGGCACTTAAATGTGATCTGCAGAGGATCCATGTAGATGTAGATGTAAAATTCAGTTCGCATTTTTGTGACGGCAAATATGCAGAAGTCGTTTCTTCAGTTCACTGAATGCAGCGCAGTACGCTTCAAATGGTTCAAATGGCTCTGAGCACTATGCGACTTAACTTCTGAGGTCATCAGTCGCCTAAACTTAGAGCTAATTAGACCTAACTAATCTAAGGTTTCTGACCCGTGGTCTAGGGGTAGCGTCTTTGATTCATAATCAGAACGTCTTCGGTCCCGGGTTCGATCCCCGCCACTGCCTAAATTTTGATAAATAATCAGCATTGGCGGCCGAAGACTTCCGGCATAAGAAGTCACCTCATTCTGCCAACGGCCTTGTCAAAGAGGGCGGAGGAGCGGATAGAGGTTCAGGGCACTCTCTTGTCCTAGGGGTGGGAAATTGCCCCTAAAGGCGGAAGAATCAGCAATGATCAACGACATGAGGATGCAGAAGGCAATGGAAACCACTGCATTAAAGACACGTAACGTGTATCCACAGGACATGTGGCGTGTAATTGAAGAAGTGTCATGATGATCTCTCCATTGGCAAAAGATTCCGGAATAGTCTCCCATTCGGATCTCCGGGAGGGGACTGCCAAGGGGGAGGTTACCATGAGAAAAAGATTGAATAATCAACGAAAGGATAACGTTCTACGAGTCGAGGCGTGGAATGTCAGAAGCTTGAACGTGGTAGGGAAAATAGAAAATCTGAAAAGGGAAATGCAAAGGCTCAATCTAGATATAGTAGGGGTCAGTGGAGTGAAGTGGAAGGAAGACAAGGATTTCTGGTCAGATGAGTATCGGGTAATATCAACAGCAGCAGAAAATGGTATAACAGGTGTAGGATTCGTTATGAATAGGAAGGTAGGGAAGAGGGTGTGTTACTGTGAACAGTTCAGTGACCGGGTTGTTCTAATCACAATCGACAGCAGACCAACACCGACAACGATAGTTCAGGTATACATGCCGACGTGGCAAGCTGAAGATGAACAGATAGAGAAAGTGTATGAGGATATTGAAAGGGTAATGCAGTATGTAAAGGGGGACGAAAATCTAAGTCATGGGCGACTGGAATGCAGTTATAGGGGAAGGAGTAGAGGAAAAGGTTACAGGAGAATAGGGGCTTGGGACAAGGAATGAAAGAGGAGAAAGACTAATTGAGTTCTGTAACAAGTTTCAACTAGTAATAGCGAATACCCTGTTCAAAAATCACAAGAGGAGGAGGTATACTTGGAAAAGGCCGGGAGATACGGGAAGATTTCAATTAGATTACATCATGGTCAAACAGAGATTCTGAAATCAGATACCGGACTGTAAGGCGTACCCAGGAGCAGATATAGACTCAGATCACAATATAGTAGTGATGAAGAGTAGGCTGAAGTTCAAGACATTAGTCAGGAAGAATCAATAAGCAAAGAAGTGGGATACGGAAGTACTGAGGAATGACGAGATACGTTTGAAGTTCTCTAACGCTATAGATACAGCAATAAGGAATAGCACAGTAGACAGTACAGTTGAAGAGGAATGGACATCTCTAAAAAGGGCCATCACAAAAGTTGGGCAGGAAAACATAGGTACAAAGAAGGTAGCTGTGAAGAAACCATGGGTAACAGAAGAAAGGATTGATTGATGAAAGGAGGAAGTACAAACATGTTCCAGGAAAATCAGGAATACAGAAATACAAGTCGCTGAGGAATGAAATAAATAGGAAGTGCAGGGAAGCTAAGACGAAATGGCTGCAGGAAAAATGCGAAGACATCGAAAAAGATATGATTCTCGGAAGGACACACTCAGCATACAGGAAAGTCAAAACAACCTTTGGTGACATTAAAAGCAATCGTGGTAACATTAAGAGTGCAACGGGAATTCCACTGTTAAATGCAGAGGAGAGGGCAGATAGGTGGAAAGAATACATTGAAAGCCTCTATGAGGGTGAAGATTTGTCTGATGTGATAGAAGAAGAAACAGGAGTCGATTTAGAAGAGATAGGGGATCCAGTATTAGAATCGGAATTTAAAAGAGCTTTGGAGGACTTACGGTGAAATAAGGCAGAAGGGATAGATAACATTCCATCAGAATTTCTAAAATCATTGAGGGAAGTGGCAACAAAACGACTATTCACGTTGGTGTGTAGAATATATTAGTCTGGCGACATACCATCTGACTTTCGGAAAAGCGTCATCCACACAATTCCGAAGACGGCAAGAGCTGACAAGTGCGAGAATTATCGCACAATCAGCTTAACAGCTCATGCATCGAAGCCCCTTACAAGAATAATATACAGAAGAATGGAAAAGAAAATTGAGAATGCGCTAGGTGACGATCAGTTTGGTTTTAGGAAAAGTAAAGGGACGAGAGAGGCAATTCTGACGTTACGGCTAATAATGGAAGCAAGGCTACAGAAAAATCAAGACAATTTCATAGGATTTGTCGACCTGGAAAAAGCGTTCGACAATATAAAATGGTGCAAGCTGTTCGAGATTCTGGAAAAAGTAGGGGTAAGCTATAGGGAGAGACGGGTCATATACAATATGTACAACAACCAAGAGGGAATAATAAGAGTGGACAATCAAGAACGAAGTGCTCGTATTAAGAAGGGTGTAAGACAAGGCTGTAGCCTTTCGCCCTTAGTCTTCAATCTGTACATCGAGGAAGCAACGATGGAAATAAAAGGAAGGTTCAGGAGTGGAATTAAAATACAAGGTGAAAGGATATCAATGATACGATTCGCTGATGACATTGCTATCCCGAGTGAAAGTGAAGAAGAATTAAATGATCTGCTGAACGAAATGGTCTAATGAGTACACAGTATGGTTTGAGAGTAAATCGAAGAAAGACGAAGGAAATGAGAAGTAGTAGAAATGAGAACAGCGAGAAACTTCACATCAGGATTTATGGTCACGAAGTCAATGAAGTTAAGGAATTCTGCTACCTAGGCAGTAAAATAACTAATGACGGACGGAGCAAGGAGGACATCAAAAGCAGACTCGCTATGGCAAAACAGGCATTTCTGGCCAAGAGAAGTCTAGTAATATCAAATACCGGCCTTAATTTGAGGAAGAAATTTCTGAGGATGTACGTCTGGAGTACAGCATTGTATGGTAGTGAAACATGGATTGTGGGAAAACCGGAACAAGAGAATCGAAGCATTTGAGATGTGGTGCTATAGACGAATGTTGAAAATTAGGTGGACTGATAAGGTAAGGAATGAGGAGGTTCTACGCAGAATCGGAGAGGAAAGGAATATGTGGAAAACACTGATAAGTAGAAGGGACAGGATGATAGGACATCTGCTAAGACATGAGGGAATGACTTCCATGGTACTAGAGGGAGCTTTAGAGGGCAAAAACTGTAGAGGAAGACAGAGATTGGAATACGTCAAGCAAATAATTGAGGACGTAGGTTGCAAGTGCTACTCTGATATGAAGAGGTTAGCACAGGAAAGGAATTCGTGGCGGGCCGCATCAAACCAGTCAGTAGACTGATGACCAAAAGAAAAACCTAAGGACATCACACACATCCATGCCCGAGGCAGGATTCGAACCTGTGACCGTAGCGGTCGCTCGGTTGCTGACTGTAGCGCCTAGAACCGCACGGCCACTCCGGCCGGCGCAGTACGCTTCAAATTTGACCTTCGCAACATGAGGGAGAAGATCGAACAGAATAACCCCTTCACCCGTTCAGACTCCGACAAGACGGCGGACGCCATTACTTTACCAACTGACGGCACGGCTTTGAGTTTTTTCTTCAGAAGTGGGGTTGTGTGGCGCCACTCCATGGATTGCCGTTTTTTTTTTTTTTCGTTTCGAAGTGATGAATCCAAGTTTCATAGCATGTGACGATGTCCAGCAAAAAGTTGTAACCATCATTCACGTAATGTGCAAGCATTTCCGCACAGACGGTCCTTGCATGAAGTTAAAACCTTCTGGGCTATTAGGCCGCTTCATATTTCCTCTAAAATAATCTACGTTTCGACCCCTCTGCTGGGATCTTCTTCAGGATCTTCCCGTGTCCACTGCTGCTAGAACACTCTTTCTGTTAGGTGACGAGGAACCCAGCGGGCGCACACCTTCGAGTGGTTCACCTGGTGGACGAGTGTGTCAGCGCTAACAACACGGACGTCCAATTCTGCAGCGAGACGTCTGAGTGTGATTCGTCCATCATCTGGAATGAGAGAGTCCGCAGGTTTCAACACTGCAGGAGTGACAGCTGTGTGTGGACGGCCGGCACGCGGCAGATCGGAAGGTCTGGCGCGACCTTGTTGCGATGACGTTAGATGCCTCGCCCAACGACTCACCGTGCTTTCGTTCACTTGTAAGAGGTCCACGATTAAGGAATTTGTTGCTGGCGCACTCGAGCAGATGTAATTTCGATGGATTGCTCGCGCTGCCTGCGATATGTAAGCTATAAAAGAATCTGAGACCAAAGAGCAGTGTTGACTGCAGTAGGAACTGTGTAGCAGTAGGAGTAAGTTGTTGCTAGCGAGCAGTCTGGTGTGTCGTGTTGGCTGGGCCGGTAGTGTGAAGTGATGGCGGTGCCTGAGCGTTGTAGTATAAGGTAAAAGCAGCCTCGCGCATTTGTAGTATTGTTATATCAAGTCCCATGTAAATGTTTTAAAAAGAAATCTCTTAATAATAATCTTTCTCATAAAAAGTAACTTTTGACAATCATTAATTTCAATTTAAAGAATTTACTAATTTCTCCAATCCTTGGTCATCCCGATTATTGATAACAAAAATCATTTGTTTCTTTTTATACATGACAAATCTATCGGCCAGTATTGCACTCAGCTGCGCCAGAAAAATTTCTTATAGGAGCAGATATATACGCGTTATCCGGCGACCTAATTAAGGTAAGATTTTTCAATTTATTCAGAATGAATTTTCAGGGCCATGACGCAGCACTGCTGACGTCCAAAATTTACCACTTTAAATTCACAGTCATTATTGAAAGGTTATAAGTGAGCGACAATTTTATTGAGAGATTAGTCACATTTTTATTATTGGTAGGTTACGGAATTTATGTGTTGGTAGGTTACGCTAAATGTCAATGTTATGGTTATATTTTTTACTGTTTGGAGGTTTCGGAAGTTTTACTGTTGAGAGGTTACACTAAATGTGAATCTTATTCATATTATTTTACTGTGGGGAGGTTACACACTGCCACGTCACCGTAGACATTCTGCACGCGCCTGGGAGTATCTGCGACGCTCTCGTGTTCCGCCAGTAGAAATTAGAAATTCTCTCTGCTTGGAACGCACCTCTGTTACAGACGCCATTTTAAAGGCTACGTATGGTCCCCCACCACCTATCGGAGCTCCATGAGGCAATAGGCGGGAATATTCCAATATGTACCATACAAAATTACGTATTTTTTCAATCAAAATTTTCCGAGAAAAATTGTGTTGCATTACTTATTGAACGCCCCTAGTGTAGTGGTTTTAATTTCTGTGATGCGCCACTGAGCTGCATACGTTGAATATCTCGTCAGGTATATTTACCTCACGCACTGCCATTCCTCTTTTTTTGCTCGTGTAAGAGAGTCTCAGTGTTACAGTATTTTTTCCACGTACAGTTACACGGTTGACAGTAAGCTAATATGATAGCTAATTACTCAACAGTCTTCGGATCGGTTAAAACAATAATCCAACAGGATCTGCCTTTGTTTGTAGTAGTGTGGCTGACACATGAGACACGCCGAAAATGAAGCAGCAGAGGATTGAATGGCAGCAAGTGGACCCACAGTAAATAAAAAAATTATATTCATCTTGTAACCTCCCCACGGAAAATTTAAAAGACAATACTTAATAGAAATGGAGCCATGTGTAACCTTCCCGCAAAAATATTAATAACAAAGACAATTAAACAAAAATTAGCAATCTGACCCAAGTATAAGCTCCCATAAAATAATGAAACATGATCCTATGACAATGAAAGTACAATGTTAATCAAAACTCAATTAAACCGAAATGTCGGTCTTTGGCCCTGTGCAAAAATCAGAATTAATTTCTTACCTTGATATAACTGCATGTCAAAATTCTGCTCTTATTCTGTGGCACAGCTTGCAGCAGATGTATCCCAATAACTAAATTTTTTGAAGTTAATTGAATTTTTTTGTTTAAAGAAATGGAAGGAAATCGAATGATTCTTTGTTAAAAAATTGCTTTTAAATCAAAATTATTATTGGGGCGATTCTTTAAAGTTCATTACATTTAATTTACATTACTAGCTGAGCGCGATGCTGCTTAATAATATACCTTGTCCTGAATCTCGACCATTGCGGTGCCGACGCCCGCCGACTGCTCTGCGCTACCACTAGCTTGCAACTATACTCGGCTACTACTGTCGACAGACTACTGTACTGCACTGCGCTTCGAGCGCAACTGCTCTGGTCAGAGATTCTACAATGCCTCATCATCGCTGCCAACGAGTACATACGCCTTTCATAACCCTCCACTGGGGGGGCAAAAATTTGGCAGCGATGGTGAGTCATTTGGACTTGCCATCGTAACAAATTTTTCTTTTAATTAATTAACATTTACAAAATATTTAGATGTAGTACATGAATGAAATGTTGTGCGCATGCACCGATTACCAAACATTACAGACAAGACAAAATATAAGTACAAAACATATTAGTAAATCAGAAAAATGTATATACAAATTATTTGACAGATAACAAAGTGCACACGCACTGTAAGATTCTGTAGCATTTTCAGAACAAATTCATGTTGACAAGGGACATGAGTGCACATGCACTGCAGTGGAGAACATATCAGCAAAAGACGAAATGTATATACAATGAGTAACAAATGACATAAAACATATCACGAAATCATAAAAGGTATACAGAAAAGGCACAAATCATATTGAAAAATGAGAAAAGTGCACAGGCACTGAAGTTCAGTAGAAAACATATAAGTGCACATGTACTGAAAACTTTTGAACATTTTCATAACAAGTAAACGCAAGGGTAAATAATCAGCAAATCACAAAAAGTATATACAATATAGATGACAAGAGTGCACACATACTGCACTTCAGAACAAATCGAAAAATGTCTTTAGTATTTTCACAATAAATATACATAATGGCAAAAAATCATGTCGACAAGTGACACAAGTGTACTCGCACTGGAGTTCAACAAATCGAAAAGACATGTATAGGTCATGAACATAAACGATGTTAGCTAAAATGATTTTCACTATTAGGATAGGAAAGGAAAGGATTGCATCATGGTTGTAGCACTTTAGTTTGCACACAGCTGCACTGAAAGTCCATATCTTTCCACAGAATCACAACACTAAGTGATACAATCTGCAGTTCCGTTCCCAGAAGTATTTATCAGCGTATCAAGACACTGAAACGTCGTAGTAATATTCCATGCTATCATTTGGCAGTATGCCAGGTACACCAAACAGTGGGACCATAATAACGTCTTCATCGCTTACGGTGGTGGACAACATGTCGTGTCAACACCACGCTCTTAAGAGGCACACCAACGTAGAATTAGTGCAAAAACCAAATAGTGTTCCATGATAATGAGGATGGACAAGACAAATGGATGTTACAATAATTTCAGGTAGTTAGGTCAGAATGTGAAGGACATTACACAAGTCTTGATTAGTGATTACATAATTAGTTTGTGGCATCCATACTCTAGTCATTGAACATTTCTGTACCAAGTATTTTAGTATTACAGAATAATGTTCATAAAATTAAATTATTGCCATCATGGGTAGTCGTATTACAATAAACAGCAGCAATCTTTGTTCAGTTACACAATTACAATCATAGCATTAATAATCATGGGCATAATAAGTAGTCTCATTACAATAGACAGTGGCAATTTTTAGCCAGTTACACAATTACAATCATAGCATTAATAATCATGGGCATAATAAGTAGTCTCATTACAATAGACAGTGGCAATTTTTAGCCAGTTACACAATTACAATCATAGCATTAATAATCATGGGCATAATAAGTAGTCTCATTACAATAGACAATGGCAATTATTAACTGGTTACAAAGCATTATTATTCAGATAATTAAGAAGTCATTATTAACGTGACATACTATTCAGAGCTGATCAGTATTATTCACAATTATCATAAACTAGTGACATTATATGAGACTGGTAATACATTTTGTTTGTTTTTTTTTTTTGTGCTAGCAATGCATTGCTTTGGGTAATTATAAGGGAAAGCAAGAAGAAATAAGAGAAAAAATTGCTTCTAGGTTGTTCCTATAAATGAAAAATGTGTAACGTCATTCGTCATGAGTCAGCTGTAGCAAGGTTATGCAACAAGGCAGTATATGTGATCACATTTGTAAATGATATACACAAATGGGTAAAAAATAAAATTGCAAGTATTAGAACAGGTATAATAAGTAACAAGTTTAGTAAGTATCATGAAAAGCTTCTCCTGGAAAAATACAAAATGGATTATTGAACTGAAAGAAGAAACGCAGACTATGCTGAAAAGTAGTGAACTTCGAATTAACAGGTAGTGAAATGTGTATAAAAATGTGTTCCATAGCTGTCCTTTCCAAAACCTTCAGTCATCCTACTATTCAATATAACACCTGCTGTCAAAGCAAACTGCAACAAATACTTAAATAACTACATAGCATAAATACATAACTTCAACATTATCCTCATCTGTAAAGAAAAAAAAAACTTCATTATCCATATTATCATAACTTCATTATCATCATCACCTGTAAAGAAAAAAACTTCATTATTTATAGTAGCATATTCTTCATCATTATTCTTCATCAGCATTCATTATCATCTGCAAAAATCACTTCATTATTCATCACACAACTATTCCTTATCTCTAGCATATTTCATCACTTAAAACTAAGATGTGTAGTTCTGTCTGACAGCTTGCATCAATCGCTTCGTATTCTGAAAGAAAAAATTAGTTAAGACTACTATTCTGCGATGTGTATAGTATATTCTTGTTAATGCTTGTTAATCCTAATCCATTTACTCTTCTTCATTAAGTTATTGCATCTTCTTTCGTTTATTCCGTAGGTGAAATTCCCATTTCTGTTTAATTTATTTCCTTTACGCATCATTTCTTTCTGAAATTGTTGAACAAAGATTAATGTCTTGCATTTAAATCATATACCCTTTAAATAATGACTGGTTAATGGTGACACAATTAAGCATACAGCATAACATGACAGAAAACGTAATATGTCAAAAGCATAGACAGTGTTTAAAGGCAAAAAGTGTACAGAGAATATCATAATGCAGCAGCAAAAAAAGAAAAATAGTCACGATGTTGAGATATCATAGGGCAGAAAAAAAGTCAAAGTCAACTGGTGTGTGTTATACCTTAGCTATTTCATAATGTATACAAACAAAACGGGAAAACAATTATACACAAAAAAAATGAAAAATGTCCACAGTCTGATGTGTAACGACAAGAAAAGCGACCTGTTAACCTTACCTTGCCGGGCACTTGCCAAGAAAAAATACGATAGTCATCATCAGTAATTAGTCATATAATTATACTTGCATAAGTGGTCATAAAAAAGTGTAAGTTCATCTGGAAAATATGCACGGTCTGATGTGTAACGACAAGAAGAGCGACCTGCTAACCTTACCTTGCCGGGCACTTGCCAAGAAAAAATACGATAATCATCAATAATTGTTCACATAAATATCTGGAAAATGTATTACAGTGTGATAAATCATAAAGTATGTTCATTCAATAAACGGTTTAACATTGGAGATATGGTGATTGCCTTTCGATTTTCTGGTTCTCAAAGTTTCGACGTGTACAACATTGGGGTGAGGAATGCTGCGAATCCGATATGGACCTGCGTATAGAAGTTCAAATTTACTGCACTTACCTTTTAATTTGCTGGATAAATAGTGTGTACGTACTAATATCTTCTGTCCAACGTGAAAATCTCGGCGTCTACAAACCTGTTTTTGCTGTCTTCTCCGGCGCTCTGCGGCACGTTTGATGTTGTTCAGCGCAATGTCAATTATTTCGTGGTGTCGTAATCGACGAGATGTAGGAAATGTTACTAATTCTTTAATTTTGTTTAGTGGTTCAACATTTTTCAGTATTACAGACGGAGATAGCATAGTGGATTCATTTGGAATGGAATTAATTACATCTTGGAATGAGTGTATGTGTGTGTCCCAATTAACATGTCTTTTGTGGCAGTATATTCTACACAGTTTACCAATTTCTTTCATTATTCGTTCACAAGGGTTCGAAGAAGCGTGGTACTTGGATATATAAATCGGAGAAATGTTTCTTGCTCGTAACATGCGTGTCCATATAGCAGAACGAAATTGTGGTCCATTGTCAGAAATTACTTTCATCACATGCCCTACACGAAATAGAAAATGTTTTACCAATGCTTTCGAAACAGTTTTGGCAGTAGCTTTACGTAACGGAGTGAAGGTAACAAATTTTGAAGTGAGTTCAACAGCGACAAAGATGTAGCAAAAACCTCTATTAGTTCTCGGAATTGGACCAAAAATATCTACTGCGGCCATATGTCTTAATTTAACAGGTACAATGGGATATAATGGAGGAATGTGTGAAGTTGTGTCTGACTTAGCTTTCTGGCAAATTTTACATGACGCTAAAACTCGTCGTATACGTTTTTCCATGTTTGTAAAATAACAGTTCTGTCTCAGTATAAGAAAACATTTTCTGGCTCCATAATGTGCGTAACTTAAATGAGTGTACCAGATTAATTTGTTAATCAGTTCGTCAGGAATGCATAGTAACCAATTGTTGCTGTCAGGATGAGAGCGGCGAAACAGAATGTCATTGCGTACAGTGTAGTGGTTCCTAATCGTAACATTCTTCTTATCTTGCCAAAGGTGTTTAATTTCTTTCCACACATTGTCTTTGCTTTGCTCTTTTGCTATATCCTGTAATGACGCTGAAATAAAATTTTCAAATGCAACTTGCTGAATGTACATGACACTGAAGTTTGCTTTGCAGAAGTTGGTTGCTACGTCTTGCTGATTGTTGCTGAGAGAACGGGATAATGCGTCTGCTATTACATTTTGTGTGCCGGGAATGTGAACTATTGTAAAATTAAATTCCTGCAAATAAAGTTTCCATCTACTTAACCTGTCGTGAGTGAATTTAGCTGAAAGTAAAAATTGTATCGCTCTATGGTCTGTGTATACGGTGGTATGTCTGCCATAAAGAAAGTGCCGAAATCTCGTAAAAGCCCATACAACACATAACGTTTCCAATTCTGTGACGGAATAATTTCGTTCAGCAGGTGACAAAATGCGGCTTGCAAATGCGATGTTTTTAATTACTGTAGAACCATCTTCTTCAATTTCCTGAAAAATGTGTACGCCTAAAGCTGTGTTGGAACTGTCGGTGGCAATAGAAAAATTTCGAGTAAGATCTGGGTGTGATAAAAGTGGAGCATTCAACAAAGCATGTTTCAGGTTCATAAATTCAGAGTGTGCTTGCTTATCCCATGACCAAATAGTGTTTTTACCTGTTAATTGGCATAATCTAGGTGTGTCTAAAGCAGAGTGATGAATAAATTTGCGAAAAAAGTTAATTAAGCCCAAAAAACTGCGTAATTGTTTCTTCGTTGTAGGAACGGTAATGTCACGTAGAGCTTGAAGTTTTTCTGGATCAGGCGCAATGCCTTCTGCTGAAATTACGTGTCCAAGAAATTTTATAGAAGTTTTGCCAAAATGCGATTTACTGAGGTTAACTGTGAGTCCTTGTGCATGAAAAGTTTGCAACAGTCGTTCAAGAATCAGATTGTGTTCACACCAGTTAGCTTCTGCAATAAGAATGTCGTCTACATACGTCGTAATTCTGTCTTTAATTTCTGTCGGAAGTATAGTGTTCAAACCGCGAATAAAAGCTGCAGAGGAAATAGTTAAGCCGAACGGTAATTTGCAAAATTGATAACAGTCACCAAAACAGAGAAAAGCTGTGTACTTTCTGCAATTCGGATGAAGTTGTATTTGCCAAAATCCCGATTTCAAATCTAATGTGGAATAAATAGCTGTACCGTGAAATTTCTGTAGAAGTTCCTCTAATGTCTGTGGTCGATCTGTTTCATTAATAATAATGTCATTAATGTGACGTGAATCAAGTACAAGGCGAAGTGAGCCATCTTTTTTCTTAACAATATGCAGCGGGTTTATGTACGGACTAACTGCCGGTTCTATAATTCCTTGATCGAGCATATCCTGCAACTCTTTTTTAACTTGTTCTCTATGAATATACGGAATGGGATAATGCTTTGCTTTAAATGTATCGTGCTGTTTGACTTGAAATTCATACATAAAACCGGACATAGTACCAGCAATGTTATCGAAAACTGGAGCTTGCTGTAAAAGAATTTTGTGTAATTGCGTTCGTTCGTCATCTGTATTTGCACTGCTTTGTTTAACTTTATCGGAAATCATTTGCATTACGTCGTAGTCAGCTTCGTCTGGAGTGTTATAGTTATGTACGTACGTATCCGTAAACAATGTGGAACTACAGTCTATGTTACGTGTTGCGGAAATGACCTCTGTGCGGTTAATTGTTTGTTCTTCTGCAGATAAGGAATGCTGAAATTCTAAAGCCAATTGCACAGTTTCGTCCTTCAACATTAAATAGGAATTTTGAAAATCAACCACTGCGTCGTGTTGTACCAGAAAGTTCATGCCTAAAATAACGTCTGTTGTCAACAAGGGAACAATCCAAAAATTTGAATGAAAAGTATGACCTCCAATACAAAATGATAAATGCGTCTGTAATTTAACGTCTACACCTTTACTTGATACTGCTCCTTTCACTTTGGTTTTGCCTAAAGGTAATGTGGGATAAGTATTCTCTTTGTTGCACTCATTAAAAGTTTCCTCATTTATTACTGACATAGGTGATCCGGAATCGATTACTGCCGAAAATTTCGATGAACCAATTTTAATTTCGATAACAGGATGTGAAATGATTTTCTGAATAACTGGTTTTTCCTGCAAAAGAGTGTCTCTGATGTCGTCAAAAGTAATAACATTTTCGTGAACAACATTTTGCGTGTCAAAAGTAGTGCTTGTGTTATTGGAAGATGCGTCCTGTACAGTATCTAGTCAGATTCTATCTGACGTGTTATTATTATCAGGAGGATGTTGTGGCATTTGTACAATTTGAACAGTTCTATTTCTTCTTCCAGACGCATTACGCTCTGGATGATACCTACTGTCGGGTTCATTCATGAGAATAGGTTCTTGTGGACAATTTTGCTGTTGGTATGACCGACTGTTATTAAACGTACGCTGATAATTGTGCTCATCATTTTTACGTCTGTCGTGATACTCATTCCTATACGGTGCATTGCGATAGGAATTGAAATACTGTCTTCTCTGTACGTAGTTATTTCCTTGCTGCCGTGCGTTACTATTTGTTGTATCAGGGACTACACGTGCACGCGGCGAAACATTAAAGCCTGGTTGACCTTGTGCATTCCATTGTTGGTTAGGTATGCTAACCGGCTGACTTTCATGTTGTTGTGGCGGAAAACGTCTATTGTTACCAAAATGTGGTTCCTGTTGCTCATAATTTTGACGATACCGATAATTAGAATTTTGTCTGTTACCAAAGTTCTGGTGGTTGTCAGTCCTAAAGCGTCTATCACTTCTACCATTGAAATTACATGTCTCATCATAATTGCTGTACGTTTGTTGGCCTTGGTTGTTATACGAAAAATTTTTGTTTACAAAGGAATAATCAGATTGCTGCACTTCTAAGAGCTGTAACAGATCTCTGAATGCTGAAATATTTTCTTTTTGCTGGCCGGTTAAAAGTGACACTCTTAATGACCGTGGTAATTTAGAGATACATAATTGTATAAGTGCAGATTCACTGTACGGTTCACTTAAATACTGATTTTGCTGGACCATGCGCTCAAAAAATTGCGTCACACTGGGAAAATTGGAGTTCTCATAATTCGGTAAACTGATTAACTGATCTTTAATTCCGCGCTGTGTCGTCTTCGACCAATACGCTGATAGAAAAGCATTCTGAAATTCTTCTACTGAGTAACATTGTCTCGCGATCGGCCTCATACGAGTTGCCGGTTCGCCTTCCAAAAAGCTGCAAATAAATTCAAGTTTATGCGTAACGGGCCAAGTCGGTGGAAAAGCAAAGCTAAATTGTTGAATCCAATCCAGTGGGTGAATCTGTGTTCTGTCATTCTTAAACACTTTAAATTTTCTTACTGACAGAAAATGTTTGTAATCGAAATTATCGTCTCTGTGTGATGGAACAGGTTCAGGATTGTAAGAGAATCTGTTGAACTGTGGTTGTTCGGAATCTAAGTCCCGTACTCTTTGTAGATTACTCAAATTACACGCGCTGCGTGACTGGCAAATGTTCGAAAAGTGGCATCTGCTGTGATGTGTTATTAACTGAAATGTTTTTCATCTCTGTTACTTCTTGTTGTAAACTTGACAACTTTCTACGCAACGTGTTATTAGACGAATCGATCTCATTAATCGTCTGCTGTAAATTTTGAAATTCCGGTGTTTGATTAAATGAAACCGGTGTAGTATCGTCTGATTTATTGTCATTAGTACTTTCGATGACGTCAATACGACTGGCCAATTCATCACATTTTTCAGTCAGTATTTTTACCTGATCTTGGGTTTTAGCGTCAGTGGCATTAATCTGGTTTTGCAATTTACGTGTAATTTCGTTCAGTTTTTTAACGTCAGCTTTGACGACATCGGAATTCTGTGCTAGTTCTAATTGTTCGAGTCTGTCGGTCACTGTTTGAATATCTATTGTGTGTGTATCTGTTTTTGACTTAAGATCCGAAATTTCGTCACGTAATTCTGTGTTCGACTGTTTGAATGTACACTCCTGGAAATTGAAATAAGAACACCGTGAATTCATTGTCCCAGGAAGGGGAAACTTTATTGACACATTCCTGGGGTCAGATACATCACATGATCACACTGACAGAACCACATGCACATAGACACAGGCAACAGAGCATGCACAATGTCGCCACTAGTACAGTGTATATCCACCTTTCGCAGCAATGCAGGCTGCTATTCTCCCATGGAGACGATCGTAGAGATGCTGGATGTAGTCCTGTGGAACGACTTTCCTTGCCATTTCCACCTGGCGCCTCAGTTGGACCAGCGTTCGTGCTGGACGTGCAGACCGCGTGAGACGACGCTTCATCCAGTCCCAAACATGCTCAATGGGGGACAGATCCGGAGATCTTGCTGGCCAGGGTAGTTGACTTACACCTTCTAGAGCACGTTGGGTGGCACGGGATACATGCGGACTTGCATTGTCCTGTTGGAACAGCACGTTCCCTTGCCGGTCTAGGAATGGTAGAACGATGGGTTCGATGAAGGTTTGGATGTACCATGCACTATTCGGTGTCCCCTCGACGATCACCAGTGGTGTACGGCCAGTGTAGGAGATGGCTCCCCACACCATGATGCCGGGTGTTGGCCCTGTGTGCCTCGGTCGTATGCAGTCCTGATTGTGGCGCTCACCTGCACGGCGCCAAACACGCATACGACCATCATTGGCACCAAGGCAGAAGCGACTCTCATCGCTGAAGACGACACGTCTCCATTCGTCCCTCCATTCACGCCTGTCGCGACACCACTGGAGGCGGGCTGCACGATGTTGGGGCGTGAGCGGAAGACGGCCTAACGGTGTGCGGGACCGTAGCCCAGCTTCATGGAGACGGTTGCGAATGGTCCTCGCCGATACCCCAGGAGCAACAGTGTCCCTAATTTCCTGGGAAGTGGCGGTGCGGTCCTCTACGGCACTGCGTAGGATCCTACGGTCTTGGCGTGCATCCGTGCGTCGCTGCGGTCCGGTCCCAGGTCGACGGGCACGTGCACCTTCCGCCGACCACTGGCGATAACATCGATGTACTGTGGAGACCTCACGCCCCACGTGTTGAGCAATTCGGCGGTACGTCCACCCGGCCTCCCGCATGCCCACTATACGCCCTCGCTCAAAGTCCGTCAACTGCACATACGGTTCACGTCCACGCTGTCGCGGCATGCTACCAGTGTTAAAGACTGCGATGGAGCTCCGTATGCCACGGCAAACTGGCTGACACTGACGGCGGCGGTGCACAAATGCTGCGCAGCTAGCGCCATTCGACGGCCAACACCGCGGTTCCTGGTGTGTCCGCTGTGCCGTGCGTGTGATCATTGCTTGTACAGCCCTGTCGCAGTGTCCGGAGCAAGTATGGTGGGTCTGACACACCGGTGTCAATGTGTTCTTTTTTCCATTTCCAGGAGTGTATTAATTTCGTCGGACACTGTGGCAATATTATTGTCTACATATGTTTTTGCCTTCGCAAATATTTTACGTTTGTCTTCCTGTCTCTGAGCAGTGATTGTTTCCATTACTTGACGTTTTACTTTATTTTGATCCTCAATAAATTTGCGGAAACGCGTATCACTGTTCTGTATGTGAAGACTAAGACGTTCGTTAATCTGTGTGTTCTGTTGTTTGAATTTCGCATCAATCTTTTCATCCATTGTGCGCGAAAGTTCTACCGTCATTGCTTTAAACTCGTCGCGTAATTGTGTAGCCTTTTCAGAGCATTGTTTAGCGACTCCGCTAATTTCGTCTCTGAGTGTTTCTGTTGCAGCTGTTTGTAATTCCCTTAATTCCTGAGCAATAGACTTAATTTCTTCGCTACTTTTTTTTGAACAAGCCTCGATTTCCTCGCGTAACTGTTCCTTAGTGTCATGGCACTGCGCAGCAACGGCTCTAATTTGTTCACTTAGCTGTCTGGAATTGTTGTCTAATTTTTCATTTAACTGTCTGGAATTGTTGTCTAATTTTTCATTTAACTTGTCTTGTTTTTCGTTCTGTTGTTTGACCTGTTCACTAAGTTGTCTGAAATCTTCTCTCTGTTGTCTGGCCTGTTCACTAAGTTCTTTGTGATTTTTGTCTTGTCTTTCGTTCTGTTGTTTGTTCTCTTCAAGAATTTGCAACAATAATGCCCTAATTGGATCCGACACAAAATTAGTATTTCTATTCTCTGTGCTGTTTAATGGTCTCGCTTTCAGTAACCATTTGGTTATTCTGTACTTTACAAAAAGGTTTATCAGTCGGATGTGTACTGTCAGACATTATTTCGGAATTAAATAAATCCGGCGTACTTTGTGTATCCTGCTCATTTTCATTAGAGAAATTTGTCTGTACGTTATTTGAATTTTCCCAACCGGGTGTGTTAAGCTGGGCAGCGCTCATTCCAACAGAACGCCCCGCGTCATCAATTGTCGTCAAATTAACAGAGGAGACAATTGAGTTCTCTTGTTCATCATTAGGGTAAAAGTCGTCATTCGCGATTGGAACGCACTGACTGTTAGTGAACACAGCATTGTCATCATTACACTGCGTGTCACTAGTACTATTGGTCACGTTGTTTAAGTCGGTAATTTCGTTCATAATGCCTCGCGATACACTATTCACTGTCTTTCGCGGCATTTTCACAATAGACACAAATATTCACAAAAGAAATAAGCACAATACAAAAGCAACTCACAAATACAACAGAGCAACGAATTGCCGATGATCTGAGGAAAGAAAGTCACAAGATTAGTAAAAGCGTTGCGCCAAATTCTAATTATATTTAAGCAATAAGAGCAGATATCTGACTTTTTTTTTCAAAAGATTCTCAACGAAATACGATCCTGGACTGGGTGTCGCCAAGTGTAACCTCCCCACGGAAAATTTAAAAGACAATACTTAATAGAAATGGAGCCATGTGTAACCTTCCCGCAAAAATATTAATGACAAAGACAATTAAACAAAAATTAGCAATCTGAACCAAGTATAAGCTCCCATAAAATAATGAAACATGATCCTATGACAATGAAAGTACAATGATAATCAAAACTCAATTAAACCGAAATGTCGGTCTTTGGCCCTGTGCAAAAATCAGAATTAATTTCTTACCTCAATATAACTGCATGTCAAAATTCTGCTCTTATTCTGCGGCACAGCTTGCAGCAGATGTATCCCAATAACTAAATTTTTTGAAGTTAATTGAATATTTTTGTTTAAAGGAAATGGAAGGAAATCGAATGATTCTTTGTTAAAAAATTGCTTTTAAATCAAAATTATTATTGGGGCGATTCTTTAAAGTTCATTACATTTAATTTACATTACTAGCTGAGCGCGATGCTGCTTAATAATATACCTTGTCCTGAATCTCGACCATTGCGGTGCCGACGCCCGCCGACTGCTCTGCGCTACCACTAGCTTGCAACTATACTCGGCTACTACTGTCGACAGACTACTGTACTGCACTGCGCTTCGAGCGCAACTGCTCTGGTCAGAGATTCTACAATGCCTCATCATCGCTGCCAACGAGTACATACGCCTTTCAATCTGCCTAAAAATTTATGGTCAGATTATTCTAGCACGCGAAAGACATTCTCCCCGCTAGTTCCGTTACGAAGGATAGGAGAATATTTTAAAAGGGCGACTCAAGTCCCCTTTAGGAAAAGCACCAAGAAAGAGCAATAAGAGCCCTAGACAAAGAAATATAGGAGAAAATTCAGTGTCTCTGGAAGCAAACAACGCTGAGCCCGAGAGAAGCGACCTTGGAGCCATCCGATAAAGTTTATCTCGGTTGAGAGATAATCTCGCGAGAGAACATTTAAGCTGTTTCGTACCTGCTCCGTGTTACTGTTCGTTGTCGTGTTCCTCGCAGTCGGTAGCACTGTCGTGACGTAAACTCATGAAGCGTGGCCTCTGATAGGCAGCTATCATCAACAGCCGAAACATCGGGATGCCATCATAGTGTGTACATTGCAAATAATCAATGCGAGCTTTACATTAACGTACATGAGATATTAGTAAACTTGTAAATGCAGAAAGCTTCGAGGTCCTAATCAACACACAGATCTTGGCTGCATTGTGTCTAAGAGCCAGCGAATTCGCTTCGCACGCAGCACAGCCCACTGCGTAGTTTGGTACGACTGCGTGGCCTCTCGTCTGATCACTGTCCTCGTCATTTCTTTGGAGAAGGCTGGAAGTTTACTGGACCGGAGTAGCGTCGCAGTGGCCGAAAGACATTGCCTGACATTTCTTACAACAAAAATTAATCATATTTATTTCTACTTGTAAGTAACTGCAATTCCCGATTTTGCCCAAGATGTTTAATATCTGTCAACAAAGTGATTGGCCCTGTGACTAGTTGATACCCACAGCGAAATCAATCCGCTTGGGAAACAGCAATCACCTTTTTTCCTTCCTTACTGATGCTTCCCCTCCCCCCCCCTCCCACCCCCCGCCAACGTATGGGCTTTGGTTGGATGGTCAGCGGGTACAATTTGCCGCGCTTCAGTCACATGAGAGGAAAAATTTTAGTAACGTATTATAAAATGTGGACATGGCAATTGCAAAAAAATTTACGTTTTGTACAATAAAAGACAGATCGACAGCTATGTAAGCCAAAATAGAAGAGGTTGATTTAGAAATTAATCAAATTACAGATACAGATGAATGGAAAATGAGAGTCGCATAGGAATATACAGGGTGAGTCACTAATTATTGCCACCAAGAATAACTCCGAAAGTATGATAGGAGCTTAAAAGTTTGTGGGACAGATGTTGCATGGGACAACGGTGGCCATAATATGACGTTGGTTTTTGGTTACTAGGTGGTGTTGTGTCAGAGATATAAAGGTCAACATCGTTTTCTTAAATGGGATGCTATAGTTTGGTACTTATTAGCTGATAGCGGCTATCGAGACGAATCGAATGACGTGTAACAGTAAGGTCTTTGAAGATCAACGAAGGTCAAAAACGCGGCATGAACGTCCGTGTACAGAAGGTGTTCGAACTGATGACCATTGGTATCAATTCAGTGCTGCAATCTTCTTGTCATGGATTGAGTGGTATTCCTTCTCACTTCGGCACTTATCAAAACACATGTTCTGACAATTCTCTCTAGCATATCTTCAGGTGTACTTGGAACGTCTTTATAAACAATGTCCTTTATGAATCCCCACAAGAAAAACTCCAGAGGCGTCAAGTCTGGCGAACGAGCCGCGACTCGTCTCCTCCGCGTCCAATCCAACCATCTGGGAATTGTCTCTGCAACTCGTTTCTAGCCATCAGCGAAAAATGTGCCGGACACCCAACGTGTCAATACCACATTCTGTTCCTTGTTCCTAAAAGTATTTCTTCCAATAACAGACCTAATGTTTCTTGCAGTAACGTGGTGTACTTCCTAACATAAGGATTTCATTCGATGAAATAGGGGCCTATAATTCTGTCCAGAATCCCACACCGTACAGTCACCGACCACGGTTTTTGGTGTGCAACTTGCCGCAGCCAACATGGATTTTCACTTGCCCAATAACGCATGTTATACAAATTAATCAATTTGCCAGGAAGAATAGGCGCATACAATTGGTTCAAATGGCTCTGAGCACTATGGGACTTAACATCTACGGTCATCAGTCCCCTAGAACTTAGAACTACTTTAAACCTAACTAACCTAAGGACATCACACAACACCCAGCCATCACGAGGCAGAGAAAATCCCTGACCCCGCCGGGAATCGAACCCGGGAACCCGGGCGTGGGAAGCGAGAACGCTACCACACGACCACGAGATGCGGGCCGCATACAATTCTTCATTTAAGGAAGAGAACCACAATTTTAACTTTTTTATATCATAAGATGGCATGCTCTTGTATATGTGTATAATCAGTTTAAATGAAACTTTCTTAAACGTTCCGTGTGACTTGATTATTTAATTGTTCAAATGGCTCTGAGCACCATGGGACTCAACTTCTGAGGTCATCAGTCCCCTAGAGCTCTGAACTACTTAAATCTAACTAACCTAAGGACATCAGACACATCCATGCCCGAGACAGGATTCGAACCTGCGACCGTAGCGGTCGCGCGGTTCCAGACTGTAGGGCCTAGAACCGCTCGGCAACTCCGGCCGGCGATTATTTAATATTAAGCTACAAGTAAAGATAGCTCAAGATATCTTTAGCGCCCCTCCTTGAGGTTTTTCTGTATCCGCCACTGCTCGTGTGTAGGTATGTATACAAGTTTCTGAAAAGAGCCACAGGTCGCAGTTAGTACTATTTATCCACCGGTTTCGCTCTCCAAATGACAATACCAGTTCTTGCTAAAAATATATGTAGCCTACGTCCTCCCAAACGTTCATTAGTGAATCATGTAGAAATTTGAAGTAAATCGGCGAAGAACTTTGAGAGTTATTTCGTAAAAACCTTTCCTCTATATGTACTACAAACACATGTATTTAAAGCCACATTACGAAATATTATGCAGTAGTGACCATCCTCTTCCGTTGAAGGTCAAGTTTGCAAAATTTCATGAAGATCGGAATAATACTGTAGATTTGTATGAATTACAATGAAACGAACACTATACACCGTATATCATATTTAATAGTGTAAACGCATACAGTTGAAAGTACACGATACTAGAAGCAAAAAAGACTCAGGAAACATAGGGTCGATAATGGATACCTTAAGAACTACGAGCAGTTTTTCATCTTCGATACTATGAAGCAAATTTCTTCTACTTGGAAACACAGCTCTTCTAATGAACAATTGCTTATAACTTTTCAGGTCTGCATTTTATAGCAAATGTTACTGCACATACTTCCGCAAATGTGGAAAGCAAAGAGCCTGCAGTAGATGAGACCTGCTTCACAGTATCGAAGATGAAGAATTGCTCGTAGCTCTTAAGGTATGCATTTACGACGCTATGTTTACTGAGACTTTTTTGCTTCTAGTATCGTGTACTTTCAACTACATGTGTTCACGCCATTAATTATGATATATATATATATATATATATATATATATATATATATATATATATATATATATATGTGTGTGTGTGTGTGTGTGTGTGTGTGTGTAGATTATTATAACTATGATGATGTTTGGCGTCCCTTCTCTGGGTGATCCGCGATCTACATGACTGTATGCAGGCAGGAGGTCTTCTCAAGTACCGTTCCACCCCTCACAACTACGGCCTGCTGTAAGCACCACGCAGTCTGACTCGCCACGTCAGCTAAGCACGTTCACCGGCCATTGGAAAACACTGGTAGCACTACAAACCACTGCTCGAAATAACAGAGGGCACTGGAAAACTAATATAGCGACTGGTAACGGCTGTAGCTGTTCAATGCACACCAGTACATACCGACAGGAATTGCAGAGAATATACACTGGAGCGCCAAAGAAAGTGGTGTGGACAACACCGACATTGGGCCGTTGATGACTGGAAACGTGTTTTCTGGTCGGACGACTCTCGTTTCAAATTGTATCGAGTGGATGAACGTGTACGAGTATGGAGACAACCTCACGGATCCATGGATCCCGTACGTCAGCAGTGGACTGTTCAAGCTGGTGGAGGGCCTCTAATGACGTGGATCATGTGCAGTTGGAATGATACGGGACCACCGATGCGTCTAGATACGACTCTGACATGTGACACGCACGTAAGGATCCTGTGTGATCACCCACATCCATTCATGTCCATTGTGCGTTCCGACGGACTTGACAATTCCAGCAGGACAATGTGACGCCCTCGCGTCCAGTATTGTTACAGAGCGGCTCCAGGAACACTCTAATGAATTTAAAATCTTCCGCTGGCCGCCAAACTCTTCAGACATGAACATTACTGAGCATATCTGGGATGGCGTGCAACGTGCTGTTCGGAAGAGACCTCCGTCCCGTAGTACACTTACGGATTTACGGACAGCCCTGCAGGGTTCACGGCGTCAGTTCCCTGCAGCACTGCTTCAGACACTAGTCGAGTCGATGCCACGCCGTGTTGCGGCGCTTGTGCTTGCTTGCCGGGGCCCTACACGATATTTGGCAGGCGTACCATTTCTTTGGCTTTTCAGTGTAAAAGACATCAAAAAAGCGTTCATGCTTAACAGGTGTTACGTGTGGGTTTCATGGAGAACACATTAGCGATAATCTGCTTCGCGCCGGCCGGTTGTTCTTTCTCTGTACGAACGTTCTGCCCTTCAGACTGCCGATGCCGCCTGAGAATGCTCGTATTGTCGGCATTAGGAGGCGCTTAACTGAGTCGCTGATGATACCTCCTCAGTACTGTCATGACAGACAGATCAATTGTAACACGCAGAATGCCGTTCGCCATTTTCGCTTAAGACACGGAAATTTACATTTGTCTATCATTTCGCATGCACTGAATTCCGATTCCTTGCTTCTGCAAAAAGATCGCAATCTTCAACTACCTTCTACAATTTCTTTCGTTCTGATTGATCTACACGGGTAATTTGCAGACTTTCCCAATAATACTTCAAGATATCGTCTCGCCTGAAAAACAGATTAGACAAAGTCCATAGAACTGTAGGCCTGAGGTGTCGGTTTCCTGTAAAAAGCTCAGTCTTAATAAACGTAGTCCTTCAAAGGAAGCTTGAGTCTCATTTCAAACAGGCCACCGATACGTCCAATTATAGGTGACGGTGACTTCGATCTACCGTCGATTCGTTGGAAAAAAATATATGTTTACAGTAGTCAGTGGCATGCAAGAAACTTATTTCGAAAAACCACTGAATGCTTTCTTAGAAAACTATTTTGAATTGTTAGTTCAGAAGCGCACTCGTAGTGTTGATGGTTGCGAAACTATATTTCAACTCTTAGCTGCAAATAATGGTGAGCCAATAGAGAGCACAATGGCGGATACACAGATTAGTGACTACAAGGTTGTTGTAGCGAGACTGAATACCGTAACACCTAAACCCACCGAAAATATGCCATGTTATCAGAAGTATCAGGACACTTGGCTGAAAATGACTTACAAGTTCGTGGTAATTCTGGAATTCAATATGGTGTTGGCCCACCCTTAGCCTTGATGACAGCTTCCACTCTCGCAGGCGTACGTTCAGTCAGGTGCTGAAAGGTTTCTTGGGGAGTGGCAGCCTATTCTTCACGGAGTGCTACATTAAGGAAAAGTATCAGTCGTGTGAAGTTAGCACCCTTTTTATCAGAAATGTATATTTTTTTCAGAGTTCTTGATAGATAAGCGATAGTTCTAGAGTTCTTTGTACAAAATTTCAATAGTTCTGCAGAATTTAGCGAAAAAAACAACAATACTCGAAAAAATTTTCGTATCGGAAACATTCTTTGTCAATTTCCGCAAAATGTAAATAAGTACGACAGTTGTGAGCACAGTTCTGAATAGAGCTCCAAGAGTTCTATCGAAAATCCCAGTAACATTTTTTTGTGCAGCTAATAGTTTACGAGATAATTGCAATTTAAGGAGAAAATCTTTTCACTTACTGTGAAGTTGGCACCCTTTTTTTCAGAAACGTATATTTTTTTCAGAGTTCTTGACAGATATGCCATAGTTCTAGAGTTCTTTGTACAAAATTTCAATAGTTCTGCAGAATTTAGCGAAGAAAACGACAATATTCGAAAACATTTTCGTATCGAAAACATTCATTGTCAATTTTCGCAAAAATTAAACTCGTACAACAGTTCTGAGGACAGTTCTGAACAGAACCCCAACAGCTCTATCGAAAATCCCAATAACATTTTTCTATGGCTATAATAGTTTATGAGATAAATTGATTTAATGTGGGACACACTTTCTCTACAGAAAATATAAATATATTCGTACAGCAGTTCTGATGACAGTTCTGGACACCACGTGAAGAGTTCTATCGAAAATCCTGGTAGTCTTTTTTTGTGCAGGTAACAGTTTAAGAGGAAATTGCAACATAATTAAGAACTCTATAAGAGCTCCCACTGTGAAGCTGGCACCCTTTTTTACAGAAATCTATATTTTTTTCAGAGTTCTTGATAGATAAGCCATAGTTCTAGAGTTCTTTGTACAAAATTTCAATAGTTCTACAGAATTTAGCGAAAAAAACAACAATACGCGAAAAAATTTTCGTATCGAAAACATTCTTTGTCAATTTCCGCAAAATGTAAATAAGTACGACAGTTCTGAGCACAGTTCTGAATAGATCTCCAAGAGTTCTATCGAAAATCCCAGTAACATTTTTTTGTGCAGCTAATAGTTTACGAGATAATTGCAATTTAAGGAGAAAATCTTTTCACCTACTGTGAAGTTGGCACCCTTTTTTTTCAGATATGTATATTTTTTTCAGAGTTCTTGACAGATATGCCATAGTTCTAGAGTTCTTTGTACGAAATTTCAATAGTTCTGCAGAATTTAGCGAAAAAATCAACAATACTCCAAAAAGTTTTCGTATCGAAAACATTCTTTGTCAATTTCCACAAAATGTAAATAAGTACGACAGTTGTGAGCACAGTTCTGAATAGAGCTCCAAGAGTTCTATCGAAAATCCCAGTAACATTTTTTTGTGCAGCTAATAGTTTACGAGATAATTGCAATTTAAGGAGAAAATCTTTTCACTTACTGTGAAGTTGGCACCCTTTTTTTCAGAAATGTATATTTTTTTCAGAGTTCTTGACAGACATGCCATATTTCTAGAGTTATTTGTACAAAATTTCAATAGTTCTGCAGAATTTAGCGAAGAAAACAAAAATGTATAACATAGCTGATTCAGGAGCCCTTTCCTTTTGGTACAATTCTTACTGTTGCCACAATAAAACACTTGTCCATAGATTCCAACCGTATTGATTATTACAAAAATATAACCAGTGACCAATGGCGCACATTTCTTGCAGCGTTGTACAAAGCATTCAGCTTATCCGCTGTGGAAATACCACACTTTACGCTATTGTAAAATTTACGATGGATGGCTTCCGTTTATCTACAGTGTCAGCATCTATCGAATTATCTTCATGCTAAAGTGATGCCGGGATCACACACTTCCCTGTTTCAGGTACAAAGGAAACTACAGTCTTGCGGAAGCCAAAAAAAAACTGTGGGCAGCCCTTCTTTTACTGATAGCAAACTCTAGAGAAATCTCACGCTTGTTTTTCTTCATCGTGCCAACAAAAGAAAAATTCTCCCTTCATAGCTCTATTATCAATCCAATACTAGTATACCAGTTGTCCACTTTCGCATTTCGACCTGACTGATATATATGTTACACAGTCACAGAACAACATCAAAATATTTATTGCTCAGTTGGTAAATCCTTCTGGTTGCAACACAGTGTATATTTCCAAATTGTACAGGTAAAATACTTAAGAATCCACAAAATCATAGATTTTAAATCCATATTTGTTTGTTTTGATAGGTACATATTGGTGAAAACTGCACCTTCCTCAGAATCCTTCCAGCTTCTTGTCTACTGTAACATTTTCTCCGAGAGTATAAGATTTCTGGTTGTTGCGTACAAACACAGTAAATATTTCCCGAATTGCTGTTAGCTTGTCTACTTGTCTCCTTTCATCACGAATAGCGCGACTGTAAAATCTAAGGCACTCCACAATAAATTTGAAACGTTTTAAGTTCATTTGCGAGGTGAAATTTTTCAGTTCCATCCATATCAATTCCACAGAGATCTTCCAGGCTTTATCTGTTACTTTTGTTAACAACAATTAAAAACAACAGACTGATGAAGGCTTTCAATTCAATAACATCTATTGATTTTACCGCTCTCTCACGCTGAAATGAAGCTTTGACGCTCTCAAAATGCTGAATGGAATACAAAACTACTATAGACAAATGTCGTCATCTATGAGGCAATTACAGCCTCACAAAGGCTGCTTTGGCTGCACCTATTGTCCAGGTAAATTTCCAATAATATTATCCTCTTCGAACAATATGCTTTGGATTTCTTCAACATGATCTGGTACATCCCACTTAAAATAATAAAATTCCTATAACATAACGCAACCAGGCGCAGTGTATTAATTTGATATCTGACGTTCAGACAGCGGACAATGACGATTAAACAATTCAAACAGAATTTAAGTGCATTTTACATTATGGATTAGCTTTGTACTACTTACTATGATGATAAAGAAATAAATTAATTGCTGAAATGAAATACGAAAGGGCACAGTGAATAAAAACGAGCAATCGGCTCATATCTCATCAAGAGAGCATTAGCGTCGATACTGAATCATACAAGAATGAAAGGCATACACAGAAAGGAAGCTATAACGTGAAGGCGCCAGTGCTGCCAATTGTTGACAAGTAATTTACAGAATCACACAACAATGAAAGGCATACAGAAAAGGGAAGCTATTAACGAGAAGGCGCCAAAACTGCAAATTGTTGAAAAGTAATTTACAGAAAATTTCGACATGTATCAATCTGAATAGCTGCGCCCGATGGAAGGATAATAAAAACTATGATACGTCCCTGAGACCTCTCAAGACCAAAAAATCATAAACAAAGCACAGCAACAATGCAAAAGTCGTGGCACTACATCTGGAAACAATGAACTCGTGAACTGCGTCTTTTAAACAATCGACAAATGACGTCAGCGTAGCAGTTACAATAGAGGTAGCATGAAAGCTTCTCGCGGTAGCATCAAAGCTAATGACAACAACAGCTGCACTTTTTGGGTGGCGCGCGCGCCGCGTCGTGTGAAGGCGCCCGCCAGCGCTGCATTTCACTCGTTGATCTGCCCCTAATGACTATACGTAACAATACTACTCACTCTCATGCGAATTATCATTCTGCTCGTTCAGTCAGAGCTCTTGTGCAGTCGGTGCCTGTTATGCAGTCGGTGCTGTTGTGTAAGTGATATTTATGAACCGTAATACCCATAAGAATGTACAATTTACCAGAATTGAAACGTCTTCTCAGCATGGAGGAATTTAAAGTAATCGATGATAGAGGCATTCAATTTACTCCGTCTCATCCGGTCTTCCAAAAACTGTCCGATGCCATGGCCGACATCGGCTCGAAAATGTCTTAAAAACATATTTATACAACAATTAAAGAAGATCGCCATGGCCTGCTTACTTTTGTTAGAAACACCTTCAGGCTGGAATGTTTCGTTGAAGAAAAAGACGACGACAGCAAAGATGAGTCGTGGAATGTTTTTGGTTCTTCGTGCAACAAGGACATGACAAAGCAATTTGACTTACTACTGTCAGCAGAAAAATGGTCTTGCATAAAACCAACAAAGAGGAAACTTTGAAAGCCTTCAAGACTGGAAATAGGGAAATGGACCGATTTGATGGGTGATAAAATTTATGAACATCACAAAATTCAATGTGCCTTTTCTTTCAAATATGCGAAAGTGTGTGAATGTTCAAAGTACTTCTTGAACATCAAAGGAAGATGTCCAGAATGCGGAGACACTTTCGAAGGGATTACTCTGAAGAAGCGAAAAAAGGATAACGATATTATTCTGAACTGCAGACTTTCAAACTTTTCAGATTATAGTAATCACCTGAAAAGAAGACAACTTCGTGGCACGAGAAGTCAACAGGTAGTTGCTAAACTGGTTAATTACAGGATGCCTGCAACTCTGAGAGGTGGCATGAGCCCCCTCTCATATTTCTATCTTACGATTCTCCTCTCTAGTTGCATGCGGTGGAGGGTTGCTTTTCCTTAACACGCGTACTTCCCACGCAGCGTCTCTCGTCACCCGGGTGGGCCGGTGACAGGCGGGCTCTGTGGAACTGGAGAGAGTTAAGCCGACGTGTGTGAGGCAGTCGAGTGAATGCTTTTCAGACGCCGACATTGTCAAGAGACACGCCCGCTGGGGTGTGAAGTAGCGGCTGGGCTAGAGGTTCCGTTACTTCAGAGAAACTTTGCGAAAACACTTTCTGGCGGGCTACCAGCGAGGCGTGGGAATGACTTGTGTACCCACGCAGTTGTGGCGGGAAAATTCCCGCACTTTCTGCAAAATCAGCACAGAAATTGGCGCCAAGAATCTCCATTGGTGGAATGGTAGTGCTCCGGCAATGGAGTGGAATTTCCGCCGGTTTTCGTGTTGCTGATTGGAACGTAACCACGACCACTGTCGTGGGGGCGGGAAGGTTGTGTGTTCGGCCTGTACGGGTGCTCTGGGTAGTCGGCGGTCGCCTTTCGGTCGAGGACGTCGGAGCAACCAGCCCTCGCCTGCGGTACGCCAGATCGTGTTCTGGGAGATAAGAAGACTGTTGGTAATGTACGTCCGCAGCACCGGCAGATAGGGATTTTCCTAGGTGATAATCAGAGCTCAGCAGAGCGCGCCTGTTCATCCTTTTCTAACTTTGTTCAGTTTCGAGTAGCAGCAATTACTATTGGGTTAGCTGTGTGTCTCTCTTGAGATTTGAGTGGAAAGGAATTGGCTCCACATACCACTTCGTCTTAAACCTCACGATCTAAGTTAGGGACAACTTCACCTTTACTGTGTTTGTATGAATCTCCAATTTTAGCCAATTTGATGTTTTATATTTCCTGTGTCTCTTTTACTATTCTGCGTTTAATCTTAATAAATCATATTGTTATTTTGGACAGAACTTTCTTTCTGTTAATCAATAGAGCAACCCTATCATTCCTCACTATGCTAATGAAACCTTTGTTTATTTAACTTATTTATCAAATTAAATTATTGCAGGTGCCAAACTCTCTTCTACTTCACTAGCAGGGTTGATTAGAGTCAGTTCGCGTATTTGTTTTATCCTTGTGCAACAGCAAAAGTCGGAGTTAGAATAGGGGGGGCTTAGAGCATGATTTACACATGTGGATTCTAGTAGAATTTAGTGATAAATACACTACTAGCCCCGGCACCTCGCATAATATGGCGACCCTTGGCCTCGGATCTTTCCTGTGAATCTCTGATAAACAAACAGGATTCTTAGTAGGAACATTCAATTTTTTTTCTCTCTATTTTTTTTAATGATTAATACCCAAGTTTTTTTTTTGGTAGTTCCGCGTTTAGTTTTAAGTAGCGGCGCATGACTACAGTTTTTGTTTTCAGTGTATATATTTTTTGTTCATTGTTTTTTTTGTGTTTCGCTGATGTGGTGTCTGTACCGCATCGCACTTTGTCGGATTTGTGTGCGGTTTCTGTACCACATCAAATTGTGTTTGTGATTACAGCGTTGGAACAGCGTTGTTGAAATTTTATGTTTATGTGTAAAAAATATATGGAGTAGATTAATTTTATTGTGCATTATAGATGAATTTGTTTTTATGAATGATAACGAGAAGTAAGGCACGACTATTATCGGGCGAAGCTAAAACAAAAGAGGATAGCATAATGGATAAGGGGCAGTTTACTGACGGGAATAGGTTCGGAGATGAGATGGGCACATTTTTAGCAGGACAGGACGCCAGGGGCATTGATGAGGAAGGTGATTTGGACGCGATCTCAGAGCAGCGTTGCGGCCGTGATTATGATAGTGAAGTAGAGGATGAAACAGAGACAGGCACACAGGTCGAGACGGTAGCAGAAGTTTATAGTCAAACGAACGAGTGCAGACAGAGGCCAGCTCGGTCACGTCAGAGCTCTAGCGCCCAGGTGTCCAGAGTTACATCGCCCATGTTTGAAGAGGATCAAGAAGATGACGTAAACCCAATACTGAGCTTCCTACGATCAATGAAAGAAGAAGCTGACGAACAGCGTAAGAAGCAGGAAGAAGCTGACGAACAGCGTAAGAGGGAGAAGGAAGAAGAGGAGAAACAACGTAAGAAGGAGAAGGAAGAAGCTGACGAACAGCGTAAGAGGGAGAAGGAAGAAGAGGAGAAACAACGTAAGAAGGAGAAGGAAGAAGCTGACGAACAGCGTAAGAGGGAGAAGGAAGAAGAGGAGAAACAACGTAAGAAGGAGAAGGAAGAAGCTGACGAACAGCGTAAGAGGGAGAAGGAAGAAGAGGAGAAACAACGTAAGAAGGAGAAGGAAGAAGCTGACGAACAGCGTAAGAAGGAGAAGGAAGAAGAGGAGAAACAACGTAAGAAGGAGAAGGAAGAAGAGGAGAAACAACGTAAGAAGGAGAAGGAAGAAGCTGACGAACAGCGTAAGAAGGACACGGAGGCAATAATTTCGCATATAGGGGAAATTCGTGGGGAATTATTAACAATAAAGAAAGAATGTGGAGAAGCAAAACAAATGTCAATGGTAGCACAAAAAGTAGCAGGCCTAGCCAAAACTGCAGCAACAGGGGCAATGAAAATCGCAAGAGTAACTCTTAAACTCGCAGGGCGCTTGCGACGTGCGACACAAGTCCACTCGAAATCCCTAGCGGCCTTAAAGACTCAAGGTAATATTGCGGTTACGAACATCACGAAACGAATGAAAGAAGTAGAGAGTCGGATAGCAAAACTAGAGCGAAATGGGCACACGAGCACGGCGCGTTCGGATACCAATGATGGAGCACACAGGATTGTGTCTCCGAGGAAAAGCCCGCCGTGCTCTAGCCCAGTGACAGAGTGCGGAACTAACAATGCACACGCAGAAACAGCAAGTAATAGCTCCAATAATTATAGCCCACTTAGGAGAGTGAATTCTGAGTGCCACTTCCACTGTGATACAGAGGTTGCACATCACAGTTATCAGCAAGATAGAACAGGACACTCAGCAGACGTGCAAGTATCGGAAACGAGTGACAACACCAGTGCGAGGATCAGACAGGATTTTGATCACAATCACTTCCTGTCGATACTGAAATTCCAGAAGTTCAAAGAAAATGGAGGGTCGATGCATCCGAAGAGCTGGGTGATGCAGTTTACAAATTCATTACCGGCATCATGGCCAACCCAGGCAAAATTAGAATTCATGTGTGGACACATCGAAGGCCAAGCCGCGGAAAAGATGCGGGGTGTGGCAGTGACGTGTCGGACTTATCAGGAATTTGTTGGTGCATTCCTGCGGACCTACTGGTCAAAGGAAACGCAAGATAGGATTAAAGAGGAAATAATATTTTGTCCTGAACTGGAAGTGTCCGGGCATAGGAGCGCAACCAAATTTCTTGATGATTTACTCAAGAAGAATCAATTTTTAGATAGTCCATATAGTAACGGAGAAATCATTAAATTTTGCTTTTCCAAATTGCCAGTTAGGTACCAACAGACACTTGTTGGCAAGTGTGGAGCTGACATAGAAGCATTCAAGATTCTATTGCGCGAACTCGAAGTAGTCTTTGATAAACAAGACGCAAAGGACAGGAAGAAGGGGCAAAGTAACAAATACCACCGGCCAGGAACAGAAGACGACAGCAGATTGCATAATCGCACTGGTCAGTTAGGAAACCAGGGTTACGGAAGTCAAGGTTACGCTATTCAAGGTTATGGAAACCAAAGACACGGAAACCAGAACGTCAGGGAGCAGGGTCAATCTAGACAAGGAATCTGGGATAGAAGGAATAACGAACGGCAAAGCGACCGTAATTGGAGAGAGCGAAACCAAGGACAACGGTGGAACCAGGAGATTGAAACCAGACCCGCAAATCCTAATGCACGTCAGAGGAGGGGGAGTCTAAGAAGGGATTGACGCTAGTCCATAGGACTCCACCACTTCTCTCACATAAAGGAGTTCGTAGAATAGTAGTAGTGTAAGAAATGTACATAGTAGAATAGGCAAATATATGAACCTTTGTTCGGGGAACAATAATCGTTACATTAATAGATTAAGATTGCTAAAGTATTAACACGCTGCGTTGTCTTGCATAAGAATTTACTGCTGCTATCCTCTTTTTGTTTATGTTTGCGATCTCCAATGTCGATGGAGTAGGGGACACTACCTTTTCATGAGCAATGTTTTTGTCCTTTCCTATCTGGTGTCCATGTTAAGGGATAAGGATGAGTGACGAGACGTCGCACAAACGGGCGCATACAAGAACGTGCTCTTAGAAGCGTTCTGAGAGGTCGTGATACGCTCCATAGCGGCCACAACCAGTTCGTGAGACGTTCATACCAATGCTTGCAGGCACGCGTCAGTGCACTGCACGATTGTGGTATATTGCGCGATTTCGAGGGTGAATATGGGCAGTATAGTTTTTGCAGAGCTGCGCCGGTATCGTTGTCTTGCAAGTCGGGGTGAACCTGTGAGCATTTGACTCTAATGGTGCCCTAGACGAGAGAAATGAGGGCATAAAAGCCTACCATGCTAATGTGCTGGTTGGGGATTTAGCGTGCTGCTCGTTTTTGTCACAGATGAATCACCAAGGAATTGTACTTGGATATTCGTGACATACTGTGTAGCTGGCGTGTGTTGGGTGTCTGAATCCTCAACAGAAACCAGTCCTGGCTTGGTCATATTACATTGCTTCTGGAAAGGTGTACTTTGATCGCGAAAACCGCTTCACATAGAGAAGGAAGTTGCAACTATAAATTTATTGTCGTGTATAGCCATGGCTAACCCAGTCTCTGGAGTTTCAGTGAGGCGTAATGAAAACTCGGAGGTCATGTCGTACGGCGCGCACATCACTGTCGTCAATAGCGGCGAGCAGCAAGACATCTCAGCGTAACAGGAACTATGTAAGGGTATTGTATAAGGTAAATAAATAAATAAATAAATAAATAAATAAAATAAATAAATAAATAAATAAAAGGGAAAGTACGAGACTAGGATAAGTTAAACTGTAGGATTTAACAATAACTAGATTAATATTGTGGGGGTTTTCTACCACATGTGTGGCGCGCGCCTGTTGAGTTGCTATTTTTCAGGTCACCAAACCACAGACCCGAGATGGAGGGACGACGGGCGAGCGAAAGTAGCGTAGTTGCATGTTCTTTATAGCACAGTAAAACTTAGACCTGCATAACAACATAATTTAATTAAAAGACGTAGAATGTAGATCGTTGGGATATGGTAGTTAATTCTTGAAGCATGTCTACTGTCGATCTATATAATTAATAGTAATATTAGTGCGGGCCCGCACATTTAGTTGTTCATCCATTACAAAGCATCAGTTATCACACACCATGTACTTACTGAGATCGGTCTCTACACGTATATCAAAATAAATTATTTCCATGTCTAGGTTAGATGTTATAATGATTGCCATAGATTAATAACTATAAAAGTAAAATAAGGGTGTCTGAAATGACAGACCATCAATGTTTCATTAGGTAAATTTATTATAACATAGAAGGTCATGGGAAAAAGTTAGGCATAAGACTTTTGTAAGAATTGTACAGATGACGAGGAACGTGGCAATGCAGAGGCCAGCCAGCGCAAAAACAAGAGGTCTTCGGCTACCTGCTAGAGGGCGAGCGTCCCGTCCTACACGCTGACAGTCACCCGGCTGCCTACCTGAGGGATTACACGGGACCCTTGCCCCGCCACAAGCGAAAGTGGGGCTGGCCGTTGACCCTGACACGCGACAGCCTGCTAGCTCTCCGGACGCGGCAGCCGCTTGGAGGGATTCCCTGCGGCAGACCACGTTGTCGTGAGTACACGAAGAAGATCACATATCGTGTCAGAACCTGCGCCTCATGTGCCTCAGGACAGAAAGGGACGCTCTATACTCACCTGTTTGGGTTTTTACAACTCACTAGCATTGGCCGATCTGCATACACAAAGCAGTATCGTGCCACACTAACAAATGTATGGTCTCATGTCTTACTTCTCCTCTCTATTAGAGAGCAGTTTTTAACAATAGTCGCTCCTAGTTCGATCCTGTATGGATGACCTCACACACTTGTGGAGTCACTCCACGTGCCATCATCCCTCGTCGAACTGCAATATTGGGAAACATAAAGTTCTGTCCAGCGAGAGAAGAGACCTAGACTAGTGATGTATCCCAACGAGTAGACCTCAGAGACAATTAATCGACGTGAGGAGAGCCTATCACTGTGTCTTCCTACCATACGGCCGTGATCATATGCGTGGGTCTGACTACAATCTCAACAGCGTACTGCAGACACTCCAGAACTCCCTATTGCTGTTGCCACAACGTAGCAACTACAACCGACGTTTAGCCTTATGTGATGTCAGTACAGTGGAATCAGTGAAGTGCCACGGATATTTCTAACAATGTGATTTAGTGCCTCATTCTCAGCACAGTCGTGAACTTTGTGCAATGTGCACGCACAATTTGATGCCCCATGAACCTTGTTTTTTTTCTTAAATTTCTTTCTCTTATGTTGTTTTGGTAATGTATGTCATACCTTGTATGCGTTTGTGTTTTACACTGTAATTCTTATTACAGATTACTGTATTGTTCTCCACACCATGTTTTTTTTGTATTTTGTGTTTATTGTTGTGTGTATGCAAACAGTGTGCCTGAAGTCCCCATAAACTGAAGCAGATACCACCACTGTCATTGTGAATGGACCATCAGTTCAGGGAACATTTTGTAAAGGTTATTCTTGCTGCAGGGAGACAGAATGAATCGGAGGTTGTAATTAGATTCTGAAAGCTCACAAAGAGATTGTTAACTTATATAGTATCATGTGTGAGTGAGTTCAGGTTAGTTTAATGATTAAAATTGTTGTAACATCTTGGGCATTTAATTGCGGAGCACTCCAACTCTGATTGTAAAGAATAAACTGCTCCATATTTGGCTCAGATGCCCGGGCCATATTTAGAGAGTGAATGTCTGCGTGAATCGGTGTTTGGGAAGGGGCTCCCTGGGTATGGATGTGTGATGTGAGTGTTAGTGTTCCATATTAAGAAGGTGAAGTTGGCTACATCATAAATAATCCTCCCTCTATGAGTTGCATTTTTCAGTTGCAATGATCTTTTTTATAGAGTGCGGTATGTGGAGTCACTTTGTAAGATTGTTCTTGGGCGATTGACTCACTACCTTGCTCCTAAGTGAGCCAACCGCTCACCAATTACAATCTAAAATGGCGTAGGGGCAATGAGAGGTGGCATGAGCCCCCTCTCATATTTCTATCTTACGATTCTCCTCTCTAGTTGCATGCGGTGGAGGGTTGCTTTTCCTTAACACGCGTACTTCCCACGCAGCGTCTCTCGTCACCCGGGTGGGCCGGTGACAGGCGGGCTCTGTGGAACTGGAGAGAGTTAAGCCGACGTGTGTGAGGCAGTCGAGTGAATGCTTTTCAGACGCCGACATTGTCAAGAGACACGCCCGCTGGGGTGTGAAGTAGCGGCTGGGCTAGAGGTTCCGTTACTTCAGAGAAACTTTGCGAAAACACTTTCTGGCGGGCTACCAGCGAGGCGTGGGAATGACTTGTGTACCCACGCAGTTGTGGCGGGAAAATTCCCGCACTTTCTGCAAAATCAGCACAGAAATTGGCGCCAAGAATCTCCATTGGTGGAATGGTAGTGCTCCGGCAATGGAGTGGAATTTCCGCCGGTTTTCGTGTTGCTGATTGGAACGTAACCACGACCACTGTCGTGGGGGCGGGAAGGTTGTGTGTTCGGCCTGTACGGGTGCTCTGGGTAGTCGGCGGTCGCCTTTCGGTCGAGGACGTCGGAGCAACCAGCCCTCGCCTGCGGTACGCCAGATCGTGTTCTGGGAGATAAGAAGACTGTTGGTAATGTACGTCCGCAGCACCGGCAGATAGGGATTTTCCTAGGTGATAATCAGAGCTCAGCAGAGCGCGCCTGTTCATCCTTTTCTAACTTTGTTCAGTTTCGAGTAGCAGCAATTACTATTGGGTTAGCTGTGTGTCTCTCTTGAGATTTGAGTGGAAAGGAATTGGCTCCACATACCACTTCGTCTTAAACCTCACGATCTAAGTTAGGGACAACTTCACCTTTACTGTGTTTGTATGAATCTCCAATTTTAGCCAATTTGATGTTTTATATTTCCTGTGTCTCTTTTACTATTCTGCGTTTAATCTTAATAAATCATATTGTTATTTTGGACAGAACTTTCTTTCTGTTAATCAATAGAGCAACCCTATCATTCCTCACTATGCTAATGAAACCTTTGTTTATTTAACTTATTTATCAAATTAAATTATTGCAGGTGCCAAACTCTCTTCTACTTCACTAGCAGGGTTGATTAGAGTCAGTTCGCGTATTTGTTTTATCCTTGTGCAACAGCAAAAGTCGGAGTTAGAATAGGGGGGGCTTAGAGCATGATTTACACATGTGGATTCTAGTAGAATTTAGTGATAAATACACTACTAGCCCCGGCACCTCGCAACTCTTTGGCGAAATGATGAAGCGAAAAATATGTCTTTTGGAGACATGATTCCTCCAAATTTACTAAATGCTGATGTCTTGAGAAATGCTAAAGAACGTGAAAGGGACAAACGATTTGGTATAACAACGAGTAAGCCTTTTGAAAACCTGTAAATCGCAAAGCATACAACCCATCGGGACGAAATTCACGCAGTCGAATTGGACCCATTCTTCTGTATATATTGGCTGAAAGATCAAAGTCAGTTGCACAAATATTGTCATCAAATCAATAGCAGTGTATATGATTCAATAGATGCTACAGGTGGCGTTGCATTTCGAGTTATTTCACGATTTGGGGATCTGTCAAACAGGGCTGACTGTGTGGAAATTAAGTCAAAGTACATATGCCTGTACCAGTACATGTGCATCCGCGAAGTAAATGTCACTAGTAAAGATCCAAATATCGTCAATCGATCATCAATCAGTTGCCCAACTTATCAGATGATATCCTCTAGGCATGACGCATAATTATTGTCATTTTTCTTTATGGAAATCGTCAGATCTGGAGCTCCCATACCAAAAATCATGGTAACTGATTTTGGTAAGGCTTTGTTGGTTGCCATTTCTAGAACAATAGCCAATTGCTCGGACTTAACAGATTATTTGAATAGGTGTTATAGTCATATTGTTTTGCATGAAAGAGTAATTCTACCCTCGTGTTGTTTGAGAATAGATTTAAACCATTTCATGATTTCAAGGTGGAAATGCTTCTCAAGAAGTAAATCACAAGTCAAACAACTTTATCTTCGAGTTTTGGCCGATATTTGCATGATGATACATTTTCGTGATATTGAAAGTGCTTTGCGCTCACTTTTGGTTGTTGCGTTGAGTGAACGTCTTGGTATTGATGAGTGCAGTCAAGAATATTCATCAATGGAACATCAGTGCCATCTTGATATCACTATCAGAGGTGGTCCATGTCATTCATATATTGACGAAAAGAAAGATGATGACAAGAAAACTGATGATGTTGAAAACAATGATGACTGGCTTTTGGAATCAATTTTGAACTCTAAGGAATCTACTGCAAACTCGTGAGTTGATAAGGCAAATCGTATCTACAATGAAGCTGAAGTCATCACGAATCAGACTAATGATGACAATCTCTTTGTTGTGAATCAGTACAACATTCCTAATGCTGCAGAGATGCTGAAAGAGTTGATGAACTATATACGACTGTGGACAGCTGTGATGTATCCTTCTTCCCGTATTCCTTCATCTATTCGTTCATCAGCAGCGATGGAAGGACAATTTTCATAATTATAGACAATAGGCTTTGACAAGCTGCCTTTACGACTAGACAAATTCATTTTTCAACATTTGAAGTGGCTGCATGAGGAAACAAAACAGTTAGCGCTACTTATGATGGAAAAAGAAGATTCAAAGCAAACTGTGAATCACAAACAAACTGAAGCATCATTGCCTTACCATGAAGAAGAAAACTGGAGAGGAAAAGATAAGAAGCTGAAGATAACAAACCCCAAAAGCAATCATATACTCGATAATTCTGAGAGCACACTGAACAATACCTTACGAAGTGAGACCCAACACGAAGATGGCAATGAGACAGAGTTAGACAAAATTTTAATAGTTTTGAATACAGATTTTCTCCTACTTCGAGCTCACTTATTATGAATGCGTAGAACAACAGTCAAGAGTGATAGTGTGTGTTTTCAGCGCTCTTCAGATAATAATTTACTGCCCAATTTGGACTCTAAAGAGATATTTCATTCCACAAAAGACTATCAAGAATCATACTTCAACAGGGATGTCACTGAAATTTCATCCTGTGGTTCGAAAACAGAAGAAAACAGAGAGACCTGTAACAATAAAATGGAGGAGAGTGCAATGCTGAAAAAGCTTCAAAATGAAATCGTTGTCACATCGAGCATACAAGCTAAGAGCAAGAAAAAACTACTTAGATGATTTCCCAAACTGGAATTCCACTAAGAAATTCATAGATATTAATTTGCCACTTTTCCTAAATGGGTCCTCAAGCAAATTCAAATCTGCTACCTACAACTTGAAGGGAACGTGCAGTTTCGATTCTTTGATGACCTTATTCATGCAAGCAATATCACTCAGTGATGATTTCAAAAGTAAAATTCAAATGGTGGGCCATCCATTTTTGGATCTGGCTTTGGATGTTTTGGACAAAAAAATTATAAACTCCCAGCATTTTAAGCAGAGATTTGATATTTTATACTCCTAAAAAAGGAGTAATCTCTCGAAAAATATTGTCTCTGAATGCAGGAATTATACGAGAAAATATTAAAAGATATCCCGATTTGCAACAAAAATATATCGTGTCTGACGTGCCTAAATTCATGCTATGTGAAACGACATTATATTTCCGTTGATACGTATGTTCTTTTCAGACTTGGTTATAATTTCATGCAAGAGGCTATAGATGCAACAAATGGAGTTCTAAAGACTATTTAAAATGCAAGAAAAGTAAAGGAGAAGCAGTCGAAGAAAAGAAATTCGGATGCTACTTGATGATGGATGCTAGTATAACAACTTGTCCACTAACTGAAGATCAGTTTCCTCCGAATCAAAGGAAGAAATGTGTTTTGCAAACGATCACGAAAGAAATCGTAGTCAACAATCAAGAGTACAATCTCGTTGGAGCCATTCATTCTAATATCTCCATCAAACATTACACGGCATATGTCTTCGATGGAACCTACTGGAAGCAGTACGATGACCTGTATAAAGATGTACAGAAAGTTTCAAAAGAAACGATAATTTCTCCGCACCTGTTCATGTATGTCACGACAGGAAAATTTTCAAATGGCAGCTACAAGACCGACGAGACGAAACAAGTAGTTCCTACATAGGAACTTTGCTTTATAAGGTAAGCAACTGCTAAAAGTTGGTATCTAAATATTACAAATATAGCTCTTATGTTAATTCTTAGTATCTTTGTTTCTGGTATCACAGCCTCCTGTTTTGGTTGCTAGAATAAGAGCATTTTATGCCCTAAATTTCACGTATATATTTTTTGTACTTATTTTTCTTAGTTGTTTCACACCTCATAAATTCTATGCTTATTTATTACTGAATTCCCTACATATGTATTTCCTTCTAGGTTTTAGTGTATCCTGAAGAAGAGCTGTCAACGGGACCTGTACATCACAGCCTGTAGTTTTTACTGGTACTCTGAAATTTAATAATGCAAGACTGTCAATATATTCAAGAATGAAACTTTTATCAAAGAATTGGTATATTGTGAGCTCCAGGTGAAAAAAATTGTAAATCTGTGGAATACACTGTGCAGTGAATATTGATGTTTTCTTACATACTGAATTACACGTAAATGTTATTTTAGGTTCAATGTACTTAATGCTATTCCAAATAAAAGATAAAAAACAAATTTTATTCTTTGAATTATTACATTGTTGAAACAGCAAACCAGTAATATTTACGTTTCATGTTTTGATTATTTAAAAAAAAATGTATTTTAAGAGTAAATTTTTTCTCCTAATGATTTAAGAACATAATATGAGATACTGCAGCTTAAAATACTTAATCCATTGTTGAATAATGTGGTTCAGTGTGTAGGCAAGCACAATATTATTATTCATCCATAGCTTTGTTTATGTAGCTTTAATAGTGGATGAGATACCGGTAACAGTATCTCGGTATGCAAACACGTTGATTACAGAAAACTGAAACTAAAGATTTGTATGTCATTCTCTTCTCAATGACGACATTGCAAACCATTCCTGTTCCATAATCTTGTTGATACCTTTCGTGTCCTTTTCATTTTCTTTATTTTTACTTCTTTTCTTTGTTATCCTGGCCTCCTTTTCATGCTTTCAGCAGCTTTTTCAGTTGATGTGACATGTTGCCTGTCCGCCCATACCAGCACAATGTTCATGTTGTTCCTAGTTTTGATGCCTGTTCTGCTCATTGTTTTTAATCTTTACTGCACCAGGCCGGCCAGAGTGGCCCAGCCGTTCTAGGCGCCACAGTCTGGAACCGCACGACCGCTTCGGTCGCAGGTTCCAATCCTGCCTCTGGCATGGATGAGTGTGATGTCCTTAGGTTAGTTAGGTTTATGTAGTTCTAAGTTCTAGGGGACTGATTACCTCAGAAGTTAAGTCCCATAGCACTCAGAGCCATTTGAACCATTTTTACTCCACCATTAAAACAAACTGCTACTGCTGAACCGCATTCTGATTTTGTTTTGTGCCATGTAAATATACATTTCTGAAAAAAAAAGGGTGCCAACTTCACAGTAAGTGAAAAGACTTTCTCCTTAAATTGCAATTATCTCGCAAACTATTAGCAGCACAAAAAATGTTATTTGTATTTTCGATAGAAGTATTGGGGCTCTGTTGAGAACTGTCCTCAGAACTGTTGTACGAATTTACTTTTTGCAAAAATCGACAAAAAATCGTTTCGATACCACAATTTTTACGAGTACTGTTGTTATCTTCGCTAAATTCTGCAGAACTATTGAAATTTTGTACAAAGAACTCTAGAACTATGGCATATCTGACAAGAACTCTGAAAAAATATACATTTCTGAAAAAAAGGGTGCCAACTTCACAGTAAGTGAAAAGATTTTCTCCTTAAATTGCAATTATCTCGTCAACTATTAGCTGCACAAAAAAATGTTACTGGGATTTTCGATAGAACTCTTGGAGCTATATTCAGAACTGTGCTCAGAACTGTCGTACTTATTTACATTTTGCGGAAAATGACAAAGAATGTTTTCGATACGAAAATTTTTTCGAGTATTGTTGTTTTTTTCGCTAAATTCTGCAGAACTATTGAAATTTTGTACAAAGAACTCTAGAACTATGGCATATCTGTCAAGAACTCTGAAAAAAATATACATTTCTGAAAAAAAAGGGTGCCAACTTCACAGTAAGCGAAAAGATTTTCTCCTTAAATTGCAATTATCTCGTAAACTATTAGCTGCACAAAAAAATGTTACTGGGATTTTCGATAGAACTCTTGGAGCTCTATTCAGAACTGTGCTCACAACTGTCGTACTTATTTACATTTTGCGGAAATTGACAAAGAATGTTTTCGATACGAAAATTTTTTCGAGTATTGTTGTTTTTTTTCGCTAAATTCTGCAGAACTATTGAAATTTTGTACAAAGAACTCTAGAACTATGGCTTATCTATCAAGAACTCTGAAAAAAATATAGATTTCTGTAAAAAAGGGTGCCAGCTTCACAGTGGGAGCTCTTATAGAGTTCTTAATTATGTTGCAATTTCCTCTTAAACTGTTACCTGCACAAAAAAAGACTACCAGGATTTTCGATAGAACTCTTCACGTGGTGTCCAGAACTGTCATCAGAACTGCTGTACGAATATATTTATATTTTCTGTAGAGAAAGTGTGTCCCACATTAAATCAATTTATCTCATAAACTATTATAGCCATAGAAAAATGTTATTGGGATTTTCGATAGAGCTGTTGGGGTTCTGTTCAGAACTGTCCTCAGAACTGTTGTACGAGTTTAATTTTTGCGAAAATTGACAATGAATGTTTTCGATACGAAAATGTTTTCGAATATTGTCGTTTTCTTCGCTAAATTCTGCAGAACTATTGAAATTTTGTACAAAGAACTCTAGAACTATGGCATATCTGACAAGAACTCTGAAAAAATATACATTTCTGGAAAAAAGGGTGCCAACTTCACAGTAAGTGAAAAAATTTTCTCCTTAAATTGCAATTATCTCGTAAACTATTAGCTGCACAAAAAAATGTTACTGGGATTTTCGATAGAACTCTTGGAGCTCTATTCAGAACTGTGCTCAGAACTGTCGTACTTTTTGCATTTTGCGGAAATTGACAAAGAATGTTTTCGATACGAAAATTTTTTCGAGTATTGTTGTTTTTTTCGCTAAATTCTGCAGAACTATTGAAATTTTGTACAAAGAACTCTAGAACTATGGCTTATCTATCAAGAACTCTGAAAAAAATATACATTTCTGAAAAAAAGGGTGCTAACTTCACACGACTAAAAGTATCGACGTCAGTCGTTGAGGCTGGGCACGAAGTCGGTGTTCCAAAACATCCCAAAGGTATTCTGTAGGTTTCAGCTCATGATTCTGTGCAGCCCAGTAAATTAAAAGGATGTTATTGTCGTGTAGCCACTCCGCCACAGGCCGTGGATTATGAACTGGTGCTCGATCGTGTTTTAAGCGTAAATCGCCATCCCGGAATTGCTCTGCAACAGTGGGAAGCACGAAGATGCTTAAAGCCAGCCTGAGTGGGCGAGCGGTACTAGACGCTACAGTCTGGAACCGTAAGACCACTACCGTCGCAGGTTCGAATCCTGCCTCGGGCGTGGATGTGTGTGATATCCTTAGGTTAGTTAGGTTTAAGTAGTTCTAAGTTCTAGGGGACTGATGACCTCAGTAGTTAAGTCCCATAGTGCTCAGAGCCATTTGAACCATTTTTGAAGATGCTTAGAACATCAGTGTTGGACTGTGCTGTCACAGTGCCACGCAAAACGACAAGGAGTTCAAGCCCCCTTCACGAATAACACGACCAGACCATAACACCACCGCCTCCGAATTTTACTGTTGGCACTACACTCGCTGGCAGATGACGTTCACCGGGCGTTCGCCATACCCACATCCTGCCATCGGATCGCCACATTGTGTACCGTGATTCGTTACTCCACACAACGTTTTTCCACTGTTCAATCATCCAATGTTTACGCTCCTTACACCAAGCGACGCGTCGTTTGGTATTTACCGGCGGGATGTGTGCCTTATGATCTGCCACTCGAGTACGAACTCCAAGTTTTCGCACCTCCCGCCGAACTGCCACAGTACCTGCAGTGGATCCTGATGCAGTTTGGAATTCCTGTGTGATGGTTGGATAGATGTCTGCCCATTACACGTTACGACGCTCTTCAACTGTGGGCGGTCTCTGTCAGTCAACAGACGAGGTCGGGCTGTACGCTTGTGTTCTGTGCGTGCCCCTTCACGTTTCCACTTTACTATCGCATCGGAAACAGTGGACCTAGGGACGTTTAGGAGTGTGGAAATGTCGCGGACAGACGTATTACAGAAATGACACCCAATCACCTGACCACGTTTCAAGTCGGTGAGTTCCGCGGAGCGCCCCATTCTGCTCTCTCACGATGTCTAATGACTACTGAGGTCGCTGATATGGAGTACCTGGCAGTAGGTGGCAGCACAATGCATCAAATATGAAACACGCATGTTTTTAGGGATGTCCGGATACTTTTGAGCACATAGTGTACATGCAAAATACATCTACTTAAACAAGCAGATAAAAGTCCGCCTCACGCAGTCTCCACTCTTTTCGATCTCAATATGTAAATACAGACAAGACGGGGTTTGAATGCTAGGAAATGGCATCGACCGCAGTTGAGCGATGCGTATCAAACAGATTCCCCACGATACACAAAACATATCAGAACGGTGTTGCTGAAGCATCAGAAGAAAAGCACGCAAATTTTGAAAAGAACGGAAGAACACCTAGATCGTCAAAGTTTTACAACAGCTCGAAATTTAGCGGACATGTCTTGAATAGTTTTCTCAAAATCTGAAAGAAAACAGAGAAATTCCGGTCATATGTAAAGTACAGCAGCAGCAAGACGCAATCAATACATTCACTGCGCGTTAACAATGGTGATGTTACTGATGACAGTGCCAGTAAATAAGAGTTACTAAACATCGTTTTTCCCACATTCGTTCACCGAAGAAATCGAAGTAAATATTCCAGAATTCGAATAAAGAACAACTGTCAACGTGAGTAACCTAGAAGTAGTTGTCCTCGCTGTAGCGAAGCAGCTCAAATCTTTTGATAAAGGGAACTCTTCCAGTCCCGACTGTATACCAGTCAGGTTCCTTCCAGGCTACGCTGATGCAACAGCTCCGTACTTAGAAGTCGCATACAACCGCCCGCTCCACGGAAGACCCCTACCCGAAGACTGGAAAGTTGCACGAGTCACACCAATATTAAGGACGGAAACAGGAGTAATCCTGTGCAGTACAGATCCATATTAGTAACGACGATTTGCAGTATGATTTAGAAGATGCACTGTGTTCGAACATTATGAATCACCTGGAAGAAAACGATCTATCGAGAGATAACCAGCACGTATTCAGTAAATATCGTTCTCGTGAAAAAACAACACGCTCTTTATTCTCACGAAGTGCTAATTGATTTAATATTCTTATGTTTTCAGAAGACTTTTGGCACTGTTCCTCACAGGCGGAATGTTATCAAATTACGTGTGTCTCAGTTGTGCGAGTGGATTCGTGATTTCATGTCGGTAAGGTCATAGTTCGTAGTAATCGACGGAAACTCATCGAGTAATTCCCAAGGAATATTTATGGGACTTCTGCTGTTCCTGATCTACATGAATCATTTAGGAGACAATCTGAACAGTCCACAAAGATTTATTCATCTACATCCACATCTACAAGGGTACTGCAAGTCACATTTAAGTGCTTGGCAGAAGGTTCATCGAACCACTTTCACAATAATTCTCTATTATTCCAATCTCGTACAGCGCGGAGGAACGAACACCTATATCTTTCAGTGCAAATTCTGATTACCGTTATTTCATTATGGTTTTCGTAGATCAGCGTAAGCAAAATATTTTCACATTCGGAGGAGAAAGTTGCTGATTGAAATCTCGTGAGATGGTTACGTAGCAACGAAAAACGCCTTTGTTTTAATGATTTCCAGCCCAAATCCTGTATCATTTCAGTGACACTCTCTCCCATATTTCGCAATTATTCAAAACGTGCTGCCTTTCTTTGAACTTTTTTGATGTACTCTGTCAATCCTATCTGGTCCTTAGGATCCCACACCGTGCAACAGTATCCTAAAAGACGACGGACAAACGTAGTGTAGGCAGTCTTTTGAGTAGACCTGTTACATGTTCTAAGTGTTTTGCCAATGAAACGCAGTCTTCGGTTAGCCTTTCTCACAACATTTTCTATGTGTTCCTTACAATTTAAAATGTTGGTTATTCTGATTCCTAGCTATATAGTTAAACTTAACGGTGCTTAGATTTGACTGATTTATCATGTAACCGAAGTTTAACGAATTCCTTTTAGCACTCATGTTGATGATCTCACACTTTTCATTATTTAGCGACAATTATCAATTTTCCCACTATACATATATTTTTTTCTAAATTGTTTTACAATTCGTTTGGATCCTCTGATAACCTCATTAGTCGATAAACATCATCCGCAAGGTGCCTGCTCAGACTGTGGCTCTGAGCACTATGCGACTTAACTTCTGATGTCATCAGTCGCCTAGAACTTAGAACTAACTAACTAACCTAAGGACATCACACACACCCATGCACGAGGCAGGATTCGAACCTGCGACCGTAGCGGTCACGTGGTTCCAGACTGAAGCGCCTAGAACCGCACGGCCACACCGGCCGGCGCTCAGATTGTCTCCCAAATAGTTTACGTATATGAGGAACAACAAAGGTCCGATAACACTACCTTGGGGAACGCTAGAAATCACTTCATTTTACTTGATGACTTTCTGTCACTTACCACGAATTGCGACCTCTCTTACAGGAAATCACGAATCCAGTCGCATAATTGAAACGATATTCCGTCAGCACGCTATTTCACTACAAGCCACTTGCTGCTGATGCTGTAATTTATTATTGTCGTAAAGTCATCAGATGATCAAAAACAATTTCAAAATGGTTTAGACAAGATATTTGTGTGATTTGAAAAGTGGCAACTGACTCTAAATAATGGAAAGTGTGAAGTCATTAACATGAGTAGTAAAATATGTCCGCGAAATTTCAGTAACACGATAAATTGCGGAAATCTAATTGAGTTACACAATTAGAGATTATGATTACGAGTAAATTAAATTGGAAATGTCACATAGGTAATGTGTGTGGGAAGGCTAACGAAAGGCGTCGATTTATTGGCAGAAGATTATAAAGCTGCAGCAGGTCTACTAGAGAGACTGCCTACACTACACTTGTCCACCCTGTTCCGGAATACTGCTGTATTGAGTGGGATTCTTACCAGGTAGGATTGACGGACATCGTAAATGTCCAAAGAAGGGCACTCGTTCTGTATTACCACGAACTAGGGGAGAGTGTGCAACGAATACAATAGCCGGCCGGGGTGGCCGAGCGGTTCTAGGCGCTACAGTCTGGAACCGCGCGACCGCTATGGTCGCAGGTTCGAATCCTGTCTCGGGCATGGGTATGTGTGATGTCCTTAAGTTACTTAGGTTTAAGTAGTTCTAAGAAGTCCCATAGTGCTCAGAGCCATTTGAATCACTTGAACGGATATAATACAGGAATTGGGGTGGCTGTCATGAAAAAAAAAAGACCTTTCACGTTAAGAGAGGTTCTTCTCATGAAACTGCAATCACCAGCTTTCTCCTCAGAGTGTGGGAATATCTTTTTTGGCGCCCATCTACACAGAGAAGACGAAGAGAAATCAGGGTTCACATGGAAAGATTTAAATGTTCATTTCTCCCGCAGGCTGTTCGAGAGTGGAACACTAGCCACGTAACTTGAAGGTACAATGTAGTTCGATGAACTGCTTAAATGTGAATTGTAGAGTGATCCTACAGATGTAGACGTACATGTAGTCCTTCACTGGTGGCCTGTGAACGTTTTACCTTGTTTCAGAGCACTATGTGCAAGTCAAGCCGCCTGTTTGAGTACATAACTGTGTAACTGCGTAACGTCGAGTGAGTCGACACTGTACGAAGATGTACTCACCGAGGTCTTGGCAGTACGTCTCCCACATCAGTCCATCGCCGTAACTCATTTCGTCGGTGACGTTGGCGACGTGGTTACAGACACAGTCGAGCATCGAGGAGTTATTTGCTGCCAGCAAAACCAGCAGCGACGTAGCCACGCCCGCTGGGTCCATTGTCGAATACTCACGCTGGGTGGGAACGAACACACGCGGTGCGTACCGCAGGGAGCACTGACTGAGTGTGCGCTACGTGCAGCGGAAGTGTTTCCGCAGGAAGGTTAAACCGCAGGAAGCGTGACGTCCCCCACCCGTGACTCGCTCATTTTTCCCTTTACTTTACCAGTCATCAACTGCGGACACGCATTCGACACAAAAGAGTATTTGTTTCACAAATACGCCTGCAACGTGGACTTAGGACGACATCGTGTTACACTAAGAGACTTGTAGCAGATGTCCAGGCATACTGGTTTACTATTCCGACACAAAAATCTCATGACGTGCCAGTCTTTAACAATGAATTGGGAACTGATGCACATTCAAGTGCCAAAGAAACTGGTACACCTGCCTAACACCATGTAAGGCACCAGCGAGCACGCAGAAGTGCCGCATGTCTGAAGCAGTGCTGGAAGGAATGAACACCATAACTCCGCAAGAGGGAGTGAAGATGTCTTCTGGATAGCACGTCGCAGCACATACCAGATGTGCTCAGTGATGTTCATGTCTGGAGAGTTTGGTGGCCAGTGGAGGTGTTTAAACCCGTAAATGTGTTCCCGAAGCCACTCTGTACTAATTCTCGACGTTTGGGACGTCGCATTGTCCTGCTGGAATTGCCCGAGTCCGTCCGAATGCAAAGTGGACATGAATGGATGCAGGTCATCAGGCAAGGTGCTTACGTACGTGTCACCTGTCAGAATCGTATATAGACGTATCAGAGGTCCCATATCACTCCAAGTACACATGCCCCACATCCTTACAGAGCCTCCACCAGCAGGGATTCATGAGGTTGTCTCCATACCTGTACACATCCATCCGTCGCTATAACTTGAAACGACACTCGTCCGACCAGGTAACATGTTTCCTGCCATCAACAGTCCAACGTCGGTGTTGACGGGCCCTGGCGAGGCGTAAAGCTTTGTGTTGTGCCGTCATCAAGGGTAGACGAGTAGGCCTTTGGTTCCAAAAGACCATATCGATCATGTATTGTTGAATGGTTCGCACGCCGATACTTGTTGATGGTGCAGCATTGAAATCTTCAGCAATTTGCATAAGTGTTGCACTTCTGTGACGTTAAACTATTCTCTTCAGCCGTCGTTGGTACCGTTCTTGCAGGATGTTTGTCCGGCCGCAGCGACGTCAGAGATTTGATGTTTTACCCCGTACGATATGATCGTACGGGGGAAACTCCCCACTTAATAATCCACCTCGGATATGCTGTGTCCCATCGCTCGTGCGCCGACTATAGCACCACGTACAAACTCACTTAAATGTCGATAACCTGACACTGTAGCTGCAATAACCAATTTAATGGTTGTGCCAGACACTTGTTGTCTTATTTAGGCGCTGCCGACCGCAGCGCCGTGTTCTGCTTATTTACATATCTCTGTATTTGAATATGGATGCCCATAACAGTTTCTTTGGCGCTGCATTGTAGATCTACAAAGGGCGTTCAAAAAGTTTTGCACAGTCATCTCTAATTTTTTTTTTATTTTTGCAGGAGGAGAGTTAAATTTTTTGTGAATAAACTTGGAACATTCAGCTATCAGTTGGTATATAAAAGTATTTCCTTTTATTTACAGGTGAGCCATAATGGACCGTGAGGTAGATGTCAGGCTGCGACCACGGTCGATGATGGAGTTCCCTTCCAAACAGGAGATAACTCTGCCACATTGATTCACAGGAAGTTGCTCCCTGTTAATAGGGAGGACACTGTGGATCGTAGCAGTATCCAGCGGTGGTTGCAGAGGTTTAAAGAAGTTGATTTCTCTCTACTGGACAGTCCACGATGCGGTATACCATCGACGGCAGTGAGTGACGTGAATAAGGAGACCATTGATCAAATCACCCAAAATGACAGATGTTTGACGACACGACAGATTGCTGAAATGACTCGTTTGTCATTGGGTAGTGTGGTATCACTGGTACAATCACTAGGGTACAGAAAAGTCTCTGCACGTTTGGTGCCTAGATTACTGACAAGCGAAATGAAAACGATGAGGATGTGCTAGGGTCTCATGAAGACCTTTACTGAAGAGTGGAAACGGTGTCTTGACGGCGTCATTACACAGGATGAAACATGGTTGTTTTTGTCCGAACCTGAGAGCAAAGTCCAATCCATGGAGCGGCGCCATCCAGGTTCCCCTCGGAAGTAGAACCAAAGAGGTTCACGAACAGCAGGGTGACAGGTGATGGCCTCGTTCTTCTGGGATCAGTGTGGTGTCGTTTTCATTGACTTCTTGGAACCTAGCTGCACAGTTAATCGGGACCATTACTGTTCGTCAATGGACAAGCTGCGACGTGCCATCAAGACCCACAGACCACAGCTTCAGCGTCAGCTCATGAGACTACACCGTGACAATGACAAACCCCATACAGCCTTTATGCCGCAGAAGAAAATTAGGATAATGGGTTGGAAAATTGTTCCTCATCCTCCGTACGGTGCGGACTTGGCTCCATCTGATTTTTACCTCTTTGATCGTCAGAAGGCCCACCTGCGCGGTAAAACATTTGATAGTGAGACTTATTTCCTGTGTCACACCATGGCGTAAAAGTCAATACCCAGAATTTTACCAAAGTGCATTTACGTCATGGAAAGAACGTTGGGCCAGATGCATCACAGCTGATGGAGGCTACATAGGGTAGGCTCAATGTAGAGCTAAATGTTCCAAGTATGTTCGCAAAAAATTTCATTCTCCTCCTGCAAAAAATAAAAAATTAGAGACGACTGTGCAAAACTTTTTGAACGCCCTTTGTGCATTAAATGTATTCAAATTGTGAATATGGACAACCATAAGCTGTGGAGTGGAGTGATGACAGTGAAAATTTGTGCCGGTCCGGGACTCGAACCCGGACGTGCCACTCGTCGCGAGTGGCCGCCTTACCATTAGGCTATCCGAGCGAGACCCGCGGCCAGCCGCAAACACCTGTTTGTTGTCACCCATGTGTCTGCAGGCTGTACTCTTACCTCCATTATGTGTATTCCAACACAGGGGAGACGTTTCTGTATAAAGTCGCCTGCCTACAGTCGAAGGATGAATACGACATTGCAGAGCCTGTGTTATTCCGAATTACGATGCAGGCACGTCGAAACGAGCTTCACATCGTAATTCGGAATATCACAGGCACTGCAATATCGTATCGTTATATAAATCCGTCGATAACTGCGTTTGCAACAAAATGAATTTATTGATCAAAATGATTGATTATTCAGGAAATACGCTAATGAGCGAACACATGACCACCACGGCAGTCCGAGAAGCTGAATGCTGCCAGATACCGCTTAGTGTATGTATGTACTGTAGTAAGTGCGAGAAAACTGCGCTATTAGGATATTAGTTGAGCAGACAAAGCCACCACATCATCTGCTGGGGGGGAGAGGTGGTGGTGGTTGTGAGGGGAGGGGTGGCGAGGGGGGTACGCCAGGGGGGATTCCTTCGAAACGGAGAAAGCTGCACCCCTATAGTCGGATCTGAAAATCGCAGCACCAAGGAGCAGTTGTGCAACATAAACGAAAGTTGGGAGGCGTCTTTCTGCTTCAGAATGATGATGTCTATCCAGATTTAAGAGCAGTGCCAGTCGCACAAGAGTGTGGCTAGCAGCGCCACTATGGGGATGCAAAACAAGTTTCCTTTAAATACTTTCTGCAACGTTCGAGAGCGTTAATTACCTTTGAAACTGTCCGCCCCCGGTAGTTGAGTGGTCAGTGCGACAGAATGTCAATCCTACGGGCCCGGGTTCGATTCCCGGCTGGGTCGGACATTTTCTCCGCTCAGGGACTGGGTGCTGTGTTGTCCTAATTATCATCATTTCATCCGTATCGACGCGCAAGTCGCGAAAGTGGCGTAAAATCGAAAGACTTGCACCTGGCGAACGGTCTACCCGACGGGAGGCCCTAGTCACACGACATTTCATTTATCTTTGAAATTGGACTTTGCCAATTGATGTTTGTCACTGGGGCTAAAAGAGGTTGTGTATTAGGGCTGCAGCCGGCCGCGGTGGTCTAGCGGTTCTGGCGCTGCAGTCCGGAACCGCGGGACTGCTACGGTCGCAGGTTCGAATCCTGCCTCGGGCATGGGTGTGTGTGATGTCCTTAGGTTAGTTAGGTTTAAGTAGTTCTAAGTTCTAGGGGAGTTATGACCTAAGATGTTGAGTCCCATAGTGGTCAGAGCCATTTGAACCATTATTAGGGCTACAAGAAGGTCCATGTTCCTTCTGCAACGTTACAGGAAAACTTGGCCGGAATGCCACTGTACATCATTGTTGCCACAAGTGGTCACGGCAATCTACTACGGAGCCAATAAGATTGGACTCCAAACGGCCACGTGGAGCTACAGAAAGGGAAAACAATTGTGTTTGGTGTATGGCTCTGGCGTGCCGTACTGCATCTGCAGCGGCAGCTTAGGTGGAAGTTGGCACCACAATGACACAGTGAACTGTTACAAAGTGGTTACTTCACGAACAGGTCCGAGGTGGATGCCTTGTAGCGTGCATTCTACTACCTACAGACCAGCGACGTTTGAGACTTTAGTGATGTCAAGCGAGAACTCAGTGGAGCGCAGCAGGGTGGAGGTGTCGTGTGTTTCCTGGTGGAGGTTGGTTCTGTGGTGTCACCGCTAGACACCACACTTGCTAGGTGGTAACTTAAATCGGCCGCGGTCCTGTAGTACATGTCGGACCCGCGTGTCGCCACTGTGTAATCGCAAAACTAGCGCCACCACATGGCAGGTCACAAGACACGGACTAGACCTCGCCCCAGTTGTACGGACGACATTGCTTGCGACTAGACCTACGAAGTCTTCCTCTCATTTGCCGAGAGACAGATTGAATAGCCTTCAGCTTAGTCCATAGCTACTACCTAGCAAGGCGCCATTTGTATCAGTGCCTATAGCTAACGAATATTCAAGAGAGATGTATTCCAAGGATTCATTAAAGTTAAGTATAAAAGAAGCTCCCTTCTTTTCTTTATAGTTTTCATCCAGTATCCTGTTTCAGACTTCACGCCCGTCTGCGTTAGCCTTGCGTGCCTATCGGCTTCCTCCTTGTGTCTATGCTGTATGAAATAGACACAACAATATTTGGCGACGAGTAAAAGAGTTTGTATTAATTTGCTTGTGTCATGGCTTCGCCACAATCTCCAGATGTACTGTCCGAATTTTTTCGCTTGCAGAATCAGCAGACGCAGGCGTTATTGGAAGCCCTTGGGCAGCTCGTCCAGCGTCAACGTGCGCTGCAAACCGATGCGGCAGCCGCCGCTTCATCGCTACAGCAGCCACACAACGCGGTCGCACCGCCATTTAGGCCCTTTGAGGCCACGTGCGAAACCTGGACTGAGTGGGCCAGCCAGTTCCAGTTTCATCTCGCAGCCTACAGAATTCAAGGTAACGAGCGGCAGCCGTTTTTGCTTTCTTGTGTCGGTGTGTCTACCTACCGTGTGATAGTGAAATTGTTTCCCCGACGCGACGTAGCAACTCTGTCCTACGAAGAAATTTTGTCTGCTTTAGATGCCTATTTCAAAGAAACAGTTAATGTAGTTGCCAAACGGTATACGTTTTTTCGTACAAAACGTACGGCCGGTCAGACTAATAGGGAGTGGGTTGCAACTTTGCAAGGACTTATTAGGGAGTGTGCCTTTGAATGTGACTGTGGACTTCCTTATTCAGACACTATGGTGCGTGATGCAATAGCACAGAACGTTTCTGATGTTCGCATAAGGGAACAGATTTTGAAACTAGTTAATCCCTCCCTTCAACAAGTGATAGACATATTGGATAGGCAAGACACACTTGACTTTGCTCAGGACTCATTTGAACCTTCGCCAGCCGTGTGTCACATTAACCGGCCCGCCGGCCGCGCTGCACGGGACGCTAAGCGGCCCTCGCGCCTGTCAGCACAGCAGCGGCAGCCTAGCTCGCAAACACGTGCGCCGCGAAAGCAAGCTAATGCAGTGAAATCATGCCCGCGGTGTGCTACTAGACATTCGCGTGAAAATTGCCCGTCACGCCAAGCTATTTGCTTTTACTGTCAAAAGAAAGGACATGTTCAAAGTGTTTGCCAGAAAAAGCTTCGATCCGACAATCACAATAATTCCAGGCCCTTTGCTTCGCGCCGGCATCGAACCCAGGACAATCAGGCTCGTGGACCTTCGCCCATGGACATTCATGTCGTTCATTCCCACCCGTCCAGTGACACTTTAGCTAACAGTGACTGTGTTCGTCCCACCAAAAGTGTGCGTCGACGTCGCCGGAAATCCCGTAAAGTCGCAAGTGCTTCTGTACCTGTATCAGTTCAAATTGCACGTGACAGTCGCTCTTGTCGTCAGCAGGACAATAAACTTTTTGTTGACTTAGACTTTGAAGGAAAAGTGATCCCATTCCAGCTCGATACCGGAGCTGCAGTTTCATTGCTCAATCACGACACGTACAAACAACTGGGCAAACCGCCATTGCGTGCCGCAAATGTTAAGTTAACTAGTTACTCAGGACAGCCGATCCCTGTGTTAGGACAGTGCAGCCTTCTTGCCACATACAAGGGACAAACGAAACTTGTATCATTTTACGTTCTTCGTTCTTCTAGTGCAGTGAACTTGTTTGGTTTAGATTTGTTTCAATTGTTTAATATGTCTATAGTAAATCAGGTCCTATCAGTGAATCAGACTGTGCCTTCCGCCAGTGTTTCTAGTCTTTGTGAAGAATTTGCAGACATTTTTGCACCGGGCCTTGGTTGCGCTAAGAACTATGAAGCGCATTTGGAACTGAAAGACAACGCGCAACCGAAATTTTTCAGAGCGCGCAATGTTCCCCACGCATTGCGTGATGAGGTCGCAAGAACATTAGCCGATTTAGAATCTCAAGGTGTAATTGAACGTGTGCAGGCTTCTCTCTGGGCCTCACGCTTAGTAATTTTGCCAAAACCTTCCGGAAAATTGAGACTTTGTGTGGACTTCAAAGCCACTGTGAATCCGCAACTTGTGACTGCTACTTTTCCTTTGCCCCGCCCGGAAGATCTTTTTGACAAACTATGCCCGGGAAAATATTTTTCAAAATTGGACCTCGCAGATGCGTACTTGCAGATACCTGTGGACGAAGAATCCCAGCGCGTCTCAGTGGTAAACACGCATCTTGGCTTGTATCGCTTCAAAAGACTGCCGTTCGGGTGTGCATCCGCCCCTGCATTGTTTCAGCAATATTTACAAACTATTTGTGCGTCGGTCCCTACTGCTGCGAACTATCTGGACGATATTGTGATCTCAGGAAAGACAGAAGCCAAACATTTGCAGAATCTCCGAACATTATTTCAGGTCTTGCGTCAGAATGGTCTTCGCTTGAGGAAGGACAAATGTGTGTTTTTTGCTCGTGACTTACCGTACCTGGGCCATGTCCTTAACGCCCAAGGAATACATCCGAGTCCAGAACACCTCCGTGCCATACAGGACTTGCCGTCACCACAAAACGTGAAACAGCTACAGAGTGTGCTGGGTAAGGTAAATTATTATCATCGGTTTCTGCGCAATGCTTCTTCCATTTCAGCTCCGCTTCATCGCTTACGCCGTAAAGGTGTTCCGTTCGTCTGGACGACGGAATGCGAACGCGCCTTTCGCCAGTTGAAATCGGCGTTACTTTCACATACTTGCCTTACGCCATTCGATCCCCGAAAACCCCTTTTGTTGATGGTAGATGCATCGGATTTCGGGATCGGTGCTGTGCTTGCGCACAAAGATGGCTCGCATGATCGCCCTATTGCCTTTGCGTCCAAATTGCTCTCATCTGCGCAAAGAAATTATTCACAGATAGAGAAAGAAGCTTTAGCTCTCGTGTTTGGTGTTACCAAGTTCCATGACTTCTTGTATGGTCGTCACTTTACAATCATCACGGACCACAAACCTTTGACATCGCTTTTTCATCCGCACAAGCCTGTACCTCCACGTACAGCGCAGAAATTCATTCGCTGGTCACTTTTTCTCTCGCAGTACCGCTACGATATCTTGTATCGGTCCACTGCTAAGCACGGCAACGCTGATGCGTTGTCCCGTTTGCCTTTTGCTGAGGATAAAGCATTCGATTCTTCCGAACTTGCTTGCATGTTCATTGATTCGGAAGCCGATGACGTGGTCGCATCGTTTCCGATTGATTTTCGTCGTGTAGCTACAGCCACAGCAGCTGACCCTGTCCTTGCTACTGTTTTGCGTTTTGTTGCTACGCAATGGCCCTTGTCAAAGTCACGGATCGAGGATCCTTTGGTTCGCCGTTTTTTTGCTCACAAGGAGAGACTTTTTGTACGACGTGGTGTTTTGTTGTTGCGTTCTGATAATGATCAGTCCAGAGTCGTGGTCCCACGTTCGTTACAGTCCTCTGTCTTACGGCTTCTTCACCAAGGACATTGGGGTATAGTGCGTACGAAACAACTTGCTCGTCAGCACTGTACTTGGTTCGGAATCGATGCTGCGATTACGAATATGTGCTCCTCTTGCGTGGCGTGTGCCGAACAACAATCCGCACCGCCGCGGAAATTCTTTGCATGGCCGAACGCCACTTCCCCTTGGCAACGCTTGCCCATCGATTTTGCTGGTCCATTCTGGAATGCTCGATGGTTGGTTGTGGTCGATGCTTTCAGTAATTTTCCTTTTGTTGTCCGGATGTCTTCCACGACGTCTTCTGCCACAATCCACGCCTTGTCTGCTATCTTTTGCATTGAAGGTCTTCCGCAGACCATTGTTTCCGACAATGGCCCACAATTCGTGTCCGCAGAATTTCAGTCATTCTGCAAGGCCAATGGTATTCAACATCTGACATCCGCGCCGTTTTCGCCTCAGTCAAACGGTGCCGCTGAACGATTGGTCCGGACTTTAAAGTCACAGATGTTGAAATTGAAAGAGTCGCATTCTCGGGAGGACGCATTGTTGCTCTTTTTGTCTTCGTATCGCTCTCAGCCCCGCGATGGTCGCTCGCCGGCTGAATTGCTCCATGGTCGTCCTCATCGAACTTAGATGTCTTTGCTGCATCCGCCGCATCTGGTTCCTGTGCAGCGGCAGACTCCTGCTTTTGCTCCTGGCGACGTTGTCTATTATCGCACCTATCGCGGTTCACAGCGTTGGCTCGCAGGGCGCATTCTTCGCTGCCTCGGCCGCGCGATGTATTTGGTTTTGGGGGCCTCTGGTGAGGTGCGTCGGCATCTCAATCAGCTGCGCCTCTGTCGTCGCCTGGGTTCTGCCGCTCCCCGTCTGCTTTCAGCGACGGAGCCGTCAGGTCAGCGCCCTGGGGACCCATCTACTGGCTCGCCTCATCCCCAGGTGTTACCGACGCTGCCGTCCATTTTGCCTCATGGCGTCGCGCCGCCGCCGCTGCAGCCGCCGCCGGTGCCGCCCGCAGTGGACGCGTCGCTGCAACCGCATGGCGCCTCCCTGGGTCACGCGCCGCCGCTCGCTTCCCGTGACCAGCTGTCCTCCGCCATGGACCTCTTGCCCGCTCCGGACCAGATGTCGTCTTCGCCCGTCGGGTGCTCCGACCACATGGAGGTCGACCCTTCGGCCCCTCTTGTCTCATTACGTGCGCATACACCTCATGTTGACGTGCACCCTGGACTAGGTTTGCAGGCGTTTCCTAGCTCCCCTCGGACCGAATGGCCGGGTGCGGGTGGCACAGCCTCGCCTGTTGTTAGGCTCCCCACCTCATCGCATACGTCAACATGGGGTCCTCCCCACGGCGGGCGGAAGCCTTATCTCACGACCGTTCGCCGATTTGCGGGGGAGGAATGTGGTGTCACCGCTAGACACCACACTTGCTAGGTGGTAACTTAAATCGGCCGCGGTCCTGTAGTACATGTCGGACCCGCGTGTCGCCACTGTGTAATCGCAAAACTAGCGCCACCACATGGCAGGTCACAAGACACGGACTAGACCTCGCCCCAGTTGTACGGACGACATTGCTTGCGACTAGACCTACGAAGTCTTCCTCTCATTTGCCGAGAGACAGATTGAATAGCCTTCAGCTTAGTCCATAGCTACTACCTAGCAAGGCGCCATTTGTATCAGTGCCTATAGCTAACGAATATTCAAGAGAGATGTATTCCAGGGATTCATTAAAGTTAAGTATAAAAGAACTTTTCTTTATAGTTTTCATCCAGTATCCTGTTTCAGACTTCACGCCCGTCTGCGTTAGCCTTGCGTGCCTATCGGCTTCCTCCTTGTGTCTATGCTGTATGAAATAGACACAACAGGTTCCGTCTCGGTGCCAGTGATGGCCCGGAGTTGACTAGGAGGAGGCGACTTGAGTGCCTGCAGCCGACCTGCCTGCCTGCTAGACACGCCGGACCCACACCCGGGGTTACGGTCTGCAGTGTGGCTTCGTGTGACTGCAGGATCACTCTCGTGGTTACTCCATGCACCCTGACTGCTAAGTTGTACGCCAGTCTGGTGATTCGACCTGTTGTGCCCAGAAGCGACCTCCGAGTTCTGCTTTGCTGCCGTGAGGCGATATGCGAATGAACTATTTACTGAACTCTGCATTCCGTTATAAATTCCCCAACACGATTCCTATGCACTTAATGATACCTGACTATGCAATTCAGGCCTGTGTTGATGATTCGGGTTGGGTGAGGTCTCTTCCCTGATAAAAAAGTGTTTATACATGGAAATTATTACCGTAACGTAATCCCACCAAAATTTGTGACTTGGTCATAGGTAAGGGTTTGTAACCTCCCAACTGACAAATTCCGCACGCCAAGTGTAACAACCTCCCAGCAGATAAATTCCGTAACCTCCGAACAAAAACGTGACTAACCTCGCAATAAAAATGTGACTCACATATAACGTTTCAAAAGAAATCTCTGAATGTAACCTTTTTAATAATCAACTGACTGTGAATCTCAGCTGGTAAATCTGGACGTCAGCAGTGCTGCGTCGCGGCCCTGAAATATCATTCTGAATAAACTGAAATTTCTTACCTCAATGATGTCGCCGGATAACGCGTATATATCTGCTCCTGTAAGAAAGTTTTGTGGCACAGCCCAGTGCAATGTTGGCCACTAGATTTTGTTTTGTATGAAAAACAACTGATTTTCTTTACGATAATCGGCATCACTGTCGATAGGAGAAATTAGAAAAAAACTTTAAATTCAGATAAATGACAGTCAAAAGCTATCTTTATGAGAAATGTTATTACTGAAAGATTTTTGAAAATATTTACGTGGGACTTTGATGTAACAATAGTACAAAAATCAGTTGTAGCAATTAACATACGCGCATCGCAATAAAGGACAATAACACTTTGCTTTTACCTTATACAGGACACACGTGCTCTCTGTGAGCTGTACAAGTAGACAACTGCTCTCTACGAACGGCCTGACACAACCGCCCGACCGCGAGCTACTACTACTACTAGTACTGCTGCTGCTGCTGCTGACACTGCTCTCTGGTCTGCCATTCTATTGTAGCTTACATATCGCAGGCAGCGCGTGAGCAATCCATCCAAGTTACATCTGCTCGACTGCGCTGGCAATAAATTCCTTAGTCATGGACTTCTTACATAACCCTCCACTGGGGGGAGGGGGGGGGGGTGTTTGGCAGCGATGGTGAGTCAATATATAACATTGTTAATAAATAATATAAGTACAGAACATATTAAGAAATGACATAAAGTGCACACACACTGGGTACAGAATATATTAAGAAATGAAATAGAGCGCATACGCAATATATCAATCTTTGCCAGTTTAATAAGAATTAGGAAAGGAATGGGAAGGATAGTGTGGTGTGCGTACTGTAAGACCTTCGGTACACAGACCATTAGATTATTTGACTTGTCGCTCTAACGAAGTAGGCGAGTGTCAGCAATATGTCTCGTAGTCTTATCGTGGCGTGTTTATCTTCTGCCGTTAGGTCAGACGATAGAAATGCCACTTGCACACTTAGAGTGGCAGATTGACGGTGACCAACTTTAAACAGAACTTGATTAATTTTTACACACATTTATTAAAATAGTAAAAATCATACATATTACGCAACTTGATTCTGGATGCTGTTTACAACTGACAATCTGAAGTTCCTTTGGTCTTGGTACATTAATCTTATTCTCACATATCTCTGATACTTGACAAAGTGTCTATACATTTCTCTTCATGGCTATGTACAGGAATATGGTAATCTGGACGCAGACTGAAACTTAACTATAGACTGGTGCAGACTAATGCAAACTGATGCAGACTGACTAATCGGAGGTCTGTACACTCGTTATAACACCTCGAGCGTTCAGGTATCACTGCGTGAGTGTGATCCGCGAGGAGAAAAGGTTCTACGTTAGCAGCAATCTCATTGGCTGCGTTACATATTAATACGCGGATCGGCGGAAGCAGAATTTGGTCCGTCTCTAAGACAGCGCCATCTCGTAGTGTGGAGATGAACGAGCGTTGCGCCTGCACTGTTGTGCATAGCGGGGCGCGCTCTAGTGGGAAAGTTGTGTATGCGCTGACTAAGTGGAACTATGTACACAACAGATAGCATCACGGTTGTAGCACAGTGGGTTGCACATCGGTGCACAAAAGTCCATATCTTTTCACAGAAGCACAACACCAAGTGTGATAATCTGACGTCCTTTTCCCTGAAGTATTTACCAGTGTAGCCAAGATTGTGAAATGCAGTATTAAGACAGCATGTTGTCCTTTTGGTAGTATGGTGGGTACACCAAACAGTAGGACCACAGTGACACCTCCGTCGGTCAGAGTGGTTGGCAGCTTGATATGTCAACAACACAGTCTTGTAGAATCCATAATCTTACATCAATGTAGCATTAGTGCAAAAACCAAATAGAGTGCTTCATGACCATGAGGATGGACAGGTCATATGGATATCGCAGAAATTGGTGGTGATTTTGGTCAGAAGGTGAACGATACATTCTTATTCTAGTCATCATTCAGAACTACGCTAGTGTTTCATCCTGTTTGTATAATTATTGGCACTTGTTGGCCAGTTACAAAGCATTTATGTAGTATTACAAAACATTATTCAGAAGTCATCTCATTTAAATAATTATTGGCACCTGTTGGCCAGTTACAAAGCATTTATGTAGCATTACAGAACAGTATTCAGACGTCATCTCATTTAAATAATTATTGGCACTACAGAACAGTATTAAGCATTAAAAATTACATAGAAGTCATTATTCAGAACAGGAGTTATTGCGTGTACCAACATGCTGCTAGTGAGTATATCTGATATCATGCAAGTGACATAAGACGTATTTAAAATGTAAGACATTGTACCTAGTACTCAAGGTGTTTAGTCCAATAATACATAGACATAATGGAATCAATACATCAGAAAAATTTGCATTATATTTAGGACTAGCAACATATCTTAAACTGGTAGCATTATTTAGTTGTATACTGGTAATAGTTGGGACTAGCAATAATTTTTTTTTTTTTTGTGCTAGCACTGCATTGTGTTGGGATCAACAGTCAACTGGTGAGGCATAAAAATATTTTGCTTTTGATTTATTGCTGGAAATAAGGATTATTAACGTCATTCATCACGAGTCAGCTGTAGCAAGGTTATCAAACAAGTAGGGTATATGTGATCACATTCATGAATCATAGAGACAACTAGGTAAAAAAAAATGCACATTCTAGAACAGGTTTAACAACTAAGTGCTTGTAGCATATAGCATAACGACATATTACAGAAATCATTTTAATGTCATGAAAAGCTTATACTGAAAGACGTACAAAGTGGATTATTAGCTGAGAGAAGAAATGTATATTATGCTGAAAAGTGGTAAAATTCTAATTAACAGGTAATGACACATCTGCTTAGCATGCGTGTACTCTAGCTGTCCCTTTCCAAAACATTCAATCATCGTACTACGCGATATACGACGTACTGTCAAATAGAACTACAACAAATACTTAAATAACTACATATACTTCATCATTATCCTCATCTGCAAAAGAGAAAGAGAAACTTCATTATTCATTAACATTTTCTTCATATAACTAGACACCGTCATTTATTATCCTCTGCCAAATAGTTCACTATTCATTATCTTATTTATCAGCATCATTCATCAGCATCATCATTTCATATATTAGTAAGTTTATTACTTCTAGCATACTCCATCACTAAAATTAACATACACAGCTCTGCTCGATGGTCTGCCGCAATTGCGTCTGAAAGAAAAGTAATTAGTCAAGGTTGCTATCATACAGTGCGTACACTATATTTTAGCAATCTTAGTTAATTCTAATCCATTTACTCTTCATGACAAGGTATTGCATTTTCTTTTGTTCATTCCGATGGTGAAAGGTTGTTTAATTTATTTCTTTTACACAGTATTGCTTTCTGAAAATGATGAATATGGATTAATATCTTGCATTTAAATCATATACCCATTAAATGAGAAGTTGTTTCTAGTGATATGACTAAGCACAGAGCACAGCATTACAGAAAACGTATTAGGTCAGAACCATAGACAATTTTCAAGTGCAGAAATGTACACACAGTATCATAATGTAGTAGCAAAATAAATGTAGAATAGTCAAGATGTTGAGATATCATAAGGCAAAATGTCAAAGTCAACTGGTGTTTGTTATATCTTCAAGATTTCATAGTGCACACAGAGAAAATTCTACTTTCTATAGGAAAACCATGATATATACATAAGAAACATGGAAAATGTGCACGGTCTGATACATAACGACAAGAAAAGCGACCTGCTAACCGTACCTTGCACGGCACTTGCCAAGAAAAACTATGATCATCATCAATAAGTGGTCATATAAATATCTGGAAATGGCATTATAGTGTGATAGATCATAAAGTATGTTCATTCAATAAAGGGTATAATATTGTAAATATGGTGATTGCCCTTGGTTTTCGTGGTTCTCAAAGTTTCGACATGTACTACATTGTGGTGAGGAATGCTGCGAATTCTAAATGGACCAGCTTACAGAAGCTCAAATTTACTGCATCTACTCTTTCCTTTGTTGGATAAATAGTGTGTGCGTACAAATATGTTCTGTCCAATGTGAAATTCATGGCGTGTACAAACCTGTTTCTGCTGTGTCTGCGGCGCTCTGAGGCACGTTTGATGTTGCTGAGCGTAATGTCAATTATCTCATGGTGGCGTAGTCGACGAGACGTAAGAAAAGATAATAATTCTTTAATTTTGTTGGGTGGTTCAACATTTTTCAATATAACAGTCGGAGATAGCATAGTAGATTCATTTGGTATGGAGTTAATTACATCCTAGAATGAGAGCATTTGTGTGTCCCAATCAATATGTCTTTTATGACAGTATATTCTACATGGTTCACCAATTTCTTTTATTAATTGTTCAGAAGGGTTTGAAGAAGCGTGATACCTTAATATATAGATCGGAGAAATGTTTCTAGCTCGTAACATACATGCCCATATCGCAGATCGGAATTGTGGTCCGTTGTCGGAAATTACTTTCAGTACATGCAAAACATGAAATACAAAATGTTTTACAAATGCATTCGAAATAGCTTTGCGTAACGGAGTGAAGGTAACAAATTTCGAAGTGAGTTCAACAGCGACAAAGATGTAACAATAACCTCTATTAGATCTGGGAATCGGTCCAAAAATGGCTAGAGCGGGCATTTGTCTCAATTCAATGGGTACAATGGGATGTAACGGAGGATTATGTGAAGTCGTGTCTGATTTAGCTTTCTGGCAGATTTTACATAACGCTAAAACTCGTCGAATACGTTTCTCCATGTTGGCAAATTAACAGTTCTGTCTCAGTAGAAGAAAACATTTTCTGGCTCCGTAATGTGCGTAACTTAAATGAGTATACCAAATTAATTTGTTAACAAGCTCGTCAGCAATGCATAATAACCAGTTGCTGCTGTCAGGGTAAGAGCGGCGAAACAGAATGTTCTTGCGTACAGTATAATGGTTTCTAATGGTAACGTTATTCCTATCTTTCCAAAGGTGTTTAATTTCTTTCCATACGTTGTCCGCGCTCTGCTCTTGTGCTATATCTCGTAATAACGACGAAATTAAATTTTCAAATGCAGCTTGTTGAATATACATGAGGCTAAAATTTGCTTGGTAGAAATCGGTTGCGATGTCATGCTGATTATTGCTGAGAGAACGGGATAGTGTGTCTGCTACAATATTTTGTGTACCGGGAATGTAAACAGTTGTAAAATGAAATTCCTGTAAATAAAGCTTCCATCTGCTTAACCTGTCGTGAGTAAATTTAGCAGAAAGCAAAAAGTATATAGCTCTATGATCTGTATAAACGGTAGCATATCTTTCATAAAGAAAATGCCTAAATCTGGTAAATGCCCACACAACACACAATGTTTCAAGCTCTGTAACAGAATAATTGCGTTCAGCAGGTGACAGAATGCGACTTGCAAAGGCGATGTTTTTAAACAAACTCAGACTGTGCTTGGCTATCTCAGGACCAAATAGCGGTTTTACCTGTCAACTGGCATAATCTAGGGGTGTCTAAAGCAGAGTAATGAATAAATTTACGGAAAAAGTTAATTAATCGCAGAAAGCTGCGCAGTTGTTTCTTGGTCGTTGGAACAGTAATGTCACGTAAAGCTTGAAGTTTTTCTGGGTCAGGCGCAATGCCTTCTGCTGAAATTAAATGTCCAAGAAATTTTATGGAAGTTTTTCCAAAGTGCGATTTGCTAAGATTAACTGTGAGTTCTTGTGCACGAAAAGTCTTCTGCGATAAGGATAAGTATAGTATTGAAACCGCGAATAAAGGCTGCTGAAGAAATTGTTAGACCGAACGGTAATTTGCAAAATTGATAACAGTCACCAAAACAGAGAAATGGTGTGTACTTTGTGCAGTTCGGATGGAGCTGAATTTGCCAAAATCCCGATTTTAAATCTAATGTGGAATAAATAGCAGTACCATGAAATTTCTGTAGAACTTCTTCTATTGTCTGTGGGCGATCTTTTTCATCAATAATAATGCCATTGACATGACGCGAATCAAGTACGAGGCGAAGTGAGCCGCCCTTTTTTCTTTAACAATATGGAGCGGGTTTATGTACGGACTAACTGCCGGTTCAATAATACCCCGGTCAAGCATAGCTTGCAATTCTTTCTTGATTTGTTCTCGGTGGACATATGGAATGGGATAATGTTTGGATTTAAATGTGTCATACTATTTAACTTGATATTCGTACATAAAACCGGACTAGTACCAGGGATCTTGTCAAAAACTGGAGCCTGCTATAAGAGAATATTGTGTAGTTGAGTATGTTGGTCATCCGTATTTACACTGCTCTGGTTTACCTTCTCAGAAATCATTTGAATAATGTCATAGTCAGCTTCGTCTGGTGTATTGTAGTTGTGTACGTACGTATCCGTGAACAATGTGGAATAACAGTCCACGTTACACGATGTAGAAATGACCTCTGTTCGATTAATTGTTTGTTCTTCTGCAGACAAAGAGTGCTGAAATTCTAAAGCCAGTTGTACATTTTCATCCTTTAACATTAAATAGGAGTTTTTAAGGTCAATAATTGCGTCGTGTTGTACCAAAAAATTCGTACCTAAAATAACGTCTGTTGTCAATAAGTGAACAATCCAAAAATTGGAGTGGAACGTATGACCTGCAACACAAAATGATAACTGTGTCTGTAATTTTACATCTACTCCTTTACTGCTCCTTTTACTTTAGTTTTGCCTAATGGTAACGTAGGATAAGTATTCTCTTTGTTACATTCATTGAAAAGTTTCTTCATTTATAACTGACATAGGCGATCCAGAATCGATTACTGCTGAAAATGTGGATGGTCCAATCTTTACTTCAATAACAGGGTGGGAAATGGTTTTTTGTATAACTGCTTTTTCATGTAAGAGTGTGTCTCGGATGTTGTCTCAAAAGTAATAACATTTTTGTGAACAAGATTCTGTGTGTCAAAAGTACTGCTTACGTTGCTGGGAGATGCAACCTGTACTGTATCCAGTCAAGTTCCTTCTGACGTGCTGTTATTTGCGGGAGGATGCTGTGGCATTTCGACTGTTTGTACTGTTCTGTTACTTCAGGAGGATACCGACTGTCTGGTTCATTCATGATAATCTGTTGTTGTGGATGATTGTGCTGCTGGTACGACCTACTGTTATTAAACGTGCGCTGAAAACTGTGCTCATTACTTTTACGTCTGTCATGATAGTCATTACTATATGGCGCGTTGCGACAGGAGTAGAAATGGTGCGTCTTCTGTACGTAATGATTTCCTTGTTGTTTCCGTGTTAATTCTGAAGGCTTCACAAACTTCTCCTACGAATTTAACTTTTGAAGTTGTGTCTGTAAGTGTCTGACTGACTGACTGTCCGCTATTTTTGTCAGTACCTGCTTCTTCCATTGTTGAGGATACTCTCTGTCCGTCTATAGAATCGTGGGCTTTTTTGAAATCAGTTAATCTAACTATTGTATTGAGGTATCACATTGTTCTCATCCTGATGATTGTTTTCAAGTTAGGAATTTGCTCTGGACAAAAACTATTTATCCTTAACCGCACTTGGTAGTCGCCAGTTGTGTGTTCTGCTTGGTCTTCTGTCTTTCTCAGTAGAGGCGTCAGAATGGAGCTGGGTAAGTGTGTGTGTCTGTCCTGTCCCCCTTCTTATGTGGCGGATGGATTATCGATTGCTTCCAGTCGTCCGGTATTCCTCCATCCTCCCAGCAGTATTTCGCAACCTCGTAAACGGTTTCAGCTGCCCCCTCCCTCCTAGTTTTCACATCTCAGCCAACATCCCGTCTTCTTCTGGCGCCCCTGTTGTTCTTCTGCTGGCCAGTGTATTGTCCAGTCTCATGCAAGACAGTGGCTCTGAAGGTGGCTTTTCCTTTTGAGGCTGTCTGAAAATTCCTTTGCATTGTTCTGCCTGAAGTCTGGATCTATACGTTTCCCATATGTTACTATTCATGTCATTTTGCCATTGTTGTCCTAGATTTTAGTTTGCCCCGCCCGAAACCTCCACTTTCCCGTGATATGCCCTTAGATACAATAGTTGTTATTATTAAGAATTATTATTAAGTATTACCGTTATTTCTTAATATTCCGCTAAATATGTCAGGAGCCACTACACGCAGGAGGCGGCTACACGGGTGGCAGGGGCTGTGCGGCGTGGACTGGGCGGCTTTCTAGGTCAGAGGCTCTCAGAGAAACTCAAATAGGTCTTCAGTCTCAAAGGGTGCAGGTCGAACGCAGGAAGAATGTAGATCCAGGAGCCATCGGTATAACAGTTGTGAATAGTCCTATCTGTATTATGGGAGTACCAGAGCTCCAAGCGTTAATAGAAAGTACTGACGCTCAAATCGTTAAAGGCACCGAAAGCTGGCTACAGCTGGAGATAAGTCTAGCCGAAATTTTTGCAAATGGCCTAGCGGTGTTCATAGAGGATGGGCTAAACACAGTTGGCAGTGGTGTGTTTGTTGCTGTTAGAAGTACCGATAGTTTATATTTTAGCGAAATTGAAGTAGATAGTTTCTGTACATTAGTATGAGCTGAGCTCACGCTTGTGGCTATTCAGTTAATCGCGTGAGCTGCTATGAAATTTTCTTGTATGTACGTGTATTATCTTTCTTTTCTGCGATAGCCGGCCTGTGTGGCCGAGCGGTTCTAGGCGCTACAGTCCGAAACCGCGCGACAGCTACGGTCGCAGGTTCGAATCCTGCCGCGGGCATGGATGTGTGTGATGTCCTTAGGTTAGTTAGGTTTAAGTAGTTCTACGTTCTAGGGGACTGATGACCTCCGATGTTGAGTCCCATAGTGCTCAGAGCCATTTTCTCTGCGATACATTCTTTGGTTTACGAATAAACCTCATTGCCTTCAGATGTAGCGTCTGTGACTTAGATAAGACGTCGATCAAAGCCATAGACTAGAACTGTGTCGTCTTCGACCAATACGCCGACAGAAATGCATTCTGCAATTCTTCTACCGAGTAACATTGTCTCACAATAGGTCTCATACGAGTTGCGGTTTCTCCTTCCAAAAAATTGTAAATAAATTCAAGTTTGTGTGTTACGGGCCAAGTTGGTGGAAAAGCAAAACTAAATTATTGTATCCAATCCAAGGGGTGTGAATCTGTGTTCTATCATTTTTAAATACCTTAAGTTTCCTAACGGATAGAAAGTGCTTGTAATCAAAGTTATCGTCTCTGAATGTCCGAGCAGGTTCAGGACTGTATGAGAATCTGTGTCTGGTTCGGAATCTAAGTCACGTACTCTCTGCAAATTACCTAAGTTATACTGGCTGTGTGAGTGTGACAAATGTTCAGATTGTGGCATATGATGTGACGTGTTAGAGGCTGAAACATTTCTCATTTCTGTCACTTCTTGCTGTAAAGATGACAATTTTCAACGTAATGTATTATTGGACGTACCTATCTCACTGATTGCCTGGTGTATATTTTGGAATTCAGGTGTTTGATTGAACGAAACTGGTGACGTATCGTCTGATTTGGTGTCATTATTATTTTCTATAACGTCAATACGACTGGCCAATTCATCAAATTTTTCAGTCAGTGCTTTTACCTGATCGTGATCTTTAGTGTCACAGGCGTCATTTTGTTTTTGCATTTTACTTGTGGTTTTGTTTAATTCCTTAACGTCTGCTTTAATGTCATCGGGATCCTGTATTAATTCCAATTGTTCAAGTCTGCTGGTCACTGTCTGAAAGTCTATTGTGGATTTATTTTTCCAAAGTCTGAATATTAGCGTCTGTTATTGTTTTTAGATCGTAGATTTCACCATGCTATTCAGTGTCCAACTGTTTGATAGTATTGATTTCGTCTGATACTGTGGCAATGTTGGTGTCTACATATGTTTTTACTTTCGTAAACCACTTACGCTTATCTTCCTGTCTCTGTGTTGTAATTGTTTTCATGACTTGTCTCTTTACTTTGTTCTGTTCCTGTACGAATTTACTATAACGCGTTTCACTGTTTTGTAGGTGGCGATTAAAACGTTCGTTAATTTGTCTGTTCTGTTGCTCAGATTTCTTGTCGACTTTCGCATCCAAAGTGCGTGAAAGTTCTGCTGACGTTAATGTAAACTCGTCGCGTAACTGTGTTGTGTTTTCTGAACATTGTTTAGCAACTGCACTGATCTCATCACTAGGTAATTTTGTTGTGGCTGTATGCGTATTACGTGTTTCTTGTGCAACGGATCTAAGTTCTTCACTGCTATTCCTAGCACAAGCCTTAATTTCCTCACATAACTGTTCTTTGGTATCATGGCATTGCATGGCAAAGGCTGTAATCTGTTCACTAAGTTGTTTGTAATTGTTGTCGTGTTTTTCATTAAGTTGTAGCAACAATGCCACAACTTGATCAAAGCCAAAATTAGCGACTCTATTCTCTGTGCTGTGTGATGGTTACCTGCATTTATCACGTTTTTTTGTAACCATTTGGTCACTGTCTGATTCACGAAAAGGCTTGCTAATTGGATGTGCGCTGTGGTTCACTACATCGGAATCAAATAAATCTGACGTGTTTTGAGTACATTGTTCATCTTCGTTAGAAACATTTATCTGTTCACTGTGCAAATTTTGCAAATCAGGTGTGTCAAACTGGGCAGCGTTCATTGTAGCGGAACGTGCCGCGTCATCAATTGTCGTTAAATCTGAATTTGTTTGCTCATCATTTGGATTAGGATCAGTACTGGTAGTCAGCATGCACTGATTATCTGTAGTTGGTGGATTATCTATCATTATGACACTGAGTGTCGCTAGTATTATCAGTCCTCGAAGACTACAGTTCAATTCTTTTATCTTGGCGGTTCGCGCATGCCCGCCCAGACGCGGGACATTGCTGCGTTGCCAGTTGCACGTGCCAAGCAAACACGTTTAGGGGGGAGCGCGCAGTTTATGAAGTAAAGCCGCCACGACCGCATTAACCCTTTCGCTAGAGACGTGCTCCCGCATTCCGCGCTGTGCGCCATTTTGTCATCACTGCACTGCTCGCCTGTGCAGACACATGCTGTTCCGACTGCTTCGACAAACTTATCATTCGATTTAACAAAAACTATTTGGCCCAAAAATTTGATTTTTACACATCTTCTTGACTGATACCTTCCCCCCATAAATGACTTAATTTTGTTTCGATGTTCAACGCAGTTATTGTGCAGCATTAAATGTAAAGAGTTTACAAAGGTAAAAATCCATAGCTTATACTTTCCGTATGGTTGATTTCAGTTACCACTACAAATTTCAAAAAATTACATTCAAACGAATAAAATTCATGAAGTAAGACACTTCGATATTGTTTTTAAATAAAGAAAATATTAAGCACAGAACAAGGTTCGAACTCGGAACCTTCCGCTTAGCAGCCAAACTTTTTTTTTATCTCATTTTGTTCGCTTTCATTCGTTACATTTGCTCGGGGCGGACGTCGTAAGACATCCGTTTTAGTTCGATGTTGATCGGTGAAGTCAGTATTTTTTTTTTTTTTTTTTATTACAGAGGGCAGCTAACCCTTTGACCGAACACGCTGAGCTACCATGCCAGCAACCCTTTAACCATTACGCTAACGCAGCTCATCATTCAATATGATTGCTGAAGGACTTTAAACTACGACGCAATATACCGACAAACGCTCTTGGTATGACTATGAATTAGTCACGTTTCGTCGAAGTACAATAGCAAATAAACAATTACCGCTGTTCTTTATTGCGAAAAAGCGGTTAGTGAGAATGACACAAACACCTTTCCTTGCTATCGCCTGAATTAGGAGGCTTATTGCTTGTTTGGTTTAATTAATTAATAGAATATGAAGCAATTGGTATAAAGAATACTTTTTCCAAACTTTCTATCAAAGAAAATCTGCTATCAAGACATTGCTTTTTTCTATTACTTTATTTATGACAACGACGTCGTTCTCTGTTCATTGGGTGGCTGTGTTTTGTGACGTCAGATACACAGAACGAACCTAAACTCGGCCGCCGTCATAAATGACGCGCACTTTAGTATTATGAGTCTAACGAAGATGACTGTTAAGTGCGGAGCTAATATGTGAGCACACTCCCGAAAGGGACCTGAATGACACGCTCTCTGGACCGGAAGACTTGCCTTTATTGACGGATGCAAGCTGCTTTGCTACACCGAAGGTTTGTACTTCTAAGTTAATCTAGGTGTCGGAATATTTGCTTGGTCTTCTTTGCTGGGGGAGTTTCGGCAAACTGTGTCTAACGTCTCCGATTTCGTGTCACCGTCGTCGGTAACACTACGGTTGTCATCGCGCAGAGGAGGTACGGATTGTGTCTTGCAGCTGGTGTACTTCACATGTGACTGAATCCCCTTGCACTTCCTGTCACATTTCTGTTCCGTCTGTCGTGACAAGTGTTTCCGCATGGTGTCGTTGTCCTGCGGTCGCTCCTTTCCTTTTCCGTGGCCGCCCGCCCAACCAGCGATACCTTAATTACAACCACCCTGCAGTTTACTTGTATCGCGTTTTGATTTTTTATCGTGCTCAAGTTTTACTGTAGATGCCACTAATACTCCAAGCGGCTTTATCTTCCTGTATAAGGAAAAGCAACTATAATCATGCCTCTGCCTGCATTTTAAAACTGCCCTTTCAAGTTAACTATTTCTGTGTATTATAGTTAATTTTTGTGATTTTCTAAAAATTATGTGGAGTTTCATTAACTGTATACCTACTCACTGTTCTCTATGCCTACAATACCTTCTGCATGTCATGTGCAAATGTATTCCTTACGTTCAAACAGAAACTAGAAATTGAATTCATTGCTTGTCATATGCTGGTTGATTTACAACACGAGGAAACTGGCTACGGGCACGGAACTGTATAATATGAACGGTACGAAATACTAAATAATGCGAAAATTTACATACGAAGTCGCATTAAAAAAATATTGCGGTAAAAAGTGCGATCTTTTGCCAATTACACTTCACAACTGAAATAACGTTATGAATTTTAAGTAATAAATATAAATATATTGCTTAAAAATGAAGGTGCTTTTGGCTCGCTTCATATTTCCTGTCTCTGTCCCTCCCCCATCTTCAAGCTATCGTGCTGACGTAGTAACGACGCCTCCGTAAGCAATATAAATTACTGTAACAATCATCAAAAACAACATTAATTAATTCAATGTGAGGAAAAATGTATGAGCCGAACCGGCGAAAAAGACTTTGTAATTAACAAAACTGTACGAATGGGCACCTACTTTGTGAAGTACCATAATTTTGCAGCAGTATGACTTTTCCAGATTCACAAATAAAAGTTTACGAGGTACTGTTGTAGAATTCGCCATCGACCAGACGACGTCGGAGGACGTTTTGATTACCAGCCAAACACGCTGGCCACAGACAACGGGAAGCAGCTGCCAGCGCTTTGTCTAGAGCGGAAAAGTGCTGCAGTTTAAAAGACCACGACTCCCCACACGTGTGTCATGCCTGCGGCAAAATAGTGACGGCATTTACTGTGTGAAATTTGTTTCCCCGTTTCCTTGTTCCGTTTTATTATGTACGATTTTCAACGATGCATATCAGTTTCATAGGACGCAGCTTCTTGTTTACGTGTAAGAAGCAACAAAACAAATCGTTCAGCTTCTGGTTACGTATAAGAAGCAACAAAACAAATCATTTACGAGGCTGCCTTAAAACTATCGTTTCCGATATATCTTTGTTCCCGCGTTTTATTGACTGTTTATACGACACACACAGTGGTTACGGTTACTACAAGAAACGCCACAAGTTGGGAAACGGGGCCAAATTTCTAGTAGTTTACTGTCGAGTTGAGATTTTCATAAATGTTTTATTCATATCTTACAGAAACTAGCAGTACGGCAATAAACAGCCTTTTAAACACGCCGCTAACGGCAGTCAAGTAATTTATAGCAATGCAACAATTTAAAAAATTAAAAAAAAAACACAGAAACTAGCAGTACGGAAATGAACAACCTTTCAAAACACGCCGTTAACGCCAATCAAAGTAATTTATTGCAATACAACAATTAAAAAAATTTAAAGAACATTAGTAAACAGGCTACTAAAGTAAATACAGAACTTTGTTAATAAAGTACGGTGAGGTAGCGAAGCTACCAACACCACCATTAAAAAATTTAAACAGGTCTCAGCAAACACACGATTAATGGCAATAAAAGGAATTTAAAGAAAATTTTAAAGAAAAGTGCCCTGGAATATGATTAGAACATAACAGATATGACGGACCCGTGTATGGCGGCCACAAACCACCCACTAACCACCCACTAACCACCCACTCAGGGATGCTCAGGCTAGGCAGAATACTGACCAGTTTAAATACGCCAGTAGACACAATTGCCACTCTCCGGCTGGTCACTGCACCGACTTTTAGCCAGCGAAAACTTGTTATAAGATGGCTTAACTTGCTGACAGAATTAGAGCTAACCTCGTGCAAGGAAACATTACACCACACAGTCCTGAATGAGGGACCACATGAGCAACCAACAAGAAGCACGAATTTACTCATAACACACGTCAAAATAGCGAAATAATTGAAGTGCCAAAACTACACCTCCCATCGAACAGTAACGAGAGGAGGGGGAAAGATCACTGTCTTCAATTACAAAGGTGCCGGGGACAGGAAACCCGGTCGCCCGAGGCCACAAGCCAGAAGAGACCCATGTCCACCACACGAGGTTACAACCAGTCAAAGATCTCACTTCCTCCATAGCAGTTTCCCGGACGCAAAAACTCAGATATCGGTAGCAGAGGGAAAAGACAACAAAGCAGCCAGTTAATGACAGACAGCATATCAAACAAACATGCCAGGGGAAGAAAAGGAAAACCAATGCAATCTAAACACAAGGTGTAGCAAGAGTCGACACACGGCTTGTTATACTTTGTTGTTTTCCTTTTGTAAACGATGTGTACAGCTTTTCTCGTGCATCTGTTTCTTCTTATTGTACTTACTTAGTCAGAATGTGTCAATTTGAAACCTCGTACATTTTTCATCTACATCTGAATGACTGCTCTGCAATTCACAGTTAATTGCACGGCAGAGAGTGCTTCAAAGCACCTACAAACTATTTCTCTGCCGTCCCATACTCTAACGGCGCACGGGAAAAGTGAATACTTCAACCTCCTCTGATTCCCCTTATTTTATTATTTCTCCCTATGAAGGTTGGCGACAGTTAAACCTTTTGACATTCTGAGGAAACGGTTGGTACTTGAAATTCCAAGAAAAGATGTCGCCGCAACGAGTACGTCTTTGTTTCAGTGACTGCAGCTGTCGCAGCGCACCTGCGGCGCCCCCGCCCCTGTTTCCCGGTGACAGAACTAGCCGCCCCCTCTGGAGCTTTCCAGTGTCCTCCGCCAGCGCCGCCTGGTGAGGACGGCACACCGGGCAGCCACACTCGGCCAGAGCGCAGACGGGCGCAGCGCAGCGTGGGCAGTCTGTGTGGCCGGCCTGCTGCGCCTCGCAAGTGTTGTGCCGGCACAGCGCGGGCTTTGGTTTGCTGTCCCCACAACACTATCTGTGCGAGCGTTCCAGTTTAAGCTGGAGGGCAGAATACACTGCATCTACGTTTTGTCTGAACGGTTATATTATTCATGTCGAAATACTGCCTGTTCAACGAGTTTGTTTGCAAGGCCATCCTTCGCAGCAAGCACAGATACACTACTGGCCATTAAAATTGCTACACCACGAAGATGACTGCTACAAACGCGAAATTTAACCGACAGGAAGAAGATGCTGTGATATGCAAATGATTAGCTTTTCAGAGCATTCATACAAGGTTGGCGCCGGTGACGACACCTACAACGTGCTGACGTGAGGAAAGTTTCCAACCGATTTCTCATACACAAACAGTTGACCGGCGTTTCCTGGTGAAACGTTGTTGTGATGCCTCGTGAAAGGAGGAGAATTGCGTACAATCACGTTTCCGCCTTTGATAAAGGTCGGATTGTAGCCTATCGCGATTGCGGTTTATCGTATCGCGACATTGCTGCTCGCGTTGGTCCAGGTCCAATGACTGTTAGCAGAATATGGAATCGGTTGGTTCAGGAGCGTAATAGGAACGCCCTGCTGGATCCCGACGGCCTCCTATCACTAGCAGTCGAGATGACAGGCATATTACCCGCACGGCTGTAACGGATCGTGCAGCCACGTCTCGATCCCTGAGTCAACAGATGGGGACGTTTGCAAGACAACCACCATCTGCACGAACAGTTCGATGACGTTTTCAGCAGCACGGACTATCAGCTGGTAGACCGTGGCTGCGGTTACCCCTGACGCTGCATCACAAACAGGAGCGCCTGCGCTGGTGTACTCGACGACGAACCTGGGTGCACGAATGGCAAAACGTCGTTTTTTCGGATGAATCCAGGTTTTGTTTACAGCATCATGATGGTCGTAACCGCGTTTGGTGACATCGCGGTGAACGCACGTTGGAAGCGTGTATTCGCCATCGGCATACTGACATATCACCCGGCGTGATAGTATGGGATGCCATTGGTTACACGTCTCGGTGACCTCTTGTTCGTACTGACGGCACTTTGAACAGTGGACGTTGTATTTCAGATGTGTTACGACCCGTGGATCTACCCTTCATTCGATCCCTGCGAAACCCTACTTTTCAGCAGGATAATGCACGACCGAGCGCTGCAGGTCCTGTACGGGCCTTTCTGGATACGGAAAATGTTCGACTGCTGCCCTGGCCAGCACATTCTCCAGATCTCTCACCAGCTGAAAACGTCTGGTCAACGGTGGCCGAGCAACTGGCTCGTTACCGAGCGAGGTGGCGCAGTGGTTAGCACTCTGGACTCGCATTCGGCAGGACCACGGTTCAATCCCGTCTCCAGCTATCCTGATTTAGGTTTTCCGTGATTTCCCAAAATCGCTCCAGGCAAATGCCGGGATGGTTCCTTTGAAAGGGCACGGTCGATTTCCTTCCCAATCCTTCCCTAACCCGAGCTTGCGCTCCGTCTCTAATGAACTCGTTGTCGACGGGACGTTAAACACTAAGCACCACCACCAACTGGCTCGTCACAATACGCCAGTCACTACTCTTGATGAACTGTGGTATCGTGTTGAAGCCGCATGGGCAGCTGTACCTGTACACGCCATCCGAGCTCTGTTTGACTCAATGCCCAGGCGTATCAAGGCCGTTATTACGGCCAGAGGTGGTTGTTCTGGGTATTGATTTGTCAAGATCTATTTGCGTGAAAATGTAATCACATGTCAGTTCTAGTATAATATATTTGTCCAACGAATACCTGTTTATCATTTGCATTTCTTCTTGGTGTAGCAAGTTTAATGGCCAGTAGTGTATATTTGATTTGTAAGTAAAAAACAACTTTTCTTGCTGCACTATCTTTTATTCTCGCAGTCGAGTTTCGCCTTTCTTCACTGTAAGGCATGATTAGTGGAATCTATAATGATGAAGTTATCATACATGTTTGTTTTGCTCTGTACTATTCGTAGATTATAAAACAGATTGACTTCTGCTTTTTTATTTAATAACTGCAGTTCTGAGAATTTTTACTTGGCATCTGCGTCTCCTCTCATCTGCTCACAAGCTGGAGGTCGCACTACCACTCTGTTTTGCGAAACATGACCATGTTTTTATGTTTCGAGCATTTCTCTTCAGACTTTTCATTTTCTTTGCCCTTGTTGTTGTGATGTAGTGTCAGTCTTCTGTCACCAATACAGATATTTGATGGCAAACTTTGAATTCAAGACGTAACTACTTTGAGTTCATTGTGTATCTCGGAGTTTGGTTTGTTTACGTACATGTTGCCAACCTAACGAAGTGTATACTAAAAACTATCGTCTATCAATTTCTGGTATGTGTCCGCCCCTGTTAGCTGAGTGGTCAGCGCGTCGCAATGCCACGCCAAGGGCCCCGGGTTCGATTCCCGGCAGGGGATTTTCTCCGCTCAGGGACTGGGTGCTGTGTTGTCCTCATCATCATTTCATTCCCATCTCCGACGCGCAAGTCGCCCAATATGGCGGCGAATGCAATAAGTACTTGCCCACGGCAGCTGAACTTCCCCGAATGGGGGACTCCCGGCCCACAATGCCGCACGCTCATTTCATTTCTGGTATGTGTGTGTGTGTGTGTGTGTGTGTGTGTGTGTGTGTGTGTGTGCGAGAGAGAGAGAGAGACATTACATGCTATGATATTTCTTTCTGTGGAATTTTTAATATGAATGTAATACCTGTCAAATAGTAGTTTAAAGTTTTTGTGTTCAGCTGGACTGAGTTTTGCGTCAATGTATTGCATTATTATTATTATTATTATCATTGTTATTATAGTCCAATGTTGTAGTGTTACTGTATTATTTTATTTGTAAGTGTAAACAATGTTTGGCATATGTACTTGATCGATCAACAGGGCTTTCTTTTCTGCTTTGATTTTCTGTCTGTCGTAATTTTCTTGCAAGGTTAGGACGTCTGCTCTTGTTGTTGATTCTAATTATTTTCACGTATTCTTTTCTAGTGGTTGGTTTATAATTGTGTTCTCTTATGTATACTGCAAATGTGGAGTGACTTCCAGACTCTCATGTCTTCTTTGTATCTGACGCCAACTGTTCTACCTATCTATCCTATGTATCTGCCAGCACAAGTGTTTCACTGTAATTAATATATACCTGCTCTAACGTTCTGAACACTTAAAGTCTGACTGTGGATGTGGGTTATATCGGCTTATTCCCCCAAACCACCTTCCACCTCTTTACGAGGTTGCTTACTCGGAATTTGCAGCCACTGTTCTTTACTGAATAGCCGGGTGCTGGAAACCCTCTTGACTTCTCCGTCGAATAACGCTAGCTACAGGAATTTTTAGACTCTTTCTACTTATGAAATAAGTAGACTTACAAACTTTACTTTTCGTCAGCTAACGATGCATTTGACTTCCACACAGAATAAAAATCTCACTTTCCACATGAATATGTAACTTCCTGTAAGTCTCTCGTACAGTCGGATGTTAGAAACAATTAGAGTTGCAGTTGAAAGAAAGTTGGCTTGGACACCATGACCTTTCTCAACATGAGTCATAAAAATGAGTCTTGCCTCTAACAAGGTTGCGTCAAGACTTTGCAAGGGTACTTTTTCAAGTATTCTTGTTTTAATAACAATAGTCAATGGTACATGGTTCTTCCTTACACACACACACTTAAACATCTATGGATTGCCCGACAGGCACTTGTCGGTTCCGTCCGACCGCCACGTTTACTTTCTTCCCGTGACTGATTTTAAACCTGCACACACAAACATGTGACGTGCAGTAGATAGTATTCTACCATCCCACACTCATATCCAGAATATTGTGTGTTCGAGACGGTAGAAGACTGAGTGGTTCTAGAATTTACACAGAAATTCTAGAATCACTACACGTTACCGCTGGATATATTTCGTAAACCACATCAAATACTGACGAACCGATTCCACAGACCGAACGTGAGGAGAGGGACTAGAGTAATTGTTTAATACAAACCATACAAATATGCACGAAAGTATGTTTTTTAACACAAACCTACGTTTTTCTTAAATGGAACCACGTTAGTTAGCACATCTGAGCATATAAACAAATACGTAATCAGTGCCGTTTGTTGCATTGTAAAATGTTAATTACATCCGGAGATATTGTAACCTAAAGTTGACGCTTGAAACCTCCGACGTTCAGTTGCGTGTTGTAACAAACACGGGCCACGGTCGGCGAGCAGCATCTGCAGGGACATGTTTACGATGACGACCGTGTTTACGAGTGTGGCTGTAGTGCACTGTTGTGGTTTGGTCTAGCTGTCGCAGTGTCCGCGTGTAGCGCTTGCTGCTATTCTTATTCTGCATTCGTCTCCGCACGCAGACCAACTGTAGTACACCGTGTTACCAGACGTCTGTGATAGTGTAGTGTTGTAGGAACTGTGACCATGGTGTATTCGAACTCTGAAGAGGCGGAGATGATACTCATCTATGGCGAGTGTCGACGAAATGCAGCTGAAGCTTGCAGGGTGTATGCAGAACGGTACCCGGACAGAGAGCATCCAACGTGCCGCACATTGCAAAACATCTACCGCCAACTGTATGCAACAGGTATGGTCGTACCACGCAAACGGGTCCGTAACAGGCCCGTCACAGGAGAAGCGGGTGCAGTTGGTGTGTTAGCTGCTGTTGCCATGAACCCACACATGAGTACACGGGACATTGCGAGAGCCGGTGGACTGAGTCAAAGTAGTGTCATGCGCATACTGCATCGTCACCGCTTTAACCCGTTTCATGTGTCGCTACATCAGCAATTACATCGTGATGACTTTAATCATCGAGTTCAATTCTGTCAATGGGCATTAACAGAGAATTCGTTGCAGTTCTACCTGTTTACCGATGAAGCGGGTTTCACAAACCACGGGGCAGTGAATCTACGGAACATGCATTACTGGCCCGTGGACAATCCTCGCTGGCTCAGACAGGTAGAGCGACAGCGACCGCGGACTGTAAATGTATGATGCGGAATCACTGGCGACCACCTCATTGGTCCTCACTTCACTGCAGGGGCCCAAACAGCTGCAACATACATCGCGTTTCTACAGAATGATCTGCCAACGTTGCTCGAAAATGTCCCACTGGAAACGCGTCGACGTATGTGGTATCAGCATGATGGTGCACCTGCACATTCCGCGATTAACACTAGGCTGACCCTTGACAGGATGTTCGACGGGCGTTTTATAGAACGTGGAGGACGCATAAGTTGGCCAGCCCGTTCTCCTGATCTTATACCTCTGGACTTCTTTCTGTGGGGTACGTTAAAGGAGAATGTGTACCGTGATGTGCCTACAACCCCAGAGGATATGAAACAACGTTTTGTGGCAGCCTGCGGCGACATTACACCAGATGTACTGCGGCGTGTACGACATTCATTACGCCAGAGATTGCAATTGTGTGCAGCAAATGATGGCCACCACATTGAACATCTATTGGCCTGACATGTCGGGACACACTCTATTCCACTCCGTAATTGAAAACGGAAACCACGTGTGTACGTGTATCTCACCCCTCATGGTAATGTACATGTGCGTCAGTGAAAAAGACCAATAAAAAGGTGTTAGCATGTGGACGTAATGTGCTGTTCCAGTCTCTTCTGTACCTAAGGTCCATCACCGTTCCCTTTGGATCCCTACGTAATTCGGTGCTCTCCGATACACACGATCGAACAGCGGAGGAGTGGTACTCAAGCGTCAACTTTAGGTTACAATGTCTCCGGATGTAGTTAACATTTTACAATGCAACAAACGGCAATGATTACGTATTTGTTTACATGTTCAGATGTGCTAACAAAACTAACGGGGTTCCATTTAAAAAAACGTAGATTTGTGTTAAAAAACATACTTCCGTGCTTTTTTTATGGTTTGTATTAACCAATTACACTAGCCCCTCTCCTCACGTTCGGTCTGTGGAATCGATTCGTCAGTATTTGATGTGGTTTACGAAATATATCCAGCGGTAATGTTAGGTGACTCACCATGCATATCTTTTTTTTTTTTTTTGTCAGTTTGGAGGTGTATTTTTTGGTAGAATTATCTGCTATGTATGTGATGTTTAATCCCTGACTTTTTAAAATGTTGGTGATTTTATGTGTGAATTTGTGTCTGTAAGCCAATTTGTGTTGTCTCACATAATTTCTTGATTCTTCGGTGTAGAAGAAAGATTAAGGAAAGGCAAACCTACGTTTCTAGCATTTGTAGACTTAGAGAAAGCTTTTGACAATGTTAACTGGAATACTCTCTTTCAAATTCTAAAGGTGGCAGGGGTAAAATACAGGGAGCGAAAGGCTATTTACAATTTGTACAGAAACCAGATGGCAGTTATAAGAGTCGAGGGACATGAAAGGGAATCAGTGGTTGGGAAGGGAGTAAGACAGGGTTGTAGCCTCTCCCCGATGTTATTCAATCTGTATATTGAGCAAGTAGTAAAGGAAACTATAGAAAAATTCGGAGTAGGTATTAAAATCCATGGAGAAGAAATAAAAACTTTCGAGGTTCGCCGATGACATTGTACTTCTGTCAGAGACAGCAAAGGACTTGCAAGAGCAGTTGAACGGAATGGACAGTATCTTGAAAGGAGGATATAAGATGAACATCAACAAAAGCAAAACGAGGATAATGGAATGTAGTCGAATTAAATCGGGTGATGCTGAGGGAATTAGATTAGGAAATGAGACACTTAAAGTAGCAAAGGAGTTTTGCTATTTAGGGAGTAAAATAACCGATGATGGTCGAAGTAGAGAGGATATAAAATGTAGACTGGCAATGGCAAGGAAAGCGTTTCTCAAGAAGAGAAATTTGTTAACATCGAATATAGATTTAGGTGTCAGGAAGTCTTTTCTGAAAGTATTTGTATGGAGTGTAGCCATGTATGGAAGTGAAACATGGACGGTAAATAGTTTGGACAAGAAGAGAATAGAAGCTTTCGAAATGTGGTGCTACAGAAGAATGCTGAAGATTAGATGGGTATATCACATAACTAATGAGGAGGTACTGAATAGGATTGGGGAGAAGAGGAGTTTGTGGCACAACTTGACCAGAAGAAGGGATCGGTTGGTAGGACATGTTCTGAGGCATCAAGGGATCACTAATTTAGTACTGGAGGGCAGCGTGGAGGGTAAAAATCGTAGAGGGAGACCAAGAGATCAATACACTAAGCAGATTCAGAAGGATGTAGGTTGCAGTAGGTACTGGGAGATGAAGAAGCTTGCACAGGATAGAGTAGCATGGAGAGCTGCATCAAACCAGTCTCAGGACTGAAGACCACAACAACAACAACAGTGTGTAGTTGTTGTGGTACTGATTGGTTGTTTTCTGATGTTTTCAGTGGTTTTGTGCTTTCTGCTTTTATTTTACTTTTAATTTTGTTGTTTATGAATAGTACATATGAAAACAAAAGTGTAACATAACTCCATTATTGATTCTGATGATGCCTTAAACTGGAAAAAACCGAAACGCGTTTCTGAGAATGAAATACAGTGCAGCAAGGGAAGGCGTTTTTATTTACAAAACAAATATCCGGCTGTTTATTTTACGGATCATAGGGGCTTCAAATGCTGAAATGTCCAAATTCCTAAGGGACCGAACTGCTGAGGTCATCGCTCCCTAGACTTACAGAACTACTTAAACTATCTTATTCTAAGAGCAACGCACACCAAGCCCGAAGGAGGACTCGAACCTCCGGCCGGAGCGGCCGCGCAATCCGAGACATGGCTCCTCTAACCGCGAGGCAACTCCGCGTGGCTCGCGGCTTCGAGTGGGCAACAAGTTACCGAATATCGTCACAAATAGACACCAATCTCTTTTGAAAATTCGGTACAAGTTATCCTCGTGTTCATCACCTCAGTTCCGACAGCGAAATGTGCCAACAGAAACGGCGACATTTCAGTTAAGTTGCCGACGGGCGGGTGAGTCAGACAGGGCTCGGTACGCGAAAGAAAGGCCCCCATCCGCTACTGTCCCGGGGCAGCTTTCTGGAAACTCGAATATGACACTCAGTGTTTCAATGAGGCGTTCAGTCCTTCTGCCAGTCATAATGGGAACTCACACTTTCAGCTAAAGCAGGTCAAACCGGAATTAATGTTCACGAAAGAACAGCAAATGAGAGGGCCAGTTGTTCGGGAAACGCCGGCAAACAATTTTCCAGATGAAAAACTCGCATCGTACCACTTTCAACATGACAAGCATAGGAACCAATAGTAGTTCCTTGCTTATAGACAACATGACAATGGCGATCGTTTAACAATTGAAACCGCCGTAACTGAACACGTGCACCCATACTTCGCAGACCGCTTCACACACAGGCCGCCTGCGATGTCGCCCCTGTTGCTGCAGGTTCGAACCTCAGTCACCTCGGAGCACAGCCAATGCCCACAAGAGACAGTTGTCAGGGATGACCTGAGGCAGATTCCCAATGTGCCAAAAATGAATCAACAGGTCTCGATGACGTGGTCATCGGATTTTTTCACACATATCTGGACATAACTGGACCCACTGTTACAGAGATTGGATTGAAGTTACCGCTGTCTTCCAAATTCCTGCCGTACTCCTCGAAGGGATCATTGCACTTCCACCAAAGAAAACTTGTGGTCACACGGTGGGAGATGTTCACCGAAGCTCTCACCTAACTGCAGACTACAAACTCTTTATGAAACGTTTCGTGCCAGTACTGAAAACCACAAATGCATTAGTCTTTACCGAAACTGCGGAGATCTATAGAAGAACATTTGTTGAGTCGTTTGTGCGTACAGGTGTGTGGCAGCACACGCAGTAAAGAACACGTGTGACGTCAGCAGTTCTTCCGGTCGACTTCCTTAAGGCTTACGATTATGTCAACCATGAAGACATATGGCACAACTTTGCTCAAACTAGCTTTTAGTGAACGTTTTACAAACTCCATGCGGAAACTATTACAGTTGTATAATAGCTGTCAGTGACTAGAAAACACATCCTGTGACAATTCCTAGGTCTGTCAGGCAAGGCCATCCGCTGCCAACGCATCCGTATGTCTCAGCCTTGGATCATTTTCTTAGTGCTGTCCACGAAACACTAAATGACATTTCAATAGAAAAAACCAAACGTAATGTAACAGCATATGCCCGAGATGTGGGCATCTCTCTAAAAGACGAATCTGACCTTAGTCTAGTCTGGCCTCTAATGTTTCTGACTCAACAGGTAAAAGGGACAACATTAACCAAAACGTTTCTGCTGCCCACTGGAGCAAGTACTGAAGACGCCGTGCATTCCTTCACTTCAGTGGTCGAAGTGAGCCAGCGCACGGTCTGTGGCGCCGGTGTAAACAGATCGGACAACACCAGTAGCCTTCGGCATATCTCCAGACACATACAGTCACAAGTTTCGGCCGGAATCGGACCATAACTGGTGCAATTATGGCCTTCCTCCACCGTTTCCAATGCGAAAACGAAATTACGTGTGTGAGAGACGATGAAATGTGGCTTGTTTGTACTGTACGCTGCTCTGTTACAACTTCGATTGGATTCAGGATATTGTCGCTAAATGCCATACACGCGCTGTTAGAAAGATGCCGACAATGCAGAAATATTCGGTGTCCACAATTGAAATGCAGGGAGTATGTGACGTCCCCTTCGTGAGGAGGTGTCTGCGGTGAACATCGGCGTGTTTGACGACGGCAGTAACGGAGATGTGGAACTGGGATGTTTTCGCTCTACTGATGCCCGTGTATTGTCCCAAAGCGCCGCAATGGCAGAGAACAACAGAACAAGGGTGTGAGGGGCGTGTCGAATCTACGGCGACAGCGTATAAGATGGAGCTGTCTTATCACGGCGACGGTGTGTGAGATTGCGCGTGAAACGGTACGAAGTGCTTAACGCATTTTCTACCGCCGTGTCTGGACGTTTCTGAGGCGAGCCGAGGCGAGACGTGGCGCTGCCAGTTTCGGTACAGACGGAGACACCGGTACCGCACTTTCCCCGATCCACTATGCGAGAAAACATCCACACAGGTTAAGACAGACACTCGGCTAAATAAGTGGCCCTCAGTTGCTCAGCGACACACGACGGCAGGTCTGTGGATCGACTGTTTCGTTCAGACCAGTGCTTCGATATAAACAACGAAAGTTGTAGTTGATATCTAACGCCTGGAGCTTACGGACGAACTGTTGTGGAGGCAATAAGTCAAAGCGAGTGCTGGATAACTGGCAGGCTGGTGAAAAGATTTGAAACCCAGACTTGAGTGGTCGAAAAGCACCGAAATTCAGCCATCGCAAAACTCAGAGTACAGCCTGGTTAACCGCCCTGTCCATTTGTTTCGACACGTTCAACATGTGGGCGACGTACCAGGCCCTTGACACCAGAAAGACGCTGGGTAGCTCTGATTTCTGAATTAGGTTCATCTTGCGTATTGCGTGTCTGTTCGTTACAGCCCTGACAGTAGTCAGTATTTACAGCCAGTTCAGTGCCACCGTGTGTGGCATCCGCACACCGAGCAGTCTGAATGTGTTGGCGGCGCAGCTCCGAGGCGACTGGCGGTACGGAGTGCAGCACACAGTGGCCAGCGGAGACTCGTGGCTCCAGTTTATCGTCGCGCCTGTTGCCTGTTGCAATAGAAAATAAAGGTTGCACTGGACGAAAGTCAGATTCGTCTTTTAGAGAGAGGCCCACATCATCAGCGAATGCTGTGCACGTTACTTTCCTTGTTTCTACTGAAATTCCATTTACTGACTTTTGAACCCTTCTGAAGAAGAAGAACAAGGCTCAGACATACACGACCACTGAAAGCAGACAGCCCTGCCTGACAGGCCTACGAGTTGTCACATTACCTGTTCCTCAACAATTGATATACATTATACTACTCGCATTGCTTAGTAAATCGATCATTTCATTTTATTTCATTTCATTAACAGTACAGAGTAACCCACCACCTTGAAATGTAAGGTGGGTCGGATGCGTCTGAATCTAATAGCAAAGTCTTTTCATTGTTACAGTCTTATATTGTTACAGATTTATCTTAGAAGAAAGATTAAGGAAAGGCAAACCTACGTTTCTAGCATTTGTAGACTTAGAGAAAGCTTTTGACAATGTTGACTGGAATACTCTCTTTCAAATTCTGAAGGTGGCAGGGGTAAAATACAGGGAGCGAAAGTCTATTTACAATTTGTACAGAAACCAGATGGCAGTTATAAGAGTCGAGGGACACAAAAGGGAAGCGGTGGCTGGGAAGGGAGTGAGACAGGGGTGTAGCCTCTCTCTCATGCTATTCAATCTGTATATTGAGCAAGCAGTAAATGAAACAAAAGAAAAGTTCGGAGTAGGCATTAAAATCCATGGACAAGAAGTAAAAACTTTGAGGTTCCCCGATGATATTGTAATTCTCTCAGAGACAGCAAAGTACTGGGAAGAGCAGTTGAACGGAATGGACATTGTCTTGAAAGGAGGGTATAAGATGAACATCAACAAAACCAAAACGAGGATAATGGAATGTGGTCGAATTAAGTCGGGTGATGGTGAGGGAATTAGATTAGGAAATGAGACACTTAGAGTAGTAAAGGAGTTTTGCTATTTGGGGAGCAAAATAAGTGATGATGGTCGAAATAGAGAGGATATAACATGTAGACTGGCAATGGCAAGGAGAGCGTTTCTGGAGAAGAGAAATCTGTTAACATCTAGATTTAAGTGTCAGGAAGTCGTTTCTCAAAGTATTTGTATGGAGTGTACCCACGTATGGAAGTGAAACATGGACGATAAATAGTTTGGACAAGAAGAGAATAGAAGCTTTCGAAATGTGGTGCTACAGAAGAATGCTGAAGATTAGATGGGTAGATCACACAACTAATGAGGAGGTATTGAACAGAATTGGGGAGAGGAGGATTTTGTGGCACAACTTGACTAGAAGAGATCGGTTGGTAGGACATGTTCTGAGGCATCAAGGGATCACCAGCTTAGTACTGGAGGGCAGCGTGGAGGGTAAAAATCGTAGAGGGAGACCAAGAGATGAATACACTAAGCAGATTCAGAAGGATGTAGGTTGCAGTAGGTACTGGGAGATGAAGAAGCTTGCACAGGATAGAGTAGCATGGAGAGCTGCGTCAAACCAGTCTCAGGACTGAAGACTGTGGTGTCACCGCCAGACACCACACTTGCTAGGTGGTAGCTTTAAATCGGCCGCGGTCCATTAGTACATGTCGGACCCGCGTGTCGCCACTGTCAGTGATCGCAGACCGAGCGCCACCACACGGCAGGTCTTGAGAGACGGACTAGCACTCGCCCCAGTTGTACGGACGACTTTGCTAGCGACTACACTGACGAAGCCGCGCTCCTTTGCCGAGCAGATAGTTAGAATAGCCTTCAGCTAAGTCCATGGCTACGACCTAGCAAGGCGCCATTAGCCTTACATAGCAATTGATACTTATCGTATAAAGCATGTCTCATCAAGAACGATGTATACAACAACGATGGATTAAAGTTAAGTATTCCAGAAGCTACGTACTTTTCTTTATAGCATTCATTACGTATCCTGTTTCAGACCTCACGCCATCCTTCGTGTGTTTATAGCGTGCATAGCGGTCCACTCAAATCACACTGTGTCGGCACTTCTGTCGATACATCAAAGACCACAACAACAACAACAATAATAACAACAACAGTGTTATTGGTATACAGTTGTTAATGCTTTTTTCTTAAATAATATAAAGATCATAATACAGTATATAAAGATTTCTTTGAGGTTACAGCGAATTGAATGCTAAACAATTGTTAAAATGGTTTCATACAATTTGTTATTACCACGTTGATGAGAATATAATTTACACAGTGCAAATGTCAAACAAAAAGAAAAAAGAAAGTGTAACACAATGAGCGTCGTTAAGAATAATTTGCAATATATGAAAAGTGGTTCAAATGTCTCTGAGCACTATGGGCCTTAACTTCTGAGGTCATCAGTCCCCTAGAACTTACTACTTAAACCTAACTAACCTAAGGACATCAAACACATTCATGCCCGAGGCAGGATTCGAACCTGCGACCGTAGCGGTCGCTCGGTTCCAGACTGTAGCGCCTAGAACCGCTCGGCCACTCTGGCCGGCTGTAATATATAGAGTGAAATTATATGCTGTATGTAGATGAGTAATACAGTCTAAGTAGCATGTTGGTTAGTTACGGCCTATTTCTATCTATTTGATATGAGAAGGTCTCAGTACAACCCCGAGCTATTCTCGTCTGAAATATTTTGCGCTAATGTATGTTTACACAGATTAAATGCTGACTGACCACTTCATACATGGAATACGTGAATCTTAGCTTCACATGAGAAATACACTTATGTTTGTAGCTTGTTAGTTGAAACAGAATATAGTTCGCTGCTACTTGAATGCATTATTCCTTAAATAACTTAATACAAGTACTTTCCTGATATATGAAATTTATTGATAATAGCTTTGGATAGAGAAGAGAATATACTTCTGCCTGCACACATTAAGACCAGCAGTACATTACTGATTGTCTGCAGTATACTCTGAACACTATGCAGGATGTCATTGGGCAGGAGGAGCCTCGGAATAAAAGTTCTTCGATCCTTCTCCTCCAAAGCGACATCACCTCATTACTACGGTCTTAGTATGTGGTGGCAGTGTTTATTTGTTTCATGATTTTTGTGTTGCTTGTGACTGTGTTGTGGCACGCAGTGTCATACGCTGTTGGCTTTGGTCCCTCACATGTCGATCCCTTCTGAGTCATGTTCACTTAGTGTTCCTTCCTCGGTTTAGGAATCTGTGGTCGTGTATGTGTCCTCCCCCGTGGTTTGTTGTGTTGTTCGTGCTTGTCTACGCCTCCTTCCACATTGGTTTTGGCGCTTGTATTCTGCGTGCAGAGTGTACGATACAATATCGGCTACGCTATTTACTGTGTTCCAGTCATCGGGATTACGTATCATTCTGGCGATGTCATTGTCGTTCTGTATAGGACTCGCTTGTGCTAGCGTGTTGCACAGCAGTGTGACGTGTTGTGGTGTCCCAGTTTCTCCGCATACGCATACTTCGTCGTCAGTTAGTCCCATACGGTTTAAATGTACCGGATACGGCCCGAGGCGTGTCAGGAAATGGACCATCCCCCGGCTTGGGTCGACGTGTTTCAGTTGTAGTCTTTCGCGTACATCAGGAAAGAAAGAGTGTACTCGGCGACCGTTGTCGGATGCATCCCACCCTCTCTGCCATGCCTGAATCCGCCATTGTTTCATTTGTGTTTTGTTCGTAATGTTGGTTCCCGTAATTTCGGTAACTTTATCGACCCTGTCCCTCTTACGGCAACAAAGTGCAGGTCTGTGACGTATTGTTATGTCTACAGGGCAGGTCCCCATCACATCGCAAAGTGCCCCTAGTGACGTGGTGTTGAAGGCTCCGTTCATTCTCAGGAGTACACTACGTTGACCTCGTCTTGCAGTTGTCTTGTTAGTCTGCATGGTCAGTCTGTGAGCCCAAGCAGCTGCGGCGAAGCATGCTATGGATTCAAATATCGCAATGTGGTTGGTCCTCATCGTCTTAATAGGTAATTTGTACTGAGTTATGTTGAGTCTTGCGTAATTTTGCAGGCTTTGTCATTTGTCAATTTTATATGGTGGTTGAAAGTCTGTTTTTCGTCTATATGCAGTCCGAGATAACGTGTGGCTTGCTTGTATTGTCTAATTTTAGACTTGGATTCCTCTGCAGTGTCCCTCTGGGCAGCAAACATACAGTTTGTTGGGAGCTATTTTTAGTTTCTTTTGTTTGCACCAACTGTTAATTTTCTGAAGCATTTGCCTGCCTCTTGTCTCTTGTGCTGCTCTCGAGTAAATCGATCGCAAAACCCCAGTGTGTGCACGACTCAACGTAGCTGTTTGTATCTGACATTATCAGTAAACATATGGAAGTCTAGCGCAGGAACCGCGGCTGGGTGACGCGCCCCTGCTGTGCGTGGCACCACGCGTGTGTACGTACCGGCGGCTTGGGAGCTGCTCCTCTGTGCAGGTCCGCGTTTATGGTGACGGCTAATACATTCACGCATGGCAGGTTTTAATTTCGATACTAGGATTTTTACAACATGTTTGTAATCGGAATTTAGGAGAGTTATTGGGCGAAGATCTCCGGCTCTATGACTACATGTTTCCTTTCGTACAAAAATAATCATTTCCTCCAAGAGATTCTGAATTTGCGTGGCAGCAATAAGTTCATTCACATTCCCTGTAAAACAGGTTCCAATAACGTCCCAAATGCGTTTGATAAAATTGATTTGGACACACGTCTACATCCACGTCTACATCGCTACTCTGCAAATCACACTTAAGTGCTTGGCAGAGGGCTCATCGAACCACCTTGACATTAGTTCTCTGTTATTCTATCTCGAACTTTTTTTTTTTTTTTCATCAGTCTACTGACTGGTTTGATGCGGCCCGCCACGAATTCCTTTCCTGTGCTAACCTCTTCATCTCAGAGTAGCACTTGCAATCTACGTCCTCAATTATTTGCTTGACGTATTCCAATCTCTGTCTTCCTCTACAGTTTTTGCCCTCTACAGCTCCCTCTAGTACCATGGAAGTCATTCCCTCATGTCTTAGCAGATGTCCTATCATCCTGTCCCTTCTCCTTATCAGTGTTTTCCACATATTCCTTTCCTCTCCGATTCTGCGTAGAACCTCCTCATTCCTTACTTTATCAGTCCACCTAATTTTCAACATTCGTCTATAGCACCACATCTCAAATGCTTCGATTCTCTTCTGTTCCGGTTTTCCCACAGTCCATGTTTCATTACCATACAATGCTGTACTCCAGACGTACATCCTCAGAAATTTCTTCCTCAAATTAAGGCCGGTATTTGATATTAGTAGACTTCTCTTGGCCAGAAATGCCTTTTTTGCATAAGCGAGTCTGCTTTTGATGTCCTCCTTGCTCCGTCCGTCATTGGTTATTTTACTGCCGAGGTAGCAGAATTCCTTCATTGACTTCGTGACCATCAATCCTGATGTTAAGTTTCTCGCTGTTCTCATTTCTACTACTTCTCATTACCTTCGTCTTTCTCCGATTTACTCTCAAACCATACTGTGTACTCATTAGACTTCATTCTGTTCAGCAGATCATTTAATTCTTCTTCACTTTCACTCAGGATAGCAATGTCATCAGCGAATCGTATCATTGATATCCTTTCACCTTGTATTTTAATTCCACTCCTGAACCTTTCTTTTATTTCCATCATTGCTTCCTCGATGTACAGATTAAAGAGTAGGGGCGAAAGGCTACAGCCTTGTCTTACACCTTTCTTAATACGACCACTTCGTTCTTGATCGTCCACTCTTATTATTCCCTCTTGGTTGTTGTACATATTGTATATGACCCGTCTCTCCCTATAGCTTACCCCTACTTTTTTCAAAATCTCGAACAGCTTGCACCATTTTATATTGTCGAACGCTTTTTCCAGGTCGACAAATCCTATGAAAGTGTCTTGATTTTTCTTTAGCCTTGCTTCCATTATTAGCCGTAACGTCAGAATTGCCTCTCTCGTCCCTTTACTTTTCCTAAAGCCAAACTGATCGTCACCTAGCGCATTCTCAATTTTCTTTTCCATTCTTCTGTATATTATTCTTGTAAGCAGCATCGATGCATGAGCTGTTAAGCTGATTGTGCGATAATTCTCGCACTTGTCAGCTCTTGCCGTCTTCGGAATTGTGTGGATGATGCTTTTCCGAAAGTCAGATGGTATATCGCCATACTCATATATTCTACACACCAACGTGAATAGTCGTTTTGTTGCCACTTCCCCCAATGATTTTAGAAATTCTGATGGAATGTTATCTATCCCTTCTGCCTTATTTGACCGTAAGTCCTCCAAAGCTCTTTTAAATTCCGATTCTAATACTGGATCCCCTATCTATTCTAAATTGACTCCTGTTTCTTCTTCTATCACATCAGACAAATCTTCACCCTCATAGAGGCTTTCAGTGTATTCTTTCAACCTATCTGCTCTCTCCTCTGCATTTAATAGTGGAATTCCCGTTGCACTCTTAATGTTACCACCGTTGCTTTTAATGTCACCAAAGATTGTGTTGACTTTCCTGTATGCTGAGTCTGTCCTTCCGACAATCATATCTTTTTCGATGTCTTCACATTTTTCCTGCAGCCATTTCGTCTTAGCTTCCCTGCACTTCCTATTTATTTCATTCCTCAGCGACTTGTATTTCTGTATTCCTGATTTTCCCGGAACGTGTTTGTACTTCCTCCTTTCATCAATCAACTGAAGTATTTCTTCTGTTACTCATGACTTCTTCGCAGCTACCTTCTTTGTACCTATGTTTTCCTTCCCAACTTTTGTGATGGCCGTTTTTAGAGATGCTCATTCCTCTTCATCGTGGAACTATCGTGGAACAAGGCTAAGATTATTTTGATACACAAGAAAGGAAGTATTCACAATATTAAAAACTACCGTCCTATCAGCTTGCTCTCAATTTTGTACAAAATTTTCACAAAGATCTTGTTAAACCGAATTAGTTGCACCCTAGACTCAGCCCAACCTATAGAGCAAGCTGGATTCCGAAGCAATTTTAGCACTGTTGACCACATTCTGACAGTTAGTGAAGTGATAAGCAGAGCGAATGAATACCAACTGCCTCCCTGCATTGCCTTTGTTGACATTGAAAAGGCATTTGACTCCATTAGCCATGTAGCTGTCCTCCAAGCTTTGAGTGAGCAAGGAGTGGGAGCAGCATACATTGAAGTGCTCAGGAAAGTCTACGAGAATTCTTCAGCTTATGTTAACATCGGCGAATCAACTCAAGAATTCCGCATCATGAGGGGTGTCAAGCAAGGCGATCCCATCTCCCCAAAACTGTTCTCTGCTGTATTGGAAATGGCTATGTCAAAGCTGAGCTGGGAAGGTAAGGGAATTAGAATTAATGGAAGAAGGCTTACCAACTTGAGATTTGCCGACGATATTGCCTTACTGGCCAAAGACTTGGCAGAGCTCCAAAACTTAGTTACAGATCTTGCATCGGAATGTCAGCTGGTTGGCTTGAACATGAACCTTTCCAAAACAAAAGTAATATCCAACAAATGGGTCCCAGCTGGAGATGTGAAAGTCAAGGACAGTCTACTAGAAGAGGTCAGTGAATATGTCTACCTTGGCCAGATTATAAATATGAAGGGAGACATGAGGCCAGAAATCTATCGATTCATCAAGCTTGGCTGGCAAGCATTTGGGAAGAATTCAAAAGTATTCAGATCAAAAATGCCAGTAAATCTGAAGAAAGCAGTATTTGATCAATGCATTCTTCCTGTGATGACGTACGGCTGCGAAACATGGACACTGAACTCATTCACAAAAGGGAAACTTAGGACAGCACAGAGAGCCATGGAGAGATCAATGCTGGGCTATACAAGAAAGGACAGGAAAAGGGCAGATGACATCCGGTCTGTGACGAAGGTTAATCACATCTTAGAGAGAGTAGGTTCCTTGAAATGGCAGTGGGCTGGCCACGTTGCAAGAAGAATAGACAACAGATGGACGAAGCTAGTACTGGAGTGGAGTCCGAGAGAGCACCGGAGGCCTAGAGGAAGACCACCAGACAGATGGGACAAAGACATCAAGAAGATCGCTGGTAACACCTGGCAGAGAACTGCCCAAGACCGTCCCACTTGGAGAAGACTTCTGAAAGCCTACCTGAATCCACGACTCGAAGAGGCCACATCATCTAATGATTGAATTGGCTGATGATGATGATGATGATGAGTTCATGTAAGTTAATATGGGTACAGGTCATTCATGGCATCAGGAATAAAATAATAATTGGATCCTTTTACTGATGCTCTAGCTCAGATGATACAATTGCTGAGAGGTTCAAAGAAAACTTGAGTCTAATTTCAAACATGTACCCAACTCACGCAATTATAGTTGGTTGTGACTTCAGTTTACCATGGATATGTTGGCGAAAACACATGTTTAAATCCGGAGGTACAGATACAACATGGTCCGAAACTGTGCTGAATACATTCTCTGAAAAGTATTTCGATCAGTAAGTTCATGAGCCCATTCGAATAGTAATCAATTGAGGAAACACATCTGACCGCTTAGCAAACAAATAATCCTCAGCTAATAACGGGCACCAAAACATACACTTAGATTACTGAACACAGGATTGTGTAGTAAGAATCCACGTGCATGAACACAGGACTGTCGTACAGAAACTGAATATTGTAACTCGCTGACGAAAGATCCGTAACCCAAAGAATGGAAACTTGCACAGGTCATACTAATATTCAAGAATTGCAGTGGGCGTAATCCATCAATTTACAGGGCCATATTATTAACGTCGATATGCAGCATGATTTTGGAACATCTATTGTGTTCTAACATTATAAATAATCTCGAAGAGAACGGTCTATTGACACACAGTCAACATGGACTTAGAAAACACCATTCTTGTAAAACACAACTAGCGTTTATTCACACGACGTATTGAGTGCTGTTGACAAGGGATTTCCAGGTGATTTCGTCTTTTTAGATTTCCATAAGGCATTTGACACTGTACCTCACAAGCGGCCTCTAGTCAAATTGGGTGCTTATGGAATATCCTCACACGCTGGACTGTGACTGGATTCGTCATTTCCTGTCACAGAGGCCACAGTTCGTAGTAATTGGAGTAAATTTATCGATTGAAACGGAAAAGATTTCCACCTTTTTCCAAGGTAATGCTGTTCCTTATCTATATAAACGATTTCGGAGACAATTGATGAATCGTCTGAGGTTGTTTGTAGGTCGGCTCTGAGCACTATGGGACTTAACTTCAGAGGTCATCAGTCCCCTAGAACTTAGAACTAGTTAAACCTAACACACACATCCATGCCCGAGGCAGGATTCGAACCTGCGACCGTAGCGCTCGTGTGCTTCCAGACGGAAGCGCCTAGAACCGTTCGGCCACTCCGGCCGGCTTGTTTGTAGATAATGCTGTCATTTACCGTCTAGTAAAGTCATCAGAATATCAAAACCGATTTGCAAAAGATTTAGAAGAGATATCTGTATGTTGCGAAAATTGGCAGTTGACCCTAAATAATGAAAAGTGTGAGGTTCTCAACATGAGTGCTAACCGGAATCGGTGAAACTTCGGTAACACGATAAATCAAATTTAAAGGCTGTAAATTCAACTAAACACATAGGCATCACAATTAAGAACAACATTAATTGGAAACCATACATAGGAAATGTTGTGGGTAGGCGAACCAAAGACTGCGTTTTATTGGCTGAGGATGCCACAGATCTACTAGAGAGACTGCCTACACCACGCTTGTCCGTCCTCTTCTGGAGCGCTGCTGTACGGTGTGGGATCCCTACCAGACAGAATAAACGGACTACATCGAGAATGTTCAAAGAAGAGCAGCACATTTTGCATTATCAAGAAACAGGGGAGACAGTGTCACGGACACGATAAAGGATTTGGGACGGACATAATTAAAACATAGGTGTTTTTCGTTGCGGCAGAAACTTATCACGAAATTTCGATCACCAACTTTCGCCTCAGGATGCGAAAATATTTTTTGACGCCGACCTACACGGGCAGAAACTATCATCATCATAAAATAAGGAAATCAGAGCTCGTTCGGAAGGATATAGGTGTTCTTTCTTCCCGCGCGCTGTTCGAGACTTGAATAACACAGGATTATTGTGAAAGTGGTTCGATGAACCCGTTGCCAAGTACGTAAGTGTGATTTGCAAAGTATCCACGTAGATGTAGACGTAGATTCCGAGTTTACTACGAGTGATATTGTAGTGGACATTAAAGGCCGTCTATGGTTGTTTCACTTGCTCGCGTGAACTGTGACAATAATTTATTTAATGCTTGTTTGTTTTTGTTGGGAACATTCATATTTTACACATTGATGTGTTAAATGTATGGTAGTTTATGTTTTCTCCTTGATCTTCATTGTGTACATCGTTGAATAAATGGTCTCTAAAAATGTGTGTTCCTAGCAATACGGTGTGTTGCGTATTTGATTAAAAGGTCAACTTTATAATCTCACAGAGGACGAATTAGAGTCAATATGTAATAGTTTTTCAAGTTGTTACTTTCTTTTCTTCTACCTCAATTTCTTTGTGATATAACTTGTGGCTATTCAATCAATCGCGTGAGCTCCTATGAAATTTTATTGTATGTATGTGTATTATCTTTCTTTTCTGCGATACATTCTTTGGTTTAGGAATAAACCTCATTGCCTTCAGATGTAGCGTCTGTGACTTAGATATGACGTCGGTCCAAGCCATAGAGTAGAAAAACCTCTGGAGTGTGCACAGCACGATAAGCACGTTGTCAGCATTAAGCTGAAATTATCACGTGATCTCGTAATCACTCTTTTTAAGAACAGTTCACCTCGGCCATTGAGTCCCGTCACATCAGGTCAAACATCCCACAATGCATTTCAAATGGCGGCATTCAGACAAGTCGTCAACAGACCGTCACGTCTCGTCACGTCACGGCAGGTGAAGGTTTCCAGGGAATGAAGTGTCGACGGTATCATCGTCTGCTAACATCGTAAGTTAACCTATTTTGCCGCATTCACGTGTGTTATTGTAGTGGATATTGTGCTTTTGTATCTTCTTAATCTTTATTTTATTATTGTGCTTTATTTTCGTGGCAAATTGTAAATGTTTCATGCCGACTTGGAGGTTTTTTGCATTGGATGTTCTTACACAAGCAATGTGAGATATCCGAAAGTGAAAAATTATTTAGGTTTGACAGTAACAGAACAGATGCCCATTTTCCGACAGCACAGAAATGTCGACGTTTTGAAATGTTGTTTCACGTCTCTGCAAAAACAAAACTGAACAAGAACATACCTTATGAGGTTTTCTTTGGCCATTAACAACCTTGTTTCCTCAGTTGCAATACTATACTCTCACACAGACTAAGCGAACTGACGTGACAGACAGTGTGAACACACGCTGACGTGACGGTGCAGTGAGACGACGCCCGCTCATTTTACTCATCTAAGCTGAGAGAAGAATTTATTCCAGGTATCGAATGCAAACTGTTATGGCGTCTACAAAACACCTGTCCCAAATACACAGCACATACGAAGGGACTCTGCCGGTACTAAGGATATGGCGGCATTCCAACTTTGTGGGACGTTTTACGGACAGACATACGCCGCCCCGAGGTCACGTGCCCATTGTGGCAGTGTGTGTCGACAACAGAAAATCAAATCCGTGCATCCGAATGTTCACTCTGTGGTCAAAGCCGAGGGTGAAACGGGACACTAGAATTTATTCACTGCTTTTTTACCGTTTGTGTATCATTAAAATGAGGCGTCTTCGTCGTCCTTGCGCCAATGAAATTCGTATCCTTAACACCAGTTCAATGCTGTCACGTTATGTTGGCTTCTCATCTCCCTGGAACTGAAATAGTAGAGACTGCACGAATTCGAGCTGCTGATACTCTGATTCATTTCGCTGTCGACTTTGGCAAAGGCAAATTCTCGTAATTTTCTGTAGTATGGTATGTATGACACATGGACTTGTTTCTCATTTAAACCTGTGTATGATGTGGGTATTCCTTTTGCCATAGTGTCACATTTTCATGCTATGAACATGCTGTTTACACCTTGTAGACACAGTAAACACTGATCTTCCAAAGATGTATTTGTAAGTGTATTCACAGAAAACATAGTTATTCCAAAGATGTATGATTTTATGTACCTATGATCTTCCTGTGAACATGTGTCATCGTACAGGGACGTACAACCCATGCTATTCATCTTTGCCCATCAGTCAATCAGTATCTTCCATAGTATATTTTCAGACCAAATTCCCTACACATCTAACCACTGTACTAATGTTCATTCTGTGGCTCGATTATTTAATGACTGGAAAACATATTTGCTACCTGTTTGTCATATATTTAGACGATTTTGGATTTTCTGCATGCTGCACATCCATTTCAATAGATCTCAACGATGACTTCACTTAACAATGTCTAATTATACCGAATGAACGTGATAATGACTTAAGAACAAAACCATGATATTAATATAGGACAAGGAAGTCTCTACAGTCAGAAGGCGGAAATATCATTCAAGAGCTGTGATCGTCAGTGATTAATGCTGTGTTTCATTTCAGTGATATGTAATTTACAGCAGTGAGCATCATTAACCCGTGACCTCTTACACACTTGTGTATCCTGTTATCTGATAGGTTCGCCGACGAGGAGTTCATCTAGCAGCCTACACATGAACAATATCTCGCTGGCAATGTCACCAGCAGTTGTTGCTAGTTATTGGTCACAAAACACACCAGCAATTTATGTAGCAATTTTAATCAGTAATTCGAACGCCACTAAGTCTGGAACACCTGCTATCGGAAATTACGTGGAGTGATGAGCAAAATCTCGCATGTCGGTTAATATTCGCAGAAAAATAAGATTTTAAATGTATTAACGTTGTTTTGGGATGTTACCGACTGGAAATTGTAACATGTCAATTAAAATGGCGTTCAGACTTAAACTATCTGCTCTTCTTCCTTTTCCGTTATCTTGGTATTTCTAACAAGGCGTCAGGATTAACACATCGCAGCTTATATGTGTTATGGATATTTTATGCTGTACTACATTGTTGTCAGTTAATTTTTCTCAAAATATACCTGGAAAGAACTACTCACAACAAATCAAACCAATTCGTGAAAAATGCGTGTTTCTCCTAACTCATACACATTTTTAAGGCATAATATCTAGGAACCCATAAGAGAGAGAAAAAAAATCGTAGATGCAAGTTTCGAGAAAAATGCTCTACAAAATCTATTGACACTGCTTTTACCGAAATTTCCACTGGAAAGTAGACATATAGGGAAAAAGATTTTGTCACCATTTCGGCTGGTTTTTCGAATGTGACCACATGCACACGTCCGCTCTAATGTCGAGACCTTAGATTTTACAGCAGGGGTAAGTTAATATAACATACTAAAAATCTGGAGCTACCGGAATAAATGCGATCGTGGATTATTAATGGCATTGAGCTACAGGTTGTTCGGAAATTCCCGTTACAAACTTCTAATACTTGTTGAGGGGAGTGGGTACATAATATTTTGAACAAAAACCCATGGCTGAAAACGTACGGTTTGTGTTCAGCTGTTGAATTCATCCACTTCTACTTGAGGTATTGTATTATGCGTTGTTGTTGTGGTCTTCAGTCCAGAGACTTGTTTGATGCAGCTCTCCATGCAGCTATCCTGTGCAAGCTTCCTCGTCTCCCAGTACCCACTGCAACCTACATCCTTCTGAATCTCCTTAGTGTATTTATATCTTCGTCTCCCTCTACGACTTTTACCCACCGCGCTGCCCTCCAATACTAAATTGGTGATCCCTTGATGCCTTAGAACATGTCCTACCAACCGATTCCTTATTCCAGTCAAGTTGTGCCACAAATTTCTCTTCTCCACAATTCTGTTCAGTACCTCCTCATTAGTTATGTGATCTACCCATCTGATCTTCAGCATTCTTCTGTAGCACCACATTCCGAAAGCATCTATTCTCTTCTTGTCTTAACTATTTATTGTCCATGTTTCACTTCCATACATGGCTACACTCCATACAAATACTTGCACAAACGACTTCCTGACACTTAAATCAATACTCGATGTCAACAAATTTCTCTTCTTCAGAAACGCTTTCCTTGCCATTGCCAGTCTACCTCTCTACTTCGATCATCATCAATTATTTTGCTCCCCAGATAGCAAAAGTCGTTTACTACTTCAAGTGTCTCATTTCCTAATCTAATTCCCTCAGCATCACATGATTTAATTCGACTACATTCCATTATCCTCGTTTTGCTTTTGTTGGTGTTCATCTTATATCCTCCTTTCAAGACACTGTCCATACCGCTCAAATGCTCTTCCAGGTCCTTTGCTGTCTCTGACAGAATTACGATGTCATCGGAAAACCTCAAAGTTTTTATTTCTTCTCCATGGATTTTAATTCCTACACCAAATTTTTCTTTTGTTTCCTTTACTGCTTGCTCAATATACAGATTGAATAACATCAGCGATAAGCTACAATCCTGTCTCTTTCCCTTTACAACCACTGCTTTCGTTTCATGCCCCATAACTCTTATAACTGCCATCTGGTTTCTGTACAAACTGTAAATAGCCTTTCGCTTCCTGTATTTGACCCCTGCCACCTTCAGAATTTGAAAGAGAGTATTCCAATCAACATAGTCAAAAGCTTTCACTATGTCTACAAATGCTAGAAACGTAGGTTTGCCTTTTCTTAATCTATCTTGCCAGATAAGTCGTAGGGTCAGAATTGCCTCACGTGTTCCAACATTTCTATGGAATCCAAACTGATCTTCCCCGAGGTCAGCTTCTACCAGTTTTTCCATTCGTCTGTAAAGAATTCGTGTTAGTATTTTGCAGCCATGACTTATCAAGCTGATCGTTCGGTAATTTTCATATCTGACAACACATTCTTTCTTTGGGATTGGAATTATTATGTCCTTCTTGAAGTCTGAAGTCTTGAAGGCATGTCTCATACATCTTGCTCATCAGATGGTAGAGTTTTGTCGGGGCTTGCTCTCCCAAGGCTACCAATTGTTCTAATCGAATGTTGTCTACTCCTGGGGTCTTGTTTCGACTTACATCTTTTAGTTCTGTGTCAGACTCTTCACGCAGTATCATGTCTCCTTTTTAATCTTCATCTACGTCCTTTTCCATTTCTGTAATACTGTCCTCAAGTACATCACCCTTGTATAGACCCTCTATATACTCCTTCCACCATTCTGCATCACCTTCTTTGCTTAGAACCGGTTTTCGATCTGAGCTCTTGATATTCATACAAGTTGTTCTCTTGTCTCCAAAGTTCTCTTTAATTTTACTGTAGGTAGTATCTATCTTACCCCTAGTGAGATATGCCTCTACTTCCTTACATGTGTCCTCTAGCCATTACTGCTAAGCCATTTTGCAGTTCCTGTCGATCTCATTTTTGAGATGTTTGTATTCCTTTTTGCCTGTTTCATTTACTGTATTTTTATATTTTCTCCTTTCATTAAGTAAATTCATTATTTCGTCTGTTACCCAAGGATTTCTACTAGCCCTCGTCTTTTTATCGACTTGATCCTCTGCTGCATTTACTATTCCATCTCTCAAAGCTACCATTTCTTCTTCTACTGTATTTCTTTCCCACATTCTTGTCAATCGTTACCTAATGCTCTCTCTGAAACTCTGTACAACCTCTGGATCTTTCAGGTTATCCAGGTCCCATCACCTTTAATGTCCACCTTTTGGCAGTTTCTTTAGCTTTAATCTTCAGTTCACAACCAATAGATTGTGGTCAGAGTTCACATCTTCCCCAGGAAATGTCTTACAATTTAAGACCTGGTTTCTAAATTCTCTCTTGCCATTATATAATCTATCTGAAACCTTTCAGCCGGCCGAAGTGGCCGTGCGGTTAAAGGCGCTGCAGTCTGGAACCGCAAGACCGCTACGGTCGCAGGTTCGAATCCTGCCTCGGGCATGGATGTTTGTGATGTCCTTAGGTTAGTTAGGTTTAACTAGTTCTAGGTTCTAGGGGACTAATGACCTCAGCAGTTGAGTCCCATAGTGCTCAGAGCCATTTGAACCATTTTGAAACCTTCCAGTGTCTCCAGGCCTCTTCGATGTATACAAATTTCTTTCATGGTTTTTGAACCAAGTGTTAACTATGATTAAGTTATGCTCTGTGCAAAATTCTACCAGGCAGCTTCCTCTTTCATTCCTTACACCCATTCTATATTCACCTACTACTTATCCCTCTTTTCCTTTTCCTACTAAAGCATTCCAGTCACCTATGACTATTAAATTTTCGTCTCCCTTCACTATCTGAATAATTTCTTTTATCTCATCATATATTTAATCTATCTTTTCGTCATCTTCGGAGCTGGTTGGCATATAAACTTGTACTACTGTGGTAAGCATGGGCTTCGTGTCTATCTTTGCTACAATAGTGTGCTCACTGTGCTGTTTGTAGTAGCTTACCCACGCTCCTATTTTTTTATTCATTATTAAACCTGCTCCTGCAGTATCCCTATTTGATTTTGTATTTATAGCCCTATATTCACCTGACCAGAAGTCTTATTCCTCCTGCCAGCGATCTTCACTAATTCCCACTATATCTAACTTCAACTTATCCATTTCCCTTTTTAAATTTTCTAACCTACCTGCTCGATTAAGGCGTAACACATTACAATTATTGGGTAACAGTTCGAAAGGAAGCATTACGAAACGTCGACTTATCACTATAATACAATTGTTTGTATCAACACACTACACCCTTGATTACACGTCGGTGATTATATACAAGCATCGGAGTGATGCTGGCTTTCATATTCTTTGCAGCAACACCATCATACTGAAATTTTTGGATCGCTATTTACAGCTCCTCTCAAAATACGGAAAGTAAAGAGCTGGCCGTAGAAGCGATTTGCTTCGCGGTATCGAAGATGAAGAAGAGGTCACAGCTCTTAAGGTATGCGCTTTAGAGCACACGTTTGCCAAGGCTTTTTTGTTTCGAATGATTGCCGCTGGAATATCCCCGAATATCGAACGTCCCTCCTGAGACACCTTCTGCATTTGTGTCTGTCAGGTATATTGTAGCGCAAAGATCCAACACAAACAGTAGCCTGGCAGAGTCACTTCAGGCTATACAATATAGTTGGCGGCACTGCTGCACCAACTGGTTGTCACCAACCCGACACCACACCACCACAGCTACCGATTCGTTCAGTCCAGCGATTTCGAATTCAGATCATTCGTGTGCCGCGCAAGGTATGATGAAGATAAAAATGTCGTCGGCGTCAAAGTAGGCGCCATCAAATTCGTACCACGTATTTCCTGATTCGCATATCGGAAAAACCCAAGCCACAAAAGGCATTCGATATGAATAGAAAGGCATGCTGTTATGGCATTGACGACAACACATCTAAGTCTTCTATTTGTTGTGAAAGACAATCAATAGTTACTGTATCGGTTCTGCCTATGAAGGTTGTAATGTATACTGACTATTGTGGAAAAGGGAGAAACAGAGAGAGAGAGACAGAACGCTAAAAACTATCTGCTTTTCGAGCACATATGTGATACATACATGTTAACTGGCATAAGACAAATGTCACGAACTATATATGGACATTTCAGCTCATTTCCCACCTGATCTGGAGGCGAGTAACTCACACCGCAAAAATTCGCAACTGCGACTGGTTACCATCACAGCTGTCTACGCTCTCCTGCTGACTGGTGAATTATTCTTACCTTTGCGCCGAGAAAACTTCCTTGTACACACTGAGAACTGAAATACAAATCTCGTGATACCGATTTCTTTTAAAGAAAAGTAGTAACTTCGAATTCTCTTTTTATGCAGGTGTCTATTACAGAACAACGATGACTAATGCCGAAAAGGAGTAAATAAGATTTTAGAGCCGCGTTTGTCGACCTTTTCCACTCTTTGGCACACCAACTTACGTTTCAAACTTTTGTGACACCCCTGCATACGACCACTTTTTGTAGGTGCAGAAAAGCGAACACATTATGTTCATACAACATGCTTGTAATAATGATGAGTGATTTCTTACGAATTCAGCTATTCCGAGAAATGGTTTGGCGATAAATTTTTTGTGGTCGAGGTGTTTTATCTGCGAACCACGGGAGCAAAAAGGACTCCGCCTGAACACGCTTTGAACGCACAACGGTTCCGACCGGCCGCCGTGTCATCCGGGGCTCACAGGCATTACTGGATGCAGGTAGGGATGGGCGTGTGGAGAGCACACCGCTCTCCAGGCTGTTGCCAGTTCTGGTGACCTATGTCGCTGCTTCTCACTCGAGTAGCTCCTCGACTGGCCTCACGAGGGCTGAGTGCGCCCCGCCTGCCAACAGCGCTCTGCAGACCCGGACAGTGACCCTCCCAGGTGCCAGCCAAGCCCGACAGCGCTTAACTCAGGTGAACTGATGGGTACCGGTGTTACCACTGCGGCGAGGCCGTTTGCTGGAAGATGAGAAGGCACTGAGGATCCTACGACACACCTGACGTGCATTTGTGTATATCGCGTCGCAGCGGCTGCGTGTTGTATAACCACAGTCTGGACTAACAGGTTACTCTCACCACACTGGTGCCTGTTTTCCTTATGCACAGCGACGGCAGCGTCCCAAGCGGACAGTAACCTGCACTCCTGAAGACGATAAGGGATGAGAGCGGGTAGTGTCGTGTGTGACGACTTACAACACAGTTTTCACAAGAGGCAGCGTGTGTAGTGCAGTAAAAATCGGCATTAACTAAAAAACTACGCCGTATTTGTCTCTCTTTAGTTTGCTAAAGACCTCGGGAGGTACAGAGTGGTACATTAAGCGGGGTTTACACGGGCACGTATCGGTCGCGCACGTTGACTTACACATGTAAAGGTGCGCGTGTGGGCGCCCAAAATAGCACGTCGTAGCAACTGGCGCACGTAGAGATAAAAATGGAAACCAGGTGGACCTAGTATCTTGGCTCATTTTGACTTTATCCATTTAGCTTCCTTCGTGCAAAATTTGAACCTATTTATACCAGTTAAAAGTACAGAAGCTGCACGTTTCAAAAAATTCCCGGATAAACGTGTTTTCTGCATGTTATTGCACACAAAAAGCTATCGGTGCAACTACAAATGGCACCATTAGCTGTGCATTAGTTTCATCCCAATTAAAATCTTTTGCAAAACGATTTAATCGCATTGCACAACTTGCCTGGGCGCTAGCTCGGGGTCGCCGTTCGAACCTCGCTTAATACAGTACACTGTAACGTAGCTGCAGTAAGACAGATGTCGAATGGCTACACAAATGGCCGCCGGTTCCAAGTAATCCAAAGGCAGTTAACCCTATGCAGCCAGCTCAGACAGGAACCGAGCACCAACACCTCCCTCCCTCCCTCCCTCCCCCCGCCCACACACACATGGTTACAGTGCTCCTGCGTTGTAACGATAAGTAGCCCGGGATGGGAGAAACAGTCTCGTAGCGAACATTTAATGTTTACTGTCAGTCATAACAAAAAAGTTAAGTGAACTATCGTTTTGAAAACAACTACGGCGATGGTACTAGTCCCATGTTACCCAGTATACGTATTGGCAAAAATTTTACGCCAGTTTTATGCAGTTAATGAATTTTTCGCCCCTGTATATTGGACGGTGAGTCTTTTTCATTAAGCCAAAATTAAACTTCGTGGCAGATTGAAACTTGTGCCGAGATTCGATCTCAGTCCGGCACACAGTTTCAGTCTGCCAGGAAGTTTCATATCAGCGCTGACTCCGCTGCAGAGTGAAAATCTCATTCTGAAAGCCAAAATTAGACGCACCTGTGAAACTGTGTTTTGTTAGTTTGCTGAGGATGACAAACAGATTCGGAGTGTGTCTCAAACTAATCGGTGCTCTTTCAGCCTGCACTCAACACAGAGCATTTTCTTAGAGCAGGGTTGCCCAATCTGTGTCCTGTGGAACATTAGTGCTCTGCCAGGACAGAATATGTGCTCCACGAAAAAATGTTTATAACATGGCCTTTTTTTCGTGAACACCTTGACGATATTAATTTTTATTTCATTTTATTATGATTACTGTGTTATTAGTCATGAGTTAAATTGAAGTAATCACTGAATGAAACAAATCCTTCTCATTTTTCAAAGTTTCATTAATATCCAAAACAAAAAAGGCGTTCCGTAAAAGTACCAGCATTCTCGAAGTGATCCGTCAGAGGAAACGTTCGGAAACCCCTGAGTTAGATGCTTTTGTGATATTACGTTGCAGTTTTTGTGCCACGCCTTGTCCGTCTCTGGGCTATATTCCGAGTAGATAAAACTGAGACAAAGTACATGTTTCGGAACAGTGTGCTGCGTACGCTCAAACAGAGACGCTGAACAGAGCGGCACTACGAATGGAACTCTATACGAAATGGGCAGTGGCGAAATATTCCGTGTTGGTGAAAGAGATGTAGGAGAGACAACACTACCACAAAACACAATGACAACAGACTCTTTCACTCTCAGAAGTTTTCCATCTTCAAGATGTCCTCTATGAAAATGGGTGGGACGTAGATTGATGTTTACAGGCAGGATAAGTAATATTGTTGAGTTTACTGGATTAGAGCGACCGACATTCTGTGTTCTTTTTTCTATATTCGAGTCTTACGAGGGTTTGTGACGGTGAGTGACGCGTGTAGGTAGAGTGCACAACACGAGGTCATTAAGACAAGGAATGGAGAACGAAGCAGCCGGTTGCGGCGGCCGTCGAACTGGAAGGTTTGGACCGAAGTTCGCCTCGTGCTCAGCTGTGCGCCGCCGGTGTACTGCGCTGCTTCGTGAGGAAAGCCTTCGTGCGGCGAGCACGGCGTGGCTGAGTCCGCGGGGGGCGCAGCCGGGACGCTGCTCCAGCGGAAGGGGGCAGCGGGGCGCCTTACGTCTGGAGCAAGGTGCGGAAACTTAGGGACGGTGCGTTTTTGTAGTATACTCCGCAAACGAAAATGAAATAGAATAATACACATTACTTTGTTGTACCAGGCAACTAGAAAAGTGTTTTCAAGGCTGTTTCGCTCCCCAGACGGGGTGGAATGGACCTCGACCTTTTCTCTTCTTTTTTTTTTAAGTTTCTTCGATGACACATCTTAGAGGTGAGCTGGGATCCATCGTCCTCGCTGCCTGTGCCAGCACACGAGTCACCAGCTCACTGTTTGCTCTTCTGTCAGGCAATCCGTCCCTCAGTTGGAGTCCAATACAATTCCTTGCGATATGTTCGTGCCGCATGTTCGTCGTCTTCGGATGTTTCATTTTCTGTAGAGTCAATTTGTTTTCTTTTGTGTTCCTCTTCTGTAAGGGAAGACATGTTTCTTTTCCTTTCTTCTTCTCTTCTCCAGCGAGCAGCCTGATCTCTGCTATGCTCTGTTAGGATTCTTTAGCTTAAGTGGTTTCTTGATCTGATTATTTCTCCTCGGGTTATCAGCCGAGTGGTGGTGTCGTCTTGTCGCAGCGTCTCAATGAGTTTCGTACCCACCATCTTCTCGCGAACTGTCGGGATGCTGTGTTCTGCATATCTATATAGCTGCTTGGCCGTCGTCCGCTACTGTAGGCCGGTCAATCACGTTCCTCCGGAAGGGGGTACCGCGTAGGGTGGTGGTGAGGACCGGCGTAGAGACCCGGTGGCTTATCAGTCTGTCTGCGGCCGCCACTGCGTTCAGATCGGAGTGTTCCTGACGTATTTAGTGAACTGTCAGAATCCACGCTGCACTGAGCTGAAAACCGCTATCCCTGTTCACTGAATTGTTGTGCAGACGTCTCTGCACTGCGTCTTTGAAGATCGAGTCCCAGAAATCGCTGCACAGCTTCTTCGTTTCTTGATCGCTTGTTCTACCTCATTCTCGTAGGTAGATGATGCGAGAGTAGCAGTTCGACCTGTCTTTCTTGTCACTCTGAGCTGCTCTGTGTACTGGCGTGACATTTTCCGGGGTAAAACCAGGGACGGGTGGCCCAGTGGTGTTACTTGTGGACGAATTTGGAGCGTCAGGCCTCAAAGAACAATGACGCCTTTGTTCCAGCTCAGTAGTTTGTAATCTGGCGCTGCAGTCAGCTTGCACGAGTCCACGAGGTGCGTCTGGGGAGTCAGTGGGAGCGTCAGTGCGTGGGTTTTGCTGAACGGTCGGCTGAAGGCTTCTCAGTGGCGGCGGAATACCAGTCGTCGCGGCTGGGGGCAAGTCACCGCCTGAAAAGACGTCGAGGTTCGTTGGCCAAACACCAGTCTTCTGAAATCATTTCATTGCAGTTCTCATGTTGGCAGCAAACACGTAGGATGAGATTTGCCACAACATAACGTATTTCCCCGGTTTATATCTTAACCACCTTCTCAGTTGGTCATCATAATATGGGCATTTGGAGCCGAAGGCCCACAAACCTTTACGCCTGGCCTGGGCCCGTCAACACCGACATTGGACTGTTGATGACTCGAAACATGTTGCGTGGTCGGACGAGTCTCTTTTAAACTGATCGAGCGGATTGACGTGTACAGATATGGACGCTACGTGTCAGCAGTGGACTGTTCAAGCTGGTGGAGGCTCTGCATTGGTGTGCGGCGTGTGCAGTTGGAGTAACATGGAACCCCTGACACGTCTACATACCACTCTGACAGGTGACACATAAACAAGCATCCTGCCTTATCGCCTGCATCCATTCATATCCATTGTGCATTTCGACGGACTTGGCCAATTCCAGCAGGACAGTGCGACACCCCTCACGTCCAGTATCGCTACAGAGCGGTTGCAGGAACACACTTCTGAGTCTAAGCACTTCCGCTGGGCACCAAACGCCCCTTAGTGAGCATATCTGGGATGCCTTGCAACGTGCTGTTCAGACGAGATCTCCACCCCCTCGTACTCTAACGGGTTTATGGACAGCCCTGGAGGATCCATGGTGTCAGTTCCCTCCAGTACTACTCCAGTCATTAGTCAAGGCCATGCCACGTTGTGTTGCGGCACTCCTGCGTGCTCGTGGGGCCCCTACACGACTTTAGGCAGGTGTACCAGTTTCTCTGGCTGTTGGGCGTATTATATTCTGCTACCTCAAATGCTCTCTACTGATTCATACATGAATGTAGTAACACAGTTGTCCTCCAGTGATTTACCACAGTAGGTTACCAAGCGCCTTCTGACTGCCGCCATTTACTCTCCCATCGGCTGCTTTTTGTCTGCAAACAGAACATGCGATACTCGAAAGCTGGCTTCGAGGGGTAGAGAAATGAGTACTTCGATCTTTCATTTGATAAAAAAGATATCTACAGATTCCTATAAGAAATGTAGTACATCTACACGGGTACCCCTGAAGCCACCGTATGGTGCGTGGCCGAGGGTACCCTGTACAACTACTTGTCAGTTACTCTCCTGTTCCACTCGCAAACAGAGCGAGGCAAAAACTACTCTCCATATGCCTCTGTATGAGCCCTAATTTCTCGTATCTTCTCTTCGTGGACCTCACGCACAATGCATGTTGGTGGCACTAGAATCGTTCGGCTGTCAGCGTCAAATCCCCGTTTTCTAAATTTTCTCAATAGTGTTTCTCCAAAAGAACTATTATATCGGGTACGTTTTATTTGGAAAGTGAACATGCCCTACTCAAAAGATAGCTCTGAGAGGTAGGGAAATGAGTACTTACTTGATTCGTTTGGTAAGTAATTACGTCTGGTTAGCATTTATAAGATTGCGTTAATGCAATCTACAGATTCCCGTACGAAACGTAGTAATAGGGTTGTTCTCCTCTTCTTTATCAGCAGGTTAACGACCTCCTTTTGACTGCCAATATTTACTCAGCAATCGACAGCCTTCTTCTTGCGAAGATGAGATGCGTTACACGAAATTTGGCTTTCAAATGTAGAAAAATGAGTACTTCCTTCTATCGGCTGTTAAGTAATTAGATCTGGTTAAAATTTTTAATATTACATTCTGCTACGTCAAATAATATCTACAGATTCGTATGTGAAATGTAATATTGAAAGTGTGGTGTCACCGCCAGACACCACACTTGCTAGGTGGTAGCTTAAATCGGCCGCGGTCCATTAGTACATGTCGGACCCGCGTGTCGCCACTGTCAGTGATCGCAGACCGAGCGCCACCACACGGCAGGTTGAAACGTCCCCTTTGAACAATTTTACTAGACTGTCCTTAAACTGATACACAATATTTTTTTAGCGCAACGCAATCTGACTTTCAAAAATCCCTACAAAAAAAATGGCCCTGACTAACATTAACCTATGCGTTTCACAAATCGCTTACCTCACAAAAATCTTGGTTACTCCCACTACTGCAATACAGCCAGCGCCACTACTGCCAGCTAAATAAAAGATTCAAACTATGGAAGGCACTAACTACTGATAGGGATAGTTAGCAAATGAAAGATATTAATAGGGAACAAACAATGTATTTACCTTAATATATATATATATATATATATATATATATATATATATATATAGCAGTTCATGACAAATTTCAAAACTCCGCCATCTCTCTCCCCACATCCACCACTGCTGGCGGCTCACCTCCAACTGCACAACGCTACGCGCTGTTCACAGCCAGCTGCCTAACACTACAATGGCGAGTATTACAACAATGCAAAGCAGCCACAGACTGCACACAGCACAGACCAATAAAAAAAACCTAAACAGCCTACTTACATAGCCTCCATGCTCCCCACAAAAAATTTTACAAATTGGTTTGGGCACTGGGCAATACATATTTGTTAAAATTTTTCATAATCGTAATTACAATAACAAAGGAATCAAATGCACACACTTATTGATACAATGTTCGTCAAAAGCTAAATTTTCTCACAGTCCATAAAGATAGTCCTGATCATTCATCATAATAGTAATTACAGTTGTTTTTTTTCACAAAGTCTCATTAGTAAAAGAAATTGCACACAGAAGTAGTGGATTTCCATGCAGTCTTGAAGAAGTAGTGTTGTCCTTCCAACGGAAAGACAGTGCTGACTCGACATGCAGACAGGTAATGGGCCACAACAGAGTAAACCCACAGCAGAGTCAGTCGAAGTTTTGAAGAATATTGGTAGGTAGGTCATCACAGAGTAGACCCACAGTAGTCCTTGTAGAGATAATGGTACTGGTGGGTCATCAAAGATGCAGACCCACTGTAGTCCTTGTAGAGACGGCCAGCAGCCATCTGTTGCAACTGTGCAGGTGCACAATCACCATCGAAGAGTCTTGCGGACAATATAGCAAGTCCATAACCACCACTTGTGCACTCACAAAGTTTTTGGAATTGTCCTTAGAACCAGCAATGCTGTTATCCAGTCCCTTGATGAATTATTAACACACGTGCAAACACTAACAGTCCCTACTTCTCACATATTGTCCGTATACTATGACCAACAGAAACGTGTGCAGTGAAATGTAACTTACAAGTTAATAATATGATGAACTGGTGATAATTACAATTTTATAATATGAGAATACAATTACAAAGATACAGAAAACATCATTAAAAGCATAATAATACAGATAACATTTGTTGTAATACAGGCTTTACAAAAGAATCGAAATAACATATACATCAGTGTTACAGGAATTATAAGTACCTACATAAAAGATCAGAATAACTTTCGAAACATCAGCTTCACACATGAGCAACAAAACAGAACAGATAAATGTCTAAACGTCTTTACAAAGTAAATAACATATTATTAATGCAAATTATATTTGAGGATAACAGTATTCCTCATCATAGTGAATGTAGCTTAGTATTAGAAGAGCGAGTATTACAACAATGCAAAGCAGCCACAGACTGCACACAGCACAGCCAGTGATTTTCATACTGAGGTGGCGTTACCAATAAAGAAACCTAAACAGCCTACTTACAAGGTCTCGAGAGACTGACTAGCACTCCCCCAGTTGTACGGACGACGTCGCTAGCGATGCACACTGACGAAGCCTCGCTCATTTGCAGAGCAGATAGTTAGAATAGCCTTCAGCTAATGGCTACGACCTAGCAAGGTGCCATTAGTTACTTCATGAATCTAAAGTGTCTCACTTGTATCGTCAAGAGCGATGTACAACTATGATGGATTAAAGTTAAGTATCACAGCAGCTACGTACTTTTCTTTATAGCATTCATTACGTATCCTGTTTCAGACCTCACGCCCATCTACGTGAGATTAACGCGTGCCTTTCGGCTACTTCCAAGTGGCGTGGCTGTCTTGTTACGCCACAACAGAAAGTTTCCTTTAAAATAATTCCTTTCATTCTATTTGAGATTTCGTACTAGTTTCCTGTTGTTTAGCCTTGGTTGCATTTCCAACAGCGAGAGAAACGTAATATATCTGTCTGCCAGAATGCGACATGTTGCATAATCGTTCTAAAAATGTGAACTTTACTATCAATCTCTTTAATGAAGTAAAGTTGTCCCTATGCGTTAATGATCTGCCAAATAATGCTGTTCATGAAATGGTCTCTGTGTGCGCTGATAATTTTCGTAGCAAATAAACAGATCGTGAAATGAAAATATCTCACCTGGTAATGTAATTGCTTGGAAACGCAGTGCTTGCTGCTCTCTGCACGCCAGTTGCGAATTTCTGACTACAGTTGCTGAGAGCCCAGTGCAATGCTCCAGACAGCAAGTAAACTATTTCACACACACCACTGAGTGAGGCAGTCCATAAATGAAAACGACTTGGATCGAGGTTCTGGACAATGCTCGTAGATGAAATGTCTCTTTAACCACCTTTTTTAAAAATTATCTGATATATTATTACTCGTGTGCAGTTCATATTACAACATTTATTAACGCTGACAAAGGACGACACCGATACCAAACTCTCAATCTCACAAACGTTAGACAGATAATCAATAAACATGAAAAATACCTCAGAGTGAAAATCACAAAATCTTTAATGAAAAATCTGAAGTTCCCTGATATGGATGTCTCATTCAACAGTGATTCTAGCTACGCGCGACTGCGGTGTCACTAAATAAGGAATGTTGCCTTCATTCCCCCTCATACTGTTTCCTGCTCTCATTTCATTCCAAATCACTAGTCAAGTCTTCCCCCCCTGTCTCCCAATATTCAGACACAGTTCACTTTAACTCAGACGCACCCACGGCCACCTCCACGGCTACTCTGCCACGAGTCCGCTGCTCGGCGCCTGCCTCGCTACTCCTCTGACGTCACAACTCCCGCGCTCCTCGCTGCCAGGCAGACTCTGGCCAATGACTGCCCGTGAAGAATAAGAGACTCAAGATTGTCGTTTGGCGTCTCAGACACACATAGTACGTATAACATAATGAAATGCAAATGACAAACTCACAGAAGGTCGGAAGAAGAATTTTAAGGAAAATACATGGAGCTAAAAGAAACGATAATGCTCAATATAGGTTAAGACCAGAGTGCTGTACTTGAAAACTGAAAAACTAACTGATGTAATGTGGAACAGAAGACTACAGTTTTTTGGAGGTATTTTCGGAATGGATAACAACAGACTAACCAAACGTAGATTCACATTACTCTGTAGCTACAAATCCAAACCTGCATGGTTCATAGAGAGTGAAAAGGACATGGAAAACGCTGGAATTACTATACACACAACAGAAAACAGAACACATTTCAGAAAGTCAGTACAAAAGGCAGAATTTTAGGAGGGAAAGAAAACAAGAAAGGGTACAACACTCTAAAAGGAGGAAGGAAATTTGGAAACTAAGGAAATCTAACACAATGAAGAGTAGCCAAAGTTGATTGATCGTACCCTCCAAATTGGTTATTCTAAAGAAGAAGAAGAAGAAGAAGAAGAAGAAGAAGAAGAAGAAACTCATAGTAGATCTATTTCACTATCTCACAGCCTCTCTGGGCAGAACTTTGCAGGAGGATGTTTACACATGCCAAAGATTGTACTGAAAACTTCGTCTACGTAATATTACACGAAAATAGTCGTAAGCTAGGAAGTGGTATAGTATACTTGTTGTTGTTGTGGTCTTCAGTCCTGAGACTGGTTTGATGCAGCTCTCCATGCTACTCTATCCTGTGCAAGCTTCTTCATCTCCCAGTACCTACTGCAACCTACATCCTTCTGAATCTGCTTAGTGTATGCATCTCTTGGTCTCCCCCTACGATTTTTACCCTCCACGCTGCCCTCCAATACTAAATTGGTGATCCCTTGATGCCTCAGAACATGTCCTACCAACCGATCCCTTCTTCTGTTCAAGTTGTGCCACAAAATCCTCTTCTCCCCAATCCTATTCAGTACCTCCTCATTAGTTACGTGATCTACCCATCTAATCTTCAGCATTCTTCTGTAGCACCACATTTCGAAAGCTTCTATTCTCTTCTTGTCCAAACTATTTATCGTCCATGTTTCACTTCCATACATGGCTACACTCCATACAAATACTTTCAGAAAAGACTTCCTGACACTTAAATCTATACTCGATGTTAACAAATTTCTCTTCTTCAGAAACGCTTTCCTTGCCATTGCCAGTCTACATTTTATATCCTCTCTACTTCTACCATCATCAGTTATTTTGCTCCCCAAATAGCAAAACTCCTTTACTACTTTAAGTGTCTCATTTCCTAATCTAATACCCTCAACATCACCCTACTTAATTCGACTACATTCCATTATCCTCGTTTTGGTTTTGTTGACGTTCATCTTATATCCGCCCTTCAAGATACCATCCATTCCGTTCAACTGCTCTTCCAAGTCCTTTGCTGTCTCTGACAGAATTACAATGTCATCGGCGAACCTCAAAGTTTTTATTTCTTCTCCATGGATTTTAATACCTACTCTGAATTTTTCTTTTGTTTCCTTCACTGCTTGCTCAATATACAGATTGAATAACATCGGGGAGAGGCTACAACCCTGTCTCAGTACCTTCCCAACCACTGTTCCCTTTCATGTCCCTCGACTCTTGTAACGGCCATCTACTTTCTGTACAAATTGTAAATAACCTTTCGCTCCCTGTATTTTACCCCTGTCACCTTCAGAATTTGTAAGACTATTCCAGTCAACATTGTCAAAAGCTTTCTCTACATCTACAAATGCTAGAAACGTAGGTTTGCCTTTCCTTAATCTTTCTTCTAAGATAAGTCGTAGGGTCAGTATTGGCTCACGTGTTCCAACATTTCTGCAGAATCCAAACTGATCTTCCCCGAGGTCGGCTTCTACTAGTTTTTCCATTCGTCTGTAAAGAATTCGTGTTAGTATTTTCCAGCTGTGGCTTATTAAACTGATTGTTCGGTAATTCTCACATCTGTCAACACCTGCTTTCTTTGGGATTGGAATTATTATATTCTTCTTGAAGTCTGAGGGTATTTCGCCTGTTTCATACAGCTTTCTCACCAGATGGTAGAGTTTTGTCAGGACTGGCTCTCCCAAGGCCGTCAGTAGTTCCAACGGAATGTTGTCTACTCCGGGGGCCTTGTTTCGACTCAGGTCTTTCAGTGCTCTGTCAAACTCTTCACGCAGTATCGTATCTCCCATTTCATCTTCATCTACATCCTCTTCCATTTCCATAATGTTGTCCTCAAGTACATCGCCCTTGTATAGACCCTCTATATACTCCTTCCACCTTTCTGGTTTCCCTTCTTTGCTTAGAACTGGGTTTCCATCTGAGCTCTTGATATTCATACAAGTGGTTCTCTTATCTCCAAAGGTCTCTCTAATTTTCCTGTCTTACCCCTAGTGAGATAAGACTCTACATCCTTACATTTGTCCTCTAGCCATCCCTGCTTAGCCATTTTGCACTTCCTGTCGATCTCATTTTTGAGACGTTTGTATTCCTTTTTGCCTGCTTCATTTACTGCATTTTTATATTTTCTCCTTTCATCAATTAAATTCAATATTTTTTCTGTTACCCAAGGATTTCTACTAGCCCTCGTCTTTTTACCTACTTGATCCTCTGCTGCCTTCACTACTTCATCCCTCAAAGCTACCCATTCTTCTTCTACTGTATTTCTTTCCCCCATTCCTGTCAATTGTTTCCTTATGCTCTCCCTGAAACTCTGTACAACCTCTGGTTCTTTCAGTTTATCCAGGTCCCATCTCCTTAAATTCCCACCTTTTTGCAGTTTCTTCAGTTTTAATCTACAGGTCATAACCAATAGATTGTGGTCAGAGTCCACATCTGCCCCTGGAAATGTCTTACAATTTAAAACCTGGTTCCTAAATCTCTGTCTTACCATTATATAATCTATCTGATACCTTTTAGTATCTCCAGGGTTTTTCCATGTATACAACCTTCTATCATGATTCTTAAACCAAGTGTTAGCTATGATTAAGTTGTGCTCTGTGCAAAATTCTACCAGGCGGCTTCCTCTTTCATTTCTTAGCCCCAATCCATATTCACCTACTACGTTTCCTTCTCTCCCTTTTCCTACACTCGAATTCCAGTCACCCATGACTTAAATTTTCGTCTTCCTTTACTATCAGAATAATTTCTTTTATTTCATCAAAGAAATATATAGCGATAACAGAATATGCAATGTATACATGTTAAGTGCGTATATGAACTATAAAGAAGTTTTGTAAGCAGCAGTGCTCTGTCGCTCATAAATTAATTTGCAAAAATCATCGTACATTTCGCGCTCAGATGCACTCCAAATATAATGCTGATTACACTGGTGCTCAGGTGTAATTAGAATACGCTACATTCCGTTTGAAAGCAGTGTACTCAAGTTAAAGAAAATTGTCCACTACATTAGTGTGTACTAGTTGTAAAGTCATTAACTGTGGGAAAAAATGACGTTCACGGCATTTTTCTTTGCAGTTACTCTGCGCAAAATCTGGTGAAACTGGCTGTGATTACCTCGTATTTTTGTCGTAGCAAATGTGTATCGAAGCTATGTCTTTTCGTGGGTTTCGTACACGAAGCTGCTGGCACGAGTGTACACAGTACGCTATGCAGATCATGCTGGAGTGTCTTCCAGCACTTACAACGTTGTAACACCTCACCAGGTGAGAGCGTCGTACCGTGACTGTGTGGGAGGCGGCTGAGGGCGGACTTAGTGGGTGCTGTACCTGTCCATAATAAACCCAGTGACAACTCAGAGCCAGACCGCTCACAAAAGGTACTTCCACGTCACTTTAACTAAATGTCTGTGAAGCCATCTAAAATCACGATAATCGATGTGGCATGCCGTCGTAAAGAAAACGTCCATAATACGTCCAACTGTCTCACAGTGCAGAAAATATCTCTACTCGAGTCCATCAATGTGCTGTTTTCGCAAAGTACGTGTATCCTGTTACAACGCAGTGAAAGAAAATAAATCTTTTACATTTATCTAAAACTACATATGGTGAATTCTCAGATTAAAAAACAAAGAATAACAAGCATTTCTTACGAATATTCAAATTACAATATACACTGCTGTGTCGGCAGTGACATGTCAGACAGAATAATCATAATCAAAATCGGTTTCACGCTGTGAGAGAAAAGAAACATTAAAATACAGTAACCACTACATGTACAATGCGTTGTGAGAATACCAATAGGCAAACATTGTCGTCTGTCTTCTTACTTTTCACACGAGCATGCGTCTGCCACTCGTGTTGTTATGCAAGCGTACAATACTGATTTCTGCAGCGTGTGTGTTTTTATATACTGAGTAGATGCCCATAAGGATACAGGCTAAAGGGAGGAAAAGGAATGAAATGTGAACAATATTTTACTGCTGTAGAGAAAAAAAAAGAAATTATTACATCTGTCTTTTGCCTCTGAGTCACAAAACATAAAGCAAATGAAAATGTGTTCACGAAACCTTAACCTATGCACGTGCCAGTTACTTATAACTGCCCCAAATGCAAAATTTAAGTGGTATCAGGAAGAGTACTTGATATCTATGAAAAAGTAAAGGCAAGGTGCAGAACGGAAACAATTAAGAATTTATCTCTTTCCGGTTAAGTCTGTTATCTAGAGGCGAAAAAGAATGAGACATGGTATTATCCTGTAAATGAGAAAAAAATACATTAGCGCAAGCAAAGACAGAAATTCATCGAAGCAAGTACATCGTAATAAGCGTCTTCAAACCTTCTCATTGCTGTTCACAAAAAAAATGCATATTTTAGAAACAATGTGTTTATCTTCCTGTAAATTCATAGCCTTGTATTACCGTTTTGCAACACCTTTTCCCAAACCATTAGAAGTACTACTCGTCAGAGATACACACCAAAACATAATCAACAAGGAATGCAACAAGGGCGAAATCATCACGTAGTCCGTGACAATCCCTAACATCGATATGCCACTTCATATCATAAATAATAAACGTCTGCATAATAATCATAAAAAGTTCGCTATTCTCACTTCCTATTATCTCATCGTATTCTCATTATAAAAAATCTATAAATCATTGCTACACATACTTCATCTATAATGAAGCCTTAAGTCTTCGCTTCACATACGACACCTACAATAAAATTCCAACAGTGAATGAAGAAATCCTGGTTATATCTCAGTCTTTGAGTATCTCAGTGCAAGGCGCTTAAATTGAATATCTCCTCCGATTACTGACAGTACGTGTTATACCTGTGAAAAAATACACTCCTGGAAATGGAAAAAAGAACACATTGACACCGGTGTGTCAGACCCACCATACTTGCTCCGGACACTGCGAGAGGGCTGTACAAGCAATGATCACACGCACGGCACAGCGGACACACCAGGAACCGCGGTGTTGGCCGTCGAATGGCGCTAGCTGCGCAGCATTTGAGCACCGCCGCCGTCAGTGTCAGCCAGTTTGCCGTGGCATACGGAGCTCCATCGCAGTCTTTGGGCGTGAGGTCTCCACAGTACATCGATGTTGTCGCCAGTGGTCGGCGGAAGGTGCACGTGCCCGTCGACCTGGGACCGGACCGCAGCGACGCACGGATGCACGCCAAGACCGTAGGATCCTACGCAGTGCCGTAGGGGACCGCACCGCCACTTCCCAGCAAATTAGGGACACTGTTGCTCCTGGGGTATCGGCGAGGACCATTCGCAACCGTCTCCATGAAGCTGGGCTACGGTCCCGCACACCGTTGGGCCGTCTTCCGCTCACGCCCCAACATCGTGCAGCCCGCCTCCAGTGGTGTCGCGACAGGCGTGAATGGAGGGACGAATGGAGACGTGTCGTCTTCAGCGATGAGAGTCGCTTCTGCCTCGGTGCCAATGATGGTCGTATGCGTGTTTGGCGCCGTGCAGGTGAGCGCCACAATCAGGACTGCATACGACCGAGGCACACAGGGCCAACACCCGGCATCACGGTGTGGGGAGCGATCTCCTACACTGGCCGTACACCACTGGTGATCGTCGAGGGGACACTGAATAGTGCACGGTACATCCAAACCGTCATCGAACCCATCGTTCTACCATTCCTAGACCGGCAAGGGAACTTGCTGTTCCAACAGGACAATGCACGTCCGCATGTATCCCGTGCCACCCAACGTGCTCTAGAAGGTGTAAGTCAACTACCCTGGCCAGCAAGATCTCCGGATCTGTCCCCCATTGAGCATGTTTGGGACTGGATGACGCGTCGTCTCACGCGGTCTGCACGTCCAGCACGAACGCTGGTCCAACTGAGGCGCCAGGTGGAAATGGCATGGCAAGCCGTTCCGCAGGACTACATCCAGCATCTCTACGATCGTCTCCATGGGAGAATAGCAGCCTGCATTGCTGCGAAAGGTGGATATACACTGTACTAGTGCCGACATTGTGCATGCTCTGTTGCGAGTGTCTATGTGCCTGTGGTTCTGTCAGTGTGATCATGTGATGTATCTGACCCCAGGAATGTGTCAATAAAGTTTCCCCTTCCTGGGACAATGAATTCACGGTGTTCTTGTTTCAATTTCCAGGAGTGTATATACTCTACCTGTTTTATCAGTACTGTCTGGAATCCGTTGTTGCATACTTATGTACGTTAGCCTGTAAGAGAAAATGCTTTACGACGCGCAAAATTCGATTTATTGTTTCTCGTGTTGCTTTTATCTTCTGTGAAGCCTTTGTCACTGAGGGAAAAATCATTGCTGTCTTCTTTTACGTAATCTCTGCTTGTAAAATGGTGTAATGTAAAGATCGGGGTGAGTTATGTTAGAGCATGACGTGATATGTGCTCTGTTGTATCTATTACATAAAAATAATGACAGTGAAAATTAACATACAAAGTGGCTTGTACTTATAGCACCGTATGAGAAAAAATTGTTATTTTCATGTACACATACATGTCAATGAAAGAAAACCTATAGAAAAGCTTAACTACTACTTGCAAACGCTTGACGTCATAAGAAAATGAAATACGTGTTGTCAGAACATAAGTGTTGTATATTGGTATGGTGTAGTCATCATTAACGAGTAGAAAGTCAAGTAATTATACAATGAAAGGTTGATGTGATGGAAACCTCTGGAAACTTTCGTTCTGAGTGTTTCAAGATGTACTACGTTCGGAAGTGGGATTCGTCGACTCCGTAATCGTCCGTTATACAGGAATACAAATATTTGACACCTATTCTTTGCTTTAGAAGACAAAGGGTGTGCTCGAACTAAAACTTTTTGTCCAACTTTGAATTTCCTAGTGTGACTTACCTTCTTTTTTAGCATTTTCCTTTTCTCAGCTGCCTTTTTTGTATTAGTAATTGCAATGTCAAACTATTCACGATGACGTAAACATTGTGACTTGGGAAAAGAAACAAGTTCTTTTATTTTGTCTGGCGGATTTTTATTCTTCAAAGCTAAATGTGGCGAGGGCAAAGTGGAATCATTAGGAACTCTATTAACGGTGTGCTGAAATATCTGTCCCATTCACTGTGTTGTTTGGTTCGTCTGTTGCTGCGTCACAAGTGTCTACCTTGGCTTTGATTCTTCACCTGTATTTGAGAGAGCAAAAGATGTGTCAGTGAAACATTGCGTATACCGTTGTGTATTGTTTGTGTGTGAAAAAAGCTCCAATCTGTTAATTTCCTGTTCGTCGATGGAAATGCTCTGCTGAAACTTTACTGTTAACCTCTTGAATTAAACAAAGTTGTCCCTGTGCTTTAATGATCTGCCAAATAATGTTGTTCATGAAATTGTCCCTGTGCGTTGATCATTTTCGTAGCAAACAGATCGTGAAAGGAAAATGTCTCACCTCGTAATGTAAGTGCTTGCAAACGCGGCGCTTGCTGCTCTCTGTGGTCCAGTTGCTTCTCTGCGCACGCCAGTTGCAAATTTCTTACTTCAGTTGCAAATTTCTAACCACAGTTGCTCCAGCCAGCAAGTAAACTATGTTATACAGACCACTGAGTGAGAGACTCCTTTAAATAAATGTGACTTGGACCGAGGATGTGCACAATGCTCTTAGGTGAACTATTACTTTAACAAACTGTTTTTACATTATCTGAAATATAATTAATTGTTTGAAATTCATGTTACAACACGCATTAACATTGACGAAGGGCAATATTGATATCAAACGTTTACTCTCACAAACAAATGTTGGACAAGTAATTGACAGACACGAAAAAATTATTACACTGAAAATTAAACAATCTTTAATGAAAAATCTCAATTCCCTTCACATGGCTGTCTAATTCAACAATGAATCTAACTACGCGCGACTGCAGTGCCACCAAATAAAAAAAATGTTACCCTCACCCCAGCAGCGATGACAAAAACGAGCACACCTTCCAGCGACACAGTTGCTCTGAGCAAAGACTGCGAGCGAATAATGATAAGCGATTCGGAAGTGTCTCTTAGCGTCTGAGTCACACGTACTACGTACAAAATCCAGAAGTGCAAATAACAGCGATTACATCTTATTAACGATTTTAATATTACATCCTGCAACGTCGAATGCTGTCTACAGATTCCTGCGTGAAATGTAGCAATGGGTTTGTTCTCCTTCTCTTTATCAGCAGGTTAATGAGCATCTTATGGGTGCCGCCACTTACTCTGCCATCGACTGCGTTTTATTTGCAAAGCTGGCTTTCAAATGTAGAGAAATGATTACTTCCTTCTTTACTCTGGTAAGTAATTACATCTGGCTACATTTTTAACATTACATTCTGCTATCTCCAATGCTGTCTACAGATTCCCTTATGAACTGCACTAATAGCATTGTTGTCCTGTTGTTTTTCAGCACATTTATGAATTTATTCTGGCTGCCACTATTTTTTTCTGTCAACAACTGTGTTTTATTTGCAAAATGAAGATGCTCTGCCCGAAAGAACGCTTTTAAACACACAGAAATCAGTACCTCCTTCTTTCATTCGGTAAGTAATTACGTCTGGTTAACATTTTTATTATTACGTTCTATATATTAAAAGCATCACCTCGGTTCCGAGAGTTCTGGAAACTGTACATTTCCGCCCTTTCTATTGCTCACGAAACCCACGTATTGCATGTTGTACCACCATACAGCGAGACCTGCAGAGGTGGTGGTCCAGGTTGCTGTACACACCGCTACCTCTAATACCCAGCAGCACGTCCTCTTGCATTGATGCCTGCCTGTATTCATCGTGGCATACTTTCCACAAGTTCATCAAGGCACTGTCGGTCCAGATTGTAGCACTCCTAAACGGCGATTCGGCGTAGACCCTCAGTGGTTGGTGGATCACGTCGTCCATAAACAACCTTTTCAATCTATGGCAGGTATGTCCGATAGGGTTCATGTCTGGAGAACACGCTGGCCACTCTAGTCGAGTGATGTCGCTATCATGAAGGAAATCATTGACAGGATGTGCACGATGGGGGCGCGAATTGTCGTGTATGAAGACGAATGCCTCGCCAATATGCCGCCGATGTTGTTGCACTGTCGGTCGCAGGACGGCATTCACGTTTCGTACCTCCGTTACGCCGTCTTCCGTGACAACCAGCGGCGTACGTCGGCCCCACATAATGCCACCCCAAAACAGTAGGGAACCTCCACCTTGCTGCACTCGCTGGACAGTGTGTCTAAGGCGTTCAGCCTGACCGGGTTGCGTCTAAACACCTCTCAGACGATTGTCCAGTTGAAGGCGTGTGCGACACTCATCGGTGAAGAGAACGTGATGCCAATACTGAGCAGTACGTTCGGCATGTTGTTGGGCCCATCTGAATGACACTGCATGGTGTCGTGGTTGCAAAGATGGACATCGTCAGGGATGTCCGGACTGAAGTTCCGTATCATGCACCCTATTGCGCACAGTTTGAGTCGTAACACAACGTCCTGTGGCTGCACGAAAAGCATTGTTCAACATGGTGGCGTTGCTGCCAGGTTTCCTCAGAGCCTTAATCCGTAGGTAGCGGTCATCCACTGCAGTAGTAGCCCTTGCGCGGCCTGAGCGAGGCATGTCATCGAAAGTTCCTGTCTCTCTGTATCTCCTCCATGTCCGAACAACATCGCTTTGGTTCGCTCCGAGACGCCTGGACACTTCCCTTGTTGAGAGCCCTTCCTGGCACAAAGTAACAATGCGCACGCGACCGATCCGCGGTTGAACTACCGACAACACGAGCCGTCTACCTCCTTCCTGGTGGAATGACTGGAACTTTTAATATTTTTTGTGGGATCTGAAATTTAAAAACCTCTCTCACACCGGCCTGATTTAGCTTCACTGATCAGGATAGTAAAAGACATGCGTATATTAAGGGAATTTTCATTCACAAAGCAGGCTTATCACATTCACACAGTTCAATACTGTTCTATCCCGATTAAATTGAGCTTAACTTAAATTCCATAAGGCAGTGAAGCAATTTCGAAGTCTCGGTGCGACGAAAATTGTCAGTCCATCTCCTGAAAACATTTGTAATAATTATTAACTTTCGGTGATCACATGGGGAAGACCGGAGATCTGCTGGTAAGACGGTGTTAGCCCATTTATTGGAAGTAATAAACTGGATATCTTGAGCATTCAAAACAGCAGGTTCGTCCAGTGTAACTCAGACGTTCCCCACTCATCCCGTGCAACACAGCGTAGTAAGCAGACACTGTCAGTAATAATCAGCTAAATAATACGCGAACACACTTACTTCAGTTTAGTTCGTGTATTAAATTCCTTCTCATACAGAATCTCATCAAGATGGCGACTAGCTCAACAATACCTACATATACATCTTCGTTCTTTCACGGCTGATCGGCAAGATCTCAATCCTTCTTTTCATAACAGAAAACGTAGACAGCAGGGGAGCTATTCCATGGAGTAAATGCACGCTCCAAGGAATAATAGGGCTTGAAACTACTTTGCATTGATAATCATCGTATATTAAAGTTTAGGAATCGGTAACATAAGAAGAGATATTTCGAGATATGTACTGAGTTGTATAATTTATAAAATTTCTGAAAATAGCGCGGAGAGACCGCTGCAAGAGACATTTCAAACTGATCAGCTGTCGGACCCGCTCCATCTAATTGCCGCTGCTCATGCGTGGTTGTTTAGATCTTTTGGGACGGTTTAGTGACATCTCTGAACAGTCAAAGGGACCGTGTCTGTGATACAATATCCACAGTCGACGTCTGTCTTCAGGAGTTCTGGGAACCGGGGTGACGCAAAACTTTTTTTGATGTGTGTATTGGAAACAAAACATTTAGTTTAAAACTACTGACCAAATTTGCCTGCTTAGTCAGCTTCATACCTGTTATCGCCAATAACGCGGAACGAGAGACTTCGTTTCAAATAAACTAACTGCCTAAAGGGAAAAAATTAATAGATGCAAATTTCTCCACAGAACTGACAGAAATAGCTTCATTAAGACATTGATGGTTGATTGCTAATAAGGTTCAAAATGGTTCAAATGGCTCTGAGCACTATGGGACTCAACATCTTAGGTCATAAGTCCCCTAGAACTTAGAACTACTTAAACCTAACTAACCTAAGGACATCACACACACCCATGCCCGAGGCAGGATTCGAACCTGCGACCGTAGCAGTCCCGCAGTTCCGGACTGCAGCGCCAGAACCGCTAGACCACCGCGGCCGGCTGCTAATAAGGTGGAAATAATACAAAATCAGAACTACTAACTTATTTTAATCTTTCATTATTATGAGAATGTATATTAATTCACTTGATGGCTGCCAGACACAGAAATCCGTTTTGTTTTCATTTGATGTCGGAGCTGTAAAGGAAGAGAGACCGGCAATATCACGAAACATACACACAGGTCACATGGAGAATGACCCCCCACTGTAACTCAGCTTGCTCTGCGAATGCGCGAATCTGGCATTATAAAAAAAAAATTCTGGGTAGCATCTGGCTGCTCGCTGCTACTGCTCACACGGCAAACAGCCGCGCTTCAAGCATCCAGGAGCGGGAGAAGGCACTGCTCATACGTGAATTCAGCTCTGCGCATGCGCACGAACGCGCTGGCAACTGCTCACAGGAACCTCGGGCTTCCTACGTAGTCGCCGCCGCGCGTGCGCAGTGACGCCTGTTTCCTGGCGCTCCCTGGCAGCTGCTCAGACGGACGTAAGCAGCCGTAGCAAGACGAAAGGCCGCACAAAATTGTCGCCAGAAATAGAAAATACTTTTTTCCGTTACATATGTGACACAGGCTGAACTTAATTTATCAGCATATGACGCGGAATGTACAAAGTAGCTGTTTAGCGGAAGAGTGGAACTGTTTTCTGGCAACACTTCGATGGTTAGTTCCGGTTGTGAATGGCGGTAGCTTTTTAGTTTCATTTCTTTCAGCTAAACGCATATCTGCAATGAAGAGGGATTTGCTTCCTGAAAGCGGAAGAAAAGCGTGACGCATTACAACTGTAACAACACTCATGTCGCCATTTTTCCAGATGTCGGTGAGTCTGCCACTACTTTGTGTGTGGGTGACGTTGACCTTTCCACAAGTCCTGCACTTTCCAGCCGACTGACACAGGTAACAATGAACATTGAGCCACCCAGAGTGATAATGTGTATTAACCCTGTATAGAAATGTGGGTGCAGATACTGAATCCAAATCCGCCTCTTTACGCCTCTCAATGAAAGCGTCCTTTTATCGCAAATTCAGAGAGTGATTTCATTGTTCACGGTAGACTCACTGTGAACAGCGGTGCTATTCTTTACATATCAAACAAAATGTACCAACACCTAAATAGGAATTATACACTTTTAAGACCCTCTTCTCGGTACCTTCTTTATTATCTTTCTAGACGTGAATTTCTGCGATGTTTTGGGAGCGGATAGTCCAGCTTGGTGAAGCTACAAATTCTTTCGCTCCTTATATCGTTAGCAATGTCAGAAACCATGTCATGCAAGATGGTGTTTCTGTCACTGATTGACTTTTCTATTGCTTCATAGGAATAGCTCCAAAGTGTGTATATTAAACGTCCCGATTATTAACGACCGGATTTCACGTTATTCTGCATCTTCCTATTCATCGGATTGCTTTCCATCAGGGCTACCAATGTGTAAGCATTCCTTACGACACACTTCTCAGCACGTTCTTCCATCCCATACAGCAACGCTTTCCGTACTTGCGGCATGGAAATTATAACTCTTAAATTTATTTCGGAGACATTTCCTGGTCATCTACGTCACTATCGTTGGCCGTTTCTTTACGACAGTAACTGCCTACGATTTCTTCAGTTCGGAGAACCAGCAGTCGGTTTTATCGAGCATTTCAGTCCCAACGAACCACATGCTGCACCACTTAAACGCTCATCTGGGAGGTTAACAACAATTTTGTTCTTCACACAGTCCTTACAGGTGTTTGCCTTTGATGCGTCTTTCATTTTGATGCATTCAGTTGGCGCCAATCCTAAATCTCCGTAGCAAGCTGCGAAACATTCACGGCTCTCCCTATGACCTGGGTGGCGAGACTGAATACGAAGAATTTTTTGAACAGGAATTACGCTCATCAGATGATGGTAGAGATTTATTCTCTGCTGGGCGTTGTGTAGCTGTGGCTATGGATAAATGACGAAACGTCTAAGCAGTGAGCGTGGCGCGAATCGTGTACGACGTGAGATCGACTTAACGGCACTACTTTGAGTTCTGGAGAACACGGTGTGTGTTTTGTCGTAACCTCTCACACCTCGCTACAGCCAGCAACTGGGTAGAGGAGTGCGCTGTGTCACCTCTACACATGGTGTTCAGCACCACGGCGACGGTGTGGAAGATTGCGTGCGACATGATGCTAAATGTGTAATGCAGTTCCTATCGCAATATTCGGTATAAATAGCAGAGGACGCGAAAAAAACAAACCTTGGGTCGGCGGACGAGAGTCGGTGTATTAAAGAGGTACGGCCGTGTGGGCGTCTCTCCACACATACAGAATTCACAACTGTCTGCCGAAACCGTGCAATACTTTATGCAAGGATGGCCGCCCTGCACTGCGTCCGATGCGGCAATGAAATTACGTGTGTAAGTGGTGCTGAAGTGTTGGTCTGTCTCTACTGTACTCCACTCCGTTCCACCCTCGATTGGATTCAGGAGTTGATATTGCCGCTAAACTCGACGCTCACGCTTTTTGGAAAATGCCCATAATGCAGAAATATCTCGTGTCGGCACTTAAATGAGAAATGGAAACGGGGTGTCCTATTTGCTGTGTCAATTTTCTAGAAGTCTGGGCCACAAATCTGAATGAAGTTGTGAATTTGACAAATGCACTCAACTTCTGTAGTATCGTTGTAATCATATTCGTTGTAGATCTGTTGCCGACAGCACGGGTGTTGCTTCCTTTCACGGCAGTAGCAGGCAGTGTGTGTCGGGCGGTCTGGCTGTGTACTCGGCTGGAAGCTGGCCTGCCGTGTGCTGGAGACAGCGTTAGCTCAGGGGGATTCTGTACCGACATACTTCGAGTAATGGAAACATGTCCGTACTTCACATACTTGTAACTGTGTAGTTTGTTATTGTTATGACATTGCGTATGGCTGATGTTTGCAGCAGAAATTTTATAATGCAACGTTTTGTCTCATAAGTGAAACAACTGTTATCAAAATAGCGTTTAGTGTTAGTACACCGTATACGGCCATTAGGTAGATGTAACCTGCTGAGATACAACTGCGAAATTACTGGTAGATCGGGGGAAAATATCTTTGTAATATCGTGACAGTAACATCGAGCCGGACGCTGGTGTCTGCGATCACGGCTGAATTTTGAATTGTTGAGTAGAACTGGAGCTCGAATCGCCAAACAGTGTTGCAGATTTTATATGCTAAGTGATAATTCCGATTTATTTTCGGCCTCCCCGTCGCGTGGCCGGTCTTCTCTCTCTCTCCCTCTCTCTGTTCGCAGCGCCCCTACCGCCTGTTCCCGCCCCGCCCGCTACTTCTGCGCATGCGCGGCCCTCGGCCGGATTCGATGCCCACATTCCGCGTCGCGCCCCCACCTGCGAGTTTCCCCGCGGCGTAAATGTCGCCCCCTGAAGCTACTTGTACGTGGATAAAAGTGCCGTGAACGTTTTTGCCTAAACCACCAGACCGAATGTTTACGCAGGTTTTCGTCGCGTAGAGAGTAACGCAGCATGTTACAGGTGTGGACCGCTTCCCACAAAGAACTCTTTCTTTGGCTCGAGTTCCATTGTTGACATTCGGATCTCTGACATTTCTGTGCTGTTCTCTCGTGTTCTGGCGTGCGCCGAGGCGCAATTGTATGGAAATCAGTGCCTTAAACTCATCGCTGTGATCCTACAGCGTACTGTACGATGCTCTTCAACTCCTTCCACTGACACCCACGCTGTTTGTGCTGCAGAGGAAATTTTAGTGCTGACTGCTCAGGTAGTCTGAAGCCTGTTTCTCGTCGCTCTTGCTGAGCAGAACGACCTTCCCACCTTTCTTTGTATTCCTGTTTACAGTCGTCTTCAGTGATGCTGTAACGGCCTTGTGATCCCCGATTCCCGGTTCTACCCTAACACATTCGAAAAGTTCGGCTCTCTTTGTTACCGGCAGGTCTAAGACGTTATCTTCACGACTCGGTTCTCAGATTAATGGCTCGAGGTAGTTTTTGGGTGAAGCACTTGGATTAATTTATTATGATTTTCCGGCTCTACCACCAATTTTAGACACCTGAATCTCCGTGTATACATGGCAGGATAAAGTTTCCACCTAAATGGCCAGCAATTTCACGCGAAACATTCTCCAGGTTTCCCTGAAACTGTTCCGCCGCTGTTGCTGCTGACTCTATAGAAGCGTCCGATCACCACGTTTGATCCAGCTTTAACGCTTGTCTTGACACAAATCATTTTACAGTCGGGATCTGCACTGATCTCTCTAATGTAATCCTACTTCTCACTGCTTTAGACACCAGCGGTCGACCTCTCTTTACGACCTACGTTGCGACCGGAATTTAGAATCTCGTTGCTACTGACTTCGCGTTTCACCCAGCTTTCTGTCCCTACTACTGTGTGGACGTTGTTACTGCTTATAAGCGAGATTAGTTCTGAGAACTTTCCGTAGACGCTCCTGCAGTTAACTAATACCATGTTGAGACAGTGAGAACAATTCAAAGCCAAGTTCTCCAGATTATAGCGTGCTGTTGGACGGCGCTGGATCGGTGGTAACAAACACGTCACCAGCCGCGTGGATTCCGCGAGCAATGGCCGGCCACCGTCGGTCTGTCGCCAAAGGACGAAAAACCAGACAGAGCTCTTAATAGACGAGTAGTCCAAAAATACTTCTTGCGCCGTCTCTGAGGACTAACCTGACACAGCCTTTTACTTACCAAATATCCTACAGTTCTCCGTTCCGAAATCATTAACACCTGTAAAGCATGTCAGCAGAAACGGCAGAATTTCAGCTCCGTTCTCGATTGGTTCCTGAGTTATAGTAAGCCTAGCGTGAGAATGAACCTTGTCCACTACAGTTGTGAAGGAGCTTTTTGGAAAAGGAGGTCAATGCAATTTCATAATCTCAATACAGTTCAACAGAACTGTATAGAAACTAAATTTTGAACGGAAGTATGTGAAGGATGCGCTCGGCACTTCTGCTAATCGTAATTGGAACTGATACTTTGAGCTGAAACATAAGAACGCTGTTAACTCTTGTGGGCGTAAAGTTCCTCAGTCGAGTTCAAACTTTCTGCTGAGACTACAACACATTCGCAACTGGAACAGGACAAGGCTGAAACACCTGTGGTACTCACAAGGGAACCTCGCCATCGCACCCCCCTCAGATTTAGTTATAAGTTGGTACAGTGGATAGGCCTTGAAGAACTGAACACAGATCAATCGAGAAAACAGGAAGAAGTTGTGTGGAACTATGAAAAAAAAAAAAAGCAAAATATACAAACTGCGCAAGATAGGCAACAACAAGGAGAGTGTGAGATTGGGAGTGCCGTGGTCCCGTGGTTAGCGTGAACCGCTGTGGAACGAGAGGTCCTTGGTTCAAGTCTTCCCTCAAGTGAAAAGTTTACCTTCTTTATTTTCGCAAAGTCATGATCTGTCCGTTCGTTCATTGACGTCTCTGTTCACTGTCATAAGTTTAGTGTCTGTGTTTTGCAACCGCGCCGCAAAACCGTGCGATTAGTAGACGAAAGGACATGCCTCTCCAATGGGAACCAAAAACATTTGATCGCAAGGTCATAGGTCAACCGATTCCTCCACAGGAAAACACGATATATTCTATACGACACTGGTGACGGCATGTGCGTCACATGACAGGAATATGTTGTCGACCCACCTAACTTGTACACTTGGCGAATGGGTAAAAAGATTCTTCTACCTTGCCCCATTTAGGTTTCCTTGTGGATGTGATAATCACTGCCAAAAAAGTGATGAAAACATAAGAGTTTGTCACATAAACTGCAGCAAATGAATGCATCAGTTTCACAGTCGCACAGTTTTCCTTGTGCTCTGTCAAAACGTATGTTTTTAACGTTTTCAAATTTTTCCGTGTGTAGACCGTCAAATCCTGCATATGTCCAAGCAAATCTGAACTTGTCCTGGAATTTTGGAGAGCGAAGTTGATTGAGTGCCTGAACTTTGATAATTGACACACGATAACGTAAACAATTCTGCTCTGTGTACCTGTGCAGCTTCGCAAAATCATACAACCTGTTCACAAAGTATTTCACTTGCCGAAAACCAAACACATCTAACAGTTGCACAAGAGGTTTGCAACCTGGAGGAATGGTAATCACGTCTACTCCCACACTAAAATTGTACAATGCCTGATCCTTCTGTCCTGTATAGCTGTCAAGGAGTAAGACAAAATCTTTGTCCGCGTAAGGAGCAATCACACGTTCATTAAAGCCTTTCACTAGTATTTTCTCCATTTTTCCTGACGCACTGCGATTCACAAAGACATTCGGCGTTTGCGCAAGTACCCTATTCACCTGTTGCTGAACTTGCGGTCCAAATACACCATATTTTTCCTCCAAACGTAAATAAAATGTAGGTAAAAGAAATTCTATTGTATGGTATATGCGAAGTGGCATGCAGCTGGTCTACAGTACATTCCGTGTCGCCTTGTGCAACTAACGATAACGTGCGTGTCGATTTCATTTCATAGTTAAAACCGGACTGATCTGTGTTGATAATATATGCATGCGTCTTGGAATCTGACGTTAGTTTCTGTAACAAACGTCTTGGAACACTCTAAAAGTTCTTCCACCTGATTCGCGTGGTTCTTGCTTACATATTTCGTAATCTTCCTGCTCGTAATTTTGTATTTTCTTTTGAACGTGACAAGCCAATGAGATGAAGCGTTCAAGTCCAGGCCGATTTGTTTAGCGTAATGCAATCCCCAAATCTGTAGGTCTGTATCATGCACTGCACTTAATTCATTTCTGGCTTTAATAAATTGTCGGTATACATGGTTTTCTAGTTCACTGAACTTCTGTCTTCGGGTTCCACCTCGTTCCACGACTTCTTTGCAATATTTAACTCTGCTTTTTTCCTCCATCCCTTTCAATTTCTTAAATTTGTTACTTCACTCTATAATCTATATTTGCGTCTTTTAATTGGTTTGGACAGTAACCTGTATTGGAGCATTTCCTTCATGTAACCCAAAGAAATAGAATCAGATTGAAGTCGCAGTATTTCTTCTTCGTGTTCTTCATATGGATCGTCAACCATCTCAATCATCAGGTACATACAGCCCCGCAGCAATCAGTAAGCTATCGTCATCACCGCACGTAGTGTTTATCAACAAATGTAGGAAATAATCATACAAATGTTCGACAATCGTTCGATCCCTTAAGGAACTTTCCGATTCCTTACAGCTCGGAAAATATTCATTGTTATTGAAGTCGCGAGCTATATTTGCTGGATTCATATTGCCCATGGAATACATCTCACGTATTTAATGCACTCTAGTCCAAAGTAGCGAACAGTCAACTGCCAGCCAGGGAGCCTCGTTAGCAGGAATACTCTCTCTTCCGTGCGCTGTAGTCGACTGACGTCGTGTGTTTCGATGTTTGTTTAGGTGTGGCGTCCCCATACTACGGCGCAATTATCTCGCATCGGACGGACGGATGTCAGATAATAATTGTCCGAAAATAAAAAATTAAACTTTTCACTCGAGGGAAGACTTGAACCAAGGACCTCTCGTTCCACAGCTGCTCACACTAACCACGGGACCACAGCACTCCTGAGCTCAGATTATCCTTGATGTTGCCTATTATGCTTATTTTTTTCATAGTTCATGTTTTCTCGATTGATCTGTGTTCAGTTTTTCAAGTGGTGTTCAAGTGGCTCTGAACACTATGGGACTTAACATCTGTGGTCATCAGTCCCCTAGAACTTAGAACTACTTAAACCTAACTAACCTAAGGACATCACAAACATCCATGCCCTAGGCAGGATTCGAACCTGCGACCGAAGCAGTCGCGCGGTTCCGGACTGAGCGCCTAGAACCGCTAGACCACCGCGGCCGGCTTCAGTTTTTCAAGACCTATCCGCTGTACCAACTTCTAACTAAATCTGAGGCGGGTGCGATGGGGAGGTTCCCTTGTCAGAGTATCCTCCGTCACACACCAGACAGAATCTGTGAAGATATCATATCATTTCAGAAGTTTCAGATCGGTAAATTGTTTCAGAAAGATGTTATCTTGTGAATTTTCAAACAATTTTGACACAAACTCAGATGCGTTAAATTTTATGTTGATTTGCACTATAAATACAAAAGCAGTTCTGGTACAGTCATTGCTTGCAAGTGTGAAGATAGAGATCGACAGTATTCAGAGCCAACATTTTAATCTGAGTCATTTGTTTTGTAGACAAGTAGCGTATGCAAATCATATTGTAAAAGGATTGCTCTCTCGCAGGCGAATTGTGTCACGTACGATTTCGCATCATGTAGCGTGTCCTTCACATACTTCCGCTCAAAATATAATTTTTACACAGTTCTGCTGCACTGTATTGAGATTTACGTATTTCCATATCAAAATAAATGTCAACAATTTCTCAGGTACCAGCCACACACTTAAAACCAAGAGTTTAAATAAATACGAACACATTTCAAAAGATATGACGTTACTTTCGTCACCAGATGTATCTGGTGAATGGCGTTGTGTTTGGTGTTGGAAAGAACGCAGGTGGAGTTCTGGACTGTTTCCCCTCTGCTGAAGCGTGCCGTACCGTTGCAGTGCGCCATAATACCAGAGAACAAAAGACGAAGGCCGTTAAAGGAGCGTTCCGAATTTTCGGCAGTCGCCGTTCTTCAGCGCGCTCTACCGCCGTCACCGCTCGTCACAAAATCAGACCTGATTGGTGCGTTTTGTAGAAGAGTTTAGCTACTGTAATTTTGTGCAGGGTTTTCAACTCCGAGAAACGCATAGTCTTCGTGAAACGAACGAAAATGTGAGAAGACTGAAAATTTTGAGGCTTTCTGGATCTCTCGTTGTGAAGCCAGTCTGCTACAAGGCAGCAACCACGAAATTATTATTTAGTAGGCCAAAACACGTCATTAAAAGATCTTCCGCAGTTTCGTTATGGGACAACAACCAGTTGACTGGGCTACATTCAGTTGCAGAGGTGAAAACAGACATACATACAACGTTGTATTTCAAGAATCTGCCAAAGGAAAGAGGTCTAAAACTAAACTTTGGAATATTTGTAGTTATATAGCTCCATTACTTTGTAGATTTTTCCATTTTCTTCGATGGCGGTGCGCTCAACACCGATTATGTTATTTACTTTTCCACTTCAGCTCTAAGACTTTTTTTGCACAATTAGATATCCGTTGCGTCATTTGAATTACATTTTCGAAATTACGGTTGAACCTTTCTTCACCTGATTGTTCTGTAGTCTTTTAGAGATTGTCGCAACCTGTAAGAACTGTTCTATAACTGGAGATGCGAGAAAAACAAAATACTTTTCCTAATATCAGCCTTTACTGAGCAGCTGTAAGTAAACATATACAGGGCTCATAATATTTCGTAATTATTTTCTTATGTAGGGTGCGGGTCGTCCAGCACTGCATTCAGACTCAGTTCTGGAGACATATTGTGCTGGAACAGCTGGAGGCTGTCAACCACAGACGTTTCAGTAAAAATACGAAACGCAGAAATCACCCCAAAACTAATAACATACCAGGAAATATTTCAAATATGGAACGATGTAAACAACCATCATGGCATGGTGGACGACGTATTTTGGATAATAGCACATCACTGTAGTTTTCAACGCAACATGCAAAATCAAAACACATTCTCCAGTTGGCAGATGGTGATTCGTTTTATGTATTTTATTATGTAAACGTGTCGCACCAGTGAGTGTGCTAACATGTGTGGTTGTGAGAAATTTATGAAAGGGTGTATTGTTGATGTGGCTTAATGAAGCATACTTATACTTGGAATCTTTTTTCTCATTGGTCAGTCGTTAACTTCAGTTTCTCTTTTTTCATTCTTTAGCTTTATGAATGTGTTTGCTTACTTGCGTTGCACATCACGAGTTGTGTGCTGCAGAAACACAAATATGAAACGTGATATGATACCGAATGCATTGCATATCGGTCACAGGTAGGGCAAGTGAAATTTGGTTTTTGACAGTTCTATCATTATGTTAATAGTGAATAGGCTGCAGAACAAACGACCCTTCCGTTTGCAGAGGTAGGCCAACATATTTAATTACCATCAAAGTTCATGCCCACTGTCACATAGTGTAATTGTCAGGATATATCTGAGAAAATACATCATTTTATCATTTCAGAGTTTTCAAATGGTTAAATAATTTGAGAAATGTGTTACCTTGTGAATTTCCAAGGAGTTTTAACACAAAGTCGGATGTGTAAAATTTTATGTTCATTTGCTCTGTAATTGCCATAAAACTGCTGGTACAGTGATTGTTTGCAAGGCTAAAGATAAAGATTAACAACATTCAGGGCCAACATTTTAACCTGTGTCATTTGTTTCCAATCAAATAGCATTAGTAAGTTTCACTGAAAACACCATGCTCTCTCGCAGGCGAGTTGTTGGATGTGGTGGTCAGACTGGATTTCGCATCGTGTAGCGTGTGCTTCACATACTTACGGTCAAAATTTAATTTTAAAACAGTTCTGCTGCCCTGCTCTGAGATTAACCTATTTGCAAATCAAAACAAATTTTACCAATTTCTCAGATACCAACCAGACGTTTACAAACACCAGTTTAAACAGGAACACGTTTCAGACTATTTGGCGTCCGGTTATTGAGCGATATGAGCAGTGAATTCCGGCGTGTTTGACGATGCGAGGAAAGGGGACGGAGATCTGGGCTGTTTCCCCTCTGCTGTAGCGTGCTGTACCGTTCCAGTGAGCCGCAGTAGCAGACAACACCAGGTGGAGGGCGTCAGGCGCGTCCCGAACTTTCGGCGAGATGCACAACATGGCTCTCTGTTACCTCCATAAAGAGCGTTTAATATCGCGGCGGAGGCGTGTAAGATTGTGTCTCATATGGAAGTCATAGTTGTACACAGAGCAACGAAACGTCAGCTTACATGTGCCGCATGTGGGGAAGACGTGGCGAAAAGAAGCACACGAGTTAACTGCGATACTTCCCCATGACGTTTCTCCTCTGTCTCCAGTACAACTGCTGTTTCTAAGAAACTCATTTAAAATGAAAGTGGCAGCTGTGGAAAGTTTTAAAAGAAAATATCGGCAACGAGAGGGCCTGTGTGGGCAGGTGCCACGCATCCATTTGCCGAGGATTTGCCAGGATTACAATGGGCGGTTGAACTTGCTAATAACTTGGACTGCGGGAGCAACACATTGAACTAAGGAGCATTCAGAAGTATTTGAAATTATTGGCTGCAATAAATATACGTAAAGTTGTACTTCAAACAAGAGAAACATATGTTTCGAGTAGTATTAATAAGAGTCTCGCGGAAGAATTAAATCAGCTGAGAAATGTTGGGATACTATTTACGCAGGAAGTTGCGAAGTAGCAGAAAATATTGGAATATCACCTGAAGTGAATGTAATGATTGATGACGGAGAGAAACGGCAAGGCAGAAGAAAACGCTTTGTTGATGAAGCAGCAGGGGACGATTTAAACCATAGCTCGACGAACAGTTTTCAGCTAAATGTTTGACACGTTATTACACAGCTGTAGGGGACCTGACTGTACCGTGTGCAGCCACACGCAACACTGACACATTCCGTTTCCCGTGGAACTACGTAAGCGAAAACGATTCTCCGGTCCAAGAGCTTGTGGGAAACGACGAATCTTGCTACAGCGTAGACGTTAATAACGACGGTCTCGGAGAAGAAATTTTACTGTTGAAAAGATTCGTGAAGGCAATGTTGTGTCTGAGCATTTCTTCTGCGCCTTGTCAGTACTCTTTGTGAGTGAAGTTTGAGTGACGGCCTCACGGACTGTTCTGCCGTTTGCCTGCTGGCGCCTCACAAGCAGAGAGGCGGCTGACAGTTGTGGCAGGAGCCACGGACTGGCGGGTAGCGGCGAGCTGCGTCAGCTGCGGCCGCAGCACGGCCACAGGGAATGAAGAGTCGTGTGAAGTTAGCACCCTTTTTTTCAGAAATCTATATTTTTTTCAGAGTTCTTGATAGATATGAAATAGTTCTAGAGTTCTTTGTACAAAATTTCAATAGTTCTGCAGAATTTAGCGAAAAAAACAACAATACTCGAAAAAATTTTCGTATCGAAAACATTCTTTGTCAATTTCCGCAAAATGTAAATAAGTACGAGAGTTCTGAGCACAGTTCTGAATAGAGCTCCAAGAGTTCTATCGAAAATCCCAGTAACATTTTTTGAATAGTTTCCGAGATAATTGCAATTTAAGGAGAAAATCTTTTCACTTACTGTGAAGTTGGCACCCTTTTTTTCAGAAATGTAAATTTTTTTCAGAGTTCTTGACAGATATGCCATAGTTCTAGAGTTCTTTGTACAAAATTTCAATAGTTCTGCAGAATTTAGCGAAAAAAACAACAATACTCGAAAAAATTTTCGTATCGAAAACATTCTTTGTCAATTTCCGCAAAATGTAAATAAGTACGAGAGTTCTGAGCACAGTTCTGAATAGAGCTCCAAGAGTTCTATCGAAAATCCCAGTAACATTTTTTTGTGCAGCTAATAGTTTCCGAGATAATTGCAATTTAAGGAGAAAATCTTTTCACTTACTGTGAAGTTGGCACCCTTTTTTTCAGAAATGTAATTTTTTTTCAGAGTTCTTGACAGATATGCCATAGTTCTAGAGTTCTTTGTACAAAATTTCAATAGTTCTGCAGAATTTAGCGAAAAAAACAACAATACTCGAAAAAATTTTCGTATCGAAAACATTCTTTGTCAATTTCCGCAAAATGTAAATAAGTACGAGAGTTCTGAGCACAGTTCTGAATAGAGCTCCAAGAGTTCTATTGAAAATCCGAGTAACATTTTTTTGTGCAGCTAATAGTTTCCGAGATAATTGCAATTTAAGGAGAAAATCTTTTCACTTACTGTGAAGTTGGCACCCTTTTTTTCAGAAATGTAAATTTTTTTCAGAGTTCTTGACAGATATGCCATAGTTCTAGAGTTCTTTGTACAAAATTTCAATAGTTCTGCAGAATTTAGCGAAAAAAACAACAATACTCGAAAAAATTTTCGTATCGAAAACATTCTTTGTCAATTTCCGCAAAATGTAAATAAGTACGAGAGTTCTGAGCACAGTTCAGAATAGAGCTCCAAGAGTTCTATCGAAAATCCCAGTAACATTTTTTTGTGCAGCTAATAGTTTCCGAGATAATTGCAATTTAAGGAGAAAATCTTTTCACTTACTGTGAAGTTGGCACCCTTTTTTTCAGAAATGTAAATTTTTTTCAGAGTTCTTGACAGATATGAAATAGTTCTAGAGTTCTTTGTACAAAATTTCAATAGTTCTGCAGAATTTAGCGAAAAAAACAACAATACTCGAAAAAATTTTCGTATCGAAAACATTCTTTCTCAATTTCCGCAAAATGTAAATAAGTACGAGAGTTCTGAGCACAGTTCTGAATAGAGCTCCAAGAGTTCTATCGAAAATCCCAGTAACATTTTTTTGTGCAGCTAATAGTTTCCGAGATAATTGCAATTTAAGGAGAAAATCTTTTCACTTACTGTGAAGTTGGCACCCTTTTTTTCAGAAATGTAAATTTTTTTCAGAGTTCTTGACAGATATGCCATAGTTCTAGAGTTCTTTGTACAAAATTTCAATAGTTCTGCAGAATTTAGCGAAAAAAACAACAATACTCGAAAAAATTTTCGTATCGAAAACATTCTTTGTCAATTTCCGCAAAATGTAAATAAGTACGAGAGTTCTGAGCACAGTTCTGAATAGAGCTCCAAGAGTTCTATCGAAAATCCCGGTAACATTTTTTTGTGCAGCTAATAGTTTCCGAGATAATTGCAATTTAAGGAGAAAATCTTTTCACTTACTGTGAAGTTGGCACCCTTTTTTTCAGAAATGTAAATTTTTTCAGAGTTCTTGACAGATATGCCATAGTTCTAGAGTTCTTTGTACAAAATTTCAATAGTTCTGCAGAATTTAGCGAAAAAAACAACAATACTCGAAAAAATTTTCGTATCGAAAACATTCTTTCTCAATTTCCGCAAAATGTAAATAAGTACGAGAGTTCTGAGCACAGTTCTGAATAGAGCTCCAAGAGTTCTATTTAAAATCCCAGTAACATTTTTTTGTGCAGCTAATAGTTTCCGAGATAATTGCAATTTAAGGAGAAAATCTTTTCACTTACTGTGAAGTTGGCACCCTTTTTTTCAGAAATGTATATTTTTTTCAGAGTTCTTGACAGATATGCCATAGTTCTAGAGTTCTTTGTACAAAATTTCAATAGTTCTGCAGAATTTAGCGAAGAAAACGACAATATTCGAAAACATTTTCGTATCGAAAACATTCATTGTCAATTTTCGCAAAAATTAAACTCGTACAACAGTTCTGAGGACAGTTCTGAACAGAACCCCAACAGCTCTATCGAAAATCCCAATAACATTTTTCTATGGCTATAATAGTTTATGAGATAAATTGATTTAATGTGGGACACACTTTCTCTACAGAAAATATAAATATATTCGTACAGCAGTTCTGATGACAGTTCTGGACACCACGTGAAGAGTTCTATCGAAAATCCTGGTAGTCTTTTTTTGTGCAGGTAATAGTTTAAGAGGAAATTGCAACATAATTAAGAACTCTATAAGAGCTCCCACTGTGAAGCTGGCACCCTTTTTTACAGAAATCTATATTTTTTTCAGAGTTCTTGATAGATAAGCCATAGTTCTAGAGTTCTTTGTACAAAATTTCAATAGTTCTGCAGAATTTAGCGAAAAAAACAACAATACTCGAAAAAATTTTCGTATCGAAAACATTCTTTCTCAATTTCCGCAAAATGTAAATAAGTACCAGAGTTCTGAGCACAGTTCTGAATAGAGCTCCAAGAGTTCTATTTAAAATCCCCGTAACATTTTTTTGTGCAGCTAATAGTTTCCGAGATAATTGCAATTTAAGGAGAAAATCTTTTCACTTACTGTGAAGTTGGCACCCTTTTTTTCAGAAATGTATATTTTTTTCAGAGTTCTTGACAGATATGCCATAGTTCTAGAGTTCTTTGTACAAAATTTCAATAGTTCTGCAGAATTTAGCGAAAAAAACAACAATACTCGAAAAAATTTTCGTATCGAAAACATTCTTTGTCAATTTCCGCAAAATGTAAATAAGTACGAGAGTTCTGAGCACAGTTCTGAATAGAGCTCCAAGAGTTCTATTGAAAATCCGAGTAACATTTTTTTGTGCAGCTAATAGTTTCCGAGATAATTGCAATTTAAGGAGAAAATCTTTTCACTTACTGTGAAGTTGGCACCCTTTTTTTCAGAAATGTAAATTTTTTTCAGAGTTCTTGACAGATATGCCATAGTTCTAGAGTTCTTTGTACAAAATTTCAATAGTTCTGCAGAATTTAGCGAAAAAAACAACAATACTCGAAAAAATTTTCGTATCGAAAACATTCTTTGTCAATTTCCGCAAAATGTAAATAAGTACGAGAGTTCTGAGCACAGTTCTGAATAGAGCTCCAAGAGTTCTATCGAAAATCCCAGTAACATTTTTTTGTGCAGCTAATAGTTTCCGAGATAATTGCAATTTAAGGAGAAAATCTTTTCACTTACTGTGAAGTTGGCACCCTTTTTTTCAGAAATGTAAATTTTTTTCAGAGTTCTTGACAGATATGCCATAGTTCTAGAGTTCTTTGTACAAAATTTCAATAGTTCTGCAGAATTTAGCGAAAAAAACAACAATACTCGAAAAAATTTTCGTATCGAAAACATTCTTTGTCAATTTCCGCAAAATGTAAATAAGTACGAGAGTTCTGAGCACAGTTCTGAATAGAGCTCCAAGAGTTCTATCGAAAATCCCAGTAACATTTTTTTGTGCAGCTAATAGTTTCCGAGATAATTGCAGTTTAAGGAGAAAATCTTTTCACTTACTGTGAAGTTGGCACCCTTTTTTTCAGAAATGTATATTTTTTTCAGAGTTCTTGACAGATATGCCATAGTTCTAGAGTTCTTTGTACAAAATTTCAATAGTTCTGCAGAATTTAGCGAAGAAAACGACAATATTCGAAAACATTTTCGTATCGAAAACATTCATTGTCAATTTTCGCAAAAATTAAACTCGTACAACAGTTCTGAGGACAGTTCTGAACAGAACCCCAACAGCTCTATCGAAAATCCCAATAACATTTTTCTATGGCTATAATAGTTTATGAGATAAATTGATTTAATGTGGGACACACTTTCTCTACAGAAAATATAAATATATTCGTACAGCAGTTCTGATGACAGTTCTGGACACCACGTGAAGAGTTCTATCGAAAATCCTGGTAGTCTTTTTTTGTGCAGGTAATAGTTTAAGAGGAAATTGCAACATAATTAAGAACTCTATAAGAGCTCCCACTGTGAAGCTGGCACCCTTTTTTACAGAAATCTATATTTTTTTCAGAGTTCTTGATAGATAAGCCATAGTTCTAGAGTTCTTTGTACAAAATTTCAATAGTTCTGCAGAATTTAGCGAAAAAAACAACAATACTCGAAAAAATTTTCGTATCGAAAACATTCTTTGTCAATTTCCGCAAAATGTAAATAAGTACGAGAGTTCTGAGCACAGTTCTGAATAGAGCTCCAAGAGTTCTATCGAAAATCCCAGTAACATTTTTTTGTGCAGCTAATAGTTTCCGAGATAATTGCAATTTAAGGAGAAAATCTTTTCACTTACTGTGAAGTTGGCACCCTTTTTTTCAGAAATGTATATTTTTTTCACAGTTCTTGACAGGTATGCCATTGTTCTAGAGTTCTTTGTACAAAATTTCAATAGTTCTGCAGAATTTAGCGAAGAAAACAACAATACGCGAAAAAATTTTCGTATCGAAAACATTTTTTGACAATTTTCGCAAAAATTAAACTTGTACATCAGTTCTGAGGACAGTTCTGGACACCACGTTAAGAGTTCTATCGAAATTCGTAGTAGAATTTTTTGTGCAGGTAATAGTTTAAGAGGTAATTGCAAGTTAATTAAGAACCCCATAAGAGCTCCTACTGTGAAGCTGGCCCCCTTGCTTCAGAAATATGTATTTTTTTCAGAGTTCTTGATAGATAAGTCATAGTTCTAGAGTTCTCTGTACAAAATTTCAATAGTTCTGGAGAATTTAGCGAAGAAAACAACATTGTATTACATAGCTGATTCAGGAACCCTTTCTTTCTGATACAATTCTTACTGTTGCCACAATAAATCACTTGTGCATACATTCCAACTGTACTGATCATTACAAAAATATAACCATTGACCAGCGGCGCACATTTCTTGCAGCGTTGTACAAAGCATTCAGCTGATCCGCTGTGAAAATACCACACTTAACGCTATTGTAAAATTTACGGTGGATGGCTTCCGTTTATCTACAATGTCAGCATCTATCGAATTATCTTCATACAAACGTGATGCCTGGATCACTCACTTCCCCTTTTTAGGTACGGAGGAAACTAGAGTTCAGTCTTGTGGAAGCCAAAAAAGGAAATGTGGGCAGCCCTTCTTTTACTGATAGCAAACTCTAGAGAAATCTCCACGCTTGTTTTTCTTCATCATGCCAACAAAAGAAAAACTCTCCCTTCATAGCTCTATTATCATTCCAGTACTAGTAAACCAGTTGTCCGCTTTCACATTTCGACCTGACTGATATATAGGTTTACGCAGTCACAGAACAACATCAAAATGTTTATTGCTCAGTTGGTAAATCCTTCTGGTTGCAACACATATTTCGAAATTGTACAGGTAAAATACTTAAGAATCCACACTTAAGAATCCATACTCGTTTGTTTTGATTGATACATATTAGTGAAAACTGTACCTTCCACAGAATCCTTCCAGCTTCTTGTCTACTGTAACATTATCTCCAAGGGTGTAAGATTTGTGGTAGTTGCGTACAAACACAGTAAATATTTCCCGAATAGCTGTTAGCTTGTCTAATTGTCTCCTTTCATCACGAATAGCGCGACTGTAAAATCTATGGGTCTCCAGAATAAATTTGAAACGTTTTATGTTCATTTGCGAGGTGAAATTTTTCAATGCCATCACCATCAGTTCCACACAGATCTTCCAGGCTTTATCTGTTACTTTTGTTCACAACAATTAAAAACAAGAGACTGATGAAGGCTTTCAATTCAATATCACCTATTGATTTTACCCCTCTCTCATGCTGAAATGAGGCTTTGATGCTCTGAAAATTCTGATTGGAATACAAAACTACAATAGACAGATATCGTTATCTATGAGGTAGTTACAGCATCACAAAGGCTGTTTTGGCTTCACCTATTGGTACAGGTAAATTTCGAATAATATTACGCTCTTCGAACAATATGCTTTGGGTTTCTTCAACATTATCTAGTACTTCCCACTTAAAATAATAAAATTCCTATAAAATAACGCAACCAGGCACAGTGTATTAATCTGATATTTGACGTTCAGACAGCGGACACTGACGGTTAAACAGTTCAAACAGAATTTAAGTGCAGTTTACATTCTGGATTAGCTTTGTACTACTTACTACGTTGATAAACAAATAAATTAATCGCTGAAATGAAATACGAAAGGGCACAGTGGATAAAAACGAGCAATCGGCTCATATCTCATCAAGAGAGCATTAGCGTCGATACTGAATCATACAACAATGAAAGGTATACCGAGAAAGGAAGCTATAACGAGAAGGCGCCAGTGCTGCCAATTGTTGACAAGTAATTGCTCGTTCTTATCCACTGCGCCCTTTCGTATTTCACAACACACAACAATGAAAAGCATACGGAGAAGGCAAGCTGGTAACGAAGCAGCGCCAATACTGCAAATTGTTGAAAAGTAATTTACAGAAAATTTCGACACGTGTCAATCTGAACAGCTGCGCCCGATGGAAGGATAATGAAAACTATGATACGTCCCTGAGACCTCTCAAGACCAAAAAATAATAAACAAAGCAAAGCAACAATGCAAAAGTCGTGGCACTACATCTGGAAACAATGAACACGTGAACTGCGTCTTTTAAACAATCGGCAAATGACGTCAGTGTAGTAGTTACAATAGAGGTAGCATCAAAGCTTCTCACGGTAGCATCAAGGCTAATGACAACAACAGCTGCACTTTTTGGGTGGCGCGCGCCGCGTCGTGTGAAGCCGCCCGCCAGCGCTGCATTTCGCTCCTTGATCTGCCCCTAATGACTAAACGTAACAATACTGCTCACTCTCATGGAATAATCGTTATGCTCGTTCAGTCAGAACTCTTGTGCAGTCGTTGCCCGTTGTGCAGTCGGTGCTGTTGTGTAAGTGATATTTATGAACCAGAACACCCATAAAAATGTACAATCTACCAGAATTGAAACGTCTTCTCAGCATGGAGGAATTTAAAGTAATCGATGATAGAGGCATTCAATTCACTCCGTCTCATCCGGTCTTCCAAAAACTGTCCGATGCCATGGCCGACATCGGCTCGAAAATGTCTTCAAAACATATTTACACAACAATTAAAGAAGATCGTCACGATCTGCTTGCTTTTGTTAGAAAAACTTTCAGGCTGGAATGTTTCGTTGAAGAAAAAGACGACGACAGCAAAGACGAGTCGTGGAATGATTTTGGTTCTTCGTGCAACAAGGACATGACAAAGCAATTCGACTTACTACTGTCAGCAGAAAAATGGTCTACCATAAAACCAACAAAGAGGAAACTTGGAAAGCCTTCAAGACTGGAAATAGGGAAATGGACCGATTTGATGGCTCATAAAATTTATGAACATCACAAAATTCCATGTGCCTTTTCTTTCAAATACGCGAAAGTATGTGAAAGTTCAAGTTCAAAGTATTTCTTGAAGATCAAAGGAAGATGCACAGAATGCGGAGCCACTTTCGAAGGGATTGCTCTGAAGAAGCCAAAAAAGGACAACGATATTATTATAAACTGCAGACTTTCAAACTTTTCAGACGATAGTATTCACCTTAAAAGAAGACAACTTCGTGGCACGAGAAGACAACAGGTAGCTGCTAAATTGGTTGATAACAGAATGCCTGCAGCTCTTTGGCGAAATTATGAAGCGAAAAATATGTCTTTTGGAGACATGATTCCTCCAAATTTACCAAATGCTGATGTCTTGAGAAAGGCTAAAGAAGAGGAAAGGGACAAACGTTTTGGTATAACAACCAGTAAGCCTGTTGAAAACCTGCAAATTGCAAAACATACAACCCATCGGGACGAAATTCACGCAATCGGATTGGACCCATTCTTCTGTATATATTGGCTGAAAGATCAAAGTCAGTTGCACAAATATTGTCATCAAATCAATAGCAGTGTATACGATTCAGTAGATGCTACAGGTGGCGTTGCACTTCGAGTTATTTCACGATTTGGGGATCTGTCAAACAGGGCTGACTGTGTGGAAATTAAGTCAAAGTACATATAACTGTATCAGTACATGTGCATCCGCGAAGTAAACGTCACTAGTAAAGATCCAAATATCGTCAATCGATCATCAATCAGTTGCCCAACTTATCAGATGATATCCTCTAGGCATGACGCATCATTCTTATCATTTTTCTTTATGGAAATCGTCAGATCTGGAGCTCCCAGACCAAAAATCATGGTAACTGATTTTGGTAAGGCTTTGTTGGTTGCCATTTCTAGAGCAATAGCCAATTGCTCGGACTTAACAGATTATTTGAATAGGTGTTATAGTCATATTGTTTTGCATGAAAGAGTAATTCTACCCTCGTGTTGTTTGAGAATAGATTTAAACCATTTTATGGTCATGATATCGAGGTGGAAATGCTTCTCGAGAGTTAAATCACAAGTCAAACAACTTTATCTTCGAGTTTTGGCCCATATTTACATGATGACAGATTTTCGTGATATTGAAAGTGCTTTGCGCTCACTTTTGGTTGTTGCGTTAAGTGAACATCTTGGTATTGATGAGTGCGGTCAAGAATATGCATCAATGGAACATCAGCGCCACCTTGATAACATTATCAGAGGTGGTCCACGTCATTCATATATTGACGAAAAGAAAGATGATGACAAGACAACTGATGATGTTGAAAACAATGATGACTGTCTTTTGGAATCAGTTTTGACCTCTAAGGAATCTACTGCAAACGCATGGATTGATAGGGCAAAACGTATCTACAGTGAAGCTGAAGTCATCGCGAATCAGGCTAAGGATGACAATCTATTTGATGTGAATCCGTACAACATTCCTAATGCTGCAGAGATGCTGAAAGAGTTGATGTACTATATACCACTGTGGACAGCTGTGATGTATCCTTCTTTCCATATTCCTTTATCTATTCGTTCGTCAGCAGCGACTGAAGGACAATTTTCAAAATTAAAGACAATGGGCTTTGACAAGCTGGCTTTACGAGTAGACAAATTCATTTTTCAGCATTTGAAGTGACTGCGTGAGGAAACAAAACTGTTAGCGCCACTTATGATGGAAAAACAAGATTCAAAGCAAGCTGTGAAGCACAAACCAACTGAAGCATCGTTGCCTTACCATGAAGAAGAAAACTGGAGAGGAAAAAATAAGAAGCTGAAGATAACAAACCCCAAAAGCAATCATATCCTTGATAATTCTGAGAGCACACTAAACAATACCTTAAGAAGTGAGACCCAACTCGATGATGCCAATAAGACAAAATTTTTAATAGTTTTGAACACAGATTTTCTCCTACTTCGAGCGCACTTGTTATGAATGCGGAGAACAACTGTCTCTCAATCAATAGTGAGAGTGTGTGTTTTCAGCGCTCTTCAGATAATAATTTACTGCCGAATTTGGATATGTCATTCCACAAAAGACTATCGAGAATCATGCTTCACCAGGGATGTCAATGAAATTTCATCCTGTGGTTCGAAAACGGAAGAAAATCGCGAGACCTGTAACAATAAAATGGAGGAGAGTGCAATGCTGAAAAAGCTTCAAAACGAAATCATTGTCACATCGAGCATGCAAACTAAGAGCAAGAAAAACTACTTAGATGATTGCCCAAACTGGAATTCGACTAAGAAATTCATAGACATTAATTTGCCACTTTTCCCAAATGGGTCCTCAAGCAAATTCAAATCTGCTACCTACAACTTGAAGGGAACGTGCGGTTTCGATTCTTTGATAACCTTATTCATGCAAGCAATATCACTCAGTGATGATTTCAAAAGTACCATTCAAATGGTGAGCCATCCATTTTTGGATCTGGCTTTGGATGTGTTGGACAAAAAAATTATAAACTCCCAGCATTTTAAGCAGAGATTTGATATTTTATATGTGATACCGTTCCTAAAAAAAGGAGTAATCTCTCGAAAAATATTGTCTCTGAATGCAGAGTCGAATGTTGGGGAATTATACGAGACAATATTAAAAGATAACCCAATTTGCAACAAAAAGATATCGTGTCTGACGTGCCTAAATTCACGCTATGTGAAACTACATTATATTTCCGTTGATACGTATGTGCTTTTCAGACTTGGTTATAATTTCATGCAAGAGGCTGTAGATGCAACAAACGGAGGTCTAAAGACTATTATAAAATGCAAGAAATGTAAAGGAGAAGCAGTCGAAGAAAAGAAATTCGGATGCTACTTGATGATGGATACTAGTATAACAACTTGTCCACTAACTGAAGATCAGTTTCCACCGAGACAAAGGAAGAACTGTGTGTTGCAAACGATCACGAAAGAAATCGTAGTCGACAATCAAGAGTACACTCTCGTTGGTGCCATTCATTATAATAGCTCCATCAAACACTACACGGCATATGTCTTCGATGGAACCTACTGGAAGCAGTACGATGACCTGTATAAAGAAGTACAGAGAGTTTCAAAAGATACGATAATTTCTCCACACCTGTTCATGTATGTCAAGACAGGAAAATTTCCAAATGGCACCTACAAGAGCGACGAGACGAAACAAGTAGTTCCTACATAGGAACTTTGCTTTATAAGGTAAGCAATTGCTAAAAGTTGATATCTAAATATTACAAATACAGCTCTTATATTAGTTCTTCGTATCTTTGTTTCTGGAACCACAGCCCTCCTGTTTTAGTTACTAGAATAAGAGCATTTTATGCCCTAAATGTCACATATATATTTTTTGTACTTATTTTTCTTGGTTGCTTCACACCTCATAAATTCTATGCTTATTTATTACTAAATTCCCTACATATGTATTTCCTTCTCGGTTTTAGTGTATCCTGAAGAAGAGCTGTTAAGGGGACCTGTATATCACGGCCTGTAGTTTTTCCTGGTACTTTGAAATTTAATAATGCAAGACTGTCAATAGATTCAGGAATGAAACTTTTATCAAAGAATTGGTATATTGTGAGCTCTAGGTGAAATACATTGTAAATCTGTGGAATACATTGTGGAGTGAATATTGATGTTTTTCTTACCTACAGAATTACATGTAATTGTTATTTTAGGTTCAATGTACTTACACGCTATTCCAAATAAAAGATAAAAAACATATTTTATTCTTTGAATTATTACCTTGTTGAAACAGCAAACCAGTAATATTTTTCAGTTTCATGTTTTGATTATTTTAAAAACAATGTATTTTAAGAGAAAAATTTTTCTCCTAATAATTTAAGAACATAATATGACATACTGCAGCTTAAAATATTTAATCCATTCTTGAATAATGTGGTTCAGTGTGTAGGCAAGCACTATATTATTATTCATCCATAGCTTTCTTTATGTAGCTTTAATAGTGGATGAGATACCGGTAACAGTATCTCTGTATGCAAACACGTTGATTGCAGAAAATTGAAACTAAAGATGTGTATGTCATTTTCTTCTCAATGACGTCATTGCAAACCATTCCTGCTCCATAATCTTGTTGATACCTTTCATGTCCTTTTCATTTTCTTTACTTTTGCTTCTTTTCTTTGTTATTCTGGCCTCCTTTTTCATGCTTTTAGCAGCTTTTTCAGTTTACGTAACATGTTGCCTGTCCGCCCATACCAGCACAATTTTCGTGTTGTTCCTAGTTTTGATGCCTGTTCTGCTCATTGTTTTTAATCTTTACTCCATCAGGCTGGCCGGAGTGGCCGAGCGGTTCTAGGCGCTACAGTCTGGAACCGCGCGACCGCTCCGGTCGCAGGTTCGATTCCTGCCTCGGGCGTGGATGAGTGTGATGTCCTTAGGTTAGTTAGGTTTAAGTAGTTCTAAGTTATAGGGGACTGATGACCTCAGAAGTTAAGTGCCATAGTGCTCAGAGCCATTTGAACCATTTTTACTCCACCATTAAAACGTATTGCAACTGTTGAAACGCATTCCGATTTTGTTTTATGCCATGTAAACATTTTTCCTGCACATACGACAGTCGACAGGTTCTTCAAAGGTATTACATAAACGAGGTTCTACGGAAACTGCCCAAATTAAATGTTCAAATGTGTGTGAAATCTTATGGGACTTAACTGCTAAGGTCATCAGTCCCTAAGCTTACACACTAGTTAACCTAAATTATCCTAAGGACAAACACACACACCCATGCCCGAGGGAGGACTCGAACCTCCGTCAGGACCAGCCGCTCAGTACATGACTGAAGCGCCTTAGACCGCTCGGCTAATACGGCGCGGCACGCCAAATTAAACAAAATGACATTTAAACACGAGAATTACGAGGTACTGTACATGAAGTGTATATTTTTAGAATCAGGAAGAGCCAGATGAATTTTATTACGTAAAACAGTAATTGTTTTGAGCTCTCATGACATCCAGGACCCACTAACAGCTAAAAATATGCCCAGGACCCTCATGGATGAACGCTATGTGGCAACATCACCAGACGCTAGGATACATAAAAACATGTGCTGTGTGTAACGAATAAATTTGAAATTGCTGTCGTTAATATTGTTGCAATCATTTGTTCTAGTTAGAAAGGAAGTGTGGAAGTTTGATGAGTTACACTACAGCGAGAGTTAAAAGTCTTTACAATGTATAGAAATGTAAGTATATTTACTGAATATATTGTACAAGCGAACTAATTAGTATGTTTAAATCCTAATTCAATACATGACTGATAGATGTGTTATGTTGAGGGGATACAGTATTAAAGTTAATAAGAAGTTAGAAATTTGTAAATAAGAACCTCGTTTATTTGGTCCTCAGTAATCCGGATTCCCGGTTTATCCGGATTCATATTTTGTGTTCCTTGGTATTTTTCTCTTTTTCTTATAACACGAAGATGTGTAGTTGGTGAGGTACATAGGCTGCTTATCACTAGGCCGGCAATTTAGTCTAGTACTGAGTGATAAGGAACTCGGAGTGTGTGAATGACATTGTTTCTCAAGTATTTTACATTAATATAACGGTGTATTGATGCCCATCAAGTAAGTTGCATAGTAACCACGCCAACAGCACTCCACCACAGCTCATTGTACCTCTGGTGCGCTTCTCAACAGGTGTGACACCATCTGGTTAGTGGTGCGTGTGAATGTATCCGCTCTCTCAGCCATCCGTTTGTTTTGCACTGACCAGCCTTCTCTCCTTGAATCATCTAAGCGTGCACATCCCACGCTTCCACCTACAGTTACTACAGTCAGTCTTAAGAAGGTGTACTGGCATTTGTATAGTGCTGAACATTTAGATTTTTTGTATTTAGTAGAATATACATCCGGGTTTTCGATTTTCGGTTTTCCAAAATAAAAGTGCGAATTTACGATCGTCCTCATAGCTGTACTTCCAGCAGTACTTCATCTCCTCCGTTCCCAATTTCGTAGAAGTTGTCCTACGAAAATTGCAGAAGAAGCACTCCTGGACGAAAGATATTGTGACGATATTTCTTCGTCATAGCCTGGGGTTAGAGACCCGGTCCGGCACACAGTTTTTATCTGCCAGTAAGTTTCACATCGGCGCACACCCACTGCAGAGTGAACACACAATCTATTTCATAATCTACTGGCACCATAAAAATGTTATGAGGGTTTTTAAAATAACTCTTTCGGTGCTATCCAGAGCTGTCAGCAAAAGGGTTGTGCCAATTTATTGTAATGTAGACCAAGTGGGTTTCTCGAAAATGCTATTATCTCATTAACTGTTATCCCCACAAAAAATATTATTACAGTTTTCGGTAGAACTCTTAGGGTCGTATTAAGAAATGCCATCAGACCTTTTGTACGAATTTATTACTTTTACATGACAAAAGTGAGTCCCACATTAATTATCTCATATGTCATCGTCACAAATAATGTTATTATAGTTTTTGGTAGAACTCTGTGGGTGATATTCAAAACTGTCATCAGAACTATTCTACGAATTTTGCTATAGTAGAGAAAGTAAGTATCAGATTAAAACAATTACCGTATAAACTATTATCGCCACAAAAATGTTCTTATCATTTTCAATGCAACTCTTCCGGTGCTATCCAGAATTGCCAACAGAACTGTTACACAAATTTATTTTTTCCAAACTGACAAATAATTTTTTACCATACCAAAATTTGTCCGAGTTATTGTTTTCTTCCCGAAATTCTGCAGAACTATTCGTGTTTTGAGCAGGGAAATCTAAAACTATTACATATATATCAAGAACTATGAAAAAATGTATATTTATCGTAAAAGGGGTTCAAACTTCACGGGAAATGCTCATAAGCATTCCTTAATAAAGGCAGTTACTACGTAAACAATTACCGGCACAGAATATGTTACTAGTATTTTCGATAGAACTCTTACAATGCTATCCAGAGCTGGCATCAGAACATACGAACAGACATAATTTTTTTTTTGAGTAAGTGTGCCCCACAATTAATCAATTACCATACAAACTATTATAACCACAAAAAATGTTATTATGACTATCGATACAGGTCTTGAGGTGTTAACCAGAACTGTTCATCAAAACTGTTGAACGAATTTACTTTTTCTGTGGAGAAAGTGGGTCTAACATCAAAGCAGTTACCGTATTAACTATCATCGCCACAAAAAGATATTATTAGGATTTTCGATAGAGCTATTGGTGTTCTGTTCAGAACTGTTGTACGAATTTACTTTTTGCGAAAATTGACAAAGAGTGTATTCGATACGAAAATTTTTTCGAGTATTGTTGTTTTCTTCGCTAAATTCTGCAGGACTATTCAAATTTTGTACAAATAACTCTAGAACTACGACATTTGTATCAAGAACTCTTAAAAAAATATATATTTCTGAAAAAAAGGGTGCCAGTTTCACAGTAGGAGCTCTTATGGAATTCTTAATTAAGTTGCAATTACCTCTTAAACTATTACCTGCACAAAAAAATTCTACTAGGATTTTCGATAGAACTCTTCACGTGGTATCCAGAACTGTCATCAGAACTGTTGTACGAATATATTTATATTTTCCGTAGAGAAAGTGTGTCCCATATTAAATCAATTTATCTCAAACCATTATCGCCATAGAAAAATGTTGTTGGGATTTTCGATAGAGCTCTTGGGGTTCTGTTCAGAACTGTCCTCAGAACTGTTGTACAAGTTTAATTTTTGCGAAAATTGACAAAAAATGTTTTCGATACGAAAATTTTTCGAATAATGTTGTTTTCTTCGCTAAATTCTGCAGAACTATTGAAATTTTGTACAAAGAACTCTAGAACTATGACATATCTATCAAGAACTCTGAAAAAAATATAGATTTCTGAAAAAAAGGGTGCCAACTTCACAGTAAGTGAAAAGATTTTCTCCTTAAATTGCAATCATCTCGTAAACTATTAGCTGCACAAGAAAATGTTACTGGGATTTTCGATAGAACTCTTGGAGCTCTATTCAGAACTGTGCTCAGAACTCTCGTACTTATTTACATTTTGCGGAAATTGACAAAGAATGTTTTCGATACGAAAATTTTTTCGAGTATTGTTGTTTTTTTCGCTAAATTCTGCAGAACTATTGAAATTTTGTACAAAGAACTCTAGAACTATGGCATATCTGTCAAGAACTCTGAAAAAAATATAGATTTCTGAAAAAAAGGGTGCCAACTTCACAGTAAGTGAAAAGATTTTCTCCTTAAATTGCAATTATCTCGGAAACTATTAGCTGCACAAAAAAATGTTACTGGGATTTTCGATAGAACTCTTGGAGCTCTATTCAGAACTGTGCTCAGAACTCTCGTACTTATTTACATTTTGCGGAAATTGAGAAAGAATGTTTTCGATACGAAAATTTTTTCGAGTATTGTTGTTTTTTTCGCTAAATTCTGCAGAACTATTGAAATTTTGTACAAAGAAGTCTAGTACAATATCATATCTATCAAGAACTCTGAAAAAAATATAGATTTCTGAAAAAAAGGGTGCTAACTTCACACGACTGGAATGAAGTGAGGTGACAGCAACTGAGTTGACAGGCGTGCACTCTCCACTACACTTATTTACTCGATGTATGAGTGAAGGTAAGTGTAATTTTATTACCTGTAGTTCCACGACTTGCGTTACCGTCTCAGCTGTGCCGTTGTGACCGATGAGTGTGGAGACTCGTGTGCGTCGTTGCGAAATTGCTTTCGTGTGCTGAAACTCGGGCCTCGGTGTTCTGTCTCGAATACAACTAGAATTACTTTGCTTGTTGCAATCTTTTACGTCAAGTAGTGACAACAATACCAGATAGAGAGGATTTCCTTCACATTTTGTATGCGTATCATGTTGTGGTCTGATTGTGTTTAGTTAAATGTAGACTGACAGTATGGTTCCAGATGTTAGTCGCATTATGTAGTGTGAATACTGCTACTACTATGTCGTTGTTATTAAACACAACAGGTACGGTAGAGTAGAATGTTTGCTGAATATGGAGAAGTAAATTGAGTCTGGTATCAGGAGCAAAAATTGTCGTGATAGAACTGATATAGCGTCAATCTCGGTATGTTGCAAATTAGAATAGTCTGATGCAGCACCTTGTAGACTGGTGTAAATACTTATCAGCGATCAGATATTATAGAGCAGTTGTGATTGTTCACAATGAACTGATGACTTTTGCCAAGTTTAGTCTGGAAGTGTACTCGAGACATTTTTCTTGAGAGAAGGATTGTCCATTGTTACCTGAATTATTTTGCTGTTATCTGGAGTTGTCCGGGTTTTGCTACAGCATTGCTTAGAGTATTTGTGTGCTGTGTGTTACTCGAGGAGGCCTGAAATTAGTGAGTCGCAATAGGACTGTTTTTTTGGATCTTTATTTAAAAAATTATGAATGTTACTCTCCTACAAACTCTTTCAGTTCCTGCTTTTTGCACAGAGTTCGTTGGACTGTCTGCCACATCACAGCATCTCCACGAGCCGCCTCCGGTTGCACCGCACAGCGACGTCCAGCGCTGTCTCCCCATAACCAGTTGTGGCCCCCCTGTCGGCCCCCGCGACGAGCAGCGCAGCCGCCACTTCTGCGTGGCCATTGGCTGCCGCACAGTGCAGCGGCGTCCACCCACCGTCAGTCCTGGCGTCCACCGCCGCCCCCGCCCCCACCAGCAGCCTCGCCGCCTCGACGTCTCCCCAGCCCGCTGCACAGTGCAGGGCGGTCCGCCCACTCCCGTCCCTCGCCGCCACGTCGGCCCCTGCGGCGATCAGCGCCCTCAGCTCCCCCACTGCCTGCTGCTTAGCCGCCTGGAGCAGCCTCCTACCCCTCTCCTCTGCAGAGAGGCTCCTGCAAAAAACACACAAACTGCCACTCTCTGCTACAAACACACAACACACAGAATGAGGAAAACAGCCACACGAGGAAACATCTGTTGTGAATACAAATCTGTCCTGAAACAAACCTACCGTATTCCCCCTCCCACAGTACAAAACAGTGCGCAATTGTGTGTATGTATTAAATCACAGCAAATCTGTTCTATCCCCCTCATAAGAAAATCTTCATTCATCGTCCATTACAAATAGCATAATACAACCTCTGAAAGAATTTCATTACCACACTTTGTCACACTCATTCCTGCAAGTCAGCTCCTTCGCTCTCGGGACGCTACACCTAACCAGTCGCTCACCTCCACTACAGAACAGGCTTCTTGCAGCCTAATACTGGTCTCTGTCTGCAGCTTCACTGCCAGACGTCACACAGAAGAAGAATCCCATCTCCCGGTTTTCAAAGAGACACTTTTCTAATATACAGCCAAAAGAATTTCACTGCACTTACCGGCAGTTTTCTTGACACAGCCTCACCAAATACCGAAACTGACACACAGACAATTTATTCAAAACATGTCAGATATAACAAACACCAAATTGGCAACTCCACCTACATGAAAACCTGTCTGTGTGTCAGATTTTATGGCCTGATAGCATATGCACATGTATTTAACATGTTCTATCATGCTCAAATTGATCTGAACGACCTCAGCTGTTGTCCATCTTGATGTTTTCGTGGCGTAAGGCCTCTTCCATAAAGATTCTGGCGCGCAGCCGCATAAGTTCAGCCTCTTCCCCTAATATTTCCTCCGAATACCGTCCAGCCATCTTCAGAGTAGCCGAGGTGATTTGCTGTGTCCTTTTACACACTGGTTCAGTCCTCAGGTTTAAAAGGATGGACCAAGTGCGGCAGCGTCAGTCACCACGGCTCACTCTGAAGATGGCAGGACGGTGTTCGGCCGAAATATTAGGAGAAGAGGCTGAATTTATGCGGCTGCACGCCAGAAACTTTATGGAACGATCTGAATTGTGTTTCGCCTGATTTGTAATCAGTCCTCATAACATTGTTCCTCTGCTCTGTTTTCGGTACAGTCTTTGCCTGTACAAAATGTTCACTGCATGAGGCCACAAGAGAAAACTGCTCTGTGTGATTATCGGCTTACATGCAAACTGACACTTCGATAATGCAAATACCAGGAAACGTGTTATTGGACATTACACAGCCATTACGCTTGCATATTCAACATTATTGTAATAAATGAAACCTCAGAAAGCAGCATCCTCCTTTAAATGACACGACGAAAGTTTTCTCACTGCGCTACTATCCGAGAATGCAATCTAACAAGAAGAAATATCTCAAGTATGGTTTCAGTCACAAGTAACAAAGAGTGTGCAAGTTCAAACTCGAAATGATCTGCCATAAAGTTTTGTGTTTCCCGGATATTCGAACGCAGCACTTGATCCGATGGTTAACTAAGCAGAATGAAACGTCAGAAACCGTTATTTTTAACCAGCAATGAGATGACAAACAAACCAGGAGACGAAAGTGTTTTGTGTAATGGGCATTCAAAACCAACACCTATCGACACTGACTTCTAGTCACGCGTAGACGTTGAGCAGCGAAATGTGGACATGTCATAATTTTAAATACAGCGATGAAAATTTTCTGCCAACTAGGAATGGAGGAACCCTAGACACATCGTTGTTGACTACATACAAAGATACCTCGACTGTACTATTCTCTTTCACCAGTAGCTAGGAGTGGCATGTTTGAAACTGACGCGACAGGACGAAAAGCTGCCCGTCTAACTTGGGACTCGAAACCAGTACCACCATTATTGTTAACAAAGCCCAGAGAATCGGTAAAATCAGAATAATTTCTCACATGTATTTTGCTGTGCTCATGTTGCAACTTAAAGTGATATGCCAGGATTCGAACCCAGGGATGTGTCTCTTGTGAATGTCTTTATGACTTTGCAGACAAGAAGAGACAATGAAGCGGTGGAAATGCATCATGTGAAAGTGATCAAACGTGACGAAAAAGGGAGATCTGAGTTCGAATTCCAGTCCAGCGTCAATATTTTCCACGTCTCAGGCTCGAATACAGTAGGAGTCAAGTGCCCTATGGCCCTGCACGGAGATTGGTTCATTGATAGATATATATATCACGTAAGGGAGGTAGCTGGTGACAGAGTTTCGACCTGCCATGACCTCCTCCTCTGTCGCAGCCGAGCCTGTACCGACTCTGCTACAGGTTACCAGAGGTGGGATAGATGCTGCTTATGTTTGTCAGCTGTGTGAAACGAAAAGGTCAGCATATGTAGCAAGAATCATTTCAACTTTTTCTTAACTAGCAACTATTGCCACGAATTAAAATTCATGCGAGTTGCGGTATTCGAATCCACTACATGCAGACTAGAAACTCGCGGCCTTAACCCCTTTTCCTTAATTTAATTTTTTAACCATTCCGAGGTCTCGCCACGACGCCTCCCCCATACCTGTCACAGAGTCGCTGCGCTATTTTCGCGCATAATTTTTTATTTCTATTTTATTTTTATTTTTAGCACTTCATCTGAAAGACCATGTTTGCACACAAACTAACTCAGCTGAGAGCGACGCTCTCCAAGTTCCGTGTTCACGATGGTTTGCTTTCCGATTTATTTCTCAACATCTTTTAACTCGCCCAATGCCTCGGTTCCCGAGGCTCGTTTGGAAAGTTGGTCTTCTGCCATCCCTGAGCACTGCACCCGCTGCAAGCTCCGTGCTGCGATTCCTGATACAGCGGGTGACGATGAATGTAACGCAGAACAGCAGAAATCAGTGCAGTCGCTTCTGGTTAAAAGGAGTTTTAACATACAGAATGAAGTGAAATGAAGTGTACTAAAAAGTAACACGTGTTCTGTCGTGAGGACCAGCTTTTCCTCCGAGATTCCTTCAACACAAAATAGAGTGCTTCTGACCTATGTATTTTAAATTAGATTTCTGTTTCCTTAAAAATAAATAAGTCAGTAAGAAACACCGTTTAACACAAAAGAGCTTAAGGACGATTTGTTATGATGTTCTTGCGGTCACGCCTTTTTCTATTCAGTTTGCACACTGTACCACATAACTGTATGTACTGAAACATGTTGCGAAGTTCCTCTCGCAGTTTCCCGCCTCAGCGACGCACACGCCGCCCCGTGTCCCGCTTGTGCCCGGCGTGCGTGCGGCGACCCACCCAGCGCCCGCCCGTCTCCTTTCCCTCTGCTGGTAGGTGGTACGTTGTCTGTCCTCTTAGCCAGTTTACAGCATTCCTTTATTCACACGGCACATCGCTACGATTCAAAAAAATTGGAAGGCAAGGTATTGGGAGTACAGTTCGCGTTATTGCGGCTAACAATTATGTGATAACTCACCAGATGTCCTTCACTTGAGCGAGTACCAAGCTCGTCTGTTATCAGGTCGTAATTCTCTCACGTGCTGCCGACCACCCAGGTGGACTGCCTCAAGTTTCACTTTGGTTGCTACTTTCCTGTTTACTGCCCTCTACCGAGTAGTTTTCACACTTGTAGGTAGATGAGGGGTGCTGATGTTTGTCCAGATGGCCCTCCAGCTGTAGTGTGGCTACTTTTGTACAGTCACGTTTCCGCTTTTGCTTCTCATTAATTCCACATACATGCTCTTGACTTACCATATTCGACGGCAAACTCTGGTTTGAGTATAACTGAGTTCGAATCAAAATTGTTCAAAATGATGAAAGCCATTGGCGACGTACATCTATGGGTGGATTCGAGACAGTGGGAGTAATTTCGTCTGGTGAGTGCGGCGTGAGGGTCGTCTGTGTCTTCTTCCGCATCTCTCAAAGTCGGCAATATTTAATCCCCCCCCCCGTTTCCGCCTGAGATGGTCAACGTGTCAAACTTTATCTTAAAAATATTACCACGAGTTACAAAATGACCCAAAGATGTCAGAAATCCTGCTGCTGTTTCACCTGGTATGGGTAAAACATGTGCCACACAGTTGACTTTAGAGACCATCTACATATGTGCAAAGTGTGGCCTTTGGATGTCGTCATGCCTTCTCTATGTTCTTTGACTCCAACTGGCACGCTGGCAAGCACTTTCTTAGAATTTGAAGCTGCAGTACGATTTACGTTAGAGCTGTAGTCCAGACCACAACTTGGACTGAGGTCTCGCATGTTTCGCAAAGATATTCCGCACCCCACATTCATGATGTGTGGTTTAGTGTTGGTTAGCTTTGAACCTGATGCAAGTTGGTATTTGTTGGTGACCTGCAACGCCTTCTGCGACTCGCTCTCGCCGGAGATCACGAGACCCCCGTCACCCGTGTGTGGCCTACACACGATATTATGGCGGTGTGTGTGTGTGTGTGTGTGTGTGTGTGTGTGTGTGTGTGTGTGTGCGTGTGTGTGTGTGCGTGTGTGTGTGTGCATGCGTGCAGCCCTCGTAGCTGTTTCTGCAGAGCGGCTAGCAGGGCCCCAGCGGCAGTGGCGAACGAGGCCCTCCACACAGCACCACCTCGTCGCACACAGCTCTTGAGTGCGAGCTGCCTTGTTAGCTGACCACTGATCATGATTTGCAAACTGCTGTTCTTCAAAATTATACCAATTACCTGGACAAAATATTGCAGAAAATCCAGTACGGTCATTGTTTCAAGAAGGCACTGGTGACTCACCCTACCGAAAGCATTCCCGAAATCGAGCGACCTTATGGCGCATTCGAGCGTGTGAACATGTGCCGCAGCTACGATGTCTCCATATTCACGGATAGTTTGAATACTTGTTCTGTCTCTACCCACCGTAATTCGATACGTGCCAGTTACCTCATGCATTATCATTTTCACTCTCCAGGCAAGAACGCGCACCATTAATTTTGTAACCACCATTCAGGACAATAACTGATCTCAAGAGTACCTTTAGTCAGCCATAGTGTCAGTGTCGTCGTAACTGCAGTCTGCGTCACGTCTGCAGCGCAGCGAGCTACCTTAATTTAAGTATTAACTGTATTTTTTTTTTACTTGTCACTGCTTCCTCCGTGTGTTTTTGCTTTTAGGAAGCTTTAATTGTCGAGTGCTAGTAATAGTGTTCCATAGATTTCGTGTTTGTTTTGAATACAGTCAGAGAGAGTCCCTTTAGTCAGCCATAGTGCCAGTAGTGTCAGTGTAGTCGAAACTGCAGTCTCCGTCACGTCTGCTGTGCAGCGAGCTACCTTAATGTAAGTATTAACTGTATTTTTTTTACTTGTCACTGCTTCCTCTGTGTGTTTTTGCTTTTAGGAAGCTTTAATTGTCGAGTGCCAGTAATAGTGTTCTATAGATTTCGTGTTTGTTTTGAATACAGTCAGAGAGAGTCCCTTTAGTCAGCCATAGTGCCAGTAGTGCTAGTGTTTTCAATACAGTCCTTAGACTGGTAGTGCTACTTCTACAAGAAATGTCTGGTAACCACAGTTAAGTCAACTATCAGCCGCCTTTAGTGAATTAGCAGTCTAGTTAAAAGTTGATTAACTCTCTACAGTAAATCGATTTCTTAGGACGGATAGGATGTGTGACTGCTGTGTACGGACGCAGGGGGAGCTGGCCACTGTCCGCGAACAGCTGAGCGTGTTGATGGCCGCGGTCAGCCGTCTTCAGGCTGCTGCCTCTGACTGTAGCGGCAGTGGGGAGTCTGGTGCGTCGCATGGTACACCCCAGGTGTTACACATGCGTCACCCACTGTCCCTGCTGTCGAGACATCTTCGCGGGTACCGGGCGCGGTTGGGCCACCCTCTCCCCAAGGGGAGTGGCGGGTTCAGCGGCGTTCACGGCGCACGAGGCGGAGGGTCAATGTAGAGGCTGGCCGTGTGGCGTCGCCCGCTCTGCCTGTGAGTGGACATATGGCCGCTCCTTCAGCAAGGTCCGAGCAGGCACGCGGGGGGAGGGGTTTATTAGTTCTTGGGAGCTCCAACGTTAGGCGGGTGATGGAGCCCCTTAGAGAAATAGCGGAAAGGTCGGGGAAGAAGGCCAGTGTTCACTTTGTCTGCTTTCCGGGGGGTCTCACCGGAGATGTGGAGGAGGCCCTGCCGGCGGCGATAGAGAGCGCTGGGTGCACCCGACTGCAAAGTGTTGCTCATGTCGGCACCAATGACTCCTGCCGTCTGGGTTCAAAGGTCATCCTCAGTTCGTACAGGCGGTTGGCGGAATTGGTGAAGGCGGAAAGCCTCGCTCGCAGGGTGGAATCAGAGCTAACTATTTGTAGTATCGTTCCCAGAACCGATCGCGGTCCTCTGGTTTGGAGCCGAGTGGAAGGCTTAAACCAGAGGCTCAGACGATTCTGCGGAGATCTGGGGTGCAAATTTCTCGACCTCCGCTATCGGGTCGAGAAATGTAGGGTCCCCCTGAATAGGTCAGGCGTGCACTACACGCCGGAAGCGGCTACAAGGGTAGCGGAGTACATGTGGAGTGCACATGTGGGTTTTTTAGGTTAGAGAATTCCCTCCCTAGGCCCGACAATTCGCCTCCTGAGACGCAGCAAGGTAGGAGTAGGCAAAATGCAACAGGGAATAACAATATTAATGTGCTAATAGTAAACTGCAGGAGCGTCTATAGAAAGGTCCCAGAAATGCTCTCATTAATAAACTGTCACAATGCCCACATAGTACTAGGGATAGAAAGTTGGCTGAAACCAGATGTAAACAGTAATGAAATTCTGAACTCAGATTGGAATGTATACCGCAGAGACAGGCTGGACAGTGAAGGGGGAGGCGTGTTTATAGCGATAAGAAGTGCAATAGTATCGAAGGAAATTGACAGAGATCCGAAATATGAAATAATTTGGGTGAAGGTCACGGTTAATGCAGGTTCAGACATGGTAATTGGATGTCTCTATAGGCCCCCTGGCTCAGCAGCTGTTGTGGCTGAGCACCTGAAGGATAATTTGGAAAAAAATTCGAGTAGATTTCCCCACCATGTTACAGTTCTGGGTGGAGATTTTTCTTTGCCGGATATAGACTGGGAGACTCAAACGTTCATAATGGGTGGCAGGGACAAAGAATCCAGTGAAATTTTTTTAAGTGCTTTATCTGAAAAGTACCTTGAGCAGTTAGAGTACCGACTCGTGGCGATAACATATTAGACCTTTTGGTGACAAACAGACCCGAACTATTTGAAACAGTTAACGCAGAACAGGGAATCAACTATCAAACTGGTTACTGCATCGATGATTTCAGCCGTAAATAGAAATATTAAAGAAGGTAGGAAGATTTTTCTGTTTAGCAAAAGTGACAAAAAGCAGATTACAGAGTACCTGACGGCTCAACACAAAAGTTTTGATTTAAGTACAGACAGTGTTGAGGATCAGTGGACAAAGTTCAAAACCATTGTACAATACGCATTAGATGAGTATGTGCCAACCAAGATCGTAACAGATGGGAAAGAGCCACTGCGGTACAACAACCGAGTTAGGAAACTGCTGCGGAAGCAAAGGGAACTTCACAGCAAACACAAACATAGCCAACGCCTTGCAGACAAACAAAAATTACGCGAAGCGGAATGTAATGTGAGGAGGGCCATGCGAGAGGCGTTCAATGAATTCGAAAGTAAAGTTCTATGTATTGACTTGTCAGAAAATTCTAAGAAATTTTGGTCTTGTGTCAAAGCGGTAGGTGGATCAAAACAAAATGTCCAGACACTCTGCGACCAAAATGATACTGAAACAGAGGATGAGCGTAGCGTAGCGTTCCAAAGGATTGGAAAAGGGCACAGGCCGAAATACTAAATCTCGTTTTCCAAACCTGTTTCACAAAGGAAGAATGCACTGTAGTTCCTTCTCTATATTGTCGCACAGATGACAAAATGGTAGATATCGAAATAAACGACAGAGGGATAGAGAAACAATTAAAATCGCTCAAAAGAGGAAAGGCCGCTGGACCTGATGGGATACCAGTTCGATTTTACACAGAGTATGCAAAGTAACTTGCCCCCCTTCTTGCAGCGGTGTACCGTAGGTCTCTAGAAGAGCGTAGCGTTCCAAAGGATTGGAAAAGGGCACAGGTCATCCCCGTTTTCAAGAAGGGACGTCGAACAGATGTGCAGAACTATAGACCTATATCTCTAACGTCGATAAGTTGTAGAATTTTGGAACACGTATTACGTTCGAGTATAATGACTTTTCTGGAAACTAGAACCCCACGAGACTCAAGAGGGCCATAGACACAGGTTCACAGGTAGATGCCGTGTTTCTTGACTTCCGCAAGGCGTTCGATACAGTTCCTCACAGTCGTTTAATGAACAAAGTAAGAGCATATGGACTATCAGACCAATTGTGTGACTGGATTGAAGAGTTCCTAGATAACAGAACGCAGCATGTCGTTCTCAATGGAGAGAAGTCTTCCGAAGTAAGAGTGATTTCAGGTGTGCCACAGTGGAGTGTCGTAGGACCGTTGCTGTTCACAATATGCATAAATGACCTTGTGCATGACATCCGAAGTTCACTGAGGCTTTTTGAGGATGATGCTGTGGTATATCGAGAGGCTGGAACGATGGAAAATTGTACTGAAATGCAGGAGGATCTGCAGCGAATTGATGCATGGTGTAGGGAATGGCAATCGAATCTCAATGTAGGCAAGTGTAATTTGCTGCTAATACATAGAAAGAAATATCCCATATTATTTAGCTACAATATAGCAGCTCAGGAACTGGAAGCAGTTAATTCCGTAAATTATCTGGGAGTACGCATTAGGAGTGATTTAAAATGGAAAGATCATATGAAGTTGATGGTCGATAAAGCAGATGCCAGACAGATTCATTGGAAGAATCCTAAGGAAACACAATCTGAAAACAAAGGAAGTAGGTTACAGTACGCTTGTTCGCCCACTGCTCGAATACTGGTCAGCGGTGTGGGATCCCTACCAGATAGGGTTGATAGAAGAGATAGAGAAGATCCAACGGAGAGCAGTGCGCTTCGTTACAGGATCATTTAGTAATCGCGAAAGCGTTACGGAGATGATAGATAAACTCCAGTGGAAGACTCTGCAGGAGAGACGCTCAGTAGCTCGGTACGGGCTTTTGTTGAAGTTTAGAGAACATACCTTCACCGAGGAGTCAAACAGTATATTGCTCCCTCCTACGTCTCGTGAAGAGACGGTGAGGATAAAATCAGAGAGATTAGAGCCCACACAGAGGCATACCGACAATCCTCCTTTCCACGAACAATACGAGACTGGAATATAAGGGAGAACCGATAGAGGTACTCAGGGTACCCTCCGCCACATCATCTAACTTAGAACTAACTTACGCTAAGGACGACACACACGCCCATACCAGAGGGAGGACTCGAACCTCTGATGGGGGCAGCCGCGCAGACCGCGCAGCGAACGGTGGAAAGTATCAACACAAAGCCATCAGACATGACGAAAAGGGAGATCCGAGTTCGAATCTCAGTCCAGCACCGATATTTTGCACATCTCATGCCAAAATAAAATAAGAATCAGCTGCCCAGTGATCTTGCACGATCAGTGGCACATTCATCAAAAAACACTCTCGCGTAAGAAAGCATACTGGTGACTGACTTTCAACCTGGCATGGTTAGGCCTCTGTCATGGCCCACCCTATAAGGACTCTCGCGCAACAAGTAGCCAAGTGACGTCTCGTATGTCCGTTTGGAACCACAGTGCAACACTACATTTTTCGAATGACGTCACCAGAGGTGAAGATGTGCTGTTAGTACTTAAATTGATTGCCTTATGTGAGAACCTAGCCCCGACCATCACAAGAATCATTCCAAATAAACACCCGTCTGCACAGAGCATTGGTTCATGACTGTGTCGTAATGAAGGCCTTTCCGCACTAATGGAAAATTCCGATTCCGAGGAGGTCGATTACAACCTGTTGGAAACATTTCTTTGTTGGTCCGTATCGACAGTCACTGGCCGCCTTGGCTACCTAAGGCGTGCTCCTGACTTGGTTCTGTTATCGCCGAAATGAGATCACGTTAAGAGGCAGCTGCACGAACGGGCAACACGGTATAGTGCGCAGATTTCTGCAGGATGTGCCTCTCCACTTGCTCATAGTCTTTCGGGTCTATTCACAAATCTGTGTAAACCCAAAGGCCAGATATCGAACATACTCTCGTCTTTGGATTTCGTCTCGCATAATTGCATTCCTGCAGCATTTTATGGGGAGAGTACTTAAGTATGTAAGCAACCACGGTAGATTATACCTAAAAACTGCACAAGTTTGTGTCAAAACTTAAATCGTGTTTGCAGGTGCTAGTAACATAATAATTGGTTGGATGAAAACGTGCACTTTTGAAATGCAGCAAACAGCTGAAACTAGCCAATAATGTGGATTTAAAAAAATAACTTCACTGCCTCAGCGAGGAAGATTAATAAAAGCCAAATTTCTTTAGCAAACCGACAAAAATAACTATTGTTCTGCAAGGCGATTAAGGCCCGACTGTCAGGAAGGTGGAAATAAAATAAAATCTGAAACTAATAACATATTTTAGTCTACCGTACTCATATCAATGTATTTAACTTCGCTTGATAGCTCCCGGCCACAGAGATCAATTTTGTTTTGGTTTGACGTGAGAGCAATAAACGGAGAGGAGACAGCAAAATCACTAAACGTAAACGCAGGTCACGTGGAGGTTAGCCACCTCCCCACCATATGTCACAAGGAGACGGCACGACCACGGGGTCGGGGATTTGTCCGAAAATTTGCGTGGACCCCTAACACCTCACGTGGTTAAAATATTAGGGTGCACTACTCGGAAAATCCCGTGAAAAATCGATCCAAAGTTTCACAGGTGCCTTATGAGTATAAAATGTTGGTCCAGTGCCAAGCCGCCGTTTGGCCTAGTCGTTGTGGTATTATTTTGTTAATAGGAAATTTTATACGAACTCCAGTCTACATTCCATTCATCTGGCTGATTCCCCTTCATGTACCACTTGCAACCTGATTGACACAGATGAACATCAATTTGTCTGTGGAAATGCAAATAATATATGGTTGCCAATCAGAAAAAAATTAGCAACTATGCAGAGAAAACCGCCGTATTTGATAACGCCAACGTGGCTTTTATTCCCGGAAGAAGAATTATACCCCACCTCAAAGAAAAATGCCGACAACTGGTTGAAGGGACACGCGGTATTTTACCTGCTGTCCAGTAAAGAAAGAAGCAAAGGAGATTTTTGGACGTACATCTCCGACCGGCATCACAAGCTACTACGCATAAATAATTACTATGATACATACGCCAACTTCCTCAGAAGAAGCGTCATGTAAACTCCATTTTCGATTATGCGATTCAGAACATGAAGAAACGAGAGACAATTTAATCTTTGAAAAACAAATACGATCAAGTGACGAATATCACTATCTGGTTTAGGCCTTGATTTCTTCTAAAATGTCAAGGAACCTGTAATTAATTTTCGTTAGTTTTATTGCGCTCGATGAAGCAACAGATCTTACAGATACAGCCCAAGTTGTGATATACATACAAGGTGTCGATAACGCACTTTGTGAAACAGAGGACGTTTTGGACTTAGTACCTTTGAAAGGGACTACTACAGGTGCGGACTTACTCCAAGCTGTCGAGCAAGTGATTGATGGTGTCGCTATGGATTGGAATCGGTGAGTCTCAAATGCTTCAAATGGCTCTGAGCACTATGGGACTTAACATCTGAGGTCATCAGTCCCCTAGAACTTAGAACTACTTAAACCTAACTAACCTAAGGACATCACGCACATCCATGCCCGAGGCAGGATTCGAACCTGCGATCGTAGCGGTCGCGCGGCTCCAAAGTGTAGCGCCTAGAACCGCTCGGCCACCCCGACCGGCGGTGAGTCTCGGTGACCACAGATGGAGCACGATCAATGCAAGGCCACAGGAAAGGACTCATAGCACGGATGCGCCAAAAGCTAGGGCGCACAAATGAGACGTATGGAATTCACTGCATTCTGCATCGAGAGGCGCTTTGTGCAAAATCAGTAACGTTAGCAAATGTCATGCAAATTGTTGTGCATACTATAAACTACCTGATGACACATGGGCTTACACATCGCCAGTTTCGGCGGTTCTTGGAGGAATCAGGAGCAGAGTACGGTGACATAGCTTACTATACTGAAGTACGCTGGATCAGTTGAGGTAAAATGCTGAAAATATTTTTTGATCTACATTTGGTCATAGTAACATTCTTACATGAGAAGGGAAAAAGTGAACCTATGTTGGAAGACCCTTGTTGGATATCAGACCTTGCATTTCTTGTGGACATTACGTCTCATGAACAGCCTGAACGTCAGTTTGCAAGGTGAAAATCATTTAATTACTGACATGTTGGAAAAAGTAAATGCCTTTGAAAGGAAGCTTGCACTTTGGGAGCGCCAGCTAATGACAGAAAACACTGCACATTTCCCGACTCTTGGACTGGTCCATGAAAGTGCTGGATTTCAAGAATACGTATCAATAATTAGAAAAATTAAGGAACAATTTCGAGCACAATTTGCAGATGATGCGAGTTTGCCTCCTGCCATTCGCCTCTTTGCCCGACCGTTCTCGTCGTCAGTTGAAGATGCTCCGAATGATCTACAGATGGAACTGATCGACCTACAGTTCAATACAAGACTGAAGGACAAGTTCTTTGCAGTGCGAAGTACAAAAGAATTCTACGAAAATTTTTCACAACAAGAATTTCCACACCTGCACAAAGATGCCGCGAGACTTATGCCCATGTTCGGGTTGACATATGTTTGTGAAAGGTTTTTCTGGGTCATAAAAATGAATAAATCAAGGTTTATATCAAGCATAAGTGATGAAAATCTTCACAACAGCTTGCGTTCGTCAATGAGCTGATCTTTTATGCCCGATATTAACTATATCATTTCTCATGACCAGTGATAAATGTGTTTGGATTTATTACTTTCAGAATAAAAAATTATTGTTACTAACTGTGCATTATTCTGCTCCATGGTACATTATTATCAGGAAAATTGCTCATTAAACCGATTGTTCCAATGTATACTTACATTTAGGTTTTTTTTTTATGTGTGAAGGGCTACACTCAGCTGAGGTCGATAAACAATAACCTTCATCTAATTGTCGGTTATTATGCAGATTTTAGACGGAACTGGTAATAGTATTGAAATAGCAGGTGATCGAGAGGTCCGCGGTTATCATTCTGTTCAGAGGTCAGTGAGACAGAAATTATGTGGGTGTAACTGAGGGCACCGAGAATTAGTTATAGGAAACCTTGCATTAGTTTAATGTTATTTGTAATCATGAATAAGGTTCGCTGGAAGTCTAACTGCTCTCTTTCTTAAATACTAGATCAAAAACGCTACGCGTATTTGCGAGCCGTCAGTCAAGCTGCCTTAATAAAAACCCACGATTGTTAACTGTATTGCTTGTCTTACTGGGTTAAACTGTTAACATAAAAGTAGATGTCTCAATGAGTAGACTGACAGTATTTTAAATGTTTTAATACGCAAAATACCTTCCCATGGTTGGCTTGCAAGCTGTGGAAAGTGTTGTGACAGTGCCACGAGATTTAAAAGTGCCGCTACGTCAGTACGCGAACACGGCGATAGAGGCGCTCCGCAGCTCGGCTGAGCGCGGGAGCGCCACCTGGCTATGAACGGCGCCGGCCGCATGTCACGGCACGGCAGTCGAATGACAGATACGGAGTTAGTAGCATGTAACCCGCTAGTGTTTCTACTTTTGTATATCCACGCAATTTATTAGTGATTAAAGGTTGTAACACTTTTTGGCGACGAGGTCGGATATTTTTTTTCCTGTGTTGTGGAATTGTGTGTTCGTGTCGGGGCAGACATGGAACAGCTTATGCAAGCGCTTATTGAACAACAAACACAGCTGACGGCTGCTATTCAGGCCCAACAAAAACAGCTGACTGCTGCTATTCAGGCGTTGTCGACGTCGCTTACTCATCGTCTGTCTTCCTCTTCTCCGCCTCCGTTCCCTCCTTATGACGAGGCCGCTGAAGACTGGGAGGATTATGAGAAGCGTTTGCGGCAACACTTCTTGGCTTTCGGCGTTGTCGACGCTCCTATGTGTAAGTCGTTATTTCTATCTTGGATTTCCCCACGGATCTATCAGCTGCTATCTCAGTTAGCCCCTCTGCGGGAACCTGCCTCTGTCCTTCCAAGAAATGTGTGACTTATTGTCTAACTATTACCGAAAAAACACCCACGTCGTTGCCGCCCGCGTGGCGTTCTACCGGTGTCGTAAACAGCCCCATCAATCTTACCGGGCTTGGGCGGCGGAACTACACGGTCTGAGTCGGAAATGTCAGTTTGTCACGGACACTCATCATGAGTCTTACGCTGATTCAATGGTTAGGGACGCTATTTTACGGCTTGCTCCTGATAAAGAAGTTCGGCAACGTGCCTTACAATTGCCAAACCCGTCGTTGTCGGAAGTTCTCAGCATCGCTCAATCTTTTGAAGTGTCTCACGCTGCTGGTGCGCAAATAGACGCGTGGTGTGATGTAGGCGCTGTACAAACCACTTTCGACGCGGACAATTTGCCTGTTTCACAGGAGAACGAAGATGTGGCGGCGGTGCACTCGCGTCAACAACGTCGCGTTGGGCCGCAACGCTTCCAGCGACAACAGCACCCACAGAAACAAGTTCGTTCCGCACTTCCTTCTTGTCCACATTGTTTCGTACAGCATGACAGGGCCGCGTGTCCAAAACGTTGGGCCACGTGTAATTCATGTAGGAAAAAAGGCCACATTGCTTCTGTGTGTCAGTCCCCTAAAGTTCCTGTCGACGAGGACGAGGCGTCGGACATGGATGTTAACTGTGTGCTTTCTCAAACAAATAAGTTGTTTGTTACTGTTCGTGTTCTGCATAACGACATTCGCATGCAAGTGGACACTGGCTCTGCAGTAACTCTCATTAATTCTCGCACGTATTTGGAGTTGGGCTCCCCTCCCTTGTCTCCAGTTACGCGAAATCTGCGAACTTATAATAAGCAGAAAATTCCTATCGTTGGCCAGTTTGATGCTTCCACTGCCTACAAGTCTGTTGTTAGGCCCCTCACGTTTTATGTGGTGGATCATGCGGGCACTGAAAACCTGTTCGGTTATGATGATTTCCACTCGTTCGGGTTCTCCATTGATGATGATGTGCACCTCATATCTGAGGACATTCCGTATCAACAGCTGGATGGCTTGTGTTCTGAATTCTCGTCCGTGTTCTCTGCTGGTCTGGGTCGTGCCAAGGATTTTGAAGCCCACATTACTCTTAAACCTACGGCTCGCCCTAAGTCTTTCCGGGCACGCCCTATTCCGATGATGTTGCGTGCACCTGTCAAAGCTGAGATAGACAGGTTAACAGCTTCGGGGATTCTCCTTCCTGTTACCTCCAGCGAATGGGCATCGCCAATCGTGGTGGTTTCCAAACCAAACGGGAGTCTGCGATTGTGTGGTGATTTTAAAGCCACTGTCAACGCTCAGAGCCTCATTGACACTTATCCTCTTCCCCGTCCTGAGGAGTTATTTACCAAGCTCGCTGGGGGCCAGTTCTTTTCCAAACTTCATTTATCGGAGGCGTACCATCAGTTGCCGTTGGATGCATCTTCCAAGGAATTTCTCGTCATCAACACTCCTTGTGGGTTGTATCAGTACCAGCAGTTACCATTTGGCGTCGCTAGCGCGCTGGCCATTTTTCAGCGGTTTTTGGAACAGCTCACGGCTTCCGTTCCCGGCTGCATCAACTACCTGGATGACATTGTTGTCACGGGGGCCTCCACTGAGGAGCACCTTCGCAATTTGCGTTCACTGTTTCGCGTTCTGCATTCAGCTGGGTTGAAGTGCAATCTGGACAAGTCACAGTTCTTCCAACCCTCCATTGTGTATCTTGGTTTCCACTTGTCTCGTGAGGGTATACGTCCTCTACGACAGCATGTTGCGGCCATTACCGCTCTACCCCGGCCGTCTACGGTCAAAGAACTTCAGGCGTTTCTAGGCAAGGTTGCTTATTATCACAAATTCATTCCCTCCGCGGTAGCGGTGGCTCATCCTCTGCATCAGCTGTTACGCAAAAACGTTCCTTTCTGTTGGTCCAACGAGTGTGAGCAGGCTTTTGTCCGCCTGAAGGCTGATTTGCAGTCGGCGCCTTGTCTTGCCACATTCCGTCCGCGTCAACACTTGGTTCTGGCGACTGACGCGTCACAGTATGGCCTAGGGGCTGTTCTCGCCCATCGGTATGAGGATGGGTCGGAACGACCCATTGCCTACGCTTCCAAGACCCTCAACAATGCCCAACGGCGTTACTCTCAAATAGAAAAGGAGGCGCTCGCTATCATTTATGCTCTAAAAAAGTTCAGCGTTTTTTTTGTATGGTTCTAAGTTTCACCTCATCACCGACCACAAGCCGCTGGTCTCTCTGTTCAGTCCCTCGGCGTCGCTTCCGGATAAGGCAGCTCACCGCCTGCAACGTTGGGCCTTATATTTGTCTCGTTTTCACTATGAGATTCACTATCGCCCCACGGCCCAGCACGCCAACGCTGACGCGTTTGCCGATGGGCCCCGACCCGGTTTTCGATCGAGATGAACTACTCTGTTTCCACATTGATGAGGAAGAACGTCGTGCGGTCGAGGGTTTTCCCCTTACAGGTTCGCAGGTCGCGTCGGCTACTGCGCGGGACCCGGTCCTGCGTCAGGTGATCGGTTTTGTTCAACGGGGTTGGCCGGACAGGGCCAAAGGCCGGGCATCGGATCCCCTTCGCAACTACCATGCCTTGCGCCTTCGTCTGTCTGTTCGTGAGGATGTTGTTCTTCTGGCCACGGATGGCGCATCTCCACGGGTTGTGGTGCCAGCCTCTCTTCGCAAAGATGTTCTCAAACTATTGCATGAAGGCCATTGGGGGATTTCTCGGACTAAGTCCCTGGCCCGCCGGCACGTTTATTGGCCCGGTATTGATTCAGACATCGCCCACATGGTCGCTGCGTGTGATCAGTGTGCTCAACAACTGGCTGCACCCCGTACAATGCCCTCTCCGTGGCCTGATCCGGCGCAGCCATGGGAACGGGTGCACGCTGACTTTCCCGGCCCCTTCCTCGGCACTTATTGGCTACTGTCGATTGACGCCTTCTCGAAGTTTCCGTTTGTTGTTCGATGTCCGTCGCCCACCACTGTGGCGACGACACTGGCTTTGTCCAAAATCTTTGCGCTAGAAGGTCTTCCATCCACGATTGTCACGGACAATGGCCCTCAGTTCTCTTCGCAGGCCTTCCGGGATTTTTGTACTGGACAAGGGATTCATCATGTTACAGCACCGCCCTTCCATCCGCAATCGAATGGGGAGGTCGAGCGCCTTGTCCGCACTTTCAAAAGCCAGATGAAAAAATTCCTTAGTGATTTTTCCACAGATGACGCTCTGTTGCACTTTCTGAGTTCTTATCGCTTCAAGCCTCTGGGTGATCGCAGCCCTGCTGAACTCTTGCATGGCCGCCAACCGCGCACTCTACTGCACCTGCTTCACCCTGTCAGGCCTTGTACTGTGTCCCCTAGTGCGGGAAAATACTCGGTGGGTGCCGACGTGTGGGCACGAGGGTATGGATCTCTCCCTAAATGGATTCCAGGGGTGGTCCAGGCTCTTCGCGGCCGCCGGCTTTGTGAAATACGTACGGACGACGGCACGGTTGTTCGCCATTACGACCAGATGCGCCCACGAGTGGTGGCCACGCCGGTGCCACCGCCCCTTCTTTTGCCTCCACCAGCCAGTCCTGTCGCTGCTGCCGATCTCCCGTGCGTGTTGCTGCAGCCGACGTCGCTACCGCTTCCGAGTACGCCGGAACCGGCCCCAGTCGCGACACAGCCTTCTCCGGGACCCATCTCGCTGGAGCACAGCCCCGGGTCCACGACACCTATGGATGCTGCTCCGGAGTTTTCACCCATCATCTCGTCCAGGAGGCACGTTCCACGCGCAAGCTTCCGTCCTGGACACTTTCGACCATACTCTCGTGTTTCTCCGCGGGATCTTCTCGGGGCCTCCCAAGAGGCCACGGATGTCTCCGCACTGTCCGTGTCTACACGGAAGTGAGTGTTTTTTTTTTCAAAGGGGGGAAAAGTGTTGTGACAGTGTCACGAGATTTAAAAGTGCCGCTACGTCAGTACGCGAACACGGCGATAGAGGCGCTCCGCAGCTCGGCCGAGCGCGGGAGCGCCACCTGGCTATGAACGGCGCCAGCCGCATGTCACGGCACGGCAGTCGAATGACAGATACGGAGTTAGTAGCATGTAACCCGCTAGTGTTTCTACTTTTGTATATCCACACAATTTATTAGTGATTAAAGGTTATAACAGAAAGAGCACTAGAATGCTCTGGTACAGAGTACCCCAGCAAGTGGATAAAGCGACATCTGTGCATAGAAACGTGCACTACATGAATGCTGACAGCTGCGGCATGCACGCTGTGACCCGGAAGTTGCACATGTGCAGGAGCACCGCACGTGTGCAGAATTTCTGGCCGGCCCTGAGAAAGCGGAATTTATTACTATCTTAGAAAGCGACAGTAGATCATTTTCAGCTAACCCGGACTGGCTCAAAATTTTGGATACTGTATTGCAACTCTGGATCGAGATCCATTCTTTGTGGAACCGTATTCGGTACCTTTTTCTAAACAACAGGCCGTGCAGAATGAAACAGGTAAGATTATGGAATGAGGAGTGATATAACACAGTAACAGCGAATATATCAGTCCACTTATCATTGTAAACAAGGATGGAGGAGTACATGTTGCTATTGATGCACAAACTCTAAACAAAGTAAAAAGAGAGGTGGACAGGCCTGAAAATCTGGACAAAGTGTGGCAAAAATTTCATAATGAGGTATTTAACCAGCTTCAACATGACTGCTGGCTACTGGCAAATCCCAGTAAGTCTAGAATCGCATGAATATAAAGCAATCCTGTTTACCGGGAAATGTTATCGGTACAAAGTAGTTCCATTTGGACTGAATAGCTCTCTGGCAGTGTTTATTAGAGCTCTGGACTTTGTGTTAGGAGAGGAGTTGAGTTCCAGGTTAACTATTTATGTAGATGATTTATTTATCTCCAATGAAAACTGGCAAAAGAAGCTCCAAACTGTTGCTCTTCAAGCAGGAGGCATCACTTTAAAATATAGAAATGTGAACGTGTAAAATTAGAAATTAAATTCTTGAGCCATATAATTACTAATACCGGCATTAATAAGGACCTGGAGAAAGCTACGTGCCTTAGAAAAATTTCCCCCACCAAAAAATAGGAAACAGTTGTAAGCCTTTATAGGTTGGTGTGGATTTTACAGAAAATTTTTTAAGGGGCAACCCTTCAATAATCCATAATTGAACAATCTATAAAAAGATTTACTGCTTTTGTTTGGATAGATGAGAGTCGGCAGGATTGTGAATCTTTAAAGATTAAACTTTGACATGATAATGTTTTACATCACCCAGTATTGTCACACACTTTCAATATGAATACTGACAGTAGCACCTATGGGATTGGTATTGAAATTTTCCAGGAGATAAAAGGTACAGGAAATTTAGCACATAGAACTATAGCTTTTGCCAGCAGGGCACTGACAGGAAACAAAAGGAACTACACCATATCAGAGGAGGAGGTAGCCTTGGCCATATTATGGGACCTCAAGAAATTTATAGATTATTGGTGGGGTTTTAAGATCATCACAAAGCTCAAACATTCATTGAAGATTGTTGCCTTCTAAATGGCAGGCTCACCCAATGGGCTTTATACCTGCAACAATTTAATTATGAAATCTGCTATGTAAAGAGTACAAAAAATTATGTGGCAATGAATTGTCCCAATGGTACTGATGAAGTACCCAAGGAATGCAATGGAGATGGAACTTTCCAAATTAATTACATGAAGAAGTTGGCAAAAATAAATTTGAACAGATTTGTAAAACCATGCGATGTCATCAAAATGAGCATCCAACTTGGAAATCTGTGAAAGTAAATTTTGATTTTTAAAAGTATCTTGTATAAGAGGAAAGGCTTCATTACTGAAGAATGGATGGTGTGTTGTCCTACCCAATTTGATATAGATGTCAGATTATTTTCACTATCATTGGGCCAAAAGAGTGTCTAGATAAATTGGCTAGTGTTATAGTGATTGCCAATAGTACGAGTCGAAAGGTAACTGAACGTATTAGGTCTTGTGACATCTGCCAGGGAGCTAAGGTAACCAATAGAACTAATCAAGGCCCAATGCAGAACACGCTACCTAAAGATACCATGGATTTACTGTCTGTGGACCTGTATGGACCCCTCCCCACAACTTCTGGTAATGTAAATGTATTTTAGTGATTTCGGAAGTATTTTCTAAATTTATAAAATTGTATCTCCTGAAAAAGGTGACGGCAATGTCAGTATTTGATAGGATGATTCAGTATTTGAGAACCATTGGAAAACCCAGTGCAGTACTGCCCAATAATGGCCCCAGTTTAATTTCAAAACCTGGAAAGATGGCAAGGAGCAGAATGGTGTAGAAACTAAATATATTAATGAAGACCTTGCCTCATGGGTTTACTGAGTTCACACCTGGGGAAATTCTGCTCAGTACTAAGAGCAAATGTTTAAATGAGGAAAAATTAGAGTTCCCACCGTTTACAAATTTGGGATTAGCCCAGAAGAAAGAATTGGTACAAGAAAAAACAAGCCGAAAAGAGATCTAAAAGGCACAATAGCAACCTGAAGTTTGCCATGTTCAAAATTGGAAACTATGTTCTTCTGAAGACCCATGAATAATCAAGTGAACTTAACCACGAAATTTCTAAATTTATGTATATATAATGGGCCATTCACAGTACAAGACACACCTCACAACAATGCCTACTATTTAATCTACCCAGAGTCGAAGAAGCTCCATGATGTCCATAATGTAGTGGATCTCAAACTGTATGTACCTAGGAATGAATAAATGAAGAAATCATACCAGACTACAAATGTATATTATGCTGTAGATGAAATAATGTATGTATCTTATGAAGCTACTATACTGTTTTTAACTGTAATTTATGTTCTTATAAAAATGTTGTTACCTATGTAAAATTGCTGTTACTATCTTAGAAGTTTCAGATTATAAAACCTGTTGTAAAATATGTGAAACCCGCTACTGAAAGGGCTACAAGCAAATGCTGCCAAATTGAAAAGAAATGTGGAATGCCTTAAATACAGAATGGGCAGCATGGAAGACTTGCCAAAGTGGGGGAAAAAAACTATGTAATAGACTGCCAAAACCCAAAATGGGCAGCCAATTCATTAATGTGATATGCAATTTGTTAATGTTGTCAAATGCAGTTCAAGTTGCTATTGCAGGTAGCAAAATTATTTTATTTTCATATCTGTTAGTGTTGTATGTTTTGCTACAGTTTTCAAAGAGGGACTGTGTTTCAAATAAAGGCAGTAAGAAAAGAATAGTAGGTTCAGTTTAAATATGTTTGTTTATGTAAATATCAAAGAATGGACTACTATTATTAGAATCAGCATTGATAGTTTCCTCCTTTGTAACTTCAAAATCATGCTATAGGATGTGTTGCATGTACAATGTCAAATTGCTTTTGATATTTGTAGGGGGTATACTTGTGTGTGTATACCTACATTTCTTGAATGCTTACAAAATGCTACTCAATATTCTTGGAAATACAGATAAATTTTGCCTACTACACAACTCACTGTTTCACAAAATGAGAGTCAGATGTGACAGGTGTACATAATTGAATAATATTGATTATGTCTTCTTTTGATAATGAAGTGTATAGTGGTTTAATGTGTTTTGCAATGTATTCTTTTCATGCTCAACTCTGGATGAAGTGATTATTATTTTCGACTGCTTGGTACCATTAAGGTGTTATTGATGTTTGCCTAGCAGAAATCTTCAGTGAACCCTGGGGCATATGTAACATCCATTTTTGACCTACTTTGTATTGATATTTCTATTTGTAGAGTTGCTTATGTAGAGTGCTGTATCTGTCATATGTAGAGTGTTTTACCTGTCACGGAAATTCTTTGATAATGTATACATATTTCAGTTATGTGAACTTTTGGAACAAAGTTTAAATTAAGCTTGTTAATGTAAATGTAAGAGTCGAGGGACATGAAAGGGAAGCAGTGGTTGGGAAGGGAGTGAGACAGGGTTGTAGCCTCTCCCCGATGTTATTCAATCTGTATATTGAGCAAGCAGTAAAGGAAACAAAAGAAAATTCGGAGTAGGTATTAAAATCCATGGAGAAGAAATAAAAACTTTGAGGTTCGCCGATGACATTGTAATTCTGTCAGAGACAGCAAAGGACTTGGAAGACCAGTTGAACGGAATGGATGGTGTCTTGAAGGGAGGATATAACATGAACATCAACAAAAGCAAAACGAGGCTAATGGAATGTAGTCGAATTAAGTCGGGTGATGTTGAGGGTATTAGATTAGGAAATGAGACACTTAAAGTAGTGAAGGAGTTTTGCTATTTGGGGAGCAAAATAACTGATGATGGTCGAAGTAGAGAGGATATAAAATGTAGACTGGCAATGGGAAGGAAAGCGTTTCTGAAGAAGAGAAATTTGTTAACATCGAGTATAGATTTAAGTGTCAGGAAGTCATTTCTGAAAGTATTTGTATGGAGTGTAGCCATGTATGGAAGTGAAACATGGACGGTAAATAGTTTGGACAAGAAGAGAATAGAAGCTTTCGAAATGTGGTGCTACAGAAGAATGCTGAAGATTAGATGGGTAGATCACATAACTAATGAGGAGGTACTGAATAGGATTGGGGAGAAGAGGAGTTTGTGGCACAACTTGACCAGAAGAAGGGATCGGTTGGTAGGACATGTTCTGAGGCATCAAGGGATCACCAGTTTAGTATTGGAGGGCAGTGTGGAGGGTAAAAATCGTAGGGGGAGACCAAGAGATGAATACACTAAGCAGATTCAGAAGGATGTAGGTTGCAGTAGGTACTGGGAGATGAAGAAGCTTGCACATGATAGAGTAGCATGGAGAGCTGCATCAAACCAGTCTCAGGACTGAAGACCACAACAACAACAACAATGTAAATAACTGCTGGAATAATTATTATATAATGTACTGTAAATGATTTGGTCCATAGTTAGCGAATGCAGGGTTGAATGTAAAAAATGTGGGGAATCCCTGCAGCTACGGAAGTAGCCTGGCAGAATGGAAAAGGTGTCGTACACGCAAGCGGCAACTCGTCCCTTGCGACGGCTAAGGAGTCTGGCTTGAGCAGTGCTGTGGTTAACATCTCACTAGCAGTAGCGGATCATTGTAGTTAATATTCTTGGAGTGTTGAGGCAGAGGAACTTAAGAGTGTTATATATGGACCTCGGATGCTGCATTTGGTGATACCATTATCATGGCATTGTTTTTGGCCATGCAAAAATATAATTCAGAAGATCTATAACAGGGCGAGGCCAACAGTACTGCCATGACTACATCACTGCCGTGTTAACAGCCACCAGTGCCACCAGCCTTCCACCAAATTGTTTATATTTGGCACTCTGTAAATGAACTAGGTATTTGTGAAATTTGGTTGATTTTAATAACAATCGTGGTGCTGCTAAACGCTCTATATTACACCTGTGATTATCCCAAATCACAAACCTTGAGAATCCTATCCTAGTGAATTTAATTCCGAGTGGGCTAATTTATTATGAAAAGACTATTAAGCAGCCGTAAAAATAGTTGTGATTGCTCTCTAATGTCTGGAGTTATTGTGTTTCAAGTTCAGTTTAATAATTTGAGAAATACACCACTTCCAGTGCATTTTTAAATCGATCTGCATTAATTTTCTTAAATACAGGGCTATTACAAATGATTGAAGCGATTTCATAAATTCACTGTAGCTCCATTCATTGACATATGGTCACGACACACTACAGATACGTAGAAAAACTCATAATGTTTTGTTCGGCTGAAGCCGCACTTCAGGTTTCTGCCGCCAGAGCGCTCGAGAGCGCAGTCAGACAAAATGGCGACAGGAGCCGAGAAAGCGTATGTCGTGCTTGAAATGCACTCACATCAGTCAGTCATAACAGTGCAACGACACTTCAGGACGAAGTTCAACAAAGATCCACCAACTGCTAACTCCATTCGGCGATGGTATGCACAGTTTAAAGCTTCTGGATGCCTCTGTAAGGGGAAATCAACGGGTCGGCGTGCAGTGAGCGAAGAAACGGTTGAATGCGTGCGGACAAGTTTCACACGTAGCCCGCGGAAGTCGATGAATAAAGCAAGCAGGGAGCTAAACGTACCACAGCCGACGGTTTGGAAAATCTTACGGAAAAGGCTAAAGCAGAAGCCTTACCGTTTACAATTGCTACAAGCCCTGACACACGATGGCAAAGTCAAACGCTTTGAATTTTCGGCGCGGTTGCAACAGCTCATGGAAGAGGATGCGTTCAGTGCGAAACTTGTTTTCAGTGATGAAGCAACATTTTTTCTTAATGTTGAAGTGAACAGACACAATGTGCGAATTTGGGAGGTAGAGAATCCTCACGCATTCAAGCTCGCATCAACGATGCTTTCGAACTCATTGATGGGGACATGCTGCGCCGAGTGTGGGAGGAACTTTATTATCAGCTTGATGTCTGCCGAATCACTAAAGGGGCGCATATCGAACATTTGTGAATGCCTAAACAAACTTTGAGTTTTTGTATGTGTGTGCAAAGCATTGTGAAGATATCTCAAATAATAAAGTTACTGTACAGCTGTGAAATTGCTTCAATCATTTGTAATAACCCTGTACTCAGACGCGACTGAACTGCGCATGCGCGTGATTCCGCTCGTAACTGCTTAAATGAATCTAATGTAAACAGTTGTGACTTAACGCTCATCGGAGGTAATTTGTTGTTACAAAGCACTGCATTGTCTTCCTACAGCCTTTCACACATTTTGCTGTTGGCAGACACTTGTATGAGCACTGTGTTTTTTGTTTATATATGAAGCGTTTCCTTTGCAGTTTAAATTTCATTCCCTCGTTCATATTTTGTTGCTGCAGTATTATTCTGCAGTAGCGGGATACAGTAATGTCCTTTGTTAGAGTATCGGTTATTACCAGTCAAAATGACAAAAAATTAACTGAAAACTAAATCAATGAAAAACTCCCGGGATTCTAGAAAATTCCCCTGTTTTTCCCAGTTTTCTTGCGGATGAAAAAATTCCTGGGGCTTTCCCGGATCTTCCGGGCCGTATACACCATGTAGTAGTTTCTTGTGAGGAATGGTATCAAAACCCTTTTGGAAATCTAGGAATATGGAATCGATCTTAGATCCCTTGTCAACAGCACTCATTACTTCATGGGAATAAATAGCTAGCTGTGTTGCACAAGAACGATATTTTCTGAATCCGTGTTGGTTATGTATCAATAAGTCATTTTCTTCAAGGTGAGTCATAATGTTCGAGTGCAGTATATTCTCCAAAATCCTACTGCAAATTGAGGTCAGTAATGTGTGTCTGTAATTCAAAAGGTTACTCCTATTTCCTTTCTTGAGTATTGGTGTGACCTGTGCTACTTTCCAGTCTTTACGAACAGACCTTTCGCCAAGTGAACGGTTGTATATGATTGCTAAGAAAGGCACTATTGTGTCTGCATACTCTGAAAGGAACCTGATTCGTATTCCATCTGGACCAGAAGACTTGCCTTTCTTCAGTGATTTGAGTTGTTTCACAACACCTAAAATATATACTTTTATGTCACTCATGCTAACAGCTGTTCTGGTTTCGAATTCTTGAATAGTTACTTTGCCTTTTTTCGTGAAGGAATTAAGGAAAACTGTATTTAGTAACTCCGCTGTAGTGGCACCACTATCATTGTGGAAACTCTGCTGTTGGTTATATATATGTATATTTTCAGTAGGACCAACTATCTTTGCCCACGTCGGTTGCTCATTTCTAAAAATAAAAGTTAACTATACCATGGAATTATACAAAACTTCTCCTCAGTGAACCAAAACCACTACTCATCACACCTGGTGACCTCCATCATCAATCAGTTGCAGGAATTTGTTTACAACTGACGATCCATACAGTGCTGTACGCATCTCCACTTAGCCACACCCACTGCATTTCTGACTTCTCGACAGCAGATACCTCAACCGACACCCCCGGGATAACAAGGCCATCCAACAGTGTTAGTGACGTCACACTAAGCGGCCCATAGCCGACGCAGCAGTCCACGGACAGCTCCGTACAGACGCGCCTGATGCTAACGATTTTCTGTCCGTCATACAGAAAGGAGCGAACTATAATTCGAACCAAATACCAAATTATATATATTCTTGTAAACAGCATAAAGGTTCATAACGAAATACCGATTACATATACGGGCAGGAATAAGTTCAATCGATTGAGGAACTTTGCCACTATTTTATAATTGTCAAAACACTATTTAGCTTCAAAACTCTCATACAGGTGGTGACAAATGCCAACTGACAGCAGGACTTAACATTTTCAAGCTATTACACTGAAAGTAAATTATCTTAACCACTGTCATACATAGCAAAACCCTCACAACTTTTGTTTACAATAAGGTAACAAGAGTTCGCTTTATTTCATAAAACACATGACTATTGTGAATTTACTCATATGTTCATGGTGACAGCTCTTTTCAAGAATTTTTACAAGTGTATCCCCAGTAATAAAGAATGGAAACAAAAGATAGACATCAAATATTCTCCTTTTAACATAGACATCACTGAACACAAGCACTGTGATACTAAGGGAATGCTCTTTCCTTTAAGAAAAGCCTGAAAATTTGAAGTTCACTCTGCTATTGAAGATACACTTCTTGAAACAATATTAAAAATGTTATGAAAGGTAAGGAAATGAAAAACAACCAAGTGCATTACATGTAAGAATGTGAGCAAAAGGCTGAGGCTCTCTTTACTTACCATTTTCAATCTCTCTACAGCTTTTCCACGTAGAAATCACCAACTACAAGTCTCATTATTGCTGTCTGTTACTAACAAAGTGCTTTTCTATTTAGAAAACCTGACAATCTGAAGTTCATTCTGGTACTGAGGATAAACACTTTTCAGAGGAGTTCTAGAACCTATTTCTGCCCTTATATGTAATCGGTATTTCGTTATGAACCTTTATGCTGTTTACAAGAATACATATAATTTGGTCTTTGGTTCGAATTATAGTTCGCTCCTTTCTGTATGACGGACAGAAAATCTTTAGCATCAGGCGCGTCTGTACGGAGCTGTCCGTGGACTGCTGTGTGGGCTATGGGCCGCTTAGTGTGACGTCACTAACACTGCTGGACGGCCTTGTTATCCCGGGGGTGTCGCCTCAACCATTAGACCAGCTGAGTGCGTTTGCTGGCGTAAATGGAATTACCATTGTGGATGGTGTTTTTTACCCATGATTTGCTAACACCACCACCAGAGGTTCTCATGTACATCATCTGCAGTAGGGTAACATCCACCAATTCGATTTCCCTTTTGCTACTCTTCCCACAAGTCCCCCGGGATAAACTCTAGTGCAAGTGTCGATGAGACGCTGAGTCAGAAGTGGAGGTGTGCTCAGGCAGCCTACTGGTCAAGGAGACTGCCTGCAATAAGCAGCAAATCTGGGTTCCTCTTCCAGTGCGGCACAGATTTCCAATAGTCACTACAGATGTAACTCACTAGGGAACCATTTAAGAAATATTCGAATTACATTTTAAGACATACCCAAAACAAGCTGTATCCTCATTCCAGTACTAAATATTAACTTTGTCATTATTACTTGTATTTCTGTTTACCTTTCTTTCGCCATTTCTTCCCGAGTGTCTTCAATAACTTTTATCTACAACCATTCACATAGATTTTGTTGAGTGGAATTGTCTGAAAAATCCCGTTTCCATACCCATTTAATTTAGAATCAATTTGTAAGACACACAATCATCACTCAAAACAAAATCTAGATTCAACACATCAATATATAAAGAATCTTTGGAAATGGGTATGATTTGTATGGGACACTTCCTACGTAACTACAGTTGAGTGACTGAACTGAACGTAATTCTCACTGCAAATACAGAGAACGAGAAATCTGCTGCATATGTGCTCAATCTTCAAAATATCATAGCCAAAAAAGTGAGAAAGGAGTAATGTTTAATGGCAACTGTAACCTCTATCCAGAAACTGAAGGAATCTGTATTTTATTTTATTTACTATATTGGCTGGTTAATGCCAAAATAAGCAGTACTGTGAGGGTAAGACTTGGGCACGTGTGGCAACACAACTCACCGGAAGCGAGAGACGGCTGCGTCATCAGGTGGAGGGGTGTGTCGGGCAGACGTGGGAGGCGCAGCTGCAGCAGGAGTCCGGCTGTGGCCGTTGTGCGGTTGACGGTCAGAGTTGGGGGTGGATCCGCCCCCTGTGGCGGTCGGCGAGCTGCACAGAGAAACACTGTGTGGGTGGGCGTGTTCACACAGGGGCTCACTGCAGGCGGTACAGCTGAGGGACTGTCCACTGGGGCAACACAACACACAGTGCCAACAACACCTGACTGTCACTTAACGTGACTGTACCAGCAATTAACTGGTCTTTTTCTGCACTACTTCTGCCATATTCCCCATTGGCGTAGCTTAAGATGCAAAACAACAAATTGTTCACAATGAAGCATAAACCAAATCCCAAACATAAGGGCCAACAATTTTGCTGCCCTGACAGAACAACTATCAGACAGAATTTAGAAGCAGTTAAAGTCAACTGGCTGCTACTTTTGGTTGTGAGGTAATTTGGTAATTTGAAAACTGATATATGGATGCTGAATTATATCACTGGAGGAAGAGAGAGAGAGAGAGAGAGAGAGAGAGAGAGAGAGAGAGAGAGAGAGAGAGAGAGAGAGAGAGAAAATCAGCAATAGAGAAACAAACTGATAAGTTGGGGTATCCACTTACTGTTGAAACTATACGGTCATGGATATGCAGGCGCTGTTTGATGTGAAGCCCAAGGGAATGAAGAAGATGGACAAGAATTACAAGAGCTATGCTATAAAAGTTATCAAGAGTATATTCAAAATCTGCATTTGAGTAAAGCAAATAGAACTCTATATATGCATGTAATGTCTCCACAATTCGATTCATTGAAAAGACAGCAGTGGTGATGTGTTTCTCAAACAACAATTTTCGTGTTGAGCAGTTTGCAGTAGAGGCCACCATTAAAAGAAAAAAATGGGTTACGCAGTGTATGCAATGTTATCTGATGGACAACGTTTACAACTTGTGAAGTATCCTGTAGTCTATTGAATAGGGATTTTTTTTTAATTGAAAAGGAAACAAAATATACTTGTATGGAGCATATGTATCCGAGTGACAGAGGCAACAAATGATAGCTGGATGAAAACGTCATATCAATACTGACGTTGTGGGAGACATGTCGTACACCTGTAGGTGGACAGCGAATATAATCTGCTGTATCCCAGTAGCAGAAAACCTGATAGGATTTCGTGGACGACCTCTGGTAACGCCACAGGGAACTTCAAAAAAGACAGAGGGGGGGGGGGAGCAGAGATTTCCTGTCTGCTTTGCAAAAGGGAATGCACGAAAAAAATTCGGGGTGATAGCTGAACAGAGACGAGAAGGAAATGTGATTGTAAGGCACAGCCTTGAGTGTGACAATGTTATTGTGCTGGCTGGAGTATTCTCTTCTTGTTTGCCCCCAGTGTGCATGACTAGCCCCAGTGCTCATAGCTCCTGCTTTACTGGATATCTCAGGGAGTCACACCCTGCTCTTTGGGGCCAGTCACCCAGGGGTGGCATGTGATTCAATAAGAGCCATAATGGTCTCTCCATTGGCAAAAGACTAGTCCCCCATTCAAACCTCCAGGTGAGGTGGCCCAAGAGGGAGGGGACCACAAGAAAAAGGTCGAGTACCCAACGAAAGGATAACAATCTATGATTCGGGAGCTGGAAAGTGAGGAGTTCGAATGTGGTTCGGAAGCCAGAAAATAAGAAATGGATTTCTGGTCACATGAGAATAGGGTAGTAGCAACAGCCGTAGGATTCAGTATCAATAGAAAGGCAGGGCAGAAAGTGAGTATAGATATGTTCTCGTGAGAAAAGCAAACCATGAACATGCATAGTTCAGGTATACATGACGACGTCGCAAGTTTAGGTGCAGAGAGTAAAAGTGAGGATATTGAACAGGTAATTCAGTACTATGTAATAGTCATGGAGGGACTGAAACGCAATTGTAGGGGAAGGAGTAGAAGAAAGGGTTACACGAGAATATGTACTTGATAATAGGAATAGGAGAGAAGAAAGGCTAGTTAAGCTCTACAGTAAATTTATTCTAGTAATAGCTGGTATAGTCTGCTCAAAAATCACTAGACGAGGGGGTATACTTGGAAAAGAACCGTAATATGGGAGGTTTAAAGTCACACCATATTATTGTCAGCCAAACATTTTGAAATCTGATACTGGGCTGTAAAGCATACCCAGGAGTAGATGTAGACTCATAACAATTTAGCAGTGATGAAGAATAGGCTGAATTTTACGAGACTCGTCAGGAGCAATCGATGTACAAAGAAGTGGAATACAGTAGTACTAAGGAAGGAAGAGATGTGATTTATGTTCTCTGAGGCTACAGATACTGCAATAATAAGCAGTTCAATAGGTAGTTCAGTTGAAGAGGAATGGATATCTTTAACAATGACACTAACAGAAGTTGGAAAGAAAAGCGTAGGTACAAAGAAGCTAACTGCGAAGAAACCATGGAAAATATAGGAAAACCTTCAGTTGATCAATCAAAGAAAGAAATTCAAAAATATTCAGGAAAATTCAGTAATTGAGAAATAAGTCACTTAAGGATGAAATGAATAGGAAGTGCAGAGAAGCTAACGTACAAGGGCTGCACAAAAAATGTGAAGAAATCAAAGAAGAAATGATTCTTGGGACGACTGACGCAGCATATAGAAAAGTCAAAGCAATCTTCCACGGAATTAAAAGCAAGCGTGGTAACATTAAGAGCACAATGGGAATTCCAGTGTTAAATACAGAGGCGAGATGGGATAGTTGGAACGAGTACACTGAAGGCCTCTCTGATTGGAACAACTTGTCTGATGGCGTGACAGAAGAACAAACAGGAGTCAGTATGGAAAATACTGGTTATTAGAATCAGATTTTAAAAGCGCTTTGGAAAATTTAAGATCAAAGAAGGCATAAGGTATAGACAACATTCAATCACAAGTTCTAAAATCATTGGAGGAGGTGGCAAAAGGTCTATTCTCACTGGTGTGTAGAATGTATGAGTCTGGCAATATACAATCTGACTTTGACATAAATGTAATCATCACGATTTGGGAGACTGCAAGAGCAGAGAAGTGTGAGAATTATCGAACAATCAGCTTAATAGCTCTAGCATCCCAGTTGCTAATAAGGATAATACACAGGCAACCGGAAAAGAAAATTGACGTTCCGTAACGTTCATAGGATTTGTGGTCCTGGCGAAAGCGTTCGGCAATATCGAATGTTGCAAGATGTTTGAAATTCCGATAAAAATACGGGTAAGCCAGAGGATAAGTCGAGTAATTTGCAATATGTACAAGAGGCAAGAAGGTAAAATAAGAGTGGAAGACCAAGAGCGAAGCATTCGGGTTAAAAAGGGTGTCAGATAGGGATGTAATCTTTCGCCTCTACTGCTCAATCTATATACCGAAGAAGCGATGACAGAAATAATGGAAAGCTTGAAGAGTGGAATTAAAATTCAGGATGAAACGATATAAGATTTGCTGATGACTGATTCCCTCAGTGACAGTGAAGAAGAATTACAGGGTTTGCTGAATGGAATGAACAGTGTAATGAGTACAGAATATGGAATCAGAGTAAATCAAAGAAAGGCGAAATTGATAAGAAGCAGTAGAAGTGAAAACAGCGAGAGACTTAGCATCGTGACTGATGATCAGTAAGTAGATCAAGTTAAGGTGTTATGCTATGTAGGCAGCGAACAAAGCAAGGACGACGTCAAATTCACACTAGCACTGCCAAAAAGGGAATCGTGCTTACCTGGCTTCTGCTGGTGGCTCACCGAGCATACTACAGAATTCAATGACTTCTTGCGGGTACTCGAGCAAAGCGTCCGCCCAGCCCCGCGTGGCCATCACCTGCAGGTGGTCCTTTATGAAGGCGACGGCAGCCCTGGTGGCGTCCGGGCACGAGTGCCTCACTGCCCTGACGGCCGTCGCCGCTGCGGTCTCGACGGCCAACTGCGCGATCAGCTGCCGCTCGCAGGCAGCCTTCAGGGCCGACAAGCCGTATTTCTCGGCCGCTGCCAGCAACTGGGGGGCCGTGTCGGGCAGCTGGGGGGCCTGCAGGGTATACGTGTAGGCCACCAGGAGCCTCAGCACCGGGCCCTCCACGTCGTCGATGCTCACCTGGCCGCAGCTGGCCTCCAGCATGTCGTGCGCGAACATCGCTGCGAACACGGGGCTCGCGGCTGCCAACACAGCCCTGTGAGCCGCCACCCTCGTCTCGCCCGCCACAAGCATCACCAGGGCACCTTCACCCCCGTCTAGCAGGCCGGCCAGGGCCTCGGTTGTTGTGTTCTGAACCTCCGTAACTGCCGACATGGTGGGTGGTCCTGAAACACAGTGCCACTGAGCAGCCCTCACTCTGCACCCTCAACACTTGTACGAGGCGCATGCAGACCTGTATGAAACAACAGCGGGTGAGTGTTGTCCACCCTAAACCAATTGCAACGTCACCAGTTTCCTTCAAATGACAAGGGTCCGTACTGCTTTGTGACCACCTAAGGTTTGTAACTACCAGCGCGGTGCTATGATAGACTGCTTTCACCTTCTCAAAATGTTATCGTTCTCAGTCAAAAGATGGTTTATTGACGTCATAGCAAAATAATGGGAAAACAACAAACTTCTTTCAGCACTAAAGTTACAAGACTTATATTTAAATCCAAGCTCGTGGCACCTCTGAGAAAAATTTTCTTCCTCCTTATCTTAGATTCCTCAGATCCGCGACATCAGAGGCAATGTACATGCAATGCAGAAATCAGTTTCCTCAGTGAATGTCTCAGGGTAGGCACAATTAAACTTGACCGGCCATGGTGGCCGAGCGGTTCTACTCGCTTGAATCCGGAACCGTGCACCTGCTACGGTCGCAGGTTAGAATCCTGCCTCCGGCATCGATGTGTATGATGTCCTTAGGTTAGTTAGGTTTAAGTAGTTCTATTGGACTGATGACCTGCGATTTTAAGTCCCACAGAGCTCAGAGCCATTTGAGCCGTTTTGAACCACTGTAAGTCTAAATTCGTTGGTATGTTTAACTCTCCATTGAACAGATAGATATCTGCGTCTTCTTTCTTCAGAAAAAGATGCAGCGCCCACCTCCGTGGTAAAGAATGCTGCATAATACAATCTTAAATCATGTCGCCATTTTATCAGAATGTTGCAAGCTATGGTGTACCAAGGTATTTCCAGGTTGAGCAGTTTAGGAATGAAACTCGTTGCCTCCATTTCCAGAACGTGTGTTGTGGAACTTTCGCACAAATATATATTTGTATCTGCTTTTGGCATGGACGTCTCTATCACAGCTCCGACATCACTCTTGACTCTCCTGCTCGTATGAGGGGCAAACAACGGAGTCAGTGAAGTAGTTCCACACCCTACAGTGTAAACTGGTTTCCTAAATTCAGAGTCCGCAGCTCGTGGTCGTGCGGTAGCGTTCGCGCTTCCCACGCCCGGGATCCCGGGTTCGATTCCAGGCGGGGTCAGTGATTTTCTCTGCCTGGTGATAACTGGGTGTTGCGTGATGTCCTTAGGTTAGTTAGGTTTAAGTAGTTCTAAGTTCTAGGGGACTGATGACCATAGCTGTTAAGTCCCATAGTGCTCAGAGCCATTGAACCTAAATTCAGACAAGTGGGTTTCGCGAGAACGGCATCCACTTTTTTCGAAACGTGCCGCATTATCATCTCCATTCCATCAGCGTAAGAGGTCTGCCGCATCGTTACGGTGCTAGCAGAGCGCCAAAGAATTCGTCCGAAGGCTTCTGTCGCGCCCGTTCGACGTGGATGGAGACGCCGAGGCAGTGCTGTACAGAGCGTAGCGCCGGAGGTCAGCGCAGGGTCGCAGGCCAACACGTACACTGCAGGCTTCTGGAAGCCACCCAACGAACCCAAGTCTTCCTTTCCCATCCCTCGTCAGTTAATTGTACATTTGCTTCCGTTTTATATAGCTTTGTCATTTTTTCGCCTCCCCATACAAAGTATGCACCCAATGTTATAGGCTCAAAACTTTGGACACTGGCGTTGTAATCGCATAATGAATGACTTTTTACTGTTGTTTACAGGTATTGTTACCGTATTTTCCTACATCCAAGTGGTGCTGCATGTCAATAAACCAAGTGGTAAAAGCTGTAAAGCCGTTCACATTTCCATACAGTCTTCGAGCATCGACATGTTCCTCGTCTAAGAAACAGACGTCATTGTCTTATAAATCTTTAATGTATCCCGAGATCAGTGGTGTAGTATTCTACTTTATTGTGACACTCACAATGCGACTGTAGTTTACACTGAGCTTACGCAGATTCTTTCACTCAAACGGTTTTCTAGGTAATCACAAAGTTGCCAAGATACTGAGTGGGATCGTGTCTGAATTATTAGTAGACAGAGAGCCATGGTCCCGATCACCTTCAGCATATTTTGGAGAGACAATCTTCGTACGTGTCTGCGCCATGTAACCGACAGAGAAACGTGTGTGAAATGCAAGTAGTGGACTGGATATGCAGGGCGCGGCGGTGAGACACTCTGGATTCTCATTCGGGAGGACAGTGGTTCGACCACATACCGTGCAGTGGTCTGCAGCAGGTCTTCAGACGAAGGGTGAATCAGTGGACGTGGCTGCTTGTCATTTGTGTCTTCTGCACGGGTTCTCTGTTTGATGTCCACCCACACAGGTTTTTCTTCATAGAGTCTCTCTCGACAGGATTGCCGTGACGGTGCCCTAGGAGAGGCATGACCTTTAAGGTAGCCCTACCGGTCTTCATTACCGAGTGTTCCACAAATTGCAACAGGTATTTAGCTGTCGGTGAGTCGTTTCCCAGGAAAACCGTGAGGAAGTGGTCTCATTTCGTCCATCATTAAAGTTATTTACAAGCTTTCCAATGAGTACGACGTGCATTAAACTACTTTTCAATATTTATATTTCCAATGGTGGTGATGTTTTCATCTTCAGTGTAATTTCCGTGTGTGGGTCACACAAGTCAGAAACGATTTCACGTTGCCACCAATTTGGAATCTTTACAGTCGTCTCATCAGTATGAATTGCAGACTTCTTTATTCTTTTTCCATACGAATTAGAAATTAATCAGCGAAAGCACTCGACGCCCTCTCGAAGGTTTTTTATTAATGAGAAAACATTTGACTGAGCTTTTGATATATTAATATCAATTTCTTCCACCCCTCAGAGGCGTTTTCGATGTGATGGGGCCTTCCACTGTAATTCCACATGTCTGATGGCATCTGGTCTTTATCAACCAACTGGTCCAGAAATAGTCCAATAATCGACGAAACACTAGTTTTTCAGACAGTATTTTCTGAATAGACAGCCAACCATGATCCAATATTTCTAAGACAATATATCGTACTCCGGATAGATTGTTAGGTAACAATGTCTTAGTTTTTCTTAAGAGGAGACTTCTTTCCACGTTGTTGATTAAAATGAAAATTGCAACTCATAATCTCTGGTTCAGGAAATAAATTTCCAGCTGATTGGAATGGATAACTTCCAGAGTCATTATGACAGAAGAAGGTTCGATCCGAGCACATTATTTTCATTTGTTAAGTAATAGGAAATATTAGGACTATATAGTATGTCTCAAATAGTGAGGTGCATTCTGACTCTTGTCATGTACGCAATTGTCTTTCATGATTCAAACCAACTGTTAGCAGTGGTTAAATTGTGCTCTGTGCAAAATTCTGCCAGGCATCTGTCCTGGCTGTGGTAGCGACTTCACTGTGCAGCTCAGATAGCAATAAGATGTTAGTGTTTTCGGCCGAGAACGATATTAAACAAATTTCCAGTGACGTCAGGGAGAAATCTAGGGAGGAGTTACACTCCTGGAAATGGAAAAAAGAACACATTGACACCGGTGTGTCAGACCCACCATACTTGCTCCGGACACTGCGAGAGGGCTGTACAAGCAATGATCACACGCACGGCACAGCGGACACACCAGGAACCGCGGTGTTGGCCGTCGAATGGCGCTAGCTGCGCAGCATTTGTGCACCGCCGCCGTCAGTGTCAGCCAGTTTGCCGTGGCATACGGAGCTCCATCGCAGTCTTTAACACTGGTAGCATGCCGCGACAGCGTGGACGTGAACCGTATGTGCAGTTGACGGACTTTGAGCGAGGGCGTATAGTGGGCATGCGGGAGGCCGGGTGGACGTACCGCCGAATTGCTCAACACGTGGGGCGTGAGGTCTCCACAGTACATCGATGTGGTCGCCAGTGGTCGGCGGAAGGTGCACGTGCCCGTCGACCTGGGACCGGACCGCAGCGACGCACGGATGCACGCCAAGACCGTAGGATCCCACGCAGTGCCGTAGGGGACCGCACCGCCACTTCCCAGCAAATTAGGGACACTGTTGCTCCTGGGGTATCGGCGAGGACCATTCGCAACCGTCTCCATGAAGCTGGGCTACGGTCCCGCACACCGTTAGGCCGTCTTCCGCTCACGCCCCAACATCGTGCAGCCCGCCTCCAGTGGTGTCGCGACAGGCGTGAATCGAGGGACGAATGGAGACGTGTCGTCTTCAGCGATGAGAGTCGCTTCTGCCTTGGTGCCAATGATGGTCGTATGCGTGTTTGGCGCCGTGCAGGTGAGCGCCACAATCAGGACTGCATACGACCGAGGCACACAGGGCAAACACCCGGCATCATGGTGTGAGGAGCGATCTCCTACACTGGCCGTACACCACTGGTGATCGTCGAGGGGACACTGAATAGTGCACGGTACATCCAAACCGTCATCGAACACATCGTTCTACCATTCCTAGACCGGCAAGGGAACTTGCTGTTCCAACAGGACAATGCACGTCCGCATGTATCCCGTGCCACCCAACGTGCTCGGGAAGGTGTAAGTCAACTACCCTGGCCAGCAAGATCTCCGGATCTGTCCCCCATTGAGCATGTGTGGGACTGGATGAAGCGTCGTCTCACGCGGTCTGCACGTCCAGCACGAACGCTGGTCCAACTGAGGCGCCAGGTGGAAATGGCATGGCAAGCCGTTCCACAGGACTACATCCAGCATCTCTACGATCGTCTCCATGGGAGGATAGCAGCCTGCATTGCTGCGAAAGGTGGATATACACTGTACTAGTGCCGACATTGTGCATGCTCTGTTGCCTGTGTCTATGTGCCTGTGGTTCTGCCAGTGTGATCATGTGATGTATCTGACCCCAGGAATGTGTCAATAAAGTTTCCCCTTCCTGGGACAATGAATTCACGGTGTTCTTATTTCAATTTCCAGGAGTGTATTCTCAAACACACGCATTTCTTGCTACCAGATGCTGAGAAGACAGGCATTGTGAAGAATCTAGCCACATCAAGATCAAGGACCCAGATTAAAATACATAAGCATAATCATCGTCGAACTGAGCTACTTATAAAATTACGGGGGCATTCGATCTGCAACGCTACACTTTTTTCTCGGCCAAATTCTGGTGGAAAAATGCGAAATTTGTGAGACATCGTGGATAATTTCCACTTCAGCCCCTAAAGCTTCATGAAATTCCAACAGCTGACAGCACCATATGTAGCCTCCAAAATGGCGTCCGTAAAGGAGGTGCGACCGAAGCACAGAGCTGTCACCGAGTTTCTTTCGGATGAAAACCATAGCATCGGAGATCTTCATATCCGCTTGCAGAATGTCTGAGGCGATTTGGCAGTGAACAGAAGCACCGCGAGTCATAGTGGGAGGTGTCTGTCAGTGTCAGAAGAGCTTACTGGTGATCAACGCCTGGCCTAGCAGCGTCATCGTCGCAGCAAGGTTGTGCATATCTGGCCGACAGCCCACGTGTCGGTCAGCTGCAGACTGCTGTGACTCCTGCGATGTGGGGACGTGCTCTCATTCTAGGTGACCGGTGGATCACTCACAGCTGAACAACCCGCATCTCGCACCTTCCGACTTCCGTCTGTTTGGTCCAACGAAGGATTCACTCCACGGCAAGCAGTACACGGATGACGGCAGGTCACTGATGCAGCAAGACGTGAGTGGCTGATCAACTGTTTATTCACTCGGTCAGTTTTATCGGTTGAATGAAACAACCAGATGAAACCGGCCATGTCAGCTATATGAACACTTTTTCAACCACTCTCTGGGTTTGTAATGTAGCTAATTATTACGAATTGTCATCTTACACCGAAAGCGTAGCTTACCACGGAGCTGGGAGGAGAGCAGAATTTTTGTTCTCACGCTGGCACAGCTGATTTCAAGTGAATAACTTCAGTACTTTCGGAGATATAAATTTTTACGTAAGGGACGACTGATGGATTCATCTATAGCATCAAATGAAACTACAACCAGAAGTACAGGTCCATAAGATCTAATTGTCTGGAATTTTCTTTCGTTTCATTAACACAGATTTCTGACTAAATAAAAAGTACTTTGGAAAATAATTATTTCATCGTGTTTTGGTTATGTAAGTGTTTTGCAGGGTGTTGGAATTTTATGGAAATTAAGTAACTCTATTGTAAGTAGGCTGTTTATGTTTTCTTGTTGGCAACGTTACGTAGCGCTCTGTATGAAAATCACTGGCTGTGCTGTGTGCAGTCTGTGGCTAGTTTGCATTGTTGTCTGCCATTGTAGTGTTGGGCAGCGGCAGCTGGATGTGAAAAGCGCATAGCGTTGGGCAGTTGGAGGTGAGCCGCCAGCAGTGGTGGATGTGGGGAGAGAGATGGCGGAGTTTTGAAATTTGTCATGAACTGCTATATATATGACGACTATTAAGGTAATGCATTGTTTGTTCTCTATCAAAATCTTTCATTTGCTAACTATGCCTATCAGTAGTTAGTGCCTTCCGTAGTTTGAATCTTTTATTTAGCTGGCAGTAGTGGCGCTCGCTGTATTGCAGTAGTTCCAGTAACGAAGATTATTGTGAGGTAAGTGATTTGTGAAAGGTATAGCTTAATGTTAGTCAGGGCCATTCTTTTGTAGGGATTTTTTTGAAAGTCAGATTGCGTTGCGCTAAAAAAATATTGTGTGTCAGTATAAGCACAGTCATGTATAATTTTTCTAAGGGGACGTTTCATATGTCGACCCTTAGCCAAGGACACCACACTGGAATCTTCTGATTTTTTTCTTGTAGTTTGTGTAATTAGTGTAGCTTTTGTTTGTTGCTAGCGCGCAATTATAGAGAAAACTTCCTTTGTAGTTGCAGTCTTTCATTGTTGTACAGTAATACAGGTCTGGCACGCATGTAGATTTGCACCAAGTATTTCGCAGCTGCAATTAACTAGATATTATTTTCAGTGCTATGTTAATGTGTTCTCTTATTTTTGCTCTTCAAATTGTGCTTTTCTGTGTTATCGTGTGAAATATTGTGACAATAGTGGCGTGTGAAAAACGTAACACTAGGCTCCAAAGCAAACTGAGAAATAATAGTGACGACGAGCGTAGCTTATCAGCACCACTGTGTAATGAATTAACAGACATTCAAAGTAGTAATTTGGTAACTGTGCATAGGGAAATGGAGCAGGCGTCAAATAATGGCGTAGACAATGAAACAAGTAGTGAACAGGGAAGCATTATCGATCGATCGGTCGGCAACAGCTCGCCTCAGGAATCCGAAATGACAGGAAACAATCTCTCAAATACTGTAGATTCAGGTTTTGGGTCCTCACCGTTTTCTCAAATGAGTCAAGACACATTTTCTGCTTGTCAAAATGTGAATGTTGCCGGTGCAAATGCACAGCCGAAAAGCAGGCTACAAAAGTTAGACAACGCTCGAACAAAATCAGAAACAAATGAGACAAAATCTTCAAAAGTTAGACACAATGGAACAAAATCTTCAAAAGTTAGACACAATGGGACAAAATCTTCAAAAGTTAGACACGACGCTTGAACAAACACGTGAAGATTTAACTACTGAGTTACATATCATCGAATCGAAATGTCAAAAAGTCTGTAATGACGTAAAAACACAAATTTGTGAGCATTTCCAACCTATTTTTTCGCGTCATGAATATGCATTACAGAATCACGAAGCAGCCATAAAAGAACTGCAAACTAATGTTCATGAAAATCACGACACCTTGCAAGCTAAAATTGACTCAGTTGCATCTACCGATTCGGTTACGCAACTTGCAAAAACTCAAGAAAACTTGAAGGACACAGTAGATACGATTTCAACACAAATGGACACTCAAACTTGGTTCAGAAAAACACACTGAGGAAATAAGTACACTATCGGAGAAAGTAGCCGAACTTTCGGATCAGTTCACGAACTTATCTGCAAAGGTAGATGATCTGAATGACACAAGACCTGTAGCCATCACTGACACAGAAGAGTATGAACAAATTAAGAAATTCAAACAAAACCAGAATCAAATTAATACGCAATACAAAAGAGAAATCCGGGAAGTACAAGATCAGTTGGCACAAGTAATACAAAAATTTCATATTTCAGTGGACACTCGCGCTCCAACACGGGAAGAGGGACATAGAAATACAGAACAGCCACAAAATAATAACAGCGCATTTCGGAAGTTATGAAAGAAATTGGCAAGGTGCACCGAATTTTGAGATGGAACCGCCGACACGACGTAACAATGACCGATATGTTACTCGCCGACACGATGATTTTGACTATAAGCTGGTCATTACTACACGTAAATTCAAAACGTTTCAGAATTCTGCCAACGACATTCATCCACAAGCGTGGCTCCATCAATTCTCTCATTGTTTTCGTCCCAACTGGTCATTAGAGCACAGATTAGAATTTATGTGTGGCTATTTGGAGAATGAACCAGCTGTAAGAATGCGATCGGTCATTCACGATTGCCACAGTGAAGGAGAATTTTATCATGCCTTCCTCTCAGCATATTGGTCTCAAGCTACACAAGACCGAGTAAAACATAGCATCATAATGATGAAACATTTCGAACAATCTGAATTTTCCAGTCTTGTGAAATATTTTGAAGACATGTTGCACAAGAATCAGTACCTGTCAAACCCATACAGCCCCTCAGAACTCATCCGCATTTGCTTAATCAAATTGCCTGAACATTTACGACATATTATTTTGGCAGGACGTTGCGAAGACGACATTGAAGGTTTTCAGGGACTCTTACAAGAATTAGAAATTGACACTGACAATCGTGGAAAGCGGAAACAGGAACACAACAATTACAGGTCATACCCGTCGCAATTCCACGATGAAAGAAATAATAACTGGACGCGACAAGGCTATTCACACAACACAAATCCTGACCAAAACAGACACCACCCATATGACAACCGTTGGCAGAGTAGTAATAATTACAGGGAAAGATCACCTCTCCGCGGTAATGACTATCACAGAGACAATCAGAGAAACAGACAATATAGGAACCAAAATAAATATTATCAGGGGAGACAGAATAATTTTAGACGCAACGGTCCAGCGCGCAGTTACGATTCAGGGAGAAATTTTCCACCACGTGACCGACAAGAAAGAAACTATGGAATCTACCGGCATGACGACACACGATATGATCGTAACGACAGACCTGAATTGCATTAGAACTGGCGGGATTCAAATAGGGCAGGGCCTTCTCGTCAGAGTGAATTTGTAGAAGTTAGGTCTCCTAATCCCAATAACGACGCGCGCCAACAAAGAGACAGTCAATGACTCGCACCGCAGGCAGCCATGTGCGCCGGCTGGCTCAGAGAAAAATAACATAAGACGCTAACCTTGAGAAAAATTCCAGTATTCTTTACCGACGTATACCGCATGATAATTGCATTCAAGTTCAAACTCTGAGTACTATGAAGAGTAAAGGATTGCACCACACTTCACATGTAAAACCGCTTATTGAGAGATAATCTGCTTTTTAACTTTGTCTTTGCCATAAAATTTGTCACTTCACGCTACTAGTACAATTTGTCACACTGAAAAACTTAACATGCAACAATGTTTTGAAGTTAACTATCCAGTCTAGAACTTAGGGAACATATTTAGACAGTATTTACGAGAGCATTGTTATAGTGAACGGACGACACAGTGTTATTGTGTGTGTACATTCTTGCTTGTTAGTTGGACGATTATGTAATGACTATAAGGCTTACATACTTAGAACATATACCAGTACTGCTAATGATATTTTACTGCAACATTTTGGTTTACATGAAAATACATTATGGATTTAAAGTGCTTTCTGAGAGATACCAGATGACGCAGTGGTTAGTTTATTTGACAGCTACACGACTATATCACGATGCTACTAATGTGTGACAAGTTACGTTGTTGCTTTTGTGCTGTATCTGTTTTATATCTGCACAGTTTTCTGAATTCTACTGGAAAGTAAAACATGTTTTAGTAGTAACTTTTGTGGTATAGCAACAATGAGACAGCATTTTTCGTGGTACAACAATACGTTATTGTACAGTACTTTCTTCATCACGCCAATAAGCATAATAACTACGATATCTATATGCAAAGCATTTCACTTTTGTTTATCATGAGGTAAGTACATTGACTTCTGCGGAACTTAGCTTTCGGAGGACGATAACTACGAGACTTCCACAGAGATTATCTTACATGACGCACAGTTTAGCGCTACAGTACACGTATTTGAGTGATTAATTTCGCACTTAAAACATTTTATTTTTTTAAGATATTTGAAGTACAATGATACAAGGGTTTTCCGTGATATATTTCATTCCATTGCTGTAATCTGTAACACCTGAGGGTATAATTACATTAATCCTCAGGGGGGTACACGATTACTTTGTGTACCATGTGTGTGGCAAGCACAAGGAGCCTTAGCTAATATGGTATTTGCTTATACAACTTTACACATCGGTACCATATTTCTCTAACACATAAATTAAACTTCTATCTGATCATTTAACTGAGAGAGACAAACATTTATTTTACTACATTAGTGACAGATGTTTACGTAATTACATAGTTGGATAACTTCACACTTAAATTTTATTTTGTCTGTACTTTGTAAACTGTTCATATTTTTTCGGACCCATTGTGATATTATGAGAGCTTTGAATGATTTATTTGGTATGGAATCACGATTTTTAAAGTACGTTTGAGGTAGATGACACTATTGAAATAAGCAGAGAATTTTCTTTAGGTTTTGAAATTATTGGAGGAAGCTACGACGATTGAGATTTGACTGAGGTTTTATGATGTTATGATGACGATGTGTATTACGCTGTTGCGGTATGTTTATGATCAATAAGCTGATGCTATATGAGGAATTTGATTATGCTACGTATTTATTATGATGAAATATTGAAGAAGTGTCTAAGAATATGTATATGTGTAATAAGGTAAGGAATAATGAGTAGTGGTTAGGGACTCTGGTTTGTGAAAAAGGTGGTTGGAAACCAAGAATCGTACTTTAAGGGTTATGAAATGTTTGTAAATGCGTGAATGTATCACAATGCCGGCGAAAATTTTTTGGACACTGTTATATTCATAAGATTTTGTTTCTACACATTTGTAACGCAAATTCTCGATCTGTGAAATTTTTCTATGAGACTGTTACTGTAGCAAACTGCTGTCGTAAATATTTCGTTAAGAAAGGTAAGTGACCTTGACGTAATGCGTTTTGGTCGTCCAGCCGAGAGGTAGTCGTCTGACAAAAGAAAGCCATTAGGTGGAGAGAAAAAAAAAAAAAAAAAGAAAGGGGCAATTATCCTCGCTATTGACGTTCCTTTGTAGAAAGGATCGCAAATATGACACGCTCATTACTTGAAAACATACGATTACTCGTACTTTGTGCTACTTACTGAAATGCTTATGAACTGATGGGAAATATTCGTACATCTGCACACCTGATTATGACAAGTGTCTTTCTACGAGAATTGAGAGAATTTCTACTAACTTATGAAATGCCATATGGCTAATGAATGATGTTTCATGCCGTCCTTTGTACATATTTGCTCATTTTCTTTAATATCTAGTTTCTAGCTGCACTGCAGCATTGGTTAAAATAAAATTTCATATATGTACTAATATAGTTATTTTATGCCTACAGATCCAGTCAATAAGAAATTTGTGATCTACTTCCAAGAAAACGAGGGCACATAAATAGACATTTCCCTTCACAGGAATTGCCTAAATAATTTCTTTACGATTTGGTAACTTATCTGCTAGTGTAAGTTCGTGATGCATCACTCTAGTGTTAAGATGTGACAGAGGTATTAGACATGGCCATTTTTAGTGTAATATTTTTTCTGCTTGAGCTATGTCATGTTTAGATATAAGTTTTTTTTATTTGCTGCTGCTGTTTGCCAGGCATAATGTTACAGAATTTGACTTTGTATTACGCTGTTAAGCCAGTTTTACTACGGATTTAGTTTTCTTGTTTGCTGCACAGTGCCTTATATTAGTTGTAATATTGCAATTGCTTTGCCAATTTGAATTTTTTGTCATTGATGTTTGTGTTAATTGTTTTGTGCTGCTGCATTGCCTCGTCCCTTAGTTTAGAATCTGAGCTCAGTAGATTTAAGTTAGCTTAAGAGGGGGTAGACTATAGAAGAGAATGAGCTGCGATGAATTGGAAGAAATGCCTTGAGAAGTTATACGAAAAAAGTACAGAAAGCAGGTATAGGTAGGATTTTCTTGGAAATAAATAATGAGGTAAGAAATATGTGAAATAATTACAGAAAGCATGCTTGGATAGGATTTTTTTGGTGGAAGCAAAGGTTGAAATAAGACGAAAGATCTATGGAAAGAATTTTTGGGTTGGACTGCAGTACCAAATGTTACACTGAAAACAAACCCTGTCCTTTCCTTTTGTGTTATCTCACTATGTGTTTGTGTACCCTTGTGTATTTGTTTTCTTCCTGTCTCTGTGTAGTTTCATAGAATTTTTTCTTCTAATACTAAGCTACATTCACTATGATGAGGAATACTGTTATCCTCAAATATAATTGGCATTAATAATATGTTATTTACCTTGTAAATATGCTTAGACATTATTCTGTTTTGTTTTAATGCTCATGTGTAAAGTTGATGTTTCAAAAGTTATTCTGATCTTTTATGTATTTACTTATGTCATAATTCCTGTAACACTGATGTATACGTTAGTTCGATTCTTTTGTAAAGCCTGTACTACAAATGTTATCTGTATTGTTATGTTCTTTAATGATGTATTTTGTACCTTTGTTATTGTATTCTCATGTTATAAAACTGTAATTGACACCAGTTCATCAAATTAAGCAACTTGTAAGTTACATTTCACTGCACACATTTCTGTTGGTCATAGTATATGGACAATATGAGAGAAGTAGGGACTGATAGTGTTTGCATGTGTGTTAATGATTCAGCAAGGGACTGGAGAACAGCATTGCTGGTTCTAAGGACAATTCCAAAGATTTCGTGAGTGGACAAGTGGTGGTTTATGGACTTGCTATATTCTCCGCAAGACTCTTCGATGGTGATTGTGCACCTGCACAGTCGCAACAGATGGCTGCTGGCCGTCTCTACATGGACTACAGTGGGTCTGCATCTTTGATGACCCACCAGTACCATTATTTCTACAATGACTGCAGTGGGTCTGCACCTCTGGTGGCCCACCAATACCACTACCGTAATCTCTACCAGGACTACAGTGGGTCTACTCTGTGATGACCTACCTACCAATATTCTTCAAAATGTCGAATGACTCTGCTGTGGGTTTGCTCTGTTGTGGCCCATTACCTGTCTGCATGTTAAGAATCAGCACTGACTTTCCGCTTGAAGGACAACACTACTTCTTCAAGACTGCATGGAAATCCACTACTTCCGAGTGCATTTTTCTTTTAATGCTGAGACTTTGAGAAAAACACTGCAATTTTACTGTTATGAACGATCAGGACTGTCGTCATGTACTGTAAAAAAAAAATTAGCTTTTGACCAACATTGTATCAATAAGTGTGTGCATTTGATATCTTTGTTATTGTAATTATGAAAAATTTTATCAAATCATTATTGGCCACTGCCCAAAACAGTTTGTAAAATTTTTTGTGGGGAGCATGGGGGCTATGTAAGTAGGCTGTTTATGTTTTCTTATTGGCAATGTTACGTAGCGCTCTGTATGAAAATCACTGGCTGTGCTGTGTGCAGTCTGTGGCTAGTTTGCATTGTTGTCTGCCATTGTAGCGTTGGGCAGCAGCAGCTGGATGTGAACAGCGCATAGCGTTGGGCAGTTGGAGGTGAGCCACCAGCAGTGGTGGATGTGGGGAGAGAGATGGCGGAGTTTTGAAATTTGTCATGAACTGCTATATATATTATGACTATTAAGGTAATACATTGTTTGTTCTCTATTAAAATCTTTAATTTGCTAACTATGCCTATCAGTAGTAAGTGCCTTCCGTAGTTTGAATCTTTTATTTAGCTGGCAGTAGTGGCGCTTGCTGTATTGCAGTAGTTCCAGTAACGAAGATTTTTCTGAGGGAAGTTATTTGTGAAAGGTATAGCTTAATGTTAGTCAGGGCCATTCTTTTGTAGGGATTTTTTTGAAAGTCAGATTGCGTTGCGCTAAAAAAATATTGTGTGTCAGTATAAGCACAGTCATGTATAATTTTTCTAAGGGGACATTTCACTATGTGAGAGAAAGTTTCTTGTACAATAGTGGAATTATTGGCATTGCCTGACAGGTTGATTTTGTAGAAGACAGCCAGAAGGGGCGTTGAGTATTAAATTTGGAAGTAATTTATGTTGCGGAATGGAATCTAATTTTGTCTTCATTAAATTTTATTTAGTTTCGGAATTACACGATTTCTCGTCTAAATCACCTGCAGTAATCTGATTGGCTGACATTAAGAATACCTGAAGTATACAAGTGCTTGAAATGATCTGATTGGCTGTTTAGTATATTAGCCAATAGGAATCAAGCATACCCAGTGCGTATTAAAATGGTTTTGTGCCTCCGATCTATGAGCCAATGAAGTTGTTCGGGAGCCATCTTCTGGTAAACGCCTGTGTTAAATCGCGCTGATCAAATTTATTCCAAAATAACGAAATTTGCGCGTTTTATTGCTTCTCTTGCCGTTGACAAAGAGCGACTACAGTACTGAATATTTTATGAAAGCTTGAGATTTCAGAGATTTTTATTTTAGGAGATACTCGCATATGAACATTTTTATTTCGTACGCTAACACTGCACGGCGTGTTTCGTGCAGATTACAAGACATTATATGCATTATAGGAATGTTTCCATATTGAGTCTGGGTGAGTGATTTGACTGACTTTTGTTTTCAAGGTTTATTGGAATGCCGCAATTGTTACATCAGCCCAAAAAATTTGCCATTCTGCATGCTTTTCGAGGAGCTAAGGACTGCACTGAGTGCAGGTTATTTCTGGAGGAGACAATATTCCATAAAAACCACATTTAGAAAGTCTGTAGAACCAACGTCAAATCCTGACTCTGCGAATACATCGCAACTCCATTCGTATTGCTCTCGCACAGATCACGAAGACAAGTTAAGACTGATTACTGCACACACAGAGGCACTTTAATGATTCTTCACACACCCCTGAACGTGAATGGACCATGAGAAAGTCCTAGTAAGTGATACGATGGATGTACCCACTGCCATGCACTTTACAGTCGTTTCAAAGGTGTAGATAAGTGAGACTCAGTTTGGGAGGAGGAAGAATCACTATCTTTTAAGGGACTGTAAGTGATTGGTTTCTCCAGTAAACATAAGGGCCTTGCTGCTTTCACACGTAAACAACTCGGGTAATACATAACGAATCCGTAATTATGAGCAATATATCTTCCATCTGCGGTAACTATAGACTTTGCATTACTGTACTGAAACTTCCTCCAGAGCTGGAAGGAAAATTCAGAACTTACAGGTCGTTAAATACTGTAAGAAAGTCCTAGTGTGTGGATTTTTCAGTACTTATTACGACCATGTGCTCCCTCTGAACGTAATCACATAATCAGTGCACACAAATGCAACTGTGAGGTTACATAAATGGACGGCTGTGTGTATCATACGTCAATTTTTGTCATTTGGTTTTTTTCCCTGTATGCAGACATCGTACGGTGATAAATGGGCAGAATTACTCACAACAGAGTCAGTGCCCATACTGACACATACGATGAGTTTCATTATGCACTTAGTCGGGGAACTGCGACTGTGCAACACTATTGCATTGTAGGTAACATGTGAGACACGTCGCCCGGCTAAAAACCAGGACGGCCTTCCTGCTGAAAAAGACACACGCGAGATTCTCCTGTCTTCCGGCAAAGTGGCTCTGCTTCCCCACTCTAACCACCAACCTCCGAAAACCATGCACTCCTTAAAGGAATGCTTAAAACCTGTTCGTGGCTCAAAGTGAGATCCCTCATCAGTGAAGAGCCGTCGAATGACTAATCAGTTGAGTGGAAAAAGCTAGTCAAGAGGTATCTATTACATTTACCAAATCACCCAAGAAATGTCTTAAGTACGGCAAGCTGCAATCATTCTGGAGTGTTATACATGTGAGAAACAGTTTTCCTCTGGAAAAAATTAACAGCAGCTACTGTACCTTACAAACACATTTTCTTTTGCGAACTTCCAACATGTTGCAGTACCTTAGGGCAACAACTACAATTCATCAGTAGCATAAAAAAAACAGTCCAAGTTGCAAATTTTTACTTTTTATTCATTCGATGACCAGTTTCGGGCCGACACCCATTTTGAAATCGTCGTAACATAATCGGAAATGACATTTCCGAACGTTTCAAAAATGTACTACGAACATTGACATGTTCGTAAATGCTATGATTTGAAAATGGGTCTCGGCCCGAAATTAGTCATCAAATAAATAAAATGCAAAAATTTGCTACTTGGACTGCTTTCCCATTCTACTCACTCTTTTTTGCCACAGACGTTTTGGTCGTAACTTTCTCTGTATAATAAATGCCTCTGAAAAACCTACACGAGGCAAAATTCTAACTTCAATAAAAGTCAAAGGGAAGAATCGTTAATCTCACGAAATCAACTTGATTCAACTGCCAATGTCAGTTATTTGAAGCGCGCGCGCGCGCACACACACACACACACACACACACGCACACACACACACACACACACACACACACACACCAAAATTAGTCTTGGGTTCCGCGAGTTCTGGAACCTGTACAGAAAAATGGAATACACAGCAACATGAACATCATTTCCGCCCTTTTTATTGCTCATAAAGCCACACATTGCATGTTGTACCACACACAGCGAGACCCTCAGAGGTGGTGGTCCAGATTGTAATACCCCTAATACCCAGTAGCACATCCTCTTACATTGATGCATGCCTGTATTCGTCGCGGCATACTATCCACAAGTTCATCAAGGCACTGTTGGTCCAGATTCGGCGTAGCTCCGTCAGAGTGGTTGGGGGGGTCACGTCGTCCATAAACAGCCGTTTTTAATGTCCCAGGTATGTTTGGTAGGGTTCATGACTGGAGAACGTGCTCGCCACTAGTCGAGCGATGTCGTAATCCTGATGGAAGTCATTCCCAATATCTGCACGATGGGGGCGCGAATTGTCGTCCATCAAGACGAATGCCTCGCCAATATGCTACCGATATGGTTGCACTATCGGTCGGAGGATGGCATTCACGTATCTCACAGCAGTTACGGTGCCTTCCGTGACCACCAGCGGCGAACGTCGTTCAGACTGACCGGGTTGTCTCCAAACACGTCTCAGGCGGCAGTCTGGTTGAAGGCATATGCGACACTCATCGGTGAAGAGAACGTGATGCCAATCCTGAGTGGTCCATTCGGCATGTTGTCGGGCCCGTATGTTCCACGCTGCACGTCTCGTGGTTGCCAAGATGGACCTCGGCATGGACGTCGGGAGTGAAGTTGCGCATCATGCAGCCTATTGCGCACAGTTTGAGTCTTAACACGACATCCTGTGGCTGCACGAAAAGCATTATTCAACATGGTGGCGTTGCTGTCAGAGTTATTCCGACGCATAATCCGTAGGCAGCGGTCATCCACTGCGGCCTGAGCGAGGCATGTCAGACAGTTCCCCCCCCCCCCCCCCCTCCATGTCCGAACAACGTCGCTCTGGTTCACTCCGAGACGCCTGGACACTTCCCTTGTTGAGAGCCCTTACCAGCACAAAGGGAAACTACATACAACACGAGCCGTGTACCTCCTTCCAGGTGGAATGGCTGGAACTGATTGGCTGTCGGACCCGCTCCGTCTAATAGGCGCTGCCCATGCATCGTTGTTTACATTTCCGGATGGGTTCGGTGACGTCTCTGAACAGTCAAAGCGACTGTGTCTGTGATACGATATCCACAGTGAACGTCTATCTTCAGGAGTTCTGGGAACCGCTAAACTTTTGGTGTGTGTGTGTGTGGGGGGGGGGGGGTTAGTTACACTCACCGCACGAGAGAGCTCCCATGAGAAGTGAGCCATGGTAGGGCAATGAAACATTTTTGAGTACATGGGGAAGAGTAACAGTGAACAAACTATTAAAAATCTCATTTTAATTTCCACATGAGAGGGTAAACGTTAATTGCGTTCAGTGTTTACATTCCACGTTACGAACTTCGGTCAGTGTGGAGACGGTGTGCATTGGCGGCAGCCTCGAACCGCTGTGGATGCTGCGGACGTGTTAAAGGCCGGTTCCCACTAGAGCGCGGCAGCGCGTCGTGCGGCAACGGCAGCGGCAAGCCTTTTCCGCTTTGACGCGGCGGCTCGCGGAATTGGCGTTCCCATCTGGAAGCGGCAGACGCTAGCGGTAGCCGATGACGGACAGCCACTGAGGTACGGGCTGGGACCCACCGAAACGACCGGTGTGTTTGAATAACAATATCTTACACCTACATGAAGGAAAGACGAAGTTGGGTGAAGACATACCAATTTTTCATTTTCTGTACAATGTACTCTTTCACATATTTCATTATTCATGTTTTCTCATTTCAACATTAACAGATTTCATGACTACCGTTCATGATTGTTCACTATATCCTAACACAATGAAACAATCAACGATAAAAAGAGATTTTCAGATAGTTAAGCGAGACAAAAATTTAAAATGTGATACGGTAGCAGGTAGACGAAAACAGAACACAAAGGCTAGGTGGAAGGGATAAAAGTGGAAGCCACCTGATAGAATCATAATGTAATCATCGCCAGCACCTTGCTTAAGAATCATGAAAGAATATACACTCCTGGAAATGGAAAAAAGAACACATTGACACCGGTGTGTCAGACCCACCATACTTGCTCCGGACACTGCGAGAGGGCTGTACAAGCAATGATCACACGCACGGCACAGCGGACACACCAGGAACCGCGGTGTTGGCCGTCGAATGGCGCTAGCTGCGCAGCATTTGTGCACCGCCGCCGTCAGTGTCAGCCAGTTTGCCGTGGCATACGGAGCTCCATCGCAGTCTTTAACACTGGTAGCATGCCGCGACAGCGTGGACGTGAACCGTATGTGCAGTTGACGGACTTTGAGCGAGGGCCTATAGTGGGCATGCGGGAGGCCGGGTGGACGTACCGCCGAATTGCTCAACACGTGGGGCGAGAGGTCTCCACAGTACATCGATGTTGTCGCCAGTGGTCGGCGGAAGGTGCACGTGCCCGTCGACCTGGGACCGGACCGCAGCGACGCACGGATGCACGCCAAGACCGTAGGATCCTACGCAGTGCCGTAGGGGACCGCACCGCCACTTCCCAGCAAATTAGGGACACTGTTGCTCCTGGGGTATCGGCGAGGACCATTCGCGACCGTCTCCATGAAGCTGGGCTACGGTCCCGCACACCGTTAGGCCGTCTTCCGCTCACGCCCCAACATCGTGCAGCCCGCCTCCAGTGGTGTCGCGACAGGCGTGAATGGAGGGACGAATGGAGACGTGTCGTCTTCAGCGATGAGAGTCGCTTCTGCCTTGGTGCCAATGATGGTCGTATGCGTGTTTGGCGCCGTGCAGGTGAGCGCCACAATCAGGACTGCATACGACCGAGGCACACAGGGCCAACACCCGGCATCATGGTGTGGGGAGCGATCTCCTACACTGGCCGTACACCACTGGTGATCGTCGAGGGGACACTGAATAGTGCACGGTACATCCAAACCGTCATCGAACCCATCGTTCTACCATTCCTAGACAGGCAAGGGAACTTGCTGTTCCAACAGGACAATGCACGTCCGCATGTATCCCGTGCCACCCAACGTGCTCTAGAAGGTGTAAGTCAACTACCCTGGCCAGCAAGATCTCCGGATCTGTCCCCCATTGAGCATGTTTGGGACTGGATGAAGCGTCGTCTCACGCGGTCTGCACGTCCAGCACGAACGCTGGTCCAACTGAGGCGCCAGGTGGAAATGGCATGGCAAGCCGTTCCACAGGACTACATCCAGCATCTCTACGACCGTCTCCATGGGAGAATAGCAGCCTGCATTGCTGCGAAAGGTGGATATACACTGTACTAGTGCCGACATTGTGCATGCTCTGTTGCCTGTGTCTATGTGCCTGTGGTTCTGTCAGTGTGATCATGTGATGTATCTGACCCCAGGAATGTGTCAATAAAGTTTCCCCTTCCTGGGACAATGAATTCACGGTGTTCTTATTTCAATTTCCAGGAGTGTATTTCACGGTGCGCTTGTCCGTGACGTTCATAAAGGTACAAATATTTTGTGAATCTATTTTGATAATCTGTTGCAAAAACGTTCTCGTCTCTTACATTCTCGCATCACTTTCGGATGATGAACTAGTGATAGAATCCTCGGTGCCGAGTATAAGCAACTTTATTTCTCCATAATTTTTCGGCAACCGGACAGCCGATAACTGAAAACTATCCTCTCACGATTTAGCACCTTCCGACTACAGGTGTTCATGAAATATGCCTTATGGCGAAGGCTTCATGTCCTACAAAACATACGGTAGTTTGTAACCCCTAACACAAGATTCCCACGTCATTTTTAACTTATTTTTGTTCAGCCTTTTGTAAAATATTGTGTTTTGAATATCACTGTTACCGTGAATGACCGAAATTGGAGAATGTCCACTTTCTCCGGTGAATGTCAACAGATACCGAATACGTCGGTGAAAGATCGAATATTTCATTACACTGTTGTACATTCGGACCCTCTCCGGTGTGTGTGTGTGTGTGTGTGTGTGTGTGTGTGTGTGTGTGTCGACAATCACAGATGTTCTGGTGGAAGTCCAAAACAGAAGAGTCAAAAAAACAAGCGACTGGCTCTCCCGCCAAATCCTTTGTTCTGCTCGGAGTCAATCAGCTTTGTCAGTCTTACGCAAGCTTTGATAACGCCAGCAACGTTTTCTTAATTTTTTCCGGTGCCCTAATTTATACTAAATGGATACTGCAGTAAATCGTGATCTTTTTCATGTAAAGTTAAATGCATTAATTTCGGGTAATGGAGAAGACACCCTGTTTTTATTTTTCTCAAGAAAAGTGTTCTAAAACTCTTTCTGAAGTGGTTTCCGCTAAAATTAAATGCAACACACCTTTGGATCACTGCCGATTAAAACGTTTTGATGTTTTAAAAATTAATGATGAAGAGAAGTTAAATGTACCATTAAAACCAGGGGAAACGAACATACAGTATTATCTTACCAATGAAGAATTGTACAGTATAGTCTAGTATATGAAACTCACATCAGAATAGGCCACCGAAGAAGAACACGCATGCTTAAAGAGTTGCAAGTTGAATACAAAAATATTACGTATGGACTTGTAATGTTGTATTGAAATTTATGCAAACAGCGTCAAATGAAAAGCAGTGCACCTAAGAAAGGTATTGTTGTGAAGCCAATGGTTAGTTCTGAATTACACTCAAGATGTCAAGTTGATCTGATAGATCTGCAGTCAAACAGATGGCGAATATATGTTCATAATGGTGTGTCAAGATCATTTAACTAAGTTTGTCCAGCTACGACCTTTGAAAACTAAAAGAGCTGAAGAAGTAGCGCATCACGTTCTTTGAATATTTTTAACATGTGGTGCACCAGCCATATTTCAATCAGATAATGGTAGAGACTTTAGTAATCAAGTCATATCCGAAATATGCGCTATGTGGAAAGATGTTAAAACAGTTCATGGAAAGCCTCGTCACAGTCGAACAAGACTCAGTTGAAAGGGCCATTCAGGATATACAGAACACGCTAACTGCATAGATGAACGGTAACGACACAAATAAATGGTCACATGGTTTATCCTTTGTTCAATTTGCCAAGAACACTACATACCACGAAGGAATACGCCAAAGTCCTTATGAAGCCATGTTTGGCGTTAAAACAAAAAGAGGCATAGCATCGTCTTTTTTGCCTGGCGAACACATAGCGAATATTGAAACTGAAGAACTAAGAAATTGCCAACGCTTCTGAAACCGAAAGATAGCTTGAAGAAGCTGTTAATGCTTATATAAAAAACTTGACCTGTGGTCATACCGAAAACCACATTCCAAAGAAAAATATTGAAGAGGACCTACAACCTACGACGTCTTCACATAAAATTCTCTCTGAAAAACACGAGTTGATTTCTACAAAACGAGCAGCCGCGAAAGAAAATCTTCTACTGCAAGCAACAAAGATGTTACGAACCTCACAAAAACAATTTCCTCCTGCTTAAATTGGTGATAACGTACGAATACGAGTCCCTGATGTCGACCGTGGTCGCACAGATAGCCGAAATGTGTTAGCGGTTGTTGTGGGAATAGAAGACTCCCACTTCTATAAACTAGCAAATAAAAATGGTACCCTCAAGCAGCTTTACACACGCAATCAGTTCGTAATTTGTAGACAAAAGTTACTTTCCATAGATGAGATTTCTTTTCAAGAGATGTCGCTGGGAGATGCAGCTGCAGCTAATTCTAGAAGCGGGGGACAAGGCTATACAAGGCGTCGTTGCAAAAGGAAGAGTTCCACAAACAAATGCAGTTGTAAAAGCAAGGGACTCTTGTGCAATTCAAAGTGTCATAATAGTTCAAGTTGTTGCAATAAATAAGATTTGAATCATATAATTAAGTAATTTTTTATAACTTATTTTCTTTTCTCATGTAGAATGCACTGTGTATTTTAAGTTCTTGGTCATTCCTTTCAGAAAGAGGCGAAAAAGTTACGTCACACTTGTGACGTTTTATAGCGACTGATTTACGGAGAAGAAAATATAAATCTCCAACATGTTCACCTTTCACCATTAGTGCATGGT